>NC_080572.1:86763434-88040934 GCF_030247185.1 Malaya genurostris | reverse complement strand
GAAACAAGTGTAGTAGGTACAAATATAACAGAAAACGATATAATGTTTTATTAATTTTAGTTGGTTTGACGTAAAGCCGCCAATACTAAGTTCACTGACTGAGTGTAAACATATATTGAAGAAGCCAAATGAATAAAAAACCTAATAGAAAAGATGATTTATTGAAAAAAGATACGCAGGACTCGAATTCCGTGCATACGCGCTACCATTTCGCCACTTCTCTATCCATCATCCATTTGGATGTATGGTATCGGTCGGGTGACGGCCAAGATGTAGACCATGTTCGGTGTACATTCTACCATGTCTGACTACGTTTTAGAGCTGTGTCTATAATAAGGTGCAGAGTGGCGAAATAGTTAGTTTCGTGTGTATGCTTCGTAAACTGAAAAATAAATTTGACTGTGAATTTGGAACACCAACCAACGAAAATCAGAAAATGGTTTGTTCAACAGGTTTGATTAAATTTCTTTTTGTGTTTCATAGATATAACAACACAAGCTGTATTGATTCACCTAAATATTTTATAGAAGACGATTTTGCGAAAGATGTTTTGAAAATATAAAAGGAAAAATCAATCCGCGGTATTTGCAAGAAATCGACCTTGAGTTTCATTTTAGAGGTTTTTTCACACGTGTTTTTTCATGCAGTTCATTTGAGTGTCTAAATTTTGAAACACAAAATCAAAACTGTGTGTTTGCGCCCTTTTACATATGCGGTTTGCATTGAATATCGTTACATCTGGTAACACTGAAAATTGAAAATTTGAAAGATAAAATACTGAATTCCAAACCTAGTAAGTCATCTTAGCTGAGTGCTCCGAAAGTATCCTTCCAGGTATCCCTTATAAAGCTTGCTTCATTTAGAATTAGGGCAAACTTTTTCTCATATTGTGGCGCTCCTGGTGGAAGGAATTTTGTCAGCTTCACGTATGATTTTTGACATTCCGCAAATCGACTGTACTTTGTAAACAATCAACATGGAAACCGAAAGAAGGGAAGTTATTTCTAAAATCCATTGTGGTCTGCATCTAAGCTAGCTAAACAGCTGAAATTGCCCAGAAATTCCGTATGGCGCGTTATCAAACGGTATAAGGAAACATTGACGATGATTCGGAAGGCTCAAGTCAATAGTCGGAGAGGAACTGTCGACCGGAAACTGCGTGGTAAGATTTTGAAGACGATTAAGAGGAATCCTAATCTGTCGGACCGTGATTTGGCCAGAAAATTCGGTGCTGCCCATAGTACCGTGAAGAGAACTCGACTCCGGGAAGGAATCAAGTCGTATCGAGCTAGCAAACAGCCAAATCGGACCATAAAACAGAATAGTGAAGTCAAAATTCGTGCTCGGAAACTATACCTTATGATCAAAAAAGAACCAGAATTTTATTAAAAACGTGATTAATCCACCTAGCAGTGAGATGATACCTTTTTTTATTAATCCGCATGTGTTTTCTTCGGTATTTTAGTTCTCATGACATTATTTTAATTATCGTCGTTTTAAACGGCAAATTGACATTTTAATCACTCATTACCCTGTTATGTCGAAACTGCAAATCGTATCGAATTTCAATCTTAACGTGTGACAATCGATTGAACATTTCATGAGATGTCGAAGTAAGTTCCACTTTAGAGTTTTTCGTCATTATTTATGGTACTTCCAGAGCCGGTATTCAGGAACTAGCACAACCCAAAATGATTCGTATGGCCATAAATTAATACGCCAAACAATTTACATCTTCTATATCGGTATGAATTTTAAAAACTCATCATCCTGTAATTCAAGAATCGGATAAAATTCACCAATATTGTATGGGACCATAAGTCCTTTAATTCGAATGTTTGTTTTTGAAGTTTGATTTGGACTTTTTGAGAAAATGATTGAGCTTAGGAAACAATTCGATACTGGAACCGGAATTCCAAAATCGGTGTAGCCGAAATCAGTAAAATTCACCTGAGGAGTATGTAGACATCTTTAAGAAATTGTAGTACGAATTAAATTTTTGGGTACCTTCCGAATCGAAAACTGAATACCGCTTAAACTGAAATAAATTTATTTGGTAATCGACTATCCAAATCTGCCAACTCGATAAACCTGATTATTTTATGTGAATCGGACATTTTTATACTAATCACCCTGTATCTTCTAAACCGGAAGTCAGATCTGACTAAAAAGTAAGATGTTTTATAGGATTTTAAGACCTCTCATTTGAATCATAGATGGTTCTTAGATTTCATTTGAATCTTAGATCGGCTTAGTCATCTACGAAAAAATGAGTTGCATTATTTTAATTTCGTTCCACATATCATCCTGTGGTTCCGCAATCAGAAGTCGAATCCAAACTTAATTCAGGAACCTTATTTGGGAGCATATGACTTTTCATATCAATCTGAGTTTGTAGAAAACGGTTTAGCCATCTCCAAGAAAATTATTTGTCACACACGCATTTGCTGATCTCGACGAACTGATTCGAATGGTATATGGGTGTTATGTTCTTCCAACAAGTAGTTTAAAACAATATAATTATGGAATTGCTTTCAACTCGGAAATTCTGCCATCATCTGATTTACATATGCCATATTCGAACGACTATGTTGCCAAAAACGAACCGTGCTAAAATCGGTCCGAGGCAAAATGTCATGAAAAAAGATGCTGTACACAGTCTTTTTGGTACTTAGAAACAATTGTATGTAACAGTATAAAAAATCGTGTTTAATTTGGTTCCAAAACGGCGCTTTGTCATCACACGCGTAAAACTCCTACTACTGGAATAAGGCGAAAAATCGTTTACACAAAAATATCGATATCTCCGTTAAAAATGGACGGATTTTAACAATCTATGGCTTGCTGGATAGCTATTACCGTGTGGAATCTAAGTATAGAAACATATTCTGTTTTCAAGATCAAATGTGACAGATACTGTCAAAAAACTGAAAATTTTGACATAAAACTTCGTATAACTCAAAAAGTAAACATCCGATCTCAAAACCATTCAATAGCGTTCTGGGTGACGGGGAGACCTTTCATTTAGTTTGATCAAAATCGATCCAGCCATCTCTGAGATCTCGACCTCTTAGTTGACAACACACATACAGACACACACACATACACACACACAGACATTTGCTCAGTTCGTCGAGCTGAATCGATTGGGATATGACATTCGGCCCTCCGGGCCTCGGAAATTTTTTCCAAAGTTTGAGCGAATTCTATATCTATTTTTTATATCTATAAAAAAAGGTAAAACGCAAAATTTCAATTTTTAATAAACTTCTTTATTATTGCCTTCAAAGTACTCTCCTCATGCGGCAATACATGCATGCCAACACTTGATCCAATTTTCCATACAAGTTTTATAGGCCTCCGAAGGTATGGCCTTTAGTTCACGCAGCGAATTCTCTTTTATGATCTCTATGGCCTCAAAACGCGTTCCCCGCAATGGAAATTTGAGTCTGAGGAAGAGGAAAAAGTCACACGGGGCAATATCTGGAGAGTACGGTGCTTGGTTGATGATATTGGTTGAGTTTTTGTCCAAAACCTGCGACACAACCAACACTGTGTTTTTTAATTAAATTCAGCTTTTTTAGCACCAGCCGAGAAGTGACGCGTTTCAAACCCAAAACATCAGTTAAAATGTGTTCGGCTGATCCATAAGAGATGCCCAACAACACAGCAATCTCTCTAATCGGTACAGAACGATTTTGCAACACGATTTGCTTCGCCGATTCAATTTTTTTTTCAGTAACAGATGTTGTTGGGCGGCCAGGGATCTCATGATCCAAGCTTGTACGACCACCTTTGAAGCGTTTATACCTCTCGTATGCCTGTGTTTTTCCTAGATACGATTCACCAAAGGCCTTTTCAACGTTTCGGAATACTTAAATCCATTTGCAACACAAAATATGATGCACGCACGTTGTTCTAAATTTTCATCCATTATAAAAATCGTTACACGAAAATTTTTCAACTTTTTTGTATAGACGCCAAACAAAAACTAATCGTACGATATGCGTCAAAATTTGACAGAATGTGTATAAAAGTGTTGCCAACGTTGAGAGAATAAAAGTTTACCGATTGGACAAGCGCGGGAATTTTAAAATGAAATTTCCGGTTCATTTTTTTATCATAAGGTATGACCAGGTGCTGACCAAGTTCGACGGGTGTCTTCTGATGGACGAGGAAACCTATGTCAAGGCTAATTTCGGGCAAATTCCAGGTCAAAAATTTTACTTTTTTTGGCAGGGCACTTGCAGCTGTGGCAAAAAAAACGAAAGTTTTCGTTACAAATAAGACAATGACATCGGAACTACACCAAAAAGAGTGTGTCCAAGAACGAATTTTGCCGTTCATTCGATCCCACGACCATCCCGTAATGTTTTGGCTAGATTTGGCAAGCTGTCATTACAGCAAAGTTGTTCAAGAATGGTATGCAGAGAAAGGGGTCCAGTTTGTTCCGAAAAACCTTAACCCACCCCACTGCCCCCAGTTCCGCCCTATTGAGAAATACTGGGCAATCATGAAGAGGAGACTCAAGGCAAAGGGAAAGGTTGTCAAAGACATCAATCAGATGACCACCTGGTGGAATAAGACAGCTAAAACGATGGACGAAGAAGATGTGCGCCGTCTAATGAGCCGTGTTACAGGAAAAATTCGAGAATTCCTTCGAAACCGTGACGAATAATTTTACCCGTATTTTTTTATTAAAAGTATGAAGAAAACGCTACATTTGTATAAAAAAAGATTTTGAATTCAATAAAAAATAACTGAAATACAGGCAATTGTCTTTGTTCCAATTCTATCTGAAGCAAGCTTTAGCATTCACTTTTCCATGATACCTTGCATCTGACTAATCAAAATGTCATAGGGGACGGGTATAGCGTGATGGGTTAGTCGATGCTTCGATTTCAAACCCCGCACATAGGGTCAGAAATCTTTTCTGGCCCAAAGAGGTGAATGACCTTAAGGTTAAAACCTCTATAATTAAAACAAAAAAAAAACAAATTGTACTTCACGACTGAACAAAACAAAAAAAATTCTCATTTAGAAATGTTTTCAGAAATAAATGCATGATTCCAAATAAAATGCATGATTAATTTGAGTACACCGCTATCAAACTTTATATCATTGTTTGTGTTGCTAATTATAACTTGTCTAAAATGGCTATGACGCCTTCGGAGATCGATTTAATAATTTAATTCAAAATATTATAAACTTGATTTTAATTGACTGAACTTCAAACAATACTACCTAATCAAAAAATAAGCTGAAAGGGCGCATAGTAGTGCTATAGTTTCGAATGTTACTCACCATGACACCACAGTCATCGTGAATCGAATACGCCAAAAGTTATACCCTTTGCTTAATCGCTAGGGCCACGTTTTATGCCGATCCACGAGTGCGCATCTTTATCGTGACAATTTTTGTTCAAACTTTTCTGAAGTCATCAACCTGTACTATTTAACGACAATCGGATTTAAAAATAGTCTCAGTGTACTTCTGAAAATTGGTCAATGCGGATGCACCAAGGAAGGTTGCAAAAGTTGTAGTTGCATTCATATTGCATATATTTTTGGACGGTCGACAGTGTACTAATCTACACGTGCGTTATCAACGATAGTCGGTTACAGCGGTGGTGCGTTTGAAAATCACACGCATTTCAGCAACAGTAAAAGGTGCGTTACGCTCTGCTCGAAGTGGTGAAAAGCATTGTGCGCAAAAGTGATTACATAAATTCTGGCTAATGATGCTCGATCGAAGTGGCAGTTTCTGATCGGAAAAATCTTTCACGTGGGTGATCGTCAGGGACATTGACATGTGTGCAATATTAGCCCGAAAACTGTACACATTTGTGCCAAAAATGCACCCCGAAAAAAAAATTATGCCGGGAGTAGAATTAAAAGAGAAGTGTTGATTACCGTGTTTTTCGTCATCCTAGAGTGAAATGAGAATGGTAATCATATTGTGAGATCGCTCAGGAGACATGCATGTTTGGGTTTTAAAAATAGGTCAATTTACCATACTACACGTGATCAATGGAGCGTATAAGCTTCAAGGAATCGTTTTCGTGCTCTCTCTCTCTGCTCGGTCTTCTTCCTCTGTAACGAGGTTGTTGATCTACAACTAAGTGATTTAGCGTTCGATTGCGTTTGGCGGCAAAATATATAAATTGTTTTATTATTAATTACCAATCCACAGCATTAGAATCAGTTCGTATCCGAAGCTGATGCAAACATTTACCGCTGAGCGGCAACGTGACTGATTTCGAACAAAGAGATTTTCAATTGTTGACATGTGTTCTAATTGAACCGGTTTAGACATCTAGGGCGTATGAATATCTGAAATGTAAAACAACGGCGCGTATTGTTGGTGTATGAGTCCATATAGCAATTGAAAGTAATGATATAAAACAGTGGTTGACACAGTTTGTGAAAAGTATCCATTGTTGTTAATAATAGTACATGTTTAATCCTTCCCCTTTCTCCCAAATTCTGACCAGATCCTATACGTCTTGAAGCAACTGGTAAACTTTCTAACTTGTATATTCCTACTAGAATGATGATTTAAAGCATAGGTCACTGATTTCACAAGCCAGTTTTCATATATTTGAGTCTGGCCTGAACAAAATACTATCAATAGAATCAAATCACTAGAACTAGTAATCATTCCTTACACTATTTATCAGTAGAGAGATGTGTTAAAGCAAAAAGTGAAGTATTGCAACTGTTACATATTACTTAATTAAGTTTACAGGATAGTATTTATTTTTAGTATGGTATTTGAAATATAGAAATTAATTTGCCGAGATTTGCACAGCCGATAGATCGGTAATCATCTCAGCAAAATAATAATTACTGAGAATCTCGGCAATACCAAGTTTGTTAACTGTGTTAGCTCGGCAAAAGCGATCATGATCGAATAATGAATTGCCGAGTCATCAGTAATCGAAGGTAGAAAGGATTTTTCTTTATTATCGTATGAAATAAATATCACAAAAGCTAAGATTGGGGGAAAAGGGTGTTTTATTGATGTCCATTTTAATGCAGTATACAAAAAAGCAAAACAAACCTCTAAAAAAAACATCACGGTTAAAGAAAATTATTTCCAGTGTTCCTCAATGCATCTACCTGAAAATAAGAAGACTTTTGTAAGTATATATGAACAGCAAAATTTTTTATTTCACTTATCTTCTCAAGAAATATAAGAATCACTTACCTTCATCCAATGTAAATTATTTTCCCGCTCCACCAGCAATGGCTACGTGATGTTTTGCACATTCGACAAGAGACATTAAATGACAAGTGCTTCACCGAGTTTCAGTAAAAGCTATCACACTGTTCGAAATCTCGGCAAACGGATTTGCTGATTTCGGTATATTTGTTGTTTTCTGACAAGCTCAGCATAATATTTTTCCAAACTTCGGCAAAAGAACGCACTCAACCGATATATCAGAATAATACATTAACGAATTTCGGAAAAGAGCATATGGATTACTGAACAATCAGTAAAATGTCGTGTTGCCGATTTAATTCATTTCATTATGCCGAGCTCAAGAATCTGTTTTAAGTGTGTACAGAGACATTTAAGGGTATCTTAAAGTGACCATTGGTGTGAGACAGAATTAATATTTCAGCTCCACCAAACTTTTCGTGTTCCATTTGAGTCTGATATGAACTATGCAAAATTTTAGCTCGATCGGTGAGACTATGGTTTCGCGTCCGAGGTTTAAAGTTTGAATGGGATAAATTCTGAAAATCAGCGGATATAAAATTTTCATATGAACGAGGATGAAAACCTTTGAAGACTGAAAAACAATCCGACATTTGTAGAAAAAGTTATTAAAGGAAAACCGAAACAAGATCCTAACAATGGATTATTCCTTAATATATCAAACACCACTGCTGCTAGTGGTCGTAATATAATTTTTCTTTCTTTTAATATGCTATCACGGTTGATCTGAGTTGTTTGATGTCTTCACGATAGTTACTCAGCTTAGTATGAAGACTCTTTGTAAGTGACAAGACAAGCTCCAAAACTCATTGTAAAGACAGAAGAAACAAATAAAGTCATGTGCATTGGTTTTTTGTTTGCCTAAAATAGGATCGTCCATTTCTTCTAAACAGTAGAGAGTTTCTGTCTTTGATAAAGTAATTGGATTTGAGTTCATCTAAAACATTGTCTAAGACACCAAAACCCTATTCATTCAAATTAAAAAGTTAGACTTTTTTATGTCTTTACAGTGAGTTTCGGAGCATGACTTATCACTTAAAATGAGTCTTCATACTAAACTGAGTAACTATCGTGATGATATTAAACAACTCAGTGCAGCCGTTGCAGCATACATATATGAAAATTTATGAATTTTCATCAATTTTCATGCACATATTTGGAGCTGGCAGTTGAATTGAATGTTACTTTACAGTTCTTTATTTTTCAATATACTTTAAAAGCTAAAATAAGCGCTTTCTTAAATAAATAGTTTTGTTCATTGAAAAATTAATGCATTCCAATTTAATTTTACATCGATCATGGTTTCAAATCAGATTTTCGATATAATTGATGTATATTGATTTCCATGTCGCTTAAATTTTATTATTTTTACTTTTCTCATATAGAAAGGCTATGCAATCACTGTGAAAACCAACTTTTGAAAGAAGGGCGAGTGTCATATGGTATATTTTCGTCAGATCGTCGAGATCACAAAATCTCTGTGCGTGTATGTATGTATGTATGTGTGTATGTCACTCATTTTTCTCAGACATGGCTGAGCCGATTTTCACAAACTAAGTTTCAAATGATAGCTCTTATGGTCCCATAGATTGTTATTGAATTTTATCCCGATCCGATTTTCGGAATTACAATGAAATATGTGCAAATTTATGAGAAAATGCCCACTCAGTTTTCTCGGAAATTTCTTAAGGCCATCGTCCAAGTACCATGCGCGCGGGTAGTTTTAGGAAATTTTCGATGAAAATTTTGAAAAAATTGCCAAAACCAAAAACATACAGACCTTAGAAATACTTTTATCTATATACAGAGTGAAAATGGCTGAAAAATTCGGAGGATATTCCGAGTCTTATCAAAAATAACTCTGAAAAATGAGTGTTTTTGTGATCTTTCACAATTATCTGGAAAAATATTGCGATAACATATTTTTTTTTTCAAATAAACCTTATGATGGATACAAAGATTACACTCGGACACATTTTTGGACAACCTTTTCACGCTTTTCATAGAAAATCCACGAATTTCAAAAATTTCCACGAAATCGGTTATGTGAAATTCGTTGATTTTCCACGAAAAGCGTGAAAAGGTTTTCCAAAAATGTGTCCGAATGTGATCCTTGTTGCCAGCATAAGGTTTATTTGAAAAAAAAATTATGTCATCGCATTATTTTTCCAGATAATTGTGAAAGATCACAAAAACACTCATTTTTCAGCGCTATTTTTGATAAGACTCGGAAAATCCTCCGAATTTTCCAGCCATTTTCGCCCTGCAGATAGATAACAGTATTTCAAAGGTCTGTATGTTTTTGGTTTTGTCAAATTTTTCAAAATTTCCATCGAAAAATTCCTAAAACCACCCGCGCGCATGGTACTTGGACGATGGCCTTAAACGGTTTTCACAAACTAAGATGCAAAAAAAAGGTCTTAAAATTCTTTAAAAAGTCCCCGAGAAGTTGATCCAGATCCGACATCCGGTTTCGGTATTACAGTGCGATTAGTGAAAATTTTCAATCTCATTAGTATTTTTTCACAAGTGATGGTTCCTATTTTTATAAAACTTACTGCTAAATTCATCTAGATGGCAGATCTTGTTATCTAGTGAATATATGAAACTACTTTGGGACTACTAGTCTCCGGTTTTTGCTTACGAAAGTACCGATAGTAGTGAAGAAAAGCTGCAAGAACGGAACTCGCTTCGATTTCTCAGCACTTTTCACAAATCATGATTCCAATTATAGCTCTCATTGTCTTAAATTATACTGTGCAATTTCATCCAGGTTCAACTTCCGGTTCCGAAATTATAGGGCGATGAGCGTCAAAACACTTAAATCGTCATTCAAAATAACGATGCAAAACCAGTGCGTGTCGATACGTGCGGCTTTGCTCCGTTTGCAGCGTACTTTGATCAATTTTGTATAGCGTGCAAGGTTGCCATGTATAAATCTATATTTTTCAGGTGAAAAATAAGTAAATTTGTAAATCTTTTACTTAATTTGTACCTACTTGTTAGTGTTATTACAAAATCATGACAACGATGCTTTTCTATAAAAGTACACTTATTGCCTTTCTCATATAGAGTACCCCGACCTGGAAGGATTCTTAGTGTCAGTAGGATCCATAGTACTAGCCAATGATCATGTACACTAAGAATCGGCTTCGAAGTCTGTTGAAACAGAAAGGCCAAATCCCACAAATGGAATGTAATGCCAAAACTTTGCTTTGCTATATAGAAAGTTTATACAATCACATTCAAAATTGACTAGTGAAACATTCATTCAACACAGCTCATCGAGCTGAGCAATGGCTGTGTGTGAGTATGTGTCAAATAATGTCACTCATAAAATAAAAAATCTCATAGTACCATTGGTTGCTACTGAATTTGATCATGCTTTCATGTTATTTTCATCGAATTTCATCATGCTTTTAAAATTGCACACCGCTATTTAGAGTGACGATACAAAAAAGGGTACAATTCTTCTAGATTTGGCTCAAAACTGATTTAATTTGAAGGCCATATTAGTTACTTACTGAACAAACCGACTTCGGCTATACTGGTTACAAGTTCCCGGTTCCAGAAGTACCGGAACTAGTGGTCAAAAAGTTTAAAATGAGACTCACTCAACTTTCTCAAAATGATTTGATCGATATCCATAAACTTAGGCTCAAATAAAAGTTACAGGGTCCGGCACTCGAAGTGTAACCAATTAAAAAGGCCATAAATTCAGTTTGGAAAATTACTTTTACTTAATTCAAAGTACAAAATGTGTAAAAATAATACAAAATTCAGAATCAATTCACTTTTGCTCGATATGACCACCTTTTGCCTTGACTTGATGACTTGAGAGAGCGAAGGAGTTGCTTCGTTTGGCCGAATGTGACTTGCAGGTATTTTGGCCCACTCGCGGACAATAACTTTTTTCAGCGCCTCGAGACTGGTGTATCTTTTAGTTCGGACTTTGCTCTCCAAAATGACCCAAAGAGAATAATCCATTGGATTCGCATCTGGTGAATTCGAGAGCCATTGTGTGCAGGCCCGTACCCAGGATTTCATTTCGGGAGGGGCCCAAAGATTAAAAAGCAATGTACCTAATTTTCGGTGTGCCTTTTACTGCGGTTTTTAACATACACTTTAAACTTTTCCACTGGAACTGATATTGTATTACATTTCATTACGTTTACTGTCTTGTTATTTCTGTAACACATGTCGGGGACATTCTAAATAATTATATGTTTTCGATTTCGGGAGGGGCCAGGGCCCCTCGGGCCCCCCCTCTGGGTACGTGACTGATTGTGTGGACGTGATGAAGTTCGGAACGTTGTTTTTCAGCCATTCTTGGTTCACTCGAGCTTTGTGAGACGGTGCCGAGTCCTGCTGAAACGTCCATGGTCTGCCACCGAAATGTTTGTCTGCCCACGGCTTCAAAGCAACCTCCAGAATACTTTCCCGATAATATGTCGCATTTACCTTGACGCCAGGCTCGATGAAAACGATTGGAGAGTGCCCATCTGCGGTTACAGCGGCCCAAACCATTATCTGTTGCGGGTGCTGCCTCCTGGTGGCCAATCGATGACTCAAATTCTCGTATGAACGGTCGGTCAAGTAAACCCTATCGTTTTGAGAGTTTACGAATTGCTCAATTGGAAAAATTTTCTCGTCAGAAAATACAATGTTCGGAAATTGACCGCTTTCGGCAAAACGAAGCAACTCCTTCGCTCTCTCACGTCATCAAGTCAAGGCAAAAGGTGGTCATATCGAGCAAAAGTGAATTGATTCTGAATTTTGTATTATTTTTACACATTTTGTACTTTGAATTAAGTAAAAGTAATTTTCCAAACTGAATTTGTGGCCTTTTTAATTGGTTACACTTCGAGTGCCGGACCCTGTACTATAGTCTCATAGGTTGCTGTTTAGTGCGATGATTTTAAATAAAGAAAAATTCAAATCAAATTGACATAACTGTTTACAAATTGAAAAGGTTATGTTAGTTCATATTCATGAAAAGTTTCTTATTTTATTCAAGATTGATTTCTTGACAGAGTCTTCTAATGATATTTTTGGAAATTTAAGTATCATGAGAACGGCATCATTACATCACTAGGTGGATTAAAACTATAAAATATATGTGTAATAAAAGGCATCAAAATTATATTACGAACACTAGCAGCAGTGGTGCTAGATATATTTAGGTATGAGCCATTGTGAGGATCTTGAGTCGGGTTTCCTTTAGTAACTTTTTTCTACAAATGTCCGATTGTTTATCAGTCTTCGAATGTTTTCTTTCTCGTTAAAGTTCCAGTGAAAATTTTATATGGGCTGATTAGTAGAGTCTATGGGGGAATCTCCAGCCGATTTTTTTGTAAAATATCAGTTTCCCTCTTACGAAATCCCATACAAACTTTGAACATCGGGCACTAAAGTATAATTTCACCGATCGAGCTAAAATTTTGTTCTTATGGGACCCAAAAGGAACACCAAAAATTTGGTTGAGGGAGAAAATAAACCTTAAAATTTTTTTCCATGCATACTTGTCCCACCCTAATGTTCATCATGGACGTTGATCGGTGGGGGCTCACTGACTATCGCTTGAACTTGTTGTACAACTTTTAAATCTCTAAAAATGTCCTGATGATTGTTTTGCGTCTTGTAAAGGCATCTACATTACCAATTCACAGCGCACCTTATGTACGAATGATCGGCAGCAACAACGAGAACTACATGTTCATTTCCTACGAGAACTACATGTTCATTTCCTGATTTAACGTATCCAATACTGCTGTAAAAAGAGAAATATTATGTCAAAAGCATTCAAGAAATTTCAGTCTTATGGGTATACTAGTGTCCTCAAATAACGTACGCATCCTGCACTAACCTGACTGTCCACTAAGCCGACTGTCGACAAATTTCAAATAATGGAGACGCATGGTTGACGTTGATAATTCGCATTGTATAATATTTAGTAGCATGCTTAGACCATTTCCGCAAGCGCAACACGCAAAAGACGCGAGTTGATTGTAGTGATTTCACGTGAACTGAGAGATCTCCCGAATAAAATCGTGATTTACGTCCATCGCCTTGAACGAAGGTTTCTTCGATGTCTTTAGGATAATAGAATGTATCCATCGTCCCAGTTCCTCATTGTTCCATGAACTTTCTCATTTGAAAAATTTCGTATATTTTCCGACGAAAGATGCTGAAAAATTCGTTGAAGCAGGTTGATCTTTTATGAACATCACCTTCTAATGCTCCCACCGTTGCAAAGGAATCCGCCATTTTTGCTTTTCTCTAAAGAAAGGTATTAGAATTGCTGGAATAACCGACTTTTGAACGGAGCCTCGGAGACCCATAGACCCATTTATATACCATTCGACTCAGTTCGACGAGATCGGAAAATGTGTGTGTGTCTTCTCAGAGATGGCTGAACCGATTTCAACAAATTTATGCTCGTTTGAAAGCTAATGTCGGGCCATTAGTCAAGTTCATAGATCAAATGGCTGTGACTTTTGGTTCCGGAGATATGATGGTATAAGTGACGTAACCGACAAAACGCGTTGTATTTTTACGTGCTCAATTTTCTCGGAGATGACTGAACCGATTTTAACAAGCCTAGACCCGTTTGAATGCTATTAGTTGATCATTGATCAAAACCGAAGATCAAATGGCTGTAACTTTTGGTTCAGGAAAAATGATGATGTAAGTGACGTAAACGACAAAACGCGTTGTTTTTTTACCGCGCAAGTTTCTCGGAGATGACTAAATCAATAGATCAATAGGAAAAATGATTTTTTACACTTTTGGAAATCGTGTTACAGAAGTGCTCCAATCGCTGTAGTTGAAAAATTCCAGTAATAGACAAGAGAACTTTGTTATAGTTCCGAAATCAAGTGGAAAGTTTTGAAAGATCGCAGCGAACTGTCGAGTAGGTGGTAGTAGTGAGCTGCCTATTTCCAACGTAAACAGTTCGAAAATGAATGGAATGTCATTTTTCACACAACCTTATATTCAAGAACATTTACAATTGTGTGATTTGAACATTACATGACTTGAAATCTAGTGAAATAAAAACAAAAGATCGATAGCAACAGCGCGACTTGAACCGAGAAACATTAGATCACAAGGCACGCCATCGATCGACTGAGCCACAGAAGCACATATCTACTCACTGAACAATTAATACATATAAATCCATACAGCGGCACTTGGTAGCCGAGAGCGAATTAAACTCGGAGCCAGTAAGATTCTGTGCGAATGGAATATTGCGTCACTTGACAAGTAAAGTAGTTATAAATTGTATCGTTTGTAGAATTATGTTACCTGTAAAATTCATATTTTTTTCTGTATATAGCAAATTATCCTTTGACCCGATTCGATCAGCTTCCACAAAACCATGGTGATTCATGAGTGGTATGCTGCCAACAAGATTAATTTTGTTACCTAGCCAAGGAATCCTCCAAATGTCCCGGATTCTTGAACGATCGAAAAGTACTGGGAAATTTCCAAGCAGCGATTTAGCTAAATTTTCAGAGCAGTCAAGAACATCCTGAAAATATGGGCGAAATTTTAATAAAAGTACTGTAAAGCAATCATCAATGGATTTTTTAAACCGGAGTCATATTTGGAAAATACGTTAGAATACTCTCTACCACAAGGAAAAAGGCAGATGGATAATGTCACAGACATAACTGGAGGACGTGAATACGAATAAAATTGACTACTTCTTTCTCACTCCGGAATATAGATAATCGTTCGTATTACATGATTTTGTGAATTTTGCAAATTTAACTGCTTCGCATCCAGAATTGTAACGGTGCATCTATACTAGGGTACGACTTATTGATGATCAACATATTCTAAAGACTGTTTCAGAAAGTATAGGACGCACTTTGATATCGCTGTAAATAATTCACAAGTGTTAGATATTCAAATTTTATTCGATATACTGATAATATTAGAAAATTATAATAACAGAATATTATTCTCAACATTTGCTACTTAGCCATTGTAGACTAGCTGGCACATCTTCTTGCGAACGTTCCTCATTAAATTCCGTACAGACTTCTTGGCGACATGTTTTGACACTTTTTCCAATCTTTTTCGAACTGTTGAATGGTTTCGGCTGCCGAGACATGTTTCCTAAGATGTGCCTTCGTTAATGCCCAAAATTCCTCAATTGGTCGAAGTTGTGGGCAATTTTGTGGATTCATGTCTTTTGGGACGAAAGTGACATTTTTGGTAGTATACCATTCTACCGTTGATTTCGAGTAGTGGCAAGAAGCAAGATCTGACCAGAAGACAACAGGATCCTTGTGGCTTCGAATCATGGGTAGAAGTCGTTTTTGTAAATATTCCTTGATGTATATTTCGCTGTTCATTGAAGCAGTGGTGATAAAGGGTTTCGAAATCTTACCGCAGCTACAAATTGCTTGCCAGACCATAGCTTTCTTACCAAATTTTTCGACTTCAATCGATGCCTCGGTTTGGTTTAACACTTGTCCTTTTCGCACCGTATAATATTGTGGTCCCGGCAAGAAGTTTCACGTAGGTTTCGTCGTCCATAATTATTCAGTTGAAATTTCCAGCAAGAATCGTATTGTACAGATTTCGAACCCTCGGCCTGATCGATGCTTCTTGTTTCGGACTACGTTTTGGTTGTTTCTGCTTCTTATAGGTTCGAAGATTCAAACGTTCTTTAGCATGAAGAACATTTGACTTCGAAGTGCCCACTTTTTTGGCCACATCCGGAACTGAAACCTGCTTCTTTTGCTCGAACGCCTTCAGTTATCGTTTATCCAACTGAGGGTTAGCAGGACCTTTTTTTCGACCCGTTTTCGGTTTATCCTCAAAGGTGTTATCCTCACCGAACTTCCTGATTGCATTTCGCACGGCTTTTTCACCTACTCCTTCCATTTTTGCTATCTTTCTCAGTAACAGATGTTTTTCTGAAAGTCCACGCAGTTCGAAACAAACTAATGAAAACGAATGAACAACTGCACAAGTGGTTAGAGAAGAGTGTAAACAACAGGACGCAGCCATAAAAATTGACAGATTCTGAACCATTGCGAAATGGCAACGGTTTTTGGTTGCGTCCATACTTTCTGGGGCAGTCTTTACCACACAATCAAATAACACGGAACAAATGAAAGTTAACATAACGCAAAGAAAATTGAAATGAGAGCTGTTTTGGGGGATTCACATATTAAGTAGAGAAAAGCTTCGCGAAATCCTTTGAGAATATTTTAATGGTTCAAAAAAGAACAGATTTGCGGAATTTATCCAACTTTTGAGTACTTTTTGTCGGGTTACAGCAACTGAAACTAAATTTATGTAGCATGAATTTGGGAATTGAATTCTGGTTCAAAAGATTGAACTGAACTTTGAAACTGTGAATTATCCACTTATATTACTGGTTTGTCATAACTAAACCGCTTCTCACTTTCATTTAGCGATGAACAAATTTTTCCAAGCGCTTAGTCGTAAAAAACCGAACGACGATGACGGCAGCCACTCAAAATTGGCCCGTGTTCTAACGCTGCTAGATCTGACCGGTCTTGGCGTCGGCAGTACTCTGGGACTGGGAGCATACGTACTGGCCGGTTCCGTTGCGTATGAGCAAGCCGGCCCAGGGGTGGTGGTGTCGTTTGTGATAGCAGCTCTAGCCGCCGCAATCGCTGGATTATGCTATGCGGAGTTCGCTTCACGTGTACCGAAAGCCGGGTCGGCTTACATCTACACCTATATTACTATTGGAGAATTTGCCGCTTTCACCATTGGCTGGAATCTTATGCTGGAGTATATTATCGGTAGGCAACTCTGATTACACCGGTCTTTCACATTTCAACGTATTTCATTGCAGGAACAGCAAGCGTTGCCCGAGGACTTAGCGGTTACATAGATGCATTAATCGACTACCGCATGGCAAACATGATGCGTCATATGTTGGAGATTCGTGTGAGCTTTCTAGGAACCTATCCGGATATATTTTCCTTCCTGGTAGTGCTGACCATAACTGCGTTATTGGCGTATGGAGTTAAGGAATCTACCGTGCTGAACAATGTGTTTACTGCAGTTAACTTGATAGTTATTGTCGTTGTACTGGTCTCCGTTGGCACCAAAGCTGATCCCTCCAATTGGAGTATCAAGCAAGAAGACATTCCGTCGGAGATAAACGCTGGCGTGGGAGGATTTTTACCTTACGGGGTAGCAGGGGTGATGGCTGGTGCTGCCAAGTGCTTCTATGGATACGTTGGATTTGATTGCATTGCCACCACTGGAGAAGAAGCACGCAATCCCTCGAAGAACATTCCTCTTGCCATAGTTTTTTCGCTGTTCATTATCTTCTTGTCATATTTTGGAGTGGCTACAGTGCTTACAATGGCATTGCCATACTATCTACAAGATCCAGTAGCTCCTTTTCCGAATCTCTTCGATTGGCTTGGATGGCAGGAGATAAAGTGGATTGTTTCGATAGGCGCCATCTTTTCACTGTGCACCAACTCATTAGGTGCAATGTTCCCGCTGCCCCGTGTTCTTTACGCTATGTCATCAGATGGAATAATATTCAGAAGCCTACGTAAAGTTAATCTAAAGACGAAGACGCCGGTATTCGCCACGATCATTTCTGGGCTAGTTTCCGGAACAATGGCACTATTATTTGATCTGCAACAATTGATCGATATGATGTCCATCGGAACTCTGCTAGCCTACACAATAGTTGCCGTAAGCGTTATGGTTCTGAGATACGACAAAAACACCAACATTCAATCTGCTGTTCCGGAGCAAAATAAGTCACTTATCGTCAAACAGTTGTTTAACCTGAACATCGTCAAAACACCTAGTCTATTGTCTTCAAAAATAGTGAAAATATGTTTGTTTTTATATGGTAAGTTTTGAATATTTTTACTTATTTTTTAATAATTTCATTATTCTTACTAAATGCTCTATTTTCAGCTATCGCCATTTGTGGAGTTTGCACTTTGCTGGTACATGCACAGGACTATCTTTCCGCACAGTACCCATTAGTTCTGGTGATGTTGTCTATACTCTTCATATCAATGCTGATCATTTACCTGGTGATCGCCTGTCAGCCGACAGAGGAAGCAAAACTAACTTTCCAGGTGCCGTGTGTTCCGTTCATTCCGATGCTGAGTATGTTTGTCAACATTTACTTGATGTTTCAACTGGATGTGAATACATGGATCAGTTTTTCCTTGTGGCTGTTGATAGGATTTCTCATATACTTCAGCTACGGCATTCGACACTCTGTGTTAGGCAATCGAGGTCAGACACTTTCCGAGAGTCAACTGGAGAATCCTTTTGCAGTGGTCGGAAACGAAAAGGCGTAGTTAAAAAGTGTATTTGAATTTGTACGATATGCACTCTAGTCAATTTTCATTCCGGACTTTGCATAGTTTTAGGACTAGCATTGAATTTGCACTTTTTGTTGTTTGTATATTTTAGTTTAGAAGGATAAAGAATCTTTCTTTCGAATATTTATTAGATGTGATAACGGTACAGAGTAAACACCGTGTGATGATAACATGAATCGTCCTTGCGAATGATGCTGCTAATATTTCCTGTTAGAACGATTGGATGATGCAACATAACACTCACTTTTTGCTCGTGAGTGCAAAACGATAAGGAATACTAATGATACTAAAAGTAAATTAAAGTGCAATTGTTTTTAAAAATAACTGTAAATATTATCGTCGCATGTGAGGACATTCCTTGCAGGGAAGGGTAATAGAAAATAAATGATCATAAAATCGAAAGCAGGAACTTTTCGTACGGAAATGCGAAATCCAATTAATGATAACTGGGTTGATAAGCCTCGGGAGCTTTACGAATACGATGACCAACGATTAGTTTCGTTTTTAATATGATGACACATTAGCTTGATGTAAAAGCTTCAAATCTAACTGCTAGCAGCACATTTGGTTGAAACCAGTTTAAATCTTAAATGGAACGTCATTGAACTGAGAAAAAAAATGAGTTGAAGTGAAACCCTTTCCATTGTGTTCCAACTTATTTTCGTCAAAACTGTATATTGAATACTATCCGAACCCGTAGCCTGGTATTGAATACTATCCGAACCCGATTCCAAAGTGACGGGGTAAAATGAGCAAAAACAAATTCGATTTTCTCTGAAACCGCGGATCCGATTTTCACAAGCCCAAATTCTAATGTTCTTTGGACCCATAGCCTGTTATTGAACTTCATCTGGATACGATTTCCGATTCCGATTGAAAAAAAATGAAAAAGGTGCACACGATCTTCTCGAAGACCGCAGATCCTATTTCCATTATCTTATGTCGTTTTCGTTTAAAAAAAACTGGAAAACCGATCAAAGGTAGTTTCCTCAAACAAACACCTTTCACGAAACTGCGTTGGGTTTCGTACTTTGAAACGAGGGTGTGAGTAAACTCGATATAAAAATCAGGATACAAACTGACTCGAATTTCAGTTCAATAACGATGAGACTAGATTCGAAACTGGCTTCAAACAAACAGTTTGACAGTAGTTAGGGTAGAAACTGAGTGAGGTTTGGCATCAACGACGAAAGGGACAATAAATTCAAATGAAACGTTTCATAGTCGCATTGATGATTATCTGGATTCGATTTCTGGTTGAGTGGAAATGTTTTCAATTTTTTGCACATTTTGTCACACCCCAGACTCCAGAACCGGGAGTCAATCATCTATCGTCAAGACCTACGAAACGAAGTAATTGACTGTCCTTTTCCTACTTTCAGTTATCAGAACAGATTCGAGAGATATTTTTATCTGGAAAAAATGTTTTTCATCTTTTAAGTGAATTTTCGTTCGTGTGCTCAATTCATTCACGTTTCTCATCGATTATTTTCGTGTTCTGATTCGTTAGCGGACTCCATCCATCTCTATCTCCACTCCATCTATCCAATTTTTGAACACTACGAAGTATGAATTGTTTGATACGTTTTGATTCCTCGCAAAAAAATAATTTTTGCATCTTCTAGAGTCTAGATTAAACGAAAGATATAGGCTCTTTTCTCACGTAGGAAATTACGTAGCCTCTTAAGGCCAGGTTCTTCCAAACAATTTAAAAAAAAATCGATTATTTCTCGAAATTGTTAGAAGAAACTCTCAGAAATGATTTAGAATTAGTCCCGAAGGTATGCGCTACCGAAAAGTTGGCAGAGCAAAGGCAGGACTGTGCACGGCCAGACACGATTTTTGGGAATAAACGGAGTTTCACTCGAATGCCAAAGCTATTACCACTTATCAACATGAATGGCATTTTTTACTCTAGAGATATTTCTCTATGTTCTGTATTAAAACCAAACACATTCCTAGTTATTTAAAAAAATGTGAAAAAATATTGAAATCTCAAAAATTCAAAATTTGAAAAAGTCCGTTGTTGTATTTTTTTCTCGGTGGTGTTTCATTGTAGTACCGACCAGAGCCAAGTCAATAGAGAATATCAACTGTTTTGTTTTTTGCCTTTCTCATATAGAAAGGTTATGCAATCACTGTGAAAACTGACTTTTTAACCAATTCCCAGAGGGCCGAATGTCATATACCATTCGACTCAGTTCGTCAAGATCACTAAATGCTATATTTATTTATTATTATTGTAAAATCAACAGACACATTGTAGTCCTAATGATAGTTTCTAATACTAAGTAAAAAATTTGTTTGTATTGTTTTCCGTGAAAGGTTGAAGTCAAATCCAGATGATACACGATTGAACGATCTTTGCAAGCCTATAACGGCACCGTTTGTTCCATAGTTGGTGCGACGTAGAGGTAGTCGAAGAAAGGCGTTGCTGTATATATATATATATATATATATATATATATATATATATATATATATATATATATATATATATATATATATATATGTGTGTGTGTGTATGTGACAAATTATGTCACTCAATCACTATCAGAAATGGCTGAACCGATTTTCAGAAACTTATATTCAAATGAAAGGTCTTAAGATCCCATACAATGTTTCATTTGGATCTGACTTCCGGTTCCGGAATTACAGGGTGATATGCACCAAAAGAAGGAAAAACTAGTCACATACGTTTCTCCCAGTTTTACAAACTTAGATTTTAGGGTGGTGGGGAAAAATATTGAGAAATAAGTCGGTGAAGAGGTATTTTCTTAAAAATCATGATTTGCAGAATGATCAGAAGTGAACAAATGAACGCAGCATAGTTAGAGTAGAAGTTTTTGTAGACCCCAACGTTTCTGTTTGTTTTTTTTTTTTTTAATTTTAGGTGGTTATTCAAAGTGAAAACTACGATTTTTCACGAAAAAATCTGCCATTTTGTAGCTGTTAAACCTCCCCAAAGTAACAAACAACGAAAAGGAAAACGTTAGGGTTGGCCGCCCCTTAAATGAAAGGTCCTATTTCCTCATACATTTTATTGAATTTCATTTGGATCCGACTTCCGGCTCCGAAATTACAAGCAAATATGTGCAAATATATTAAAAATGCACACTCAATTTTCTAGGAACATTCTTAACTGATTTTCACAAACTAAGAAGCAAATAAAAAGTCTTAAAAACATGAAAAAGACCTCGAAAATTTGATAGAGATCCGACTTCTGGTTTTGGTATTACAGTGCGATTAGTAAAAATTTTCAATTTCATGAGTATTTTTTCACAAACGATGACGAAACGAGGTGCACATTTTTATACAACTTACTGATAATTTCATCTCAAAGGCAGATCTTGTTAGTTGGTGAATAACATAAACGCTTCCGAAAGCACCGATGATAGTGAAGAAAATTTCCAAAAACGGAACTCACTTCGATTTCTCAGCAACGGAAAATCTTTCACGGATCATGATTCAAATTAAAGCTCTCATTATCTTTAAATATACTGTCCAATTTCGGCCTCATCCGACTTCCGGTTCCGAAATTATAGGGCGATGAGTGTAAAAAAATTCAAATCGTCATTCAAAATAACGCTGCAAAACTAGTACGCGACGGTACGTGCGGCTTTGTTCAGTTTCGTATAGCGTGCAGTGTTGCCACATTATAAATGCTATTGTTCAGTTGAAAAAAATCTACTTGTTAGTGTTATTACAAGATCATGATAACGAAGCTTTTCTATTAAAGTACACTTATTGCCTTTCTCATGAAGAAACTTTATACAATCACTTCAAAAATTTAATAGTGAAAATTGGCCCAGAGGGCTAAGTGCAGGGCTTGCAAATTGAAACAACGAATATGAACAAAAGGGTTTCACCATCTGTTTCACAAACATTTGTAAGTCAGGTAGAATTCACAGCGCAACCCAAGCAAGGAGAGCTGCTTCGTTCGTTCATTAGTTCATGAATATGCCCGCTTGCTGAGACCTATGCTTCATGAGGTTAGCATTTGATGAATGGTTCTCATATTGTAGATGCCTATGAGGAAACTAGATTCATAACTTTTAATTCCGATGAAAATTAATTTAAAGAACATTGCTTTTAGTGTTTCTAGGATATATACACAGTGTAAAATGCCAAGAAACAAATTGATCGTTTTGAAAATGGGCTCAAATGCAAAATTTCTGCTATAAAATGTTTAAAGTATGTTTGAAATGTGATCAAATTTGGTCTTGGAATGCGAACATTATGTTAAAAATGATTTCTGTAAACCTATACTTTAAAAATAAACCGTAAACATTGCCTATATGACTTTGCTTCGCGTCTTGTAGCACGCCGTGAAGCAAGGTCTTCTTTCTCGTACAATACTAACGAGAGCGAACCCTTCATTTCATTACATTGTCATGGATTGCTTAGTTCATGTGTTAACTGAGACTGAGGGCACAGACAATTTACTTGGCAAGGGGAATTGGACTGCTCAGTAGCATATACTCCCACGCATCCAGTTTCTCTCTAATATAGGTCTCTCATTCAGCTATGTAAAGCAAAGTGTTCACAGCAGATGTTTTTTGTTGCTTCGTTCGTTTGAGGATTCACAATACAAGCCCTGGCTAAGTGTTCTATATCATTCGACACAGTTCATCGAGCTGAGCAATGTATGTGTCTGTGACTGTATGTGTGTGAGTATGTGTCAAATATTGTCACTCATAAATCAAAAAATCTCGTAGTCCTACAGGTTGTTATAGAATTTCACACCGTCATTTAGAACGACGCACAGTGGTCCAAAACTGGAAAAAGACGGTCAAAAGTCTGTACTGACTTTCACTGATTTTTAAGACCTAACGTGTCTTCGAAGAAGTTTTACAAGATTATATTACGCTTCTTTTGAAAGTGGCACCTTAATTTTTGTTAAGGGGGTAGCACCAATTCCGAATAAAAATTTGTTTTTTCTCAAAAAAACATTTTTTTTTCTATCTCATTTTGAAGAAAAAAACATTTGAAGTATTTTTGCTGAAGATATAAATAATGTAAAAAAATTTTTTATTAAGATATATTCACTTTATTTTAAAAACAATTTTTTGGATTTATCTACGTAGAATCTACCTCTATTACCTAAGTATCTACTACAAAGTGCGCGTAAACACGCATAAACATGCTTATGCTTGCACGCGCAACTTAAACAAATTGTAGGAATTTTTATTTTGTTTACTTTTTGACAATTAACAATATTATAAAAAATCTAGGTGGAACTCGATGCAATTTTTTTAGGCCTTTTCAAAGTGGATTTTAAATATTAAAAAACCGAAAAATTATCAAAAGTTCAACACATATTAAAAAGATGGAAAAATGTTTTCCAATCAAAATATGAAAAAGTATAGCAAAAGTACAAACCTTTACGAAGAGATTTCATTTTAAACGTGTAAATAAATTGAGTTATCGCGAAGCAACACGTTTATGTTGATCGTGCGACGCTCACCTAGAGATGTGCGGAGCAGCTCATACCGGTGAGCAGCTTCGAACCGATCAGCTCACTAAAGAGAATCGATTCAATGTATCAGCTCATCAGCTCATTTAAATTGAACTGAAGGTTTGTTTTAAGCGCCGTTTTTTTGCGCCGTGCTATGCGAATTAACTTGTCTGCGAATTATTATTATTATGTCATATTTGAGAATATCTGCAAAAGTGGCATCCCTGAATGTACCTTAGCCTACTGAGTGAGATCTAAGATCTCTTATTGACAACATTGATTCAATCTGTTAAAGAAGGATAAATACACATTTGGAAAAACGAACAAAAGCTCATGCACACATTTCTTCTCATTTATAACTCGCTCTTCAAGAGCCGAAAATCCGTTCAGCTTGTAGCTTGTTCCCACCTTACCAGCAGGGATGCGAGGTCATTTTTAAATGAATCTGTGATCAAGCCAAAAACCTGTCTGTGCAAAATCTGTGCACGTTTCCCCGTTTCCATAATAACTAATCGGAATCATTTTGGTTAGCATAAAAAAGGTCTCACTATTTCCTAATGCTCTGTAATTTTTTATGCTAAACTGTGATCAATTTCAAAAATTTGTGATCGATTTCAGAATCTGTGTAAATCTGTGACCATTTTCAGAAATCTGTGAAAATCTGTGCCATTTTTTAAATCTGTGCAAAAGGTTGAAAATCTGTGAAACACAAATTAATCTGTGAACCTGGCATCCCTGCTTACCAGTGCGGTGAACTGATGAGCTGCGGTTCTTTTGAAAAGAGCTGTGAGCTATCAGCTTACTTTAAAGATTCGATTCACAGGAATAGCTCAGGAGCGAATTGCCCCCTTCTCTACGCTCACTGCAAAAGTGAGTTACAAAAATAGCAGACGCGTGACGCCCTCCGTTTTTTAACCATTCCTGGTTTCAGCACGACCATAGTGAAAATGAGTCACACGAATAGTACTCTCATTGGAAAACAAATTGGATTCGGGATATATTTTCCTATAAGTATTGTAAAAGTTTGCTGCATTAAGTTGCATATTTCGCTTCTGTACAAGGTTTCCTAGGTAAAAATAGATAAAATGATGTATAACTTTTCCAGAAAAGTATGAACCTATGCATTACCTTCTACAAAATTATGGGATTGTATATTTTCTACAATTATTCCAAACAAAATATGTAAAAAAATAACTCGAAACGAGTTATGATTAAAAAACTAGTTTTAAGGGGGTTGTCATAATTCAATAACTAAAACTAACTATGGAATGGCCTAAAAAAAAGTTCCATCGAGTTTCACTTAGAATTTTTTTTATGGTATTGGGCATATCTTTTCCTATAAATTTTGTAAAAATCAGCTGCATAAAGTTGCATATTTCGCTTCGGTGTAAGGTTTTATCATAGGTAAAAAAAGGTAAAATGTTTTATAACTTTGCCAGGAAACAACAAACCTATGCACTACCATCAACAAAAATATGGTATTTTTTATTTTCTTCAATTATTCCAAAGAAAGTATTCATAAAAAAATAACTCGAAACAAGTTATGAATAAAAAACTAATTTTAAGGGGGTTGCCACAAAAACGCTTTGTATATCCGAAACGGTGTGACCTAAACTTTTGGTATATTTGACATAGTAAATTATTTTCAATAGTTCTAAAACTTTGTAGAAGAAAAAAAATTTCTATCTCTTCAGAAAAAAAGTGATGGTTACATTTTTTGTCAAAGTAGGCCATGAACAATTAGAGATAGAATCAAACTACGCGGTATATATTTGTGAGTAATTTCTTAGAAGCAACTATATGCATTAAAAGAACGGTTTGGCAGCTATTGATTTATGTCCACGTTTTTATTGATTCGAACCACTGTGCGACGATGCAAAAAAAGGGTAAAATTCTTCTAGATTTTATCAAAACTGATTCAACTTAAAAGCTATATTAGTGTTACAGAGGTATTTTGGCCCACTTTAGGATTGATTTTTATTTGGCCCACTTTGTAAAAATATCCACCAAATGTTGTGATATCTTTGAAAACCCCTTCCTCAATAGGTAATTTAATGTAATTAGCTTCAAATTGATGCACCATGGGTTATTTAACTTCGATTAAATCCATAAAGTTTGTTAGGTGGGCCAAATTATATGAAGTGGCCAAAATATATTAAGTGACCAAAATACCTCTGTTACCCTAGTTACTTAACGAACCGACTTCGGTTATACTGGTTCCAAGTTTCCGGTTCCTGAAGTACCGGAAATAATGGTCAAAAAGTTTAAACGAGACTCACTCAACTTTCTCAGAAATAATTTGATCGATTTCTACAAACAGGCTCAAATTAAAGTTCGTATAGTTTCATAGACTGCTGTCAAGTGTGTTTAGTCATTTAGTGCGACGATGCAAAATAAAGAAAAAATCTTATTAACTTGACATAACTGCTTACAAATTGAAAAGATTATGTTAGTTTATACCCAAAAAAATTTTCTTATCTTATTCGAAAATGAAATAAAAATTGCTTCACAGAATCTTTTAGTAATATTTTTCAAAATCTAAGTAATATAAGAAAGGCATCATTACACCACTAGGTGGATAAAACAAAGATATTTTCTCTTTCAGATAATTCATATCCAGGAAATGATGACACCCATAAAAATTCGGACGAGTTCCAGAAGCAGTTTTCAGAGTCGCCATATTGAAAAATAACGTACTTTTCAGAGTAGTTTTTATCTGTAAAAAATTTTATTTAGAAAAATTGTATAAAGTTTTCTGGAGGAAACTGGCCTTAACAAACAGTTCGGTTTTTTTCTATGCTTACGCACTTCAATATCTTCAATATCTTTCAAAATAAGTATGGATTCGTGTGAATTGCTTCAAAAGCATTTTTTATCGGGCTCTTAAAACGTGGATTCTCAAAAATGTGATCTAAACGGCAGGGATGGGCGCGAGTAACCTTTAGGAACTATATGCCCAAAAGCATTCGAAGTTCGAATTTGAATCTTTGCAATTATGTTCTCAGAATTAAATGTAATGCAATATAATAGAAGTGCACAGAATCCTTTTGTCGTATGTTTGAGCCCCGACCTGTAAGGATTCGTAGTGTCAGTAGGATCCTAGAACCAGCCATGAAATGGTTCTGTACACTCT
The DNA here is from genome assembly GCF_030247185.1 of Malaya genurostris. Classification (NCBI taxonomy): domain Eukaryota; kingdom Metazoa; phylum Arthropoda; class Insecta; order Diptera; family Culicidae; genus Malaya; species Malaya genurostris. The sequence continues at coordinate 88,013,759 of NC_080572.1, read as the reverse complement.
GAATCGGCTGCGAAGTCTGTTGAAACAGAAGATCGAATACCACTACAGGAATGTAATACCAAGGCTTTGCTTTGCACGGAATCAAACTGTTTTCTAAACTAATTCCCTATGCGAGGAAATACGCCCTATTTTGTCTGGATAACTTGGAATATAAAATTTTGAAATGTATTCTCTTTGGTTCCCATGTGAGGTAGGTTGCTTGATGTGTGTGCGTTTCCGCATACAGGTGACAAACACTGATAGAAAAAGTGCTCATCTTATCATTTCACCCTATTCGCATTCAATTGGTTCGAATTAAAATGCATACATTGTCATGTTTTTGAATTTTTTCAATGTTTACGGAAAACTGAGAATGTTTTACTTTAAAAAAAGGAGAAATCAAAAATAATCTAACAACATCTGCACAACTGAAAAATGATATGGCTAGTTCAAATGATTTCGTTCGTTTTTACGTCATCAAGTATAGAAACACGCTCTTTAAATTTTTAGGCTTATGTTATCCTATGATTCCAGAACCGAACGATTTATCAGAAAAAAATCAATTTCGTTTTAAAGAATTCCATTTGAATCTAAGTTTGTGTTTTTTTCGGTAGTCCGTTTATATTTTTGCAAAAGTAAGCAATCTTTTGAAACAGCGGTATTCACTCTTTCGCTACACTGCTTACCAAAATAGAGCTTTAATGCACAAAAAACATGAAGGTTGAACAATAATAGATGAAATTATGTGTTTGCAATAAAAATCCAACTAACGTTTATTGCACTATCAACAGAACTGATAACGGACACGCACAATTGGATCCAAGGAATGTTCATCACACGATCGATGAGCTCATTGTTCTAATCAGCACCAAATAAAAACAATATCAAGACACCAATTTAAAATTTTATGTCAATGCCAACAGCAGACCTCAGACGGGCTCTGCTCTACAATGGTCTAATGTTGTACATAACTTGGATGCAACCGAATGTGTTTACAATATTGCGCGCAATATACGAAAACCACAGGAGCACGTGGTGGTTTTTTGTTACTGGAACGAAGTTATTCGATTTTTGCTCCTTGGTGATTCAGCGCTGGTCGAAAAATCATCTCAGAGACACCACGGGAAACTGATAAGCCACATTCGCGCAGCTGATTGTTTGCTGCTGTTTTTTTCCTCCGAGAGAAAAGCACATTTGAGTGAACCGAAGGCCCTTTTGTTTGTCGGATTGTATTATTGTTTTTAATTTAGTGCTGCTTCATGAGCAGACTGATACGATCGTTTGATCGGTGCATCGGGTAAGGTTTTAATTGCGGTTAGGCTCTCGAACGATTCGGTTGTGCTTTTCCAGTGTCGTCTCCTAGCGTTACATCAGTTGCGTGGTCCGGTAAGACGGTGTCAAGTGAAATTCCAAGTTGAAGTGCTTTCAAGTGAGGTATTTTTCCAAACTGGATCGTTTTCGAAGGTGAAGATGAGTACAGTGCATCGCGGTTGCACTGAACCTGGGAAGGTGTCCTTGAGTGTGTCGATTTGAGGAAAAAATTATGTTATCATTGACTGTACCAGTGTACCAGTTTCGATCAATATCACTTTGTATGAGTTATCAAAGATTCGTGCAGTCCTAACCGAAGAAATACCTGAAGTGATTGTCACCGTGCTTGATTGATTATTTCCAACAACTACGACTAAACAGATAAGGCTTTGATAGTTGACGTCAGTTAATATTGATTGAAGTGAGGAATACTATTGCCAACAATACATGAGAGAGAGCAGTGAACTATCAAGATCTATATGCAATCGACTAGTGTTGCAGAAAAAGTTTAAGTGTAGATGTTCATTTGCTTGAGGTAAATTTAATCACCTTATTCTTTGAGGTTATCATTAGCTGAAGCATTTTTAATTTTATCATCTGCGGGCTACTAGAATAACATTCCATCGGGCAATGATTCAAGCAATTAATATGCTGAGTGCGGGTTTTTCATTGAAGTTTGACTGAAAATAATAATTTAGCTCACGTCTTGGTAAAGCATTTGAGATAAACGCATGCGGTGCTCTTTTTAGGAGACAATACCATGTGCCTTAATTTACATATAGAAGACCTTGTTTTTCTCTTATCACCTATGGTATTTGTTTGTATGCTCACCTGCCTGTTAATTGCGGTCATCTGATAAAAATAATGAGAGCTCGGTATAAGCAACAGATTTTTTTTTTGCGTAAACGGAAAAGATAAACCTTTAGTTTCTGTCTAGTCTAATGGCGTTTTCCTTTTTTAAGTTTCACTACACCGGTGCAGTGCTACACGGAGGCATGAATAAACGAACAAAAATGACGAAAACATAAACAGTAATCATTGACTACAATGAACGATTCCATTGCACAGAGCTACACCAAACTTTTGATGAGTGCTACACCAGTGGTATCGGTGCAGAAAAAGTGTAGCACTGGTGTAGTGCAATTGGCAAAAACGAACGGTTTCAGTGCAACTTTACCTACACCGGTGTAGTGCAATTTAAAAACGAAAACGTCATAAGCCAAAGAATCGAAGACCTAGAATCTTATTCAATGTGGACAGAATTTCAATGATCTGCAGAAATGCGAAGATCTTTCGAGTCGAGTTCGATGTTGCATTAGAGCAATGACAGAAATGGATAACAAGTCATCAGTATAGCATTGGTTTTGCACGGATGGGGAGACCGATTCGACCCTAGACTGTTTTTTAAAAGAGTGTATGTATTTTGGTGTTCACTGTTTCCCAAATCAATGTAACTCCAAAACTAATCATTTGTGTTTAAGATTTTTCTGCGTGTATGAAGAAGAACGTATGTTTGTCCCCCCATAACTTCGGAACAACACAACGGATTGCCACCAAACTTTGCACAGGTACTACTTACTCTTCAGAGATGGGAGAGAGAAAGGAGTGTAGCAAAAACGGATACTTCTAGCTCAACTCAGATGTGGCCGTAATGGTATTTTTGGCGAGTGGATGTAGTGTGTGTGTTTACACTCTTCTCTAACCACTTGTGTAGCTGTTTATTCGTTTTCATTAGTTTGTTTCGAAATGCGTGGACTTTCAGCAGAACAACGTCGAAAAATTGTGTACAGAACGCGGACTGTCACTGAGAAAGATAGCAAAAATGGAAGGAGTAAGTGAAATAGCCGTGCGAAATGCAATCAGGAAGTTCGGTGAGGATAAACCGAAAACGGGCCTGCTAACCCTCAGTTGGATAAACGTATACTAAAGGCGTTCGAGCAAAAGAAGGAGGTTTCAGTTCGAGATGTGGCCAAAAAAGTGGGCACTTCGAAGCCAAATGTTCTTCGTGCTAAAGAACGTTTGAATCTTCGAACCTATAAGAAGCAGAAACAACCAAAACGTAGTCCGAAACAAGAAGCATCGATCAGGCCGAGGGTTCGAAAGCTGTACAATACGATTCTTGCTGGAAATTTGAACTGCATAATCATGGACGACAAAACCTACGTGAAACTCGATTAAAAATCCTTTCCGGGACCACAATATTATACGGTGAGAAAAGGGCAAGTGTTGAACCAGTCCGAGACATCGATTGAAGTCGAAAAATTTGGCAAGAAAGCTATGGTGTGGCGAGCAATTTGTAGCTGCGGTAAGATTTCGAAACCCTTCATCACTACTACTTCAATGAACAGCGAAATATACATCAAAAACGACTTCTACCCATGATTCGAAGCCACAAGGATCCTGTTGTCTTCTGGCAAGATTTTGCTTCTTGCCACTATTCGAAATGGTATACTACCAAAAATGTCACTTTCGTCCCAAAAGTCATGAATCCACCAAATTGCCCACAACTTCGACCAATTGAGGAATTTTGGGCATTAACGAAGGTACATCTTAGGAAACATGTCTCGGCAGCCGAAACCATTAAAAAAGTGTCAAAACTTGTCGCCATGAAGTCACACACACACGCACACACACATTTTGCTAACTCGACGAACTGAGTCGAATGGTATATGACACTCGGTTCAAAAGTCGGTTTTCACATTGATTGCAGACCCATTCTATATGAGAAAGGCAAAAACAATTCTAAAACAATTGTAGAACCTTTTGAAATTTCAATAAGTTACATTTGCTACTTGGGAAATCATGTAGACAAAAGGGCTGAAAAGTCACCACTTATGACTGGACACCCAACCTAAATTTTAACTGTTTATATTTAACTCATATTGCAATAAACAATAACATACATTAAAAAATATAGAAAAGTGATAAGTATTATTTTCACGTCAAATCAATCCCGAGAATCTGTTCTGTGTTGGTATTCTACGTGATCCACATTTTGAAGGATACCCATAAAGGCTAACTTATGTTACATGCCGAGTATGTTAAGTTTTGGTGACATGGATATGCTATTGTAAACAGTTATTTGAGAACTGCAGTTTTTGAGGTAGCGTTTCAAACAGTCAGCTCGGTTACATCGCAGTTCATAACGATTAACTGATCGCAACTATCGACTATTAAGCCTGATACTAACTGAACCACTTAACCGTTTGTACACAAAAGCGTTAATACCTAAATATACTATTACTGATGCTAAGGTGTCGTGGTTTGAACCACCGAAATTCTATCATTGGCCTTTGAATGATGCTTTGAAGTTGAACAAAAAGAGTTTCTATTTAACTGCTTTGTTACTTTTAATACTCTTGGACATAGAAATGCTCAGATAACTAAGACGTTCGATAAAATACAAAAGGTACGCTGTCTCTATTTCCAATTCAATAACGTCAAAGATGTACTGTCGGATTAAAACTATCTAAATGTGCATTACTAAGCGTTCGAGTATCATGCTTCAAGTTCACACCCACATATTCGTTTCATTTCCAAGTTCAGTTTTGCGCGCTGTTATAAAATGATTATATCTTCTCCGACATTATACAAGAAAAGAAAACCAACTTGCTTACAGCAATTAAGTGCCCCGATTGAGACCACAAACAAACAAGCAGCAACTTAATCGTCAGCAAAGTGCTGCAGATATATAAATATTCACCATAGCATTAGTTGCTACTCAGCGATTATGAGGTGTGCATACGCGTGCGAAGTTTTAAGATTTTCCTTTTGTAATAGAAAAAGCAAAGCATTTCACGGCTGAAAGGTCTGAAAGTGAGTTAATTGGATGTGGTACTCATTAATAGGTTCGAAGATAAGCCGTACGCATCTACTGGTGTATGGTATTTGATTGTTAAGTAAATATTGATACAAGCTTGGTATTTAAAAAAAAATTCAAATGCCAAATTTGCGAGTTTTGAAAAAGCGTAACTCACTTTACTCTCACTAGTACTTTGGTGGGCTGGGCTGGACTTTACTCTCACTAGTACTTTGGTGGGCTGGGGAAGTAAGGATAATCGGTCTCAGAATTTAATCTGACCAGCACAATAGGGAGGGAAGCGAATCAAGTAGCTCCTCTGATCGATTATACTGAGGGTGGATTACGAAACCTTCATGCTTTGAGTAACTAGTGACGAGCACCCATGACTACTTTTTCTAATAACTGAAGAGAAACAGATTTAAATAGGTAAATTCATGTACAAAAATTCTGAAGACAAGTAGTATTCGAATATTTTGGAGTCAGCAAATCTATTCGCGTTTTTCTTTCAAAGTGTGCTAAGTAATAACTCACCACCTTTGTCAGAACAGTACCTGAGTAGTTTGCCTACTTACAACTTCAGTTTCGACCAACGATTTCTTTTTCTGAACGTGAGGTGTATGAACATCTTTGTTCTGTCGATAGTACCAAGGGAGCCGGACCGGATAAAATTCAGCCGACATTTGTCAAACAATGTTCGTCATCTTTGGCTTCACCGGTGTCTATACTATTCAATCGTTCGCTTATAGTGAATATTTTGCCTTAATCGTGGAAGAAGGCTTTAATTATACCAATCCACAAATCCGGAAACGTGCATAATGTAACGATTTACCGGGGAATTTCTATTCTGAACTGTCTTTCAAAAGGTTTTTGAAAGCATGCTGTTGAACATTGAACATTTGATGAGCTATGTGTCTTCGCTTATTAGCAAACTTGAAAAACGTCAGCAGGTCAATGCAGTATATGTAGACTTTTCAAAGGCTTTCGACTGTGTTTCACATCAACATGCAGTAGAGAAGCTGAAAAGAATTGGATTCCCCGATTGGTTAACCAACTGGATCTTTTCATACCTTTCAAATCGTAGTGCATCTGTAAGGCTTGGTTCTTCGTGTTCAGTAAGCTTCAACATTACATCTGGAGTTCCTTAAGGAAGTCATCTCGGGCCTCTACTATTTGTACTTTTCATCAACGACCTCTGTGACAGACTTACATCTTGTAAAGTCGTATATGCGGGTGATTTAAAGGTTTATCGCATCATAACAACTCTGGTGGACTGTTGTGCTCTACCGATGGATATCGAGAGAATTCTAACATGGTGCCATCAAAACGGTATGGGAGTGAACATTGAAAAATCTAGCATCATTACTTTTGCACGAGTACGATCTCCAATTGTTTTCGAATATACTATGAACGCTATCCCTATAAAAAGAGTAACATCGGTCAAGGATCTTGGTATTATTCTCGACAGTAAACTTCGATTCACAGAACACTACTCTACCATGACAGCAAAGGCATATGCAGTATTGGGGCTCATCAAACGCAATACTCGCGACTTTACGGATATCTATTGTCTGAAGTCACTGTACATCGCTCTGGTTCGTAACATTCTCGAATATGGAGTTACTGTGTGGTCGCCGTACCACTCTATCCACATAGATCGTACCGAACGAGTACAAATGAGCTTCATCAGATTTGCTCTTCGGCAACTTCCTTGGCAAAATCGTTCACAACTTCCTTTCTATGATCATCGCTGCGCCCTCATCAATCAATGTTTTAGGTAAAGAATAATATTTCCTTAGTGTAGCATACAGGGCCGAAGAATCTTTTCAAGATCAGTTGATCAGTGAATTTTAAATCACATCGATCAATATCGGTACTGATCTTCCGTCACACAATGGGTAGTGAGTTTGGGTTAAAATGATTCTTGATTTATATAAGTTCAATCATTGGATGATTCGATAAGCTTTGATGTTGGTGGAGGAAAATCACATATGATCAAGATAAGACATGACATGATCTACGTCTGAAATCCTTGATCTCCCGCCCTTTTGCAAATGGAGTACAATTGAATAAACTGCATCAGAATCAGATAAGAGAAATTCTTATGATATACTATTATCAATGCTAGAAAATCAAATTACTGAAAAAATTGTCAGTGCATAACTTAAGTTAAATCGTTTGAAGGCATATTTTTCTTTTTTACTCATATTAGGCAAAATTTATTAACTTCGCTAATTTACTCGCTCCTCCGTGCATTTTGGCTGATCACAACAGAAATGATTTCCTGCATCATTCATTTCCGAATTTACAAGAAGAAGCTTTTACATCAACAAATACACGTTTTCCTATAGAATGTAAACGTTTATTGTGGAGATTTTTTCAGGAAATAGGGCAAAGTAGTAATATAATTAGGTATTTCAAAAATGCGCTCATTGAAAATATTGGACGCCACATTCCAAAAACCTCCCCCCCTCCCCCCTGTCACAAAAGGTCACGTTTTATGAAACACCCCCCTCCCCCTTGCGGCGTGACGTCTTTTATGGACAGCCCCTATGGACAAACAATCCAATAGATGTTTGCTGTCAACATTTCAATAGCGTTTACAACCACTTTGATTTTAATATTAGTAAGGACACTTTCAAAAGATGAATAGAAGTAGAGTTAATTTAGAATTAGATTTAGTCTGTGCGATATTTTTTTAATCGAAGACGATAAACAATAAACAGTATTCGAAATACGTATCTGTGATGTGACGTCTATTATACATGTTTTTAAAGTTTTGTGAGATACATACTAAATGTGTATAGTGACGTGATATACCTATAGTAGAATTCAATGGTGTAAAAAAAATTATTCTATCATAAATATTCTACTAAACACTCAGACCATGTTAATTAGTGACATTTACTAATAAACATACATTCAACTATCATCACTATTCGTTGGATAGAAGCCTTCGAGATTATTCTGTATTTCCTTGCTGATTACTACCAGCTATCATCAACTTGATTTTGATTCAGAAAAATGATGGGTGGGTAATGTCAGAGATATAGTTAGATGGCGTGAATACGAATAAGACTAACACTCTTCCGTCACATTCCCGGCGGAGCTGATGAGAGCAAAAATACAAAAAAAAAACAGAGTATCTAAATTGATTATTCAGTTGTACATTTTTTGAGATGAATATAATGACGCTTTGAAAAAATCGAATAGTAAAATTACCCCCATGGGTCCAGCGCATTTTCCTAGAATGCGAAATTTCTGTTGCTGAATATTGATGAAAAAAATGACCATTTGTTCGGTGCTAACGATGCACAAAGCTAATCGGCCAGTTGTCCACAATCTAAGAGATAGGTCCACATTCGTAAAATCGCCCAGACTATTTTATTTTCCTTCAAATATTGTTTGTTTATTTCTATTTAATTATTAAAGATATTTTAAAGTGACACTTGCTGTCTCATAGTATACTTTTATATTAATTTGCGCGTAGCAAGGGAAAGCTTTCTAGAATTAACACTCATTAAGTCGCTGCCTCCAGCAGGCAGTAAACCTCATTAAGCCTTCATCTTTTGTGCCAACCGGTTTTTCACATTCGATTGATACATAATACAACGGCAATTGAATACACGATAAACGCTCACAAGAAAACATGGTATGCTTAACATACAGACTAAATTATTATTGCCGATTTTTCACAAAATTATGCTGAAATTTTCTGAGCCCGAATGTCGAATGCGAATACACCCAGCAAAACCGGTTAGCTAACGTTCCAGCAACTCACAACTGTCAAAATTCGACTGAAAAAATCAGTAAGTAATCAACTTTAAGCAAAAATTAATTATAGTAATGATTTGTTCTTGTCTTGTTAAGACGTAGAGCCGTCTTGAGCTAGTTTTAAATTTGTTAAGTATCTAACGAGGAAAACAGATTGGAATTATGTTTTCACATGCAGGGTAGTTAAATTGGCAAACCATTTCCTCAGATAGGAGCTAGCTATTGCTAGTATTGTTTCTGCGATTTTCATTACATAGTTGCATTCGCATGTCATTTTTTAAATCTGTTTTTTTCGTTAGATACTAATCAAATTTAATTACAGCATTTTGCTGAGATTGCAGTAAATACGATGTGATTAATTAATATTTTAGAATTCATTGCAAATGCAATAATTTACAACAAATAATGTTTTATGGTGTATACACAAATTTAAATTTAATTAATTGAAAAATCAGATTGACAAATTCACTTGATTCCCTAGCACGGTCGAAGGTTTGAGTTCCACTTTCTGCTTCGGAAATTTATTGGGTAGTGCTTCTGCTTCAGCCGGTTCAGCTCGAACCACACTTGGAAAACATTAGATATGAAATCACAAATTTTATGTTGGGCCGATTGCTGTTGTTGTTTCACTAATATAGCAATAAACAGACATCCAAGTTAATACACACTTTTGAAAAAAAGCTGTGTAAAGCATAGTTTGTCAACATTTATTGAAAATTCCATGGGTATTTACACCACGAAAATTGAATTTTACAGGTGACCTAATCTCACATACGATGCAAATCATTAAGACCTAATTTGTCAAATGACGGAAAATATCATTTATATTAATTCGGCTGGTAAGTATGTAGCAACTGTATGGATCTGTACGCGCCATTTACCAGCCAAGCCGATATGTGCTTCAGTCGATTAACGGACGTATTATGTGATCCACTGATTCTCGGTTCAAGTCGCTATCAATATTCGTTTTTTTTTATTCAAATGAATTTTATGTCAAGGAATTATCCAATCACACAATATGTTACAATATGTTACATATTCTTGTTGTTCGAATGATGCTTTTTATTATACAAAATATTTGAATTCATTTTGTTGAGCGATAATTCTGAATAAATCCGCAAAAATGATTATTTTTCATCATTTAAATCATTCAAAATTCAAAAAATCATATTCGAACTTGAAATAAACATAAATCAAGTTTAAAAAACTACTAACTGCACACAGAAAAATGGAACTTGTTGTTTTAAATAATGTATATCGATAAACATGGAAATATTACTAAAAAGACAACTTTTTCCGTGTACATATTATACCTTATGATCAAAAAAGAACCGAAATTTTCATTTAAAAATTCCCGCGCTTTTTCCAATCGGTAAACTTTGATTCTCTCAATGTTGGCAACACTTTTATACACATTCTGTCGAATTTTGATGCATATCGTACGATTAGTTTTTGTTTGGCGTCTATACAAAGAAGTTGAAAAATTTTCGTGAGGCGATTTTTATAATGGACGAAAATTTAGAACAACGTGCGTGCATCAAATTTTGTGTTGCAAATGGATTTAAGTGTTCCGAAACGTTGAAAATGTTAAAAAAGGCCTTTGGTGAATCGTGTCTAGGAAAAACACAGGCATACGAGTGGTATAAACGCTTCAGAGGTGGTCGTACAAGCTTGGATCATGATGAGATCCCTGGCCGCCCAACAACATCTGTTACTGAAGAAAACATTGAATCGGCGAAACAAATCGTGTTGCAAAATCGTTCTGTACCGATTAGAGAGATTGCTGTGTTGTTGGCATCTCTTATGGATCAGCCGAACACATTTTAACTGATCTTTTGGGTTTGAAACGCGTCGCTTCTCGGCTGGTGCCAAAAAAGCTGAATTACATGATAATGCGCCGGCTCACACAGCGTTAATTGTGTCGCAGTTTTTGGCCAAAAACTCAACCAATATCATCAACCAAACACCGTACTCTCCAGATATGGCCCCGTGTGACTTTTTCCTCTTCCCCAGACTCAAATTGCCATTGCAGGGAACGCGTTTTTAAACCATAGAGACCATAAAAGAGAATTCGCTGCGTGAACTAAAGGCCATACCTTCGGCGGCCTATAAAACTTGTATGGAGAATTGGATCAAGCGTTGGCATGCATGTATTGCCGCATGAGGAGAGTACTTTGAAGGCGATAATAAAGAAAATTATTAAAAATTGAAATTTTGCGTTTTTCAATAAAATTCCGGTAGCGTTCAGTTGAACGAACCGTCGCACAAAACATAACAAGAAAAACCGACACAGAGAAACCAGAACTTTTTTCAGTGATTGAGCGCAGTGTGCTTACCTCTCGTTATGTTGGCTTGCAAAAAGACCGGACGTAATGGATTTTTGAATCCTTCACACTTTGAATATATGCTAATTCAATCGTTATTGTAAGTAGTTACTCTTACACTACAGCTATGAATCATTAGTAATTATGAATGACTAACATGAGGTTATATGTATATGTATTGACTAACTTGCTAACCATGTATATGCCTGAGTTTAGTAGCAAGCATGGATTCTTCATCAAAAGAACGATTGAAGACAAGAGAAGTATGTCTGATCTCTTTGCCAGTAGTTTGTATCACAGGTTATATGAAAGTTATATTTTCAAATATTCTACATGAACGATAATACGATGGCTTGTATTCATTTCATTCAATAGCCTGTCAAGGTTGAAGTTTTAGTTTTGCTATAAAAATTGCTACAATCTCAAATTATACCTATTGTATGATATTACACAGCCAAGCATAGTTGCTTCAGCAACATCAATGCATTTAGCTCAACAGAGTTGGACATTTTTAGCATTATAAATGACAGTTACTTAGAAAATAAATGATTTCTTACAATACCCATTTCATTGCATTTAACTCGTTTTCATTTCAACACAATGTCAATAATTTTTGCTCACGATATAATGCCACCGAGTCCACCGTGCATTTCTCACACCACCTCAATACGAAACAGCAGCATGCAAGCAATAAAAAAATGTTGAAAAATTTATGTAAACTTCATCAAATTTCAGTTGTTTTGGATAAAGTTTTATAATTTTGAGTTGTATTTTCAGATTCTTTGTGAAATTCTGCTACAAACACTACATTTCAGTTCTACAATCCACCCCGTGGAACGGAACAGTAACCTTTTATACATTTCAAAAACCAATCATGGCTCGGCAAAGCAAAATTTCAAAATTCTTAGAATACTTAGTTGTGATAAATTTGATTCCAAAAACTTAAGTGTTTTTGGATTTACGAAAATCGGTCTAGTGTTTGAATAATTGATCAAAAACGCGATTCGCGCATTCCGCTATATTTCACCTTAATGTTGAGTCTACTGTCTTAGACAGTCAGTTAGGTTCAAACAGTAGCAACTCTTATCAACCACACCCCAAATAAACACTAAATTGAGGAATACCATGAGTTATACGAACAGGTTAACAAAATTCCATAACATTCATATGAGAGCTCATCATCAATATGGGTACAAATACACTCCGTACAACCTTGATCCGAGGAACTTAGCTGGACTTGACAAAGCAGAGACCGAGTTGATAAGCGACAAATGGAATAATCCACGACCAGCTGACGATCCCCCTCATCGCACGTCGTTGCGAACTGTACAAACAACGGATCGATTACGGTTGCTGTTTGCTCGTTCAAATGTTTACTTATTGAAGCATCATAAATTTATAAAAGTACGCAAAATATGATTGACCACAGTTCAAACTGGCGAACCGTGTCCGTTTGAGCTGGCCTCAGTAGTTATGGGACTTCACTCGGGCACGTTGCTTCTGGATGCAGTGAGTGCTTCATAACTGTGAACCGGGCTGCTGACTGGGAGATCATCGGGTGCAAGGACGTCGAGCAGTCTGAACGAGAATAATGTTACAGTTGCTCTTGAAACAGCATCCAATCGCAGTTGTGATCGAACTGGAAAGAAGTCATCGAGCTTGGATGAGTCAAACGCGTCCTGAATTTGGAGAATTTTGCCTCAGTGATCGTCAAAAAACCTGCCGTTATTTCGACACAATTTACCAAATGTAGTAGCAGTGAATATTTGGAAGCAAATCTTATAAACAAACAATGCGCTCGTGAAATATTAACATAATGTTCCATCAGATCGATTTCGTGTTTCGTTTAGTATTGTCATGAATCGCTTATGCTCCGGACAACAGAAGTAAACAATATGCATGTTGTATCAAACAATAAGACGATTCCGAGATGAGCCAACCTAACGAAGAAAACGGTACCGGAACATACGTGACCAAGGTGTAATCGTGATTGACTTCAAGTGTTGAGGAAATATATTTTTGGTACATGAAATTGTAGTGTTTGCTTATAGAGCGAATATACACCGAAACCCCAAGTGAAAAAGATTAAATTGAATAAAACGAGTAGAGCAATTTACATTCAATCCGTTTCTGAGAACGAAGTAATGCAATTTGCAACCGAAAACAATAATGTGTACGATGTTGCGCACGAAAACATAAAGCACAATATCACCTATGTGTGGAGGAAGTGAAGTGCGCGAGCAAGGTATGTTGCACTAAATCGAAAGAGAAGCGTGAAAGACTTGATTCCTTTGTATCCTGAACATTGTTGTAAAACGTTAGTCAATTCAATTGAAATCGAATGTGTGCACACACTAACGAGCACTTTTTTGCAGCAAGCTTTACATTCTAACACAAACCCTTCGCAGTCGCATCAAATGAGCTCATCCCGTCCTTCATTCGTTTCTCTCTCTCTCTACCGAAGCTCAATTTAACCACCGTCAGTCTATCTCTAGAAGTAACAAAATATATTTCACAATTGAATGACAGAGCGGCCTTCAAGTGAGGTTCATGTAAACATTCGAATTGGTTCAAGATAGTGGATAAAAGGTAAACCAGTCACAATAACTGAATTATCACTTTCAAAATAGACATACATTTATTGTTCCCTCTTCAAGTTTTCATTTTTAATATTTTGAAAAACATTTCAATACATTTTAAACAGAGGAAATTATCGATTTTAACTTACTGGTAATAATTGCAAACTCAAATGAGAACCGCCACCTTCTATTTATCAATATGGTTGGAGATAGTGTTGTGTTATCGAGTTGATGTTTATGCTTCTTCATTCGCACTTGCTCACAACCCACTGTGAAGACAATGAATCAGGTAGACGACTTGGAACTACAAATTGAGCAAGTAAAACTTCAAGTGACTAGGTACGGTTATTCAATTGACGATGAATTCTGGGAGCTTCGGTAACAGAAGTAAAATGAATGAGAAGGGATAACCTGACAGTTAACGGCAATAAATTTCATTTTCCTCAAAATATATTCGATTGAAATGCAATTAACCATGCAATTAAAGAGTCTTGTTCTTTCTTGCGTGATTTTCGTTCAAAGTTTATAATATATCCATGTACATCGCAGATCATCTGCAAGAGAAAAACAGCTAGCCACATGTCAGTATTATCTAGAATATATTACGATGAACCTTGTGACAAGTCACTGGATAAGGAAATACTAAAGGACAATAGAACTTTTTCTATTAGGTTTTTTTAGCGTCACTGCTAACCTCAATCGGATGAACACATTTTGACAATTCAGCGGTACTGTTTGTAAACAGACTTTTTGTTTGTTTGTCTGTTGACAAACGGATGAGAATGTTCACGGTCCATATCGCCTAAATAGAGTTTCAAAACATTTGTTAACGATTCGTTTCAAAGATTTATTGAATAAAAGTGGCTAGTTGTGAAGTGTAAAGATGATTGTTTGAGATGTGTTTCTCGATTTTGTTTAAACTTGTTTGTAAACAGTACCGCTGAACTGTCAAGGATGAATTCTTGTTAATTTGTGACGTCATGATAAAAAATCTAATATTAGTCCCAAACAACGGCATTAGGTTTTACACGAAGAAGACACAAATGAACTGCCGATAAATCATGTTCATCTTTGACAGCTACCGTTGGTTTGTTTTGTTTTGCGACTTTAAATTAAAAATTGAAAAATGACGAAAAAGAGCCTGTTAAAAACATTTTCCACAGTGAAAAGAACTTACAAAATTGCCCTGTATGCATTTCAAGGAGCAATATGTGTATAAATCTGTTTAGTGCGACTATCAATTTTTAAATTCAAACGATGAACCTCTGATGAACTTTTAAACTGTAAACAAACCACTGGCGGCTGTAAAAAAATCATTCTGTTCATTTTGTGAGGTTATGTCATGTTCGTGTTAAACCTAATTGCTTCGGAGATAGAAATCAACAACAAATATAATAAAACAAGGGTCTCATCGAACCACACCCAAAATAATGACATGTTAATCAACAGTAGCATGAATTGCACAATACTTGAATCAAGTGTTGGATTGCAAATCAATCAATTTTTAAATTAATGAGACTGTAATTCAACACCAACGCTTCATTTTGCTTTTTGTATAGATAGGAAAATCAATAGCTTTGTAATGTAATTAGTATTCGTGTTTCAAACAATGGCTAACAATGGTTTCAATAACACCAAAAGAAATGGTGGCAAAATCCGGATCTGGGTGCTCCGATTTGGCTGAAACTTTCCTCACGTCTTCTGTATGAAAAAATTCTCTAAATCTTAACTCGGAAACTATTAACTGCACGAACATGGTTTTGAAGAGAAAAACACACTCTAAAATATTCACTGAAAAAAATTTGATGCTATTCAGAATCTCAAAAAAGAAAATAAGATAATAATCGCATGTTTGATTTCGGTTTCTTTAGTGTTTGAATATTAATATTGTTGTTAACCATGACATACCGATCAGCAATTTATAATATAATTATATGAAAGTTGCTTTTGAAATATACTAAAAAATGGTTCGAGTCCAATTTTTTTTCCAAAAAAAATATTATTTTCAGTGAGTTTTCATCCATTCGACTTCTTAATCTTTTTCCTCTCATTTATTGCAAAAACTGAACTTGGTTTTGTAAACTTTATGTTAAATCAACTAAAAATTACTAAGTTGTCCAAAAATCTTTAAAAAAATTATCTTAGCTAAGAACAAGATCAATCGAAGAACAGTATTTGTTGCCAAAATTGGTATCTGTTATAAAGTTTTTATTGGTCACTGATCGGGTTGACGTTATTGGCATTAGTGTCCTTATAAAAACGAGTTTACAAAAACCCGGCGAACGTGCAAAAGTTTATAGTCGGGTATAAATAAACGCTATAAAAACATTACAGGTTAAACATTGATAAACTGTACCGTTTTTTTTAATTCTTATAATATGGAAACGGTTAATTATACAAAGCTGTTTCCAGGAAGCAGTTGTAGGAAAACGATTGGAAACTCTAAAAGCTTACATTAAAAAGCTGAATACTTTTTTAATATTGAAAAAATGACCGGAAAATGAAATTTAAAATAGTGCCTAATCCACCAGCAGTGAGATGATACCTTTTTTATCAATCCGCATGTATTTCTTGCATGAAATATCTTCGGTGTTTTAGTTCTCATGACATTATTTTAATGATCGTCGTTTTAAGCGGCAATTTGAGATTTCAATCACTTATTACCCTGTAATGTCGAAACTGCAAATCGGATCGAATTTGAATCTAAACCTGAGACAATCAATTGAACATTCCATGAGATGTCGAAGTAAGTTCCACTTTATAGTTTACGGTTATTTCCAGAGCCGGTATTCAGAAACCAGCATAACCCAAAACGATTCGTATGGCCATAAATTAATATGACGAATAAATTGCAATAGTTTTGAGTTCAACTTTGAAGCTTTCATTCAGTAAAAACCATTCAAGCGAAGAGGTTGTGTTTCGATTGTACTGGCTCGTGAGTTAACGGCTGCTACCGAGACAATTCTAAGCTTCAGGTAGTTAAACTGCCCATAGCAAACGCAATATTCGGGGCGTTTCCCGACTGGAAAGCTAGCAACGAAGGCCATCCCGTTCATACGCACAGAGGTGTAGAGACACAGAGGTGCGAGAGCATAGAAGTGACGAGTCACAGAGGTGCCATCGCATAAAGGTGCGAAGACGAAGGGGTGCAAAGGCACAGAGGTGCTAAAGCAACCCAGTGCTGATCTACCAGGTACCAGAATTTGTACGCTGCGTAGGATCAAAAGAGACGGCATATATCGCGAGGTGCTACACTGCAAGCATCGCATTTGATCGCCACCAAGAGCAAAAGCACTGTACCTGGGGTCAGGTACAGCAAGTGCAGTGGTGTTCCCAACGACGGCAGAGCAACTGAGATAGCAGTAAACGACAGAAGACTGCCAATTGGAAACAGCAAAAGACTGCCAATTGGAAATCGTTGGAAGAGCTTCACGTCGTTCTTCACGATAAAGGAACAGAGACATCAGCTACAAGGTAGATTTAATTTAATTTATTTTTTATTTCTTATATCTGAAATTTTACTAAACATAAGTTTTTATTTTGGTATTATTAATTTACAAAAAAAATTTAATGTAATGGATGATCTCATGGAAGATCATCCGAATCCGATTCCGGATACTAGTAAAAGTTTAAATACTCCGAGGGCTAAACATTATCCACAGGGTACCACTGGGCCATGGATAGTCTATCTTCGAAAAAAAGAAAAGATTTTAAACTTGATGCAAATTACAAAGGATTTGACATCACATTTCTCTGAAGTTAAAGAAATCTGTAAGGTTAATAGAGATAAAATTCGAGTTGTAGTTAACGACTTGAAACAGGCAAACGATATTGTAACCTGTAAATTATTTGCTATTGAATATCGAGTTTACATTCCATCGAAGGAGGTAGAAATTGACGGTGTTGTGACTGAAGCAAGTCTGACAGCAGATGATTTACTTAAAAATGGAGTTGGCCGTTTTAAAAACTCCATGCTTGAGGGAGTTAAGATACTCGAGTGCAAACAATTGTACTCAGCATCTATTGTCGATGGAAAAAAGTCTTATCGTCCCTCAGATTCGTTTCGCGTAACATTTGCCGGATCTGCATTGCCTAGCCATGTCTATATCGATAAAATTCGTCTTCCTGTTCGGCTTTTCGTACCGCATGTTATGAATTGCACGAACTGTAAAAAATTCGGACATACAGCTACTTACTGTAGTAATAAGTCCAAATGTATCAAATGTCAAGGGCCTCATAAGGATAATCTTTGCGATAAAGATGTTGAAAAATGTGTTTATTGTGGGGAAAGCCCTCATGATGATCTTTCAGTGTGCGCTGCATTTAAGCTGCGTAAAGACAAAATGAAGCTTTCTTTAAAAGCACGGTCTAAGCGCACATATGCAGAAATGCTCAAAACGGTCATACATGTCTCCCCTTTGGAAACCGAAAACGGTTTTTCAAATCTTGCGGAGCCAGAGGAATCTGACTCTGACGGAAATAGTGAAGATACCTCGTTTGTCACTCCTCAAGGGTCTGTTAAGAGGAGATTAACAAACCACAAAATACCAAAAAAGACACCTAAAATTATACCTTCAAAAAAAGATCCCCGTGTTAAAGCTAAAAAGCCAAATTTAAAACCAAAAACTGTGCCTCCTGGTTTGTCAAATTCACAAACCAATCCAGGAACTAGCTCAAGAAAAGACAATAATCCAGTGGGCTCCATTTCACATTCACCAACAGGATTACTGAAATTTTCGGAAATTGTAGAATGGATTTTCGCTGCATTCAATATTTCTGAACCTCTAAAGACCATCATAACAGCATTCCTTCCAATAGCTAGAACTTTTTTGAAACAGTTATCAGCTCAATGGCCAGCTCTTACAGGTTTTGTATCATTTGATGGATAATTTATCATCCGCCGCAAATGATTCAATCACTGTCCTGCAGTGGAATTGTCGAAGCATCATGCCAAAACTTGATTCATTTAAAGTTTTGTTGCATAGTCAAAAATGTGATGTATTTGCTTTGTGCGAAACATGGCTTACATCAAACATAGCCTTAAATTTTAATGACTTTAACATTATACGTCTCGACAGAGACTCCCCGTATGGTGGAGTGCTTTTAGGAATTAAGAAATGTTATTCCTTTTATAGATTAAACATTCCTTCGACTTCTAGTATAGAAGTTGTTGCTTGTCAAATAAACATTAAAGGAAAGGACATTTGCATTGCTTCGGTATATATTCCTCCAAGAGCTCAAGTTGGACAACGACAGCTTAATGAAATTGTCGAAGCCCTTCCTGCTCCACGTTTGATTTTAGGAGATTTCAATTCGCACGGAATGATGTGGGGTTCCGTTTACAATGATAGCAGATCATCTCTAATATATAATATTTGCGACAATTTTAGCATGACGGTACTAAATATGGGTAGCATGACACGGATCCCAAGACCTCCTGCACGTCCAAGTGCATTAGATTTATCTCTTTGTTCGACTTCAATTCGACTAGATTGCACCTGGAAAGTATTTCCTGATTTACATGGTAGCGATCATTTACCAATCATCATCTCAATTAGCAGTAACAAAGGCATTGCTAATTCAGTTAATATTCCATATGATTTGACAAAAAATATTGACTGGATTAAATACCAAAGTAATATTTCAAGTGTCTTAACTTCAATGGAAGAGCTTCCCCCACTTGAAGAATATGACTTCCTCGTTTGTTCGATTCTGGAGGCCGCAGAACAAGCCCAAACCAAACGATTTCTTGGTCCATCGTCTAACAGAAGACCTCCAAATCCTTGGTGGGACAAAGAGTGCTCAGATGCTAAACACGCGAAACAAAATGCTTTCAAGACGTTTTTAAAACGAGGAGGAGGAACTCCTCAGAATTTTGAAAAATTCTTGGTTTTAGAAACCAAGTACAAGAACATACTTCGGGTTAAGAAATGCAGCTATTGGAGACATTTTGTGGAAGGTTTGTCAAGAGAAACCTCAATGAGCACTCTTTGGAATACGGCCAGACGAATGAGGAATCGTAACGTAGGAAATGAGAGTGAGGAGTACTCGAATCGATGGATATTTGATTTTGCGAGGAAAGTTTGTCCAGATTCCGTTCCTACGCATAGCATTGTTAGGGAGTCTTCTTCAAATGATGATTCCATTGATAGCCCCTTTTCAATGATGGAATTTTCCATAGCACTCATGTCTTGTAACAATAACGCTCCTGGATTGGACAGAATTAAATTCAACTTTGTGAAGAATCTGCCCGACCTCGCAAAAAGACGTTTGTTGGAATTGTTCAACAAGTTTCTTGAGCAAAATATTGTTCCACCTGACTGGAGACAAGTGAAAGTTATCGCCATTCAAAAGCCGGGGAAACCAGCTTCCAATCACAACTCATATAGACCCATTGCGATGTTGTCCTGCATCAGAAAATTGTTCGAAAAAATTATTCTACGACGTCTCGACACTTGGGTCGAGACGAACGGTTTGTTGTCAGATACTCAGTTTGGCTTCCGTAGAAATAAAGGGACGAATGATTGCCTTGCATTACTTTCGTCTGACATCCAAATTGCCTTCGCTCAAAAGCAACAAATGGCATCTGTATTTTTAGACATTAAAGGAGCATTTGATTCAGTTTCCATTGATGTTCTTTCAGACAAGCTCCACCAACATGGACTCCCAGCGGTTATAAATAATTATTTGCACAACCTTTTGTCAGAGAAACGCATGCATTTTTCACATGGCGATTTGGCAACAATCAGAATTAGCTACATGGGTCTCCCGCAAGGCTCATGCCTCAGTCCGCTCCTCTATAATTTTTACGTGAATGACATTGACAGCTGTCTAGTAACCCCATGTACACTAAGACAATTGGCAGATGATGGCGTGGTTTCAGTTACTGGATCCAAAGCTATTGATCTGCAAAAACCATTGCAAGATACCTTAGATAAATTGTCCGTTTGGGCTGTTCATCTTGGTATCGAATTCTCTGCGGAGAAAACAGAGCTGGTCGTCTTTTCAAAAAAGCATGATCCCGCGCAACTTCAGCTTCATATGATGGGAAGAATAATCGAACAGGTTTTGACTTTCAAATACCTCGGGGTGTGGTTTGATTCCAAATGCACGTGGGGAGGACACATTAGGTATCTGATAACGAAATGCCAACAAAGAGTAAATTTTCTTCGAACAATAACAGGGTCTTGGTGGGGTGCTCATCCGCAAGATCTAATAAAATTGTATCAGACAACGATACTTTCAGTGATGGAATATGGATGCGTTTGTTTTCGTTCCGCTGCAAATTCTCATATTATCAAACTTGAGCGAATTCAGTACCGTTGTTTGCGAATTGCTTTAGGCTGCATGCATTCGACACATACAATGAGTCTTGAAGTTCTGGCGGGAGTTCTTCCATTAAAAGATCGATTTTGGGAGCTTTCATCACGCCTGCTAATAAGATGTGATGTGCTGAATCCCATGGTAATTAATAATTTCGAACGACTAGTCGAGCTTCGATCTCAAACAAAATTCATGACAGTATATTTTAACCATATGTCACAGGAAATCAACCCTTCAAGATATATTCCTATCCGTGTCAGCCTCCTAAATGTACCTGACTCAACTTTATTTTTCGACACATCCATGCAGCGCGAAGTGCGTGGAATCCCGGACCACCTACGCTCTATGGAAATCCCAAAAATATTTTCAAGTAAGTTCAGGCATATTAACTCTGAGAAAATGTTTTACACGGACGGATCGCGAATGGAAGAAGCGACAGGGTTTGGTATGTTCAACAATAATGTTTCGGCCTCATTCAAGCTTCAAGAACCTGCATCTGTTTATATAGCAGAGTTAGCAGCAGTTCATTATAGCTTGAATGTAATCGTCACATTATCTCCAAACCATTATTTCCTCTTCACAGATAGTCTGAGTGCAATTGAAGCCATTCGCTCAAACGCTGCTGGCAAAAATGAACCGTTTTTCTTGGGTAAAATAAAACAGTGTCTGAACGACATATTGAATAATAATTATCTAATCACAATAGTTTGGGTTCCGGCTCATTGCTCCATTCCAGGCAATGAAAGAGCCGATATTTTAGCCAAACGTGGTGCTATTGAGGGTGAAATTTATGAGAGACCGATTGCTTTCAACGAATTCTATAGCGCGTCTCGCCAAAGAACACTTGCCAGCTGGCAAGCTTCTTGGGATAAAGATGATCTGGGTCGGTGGATGCACTCAATTATTCCTAAAATATCGACAAAGGCATGGTTCAGGGGACTGGATGTGAGTAGAGATTTCATTCGTGTGATGTCCAGACTCATGTCCAATCACTACACGTTAGATGCACATCTCCTTCGAATTGGACTTTCCGAGACTAATCATTGTGCTTGCGGCGAAGGTTACCGCGATATTGACCATGTTGTTTGGACATGCGTGGAGTTTCGTGATGTCAGATCTCAACTAATAAATTCCTTGCGTACCCAAGGTAGACTATCCAATGTCCCAGTTCGCGACATTCTTGCTTGTCGTGACCTTCCATACATGAAACTTCTTTATCATTTCATTAAATCCATTGGAGTTCCAATTTAAATTTTATTTTATGTTAAACTGTTTTCTCTTCCATGAGTTCAACCAATAGCCAACTATAGGATATTGAATATAAGTGGTGAACTGATACAAACAATCCTGAAATAGTTATAAGATCATGTACAAAATAAATGTATTTTATTTAATGTAATTTAAAATAGCAACTCGCTTGATAAAAACAGTGTTTAGATTAACTAATGAGTACCAACATACTAATATGATATTCGAAATGTATTAGGTTTAAACTACTATGTATTGTGGATGCCACGGCGAAGAAAAACTTATGTATATTGCCTATGAAATAAACGTATTTATGAAAAAAAAAAACTTTGAAGCTTTTTCTGATTGTCATCTTCTATATCGGTTTGAATTTTAAAAACTTATCACCCTGCAGTTCCAGAATCGGATAATATTCATTTATTTTGTATGGGACCATAAATCCTTTAATTTGTATTTATGTTTTTTAAAATTCGATTTGGCCTTTTTGAGCTTTAAGAAACGATTCGATACTGGATCCGGAATTCGAAAACCGGTGTATCCGAAGTCAGTTAAATTCACATGAGAAGCTGTATAGTTTACATTTGATTCAAAATGTTTGAAAATCAGTGTAGACATCTTTGAGATCCCTAAAGCGGAAGTTGAATCTGCCTAAAAAGCAAGATGTTTTATAGGATCTTACGACCTTTCATTAGAATTTTAGATGATTCTTGGATTTCATTCAAATCTTAGATCGGTTCAGTAATCTCCGAGAAAAATGGGTTACACTATTTTAATTTCGTTTCACAGAAGCATACTGCTTTTCATATGAATCTGAGTTTGTAGAAAACGGATGAGTCATCTCCGAGAAAATTTAGTGAAATTATTTGTGACACGCATTTGCTGATCTCGACGAAACGATTCGAATGGTATATGGGTATGTTCTTCCAGCATTTATTACTGTTAGTAGTTTAAATCAATATAATTATGGAATTGCTTTCAACTCGAAAACGCTGCTATCATCTGGTTCACATATGTCATATTCGAACGATTATTTTGCCAAAAACGAACCGTGCTAAAATCGGTTCGAGGCAAAATGTCACGAAAAAGGATTTTGTACACAGCCTTTTTGGTACTTAGAAACAATTGTATGTTACAGTATAAAAAAATCGTGTTTCACGTTGCTCCCAAGCATTGCTTTTTCATACAGCGCTCTAAACTCCTACTACTGGAATAAGGCGAAAATCCGCTTACACAAAAATGTCGATTTATCCTTTAAAAGGAACGGATTTGAACAATCTACGGCTTGTTGAATATCTTTTACCGTACGGAATCTAAGTATGAGAATATATTCTGTACGTATGTTCGATTCTTGATCGTTTGGTGACGTTATGTTGGTACTCATGACCCTCACTTATGACAATTCCGATCCCATTTTGAATGTCCAGTCAGTTTTTGACAGCTTTTATGTGTGGTCGTGTTTTAGATTTAGATCCATAAATTGGATTAAAGAATTGGTATTAAATTTAACGTGCACGGATGCATTCAGAATGTTGACTGTTGCATACGGCGAAGCAACTTTGGACAAAAGTAACGTTTGTCGTCATTTTTTTGGCATACAATATAAAGACTGTCCCAGAAGGTATGGAAGCACTTTGATTTCGCTGTAAATAATTCACAAGTGTTAGATATTCAAATTTTATCCGATATACTGATAATATTAGAGGCCTATAGCGTCTTGAGCAGGATAAAGAAAAGTTGGTTGAAAAGAGTACAATTTTTCTTATGTTATAATGATCAATTAAAATCGAAAGTGTCACTCTTCATTATGATTAACATTTGACGTAACTGGGAGTGCACAAACGGCGTGTTACAAATTCAAATACAACACTGATAAACTACATATTGACTGCTGTGGAACAGCTTGTGATACGAGAAAGTTAATCGTTCGTCTTGCGTGGTGCCCAGTCTGACGTTGAACGGCGCTGGTGCGTTGGATCACCTTTTTGCGCTTCATGCACTAGCGATCGCTGAGCCTGTCCAAAGCGGCTCCGGTGGAATGACTGAGGGCGGAAACCAAATTCATATCACCGGCCGTTTATGGTCTGTGTTTTCCACAGCCTCTTTGGCCCATGTTTTTTTTATTGGAAACTATCTGTTAGATGGTCATCGTTATCATTATTGTTCATCTATGATATTACGAAATTTGATCCTGATCTATTATGATGCCGCAACACTCACACTTAGAGATTCAATTAGACAAAACAAACATAGTCAGATAATTATGCAACAAAATTAGGGCAATTGAGGTTTCAACGATTCAATACGCTACACAATGTCGAATATACCAACAAGGACATACACAATGAAGTTGTTAACAGGTTGTAAAGTTGTGAATACAGGAGAACCTAATATTTTATTTGTTCCGACTATAATTTTTATTCGGTTAGCAAATCAGATGTGTGCTTTCGTGACTCAATCGATTAACGAACGTACTTAGAGATTGTCGATGATTCTCGGTTCGAATTACCGAAATCGCGCTATCTGTTTTTGATTTTTTACCATAAGGACCTAGAACCTAGGGCCAACTAACACGGTCTGCCAACTAGATGAATTTACCAGTAAATTTTATAAAAATGTGCACCTCGTTTCGCTATCGCTTGTGAAAAAATACTTATGAAATTGAAAATTTTTACTAATCGTACTATAATACCGGAACCGGAAGTCTGATCTGGATCAACTTTACGGCGATTTTTTAAGGATTTTTAAGATCTTTCATTTGCATCTTAGTTTGTAAAAATCGGTTAAGAAATTTCCGAGAATTAAATGCGCATTTTCTCGTAAATTTGCACATATTGCCTTCTAATTCCGGAACCATGAGACCTTTTTTTTATTCAAAAGATATTTAATTCAGGCCTTTTTGCGTACAAGCTTTACGTGGCCGATTTTGCTGAGTTTTTAGATATTTTTTTTTTGAGTTTTTAGATAAAAATTTTTAAATTGGCAAATATAAGGATCGAAGACGCTTGAGGGAAGATCATGCACACGCACTTCTATAGCACTATCTTCCATATATACTGGAATGTTGTACTTGATATTTTCATGCTCCACAGAGTGCACATTATTATTGTCTTTAGCGAATTGAATTGCATCCAACTCTTTATAGAACTGGATATAAACAACATTATTGGTCTTATTGCATTGAAGTAAATGCGTTTAATGTCAAGAAGCATTTGCTCCTTAAGCAAACCTTCAAGTTATCGTATCGAAGGTCGAATTTCGCACTGTCTGAAGTCAACAATAATTGTATTCTTTCGTACCGGCGGTAGCTTTTGTTCGTTTGATTCACTCATTTTCGAGGTCTATTGTTCACTACACAATACTGTACTTGGTTTCTTCTGTCCCCAACGTAAGCGGTTTTGTTTTATCGACTGACTTGGATGAGATGTAAACCCGAACTGACCATGAGACCTTTCTTTTGAATTTAAGTTTATGAAAATCGGTTACGCCATATTTGAGAAAAGTGAGTGATATTTTTTTTTCATTTTTTCGGTGCATATCATCCTGTAATTCCGGAACTGAAAGTCGGATCGGGATAGAATTCAATAGCGATGTATGGGACCGTAAAACCTTTCATTTGAAAATCAGAACAGCGATCTCGGATAAAACCGAGTGACATTATTTATCACATACACACATACATACACACACAGACATTCGCTCAGTTCGTCGATAAAATTTGAATAAATACTCGTAGAGTAGAGTAGTCATGTTAGTTGATGGCCATACGAATCGACTTCGATTATATTGGTTCTCGGATTCCGGTTTCGGAAGTACCTGCAGTGGTGAAACTCACTTCGTCTTCTCATGGATGGCCTCATCAGAACTAGTAATGCAAAACAAACAATCATTTTGGTTTCTTCCAAGATTCGAAGAAAACTATTTTTATGAATATATATATCAGCCACCCAATCGAATCGAATCGCTTATTAGAAAGCTAAGGAAAAGACGCACATTTCATGTCTTGGACGAATTTTTGTATCTTTATTAGATTTCACAGTATAGGCTGTTGAAAAAAGGCTCTTTTTCGAAAACGCGAAATTTCAAAAAAAAATCCTATCTCAAAAATTTCACGTACCATATTGAAATAAAAAATACGTGCCGAATATTTTCGAGTTCTTTACCGAAAAAAAATAGTTAGATGAAAAAAAAATTAGAGGGTTGTATTCAAGACACGACCGAGCACAATAACATTAAAAATGGAACGTTTCTAGGGTCTTCATAATAAATACAAAAATAAAGATGATAATGATGACGATACACTAAACTAAAAACTTTTTCAATTGACTAATTACAAACTTGCTCTAGTTTAAGCGCTTAGATTGTTGGCGAATGATAAAATTTACAATTAGATTCTTTCTTGATAATAAATTCTATTCAATTTTGATCCCTTTCCACAATTTTTTACATTGTTAAGATTTTGAATAACGTCCTTTAGCTAGAATTCTACTAGAACTAGAAAGCTCAATTTTAGATACAAACAACCTAAAGATTTAAACCTGAACAAATGAAACTGATTTATTTTATGATAATAATCTTCGAGAAACGTACAAACTCATTAATTTTATTTATTTTAGCGAAAAATGTTGTACCAGTAAACTCAGTAATAGTGTATTTTATTAATCATTTTTCAAAATCGTCGATAATCTTCGTAAAGTGTCGGTAAATAATATGGCAACAATACGAGGAAGAAAACTTGTGAAACAGTCCGCATAAAATATTTAGTTACTTACATTAATTTTCGCTTTGGCATATACGGAATATACGGAATGGATACGCAACAAAATTCAGAAATTTTGTTCATATTGTAACTTGATGTTATTAACACATGAATGAACATTGTCATAGTTACAACGCGTGTAGCCATCAGACGCTTATTGTTTTGAAGCTAATAATGATTAAACTGAAACTGGCGGTTAACCAAATTCTACGAGGGTTGCTATTCAAACGATACATGTAAAATCGCAGGTAAACTTACCTTTAGTTTATCTTTGATACTATATGATATTGCATCTAATTATACTGTATATGTGAGCCTGTGGAACTCATTTATACTACCAAACCGAGGAGGCCGCTTTTAGATAAGTTTCAGAATTTAATTTTGAATCTTTTGAAGCGTTTAATTCCTGGCGGGACAACAACTTGTTCAGTCACATATAATGAAGAAGAAGTATCTATGATTATCATCATAACACAACTTTATACTGAATCCATTTTCGCGCCACCGTTTTGTTCGTATGGGAATGGAGATTTAAGTATGCAAACCGATCCGTTGACAAATTAAAACATTTTTAAGCTTACAATATTGAAGCTTTGGAATCATTTAAATGAGGAAAATCCATTAACAAATCATCGAGGAACAAGCGCTGCAAATTATATCCGAAAAATCTATCACCGATAATTCCAAACTGGTCTGATAGTTACCAGAAAACCAAAATAAAATACTCAATTCAAACCAATTTTTCAATGGTATGCAATTGAAATATTCAAATGACGTTATCTCATAAGTTTAGGTTAAATGTTTCCGAATCGATTGGTTGTTGAATTATATAAATCCATCAACAAATTACTGAGGTATGAGCATTCAAAATTATGACAGAAAAATGTTACGCGATTAGTTTTGCATGTTTTAAATTGACACCCAGCCTCGGGAAGCGAAGTGTAAGGTATTTTTAATGGCAAAATCTACCAACAATTTGCTAAATACATGGGATATTTTAAAAGAACCGATAACCACGCTGATTCGGTTCTTCAATAGCTAGATGATATATAAGATATTCAAGCGAACACGAAGCGGTGTTGTGCAGACAACAGAAAATTACACCAGCACATAATGCAAAAGCGACAATCCAGCAAGTGAACGTATATACAATCCAGTCATCAGCTCACTGGACGAGCTACTTGTTTCATTCACAGTCAAACATCAACTAGGCAAAGAAATATTGTGCAGCCTATATTTATAGATTTCCCTTCATACTACGCATAACGATACGGTGTTTTTTATGCATGACGCAAAGCCTTCTATGCCGAACAAAAAGTTGACGTCATTTTGTAAAACAGGGATTGGTGGATGAAAACATAGGTCACTTCTAACCAATTTTTCAATAGTATGCTATTATCCAGAGTTATTACGGTCGCGCGAATTTTGCGGTTTCCGCGAATTTCGCGATTTTCGCGGATTTAGCGCGGTTTCTGCTAAGATTTCGTTGCTATGGCGCGGATGTCGCGCGAATTTCAAAAAACATCATTCCACATTTGTGAATCATTTGTTCGAATAAAAAAAGTTGTTTACAAATTTTTTAAGCTTGTGAGTTTTATGAAGCCCTAAAAAATTAAAGATGGGCGAACGTTTCAGCAATTGGTCGAGCTGGCCGAATTGGTGAATTTCCACCTTGATAAAACCAAAATTTACTAGAAGGTTCTAGCAAATGTTCAGTGGACAGAATTTAGGTTTTATGCTCTTCGATCTCGAGTGATATAAATTGCTATTTCAACAGAGCTGTCACCAGGAATTACAAACGCTTTTCGATATTTGCGATTGCGTTTTCCCATTGCAATGCGAAAATCGAAAGAAGATTTTCGCACTCAAGGATATTAATGTCTGATGGAAGATATCGTCTCAGTGAAAAAAAACATTCAATGATGCAAAGAACGTGATAAATCGAATGCTATTCTTCAATAATATGGTCACCAATTTTTCTTAAAGCAAAATTTGCACGACAGGCTTACGAAGCGAAGTCTGACAAGAAAAAAAGAAGTTCTGGGATTCCAGCCGTGGTGATAAGAAATTGTTCTAACAGTTTGTTGGTTCCACTATCCAACATTTTCAATTGTTCTTTGCGTTTTGGAATTTTTCCTGAAATATGGAAGAAATCCTCTGTGAACAAGTACATAGTATCCAACTACCGTGGAATTGATGCTTTGTGCGTTGTATCGAAGCTGTTTGAAATTATAATTCTTGATTTTATAACACATAGTTGCTTCGATCATATCTAACTGGGCATGGATCATATCTAACTGGGCATGGAATGATATTGAAAATAGGAGCCATTTGCTGTTACCTCTGGAGTTCTTCAAGGAAGTCACCTTGGACAGTTATTAATTTTCTTGTATCTCAACGTTCAAAATTTTTCGATCAAGTGTATGAAACTACCGTTTAACCGATAACTTTCATATTCCGTATTTAAAAATGGTTTTAAATGCTACTAAATACTCCGTCATCTCTTTTAGTAACAAAAAGTCTGTATTCAAGTCCGACTATAATATTTCACAAACTGTTCTCGAACGCGCATCGTTTGTTAAGGACTAAGGACCTGGGTGTTCTTCTGGAATCAAAATTAAATTTTTTAAGAGCACATAGAGCTTACTATGTTCTGAACCTCTAAGCTATTAGGATTCATTATTCGCGTTACTAAAAAATCTCTGATGTACATTGTTTGTAAGCTCCGTATTGCACTTTAGTTCACTCAACTGAAATGTGCTGCGGTTATCTGGTCACCTTATTACCAAAACGATATCCAACGCATTGAAGCGATTCAACGCAAATTTGTCCGATTAGCTCTTCGACGTCTTCCATGGAGATATCCTTTAAACTTACCGAGTTACCATGACCGCTGCAAACTGATTGGTCTCGATTTATTATTTGTCCATCGAGATATTTGTAAGGCTAGTTTTGTGGTAGACCTACTTCAGTCGCAGAACGATTGCTCCGAATAATTGCAATTGTTACAATTTGTTAGTTTTAATTGTTAGTTTTAAACGTAAATGTATCCGTTGGATCATTGTAATCTGTTGATACAAAAAATGAGGAGGTTTTCCCGGGTAGGTGTAAATAGCAAACAAAGATCAAAATAATAACAACTTTTACCATCATATCTTGGCTTGCTGTTTCTGTGTTATCACAGCGATACTTGATATTTTCATGATATTGCGTCCAAGGAATCAAGAAATTATACAATATCTGTTTAACATCAAAATTAGTTATAATATCTTATTTCGTTATTGATGAGCTATTCCAATTTCATTAAGTAAATTGATCCAGTAGTTCTATCTTCAAATAAAATACTATTGAATAAACTGCATCAGAATCAGATAAGAGAAATACTTATGATATTACTCTATTCTGAATGCTAGAATATAAAATAATTGAGAAATTCGTCTTCTATAAATATTTTGTTCTTGGTTTCATATTACAATGACAGAATTTAATATTTTGTAGCTATTTTCTCATGCAAGTTTTGTTATGATTTTTGATATTTTAACTCTTATTTCAAACTAAATAATGTTAATTTCTACCATTGAGATGTTTGGTTTTAATAACAGAATTTGTTATTGGTTTACAAAACACTTCTACCCGGGTTATGCCTGCTGGAGAGAGAGATTGCTATATTTCATCTCAATCGGGCTTTTCCCTGCTCCCCAAAATAAATAAATAAATAAATAAATTTGTCATTCGATGTCGTAATCTTCGATCCTATTTTTTTCGTCAGATTCCCTATGTTGGAACTAATTATGGATATAACGAGCACATTGCTAGCATGTGCCGTTTCTTATGTTACTGCCTCATTAGATTTAGTTACTATAGAAGCACTAGATTTTAGGAAAAGTGTCATTTGGATGATTTTAATCTATTAATGCAAAAGATGAGGAGGTTCTATGCCTGCTGGAGAACAAGTTTGACAGATACTACTTCCAGTGGGCTTTTCTGACAACAAGAGAAGGCTATATTATAATTGGACAGCAGGAGAAGGCTATATTATAATTGAAATTGAAAGTAAAAAGAGTAAATCCGATCATCCTGTGTAGTCTACCTTAAAATTCTTCTTACCAAGAAGTTTCAAGTTCTGCGGAAATTATCACCTGCATAAAAATGGTTGTCTAACGCGTCTAAGTTTTCAATTTCGCGCGTTTTAGTTTTTGACTTCGCGCGGATTTCGCGCGTTTTAATTTTGAAATGCTTCGTAACAACCCTGAAAGTCTAAAGTAGTCCATTTTTTTATCTTCACATACTGCGAGCCGCATGCAGTCAAATCTTCTATGGTCTGATTCAATATACAAAATGCGCTTTGCGTAAAACATATACCAAAACATATTTTACAAATTTATTAATCATCAAAAACAAAACAAAAACTGACGAGAACGGTAACATCTCATCGTCCAGACGTACCTCCCGTTATCGCCGACGTTTGGCGAAAAATATTTCGAAACGTCAAACCTATTATTCACAAAACAAATTCAGAGATCACTGATAATGCCTTCAATAGCTTGTTTGCCGTGCAAATGATAACGCTTATCAAACTGATGCCAAAAGAGAGAAAATTCATCTAATAACTTAATTATTCCTACCTTTTATTGCATTTTTTTCCCTCACAGCTCAATCTACGCTGAACAGTGATCAACAAAGGAGTTCAGTGTTCCTCCGCATCGTTCGACTGGAGAAACTTTAGTCACCACTGGCGAACAGGTTTCGCTGGAAGGGGCAGTTGGAAGTCCCAGTGTTGGAACTAATATGTCAGCGCCTTCGTGCTGGAAGATTCTAACGCGCAGGAAAGCACTCGCCATCGGCAATGACAACGGCACCGAGAACGATAAACTCGGCCGGATATTAAACACCTTCGATCTGACTGCTCTGGGCGTAGGAGCAACGCTCGGAGTGGGGGTCTACGTCCTTGCCGGTCATGTGTCGAAGGATCAAGCCGGACCGTCGGTGGTTTTATCGTTTTTGATTGCAGCTTCTGCATCCTTTCTAGCCGGTAAGCTTTCAATACTCATCAGTTCATAAGTATTCTACTTCTATCACGTTTCGGATACCCGTACAGGTCTTTGCTATGCGGAATTTGGGGCGCGAGTTCCGAAGTCGGGGTCGGCATACATATATAGTTATGTGTGTATTGGTGAGTTTATGGCATTCATCATTGGCTGGAATCTGATGCTGGAATACATTATCGGATCAGCAAGCGTATCTAGAGGATTGAGTTTATACATAGACACGTTAGCCAACGACACGATGAAGAATCGCTTCCGAGAGATTGCCCCTATGGATTGGGACTTTATGTCAACCTATTTCGATTTCTTTGGATTCTCGGTTGCGATTTTATTGGGAAGTAAGTTTGCTGTGTTGTTGAATATGTTGTATATTGACGCTTGTTTTATTCCAATAGTTGCCTTAGCATTTGGCCTTAAGAAGTCAACGATGGTGAATAATTTCTTCACAGTGTTAAACATTGGAATTGTACTGTTTGTGATTGTGGCAGGCGCAATAAACGCAGATGTCTCCAATTGGACCATAGATCCGGCGAATGTGTCATCAATATATAATGTGGGAGAAGGAGGGTTCTTTCCGTTTGGTTTCGAAGGTACACTGCATGGTGCGGCAACCTGTTTCTTCGGTTTCGTAGGATTTGATTGCATTGCTACCACCGGTGAAGAAGTTCGGAATCCACGTAAAGCGATTCCACGAGCTATTCTTTTCTCGTTGTTTACAATCTTCCTGGCATATTTCGGAGTGTCAACAGTTTTAACATTAATGTGGCCGTACTACAAACAGGATGTTAACGCTCCCTTACCGTTCGTGTTCAACGAAATCGGTTGGAATTTTGCCAAGTGGATAGTAGCCATCGGAGGAATAATCGGTCTGCTGGCTAGCTTGTTCGGAGCCATGTTCCCGCAGCCACGAATAATATATGCCATGGCTCAAGACAGATTAATATTTCGTGCTCTCGGAGAAATCAGTCCACAGTATAAAACACCGGTTTTCGGAACATTATGCGCCGCATTGCTGACAGGTACTATGGCAGGGATATTCGATTTGAAAGCGCTAGTCAACATGCTGTCCATTGGTACCCTGATGGCGTACACCGTGGTAGCAATCTCAATACTCATTCTCAGGTAGGTTCATCAATCATTCAACGTAGCACTCATTGCAAAAATAGTTTAGCATTTAATGTTTCGCAGATTTTCAGAGGAACAAAACGACAACTCGATCCCTTCGACCAGTAAACAGATTCACGAAAACTCCAATCTACTTAAATCCGGAGACCGATTGACAGGATCGGCTTTCGTGAAGCAACTGTTTAACGTATCTTGCGTTAGGATACCATCACATATATCAAGCAGAGTGGTAGCTATTCTCGTGACACTTTATTGTATGTTTCATCCATAACTCTCGAAAAATTGACATGATAAATCGTTTTGGGATATAAATTCACAGGTATCGTGTCTTTAGCGCTATCATTGACGATCTACTACGCCAAACAGTCATTGTACGACCTGGAACCGTGGGCTCTCACTTTGACCGGAACCCTTCTTGGACTTCTAGTGATACTGCTACTGCTGATGTCAATTCAACCTCGAGAAACAGAGGATGCCCCGTTCAAAGTGCCTTTGGTACCACTGCTACCCGCGATCAGTATTTTCGTCAACATCTATCTGATGCTGATGCTGGATGTGTATACATGGATACGCTTCGGGATCTGGATGGGCATTGGTGAGTAACGTTTCGTATTTTCTTAAGTAGCATAATACTAACCTCAACTAAAAATAACAACAAACAATACTTCTGCATGTTGCATGCCTCGTAAACTAATCCGCATTCCACATTTTCCCTTAACATCCAAATCTCAGGTCTGCCAATTTACCTAGCATGTGTCTGTTGCGGTAGTCATGACGATAATAGAAATAACAAGCACACTTCCGGCTCCCAGAATATCCAGCCTGAGGCCACATCCGGTGGTATCGAAAATGGTGGCTTCGAACCAGCCGAAGAGACGGTCGTTACGCAAAATGGGTACTATTCTAGAAATTTGAACGACGCGATTAATGGGTTAGAAGAGAAGCAGTACAACTTGATACCAGTTACAGGAAGTGAGAAAACACAAATCGAAAAACAAGAGGAAATCATTCAGATGAAAGAAAAGTCAAGAACTCCTTCGCCCAAGAATAGCATAGATGAAATCCTGGCCATTGCTGACCTATCCGATTTGATCGAAAAAATTGAACCGAATGGAAAGTCTTATTTTGTGGAAGATGTTAACGAAAAAGATACTGACCGCTCCATCGAAGAAACCAGTAAAGCAATCGCTCTTTTAGATGATGTACTAAACGACGAAGAGAAAACAATGGATAGCCTATATCTGTATCCTTCTCTAGATGATGAATCGTTAGCTAGTCCAGTGTTCCGTGAACAATCCGTTATCGCGGACATTCACCGGGAAGACGAGATATCCATGCAGCAGGTCGATGATATTCCATCAGAAACAAACCCCGATATGAATCCTGACAATAACCAAGCTGCCGAAATGATCACTAAAGAAAAATCAGAGTTCTTTACGATACGTCCTCGAGCAGCTTTCGTTGTAGGCCAAGATATCGACAGTGATTTAGATTCTGGTGAAGATGACGAAATTCACTATAATCGCTTGAACAGTCAACAGCAGAAACAATTCATGAATAGATTAAGCACACTTCTAGAGAATCCCCAGCCCAACTTATACAAAAGGAAGACCTCAAGGCACCTGACTTCCAAGGGGATTGGTAGTCCAGAGATTCAGAAAAGCAACAGCGAGCCGAATTTCGTTCTGCTTCTCGACAATTCATTCAATAATGAAAGCGAAACAGATAGTCCCAGTCGAACTCCTCCAGGAACCGTGCCACCTCCACCAAAATTCGATGAAGCTGTGTTCCAAACGTTGAAGGCCGATAGTGAACTTTCAAAAACTCGAACGTCGAAAATCGATACGATCAAAAAGAAAACGGACACGTCGTTGAGCAGTTCTGTGCCCGAGGCACCGAAGTTCGATCCAATTTTGTACAACACAGTAGGCAAACTCAAATCACAGCGACCCAGTGTACTCACATTAACAACGCCCAGTGCTAATATCTCAGGATACAATGATTTAACCTTACGTAAACTACATTCAAAAGCTCCTTGCGCGATAAATAATGAATCTTCCGAGACGAACGATGAAGATCCATCCGCTAATCCCAGGGAAGTTTTTAAATCTAAATTGGAACAAATTCTACAGCGAGGACCAGTCAACAAAATCCGTCCTAAATCATTACCTCCTTCAACCCTCGAGCGATCGTCGTCCACCGCACTCACCAATGGAAGTTCCAACACACCCTCGGATGCCAACACAACCATCGCAAACGGCAAGGTTTCCAGTTCTAAAGAAACTTCCTCGCCCAATAATTTTCAAGATAGAGTTAAGCACTTTGATACTGCCACCAAACAACAAAAGCTCATCTTTGATGATGTGCTGAAAGCAATCAATCCGGATACTCGACCAAGCGTCATACGGAACTCCCTTGAACATCGAATGTCCTTTTCAGAATTTAAGAAGGGATTGAAAAAAACTGTCCCACCGAAACAGTACCTACCGAACGCATAACATTCATAATAAATTAGTACCGGCAAATCGAACCATACAAGCGCGGAGTTCAGGAGATGGGAAAGCCACTCGTTGCCACGCGAATAGCCTACAAGACATGACCTATCAGGCTGAAGAACGCTTGGTTTTACCCGGCGAACGACCAAAAGGTCGAAGACGGGAATAAATAAACGATATAAAAACGCTTGGTCCGGTAGCAATTTCACAGCCATGAAACCTCGTTTTTGAAAATGTCTCGTGAAAGATATTTATGTATAATAAATTATCTAAAATATTAAAACCTGAGCTGATGTTTTACGAGTTAGATATATCAAAGAATAAGTTAATTTTATGATGCTCGAGTCAAGGAATTAGAAATGTTGACTTAAAGATGGATGGGCAGTTTAAAACAACTGAGATTAAACTTCATTCATATTACAACAAGATGTTTTATCTCCTTTCTGAATCATATATTCCAAACATGCTGGTCCCCTTACTAATCCATATACAAATTTAGGTAAGGTAGTGGTTAAGGTAGTGAACCATTTCGCCAATAATTTTAATCATTAGTATTTGTTTTGACTTATGGTAAAAATTTGACAATCCGATGCTAACCTAAGGCCATCATCATCCAAGTATCATGCGCGCGGGTGGTTTTAGGAAATTTTGGATGGAATATTTGAAAAATTTGCCAAAGCCAAAAACATACAAGCTTTTGAAAAACTTGTATCTATCTGCAGGGTGAAAATGGCTGGAAAATTCGGAGGATAAAAAATTATGTTATCAAAAATAGTTCTGAAACATAAGTGCTTTTGTGATTTTTCACAATTATTTGGAAAAATAATGCGATGATATGTTTTTTTTTTTCGAAAAACCTTATGCTGACACATTTTTGTAAAAGCTTTTCACGCTTTTCATGGAAAATCAACGAATTTTATATAACCGGGAGTACTAAATTAAATACATATTATTTTCAAACAATTTGCTGGATGTATTTGGTAAAATTCCAGCTCGGTAAACTTCAACAAAATTTCACTGAAACTCGGCAATAATAATTTAGTGTGTACACACATAAATTGGTTTACCGATGTCAGCTGTTCCATCCTCGTTAGTTGATTTTTTCAGTAAAATTAACATTTCGTCACAGCGGTACCTCAAGGTACAGCTGTCAACAAATGTTTATTTTTGCTGAAATATCAGTAAAATGAGAATGTTCGGTAGTTCGGCTGTTCTAAACTTGTCAAAAGAAGGAAAAATGTAGAATGAAGTTTAATGTGTATGCTTTTACCGCACCATTTGGATCGCAAGGGTCTATTCAAAATTTTCCGATCTAGTTTGGTGTTCCATTCACTGACGCTAATATTCTTCCGAACGATTCAATGAACGTATTTACAAAAACTCTGAATATAACGATGAAATAAACTTTACAAACTTTACCAAACATGTACTATTCTATGCTTTGAAAGAATTGAAATACAATAACTTTACCATTTCTTATGACGGTTTCCTGTTTAAAACTGCACCACATTGCGTTGCTACACCAAAGCATTACTAAACGAAAGGAAGTGATGTAAACATAAACAGTAACCCTTGACTACGATAAACGATTCCATCTCGCAGTACACTGAACTTTTAATGAGTACTACACCGGCGGCATCAGTGCAAAAAAGTGTAGCACTGGTGGAATGAAATTAGCAAAAACTAACGGTTTCAGTGCAGTCTCCGCTACACTGGTGTAGTGCAATGTAAAAACGGAAACCCCATTCAAACAAATTCAGCAGGTGGAAGTTTTATATGAGTGATCTATAATAGAACTGCCCATACAAGCATATCAGGCATCATACTCGCAACCACGCAGGCCGCATCCCTCGATACAGTGCGGTATGCACTGATCACGCGAAGACACATCAGTCTTTGCGTACTCTCCAGTATCTGTGCGTTGCGTTCCACATTAAGTGCCGACGCCCATACAGGGCTGCCGTACCTGAGGATCGAAACTGCCACTCCTGCTAGTAACCTACGTTTACTGGAGCGCACAGGCGAGCTGTTGGCCATCAATCAAGAGAGCGCCGCGATCGCTATTGATGCGCGCTTGCAGGCGTATTCAACGTGCTTGCTGAAGCAGAGTTTGTTATCAAGCATCACACCCAATTGCTTCAGTGATCTCTTGGAGGGGATCACGCAATCTCCGGCATGTACCAACGCCTCCTGTTCCGATTTGCGGTTGTTTACCACCATCACCTCTGTTTTGTGGTGCGCGAGTTGCAGTTTCCTGCTACGCAGCCAGTCCTCCACCAAGCAAATTGAGTGTGATGCACTCAGTTCGACATCTTCGATGGATTCGCCGTAGACTGTCAGTGTGACGTCGTCCATGAATCCGGCTATCTTGACACCCGGAGGAAGCCTCAACCTCAGTACTCCAGCTGTGATTGGAGTGTTACGTGTGCCTTCTTCGGTCTCGTAGAGCAATACTCGGTTCTGGAAGTAGCTTTCCAGAATCTTGTACAGCCTTTGTCTCTGTGTGTGTGTGTGTGTGTGTAATTTTTCTCAAAGATGGGTGAACCGATTTTTACAAACTCGAATTCAAATGAAAGGTCCCTTAGTCTGCTATTGAATTTCATCCCGATCTGACTTCCGGTTTCGGAGATATTGAATGAATGTACTAAAAAAATGGAAAAAATATGCACTCACTTTTTTCAGAGATGGCTGAACCGATTTTCACAAACTAATGCCGTTTTTCATTGAGAACACTGGTGGCGTGGATTGCTCTGATTTTACACTTTCGAGCAGAAATGCAATATTTTGACGGTGTTTCATTGCCATTTCTGCTCGAAGGTGCAAAACCAGAGCAATCCACGCCACCAGTGTTTCTCAATGAAAAACGCCATAAGATTCAAATGAAAGGTCTTGGGACCCATAGCGTGCTATTTAATTTCCGACTTCCGATTCCAGAATTACATGGTAATATGTGAAAATTAGAAAAAAGTGTACACTCAATTTTCGCTTAAACGGCTCAACCGATTTTCACAAACTAAGATTCAAATTAAAGGTCTCAAAGTTTCCTAGAAATTTATAGAACATTTTATCAGGATCCGACTTTCCATTTCATTAGTATTATTTCACGAACAATGGTCAAAAACAGGTACAAATCCCATAAAACTGTCTAATAAATTCTTTTAGTTTTCAGGACTTGCTAGTTTGTGGACATAAAAACTCACTCCGGCACTACTGGTCCCCCTTTTTCCTGTTCCAAAAGCACCGAAAATGGTGAATAAAAACTCCAAAAATAAAATTCACTTCGATTTCCCTGCGATGCTTGAACCGATTTCCACAAATCTTGATTTGAATGATGGCACATATGATTTTTAAAGCTACTGTGAAATTTTCTCCGGATCCGACCTCCGGTTCCGCAGCTACAAGGCGATGAGTGTCAAAGTTTTCAAATCGCCATATAGAATGACAATACATATGTACAAAACCGATATGTGGGGGTACGGTGGAAGAAGAAGACACAAAACGAACGATGCGTGCTTTGTTCTATTTCGTACACTCTTTAAAGAAAACGAAACGGTTACGGATGTCTGCTACCAATGTGTGATATTGGTAAAAGACGATGCTGCGGATGATAAAAAATTTAGCTATTCTATGATATGTGCCACCGAAAGAATAAAAGAATAGCCGAGGTCAAATAAATGCTATGAAAAATAAAATAAAAGAATGTCAATGAATTGACGGGACCATTCGGGACTATCCCCTGACCATCCACCGAGTTTTTCCGAGGAATATCGGTGGCAGCCAAATGGATTCTATCCCGGATTCCAATACATGCACACGCCGGCAGCTCAGTCATCGCCGACGAGGAAAAAACGTCCCGGATGGTCCCGTCCCGGTTGTTCCGGAATAGTGCGAATAGCGTTTAATTGTGAACACTCTGCCTTCTGATATCTTTACGAGCCCAGCTATCTCACGCCACTGCAATTTTCGATTAGGTATAACCAGAGCTTTCCATTTCGAAAATATCACCGTGGCTCATTTGGGAATTTTTAAACTAATCATACTTATCAATATTAATGATATTGTCCCTGTTTTTGCATCAGCAGCCATATGGAGGTTGAGAATTTTTTTAAATCCATCCTCCTACAACTTACAAAACCAGAATTTAGAAAGAACTTCAAGATCTGATTCGAAAATTTTGTTGTTTGTTTTTGTTATTCATAGCACTCATCATCTTATGATTCTGGGACCAGAAGTCGTAACTGGATGAATTTCAGGAATTCTGTATGGGACAATAAGACCTTTCATTTGAATTTAACTTTCCTTATCAATACTGTCCATGTCATAGCAATTACAACGAGAGAATGCAAGAGAGGATTTTCACAGATGAACTTAATAATGACTCCACAAAGAGCTTCTTTTCTACTAAAATATGTGTAATCGCTATTGGATATCAAGACCAATGGGCCACCACTAAACCTATTTTACCCTAAAAAGTATGTGGATTGATGGTTATTTAAAAATCATCATTCTACCATGCACTTCAGACAGTAAAGTTCGTAAACCCGGAAAGATTTATGAGTGAAAATTTCATTAAAATTTGAAGGCCGTTTAAAAAGTTATTACGCATATTATCAACAAAAGTTACTATTTGATAGCAATAAAATCTAAAAAGTTCAGCTATTATTTTAAATTAAAATATCATGAAAAATAAATTTCTCCTTAAAATAGTGAAGAGGGCACAAAAAAATTATGCACTAGCGTGCCCCTTTGAAAAAAGTGACAAAAGAGGGTTATAACCAATTTGTCAGAAAGCTTTTCTGGTCTGAAGAGACGAATGACATTAAGGTTAAAACCTAAAAATCCGAGTAGTTCTAACTAATTTTTTTGTTGATAACCATTTTTTGCCTTTCTCTATAGAACGGTATTAGAATTAACCGGCTTTCGAACGGAGCCTTGGAGACCCATAGTGTTATATTCCATTCGATGCAGTTTGACGAGATCGGAAAAATGTCTGTGTGTATGTGTGCGCACTTTTCAAAAATATTTTTACCGCTCAATTTTCTCAGAGATGGCTGAACCGATTCTAGCAAGCTTAGGCTCGTTTGAAAGCTAACATTGATCCAGATCGAAAATCTAATGGCTGTTACTTTCGGTTCCGGTGATATAAGGGTATAAGTGACGTGACCGACAAAACGTATTATTTTCTTACTGCTCAATTTTCTCAGAGATGGCTAAGCCGATTTTCTCAAACTCAGACTCGTTTGAAAGCTAATATTGGACTATTGATCAAGTTCAAAGATCAAATGACTTTCTTTTTCGGTTCCGAAGATATAATGTTATAAGTGACGATTTCAACAATCTTAGGCTAGTTTGAGAGCTACTATTGAGCTACTATTGATCAAGTTTGAGCTACTATTGATCAAGTTTGGAGATCAAATAGCTGTCACATTAAAAACCGGAGATAAAATGGTATAAGTGACGTAACTGACAAAATGCGTTATTTTTTACCGCTCAACTTTCGCAGAGATGGCTGAACCGAGTTTTACAAACCTTGAAAACTACTATTGGCCTATTGATCAAGTTCAAAGATCAAATTGCTGTCATTTTCGGTTCCGGAGGTATAATGGCTTAAGTGACGTAATCGACTAACTGAACTAACTGTAGTATTTTTCAGTGCACCAAAATATCTCGACTATGCCTAAATCGAATTAGAACGTCTTGAACTTAAGTTTGGAAGCTACAATTAGGTTATTTGATAAACTCACAACACGGCCGTTCTACACATAACTGTCCCATATTTTGTAGGATATGATATGTAGAAATGGGACAGTTATGCGTGGAATGGCATTATACTATTGGCTGATGGTATTATCTCACAAATGTAATTATGAGTTTGGCAAAAAAAGAGAAATTAAGAAGGGTTTTTATTTGTTTTAAACAACCGGGACTTTTCTGTTTGTACTTCGTGGACTGCATTCACGTGTGGACAATAACAGCGCCATCTGTGTGACACATGATTGATAAACTAACAGTAGTAAACAAGCCTATGCTTGAGAAGCTTCGGAAGCGAAATCCTCCGTAGATCTTTTGGAAAAAAAAAAATAATTCTAATCTACGGAAATCAACATATCCAATAAATATTAAACATAAGGAGATATCCACAAATAGATGTGTGAAATTTCCGAT
Organism: Malaya genurostris; assembly: GCF_030247185.1. Classification (NCBI taxonomy): domain Eukaryota; kingdom Metazoa; phylum Arthropoda; class Insecta; order Diptera; family Culicidae; genus Malaya; species Malaya genurostris. Next base: position 87,971,836 of record NC_080572.1, on the reverse strand, counting down.
TTATTAGTAACTCTACGAATAGTTTTACTGAAACTACGAACTTTAGCTACTGTCACTTGTGAAGTCAGGGTTAGGGTTAGGCAGGGTTAAGCAATAATAAAATATCTAAATGATTCATATTCCTTCAGTTTTCACTAGCGCTTTCAGGATTTCCTACAATTTAATTTTCTATGATTTTTTTTCTCTCTAAAAAATAAAATTCTTTATACACGGTTCAGTCAGCTTGTAGCATTTATTATTCTACATTGCGTTCAGGATACATAAGCCAAGCAATATTATATTAGCTCTTCATTTTTTCATTAAACAAAAAAAATGTTTCCCAAGGCTTCAAATCGAATTTGTCTTTGGTTAACTGATGTTGAAAATATGCGAGATAGTAAAAAATTCCTTTTTGCTAACAAACTATTTTCTTTGATAAATAATGCACACGTGTAGATTGGATAGTAGAAAATCTCGCTCAAACATTACACACGCAGTTAGCTTTTTATCAAAAAACGAGTTCCGCACAATAATAGTAAACACTAAGATTATGTTTGTACCATATTGTAATTAAAAATAAAAATCTTCACCAGTTTCTTAAAATCTAGGATGCTCAAGTAAAAGTTTTTGAATAAATAAAAGAATAGTAGCATAGCATGTTCAAACAATTGTGAAAACATATACTGTTCAACGTTACTTACTTTAATTGCACAACAGCCTCGATCAATGTATCTAACCTAACGATCAAATCAATTTAATCAAAAATTGTTTCTGCAACGTTTGCCCAGTAAGCCGTACCGAGCTGAGACCACACAAACAAACCAATCCATTGCATGACTAGTTGTTGCTTGCATGATGTTATCCAAGCCTCGTAGACATAAAACTGTAACCCTAACCGCTTAAAAGAAACTCAACACAACTTTCAGCCCAAGCCCAAAAACTTGCTAACCTACAAATCACTATCGACTCTAGTGCACGAAACACACTACTCGAAACATTGTAGCCCTAGTTCACCTGAACATTGGAAACTATAGCAAAATTGTAAACTAAAGGTTCGCATGAATGAAGCCAATAATTGCTCAAAGTGTTAAATCTAAACCTCACTATATTATTTGCATCTGTTGTTCGTGCTAACCACTGAAAATTTGTCTACCGCCAACCGGACATTCGGAACTCGGCAGGTCTCGCGTTGTATGCATTGTATGGCTTCCGCAACAGCTACCGAGAGGTCTACGCCAACCAGATGGGATGGACAAAGATTAAGTACATTCACTGATGGACCCGCGCAATAATATTACGACCGCCATACCAGGTTATGATAGTGAGCAAAAGTGATATTTTTTCTGAAATTATTGTTATGTTATAGTTTGTAAGGATTAGTATGCGTATAACATAATAAAACTTATTTTGTACGACTATAATAATCGACATTTATGATTGAAACATATAAACACATTATGATAGTAAATAAATGATAACGAAATTTGCCATATAGAGGAGATACACGACTAATTAGATAAAATATGTATAGATTATCTAGTGTTGAACAACTTTAATCAACAACCGTAAGCCCCTAAATAATCTAAAATACGAAATTCGAAGTAGAGCATAAGACGAAAAATGTATCACTATATGAACAAAGAATGAAAAGAAAACAACAGGAAAAGCATCACATTTATTTGTTTTAATTTATTTTAACGAAAGCGAAAGTAATAAAGCATGAAACATATTCATCACCACACTTATGAAATAAAACTATAAAGGTGTAGTGAAGGTATGCAGTTTTGATCGCACGCTATCTTGCGCTTCGCCCTGCCTGTACAGGCGATGACGATTGTGTAGCGGCGCATCCAGGAGAAAAATAAACGCATTTCGGTAGATTCGCGCGTGAAAAACTGTAACAACGCGTCTGGCGGTGATTAGTGATTATTGCCATTTCAGTAAAGGTAAGTTACCGCGTTTTTTTTTCGCTGCCCCTGTGGGCCAATACAATTAAAAATTATTGAACTCATTATCAGGATTAGTTTTTTTTAATCAATTGTTTTCTTTAAATGCTTCATAATGTTGGGCAAAGTAACATTGACATTAAAACGGATTGTATACCACACATTTCGAGTAATATAAATTCGTTGTATTTATTTATTTATTTATTTATTTATTTATTTATTTGGCCTTTAACCACTAGGGTCATTCAGCCACCGTTGTATTTATGTATTGTAAAACAATTGAAATATTCCATTACGAAGCTTCTAGTTGTGAAATATCAATCAATTGATCATCTTGAATGAAATACAGGAATAAATAAAATGATTCAGATGTATTCAAGGTAAGTATCGATTCGTATTCAGGAGAGTTTTTGCTCCCAATGTTGTTATTCGATTTTTGCATTCAAAAATACTTAAACGGATTTTCCAAACTAAGTTGCACTTATCCGATTTTTGCTTTCAGCCGTTCAAATGAATGAGATTATTGTTTCATACAAAATTTCTATTTTTTTTTAATTTCAGGAATAACAGAATGGTTAATGTAAAAATTTCTATTTCAAATTACTTCTTGACTTTTCTCAAAGATGCGCGATGGCCGATTTCAACAAACTTTAGTTTAACCCTCCGTCTGACTGATGGGTCCAGCCAGACCTTTTTCGTTTTTTACCATCAGTTTCACATATTTATAATTTATCTATTGACTTGAGGTTTCAGGTAGCTTTCTAAAATTTTATTGGCTGTCGATCTATGCAATTTGCAATATAGACAGTGTCCTTGAAAAGGACGAAAAACGGCTGTAATATTTCACCCTTGGTCTGACTAATGGTATCTGGTTGGACCCCATTCATTTTGATATAATATATGTTTATAATTTTTTAAATGTGTTTATTATAATTCTCCATTTTACCTACCATTTAAGTTCACATCGTACAAAAACAAATCTGTTTTAATCCACCTAGTGGTGTAATGATGCCTTTCTCATATGAATCATACTATCATATATAATACTGTGGTATTCTTCAAAATAATTTTCTTCGATTCTTGAAAAAACTACAGGGATCAGCCCCATGGGGTTGTTCGAGCCATTGATGTGGAACAAGGCAACCAAAATTTCGAATGATCTACAATCCAACAGTTCAATCAATCGTCACACTTTTGAATCCGCAATTGCACGAGAGTCTGCTTATGTCGTTTCCGTTTTTAAATTGCACTACACCGGCGTAGCGAAAGCTGCACTGAAACCGTTCGTTTTTATCAATTGCACTACACCAATTCTGCACCGATACCACTGGTGTAGCACTCATCAAAAGTTCGGTGTAGCTCTGTGCAATAGAATCGTTTATTGTAGTCAAGGGTAACTGTTTATGTTTTTATCATTCTTGTTCGTTTATTCATGCCATGGTGTAGCACTGCGCCGGTGTAGTGCCGTTTAAAAACGAAAACGACATTAGATTGATCTTGATTCGGAACCGACACCGAACATTGTTTGTTTTATAACCGACGAAATTACACCACTATCCCAAATGTATGCAATTACATCTTTGCACATACTTGCGATATGATTTTGATATTTAAGCTTCTTTTCGCCAAGCTTGTGTTCGAATTTTGTATGCAAGCAGTTATTTTTATAGCATTAAGTTCTCTACCATTCTGTGATTTCGGTTGAAGCGATAAACTTTTTCTCATTATCCATCGAGTTCATCTTATATAAATTAGAAATTAAACTTAAGCACTCAAAATTTACCCTGGGTAGTTGTCAATTTCTCAGGCGAAACGACATAACATGAAATTTCATCCGAGCTTGCATGACACAAGATCAGAGCATACAAATTAAAGCTTCAAATCGTTTTATGACACTTTTTGTCTTACTGTCTAGTAACAACCTACCTCTAGCATGCTGACGTAGGACTGAAACGTTAGCTATAATTTCGCTTACATTTATAGATTCGCGTGCTTCCAATAGCTTCGCTTTTGTTTAAATTGACCAATCAGAGCGATACTTTCCCTTTGATATATCGCTTACTCCTTCAAAACCGTCGTCTATGGCAGGGAAATCCGGTATACCAAAGATTTTTAGCAGCCAAATAGGACACTGCTCGCTACTAATCAAAATTTCAATCATTTATAATTGAAAATATGGGGCTTGATACATCTTAGAAATATTTCCAATCAAAAAATGAAAAAATATTAATAATTGATACAAAATATACTGAGCTGCAAGTGTTTAAAATCTGACCACATTTCTACGTGTATTTTTCCTTGAGTTTCTGATTTGCACCCCTATATAGAAAATAAAGATGTGTTACACATCAAAATAACCGAAATTGGTTTGTTTGACCGTCTACTGACAAAAACTATCAATTGAGAAGATTTAAGATCGATTTAAAAAAGTTTTTATGGTTTTCGACCTTTTCAGTGATGGTAAAAAAATTTACACACTTCGCCTTATACTGCCGGATCCGAATGAAATTCAGGAATTCCGTATGGGACCGCAGGACCTTTCATTTGAACCTAAGTTTGTGAGAATCGATGGCGCCATCTATGAGAAAAGTTAGAACACATATTTTCATTTTTTTTGCACATTTTACCCCATAATTCCGGAACCAGAAGTAAAATCCAAATGAAATTCAGGAATTTAGTATGGGACGCACATACACACACAGACATTTTGTGTACTCGACGAACTGAGTAGAATGGTATATGACACTCGGCCCGCCGGCCTCGATTCAAAAGTCGGTTTTCACAGTGATTGCATAAGCTTTCTATATGAGAAAGGCTAAACGCTCAAAAACATTATTGGTTTTGTTATTCCCATTTTTCCGTGTAATCCTTACTTTTCAGAAAATCATATGCCATGACAAGTAAGAAATGTAAGAAACGAAATATACCTGGTTTGTATAGCAATGAACCTGAATACACTTCTAATTTACACCGAAATGCGTAAAAATACAAGGAAATGAATAGGGGTCTGGCCAGACCCCTCAGTTAGACCGAAGGTATAAAAATATCTGTCAGACGGAGGGTTAAATAAAAGGTCTTATGGTCCCATACAAAACTTCCAAATTTCATCCGGATCCAACTTCCGGTTCCGGAATTATAGGGTAAAGTGTGTTATAAATTTGCTACCGTCGCTTAAAGCAGCGAAACAAAAATCGGAAACAAAAATCTAAGCTGGCCTATCTTGGTTCCCGGCTTCGGTTCCGGAATCACCGAAAATAGTGGTTTGTATATTCCATAATGGATCTCACTCACCTTTCTCAGAGGTGGCAAAACCGATTTGAACAAAGTCAGGTTCAAATGAAAGGTTTTGTGATCCCATACAAAACTCTTAAACTTCATCCCAAACCGACTAACGGATCCGGAATTAAAGTGTAAAGTGTGTTAAAGATTTGACCCTCACTTAAATAAATTATAAATTGGCCTCTGAACTACTAAAGCCACTATCAGTAGGCAGCCAAACAAACCGATTCCGGCTATCCTGGTTCCCGGTTTTCGATTAACGACGTATCGTTCCCGGTTATCGATTAGCGACGAATCAACGAATTAACGACTATGGTTCCCGGTTTTCGATTAACGACGGGAGATAATAGTCATATAGTAAACAAAATCTCACTTACTTAACTCAGAGATGGCAGAACCGATATTCCCAATCTTAGGTTCGTATAAAAGATCTTAGATCTTGAGCAACCCGTGACAGCAAGAGTGCTGTCTGGTAGAGAATGGGTGCGTAAATGCTCCTAAAATGCATGCATAAAGTTGCCTGCGCATTTAACACAACCACAGTAGCTAATGGGAAAATTACACCCGTTTCCCACTTGAAGCGCTGTCAGTGTCACCGTGCAGTGGGAAATCTATGTTTTTTTAATTTATGCTACTTTTCATCCTTCAACCATAAATAAAATAAACCTAGATTCCCCAGTGTAATAGTACTGTAGTTGAACAACCCGTGACACAAAAAGCGCCGTCTGATGTAGAATGGGTGCGTAAATGCTCCTAAATGTAAATCTTCGGCAAAAATAACGAAGCAAAGCTTATGAATTTCCGAACCTTCAGTATTACATGTTTCGAGGACGTGCAATTGTAATATATGGAATTCGGACTAAATGTCGATTGTCGAATATGTTGGTTGACATGTGGTTGAAGTTCTTCGACATATCCTATAATGACTTACCGACAGTGAAAGCAGGATCTGGAAGGACCTTTCTAGAAATAATCAACAATAATTTTAAGTTATTATACTTACTGGATAGATCGTAGATTCTCACGTCTTCCTTTTGGACAAGTTCAATTTTTTACTAAATGCCACTGGAAAATTTCTACGAAATAAGCGAAAATGTAAAACGTAAATGACAGTTATCTAGCCGAATTACGACAAAGGAATCTCAGAAAACATTGATTACTGAGCAATCTGCAGAATTGTGTGATGCCGATCTCTCTCGGCATTTAACTTTACCGAGTTCGAGAATTGGTTCTAAGAGTTTACGTTGCGAATGACACAGCCCACTAGAACGTAGTTCGTAAAATGACTGAATTTTGTAACAATGGCTTAAATATGTGTCAAATATACCCAGCTTTTCAAGAAGGTGTGTGAACTTACACACTTAGATTTTTTTTACGTTTCCTAAGATGTACCCTCGTTAATGCCCAAAATTCCTCAATTGGTCGAAGATGTGGGCAATTTGGTGGATTCATGTCTTTTGGGACGAAAGTGACATTTTTGGTAGTATACCATTCTACCGTTGATTTAGAGTAGTGGCAAGAAGCAAGATCTAGCCAGAAGACAACAGGATCCTTGTGGCTTCGAATCATGGGTAGAAGTCGTTTTTGTAAACATTCCTTGATGTATATTTCGCTGTTCATTGAAGCAGTGGTGATGAAGGGTTTCGAAATCTTACCGCAGTTACAAATTGCTTGCCAGACCATAGCTTTCTTGCCAAATTTTACAACTTCAATCGATGTTCTGCACCGTATAATATTGTGGTCCCGGCAACGATTTGTAATCGAGTTTCACGTTGGTTTCGTCGTCCATGATTATGCAGATCAAATTTCCAGCAAGAATCGTATTATACAGCTTTCGAGCCCTCGGCCTGATCGATTCTTCTTATTTCGGACTACGTTTTGGTTGTTTCTGCTTCTTATAGGCTCGAAGTTTCAAACATTCTTTAGTACGAAGAACATTTGACTTCGAAGTGCCCACTTCTTTGGCCACATCCCGAACTGAAACCTTCTTCTTTTGCTCGAACGCTTTCAGTATACGCTTATCCAACTGAGCGCTAGCAGGACCTTTTTTTCGACCCGTTTTCGTTCCTCAAAGGTGTTATCCTCACCGAACTTCCTGATTGCATTTCGCACGACTTTTTCACTTACTCCTTCCCTTTTTGCTATCTTTCTTAGTGACAGTCCGCGTTCTGTGCACTAATTGTACAAAATTTTGCGACGTTGTTCTGCTGAAAGTCCACGCATTTCGAAACAAACTAATGAAAACGAATAAACAACTGCACAAGTGGTTAGAGAAGAGTGTAAACAACAGGACGCAGCCATAAAAATTGACAGATTCTAAACCATTGCGAAATGACAGCGGTTTTTGGTAGCGTCCATACTTTCTGGGACAGTCTTTATATGCAATTTTAATTCATAGACCATTTATAAAAATGACAATTTTCTTCTACATTCTAACTTTCCCTGAGAGAAAAGATAATACTAATTCAAATTCAATGTCATGAACGCAATGAAAAAAATATCGCTATCAAAGTAACTTGTAACCGTTCATTTCATTTTAATTTTGTGCTATAAATCAGAAGTGATCTGCCAAACATTGCCTTCACAGCCTATAGGTTTCGTCTTTTCAGCACCATTCATAACATTCATGAGCAAAATTAAATACTGCTTCATAACTCTTGAAAGTGAAGACGATGAGTCTAAAAGAGCGTAATTCTACATTGTTTATAGGCGATATTTTCTTTCGTAGAAAAACACATTTAAATATGAAAATGTTCACACTTCTACACGCAGAAAAAAATATTGTAAATGTAACTAAATTTGGGTTTCTCGTAACGATTTATTTTGTTGAAATAGTGACAAAAGAAAAATTGGGTTAGTATAGCAAATATTGTTGTTTGAAACAACAAAACTAGTATTTGATTTTACTCAGTGGATTAGTTTGTTTCGATCAATATTTTGATAATACCGACAAACATTTTACTTGTGCGTTCGTGTCAATTTCTTGAAGAACAATTTAATAGTAAGTTCAACTGGCAAAATCAGTTTAAAATGAACTAATTTGGGATAAATTTGATAGTGCTCGGAATTTATAAACTTGGCAGTTGAAATAAATGATAAGATATTAACTTGAAATCATTAGTATTTCAACTTACGCTTTTGTTTGTTTAAATTATTCGTTTTGTTTTGTTTTTACGAGTAAAATGATTTCTTTCAAAATAATTTGAAGGCTTGTTTCTGATACATTTTTTTTAGTTTTATATATATGTAATTACATTTTTATACATCATGCATTTATAATATTTATTTACATACCACAATCACTCCAATATTATTTATTATAGTATCCAATGATTCGGTGCCCTCCCGGTAAATACAGAGATAACCTACATCAAATAAATGTGTTATTGCAGTTTCTATTATTATTAATTATGAATACTTACGCTTGGATTGTTGAAAAGCCCACTTATAAATATATTAGCAGATAAAATTTTACTTTTGAAATGTGTAGAAAACATTTCTGTTAATTCACGGTTCGGAAAAACAGCTCTGGTTTATAAGAAATTGGACTGATACGGTTCTTTTGAACAATAAATTTTGTTTTATCATTACACAAATAAGACAACAGATAAAACGAATCAATTTTGTTCTTAACATAAAGTCAAAGTCAAAGTGTTGGCATTACATTCCTTTGGTGAAATTTGGCCTTTCTGTTTCAACAGACTTCGCAGCCGATTCTTAATGTACAGAATCATAGCATGGCTAGTACTATGGATCCTACTGACACTAAGAATCCTTCCAGGTCGGGGCTCGTACATACGACAACTGACTTGTAAGACCAGCGTCCTATGCATTGAACCGCCAACCCGGGTCATAACATTAACATTCTTAACATAAAGCATAATTGAATCAACATAGATATTGCCAATAAAATCAACTCTACTTTTTTTTAATGCGCATTATATAGATGAATTATTTCAACAATAAAATTAGTTGAAGCAATTATTTTTTTTTTTCGTTTGGCAAGACCAAAATATTTATTCACATTGAACAGAGATCTGTTTTTGATGTTGAAAGGATAAAATGGTTTGAAACAATTACATTCTAGCTTGAAATTAACATGAATCAGTTTTAAAAATCTACTAACTGATTTGCTATTTTAAACAAGCTCCATTTCTTTGCGTGTATGTGGGCATCATACCGACGACATCATACTCAATTAGTTTTGACATTTCACTTCTGGGTGCACGCTAAACGCAAACTATTAAACATGACTGAACTAAAAGCCTTTTCGGTCACGAGATGGTGTTGCTGTGATGTCTCTTTCAATTTGTATTGAATTCGTTAAAGTGATCCATGTTGATATATAATATATTTGGTTTAATCAATGAAAGTGCTAATAAATCCTTATGGAAAGTAAATGGTCGCTTAAAAGGAACAAATGTGTTATATTTCAACGTCTAAGATTTTAAAAAAATCCAAAAGTTTTAGGCCTCAAAACAATAGGTCATCTCTTTTGTATCCTCTATGAGAACAAGCAGAGAGATGAGTAGTGCAAAATCACCAACAATCTATCAGAAGAAGCTTGGATTTTTTCCCGAATCTTGGAAAAACTCTAACGTTTTTCCCGTTTATAAGAAAGGCGATAAATCCCTTATTTCAAGCTATCAAGGAATAGCCGCATTATGTTCAGGTTCAAAACTATTTGAAATAAAAATCCTGGACCTAATAACTCACAACAGCTCCAGTTACATATCTGATACTCATCACGGTTTCATGCCTAAACGGTCTACGTCTACAAATCTTGTTTTATGTTTATTTTATATCATTCGATCTATGCAAGCGCAACATCAAGTTGATGCCATCTATACAGATTTCACTGCTACATTCGACAAGATTAACCATCAAATTGCAATTGCAAAGCTCGACAGGCTTGGATTGAATCATATCTGACTGGTCGTAGTATGACCGTGAAAATTGGCGATTACGTTACTCCATCATTCAACTTGAGCTCTGGCGTTCATCAGGGAAGCCATCTAGGACCATTCATATTTCTGCTATATCTAAATGATCTGAATATCTCATTGCAATGTATGAAGCTATCAGTTGCCGACGATTTCAAACTGTTTTATCTCTTCAAAGATCTGAAAGATTAACTTTTTTCTAACTGGTGCGACGTCAACAGAATGGTTCTGAACGCCTCTAAATGCTCCGTTATCTCCTTCTTTCGTAAACGAACCATGATCACGTATGATTACACTATTTTGCAAGCTGTGCTAAAACGGGAAACATCAATCAAGGATCTAGGAGTGTTATTGGATTTAAAACTTAGTTTCAAAGATCACATGAAATATACCCTCTCTAAAGCATTCAATATGCTAGGTTTCATCTTTCGCATCTAAAAATATTTCAATAACATATACTGCCTAGAGTCGTTATATTGCGCTCTAGTTCGCTCTACACTGGAGTATGCTGTTGTTGTTTGAAGTCATATTACCTACCTGATAAGCTGCACATTGAAACTGTTCAGCGTAAGTTCATTCGTTTGGCTTTGCGTCGCCTGCCCAGGAGATTTGCTATCTGTCCGCCGTGATACACTAAAAGCTGTTTTCGTCACGGACTTAATCCAATCTCGAATTGATTGTGCAGATCTCCTACAACAGCTAAGTTTTGATATTCATAGGCGTAATTTGCAGTTTAATTCCTTTCTCAGAACTCCTCGTACTAGAACTAACTATGGCTTTCATAAAGCGTTTTTGAGTATGTGTCGCGTATTCAATACTTGCTCTGATGAATTTGATTTCAATTTATCTCGTAACACCATTAAAACCCGTTTTCTCCGAATGTTTTCCCGCTAGTTTCATTAAGATAATTAGTCGATATGAATAGTTGTTAGTTAGCTTTGTAGTGAGGGGTAAGTTAAGATTTCGTTATGTATCATCGGGACAAATGTTATCTGTTGAAATTTGAAATTTACACAGAATTTTGAAAAATTATGTTCGAGTCTGTATATCTGTTATCTGTGCTAACACGCTGTTCGGAATCTCGGCAAACGGATTCGTTGATCTCGGTGGCCTTTATTACCGGTATCACTACACGGTGAAAATCAAGTAAAGTGAATGAAGGTCATTATCACGAAAGTCTATTCAGAAAAAAAGCAATTACTTAGATGAGCTTGTGGTTATTACAAACATCACATCACCAAAATTTTGTTGAAAAAAAATTTTTTTTTCAGTACAGTGATTACTTCACTGTGCGTGATACTGGTAATAGGGAAAATCAAGTGAAGTGACATGTAAGTGAAGTGAATGTAAAAGTGGAAGTGAAAACGGTAATTTAGGGCCGGTATATTTGTTGTTTGCTGACAAGTTCAGCATAATATTATGCCAAACTAGGCACTTTATCGAGATATCAGAATATTACTTTGACGAATTTCGGAAAAGAGCATGTTGGCTACTGAAAATCAGTAAAATGTCGTGTTGCCGATGTAGTTCGGCATTTTAATATGCCGAGCCCGAGAATCTGTTTTAAGTGTGAAGGTGATCGCTTTTACTATCACCATCACCGATGATTGAGCCAACTTCACCTGATTTATCACCTGTCGAGAAACTGCTTATTTCCGGAGCAAATGACTTTATTCGGGTTTCGCACAGCAACCGCTGCGAGACGAAACATGTCTGTTTATATGTAAACATACAATAAAACTTGCTTCATTTAGCATTAGAACAAACTTTTGCTCATATTATGGCGCTCCTGGTGGATGGATTTGGAAGTTCTTGGCGCCCACGTGTCGGGAATTTTGTCAGCTTCACGTATGATTTTTGACAATCCGCAAATCGACTGTACTTTGTAAACAATCAACATGAAAGCCGAAAGAAGGGAAAAATTGTGCACAGTTATTTGGAAAATCCATTGTGGTCTGCATCTAAGCTAGCTAAACAGTCTGCATCTAGGCTAGCATCTAGGCTAGCTGATGGACGATGAAACCTATGTCAAGGCTGACTTCGGGCAAATCCCAGGTCAAAAATTTTACTTGACGGCTTGGCTTGGGAGGATGTTCCAGCTAAATTTAAATTTGTTTTTGTCGACAAATTTGCAAGAAAATTCATGATTTGGCAGGACATTTGCAGCTGTGGCAAAAAACGAAAGTTTTCGTTACAAATAAAACAATGACATCGGAACTATACCAAAAAGAGTGTCTCCAAAAACGAATTTTGCCGTTCATTCGATCCCACGACCATCTCGTAATGTTTTGGCCAGATTTGGCAAGCTGTCATTACTGCAAAGTCGTTCAAGAATAGTATGCAGAGAAAGGGGTCCAGTTTGTTCCGTAAAACCTTAACCCACCCAACTGCCTCCAGTTCCACCCAATTGAGAAATACTGTGCAATCATGAAGAGGAGACTCAAGGCAAAGGGAAAGGTTGTCAAAGACATCAATCAGATGACGACCTGGTGGAATAAGATAGCTAAAACGATGGACGAAGAAGATGTGCGCCGCCTAATGAGCCGTGTTACAGGAAAAATTCGAGAATTCCTTCGAAACTGTTGAACTCAGTAACATTTGATTATGTATGAAGTAAATTCATTTCAATATATTATACCGTTCTAACCAGACGTCTTTTCTATTCTATCAGGTTATGGGCCTGACGTGATGTCATAGAAACGGTTCAAACAGTTGAAGAAACGTTTTTTTTTTCCACCGAAGATTTTCAAATCATTGAAGATAAGTTTTCTCCAGGAGCTTTATGCCGATTGAGCGGTCTCCAGTGAGAAGAAGAGACGAAAGTATTTCAGAAGCGGTGCAAGGTTCGACTGTTTCCGGTATGGCGATTCCAAACGGAGAAACGCAAGGAGCGACGAGTTCCCGGATGTCGTTGCCAGGCGAAAGTGTAAATCTACCATTGGCGGAGCGACTACGTGGTCAGGAGAACTATAGTTCCTGGGCTTTCGCGATCAAGATGATCATGATCCGGGAAGGTACGTGGACTGCTATTAAGGAAGAAACCCCGTCAGAAGAACTCTCGGAACGGGCGCTGGCTACCATATGCCAGAGCATTGATCCGATGAATTATAGTCTCGTCCAGAATGCGGCAACTGCCAGAGAAGCATGGGATAGTCTGAAGGCGGCATTTCAAGATAGTGGATACATCAGGGAGTTTGGTCTACTCAGACAGTTGACTGGAGTGAAACTAGTGGAGGAGTATGTGAACTGAGGCTGAGGTACAACTGGTAAAGCGTGTGGTAAAGCGCAGCGGCCGGGAGCGCCAGATTCCAGGCAAGTACCACGATTTTAAGATGAGCTTTAGTACTGTCTCTCAGAGTATTTCCATGTCTCAGGGTAATCCCAACGAGGAACCGCTATCGTATACGGAGGCGCTACAACGCGACGATAAAGGCCTGTGGCAATAGCCAATGGAGATAGAGATGAAGTCACTAGAGGATAACCATACGTGGGAAGTAACAGATTTACCACCGGGACGAACGGCACTTAAATCAAAATGGGTCTATAAGATAAAGACCAATGCGGATGGCTCAGTTGAGAGACACAAAGCACGGCTCGTGATCAAAGGATTTTCGCAGATCAAAGGAATTGATTACGGCGAAACTTATTCGCCCGTGGTCAGATATGCTACAGTTCGCTATCTTATGGCAGTATCAGCGAAGCTTGGTTGGCAGATTCATCAACTTGACGCAGTCACAGCTTTTCTTCAAGGCGATTTGGATAATGAAGAAATTTACATGGAGCCACCAGGGTTCAATACTGATGTAGCAAAATGTGTCGTCTTAAGAAAGCTCTGTGCGGACTGAAGCAAGCAAGTCGAGTTTGAGACACGAAACTTGATGCGGTGCTTAGAAATATTGGTCTACGTAGATCAAAGCTGGATACCTGCGTATATTTTCTAATAAAAGATAGCAAAATACTCATCGTAGCTGTATATGTGGATGAACTTCTAGTGTTTTAAAATGACTTTGAAATTGTAACAGCCCTGAAGCAGCAATTGATGGCCAAATTCCAGATGAAAGTCTTAGGCTATGCGGAACAAATCCTTGGAGCGCGTTTAACACAAACCAAAGGAATGGTCATGCTAGATCAAGAGCGATACATTGACAAGTTGCTGGAGCAGTTTAGAATGACTGACTGTAACCCTGTTTCAATACCGTTCGAGGCTAGCTAGAAATTGTCAAAGGAAATGTGTCCGAAGTCTACCGATGAAATCGCAAAAATGGAAAAGGTACCATTTCGAGAACTTGTAGGTGGATTACAGTTCGTCTCACAATGTACCAGACCGGACATTGCGTTTGCGGTGAATGCAATCAGCAGTTTTTGCAGCAACCCGGTAGAAATCCACTGGATCGCTGATAAACGTGTACTCAGATATCTGAAAGGTACCAAACAAAACAAACTTGTGAACAGCAACAGAGCTGGGACAGAGCAGTTTCTTGGGTATTTCGATGCAGACTGGGGAAATGACTCGGAGACACGACGATCTATCACCGGATACGTGTTTATGCATGCTGATGGTACTGTTGCCTGGTGTTCTAAAAGGCAACCAACAGTGGTTCTCTCAACAACAGAAGCAGAGTATATGGCTCTGGCAGCAGTGGGACAAGAAGCATTATGGTGGCGCGCATTTAGGGCAGAACTGAGCGGAGCTGAAACAACACTACCAATTTGCTGTGACAACAGAGGCGCTATTTATCTTTCGGAGAAGGAAATCTGCTATTCGGCACGAACTAAACACATAGATTTGCGGCATCATTTCATCAAAGAACAAGTGGAAAAGAAATCTGTGAAGCTATGCTATGTTCCTTCGAATCAACAACTTGCCGATATCTTGACGAAACCAGTTCCTTTTTCAAAACTTCAGGATGCTAGAAGGTCCCTTGGAATACTCGAAAATCAAAGTTAAGGGGGGATGTTGAACTCAGTAACCTTTGATTCCTATATATTATACCGTTCTAACCAGACGTCTTTTCTATACTATCAGAAACCGCGACGAATTATTTTATCCGTATTTTTTCTTAAAAGTATGAAGAAAACGCTACATTTGTATAAAAAAAGATCTTGAATTCAATAATAAATAACTGAAATACAGGCAATTGTCTTTGTTCCAATTCTATCTGAAGCCAGCTTTACTGTACCATAAATGATAGTTCCATACCATAAATTTCGAAGAGAAAAAAATTCCATTTTCATTGGTTTTGTTGTTTGTAATCACATTTATTAGTATATTTCCTACTAACATTGTAACACCTGAATCAAATAATCAAAACACCTTTTGTTTAAGCTGTCGACTTGTTTATTCCATTATCCATTACAACACTAGTGCATGTATTTTTTTCTGTTTCTCCACGACAGCAGGTTTTTGCCTCAGCGCTTATTCGTTACGCCGAATGTTTCGCTCGTTTGTTTCCTTCGGGCTATATTTCGTTATTCTCTTTTCTGGGACTGGTGATTGATACTCTGCTCTGTTAGCTATTTCTATTGATCCATTGTGTCTGTTTGAATTTTACTGAATTGTGTAAGTGTAGCTTTGAAATATTTCTAGCGATAATAAAATGTGGCAATAAGTAATTCATTATTCCTCGCAAAGGCTTTTGGTAACTCTTCCTGCCGTCAGAGGAAACCTACATGGAAAACTCAACCATGTTTCCATCAAGAATTTTATGGAACAGGAAACTATTGATTATTCCGGTTGTTGAGACCACGTTTAAAAATGAATTCTGCTTACACACATCAAATCATCCCTTCGGTGTACCACCGCTGTGTTGATACTTGTAGAATTTCCCGTATTCTAAAGCCCATACTACGCTCGTGCTCTGGTTGGTTTGCACACTTGGTTTACATATGCTCTTCTCTAGTATCTTAATCAAAGAATAAAACCGTTTATCTAGATTGATCATTTGATTCGCGAACTCTAGAGCGTTATCCTTTTTTTGAATGTTGCCTTTTACAGCAACTTTTTTTTTGTTTTACATTCTTTCTTCTCTTTGTTTTATTTACTCTTTTTATTCGTATTGATTTTTTTCTTCTATTTTTTTCATTATTCTCAGGAAAGCGTTTATAAACAGATTAAATAATTTAGAAGTCTATATAAAAAATCAAACCGAAAAACTTCATTTCACCTAAAATACGTTATATTATCGTTTTTTTATCGTGTCCTAATGTACCAACGATAAAGGTAGTGTCATAGCTTTTATTTTCTCCAATTTATATACCTAGAAACAAGATTCTAAATTCAAAAAAAAATATCAACAAAGAACAAGTGAATTTATGAAAATTGCTCAGATAACGGAACTGTCCGCCAGTGATGATTCTGATTGAAATTTTTAAATCGAAACAAATAATTTTCAAAGTTGAAATAAAAAATATAACTTTAAACTTAACCAAGAGCATTTCACTGTAAATCCTGGCGAACAATGACGCCAAACACAATTAGGGATCACTCAAAATAGTACTTCGCACAGGTTTTTCGGTTCAGTTTGCTTCGTGGGGGTTAAGGAAAACTAGTTACTATGTTTTGTTTTTCTTCGATAAATTTCTCATCTATATATTTGTCGTTTTTTTTTACTCTTTTGAATGACGAATAGCTTTCGTTTTTAGTTTTGTTGGTTTTCTATGCTTTTAATTCTTTGTTATTACGTATAATAGCGCTACTACGGAAACTAAAACAGAGTGGAAATCGATCACCCCGTAGAAAAAAAGTGAGAAAGAAAACCTAACACTTTCGAGACACCCCCTGTGTGTTACGAGTGTACTCCTGACTATATTCTATGGTTGCGAATTACGACTGGAAAAAACATTATGCTTGTTCTTACTTCTTAATATTCATCTCTTTCGACCACAACACAGGGTGACCTGAAAGGAATGGCATTAAAAAAAACGCAAAGACTATCGTATCTAGTTTATCGTACAAAATAAGGCAATTAAAATTACTGCAAATTTAACAGGGTATGTCGCTAGAATGCTGTTCATTAAAATTGAGCGTTTTGAACGCCATCGTTTTGTAGGAGAGAGAAAATATAACACATCGCCAGGCGATACCGTCGCAGTTTATATTTTATTTGTAACACAAAGATTTCACAGTTTGCTGTTTTTGAGACTTAACTGAACATCATCTCGATTCGGGAACATTTTTATCATTATAATATACCTACTATATATTTCTCTTTCATATTTTTTGTATTTTTCAGTATTTTTTTTATTATTTGTCCTCCAATCTGTCGTTTTTTTTTTCATTACTATATTTTCTTTATCGCTATAATAGACTTGAGAAAAAGACAACATAATTTAAAATTCTTCACAATATTCATAATATAGTTTTTGTTGTTGTTGTTGTTACTATTTTAATGCAGTAGATAATAATTATTTTAATAATAATTGATAATAATCTGGTTTCGCGGTTTTTGTAGTTGCCGTTTATAAAAAAAGAACCATCGTTTTGCTTGCAGTGTTTCCCCTTTATTGTTTTCTTCAGGTTCCAAATTCATGAAATACTTCATACCGTGTGTTTCAAAACAAAAACAAATTTTCCACAGTGTCTATATTCATGTTGCCCCGTCTGTTTACTGAACCTCACCGTATGTGACGTGTTACCTTTGAATATCCAACTGTTACTAGCTGTGTTCTAGTATTAATTAGGTTAAAATAATCAACTAACAAATTAACAGGCAACAGTGATCAACTGTTTGAATACCGTTTGTTTTCCCAATTCCGATCGAACAAAAACTCGAAAATCATGCTGCTGATAGGTGTTTCTTTTTCAGCCAAACTCTTGAGTGCCACCGGATTACATCCGACCATTTCTCGTGATTTCCGCTTAGCGGAATATTTTTTTTATATAAGGACTCTTTGCTTTACTTGATCGTGTGTTGTACATTTACATTAGTATTCATCGAATAACGTGCACCACCTGGAGAGAGATGATGCTACACTCCGTCCCGATTCTCTCGTGTTTTCAGTATCACATTTATGAAAGGATATACTCTACTATGTGGGGGGCTAAGGGTATGGTCATAGGCATACAGGACATATTCATTTAAAGACTGATATTTTCATCTTAAGATACTACAGACTTTTTACATTTGTTGAAATATTGTTGACGAACTGGTGAATTCATTGAAAGCTGTCGTCGCTATCCGTTTAGGTATCAATGCAACATATTAACGATTTAGAGGTTGTTTTCTGGTCTGGTGATGTCTTCAGAAGAAAAAAAACACCGATTCAATTGTTCAGTGTACAATCTGCGGTTGATAAATCATCGAAATAGAAGATCATCTAAGAACAATTATAAGATACAACGAGAAGGTTTTCCGTGGTTCGTGGTCTTTCAGCAGAAAGTCGCACACAAAACATTAACTGTATCAATTACTACCACACCCTATTGCACACGCTTCAAAAATACCTTGTGATTTTACATCTTATAATTCACATAAATGGAGCGTCTAAGTTCACGCAATTACAGTCGGAACCAGTAAAATTCAGTTTCATCAAAAATTAAGTCATTGAAAATGGAATTTTCCGTCAGTTGACAAATTAGGTTGGTGTTTAGAGGTTTATACCTTAAGGTCATTCGCCTCTTCGATACTTTCTGACCCTATGTGCGGGGTTGGGAATAGAATCAAATCAAATCGAAACGCGTTCAATATTTCGCAGACTGACAAACGTATGTCTGCTGATTGTGTAAAATCAATTTTTGATGCTACTACAAGCTTTAAGATCAAAGATGGCGTCGAAAGAAGAACAAGTGCGGAAAGAAATTCTGTGCGGTCGTAATGAAGATTCGGATCTGTCAGTAAGAAAAATTGCAAATAGCTTGGTTTTCCTGCAAGCATTGCCCATAACGTTCTTAAATTTTCCGATACTCGTTCAACAACAGCGGAACTAAAAAAAATCTCATAAACCACCAGCAGGAAGCGACAGCGAAGCAAATATTGCAGAAGAGACCAGATCTTTCGGTAAGTACTGTGGCTAGAGAAATAAAAATTTCCCCAACCTTCATGCATACCCAAGTAGCAATAAAAACTTGTTCAAATGGGCATGTTTCACAATTGCTGCAGAACGGTTGCTATGTTTGACAAATGATTTTACATGTTTTTGAAACAAATGTGAAAATAATTAATATTACTGCTTGTGTTTATTCAACTGATTCTACAAAAAGTTAATTTGAGCAGTTTCATTTTCGGTTTCTAATTAACAAATATTACTGCTATGACACATATCAAACAAGAAACTTGTTACACATCATTCAAGTAAACTGCGCTTTTTAATCGCACAATCGTTGCGAGAAGAGAGAAGAAATACAATGCTAGAACAATGTTTGCTATTTGGGATACTTTCAAGGACCGGCAAGGTAGGAAGTCGTTCAGAGTAAAAACTGTACCGAACCGTAAGTATAAACAGAATGTGACGGCTAAACCCCAGGCTCGCCAGTTGTATCGCAAATATTTGACTAAGTTTGACTGTGTGATAATGAACGATTAAACTTATATGCTGGAAGACTTTTAGCAGCTTCCGGATTGTCTTTTTATACTGCCAGGAAACAGAACGGCGTACAGGAGCATTTCAGGACAAAGAAAATATCCAAAAAATATTTGGTTTGGCAGGCAATATGCAGCTCTGGTCGAGAAATCTAAAGCTTCATCTCTACCGGAACGTTAAACAAGTAAATATACAGCGAACAATGCCTAAAGAAGCGATTGTTACCATTCCTACGCAACCATGACTCTAGATGAAAAATGCATCTTACAACAAATTTATTTTGTTCCAAATTTATCCCGATTTTACCGCGAACAAGCCGGCTGAGTTATGGATAGTCGAAGTAAGCGTTTCCTCTCAATTGCGTTTCTCTCAAAACTTTGTTCTCATTCGCAAGCCCCATTTTGTACACCAGATTACAAAAAAATGCAAGAAATTAAAAATGTGTTTTTGTTTTTTGTAAAAATTTCGATATTTACGTGGCGTAACTGTTTGCCAGAGTTTTCGGAGTAAATACATCATGAAATGATTAAGGACAATATCAGCATGAGCCAAGCATGAGAAAATTGAATGATTCGCACAATAACTTCCCGCACTTTTTTGCTAAACCTCAAATTCTTTGTAATGTGACCATGAATATTTCCGATCGGTAAATTAGAATGGTGTGTTTTTTTTTTGTCTCTAAGAGTAGTATAGTCCTTCAAGCTTTGTCGCGCACTAAAAGCCACAAAACGACCCAAGCTTTTTCTGCACGCAACACCCTACATGAAAAGTTCGAGTTTGTTTTCTGAAAAATCCAGCATTAACTTTGCGCGGAAGTGCTTCGAATTGTCCAAAAAATGTATGAATATATTGTACGTACAAATTTGATCGTAGTTAATTTGATATTTCAAAGTACCCTGCAAAAAAACGATGTTCAGTGAAAATCATGTCAAAAATCAATTCGAATGGACCAGAGCCTTGAATCGTCACTGGGGCAATTTAATCTTTAGCATTTTATCAATGATTGCAATATTTAAAAAACCTTTTTCATCAACCTAGTGGTGTGATGGTACCCTTCTCATGTTACTCAGGCTTTCATAAATTATACTATTGAAAATAGCTTTCCATTGAATCTTGAATCAAAACAAAAAAGTTTGTTCGGACATAAACTATCATATCAAACAAATCAAAACAGTTTGGAATAACCAAATTTAGAAGAATTTCTCCCGATTTCTTCATCGTCGCTCTAAATGATGGTTTGAAATTTTGAACACACTCCACCCTGTAGTACCGTAACCGTCAATTTGTATGGCCAATAACTAAGAAGACGTACACAACATAAGTTTTATATAGCTAGTTCAGAGGATTTTGGAAAGTATGACATTTTATATAAGATAGTGAAAATAGGTTCATCCACACGAAAAAATTAAGTGCATATTTTTTGCCATTTTTCGCACATATTACACTGTAATTTTGGACCCGGAAGTCCGACCCGAATAAAACACAATAGCGTTCTATAGGACCACCCGATTTTCACAAATTTGCTCCCCTTTCCACTAAAGTAAACTTTTTACTTATGCTCCGTTACATTTTAATCTACTTCATCTTCATGAGACAAACAAGAGCAAGGGTTGTGCGTGTCTGATTGAAATGCGAGTTCAGATTTTCCTATTTCCAATTCGGATTAGAGAAACTCGTTACGAAATGAGAAGATTGCAGAAAAAATATTGTTGCAAATACGTAAAATCATGCACCCGGAATCGAACCGGAATATTTCAATCGAATGTAAAAATTTGCATTTTGTGCATTAATTCGACCGACATCCTTTTGTATGAAAAGCTCGGGCTCGACCGAGATACCAAATTCTAAATTTCGTGTTCGATCAAAATAATTCGATTCGAACGAAATACAGAATCGGTGTGAAAGTGTGACCACAAACGGTTGCAATACACACTAAAAAGCGACACCTAGCGTCATAATAAAATTTGCTCACAAGCAAATATTGAACACAAGCTCGGCAAAAAGTTGGTGAATATCGAGATTCTGAACACGTTAAGAAGCGACACTCAATGCGATGAACTCAATTACATACATTTGGGCTATTGATATAACATCCGATGCAAGCCAAAATCAAATTTAGGTTAACAGAATCTGTTTTCGGTTCGTGTTTTCGATGTTCATCGAATATTTACATGAAAACTAAAAGCTTTGTATTGTGAATGAGGATGTGGATCGACGACTTTGTTAAGTAAATATTGCGTATTTACGATTGTGCATTATAATTGAAATTTTATAACAACAGATTGTAACAATTCAATAGAACATCATCAGTTCGAACAATTCCTAAAAAAATGTTTTAAACGTTTAAAAAACGTCATGACCTTGTACATAGGTCCGGCGTCGCAAGGTGTTGGAAACCCTTGAATGATGACTATAGGCCATCACTTCAACTGACAAAAATAAACACCGCCATACAATAAACATATTCAAAATTCAAATTATTTTGTGTTTCGGTTGTATACTCTTCGATTGACTCCAATAGAACAATTGTACCTCAAGCTTAAGAATAATATCTTCGACAAGTTCTAAATTTGTACCAGACCAGAATATCTCAACAAACTAAAAATTTTCTATACAATAGTACGTTTGAAAAATCCGTATAATTAACTCAGTTCGATGTCTTAAGTATCTGCACCTGTGACCAAATAAAAAGAAGTAGTAAAAATAAGGATTCACACAATTCGTGTGCTGGGGAAAGGTTGGTGAGTAAACCTATCAAATCAACAAACAACAACAAAACAGCAATCGGACATCTAGTGAAAACTCATAAAAAAATTTCTCAAAGCCGTACATCCGATCACTCTGTTTCCATAACAAAAAAAAACTTGAACTGGTAATATTTAGAAGAATCACTCCGTGTGTATTTGTATACCCGGATAGCAAATTAATACATATGAATACATCGCATATGAATTTTTCTTGTCCCATTTGTAATAGATCACAGCTGTTGGTCCCGATCCACGCACGTGTGCCTCTAGGAGGCTGTTGCCTGCTCGGATGACCAGACTATAATGTTCTTGTTCTTTGCTTATATATCATATCATCAATGCCAAGCACGATTATTGAAACAAGACTATAAAAAAATTTCGTCGCATTTGAAAACTAACTGAAAAAAGGTAAATCAACTAGATTGCTCTTCCATTAAAATCCACTTCCATTGCCAGAGATACAATAAGGATTTTGGTTCCACAGGACTTCATTAACTACTATTTCTTATCAGGGAAGTTTCCACCATTCCTCGATCAGTGTTCTCCATTTTATGTAACATTTAACAGTAATATAGATATATCGACTTCGTCATTTACCTTCATAAACTGTTTGACCGTGTTATGTCTGCCTGGGCGTGTAACTGCTATTTCTGAACTTCATCTTTTTTATTCTCGAAAGTGATGTTTAGACTCTAGTTCTATTTCATTACTTGCTTTAACTTCCAGCTAGTGGTTTCCAGAAGAAAGAAAACTAAATAATTTACACATACATTCTTGTGATCATCATTCAACTGCCTACGATTTCCTGGTTTATTTTGTTCAGCATCTATTTGACCTTACTCCCACAATTTTCTTCTTCATTTACTTTGTATTTGAAAATTGTTTTTGCTTTGTTCTTGCTTTATTTATTAGCTAACACCAGCTATTGTTGCGGCTACGTTCAACTTAGCTTGTTCTGTGCTTTAAAATTTTCAAAATCAAACCATTATTGGATAAATCCAATAGTTAAAGAACGCAACACTGTGTGATAAAATGTGCTTTTTAGGCTGACTTTCATACTTTTTGTTCATTCCAATCATCAATTGAATGACATTATACATTTGTAAACGTAAGCCGACCTCACGAAACATCTCGAATACTTTGAGAATCCAATGCTTCTTCGACATTTATGAACTATTTTTAAATAACGAATATTTTATTACGCCTAAAAGAGGAACACAATTTCACACAGTTTTTTTGCGCATGATTTGATTGAGAAGATAAACCGACCGCTCATTTTGGGATTTGGTCTAACTTGCTTGTGTGTTTTTCTCTGCATTAAATTTAATTTGTTAGATTTTTCCTTTATTTAAATCTTATAACTGTGAATTATATTCAGATTAGATCTGATCCTTTCTCTTTTTATAACTCTATATGTATAATATATTTTATACTCATCCTTCAGTTTATAATTTAGCACGTTATCCGATCTCTCAGAAGTAAACAAGTGGGAGAACCTAACAAAACAACCAAACGATAGGAGAATTATGGAGAATACACAACAAGCATAATCAATAAATTGGGAAACTATTATGATGGCAAGCCGGAACGAAGCCAATAAGGGATCTATAAATTCTGTCTCTCTCGTCACTAATTTACATATTATTTGATGCTTGCTTCTGCAATGGGTTATCGGCAGTGATCGACGATGTGGTTGACTCGGACGTTTTCTTCATTTTATCGCAGTAATCGCTGAGAATGTCACGGAACCGCGACCAGCACTTTTCCGGAACGGTGATTGCGGTTCGAAAGTTGCTTTTCACCTCCGAAACCCGCATATAGATGCCCCGACTATTTTGTCCGATGTCAAAGTAAAAGTTTTTGTTATCGACACGCATGTGTCGCCCTTCCGGCAGTTCACCCTTGAATCCGCCGTCGTTTGTACCGAACTCCTCCAACAGATCCGTAAGCGCATCGCGAAACTCGATCATCCCTTGCGCTGGGATGGCAATCTGCGATCGAGGACCGCCGCGTGTGATCGTCTGTGATACGCGCAGAAACCGTCCCCGCACGTTTTCCTTCAGATCAAGATAGTACCGTCGATTATCCTTGATCATCATTTCCGATTTTAATTTGCCATCTTCAGGCACATTGTCCGGGTTCGGTGGCCCCAGCGAGGCATAGTAATCGCTGAAAGCCGACAAGTGATCCCGAAACTCAGCCGCCGTAGACAGCGCCAGAAAGATCTGACTGCGTCTGCCGTCCGCGCCGATTTCAGCTACTTTAATAAACCGACCACGTCGATTCTGTTTTACGTCCAGATAGAATCGCTTCGATTGAATCTGCAGCATCTTGGTGGCCAGCTCCTGCTCGGTCTGTTGACTCTGCTGCCCAGAGTCGAAATCGCCGCCACCACCGCCGTCCATTTTCTGCGAGTAGTCCTTCTGGGCTCCGTCGTGTCCACTGCCGGTGTCGGACATTTCAGAAGCACCACCGAACCAACCGAGCGTCAGATTAAAGTTTATTTTATAAGCCGCTTTTGAACCGAGTCTCAAAAGAAGATATCCTCTACCAGGACACGGAGGAAGACGTTTCTGTTCGCGTACGCGCTCCTACCGAGGTATCCTGTCGAGTGTAGGTGTGTGTAAACGAAATTCAACAACAGAGTTGCCAGACAACCGGATGATCTGAAAGATAATAGGAAAAAAAGGAAACAACATGTAAGCTTAGAGATTGAGAATTTGTACACGGTATTCAAACAAGTTACCCAAAGTTTTGTGATTTTTAAATCATGACAATCTTCTAGTGATCGAATTAAAAAAATCGATCTATCATTTTTTATGTAAGACTTTATTTTGTTAATGAACCGTACCGTAACCGTGCAAACAATACTAACAAAGTTTCGAGCATTTACAACTCAACCAGTTTGAAACAGAATTTCAATATCATTACACCAACTGCTTGGAAATATTTGGTACGCATCGATTGAAGCAGATAGTACTAAATATTTTAGGTAATTGGTGGTTTCGTTTCTATAAGTTCACGGTTTTCATTCTAATTCCGCTCTTCAATCTGTGAGTTCAAAATTAGTAAAGAGCCTTTTTACAGAATTAAATGTCATTGCGAAGGTTGCTATGTACATCAGCAAGTGGATCATTTGCAGATTTGTTTTGTGCGCCGTTCACCTCGTACGAAATACATTTACATTGGAATTGTGCTATTTCTTCGCATTCGACGAAATCATTAGTGGAATCATCTGCTTTTCAGGTAAATTTAAGAGAAGTATATGTTCCTCCGAAGCTGGGAAAGATACTGCACCCGTTTTCAGAGATGTTTCCGACTTTATATCTGCTTCTTGCACAACTACGATCATCTTGATGAAAGTGATTCATCCTTGTACGGTAAAACATTGGACATTATATGTCTGTCCGAAGCATTCAAAGATACTGCGCATCCTGTGAAAGATTTTCCATTGCTGTCAATTCACGTAGATGATGCTTCTGATACCACAAAAGATGGTAAATACCACAAAAGTCTATGTTCTTCCGAAGTGGGACACACAGATTCTGCCTCCGCTGTTAATTCACCCGCCTTATAGGTGAATACTGCTATCGATGGCACCCGTTCTACAAGCGAGTAATGGTTCACTGCTGGGGAAACCTAGATTATACTACCAGACCGTGAGAAGGCTACGCATTGAAATACAGAATAGGGGTAAATATCTTTGAAAAATCTTTCCGCAAAAGGTAATTTAATGTGATTATCTTCAAATTGATGCAACAAGGGTTTCTTAACGTCGATTAAATCCATAAAGTTTGTAAGGTGGGCCAAAATCTATGAAGTGGCCAGAATACCCTGTTACCATACATAGTTTCTTTGGAGAACTCATTCACAAAAATATACCTCGTGATTTGATCACATTAAACATGTACAACGCCTACTACGATAAAATTTCATTTCAACAACTTTTTTTCCTTAAGAGAGAGAAAAACGATGTCTTCTACAAAGTTTTAGAATTTCTAACAAGAAAAAACTTTGCCGAAAAAGTTATTGGTCTAATGCTTAAAATCGATTTTTTCACATAACTTTTTTCGCAGTTATTTTCAATGTCTACAATGTTCGAGACGGGAGCGGGTCATTTTGCCGAAAACCATTTTGCCGAAAGTCGTTTCGCCAAATGCCATTTCGCCGAATAGCCACATAACCGAAGCCAAGATGGCTCGGCGGCATAAAGCCACCGAGGCGACGCCGGCTGAGGTATAACAGATCGGCTGAAAAGTTCGTATCGTTTCTATGAGAGGGCGCCACTAGAATTAAATCCATACCATTTTCAGTTAGTACCAACCTTGTAAGATATGTGTATAAATTTGACAGCTGTCTGATTATTAGTTTGTGAGATATTGCATTTTGAGTGAAGCTACTTTTGTTATTGTGAAAAAATGAAAAAAAAGGAATTTCGTGTGTTGATGAAACACTACTTTTTGATGAAAAAAAGTGCCGCCGATACAAAAAAATGGCTTGATGAGTGTTATCCAGACTCTGCACCGGGCAAGCAACAATTCGTAAGTGGTTTGCAAAATTTCGTACTGGTCATATGAACACCGAAGACGATGAACGCAGTGGACGTCCAAAAGAGGCTGTTACCGATGAAAACGTGAAAAAAATCCACAAAATGATTTTCAATGACCGTAAAGTGAAGTTGATCGAGATAGCTGACACCCTAAAAATATCAAAGGAACGTGTTGGACATATTATTCACGAATATTTGGATATAAGAAAGCTTTGTGCAAAATTGGTGCCGCGTGACCTCACAATCGATCAAAAACTACAACGAATTGATGATTCTGAGCAGTGTTCGGGGCTGTTATATCGAAATAAAACCGATTTTTTTCGTCGATATATAACAATGGACGAAACATGGCTCCATCACTTCACTCCGGAGTCCAATCGACAGTCAGCTGAGTGGACTGCACGCGATGAACCGAACCCAAAGCGTGGAAAGACTCAACAAACGGCCGGTAAGGTAATGGCGTCTGTATTTTGAGATTCGCATGGTATAATTTTCATCGACTACCTTGAAAAGGGAAAAACCATCAACAGTGACTATTATATAGCGTTATTAGAGCGTTTGAAGGACGAAATTTCAAAAAAACGGCCTTATTTGAAGAAGAAAAAAGTTTTGTTTCATCAAGACAATGCACCGTGTCACAAGTCGATGAAACCCATGCTGAAATTGAACGAATCGGGCTTTGAATTGTTCCCTCATCCACCGTATTCTCCAAATTTGGCCCCCAGTGACTTTTTCCTGTTCTCAGACCTCAAGAGAATGCTCGCTGGTAAAAAATTTAGAAGCAATGAAGAGGTAATCGCTGAAACTGAGGCCTATTTTGAGGCAAAGGACAAATCGTACTACAAAAATGGTATCGAAAAGTTGGAAGATCGCTATAATCGCTGTATCGTCTCTGATGGCAATTATGTTGAATAATAAAAACGAATTTTGGCAAAAAAATGTGTGTTTCTATTAAACGATACGAACTTTTTCACCCGAACTGTTACATCTTGCATACAAACCTGTAACCGCCTCGTTTGCCCGGTCTACTCAAAGCTAGGTTTCTTTGCTTTAGTTAGGCCCGAACGAGCGGTAGCGAGGTCGGACAGCACACGAATCAAATCGATGTGGCGAAGCCGCATTAGATATTTTTCACTTAGTAAACGAAAATACCACATACATTTGCTTGGAAGACACACCTATGCAATTACGTTGATGGTTAGTGGTTAATAGCCAACAAGTTTCCTTGGGAACTCTGTTCTTAGGTTCATTAATCAATCTTTATTCAAGAGTACAAGAATCAATCTTCATTTAATTGTACTATTGTAGGTCAACAAAACGGGCGTTAACGTATTATCATTCATTTGTGTTTATTTTAAATCAATTCCAATTATAATATTAAGACAATTGCAGGAATCGGCGAAATGACCCTTTCGGCGAAATGACTTTCGGCAAAATGGCTTTGGGCGAAATGGCCCTGATCCGTTCGAGACAATTACTAAAAACGTAAAGCTACACATTTTTGTTGAAGACTGTGCACGGTTTGGCCTTTTCCTTAATAAGTTATTTAACATCTAAACTTTTACATACATTAGCTTCAACTACTAATAGGAACCAGGGTCGCAGACCAAAATGCACATACATATACTTTTTGGAAAGCTTTAATCAAGTAATATAAATTTATTAAGTTCGTAACGTGACCCACTTTAAATTGTGTAAATAAGACAACGAATTATAGAGCACTTTTTTGACCATTTTCTTAGAACATACATAAATAGAATTGTTTATCTTCATATCACACGTTTTTCGTGATATCGACCGATAAGTAACCTTTTGCAAAGACATTATATTAACAAGATATCCAGCTCTCACATTTCCCGAACAAATCATTGGCAACATCTTTTTTGCAAGCATGGCGCCCTCAGGCGAGTCCGCATTGAATCTCGTACATAGAAGTAGGGGAAAGAAATGTCAAATTCGTGCGCGCCAAAATAGCAGCCCTGCGCACTAATACAATTGACATGATATGATGAATGTGATGCCGTTACTGAACTGAAGATTGATTTCGCTCCAAGCTGACAGGGTCTGCCTTTAGGCAACAACTTTTGCAAGTAATTGCAGTCGAGGTATAAAAAATAGGAGGTTTGGAGTAGATAAAGATATTCAAGATAATTGATGGTGGAAACTTCAATTAATAACGAACTATGTGAAATATTCTGTGTTTACACTCTGTGCGGCTCGTTAACGCCTTGGTAAAGGATTCTGTGCTCATCAGCAAATGGGCCGCCGTTCGCCTTATACACCTCTCAAAATCAACATAAACAAACTAACGGTACGTTATAGGAAATCTGAAAGAGTATATTTAACCGTGGTACAAATAAGGATATGAGCAACACAAAAGATAACTGCTTCCTGAATGTTCAAAACAGAAATTAACAGCGACTACACAATAATTGTGTAGTCCTACGTCAACAGTTCGAACAAACCCAAAGGTCTATCCCTTGTAGTGTTTCATGCTATGCACATTTAACATTTACCCAAGTATCAATTCGAATGTCTTTAAGTTTTAATTGTAATGTATAAGGGTTATGTAATTAATTGAACAATGACTATCTGTTTCATGAAAGCTATAATCAATTTGTCGTTTGAAAGAAATATAAAAGTTTTTAGGTCGTTTTTAAAGCTTTTATAAAACCTTTTGTGCGAACTAATAACTTAGCAAGATTTTGACCTTACCATTGGTATTTGATTGCATTGCAACTCACCAAAAATATAATAACTAAAATCAGAGGACGGGCATAGCGTGATGGATTAGTCGATGCCTTTCATACAGCCCAAAATTTCATGTCTGTCATTTTGATGTTCTACTCAAGCATTTAGTGACATCAAATAAACTTCAAAATACAAATAGGAGAAATGATGATAGATTTTCATGTTTTATTTCCAGAACACACAAGTTTTGACGATCGAAATGACGATAAATCACAAAAAATATGTTTGTAAATCATGTAAGCTCTTGCAAAAAGTGCATTTATTTTAAAGCAAATAATTATAATTTTTTTATCCATACATTCACGATAAAAATGAAAGCGCATTCCTCAGAAAAAAACTCAAAGTCGTATATAGATTCTACTTTGGAATTCCTCCGATTAAATTAAATGTGAATCGTGAAGCAGGTTTTAAAACATTCTTGAATTTTGAATCATTTCGGAATAGATTTAACGCAGGTTCATGCTAATTCCTGCTTTATAAACGAAACGAAAAATTATTCACTGGCGGAGTTTGTAGTTTCAATACAAGATTTAAGATGTAACACTCAAGATTTCTACAAGTATTTATTAAAATTCGAAATGATACTGGGGTTAACCTTACTGAAAAATAAAATAATATGTGGTCGTCTTCACGGTGATGTGAGTTCGCCTCGGGCGCCAGAATCGCTCACTACGGCTCTGCTTCACTGCAACAAAAATGTTTATTTTTGGTGAAGCTACTTCACCGTGTACGCCTGTATGTAATGTATTATCATCGACTAAATACTCCAGCATTTGTATTATCAACCAACTCACTTGTGTTCTTAAAAATAATATGCAGCGCTGCTCTCACCAACACCAACAGTGCATATTTGGAACAGAAAATTCAATATAGAGTTACTTCACTGTGCTTTGTTTTTCAATATACTTTAAAAGTATATCTAAGCGTCAATATAAATAAACGATCTTATTCATTCAAATTAATGTATTCCGAATTAGTTTCACATCTAAGATGGTTTTGAATCAAATTTCTTATTCAACTGATGTCCATTTCATAGTACTATTTATTTAGGCTGTGAACCATTTCGCGGTTAGTTTTAACTTTTGGTTGAAATCTGACACTTGAGTGGTTATTTTATGTAGAGTAGTTAAATTTAACTAAAACTGCGGCTCATTAAAAAATTTGACGGACGGAAAGTTATTTGGGTTTATTTTCCACTGGAAATAATTTCAACTAAAGCATTAATATTAGAATTTTCATTGCAAGATTTTTTTCAGTGTCGGAAAATAACCATCGATCTGTCAAAAATAAACATGCTCTCGAGCAGGGTTATTTTTGACAACATCAAATTAACCGCTCGAGTGTCAGATTTCAACAAAAAGTTAAAATTAACCGCAAAATGGTTCACAGCCTTAGAAATCTGTGAATTTCATTTTTTTTCAGTGTATGACTTAATTCATAAAAACGTATTTCGTAGAATGACAGGATTTTACAAAAAGGACAATAGAAAGGATTCAGCTTTTCAAGCAAGCGTGTAAACTTACACATTTCAACAGATAAAAATTTATCTCAGAAGACTTGAATTTAAACTATGTTTTTAGGCGTGCTGGTAATGGTGTAAGATATCAACCATGAAATTGAATTGGATTGGAATTAAAAGAACGGATAAGGAGTAAAACTTGTCGAAATTTCCTATTAGTAGGAAAAGTTAATATAATAAAATCCAAAAAACTTTGTGTATCGGATCAACGATTCAGCAGCTAGGGAATTAAATTCACGTTTTAGTCGATTCAAACCACTGTGTAGTGTAGAGAAAAACGTGGTGGCGGTGTATTTATTGCTGTCTCTAATCGGTTTTCATCTTGTTCCAAAATGGTTAGACCTTTGGACCCAAGGTTACCGATTTATTGTTTGGAGACTACAATCAACCCGGGCTCATTTGGAAGAAAGCTCGCTCTGACTATGCTGATTCAATTTCATTGCAGCATAGCGTCGCATTATAGGATGGGATGTTGCTCCTGAATATGTGTCAAATGTCTACAATAACCAACTAACCTCCTTTTTGATTAACATAGAACCTATAATTAATTGTGCCATTTTTCTGAACCACTTGACCCACTTTGCCAATTGACATGCATCACCCTCCTCTTTTGGCAACGTTAATCTGTCCGCCACTTGTTGTTCATGACGAGATTTTGGAACACAGGTAGTTAAATTTCCTGAAAAATGATATTTTTAGGCTCTACAATTCACTGCAGTCATTGGACTGGGCAGCAACACTGAGTCAACTCGCCCAGCCTGTCCTCGGCATCTTAGAGCTAAGGCAGAGTACCTTATATCGTGAACTTAAAATTTCTATTATTTTCCTAGTTTTTTAGGTCTGTTGTGAGCAGAAAACGCAACGAAAACCTGTTGGTATGCTTCTTGCGGATGAAAATTCGAACACTCCAAATGGAGCCTGCCATTTGTTAGCGAAACACTTCTTGAGTGTATTTGAAACTGACTTGGCTGATACAACACAGATTGAAAATGGATTGCAAGATGTTCCTCGCGATGTTATCAATTTGGGAAACATACGTTTTTTTGATGAAGATATTCTAAAAGCTTATTTATAGCTAAAGTCCTCATCGTCGATTGAACCAGATGATATCCCTTCTGTTGTATTTAAAAAAGTGTTCGAATGTATTGTGCCTACCCTTCAAACTAATTTTCAACTAATCGTTGTCACAATCAGTACGAGTGTCAGTTATTAGCTATTTGGGTGTACTTTTAGACTCACAACTTTCGTTTTGAGATCATTATTCACCGACTCTATACTTTTCGCTGGTTCGTTCTATGATGAAAGCATTGTCACCTATCTGGTATCCTTATACAAGTAATTGGATCAACAGAATTGAAGCCGTGCAATCGAAGTTCATTCGCTTCGCTCTTAAATCGTTGATAGTCGATGATCGAAAAATCTTATTTCAGTTATACCGGTATTTGGTTTTCAATCCTGGAAGGTACCAAAAAATTTTATTTGGAGTGCACTACGATTTCTACACTGATTTTCAAAAAATTCAAATGGAATGGCTTACAATCCCTTAAACTTCGGCTACACGGTCTCAAAATTCCATTTTGGAAAGTATCGGGAATATTTGTTTTGTTTACAGTGAGTTGAAAATTTTACCTCAGCAAAACAATTAAATTGAATCGTGAATATTTTCCTGCAATGATTAATTTCGATTTTCGTCGTGAACTATCAACACAGGAGTCAATTCAACTTTTGGCAGTGTAGCACCATCCTATGCGACTATAGAAAACTGGTAGAACGAATTCAATCGTGTCGTTGTTCACTTGCTGACGAATTCAAAGAAGGTCGTCCAAAATCGTTTGCTGTGAAAATTGTTTTGCTGTGAAAGATAGCCATGTGATTTACCGTGAAATTGAGGTAGCCTTGTGCATTAATGTGAAAAGCTTATATGTTATTTTTCATGAACATTTAGTCGTGCAAAAAAATTGTTAACGTTGAATCCCACATAAAAAAAAAGACTCGTGTCGATTGGCGCAATGTTACAAAATATAATGCTCATTGCTCGGCTCTACAACCTTCATTTACACAATAATCGATATAATCTCGTAGATAGAAGTCCAATCTACGAAATTGTGCGCAATATGCTTGAATTTCATGTTTAAAACTTGAATAATGAGCATTCTTTTTCGTAACTTTCAAAAGGGCATATCGCACGATATGCCCTAATCACATTGTAGATTACGAGGATGAATTTGAGCTTGTTTACAATAACCTAAACCAATAAATTTTAATCTCAAAATGATTTGTAAACCAAGGAAACGAACATGTGGTCTAGACTTAGACGGAGACGTCGGTTGTATATTTATCGACTAGACCGCCTTCATGTTGAAATTGGGGCAATAAAAAAAGGACCAAATCTTATCCTCAATGCAGGATAAACAGAATTCAATGTTTATTCCTTTACGGCATAGATTCGTTATGTTTCTATTCGCCTATGCGTAAGCTATATTCACCACTTAGATCCTTGATCGAGTGGTGAGAAGAGAATCGCTCTCTATTTCCACTCTTCGCTTAATTTTGGATTCTCCTTTTGCTTTGGTAAATTTTGAGTAAATCTCACGCACACATCTATTTTGTTATTCGGAAAACTCTCAAATGAGAGGAAAATGTATAGATTAAAGAACTAACATAGACATAAGAAAAATGTAAACTAATCAAAAATTTGTAAATATATCAGTTGTATTTTAGACACCAAATTGGACGGATAGTCCAGCAGTTTTTTATTTCTTGAAAGAAATAATTTTTTTCATGGTGTCCTCCAGAGAGGAACAACTCAACAGTAATAGATTCTCACAAAATTGATGAGAATCTTAAAAGAATAGCTATCCAAGCTATCAAGTTTTTAATCCGACGGACGGTCGGCAATCTAAAATTTCCAACGGATAGTTGGAAAATTACCGGCTAAATAAGGCTGGTGCAAACCAAACCGGCAACGGAGCTGGTGAACCGACGGACTGTCAGAAGTTTTCAATCCGACGGACGGTCGGCAATCTATAATCTCCAACGGATAGTTGGAAAATTACCGGCTCAACAAGGCTGGTGAACAACCGGCGCAGACGCTGGTGATCGAATCCGACGGACTGTCGGCAACCTAAACTCTCCAACGGACAGTTGGAAAATTACCGGCTCAACAAGGCTGGTGAACAACCGGCGCAGACGCTGGTGATCGAATCCGACGGACTGTCGGCAACCTAAACTCTCCAACGGACAGTTGGAAAATTACCGGCTCAACAAGGCTGGTGATCAACCGGCACAGACGCTGGTGATTGAATCCGACGGACTGTCGGCAACCTAAACTCTCCAACGGACAGTTGGAAAATTACCGGCTCAACAAGGCTGGTGCAAACCCAACCGGCAGCGGAGCGGAAATTTTAAGGCAAGTAAATGGATACTTTTTTATATAAGAAAAACGAAAATGGTCACTGTCCACTTTGCGACAAACCAGATAATGATGATGCAATGGTGTGTTGTGATGAGTGCGATCGTTGGTTACACCAACGATGCGTAAAACTCGAGAATTTACCAAAAAAACGAGACTATTGGAGTTGTCCAAAATGTTCTCATTTGTATAAAAAATTGAAAGCCCTAGAGTTGGAAGGCTCCAAGGGAATGGTAGAAGCGCAAAGAGAAGCAATTTGCACTTCTACCAATGAAATGATAACGGCCCAGAAAGAGGTCATTAAATTTACAACGAATGAAATGTTCAAAGCACAACGAAATGCAATTTCGGAGATGCTTAGTTCATTTAAAAATGAATTCATTCTACCGGGTCCATCTGGTGTGAGTGATTCAAACAGAGGAGTGGATTCCTCTGAAAAATTAATAAAAATCATAGCGAGACAATCTATGATGGAACTACCATACTTTGATGGGTCATATAAAGTATGGCCTAAATTTAAAACCACCTTTGAAGAAACTACAAAGGCAGGTGAGTTTTCGGATCTAGAAAATCTTTCTAGACTCCAAAAACATTTAAAAGGGGATGCCCTAAAATTAGTTGATCCTTTGTTGTTAGATCAACGAAACGTTCCAAAAATAATGGAAGTTTTAAAACAACAATTTGGTAGTGTTCGCCAAATTTATGAAGGGTTACTGAAAGACGTGCTTACAATTAAAAGTCCGACTTTCGACATCCCCAAAACAATGATCGAATTTATTACAGCAGTCGAAAACCTAGTAATAAATATTAAAGCTTTAAATCAAATTGATTATCTTAAGGATCAAAGATTGATCAAAGATTTATCAGCCAAACTTCCTACCAATCTTCATCAACAATGGTTGAAGCATGAAATTGATAGGGAGGAAGATGATTCTGTCTATAGTCCACCCAGCTTAGAAATATTCTGTAATTGGCTGATTCCACATAAAAGGCTTGCGACGATGTTGCAATCTGAAAAAAGAGAAAAAACAATAAACTCCAAAACTAAAGAACGTGTATTCGCTCAATTAGATGGTAAATTTAACAACAAACAAAAAAGATATAAATGTTTTACTTGTGATCTAAATCACAAAACTACGGAATGTTCGGTCTTTAAGAAGATGAGCGTTAAAGATCGAAAGGAAATTTTATCAAAAAATAAAATTTGTTTCGGTTGCTGCAATTTTTCCAATCACTTTAAGAAAGATTGTAAATTTACTCGGCAATGCAATATCGGAAATTGTAAACAGAATCATCACCCCGCATTGCATGAAAATTTTAAACAAATTTCGAACAGGGATAATAATGCTCCAGATATCAATAATCAGATTAATCATCATAATAAAATAGATAATGGAGTTTATTATCAAATAATTCCAGTTACGTTAAGTAACGGAAAATCAAGAACTAAAATTCTTGCAGTTTTTGATTTGGGATCATCTATAAGTTTACTATTGAATGAAGTCAAAAACGATATTAATTTGGCGGGTAAAAAAAGGCCATTGTCCCTTACTTGGACAAATGGTGAAATACAAGAGGATGAAGAAAGTGAAGAGGTCTCGGTGCGTATAACCGGATCTAGCAATCGATCCTACATGTTAAGAAATGTACGGACAATAGAGAAGATGTGTTTACCGTCTCAATCGATTAATATTGCAGACTTAAAGAAACGGTATCCTTATTTATCCGACTTGGAGTTGGAAGGATATAAAGATGGCAAACCAAAATTACTAATTGGTTTACCTCATGCCTACATGATTCAGAGTTTTGAATCTAAATCTGGCAGATTTAACGAACCTATTGCCAACAAAACAAGACTAGGGTGGGTATTGTATGGAAGAAAAACAGGCGAACCAAGTAATACCCATACCGTAGCCATGCATCAAGAATTGAATAAAGAGGAAACCTCTATAGCGAAAATGATGCATAATTATTTTTCTATTGAAGATATGGGGGTAAAATTTACAAATAAACCTCTTGTATCGAAACATGAAGAAAGAGCACTAAGTATTATGGAAAATACTTTAAGATATGAAAATGGCCAGTATGAGATTGGGCTTTTATGGAAGGAAGATGAAGTAGAATTTCCAGAAAATTATAACGCTGCAGTAAGCAGACTAAAAATACAAGAAAGAAAAATGAAAAATAATCCTTCGATGCGAGTTTGGTACACAAACAAGTTTAGGGAATATGAATCAAAGGGTTATATTCAAAGGTTAACTCCGGCAGAAATAAGAAATGATTCTAAGAGGATAAATTACATACCTCACTTTTCTGTAATAAATGCAAATAAACAACCTCCAAAACTCAGATTGGTGTTTGATGCTGCGGCCAAGGTAAATGACATCTCTCTAAATTCAAAACTCCTTTCAGGTCCAGATATGAATGCGAGTCTAATCGGAGTTTTGATTCGGTTTAGAGAAAACGAATTCGCGATATCGGGTGACATTCAGGAAATGTTTCACCAAGTAAAAATAAGAAAGGAAGACCAAAGGTCACAAAGACTTGTTTTCCGGGAATCCGAGAATCAGGATATTGATATATATGAAATGAAGGTTATGACTTTTGGGGCAACATGTTCTCCTGCATGTGCTCAATTTGTAAAAAATAAAAATGCTGTAAAATTTGAGCAACAGCACCCAATTGCCGTCAAAGCTATCATCGAAAATCATTACGTAGATGATTACTTAGACAGTTTTTCTTCTATGGTTGAAGCGAAGGATGTTATTTCAAATGTAATAAAAATACACTCTAACGCTCATTTTAATATACGGAACTTTGTTTCAAACTCATCAGAGTTATTAGCCTCTATTCCAAACACACACGTTTCACCGGCAAAGGAAATTTCACTGGGAGATGATAATCAACTTTATGAAAAAGTACTTGGAGTGTTTTGGGATACTGAGATGGATACTATTAATTATAAAACTAAGATAGAAGAATTACCAGTACAGCCAACCAAAAGAGAGGTACTATCCATCACGATGAGCGTGTGCGATCCATTGGGTCTGATATCAAATGTTACTATAGAAGGAAGAATATTGATGCAGGAATTATGGAAACAAGGAATTGATTGGGATGAAAAAATTCCCGAACAATTATGTAAAAAATGGCTTGACTGGAAAACACGCCTAGAAGCACTAAAGGATGTTAAGTTCCCTAGATGCTATTCCAAGGCAAAACACGTCAAGGCTCGTGAGATACATGTATTCACGGATGCGTCAGATAAAGCATATGCATCTGTGGTTTATTTAAGAACAACGTGTGAGGACTTCATAGATGTATGCCTGATTGCAGCAAAGGCAAGAGTCGCACCTACAAAAATGATCTCGATTCCACGCCTGGAGCTACAAGCTGCTGTTCTCGGTACGAGATTGGCACAAACGATAATTAAAGAGTTAAGACTTCCTATAGACAATGTGACTTATTGGACGGACTCTACAACGGTACTGGCTTGGATTCAATCCGAAGCCAGAATATACAAACAGTTTGTAGGGCTAAGAATTAGCGAAATATTAGACAGTACAACCGTGTCCCAGTGGCGATGGGTTGATACAAAAAATAACCCGGCTGATGAAGCAACTAAATTCATAAGGTTCAATTCTAAATGGAAGGATGGACCGATATATCTGAAAAGCGATGAATTATCTTGGCCTAAATCGAATATAAGATTAACTACCACCGAAGAACTGAAACCTATACAAACATTACAAAGGGTTGAAATACCTAAATTTAGGAACATCAACATCGACTGGTGTTCAGACTGGAAAAGATTGAAAAAGTCAATTTGTTTAGCATTGAATTATTTAGATCGGCTCTATTCAAAAATAAAGGTTGAGCCACACACAAATTGTTTATCAAAGAAGAAATTTGATGAAGCAGAAATACTTCTTATAAGAAAGGCACAATGGGAGTCGTTTCCATCAGAAATGTCTAAATTGTATCTAAATCTTCAAATAAGTGAAAAAAGCTCACTTAAAAATCTAACGCCATTTATGGATGATAATGGCATTATGCGATGTAAAGGACGTATAGGAAATGCGGAAGCATGTTCATATACGGCAAAGCACCCCGCAATATTACCGAAAAAACATCACGTTACGAATCTGATTCTTAAATTCTATCATGAAAAGTTCTTTCACCTAAAGATGGATGCCGCCATTGCTTCGGTACGACAAAAATTTTGGGTAATAGACGTTAGAGCCTCCATGAAGCGGATAAAAAAGTCATGTCAGCTATGTAAGAATCTATCTGCTCAGCCCCAACCTCCTATGATGGCTGCTTTACCCAGCTACAGAATGATACCTAATTTGAAACCATTTACTTATACTGGTGTGGACTATTTTGGTCCACTTCATGTATCCATTGGTAGAAGACAAGAAAAACGCTGGGGAGTGTTATTTACTTGTCTGAACACACGTGCTGTGTATTTGGATTTGGCAAACTCACTTAGTACCGATGAATTTATGATATGTCTCAAAAATATGCAATGTAGAAGAGGCAAAATAACCTATATGTTTAGTGATAACGGAACGAATTTTATTGGGGCGAACAATGATCTTAAAAGAATAAAACAAAGATTAGTAGGCGATGGAATTGAATGGCACTTCAATCCTCCATCCGCACCTCATTTCGGAGGAGTATGGGAAAGGATGGTAAAGGAGGTGAAAAGTATATTGAAATTTGTTCAACATACTCTACCTAAAAATGTGCTCAGAGGGTTATTTGCTGAAATTGAATTTATTATAAACAGTCGTCCATTAACTCACATACCGTTAGAAACGGAAGATGACGAAGTGTTAACTCCACATCACTTTTTGATAGGATGCGCTGGAGATGCGGAGCCTGCTATAAATGATATTTCAAATTCAGAAGGTCTCCGATAACATTGGAAAAGGTCGCAACAATTAGCTAAACTGTACTGGGATCGCTGGTTGAAGGAATATGTGCCCTCTTTGACTAAGAGACAAAAATGGTTAAATTCCGTGACGCCGATTAAAGTAGGCGACTTAGTTATTTTCCCGAATGAGGAAAAAAGAGGAAAATGGATCAAAGGCCTGGTTCTCGCTGTCAGGCCAGGCAAAGATGGAATTATAAGATCTGTAAAGATTAAAACAGAGAAAGGTGATTTAATAAGACCAGTTATTAAATTAACCGTTTTAGACGTTAAAAGGACCAGTAGTGCGGATGAACAAGAGTCATCCGCCAAAACTCAAATTAGCGAGTCCTCAAATACAGTGAATTACATTAATCAGGATGTCAAACCCAAACGTATTATATACGATGAAAATAAATTAAAAAATAATTCAAAGAAACCAACTTTAGAAATACAAAGCAGTACAGGGTTTACTTCATTGAATAACTTATGTTTGAATATACTATTATTATTACTGCTCATTTGCCAAGCATTTGGAGCAGTTTCGAATGGGTTCATTGCATACGATTGCACCAACGCTGAAGTAAACTTAACATCTTATTCGCTATTAGATGTAGCCTCATGTCTACCAACTAGCAAAAATTTATCAACACAGGAAGTTCCAATTCAAGTCCTTCAAAGAAATTCGAAAGGCACAACGCAAGTATTTCAGTGTAAGGTCATAATTAAAAGATCAATTCGTCATTGTGGCATGCACTCGCATACCTCTGATTATGAACACGGGTATGCCTATATAGTAAAGGAATTTACTCCGGATGAGTGCAGAAGAGCTCATTTATTGAATTCCTTAAATCTTGCACATGATTATAACTTGAGAGAATTAAAACGAAATGGAACTACACGGGGAGAAGCTCTTATTATAGGAAATGTAAAAGGTAGCACTTGCGATGGAGGAACTTATAGAACACCGTTTTATACGTGGACTAATGCATTAGTTTACTATGAATACGAAATAACATTGCGCGACTATATGGCAACAATTGATATTGAAAATAATGAAATAAAATTGCGAAATGGATTAGTGTGTATTTATACCCATGGAAAATGTTTAGATTCTGAAGATGGGTATTTAACTTGGGATATAAATCTGAAGGAAAGGTGCGAAGATACAGAGTTTGAGGTAATATATGAAGGTATAGTTAATAAAACTTTAGATAATAATACACATAAAGTTGGAGGAAAATTTAACGCTATATATACAACTATTTCAAATACGCATTTATTTTCAATAAAAACAAGAGATGTGACGAAAATTTGCGGATATACTGGTTACAAAACAGATCATCCTCGCATTCTGATATTAGAGGAAGCTGAATTCAGGTCTCCTTTTAAGCGTAAACCGACAAGTAAGAATTATGATATTTTTACATATTTTAATTCAAAAATCACGTTGGTGGAAAATTATATTGGTCAAAAACTGGACGATGTTTATGGAACCATTATGACTGAAATGTGTAAAATTGATAAAGCCATGATGGAAACAAAGCTAACTCTAGCAAGATTGAATCCCACAGAATTTGTTAATAGTATTGTAAAGCAGCCTGGGTACACAGCAGTTGTAGCTGGAGAAGTGCTTCACATACTGGAATGTAAACCGGTTTATGTAACCTATCGAACATCTGAGAGATGCTACCAAGAGATACCAGTCAATTATAAGAATGCAACGATGTTTTTGACTCCAGTAACTCGTATATTGCAAAAAAGAGGTACTGAAATTGATTGCACCCCTATACTCCCAGCAAAATTCAGATTTGGAAATCGATGGTATACTACAGACGGACGTCTTAGAGAGACCACATCACCCAACAAATTAACCACTGACATAATAACTACGTGGTCATACACCCCACTTCCGAGTTTAATGGAGAGTGGCGTTTATGATTCAGACAGCATTGATAAAATGCGAAATATGATTTATGAGCAAGGAGATAGGAGAATAGCCTCAACCATTTTACATAAAGTCTTATCGGGACAACACCCAAATTATCAGGGATTCAGTTTCGATGCATTAGTATCAGAAAAGATAATCGAAAATGTTTTAAATAAATATTGGAAAAAGTTCATTTCATGGTCAAATTGGATAGGAAATGTAACATCAACATTCATAGGAATTTATATGATTGGACGAATAATAAAATTTGTTTTCGACACTATTATGCACGGAAAAATATTATATGACATCTACGGTCTTGGATGGCAATTATTAGCGTCGTTTTGGGACTCATTGACGACATTTCTATCTCATAGAAATGCTATAAAAAAACAACGAAAAGAGGTGAACGATGATCTTTCGAATTCAGCCAGAGAGATAAAAAATCTTGAAATTGAAACTAACGAGCTTAGACAGCCACCAGCTCATTACTACCCTAGAATTATTGTGGATGAAAGATCAAATTAACCGACTTAATTTCCAAGGTAATTTTTTAACGGGGTCCGGAGGTCCTATTTTGTTTGTAAATCTACATAGTTGATTTACGGGGTCCGGTGTAGATTACGAGGATGAATTTGAGCTTGTTTACAATAACCTAAACCAATAAATTTTAATCTCAAAATGATTTGTAAACCAAGGAAACGAACATGTGGTCTAGACTTAGACGGAGAC
This sequence comes from Malaya genurostris, assembly GCF_030247185.1. Classification (NCBI taxonomy): domain Eukaryota; kingdom Metazoa; phylum Arthropoda; class Insecta; order Diptera; family Culicidae; genus Malaya; species Malaya genurostris. Next base: position 87,929,615 of record NC_080572.1, on the reverse strand, counting down.
GTCGGTTGTATATTTATCGACTAGACCGCCTTCATGTTGGAATTGGGGCAATAAAAAAAGGACCAAATCTTATCCTCAATGCAGGATAAACAGAATTCAATGTTTATTCCTTTACGGCATAGATTCGTTATGTTTTTATTCGCCTATGCGTAAGCTATATTCACCACTTAGATCCTTGATCGAGTGGTGAGAAGAGAATCGCTCTCTATTTCCACTCTTCGCTTAATTTTGGATTCTCCTTTTGCTTTGGTAAATTTTGAGTAAATCTCACGCACACATCTATTTTGTTATTCGGAAAACTCTCAAATGAGAGGAAAATGTATAGATTAAAGAACTAACATAGACATAAGAAAAATGTAAACTAATCAAAAATTTGTAAATAAATCAGTTGTATTTTAGACACCAAATTGGACGGATAGTCCAGCAGTTTTTTATTTCTTGAAAGAAATAATTTTTTTACACATGTTAGTACCGAATTGTGGATCTTCAAATCTTGACAACTACACAGGTGATGAAACATGGATTTACTCATATAAGTCCGAAACTAAACAGTACGCGACTGTATGGGTGTCCCAAGGAAAACCTAATCCAACCAAAGTTGTTTGCGCTCGAAGCACTTCGAAGAAAACAGTGACTTGGATTTTCGGTATAAACGAACATATCGCTATCGTTGCTTTAGAGGATCGTAAGACCGTCAATTCTGATTGGTATACCACCATTTGTTTGCCAGAAGTTTTTCGTGAAATAAGGAAAACAGATGCAAAATGCAAAATCGGTTCAAATAACCGAATATTTGAGCACCTAAAACGTCGGAATTGATAGGCCACCCACCGTACAGTCCTGACTTGGCACCTAACGACTTCTTTTTGTTTCCCTTCCGTGAAGAATAAACTGCGTGGAGAGCGATTTAATACTCCTGAAGAAGCTGTTGAAGCGTTTAAAAAATCATATTTTGGGGGTACCTAAGAGTGGAAAAAATGTTATGAAAATGGATTCAAGGGTATGCTAAAGTGTATTGATCATATCAGGAGAATATTTCGAACAATAAAACCATTACCGATCAAATATTATATTATTTTCATTTCTAGGCTAAATACATAAATAACGACCATATTTCCGGTTCCGGAATTACCGGGAACAGTGGTCCAAAAGTTGAAATGCAGCTAACTACTCACTGGTATTATGCAAAAGAAATTTTATAAACAGTTTTTAAATTTTAAACCCGAGGTGGAAATAAGCCCATTTTGCGCACGAAAATGTGGATCAAGATTTCCGATTGTGAACCAAAAAATCAAACACCGTGAATTGAAAAAATTGAGTAACAAACCTAAAATTGCGATTATGATTTAAATTGTGGGAAATGAAATTGAAGACCTTTTTAAATTCTAAGTAAAACCAAAATTTATCTTTTCAAAAATCGTTCGTTTTAAAATTCATTATAATGTCTACAATAAATATGTGATATGAAAAGATAATACTGACTATTTTTATTTTCTGTTAATCAAAAAATTTGCTTATTTCCTTCCCTATTTTAAGCAACTCGAATTCTTACTTCGTTAGTCACTCTTAAAGTAGCAAAAGTGAACATTTCTTCAATTTTTCAACGTTTGGTTCAAGGGTTGACCGTTCGTAACCTCGCCAAATGACGAAATCATTGAACTTTGCATCGATTTTAGGAAAATTACTCTGCCAAACGCTCTGAAACACTCGGCAGTAGAGGTAATTGCACTATGCATCTACATCTTAGGGAACAAGCACAGAAGGAAACTGAAAATTGAACACCATAGAACAATTTCTTTTTTTAACCTTATTTCGTAGCTTGAAAATCGCATTAATTCTCTGCTTACAATTACCTGGCAACGCTGTCGTCAACCCGCTATGACTCGGTCGCTCTTTTTCTTGGTGCTCCTTGTCTGTCAATTCTCTCACTCCAATCTATCGGAACAGATGTTCGACTCGCGTGCGTGAGTGCGTGAACTTATTCTCCCACTGCTTTCACTCTACTTGCCTCCTTCCGACAACTTCCACGAGAGTATACCAGCCAACAGCCTATCCTTTGTTCCTTGGTGTCAAGCTTCGCGTACCAACTAATCAAAGACAGGATTTACACTTCATATCATTAGAGTTCCACAGTTTGCATACCCACCGTACACAGTTGGTAACATGGACCGAGTTTCACTCAGCTTTTCTCCGTTTTCTTTCGCGTCTCAGCTGTTATTTTACACTCTCTTTTCGACGCCTTCTTTGATGGATCATGAGGAAAATCGATAGCACTCTACTGCTCAAATCTACCTCATTCCTCCTTGCTACTGCCTTCTCCTACTTCAATAGCTTTTCCTTTCGTTTGGTCATTCGCGAATCATTTTCTTGCTGTTTTCACGATTATCCTATCAGATGAAATTTCCACTCGGAGGCGTTTTGTTAATCAATCACCTGCACTTTTACCTCTTCTCTATATTGTCTCCGCGGACTGTGTTTTTATAACACACATTCAATCGTATGGCGTGCGCGAGTTTGACGTAAATGACGTTTTAGTCGACGTTATTGTTTCGTTGATAGTGTAAGTCAACCAGCACGTATTGGTACACGATTACACGAAACGTGAATTTTCAATATTGAATTTAAATGCATATGTACGTACATCGCCATATCATCACAATTGTTCAAACCATCGCAAATTACATGCATCCATGACACCATACGCGACAGTGCGAATACAGAAGCAACCATCCAGTCGTCACATACAGATTAGATAGAAACAAAAGGAAAAATAGATATGTACTGTATTATGCAGATAATTTCAATAAATATGATATAACGAGCATTCAAATAATGTTCACTTTGAAAGGTGCATCTAAATGATCTGTTTTTGCTCTTTATGTAAAAAATCCTACGTCATACGCTGCTAACTTTTCTTTTTCCAAATAAACCCTATGCTAATCTAGATTGTTTCTTACTTCATTACCCACAGAATCGAACCAATTTGCTCACATCTGCCTTTTCACTGCACCGATACTTTCAAGTCGCCAAAACCCGAATTCTCCTGGTTCCAACAGCTGCACGTCCGAATCGATTCACCTTTCAGATGTTCCATCAATTTTTTTTCACTTTTAGAAACGACAAGATTTCCGTCTGCCACAAATTTTGCGAAAATCTTTTGGTGGATTCGACTTTCCCGAACGCGATGATCACTTCCGGTGAATTGGCAGTGGTCTACTTCCAAAGAAAATGTTTAATTTTGTTGGAAGGTCTGGAAGAAGAAAAATCTTTTCTGAAATTGGCGAAGTTCGATCATTTTTCCATCTTTTCTTCTTTATTCCTGTCTTTTTTCAATTGCGTACACTCACAATTCACTCTTCTCCCGCTTACTCTCGGCGATACACTCACGCTAAAGGTTCAGTGCGACTAGGACGGCCTGAAATTACCAGTTTCGATTTTTCGTGTAAAATTCTTGGTTCTTAGATTATTCGTCTAATTCTTTTCCATTTATCCATCATCTAAAACAAAACGACATATCATGAAGTTTTGAAATATAATTATAATACTAGTTTTGCACTACGACGAGACAGCTGATTTGTTTTTTTTTCTTACTTTTCTTGGTTCTGCCAAAATATCGACAACAATCAGAGATGCCATTTATACATATTTATTCGTATTATACAGATTTTGATTTTGTTTTTATCGAATTTGGAGTTTTTATCGAGTTTCGGTCGGGTCCGGGTAGTTTTTTTCATCCGGTACGGGTCGTGTTCGAGTTTGAAAAAAAAACTAATCTCGAGGTCGGGTACGGATAAAAAATTTTTATTTTCGATCGGGTACGGATCGGGTTCGGGTTTGAAAAAAATGCTTACCCGACCATCTTTAATGTGCATATAGGTTTAATACAGAGTACATATTTTATACAGATTTCCTAAATTTAATACATATTTATACAGATTTCACCAAAAGCAAGGTAGAAAAATTTGATTTTTTTTGTCTGAGTTATCTAATGGTATTTGATTGCAGTGACGAAAAAGTTTATTTATCATAGGACAAATAAATAACTCAAAATGAAAATTTTTTGTGCGCATATTTGAGGATAAACACACAAACACATTTATATTATAATTTGAAACCAATTTAAACTGATATTCAAAAAGTCGTGCCATCATGAAACTTTGTCCGACTGTGTAGTATGACCTGACTTGACGTTGCATATTGGAAGTTGGAATTTCATATCAACTTGTGAAGTCCACATTTTCAAACTAGATAAGTATATGATATTACAATTTGTTACTGATAAAAAAAACTTAAATTTCATCGTTGAATACTCGCGTGAGCGCGGCTATGATAAGAATGAATGCTCATTGAATCTATTATCCTATAACCATAATCTATTGGAATATATCTTTTAACATATTTTTATTGTAGAAATTTCATTTTTTTAATGAATACAGATAAATACAGATTTTTTATGCAAAACAATAGATTTTCTATGAAAATATCTGGCATCTCTGGCAATTGACTGTTTGCGGCTAAGAACTTATGCCTATATTGTTTCAATGCATAATTGAATGAAGTATATCCGTCTTTCGAAAAATATATTTCATCTTATTTGTACTGTACATTTTATGAGTCCCTATCAAACAAGATTAGGGTGTTTCGATAAACGTGAGAACTATTCTTTTGATATTAGATTTCATTCAACCACTTTCTTGGATCATTATACAAGCACTGTAAATACGATGAGAATAACACTGTAGTAACGAAAGCAGTACAAGCTCGAAACTATTAAAGTAACTCTCGTGGCTTGACTCCAAAATCACGTAACGTAACTGTCTCATCTTGTTATTTGTATCATATGGTCATTTGTTACTGGGTCATTTTTCATATTATTATTGAACATGAATATTTAGTTCAGTAATTTTCTGCCTAATTTTCGAAATTGAGCATTTGAAACAAGGAAATGGCAACATGTGTCGCTCACTAATTGCTCCCAAGTTTATCTTCTCCTTACTTCATGACTCCAAAATTTGATGAAGTGTTTATTCGCGCTTATCACATTGCTTTTACGAGTGCTAGACATCTTTTGGATCATACCACAACGAAATTACCCAACTGTAAATGACAGGTTCTCTTTGTTTACTTTATCTTCCGCGATTGCCAGATTAATTCTATATTTGAAACTTAACTTTTCACATGACTTTCAAGTCAAAACCCCAAGCTGCAGACTATTGGAAACAGTCCTTTGATAGCTCCGTAATAATCGAAAGATAAAGTAAACGAATTGAACATCTCATTTGCAATTAGGCCCTTTGGTTTGGCATTTCTATGTGGAGCACGTCAAACAGTACGATTTATATAAGTGAAGTATTCACTTCTGTCTATATCTCGTATGCGAACGAAGCGTAAAGTTTATGTTTGCATTAAGTGCAAGTTTAAATAAGCTTAAAAGTTGGAAACATTCCAATATTGTTGTAATCGAAAAAATTATCAATTATAATACAAATAAAGGAAAACAGTACCTAAGTTCTTTGTTCACATGACGTTCAGCATATTCAGACGAAAATTGAAAGCTATACATTTTTAATAAGAATCGATCGACGACAAATTAATCAGAGTACTACATTCCGATGCGGGAATTGACATTCTGAACACACATCTGGCGTGTTACACAAACGCCTTGTTCTCTGAACCGCCAATTCGATCGACGACACAGCAAGTCAAATATTGCACTCGTAATTGCGATCATAAACTATTTAAATTTGTTACCTTGTTGCACATCAATAGATTCAAATCTATTGGACACACAGCACCAGAATACTAAGATTTCGTATATAAGTAGCTCTTTCAGATTATCACATCAGCGGTGTACTTTATCAAAATATTACTTCATCAACACTGAAACTAGCAACACCATATAAATTCGCTCTCTTTCTCGCAGTAGACGAATCACCTGCACTCTTTCTGATCACTCAATGCGTACTGACACTCACAATTTCTTAGCACCGCGACCCAATCCCTTCCAAACCCAAACACTCCTGATGACCAACACACGCCATATGCCCCATAGACTAGACCTTCTTCTTATTTTTCTAAGCAACCAATCAACCAACTGAGTGTCAAAGGCAGAAAAACTTTTCATTCAATTTCATAACTTTCACAGTACTGCTACATACCAGTTTCTAGGCAACATATTCCAGTATTGCACCTATCCGTAGCGTCACAAATCGTAATCCACATAGAGCGTCACGGAATAGAACACAGCAAATCAAATATTTTATCCACTATGGAGCACAGCAGCAGACTATAGCTTTTTTCTGCTTCTTTCCAATCCAACCAACAAGCTTCAACCTTCTTCCGAACTTGACACCGACGACAACGAGAGTGAGAAACAAGTACCTAACTAACAGCCAGAAGTAGTGAAATCCGAGTGCTTTTGTCCAAAATGCGATGATTGGGGGATACGGAGCACTCACTGAAAAACACCAGTAAAAATCGATCAGCTAAGACACAATCCATATCGTTAATCAACTGTCAAACAGGCTAGACACTACACGCTTGTTCACTGTTACTCAGTTCCCTAAAACTAAACTGTACCCAAATCTGGTACTTAGTTGCGCGAAATCGCTTCGAAGTAGATTTGACATTCCTTCAACAGTAATCGCTCATCGGCAGCCAGGATTATCAGTGTGGTCACCTCGACTTGGTTCTTTGATCCTGAAAGTAATAATCTGATCTGCCCTCCGATGTTTTCGGGTCGATTCACGTCATCTAGGCATAACCTTTCCCTACAAGATTGGTAGACATAACTTCACAATTACCGAATATAATCTGACAAATATTAGAAGAGTAGAAATTTATTTTCGTGTGGAAAAACACCATGATCATACTTACATCTTTTGCGTCCTGCAAAGCCGTCACACTAGACATAACAATTTCTGAGGTGCATCAGCATGGACTTTCACCAGTTTTGAACAACTTGTTATATAATCTATTGACCAAGAAACACATTTCTATTTATTTATTTATTTATAATTATAAAATTCATCTGACAATAAAATGGTCTTAATGAATATGTATCAGTCAAGTCATAAAATTGTAGAACGTAGTATTTTCTGCGAAAATTTGTGAGTTGGTTCACCAAAATCGAAAAAAAGTTCAACAGTGCCAAACGTCCTCAAACAAGATGTTATCGGTTCGTAATACTCGAACGTCGTTCGATGAAATCTCGGCTGCAGTAAACTGGTGGAGCGCAGCGATCGTTGTGAAGCACGGAAATCAAAAAGAGACAGAATCTTCGAAGAGTCGATATCACCGTTAATCAGTTTTGCCACGAAAACCGCTTGCTGAATTTTTCTGCGTCTTTCTATTGAGTCGAGTCCGATCAGTCGACAGCGATCGGGATACGGTGGGAGCTCAAGCGGATTCCTCCAAGGAAGGTTTCTTAGAGCAAGACGAACAAATCTTTTCTGTACGCGTTGAATCCGTAAGTTCCAAACCAGCTGATACGGATTCCAAATTAGGCTAGCATTTTCCAGTATAGGACGAACCAAGGAGCAATACAACGCTTTCAAGCAATGCGGATCTTTGAAGTCCCGCCCGATCTTCGCAATGAAACCTAATTGCCGTGTTGCCTTTGAAATTATAGATGAACGATGTAGATTGAAGGTAAGCTTAGCATCTAACAAAACACCAAGATCATTAACATGATCAACTCTCTGGAGTTTTTGTCCATCAATTTCATAGTCGAATCGAATTGGATTCAGTATTCGGTGGAACGTTATGACCTGGCATTTTGCAATGCTGACAATAAGCCAGTTTCTATGACACCAGGCGACGAATGTATCAAGAAGATTTTGAAACCGGATGCAGTCGTCGATAGAACGAACTTCAAGATACAATTTCAAATCATCGGCATATACTAATCTGCAACCAACACCGAGTAGCGAAACAGCATCATTGAAGAACAGCAAAAACAAAAGTGGACCCATATTACTGCCTTGAGGAACTCCAGATAGATTTGAAAACGGAGATGATACACAGGAGCCTAGCTTTATTCGCAAAACTCTACCACATAAGTAAGAGCAAAGCCATTCAATAAACTTTTGTGTTGCACCCAGCCGCGAAATCTTGCACAAAAGTATTCGGTGGTCAATTCGGTCGAAAGCTGCTTTAAGGTCAGTGTATACTGCATCAACTTGTACTCTCTTCTCCAAACTCAAGATACAAGTGGAAGCGAAATCTAAGAGATTCGTGCTGACCGAACGACCTGGCATAAATCCATGCTGATCAGAGGAGATGTAATTTTTTGTACGAATAAGTACCTCAGTGCTCACAATTATTTCAAATAGCTTAGATGCAGCAGATAAATTCGTTATGCCTCTGTAATTCCTTACGTCAATACGATCACCACTCTTGTATACAGGCATTTTGCGCATGGTGATTTGTCGACAAAACGATTCAGCTACATGGGTCTTCCTCAGGGCTTATGCTTAAGCCCCCTTTTATACAATTTTTACGTAAACAACATTGATGACTGTATCAACACATCCTGCACGCTAAGACTACTTGCCGACGACAGCGTTGTGTCTATTATAGGACCCAAAGCTGCCGATCTCCAAGGACCATTACAAGATACCCTCGACAACTTGTCGACATGGGGTCTTAAAATGAGTATCGAGTTCTCTACGGAGAAAACTGAGCTGGTTGTATTTTCAAGGAAGCGAGAACCAGCACAACTACAGCTTCAACTAAAGGGTGAAACCATAGCTCAGGCCTTAACATTTAAATATCTCGGGGTTTGGTTCGACTCCAAAGGTGCCTGGGGATGTCACATTAGGTATCTGAAACGAAAATGCCTACAGAGAATCAATTTCCTTCGTACAATAATCGGAACTTGGTGGGGCTCTCACCCAGGAGACCTGATCAGGTTGTACGAAACGACAATATTGTCAATAATGGAATATAGATGTTTCTGTTTCCGCTCCGCTGCGAATATTCATTTCATTAAACTGGAAAGAATTCAGTATCGTTGCTTGCGTATTGCCTTGGGTTGCATGCAATCAACTCATACGATAAGTCTCGAAGTGCTGGCGGGTGTCTAACCGTTGGAAAAACGATTCTGGGATCTCTCATATCTATTGCTTATCCGATGCGATATATTGAATCCGATGGTGATTGAAAACTTTGAAAAGCTTGTCGAGCTTAATTCTCAGACCCGTTTTATGTCCTTGTATTTGGACTACATGGCACAGAATATAAATCCTTCTTCGTTTGTTCCCAATCGTGTTCATTCTGTGGATATTTCTAATTCTACTGTGTTTTTCGACACATCCACGAAAGAAGAAATTCGTGGAATCCCGGAACGCCCTCAAGAGATCCCAAAAATTTTTAATAATAAATTTATGAAGTCGACTGTAATACAATGTTTTACACGGACGGATCATATCTCGACGGGTCCACTGGCTTCGGTATATTCAATGTAAATTTCATCGCTTCCTATAAACTCAGTGATTCAGCTTCAGTTTACGTCGCAGAACTAGCTGCAATTCAGTATACCCTTGAGATCATTGACACTCTGCCCACTGATCACTGCTTCGTTGTATCGGATCCATTGAGGCTCTCCGTTCTGTGAAGCCTAGAGAGCATTACCGTAGTTCCTGGGCAAAATACGGGAACAATTGAGTGCTTTATCTGCAAAATCATACCAGATACCTTGGATTGGGTCTCCTCACATTGTCCCATACGGGGCAATGAGAGGGCGGACTCGTTAGCCAAGGTGGGCGCACTAGAAGGTGATATCTATGAAAGACCAATCTGCTTCAATGAATTTTTCAGTTGCTGTCGTCAGAAAACTAGTCAGGAATAGTGAAACTCTGGGACGATGGTTACACTCAATAATTCCACAGGTATCGACGAAACCTTGGTTCCGGGGGTTAGATGTGAGCCGAGACTTTATTCGTGTAATGTCAAGTCAATCATTATATGTTCAGCGCGCATCTCCGTCGTGTGGGGCTCGCCCAGAGTGGTGTCTGCCTTTGCGGTGAGGGTTATCATGACATCGACCATGTTGTTTGGATGTGTGCCGCGTATTGTGATGCCAGGTCCCAACTCATAGGTTCCCTTCGAGCCCGAGGTATACCAGCTGTACCACTCCGCGACGTCTTGGCAACTCGAAATCTTCCTTATATGATTCTTATCTATAACTTCTTGAAAACTATCAATGCTCAAATTTAGTACTCTCTCTCTCGTCTACAGCTCTATCGCACTCTTCTTTACGCTGCTGAAAGTACGACCTGTATAAACGATGCTTCGGAGCATGTACCTGCCTTGAACTGACTGAGTTTCTGAAAACTACTCAAAAACACCACATCAACGTTAGTGCACACCAACAAAGCATCCCAGCCAAGGATAATCTCTCTCGTTAAAATCTTAAGAACGTGAGGATCCAGAAAACTCAAAAAAATTTGTGCCTCAAACGAATGATGTATTTTAATTCAAAATCAATATTTTGTAAATCCCACCCTCCTCACATTCCTTTACTAACTCTAGGGGAGTATGCCGCCCCCTTAATACTGCATCCTTTCTTCTCTTAAGCTGCCCTTACACGAGACAATATTATTGTCAATACAAGGAGTATTGACAATACTTTTGATCGTGTAATGGAAACTTCATTGGATTGACGAAAATATTGTCAAAAAATCAAAACTGCTCATCAATCCAACAATACTTTCTCTCCAGAGAGAAACTGTTAAATATGTGCAATAATCTCTTATCTCTATATTTTAATATTCATTTGCAATATTTGAAGCTCCAAACGCTTGATTTTCTCGAAAAATGCGGACTCCAGTTACCAAGTCAATTGGATTGAAGGTATTGACAATACTTTGGATTGACAATAATATTGTCACGTGTAAGGGCTGCTTTATAGCTGCCCTTACACGAGACAATATTATTGTCAATACAAGGAGTATTGACAATACTTTTGATCGTGTAGCATAGGACGCTGGTCTTACAAGCCAGTTGTCGTATGTTCGAGCCCCGACCTTGAAGGGTTCTTAGTGTCAGTAGAATCCATAGTACTAGCCATGCAATGATTCTGTACACTAAGAATCGGCTGCGAAGTCTGTTGAAACAGAAAGGCCAAATTCCATACAAGGAATGTAATGCCAAGACTTTGCTTTTTGATCGTGTAGTGGAAACTTCATTGGATTGACGAAAATATTGTCAAAAAATCAAAACTGCTCATCAATCCTACAATACTTTCTCTCCAGAGAGGAAACAGTTAAATATGTACAATGATCTTTTCTCTCAATGTTTCGATATTCAGTTGCAATATTTAGAACTCCAAACGCTTGATTTTTTCGAAAAACGCGGACTCAGGTTACCAAACCAATTGGATTGACGGTATTGACAATACATTGGATTGACAATAATATTGTCACGTGTAAGGGCCGCTTATGACAACAAGACACTCGGCCACGTTCGGCTAAAGCAAATGAACCAAATAAAAAATATATATAAAAAAAGAAACAAACATGACTAGGCATTCTGGTCAGCGACAATTAGCAAATCAGTTTTGAATAATAAATCCTCTTTATTTTTATCACCAATAAAAAGTTCAGATTTGCTGTTTACTACAATATCATACAGTATGTAATTGATCAGTTTATAATCATCAGCCTCAGTGTTTCCTAATTTGTTTTTCAAGCAAAGGTTCTAGTGAGATTATCTTTATTTTTTCTTTTTGTAAAACGACTACATGCAATAGCAACATAGCACATCTATTGCTTCTAGCTACTAGTTGGGTTATCGTTATTTCAGAATTCATAAACGACGGTGTGCCACATGTAATACATTGTTCTCTGTGTCATTTAGTAAAAAAGGTCGAAAGCGAGTCGATTCGGTGAATTCTGTTCCATTGATATCGATGCCGGCGAAATTAGTACTTATTGATTCCGAAAAGTCGTACTCCGTGAAACTGTGGTAATTTGGGAATTAACACCACCACCAGCGAAAAGAAGTTAGCCACGAAATGATCGATGTCATTCCTTGTATAAATGCAGGTGAGCAAAAACCTATAAAATAATTTAAAACATCAAATATATCCGTATTCTGATTCATGTAGAATAGATTTTAAATTATTACAGTATAATTGGTGCCGCTGTTAAAAACTTTCTTGTAGTTGTGAATTGTTCTCCATAGTTAATCTGTTCCCAGTGAGTGTATTTACGAGAATCACCTGTATCTATGCTCATCCAAGGAGTGCCTTTTATCGAATGTAAGAAGTAAAGATGAGCCTAACAAAACAAATTCGAATGAATATCATGTGTTTGAGTGCAACATTGCCAGAATAACAAAACAATATCTTCCTTACCAAATTATGTGTAATATTCGTAATTGTCCAAGCATAGGGAATATTAATGAATGGCACTGCCAGCATAATGACGTGAAATATGGTAATACCCAGCACGTACGCCAACCAGAGACCACGTGAATCCATCCAAGAGCTGTTGGGGTTCGGATCACCGTGCCCACCGGCAATCATTTTGGTTAAATTTGTAGAACAAAGACAAAACAATTCAATATTTACACGACGGCAAGAACAGATGTTGTTATTGACGTTTTCTTGTTATGACTGCGTATGCTCGTTCCAATTGTGTGCGTCCTCAGTCCTATTTATTTTTTTGAAAAAATAAACACGATTCTTGTACCAATACTCATTCACCTTTGCGTTGATTGTGACAAGAGAGTAAACAAGAGTATACCAATTATACCTACTATGGGCTAAGGATAAATTCATGGTTTTATTTATAAAGTTCTTAAACTATCTTGTATGCTATAAAGTTACACAATACACATTATAATCAAAATAATAGTTGTCATAAACGATTATTATCTGATTTGTAATATAATAAAAAAATTATTCCATCTAGTGGTGTAATGATGTCTTTCTCATATATATATATATATATATATATATATATATATATATATATATATATATATATATATATATATATATATATATATATATATATATATATATATATATATATATATATATATATATATATATATATATATATATATATATATATATATATATATATATATATATATATATATATATATATATATATATATATATAAATGCAGAAGTCATTCTTTGTAATCGCATCACGTAAGAACGAATGGACGGATTTACATGATTCTTTTTTTGTTTGATTAGTTTTTACCGCCACCGGGTTCGTACATCAAAACAAATTTGTAAAGCTTGCTGGAAAAGTGGGAAAAATCCATGAAGTTGTTTTGTATGGACAATGGAATTTTCCGCGGAAAAAGTAGTCAATGCTTGCTAGATCTACGATTGATATTTGGCGCGCAACGAGTTGCATAAGTGCTTGACCGTCGAAGGAAAGAATACTAGATCGTCGAATAATTGTTTTGGTGCGCAACGAGATGTTTTGTGGAGAATTCTCATGCATACGGGATTAATTGGGTATCAAAATTATTGCTTGGTAAATAAATTAATGACAAAATGCATATGACTGTATGACCGCTGCAGGTAGAAGAAAAATTCTGATATCCAGTTGAAGAATTGTATGTAATAAAATCAGATGAATCAGAAATCAGAAAATTTTTGAATGAATCAATGAAAAGATTGTGCTGTAGAAGCGTTAAGGTCAAACTAAGAGATCTTCGTTGCATTTTACTTTCGAATGTTTTAGATTACACTAAGCGCACATAATAAGTGGCAATTAGATCAATGTTCAAGGTGATTAGGGATGTCGTAATATCGATCGATTAATCGAGTAATCGATTAATAACCCAAATAATCGAGTAATATTTAATCGAGTGGCTTAAAACTAATATTCGATTATTGAGCTAATCGAATAATTTAAAAAATCCCATAGTAATAATCGCATGAATAATCGAGTAATCGATTAATAACCCAGATAATCGAATAAATTTCAATCTATTAGTTTCAAAATTATACTCGATTATTAAATAATCGAGTAATTCCAAATTTCCGACATCCCTAAAGGTGATTAGCATAATGGATTGAGACTGCCATTTTCTGTTTCATATTCTGTAAAGAATGATAAAATTGGTAAGATAAATATCAAATTAAAATTTAAGCGTCGTCTCTCCAAGCAACCAAAATTTCCACAGTACCTGAAAAGTATCGACTTTATTTGAGCTTTAATGTACGCGTGGTACTTTTTAGCAACTAGAACGTACAGAAAATGTTCCCAGAAAACTTTCTCGCTACTTTAAAGCTGCACAAAGAACTTCTGCAAAGTTTGTTCTGTTGCGTCGGGTGAACATTCAAGTTTGAGCAATTCCTTAAAAACTGTTTGGAATGTTTTGTACGCTACTTAAGCCAAATCCTTTTCTACGAATTTTTTGTTACTTGGGCTAAAAACAAACTGTAAATATATCTTACTCTACCGAATGAACAACTCTAGAAGAGAAACTCTGCAACATTGTGTTAAGTTTATCAATCCAACATTATGGTTAGTGAGTTTTTTTATCAATTACCGGAAGTAAGAGTCACATCTGGAACGGAAAACGTGGCACCTTATATCCATTCCATCGAAGCGGTGAGAGAAGGATCTCTGTTCAGTTCATCGACTCAAAGGATGAGATGACAACCTGTGCATTTGCTCAATTTTAATATAAGTATTTCACATTTTCACATGATTTTTTATGATACTCCTTTTTTGAGCTAAAGCGTGTGTGTCGCATTCCGTTGATTGTAGGTTAGGTAATCAGAAAAACAATGGAGACATACGTGAAGCACTTAAAAACATAAATTCGAACAAAAAAAATTTGGGCGAGACGAAGTTCGACGGGTCAGCTAGTATACATATATTTATTTATTTGTTCAACTTGGCGATGAATCTACCTGACCACCTAAAGAGATGCTTTTTCAACAGGATGTGCTTGCTTTCGTTCCGTTGCAAACACGTAGGGCTATTGTTCCAACAGTAGGGATGTCCGATACCTAGTCGATACTTTGAAGTATCAATACTTTCTTTCGAGAATCGGTTTTTTTTGGTATCGATATTACATCAGAGCGATACTGTTAGTATCGATACTTTAGGCAAAGACATCATATTAACAAGATATCCAGCTCTCACATTTCCCGAACAAATCATTGGCAACATCCTTTTTTGCGAGCATGTCGCCCTCAGGTGAGTCCGCATCGAATCTCATACATAGAAGTAGGGGAGAGAAATGTTAAATTCGTGCGCGCCAAAACAGCAGGGCTGCGCACCCATACAATTGACATGATATGTTGAATGTGATGCCGTGCGATGGCGTTGCTGAACTGAAGATTGATTTCGCTCCAAGCTGACAGGGTCTGAGTAAGATTAATAATATTGCTTTTCTCTCCTACAATTCAATCATTAATTGAAGTCTTGCATTTAATGATCTCCGAACGCCAGTATTCGTTGAAAAATTCGAAATTATATTGTCACTCTCAAAGTGACGTTCATAAATGAGTGCGTTCAATGCCATTATCCGTGTTGCTAGTTGCGATTTTTGACAACTCGACATGATATAGTACATGATATCCCGGATATCATGCCAAAATGGTGATACGCGTTGACATCAAATTGTAATGATCGCACATGATATCATCGGATATCAAGTATATCCGTATATCACTTGATATCAGCGCTAATGTGAACATACTATAACATGACGTTCCTACTGGAAAAATATTGGAACGGCATTGGAAAATAGGTTAAGCGAGGTTTACAGTAAGCGGTCCCCGTAGTTAGCAAACCAAGTGTGAAGAAATTCAAATAAACTTAAGCCCGGTTTTGAAGAGTCCCTTAAATTTAAGCGAAGCTTACGATAAACTAGGCTTTTGTCGTTAAGCCGGGTAGGTGAACAAATCGGCATTTAGGGGATAAATTTTATTATTTGTATTAATTATGGAGAGGAAAGTACTATATTTATTAAAAATAAAAAAAATATTATTTTAATTAAATATATATCTGCTGTAATCTCGAAAAAGAAATTTATTGAAAACAATTGAAAATTTGAAAGTGTTATTTGACTTGAAAAAAATTCGGGATATTACCAGATATCGACGTTTAATACATTTCTAAGACAAAACAAGAAAACCGGATAACTTTGAAAATTCGCATAAAAACCGCGTAACTTCGAAGGTTCACCTGAAAAAGTGGATGGGTAATGTCAGAAGCGTAGCTGGATGATGTGAATACGAATAAAACTAAGACGTTTATTCACACTCGTGAATATTTGAAATCGATATCATAAGTTGATATATTGTACGAATTGTGCAAGGTTTATTTTCTTTACTTCCAGAATTTCAACAGTACTAACGTGCGTCGAACTTACGACACAATTATTTCAACACACGAATTAATAAAACAGGGCAAAAGAGAGTAATAATAGTTCTGTTGCAAAGGTCCCCACGGTACAAATTACAATAATTTCAATGAAAGAAAATATCAAAATGTTCTTTAAAAATTAATTTACTGATACTAAAAGTCAGCTGTGCAGGCTAGAATGAATGAAACCTGTCATTTTTTACATTTTATACTTACTCAGTAAGAAAAGTCACCCAGTGCATAAAAACCGTCGTCCGAGCACGTCGAAGAAAAATTATGCTAATGAGTTTATCTCTTTGAAACTCGTTGATATCAAACATATTAGAAAACTATAATTTTTAGCTTTTTGTAGTTTTTTTCATAAAAATTTTTTTTCAGGCCTCACATATATACTGCCCTATTCACTATTGTATGCAGAGATGGCTTTTATCGTATCAAAGAACGCTCACCAGCAACTCTTCACACGATTGAATCAGTGCCATCAAAGAGAGACGGATATCATCGCAACAACAAAAACACGGCATGGCTCATTTAACATAGAATAGACACCAGTGCGAGAGCGAATTTCTCTCGATGACATTTCTGAGAATCAAAGGTTAGCACGCTGCTGTGGGGATCCTCTCTGAAGCAACAAACGGTCGCTTATTCTCATTTAGCGATCCGATTCTATACAGGCAGTTGATAATTGCGATAGAATCATTTTACTATTGCCGCTTATTCTAACTATGTGCATATAACCTTTATATAAGTTGTGTCTATGAAAATGTCTGTGAATGCTCCAGACAAGGGTTTTGAAATATTGCAACCTAGTATGAGAATCATCAAGTTGTCAACTTGCGATCCTCTCTTGGGAAATTCCACACAGCAACGATCATTATCAGACTGTACATTTTTTAAGGGTCATGAAATACTCAGAGTATGAAGTGGAGCGAAGAAATGTAGATTCTCTCGCGGTTCATGCATTAAAATACTATTTCTGTATAAGTATATAATTTATTTTAGAGTTCCCATTACACTAGATTTGTAGCAGTGTGTTTGTAGTCAGATTATGTGTTTGTGATAGTTACATGTATGCCTAATGCGACTTTCACTATGACCATTGTCCATCGTACTTGCTTTAATGATAGAATATTCAAATATTGTGGTTACATAATACCCATCTGATATTTCATATTAATTGATCTTTATCTTTATGTTCTACGTCTACGCCAGACAGGGACAAATAATAGCATGCAATACAGAATATCGTGCATGTTGGTCTTGGGTATTTAATATAAGATACTATGAAAATCCGTAAAAAACAGTAAACTTAAAAAAGTCTTAGTCTGCTCCAAGTTATTTCTGTTAGATGGTAACAAAGGCTTCATAATACACATTCGACAAATTTGAACGATACACGAGCTGTTTTAGTTCCCAGCAAGCTCGGGTCATGTTTCTCTTTGTTCAATCAGAATTGTTGGACAAAATCTAATAATAAATTCATTCATCTTTTTCTTCTTTGCGATGGAATGTATATTTTGTTTTGATGATTCAGGTAATGCTATTATTTTCTTTTTATTATCAATTTTCTTTATATTCTAACAATAAAAAGTAATATGAATAGTATCTCTATCATTTAAATAATTATTTGCTATAAATTTCAGACTCTTAGCTGACAGAAATATTTTTATAGAAAGCTACCATTCACGCATAGTGTGTTACTGTTTTTTATCATATGTTGTGTTTTATTTAAAATAATCCAGCATTTATTAATTATAGTTTGCATCAATTTGGTTCTGTATAGCTCCGAGCATTAGCACATGTTTGTAAATGCAGTTTTCACTCAAATAAATCTAACAGTTTACAATTAAGAAGTTATGCTCTCGAGGTACATTTTAATTACTAATAGGTGGTTACATGAGATGGGTAAATATAGTTATATAGTTGAAGGCCAACTATAAATTAATTTACTACTAATCGGCTTCAATAACTAATTACTTGTCAATTTGAACATACATATAACATTCATTATCGATCAACACCAACTGAAATGATCAAGTATATCGATTTGAAGGTTTACACAATGCCTTAAAAGAAAAATGTTTTTGACTAAACAACTGTTTTCGGTTATTGTTCGTTTCAAGACAATAGGTTATCGCATAGTTTAGGGTAGTTTACAGGAAACATTGTCCATCTTAGAGCACTTGCGATCGCTTGAAAATTCGCCTAAAAATTGGCGATTTTCGTGTGACAGACAAAGAGCGTCCGATGTTACCAAAGGAAATTGAATATTGTAAATTGCAAGATATACCGAATAAATATTCCTGGCAATAGCAGAAACAATTCGCGAAAATTCCACAAACTACTCAAACAAATGTTCCCGAAAGGCTTGCCAATGAGGGGAAATGTTTGAAATGGAAAGGGGGTTAAAAAATCCTCATTTATATCGATTTAAGATATTTAAACATTTTGGCCATTAGCCATTCAAACAGACTACGAGCGATGCGACAAACTTACCCATCTTGCTATGCCCGTCTTCCTAAATCTCTAGTTTTTCGATTTTCCTGTGATAACGGCCAAGAAACTAACTTTTATCGTTCACTCCTAAATAAATTGGCGATCTATGTGAAATTTTAACTTCAGATAAAAGTAAAACTTTTCTCTTTACTATTATGATTAACAAAGTTTACAGGAAGTTCATACAAGGTTATAACAAAAAAGCGAGATATGTGCTCCTAGTATGACAAGCAATCAATCATTAGCAATGGAAGTATTCTATTAGTATAATTTGATACTTTGATTTTTAGGAACAAAATTGAAATAAATGAAACATCGTCGTATTGAACTAACAGTTGGTTGTTTGAAGATTTGTGCCTTAATTTATATTTGTATTTGAAATCGTTGCTATTTATCAATAGCACCATTATAAATTGTAAGGGCTCATTTAAGTGAGCGCGACATTTGAAGCGATACTAATCAAATCCAATGAGGTATAAACAGGTGGTGCTTTCTTGCTGTGCCATGTAGAATAAACATGTTTTAGTTCAATGATAACTAATTTGAAGGCTATGACGGAAGGAAGTACGCGGTTTGCTTGGCTTGAAAAAGTGTTATGATTGTCCTACCTGTTTCTACCTCACTTATTCGAATCTTGATTGCGACCAAAATTCCTTTGTGTGGGCATGGGACTTCTGTAGTATTCAGAGTGTTAGTAAATAACAATTTTGAATTTCATGAAATTAACTGGAAAGTAACAGCAAATCTCCATCTTGTTTATCTCTTCTACCCAGTCTTCCCAAATAAACACCGAACTCCGCGCTCGCGGGAATTCTGCTCTACTATCGATATACGCCTACTGCTATAAATATGAACAGTGATTTTAGATTATCACAATGTCCATTCCGGAAACTATCCATCGACAAGTATATTAGCAATATCTACAAATGAGTTTTTGATGTGAAAACATGAAATATGTCGTTTTAGAATCAACATCTACCTAACTCGCTGCCGTTTTGTATGTGATAATGATTAAAATAAGAATTAGATCGTTCTAGAAGATCCAAAAAATCGGAAAACATGGAACCAACTCGAAACTAATATTAAACAACTTTGAAACACTATTGGATTTCTTCTTTGCCAAATAAATGTAAATAAACTTCAAAACTAACATCCTCAGGTTTGTTTCGCTCCTATTATAGTCACCCCTCTCTTACTCTGATTACTACCGAACTTGTTTTGTTTTTGCTTTGTTCTATCTTTCCTCTATCATTGGTTCAACTATACCCAGCATGTGCCCGGTGTACGTACACGAACCAATGTACGTACTGTGTTCGTTCAAAAACAGTGCTCGGAATAAACTTGAACATGAACCCACAGTAAGTTTGAAGCCTGCTTCTATCCATAACTGGTTAAAAACTTTATCAACAATTTGCCTGGATTCTAATTAGAATGCACTCAAGATTGAAGGAAAGGGCACAAACTCAGAGTCTAGGTAAATTATAGAGACAGTTTTTAACCAGTTATGAGTAGATGAGATTAACAAGATGATGGTTTGCTTTTACTTTCCAGTAAATCGTACCAAGTTCAAGATTATCTTTCTACAAATCCAGTTTAGCGTGTACGATGCTCATCAGTTAATTTTTGTCTACCCTTGTAAAAATGTTGCAAATTATGTATATATGGTGTAATACATTACTAAGTGCAGCATTGTGTCATATATTAAAAATAATATTTTCTCTGGTTTATTTTGACAACTTACATACAATATATATTTTAATAGGTATCCTATGCTGCTGGAAAGATGAGAAAATAGTTGTAAGTAGCACATACGCTTTCAATAATACTGCCATTTTTTGAAGAAAATGTCAAGAACGACTTTGAGTAAAAAACTATTTTTTTTTCTTTGCTAACGAATCTTCCAAATATCTATCAATATGGGGATATTGAACGATTTAGAAATCAATTGACAGTAACTAGGCACATTTAGAACAAGAGATTTCCTACAGAACAAACATTTTTTAAATACGTAATCCCATATCTACAGCATTGTTCATTAGTTTTCTAAACACAATGGAAATATCGTTCTCAGTGCAAATCAACGTTTTAATTTACATTAATTATATTCTGGTTTGAAACAATCAGTTTTTTGGGCTTATTAGACAACAAACTAACAAAAGTTGCAATAAGTATAGTTATTATTCACCTAAAACGACTACTTATAGGTAGCTTATAGGTGAACAGATCATAAATTTGTGAGGAAATCCGCACTTATTATTATCATAACTCTAGAACCGGGACACAAATGAGGATGAAATTTGAAAACAGTCTTTGAGTATGTTGAATATATAAAAATCGAATAGATAAAATCTCAAAGACATTTCCTTGGTTTTCAGATCCGATAATGTATGGTCACTCTGGTCAAAGCAATTTTCAATTACCGTCAATCGACCGGCGATCATTAATGAAAACAATTTGATCTTACCAGGCACATTAGTTTCGAACCTTTCAAGTATAGTCACATAGGCTTTATTTAGCTGACTATAGCTGACCACAACTAGAATCCGTTAGCTTTCATTTAAGTCTTAGCTTGGGGCTTCAGGAATGTCTTCTCTGGAATCCTAATATCTGACAATTCTAAATGCATTTGATTTTTTGAAATAGAAAGAGAAAATTTCATTTTAATTTCTTCAGAGCTCTTCGTTGATTTTCCGTACAAATATTTCGATGTGTTTGAGTGTTTGGGCATATTCACGACGTTCGATTAAATGCCCTTGGAAAATGAAATGAAATATTCTCTTCTCTTTTCTAATTATGCTACCCTAAGTAGCTGAAAAAATCTCCATTCCAACCAGGTCACAAATTTGATACTAATTTATAAACCGCAACGGATCTTTTCAGAGTTATCTATATCGGAAACAGAAACGAAGGATCAAAATGAATAATATATTTTCGATTGACCGTCTACTAACATAATCAACAAATTTGAACTGTTTTGATACCTTTTCGTACATTTATTGCGTTATGCATGTGTAATTCCGGAACCAAAAGTTGGATACAGAAAAATTCAATGCAGCCAATAGCGGTGATGCAGAGTCTTTCATTTGAGTGTAATTTTGTAAAAATCAGCTCATCTGTCTCTGAGCAATCGATGTAAGTTTCACATCGAAGTCTTTCGAATCACTACTTCCAGTGTTTACTGAGCCGGAAATCGAAAAACCGATTTTATTCATTCGAATGTTGAAATCTGGCGTCTAGAGTTCTCTATTATGGAATTGGAAAACCACTTCACAAAATGTAATATTTGGAAATGAACAGTTCCAGAAATATATAGCAGGGGAATTAGACTTAACATAGTTTGATTTGAACGAAACTTTGCACACGTCTTTAATGAGCCAAACCATTTATTTTTGCCGGATGAACCAACTCCAACCAATCCAACTTCTAAAAGGGACGAATGATTTTTCCTATGCACTTTTTTCACCTTTTTTATTACTCTATTAACATTATACAAAAATGAAGTCGAAAAAGTTGTATGAAATCAATTGAGCAGTCTTAAAAAATATACACTGGAAAAAACAGTAAAATGTTTTTTTTAAGATTCAAAATAGTAATTGAAAAAGTTAAAGTGAAAACAAACGTCTCATCCATTTTTTTTGAATAACTTTATTTTAACTTAAACTTCAAATTCACATTTGTTAGTTTTTTAAGTTAATTTAACACCTGAGTTTTTTCATGTCTAAATATATCGAAACCGGGTACTTTTCGCAAGAAGACAACTAGGGCTAAATTTCTTAATTGTAAGTGTAGAATAATATTCTATTGTTTAAATGAATACTTTTCATCAGAAACTCACAGCTATAAAAAACCTGAAAATTATTTCAGTTGAAACTTCTTTACTTATTAACATTAATCTAATGAACAACAAATGTGAATTTTAAGTTAAAGTATGAAATGAAATTATTCTTAAAAATATGGAGACGTTTTAGTTATAATTTGATTTTTACGGTTACTTTTTTAATTCTCAAAAAATATAAAAAAAATCTTGGTATTACATTCCTGTAGTGGAATTTGACCTTCTGTTTCCACAGATTTCGCAGCCGATTCAGAGTGTATAGACCCATTGCATGGCTGGTACTACGATCCTACTGACACTACGAATCCTTCCTAAATTCTCAAAAAATATATTCGACTTTTTCCTCAATGTACATCTTTTTAAGCGTGCCCGAACGATTCCTTCTTCCTCTCCGCCGTTATTTGTATAGTTAACTGCTTCCGTGCTTAGGAATTTTTTTAAGTCATATCCAAAATTTCGAGAGAATTAATAAATGTATTGCTTTTGATCAGCAAAATCGTTTTTCAGTAATTAATTGGCTGTTTTTTACCAAGAACATGAATAACTCGGAAATAACTAAAACTTAGCACAAACCCGGTACCCATGCGGTACCAAGCCCCTAAATAACTATCTGTTGACGGCCAGAACGTCGTCACTTAGTTTCGTTTCATTCGGCACGTCAGCAAAGACATAGCACTTCGGTGTGATAAGTGTATATGTAAATAGCATTAACTTTACGTCTGCTCAGCGGTTTATGTTGAACCGTTAGGTGGCGTCAGCAGTTCAACATAAACTGCTGACGCACTGATGAGCTGAAAGTGAAACGTAAAAAAAACTTGTTTCTACTGTAACTCGTAATTATGATTTTCAGTCAATTTTTAAGTTCTTGAAAAATGAAAGATTTTTAGAATACCCAATCAATTTCCTACCACTTCTTTCTCGGCACCAGCCAATAAAAGTTCCAATTTACAACGAAATGAATGGAATGAAATTTCATGAAAAAATGCATTCCCACTTTTCATAGATGAGTCTCGAGTCAAAACAGTTTCTTCATCCGTCCCAAGTGAATGGTTTGTCATACTGAAGGTGTGTGCCAAGTTTAATCCAAATCGGAGCAAGGCGATCCTGATTTTGGAATGAATTTTCATGAAAAAATGCATTCCCACTTTTCATAGATGAGTCTCGAGTCAAAACAGTTTCTCCATCCGTCCCAAGTGAATGGTTTGTCATACTGAAGGTGTGTGCCAAGTTTAATCCAAATCGGAGCAAGGCGATCCTGATTTTGTAACTTTTCAACTGTTAATTTTTAAAAATTGTTTAATAATGAATAATTGATTATGTAGAATTGCATACGAAAATGACGAATTTAACACTCTTATTTCGTATTTCGATCGAATCGGAATGTGAAATTTGCTTTCTGCATCACAACTGAGTTCGAGTTTTTAGTACAAAATCATCACTCGATCGAAACACAGTAAGCAATTTTTTACATTCGATCGAAATATTCCGATTAATCGAAATACCGGATAGGGATGTAAATGAGTGATATGTTTACGTTAAACACATGTCAATATATTGTGAGACTTGATCATTGATTTATCCGAATTAATTTTCATTTCTCGT
Source organism: Malaya genurostris (assembly GCF_030247185.1). Classification (NCBI taxonomy): domain Eukaryota; kingdom Metazoa; phylum Arthropoda; class Insecta; order Diptera; family Culicidae; genus Malaya; species Malaya genurostris. The sequence continues at coordinate 87,905,327 of NC_080572.1, read as the reverse complement.
GGTGAACTAATTACAATAAGTAGTTCTTTGATGAGATTAAACTATATCAGGGTGTAATACGTATGAACACATTGCATAAAATAGCAATCAATAAACACGCGTCTTATAATAAAGTCATTCTAATTGGTTCTACTTAAAGTTTAGCACACTAACACTCATTTTCCGCAGTAGAAGTGCTTGAACAGTCTGGATATCGTAATTACTTCTTATCTCAAAATTGTAGTCAGTGGGATTTAAAAACTCTAATTGTGGAAGCACAAATTAATATTGAATATAAGCAGATGAGATTGAATGACTGTAACCAAAATGATACGCGGATTGGATTTCGTGACATGCTGCAACATCTTTGTTCGCATTTACATCTAAATTTCTAAGCGTAGAAAATACTGCACATAATACTTTTAATAAACTGTGCAACCAATAAGCGTAATGTAAGATTTTCCCTTTCTCGTGCCTTTAGATTCCTCTTCTAACATCTTAAGAATCATCATCGTCATCATCGACGATTGCTTGCTTATCAACACTTTTCCGACTAACGCGACCCTTCACTATCTTAGTAACGGTAACACAAGAACCTGTGGTAAGACCAGCCGATTTTGTAGCACCCCATCCACGGACCGATTCCTGGGTAGACATCAGCATGGAATAAGAAGTTCCCAACTCGCCTTCTTTACTATTGTGAATACCATACAAGAAATACACCAACATTCCAATCGTAAGCCAGATGAAAAACCGAAGCCACGTCAGAAAACTCAAATGCACCATTAGTTCTACGTTGCAGAATATGCTCAATGCTGGAATGTATGGAACAAGTGGTACTTTAAACTGAAGTCCCCGGGTATTTTGATGATGAGCACTCATAACTACAACACCTGAAAATAAATCAACGGTTAAACCCAATTCAGAAAATCGTTTTCTAATATACTCACATGCCACCAAACAGAACAGCAGAAATCCATATAAACCCAAAGCCCACCAAGTTCCATTGTACAGTTCATCCCAAGATGCTTGCAGTTGAAAGCAAATCGCTACACTGAGAACACAGAATAGTAGCACTGCTCCAGAGCAAGCTACACCTGGTTCACACCGTCCCAATACGGGTTCCAACCAGCGAAACTGAGGCCGCAGTCGTCCCGCTAAAGCTATTTCAAGCATTTCACTAGTTGGCGAAGATGGATCAACGGCGCTTGATTGTGACGATGAAGATACTCCTTCTTCTTCGTCCGTACCTGGAGTGTCGGGTGCCAAATGAACTGTTTCCTCCACGGAGATCGGACGATAACGAAGAACAATGACACTAGCACTGACAATAGTGTACGCCAGAAGAGTTCCAATAGACATGAATTCTACTAGTTTTTCCAAATCAAAAAACAAAGCCAGCAAAGCGGAGCAGATCCCAGATACAGCCAAATTTAGCAATGGTACTTGAGTCTTGGTATTGACCTTTCCGAAGCATGAGAACAATAGACCATCACTTGCCATCGCGTACAGACATCTTGGTAGAGCAAACAATGACCCAAGCAGTGTAGTCGTCATGCCACATATTGCACCAGTAGAAATAGCATATTTCGCCCACGAAATTCCACGAATTCCAAAGGCATCAGGAAGCGCAGCCGCTGGATTGATTTCATTGAATGGGATCATTAATGTTAACGCAGCGCTCACTAATAAATAACCGATGGTGACGATACACAGTGATAAAATTGTAGCCAGCGGAATTGACACGCTCGGATTTTTAGCCTCCTCACCGGATGTGGCGATACTGTCAAATCCAACGAATGCATAAAAGCAAGTTGCAGCTCCCGCTAGTACCCCTCCGAATCCATAAGGCAGAAATCCTTGATCTGGTATTGACCAATTTCCGGGATCAGCGTACCAAAATCCAAGCACGATAACTAGTGACATAACGGCAACATTAACCATCGTAAGGACACTGTTAATCATAGCGGTAGCTTTCACGCCAGCTGCCAGAGCAATAGCATAACTCAAACATACAGCGAATGCCAAGAAGTCCGGATATTTTGCCAACAACTGCTCATGCATCTCTCCTGTTAATTCCAGTGTCGTGTTGGCTACGATATTTCCCAGCATTGAATCAACATAACCACTCCAGGCACGTGCCACCGACGCAGCTCCGAGCATATGTTCCAATATGATGTTCCATCCGATAATAAACGCCCAAAACTCGCCAATTGATACATACGTATAAACATATGCTGATCCTGCCTTCGGTACCCTTGTTCCAAATTCAGCGTAGCACAGAGCCGCCAACATAGAAACCATTCCAGCCAATATGAAAGATAGTACGATCCCGGGGCCAGCCATCTCACGTGCTACTGTTCCTGTTAGAACGTAAACACCGGCACCAACCATGTGGCCAATTCCTGTGGACAAATTTAGAATGAAGAATTGCGACAAATTTAGAATAAAGAATTGCGATTTCATGAATTATACATATAATATTTTGTATGTATGTAAGTATGTATGTATGTATTGTGAAGCCGCCATCAGTTCAAGGCATTACCAGTGTATGCGGGTAGACTTACAGTAGATCCGAATTTGATTATCAGATAGCTTTCATATAATTGCTGTTAAGAAGGCCAAAATGGGTTTTTAGAACCCGGCGCATTCCAGCAAGAACATCCGGCCATATAATGAAGAATATCACTGTACCAGCTTAAACCCGCCAGGGCTTGTATTGTGAATCCTCAACCGAACGAAGCAACACAAAAACATCTGCTGTGAACACTTTGCTTGACATAGCTGAATGAGAGACCTATATTAGAGAGAAACTGGATGCGTGAGAGCATATGCTACTGAGCAGACCAATTCCCCTTGCCAAGTAAATTGTCTGTGCTCTCAGTCTCAGTTAACACATGAACTAAGCAATCCATGACGATGTAATGAAATGTAGGATTCGCTCTCGTTAGTATTGTATGAGAAAGAAGGCCTTGCTTCACGGCGTGCTACATGACGCGAAGCAAAGTCAAATAGGCAATGTTTACACTGTGTGCATATCCTAGAAACATTAGAAGCAATGTTCTTTAAGTTAATATTCATCGGAACTAAAAGTTATGAATCTAGTTTCCTCATAGGCATCTACAATATGAGAACCATTCATCAAATGCTAACCTCGTGAAGCATAGGTCTCAGATATCGGGCATATTCATGAATAAATGAACTAACGAAGCAGCTTTCCTTGCTTGGGTTGCGCCGGGAATTCTACCTGACATACGAATGTGTGTGAATAGCACAGATGGTGAAACCCTTTTGGTAATATTCGTTGCTTCAATTTGCAAGCCCTGGAACCCGCCTGATGGTTTGTTCGTTAGAAGGGTGCATCTTACTCATTTCAGACCTCCAGGGAGAAACACAAAGCTTCCCCCGCGTGACTCAGGTTGGCAATCCACTCCATCATTTAGTCATTCAATTGTAAGATACCCCGATGCACTCCCTGCCCCTCCCCGTTGTCGTTATACTTGAGCATAATACAATACAATATAATATAATAGAACACAATATAACATAATATAATATAATATAACATAATATAATGCAATACAGTATACTACAATATAATATAATGCAATATAATATAATATAATTCAATATAATATGATATAATATAATATAATATAACAACAGAGAACAGACATCCAAGCTAGTAATTTTTTTTCAAAAGCTGTGTAAAGCATACAAGTGAAAATTCGTTGAAAATCACCGTTGCACACGACTTTGCACGTATGAATATCTGTTGGATATCTGTTCTCTGTGATATAACATAATATAAAATAATATAATATAATATAGTAATATAATATAATGTAATATAATATAATATAATATAATATAATATAATATAATATAATATAATATAATATAATATAATATAATATAATATAATATAATATAATATAATATAATATAATATAATATAATATAATATAATATAATATAATATAATCATAAATCAAACAAACATAGATTTCTCACTGTACGGTGACACTAACAGCACCTCTAGTGAGAAACGGGTGTACTTTTTTCCATTAGCTACTGTGGTTGTGTTAAATGCGCAGGCAACTTTATGCATGCATTTTAGGAGCATTTACGCACCCATTCTCCACCAGACGGTGCTTTTGCTGTCACGGGTTGCTCAACTACATTACTATTACACTGGGAAATCTAGGTTCATTTGATTTATGATATAATATAATATAATACAATATAATATGATATAATGCATTGCAGTATGAGCAATTCCAGAAATGCTTAGCAGATCATCAGACTCGACCTTCTCTGATTTGGATGAAACTTTGCACATGGCTTCAATATGGCAAACCATAAGTTTTGAACCGATGGAGAGGTCAATCCGACTCACGACTGATTTTTTAAAAGGGCGTATGTATTTTTGCATTTCACAAAAATTGTCTTTTTCAAATCGTTGTAACTAGGAAACCGTTAATTGTACGAAAATGGCGTTCAGGAAGAAGTTGTAGGGAATCGATTGGGCACTCTAAAAAAATATACACAGAAATTTTTTTTTTGATTTTTTTTCTCAATAATTTTAAAATAATCCGAAAATGTTAAAGAGTTTACGGGTGCATGCAAATTATCAAGTTTTTCTCGTTGTAATTAGTAATTAGAAGTTGTATGGAATCAATAGGGCACTCTATAAAAAATATACACTGTAAAAAAATTTGATTTTTTCTCAATAAATTCAAAATGAACCAAAAAAATTAAATTAAAAAAAAATCAAGGTTTCGAATTTTTTAAATTATTTTATTTTAAAGCTCTTATTAAAGCCTACAGAGTAATGGCTATCCCATCCGTGCCTTTTGAAAAATGAAGAAGTTACCGCTAGAACAATTTACAGATATATTCGAAATTTCAAGTTCTCGTTGGAAGATAATCATTTAAACAGTAGAACTAACGTAACTACGTCAAAACGAATAAACACATGTAGAATCAAAGAGGTGTGCCAGTTGACTACCTACTGTTTACAACCAACGTACGGACCGGCGTATTGCTTTCCTAAATTCTGCCTGTTTCACATATAAATAGCTATGCATCGTAGAACAGATATCAGTTCATAACAAATCTCTTTCGAAACAGTTACAATACTACAGTATGGTTTTCCCAAAGTGTTGTAAACCTTTTCCTGGTTTTGTGTGTTCCGGAAAAATTTTCCAATGAACAGAAACCATAATTGGAAAATTAGAAGCTCAAAAGTGCAAGCTTAAATTGAATACCACGTTAAGCATTTGTGATCGCTGTAGTAGGCGGGCTTTTCAGGGAAGTCATACGTCGGAAACAGAAGGGCAGTCAACAACGGAACCACAACCATTCACATCGCAATACGATTTAGAGAAAGTACCTTCAGCAGCTTCAATCAACTCAGCATCTTCTTAAGCATCAGTCGCGGTGGAGTATTCAAGAGCACACAACATTGAACTCTTCAACAAGGGCATCGCAGGAATCAACGTGTCTCCGATATCAACGAAGAAAACCCGAAATGTTAATTAGCAAGTTAAAGTGTGTTAAAGCAAGTATTCGTGTTCCCGGCGGATGAAGAAGATCCAGAATTACTCAAAACGAAAGCAGCAGAGTTGGATGATTACTAAAATGATAGAGCAGTTTGCTAAGCCTGATTGCACTAGGAATGAAAAAGTGAGTTTGTTGTCAGTCTTGCCAAACTCGTGGTCAAAGGAGAAAATAGCCACCCAATTCAAGGCGAACAAATACATTGTGTCGGAGGCAAAAGACTCAACGGACGAAAAAAAGCCAAGAAACAAACGGGACGCAGCAGGAACGAAACGATAGAAAACGAGGTGCTTCAATATTTCAACAGCGATGACGTCAGCAGAGTAATGCCTGGATCAAGAGATTGTGTCACAGTCAAAATGAATGGTAAGTGTGAACGCAACGAAAAACGATTGCTTTATTAATCATTTAAAGAAATTTATTTGGGTTATGAGGAGGAATTTCCAGATCGAAATATTGGATTTAGTACATTTGCAGCATTAAGACCAAAACACTGCAAGTTGCTTGGAAGTTCTGGTTCACATAACATATGTGTTTGCACAATCTATAAGAATGTTTCATTAATGATTCATGCTGTTGAAAAATATTTCAAGTATGATGATAAGAATTATTATTTAAAAAAAGCTATTATGTGACTCATCAAAAAGATCCTGCTACCTCCGTGAATGCAAAAGTTGTCCAGCGACACAAGATCTGGAGAGAAGCGTTTTAGACAATTTCGAGGAACGTGATTTGACTGAGATAAGATTTGAACAATGGGTTTCTACTGACAGATGTGATCTAGAGAAATTTGTCAAACCAGTAGAAGAATTTGCAGCATATTTTGGCGAAAAATTAGAAAAACTCGTGACTCGTGATTTTATTAAAAATCAGCAATCTGATTTTCTTAAAAAGGCAAAATCTAATTTAAAGACAGGAGAAATTGTAATTATTAGTGATTTTTCTGAAAATTTTTCATTTGTGCTTCAGGATGCTGTTCAAAGCCACTATTGGAGCAATGATCAAGCAACCATTCATCCGTTTGAAATTTATTATAGAGAATCAGAAGAGCTTAAACATTTAAGTTTCATTGTGATTTCAGAAGTTCTTAAACACGATACCATCGCGGTTCAAGTGTTTATTTCACACTTAATGTCATTTTTGAAAGACAAAATTCAAATTAAAAATACAATATTTATGTCTGACGGAGCTGCCTCGCAGTACAAAAACAGAAAAAAAAGGATATCATGAACAAATTTATTGCCTTCAACCTGTAGAATAATATTCTACTGTTTTAATGATTATCTTTCAACGAGAACTTGAAATTTCGAATATATTTGTAAATTGTTTTAGCTGCAACTTCTTCATTTTTCAAAAAGCATGGATGGGATAGCCATCAATCTGTAGGTTTTAATAACAGCTTTAAAATAAAAATTATCAAAAAAAAAATTAAAACTCTGATTTTTTTTATTTATCTTTTTCAAGTAATTTTGTAATTATTGAGAAAAAAAATCAAAAATTTTTTTCAGTGCATATTTTTTTTAGAGTGCCCAATCGATTCCTTACAACTTCTTCCTGAACGCCATTTTGTACAATTAACGGTTTCCGAGTTACAACGATTTGAAAAAGGCAATTTTTGTGAAATGCAAAAAAACATACGCCCTTTTTAAAAATCAATCGTGAGTCAGATTGACCTCTCCATCGGTTCAAAACTTATGGTTTGCCATACTGAAGCCATGTGCAAATCGGAGTATGCCGATTCTGATTTTGTCACTTTTTCGTCTACTCATTCCTGGAATTGCTCTTGTGCTAACCTAACTAATTGCATTTGCTGGTAAAAAGCTAATTTCATTACAACTGACTACCTGTAAGAACCATTACAAGATACTGTGGACATGGTCCCTCCAAATGGGAGATTGACCACGTAACCGAAAGTTTGAATAAAAGGATTTGGCTTATGAATCTCATTTTTGAATAATTTCACTCTCTTGAAAGTTCACGCAAAACATTATCTCTACTTTCAATGCAACGAAAGAAATGTCTATACTGGCGTGCCAAACGAAAACGTGGTTTCGACTTTTTCTGGCCGACGCAAACAAAAAAAAATGTTCTGCAAATAGCAGAAAATTTACCTCTGCTTAGCGGTTAATTTTGAACAGCTAGAACTTCGGTTGAATATCGATACTGAATTCACTGGAAACCGAAAATGACTCCAAGGGGTAACGAGAAGAAGAACACAAATTTGAAGCTACTACTCCGCTTTTGTCGTTGACCGGACATGGATCTCATTCTGAAAATTTGCTAGCGGAGCTGAGAGTGACATTTATTTTTTGTCATTTTCGTCTGTTTTGAATCAATGAAAATTACTTTTATTAGCTCTGCAAGAAACCCCTAGCTTACTTTCAAATTGCGTAAGGATCTACGTGTACTTTGTAATAGTGAGAAAATTCACGCCAAAACTGAAACTGAATATATTGTGAAATTGAAAAAGATTATTTTTACAGATACCGTGGAACTTTTACGTTGCTTATAGTAGTAGCGTGAACCAACTCAACTACAGCTATAACTAAGCTGTAAAATCATAGCTCAGGTATTTTTACATTCAAATATCTCGGAGATTGTTGCCGAAGAAATCTGGTAATGTTATATTAGATGGTGAAACATTTTTCATAAAAGTAGCGGAAAAGTATGCAAGAAAATAAACTAAACCGCTTCGTAAAATAAAATTACTTTAACATATTGTGCTACGAGCCCTTTTTCCATCGTTATGAAAACCCATTAACGTTCATGGCTAACAAGTCATTCAAAAATCGGTAATTTGTTTGTTCTTGCGCTCAAAATGCCGTGCCCTATAATAATTGATTCTGTTGTCGTCATCATCACTTCGTCGACCACTTGTTCATAATAAAAAAAACAATAGTAACTGGTCTCTCTCTCTATCTAGACACTATAACAATTCCAAACATTTTTTTATAACCTGAGGAACTCATGTAACCTTGTTCGTGACCCTATTGTTACGGTTCTGATGAAGATAATTTCACAGGCGTTAGCTAGGATAACACATTTTCAACACCTACAACAAAACACGTCTTTTTTACCTAGCAAAGTAATGTCGAATGTGTTAAGACATCGGTTTAGTGGAGTTTCCATCAAATCTGCCGGTAGCTGTTTAGTCCGGTTCATTTTACTACACAAACCAGACATGACGTGACCTAGGATCATTCTCCTAGCGCTTGGCATATTGCTCCGATGGTCTTACTGCGGTCAAAATAGTGTCCATATGGAAGAAAAAGAAAATATTGATATGGAAATTATGTATCAAGTATTCAAGACCAACAACAATAAAATAGCGACGGAAAAACATACTTCTGTCTCTTAAGTGCGATTATTGGATATTGGACAATATTTTCACAAAAGTAACACAATAATCAAATATTAGTCAAACTGTTCACTAAACATCTGAGCTCCTCTTAAAGTATGTTTAGTTTTTATCTCACAGCTGATAGGCGTGCGAACTTTCACTCTTGTCAAAGCCGTCTGAATAAGGAACAACTTGTTCGATTTTGTCGTCTCTCGAAATCAATTTCGGGAATCAACTAGCGGTCATGCGCATTGGCATAGATTCATTCACATTGTGTCTTTTATCTACTGAATATTCATCAATGTTGTTTTGTTCTCATTGTTACAAAATTGCGGTTACAATACTTCATAATGGCTACTAATCTTAACATCAATGAGTTTCAAGCAAAAGTAACCAATTCCAGACATTTGAAGCGTGAAATGTGTGGAATTGCGTATCACTAATGATCGGTGGAGATCCCTAGTCGATTTAAAAAAAAAGTTCCGGTATTCTAACTTTGAGAAAATGCTCTACGCGAACTGATAACGAATTGGAGAGACCACGGGCTTTGGTATGATCAACATTTATGTTTCGGCTTGATTCAAGCTTGAATACCTTTCATAGGCTTAAATGGCAGACTCAAGATTTAATCCTCACAGATAGTCTGAAAACAATTTAAGCTGTTGTTTGAAAAGAGATAGAATAAACAATTTTTCTTGGATAAATTACGGCAATATCTAAACGACGTATTTAATACGAATTAATCAAATGTCAATAGTTCGACTTTCAGCTCATTCTTCTAATCCAGACAATAATGGGATGGAAGACAATTCGGCCAAGAGTATCACGCTTGAGAGAAGTTCTTGATAGCCTCGAATTTCTCCTCGTCAAAGGACACCTATCAACTGCCAAGCCTTTTGGGGCGAGGATTCCAACGATCCAGTTCGCTTTATTTTAACTTGCTGAGAATACGAATACCAAGCTTCTAACTTTCAATAAGCGTAATGCCACAGAGAACAGACATCCAAGCTAGAAAAAACTTTTTCAAAAAAGCTATGTAAAGCATGCCAGCGTAAATCCGTTAAAAAATCACCGTTGCGTACGATTTTGCACGCAATAATTACTATTGTATGGAAGCTCGGGCGCAAGAGCCCATAAGCACCTACTGGGCTGCTAGAAGCGCCTCTACAGGAGAATTGCCACCTGGCGATTTAAAATTTTTAAAGATTTTCAAAATAACCATTAAATTATTTACTCACATTGAAATCTCTACTTGGATGTCTGTTCTCTGTGGTAATGCTGTAAACAAACAAGCCTAGAATAATTTGCGAGAAGAACATTAGCAAAATGAATATGTTTTTAGGCATAAGCCAAATGATTTAGGGTTTAGCCTTATTTTGTGTTTAAGACACATAGCGGTTTTTTTAAATTTTCTTTACGTTTCATCTTCGGCTCGTTAGGGTATATGTTGTGCTACCTAGCAGTTCCTAAAACATAAACCGCCTAGATGACGTAAAGTATGAGCTTTTTACTATCTGCTTTTTTGTTTTGTACCGAAGATTTTTTGACTTTTACTGGCCTGTTCAGGTTTGGTCTTTCATTATTTACGTTCCATCTTCGTCATCTACTATTTGCAGAAAATTTTGAAAATTTTACAAATACCTGAAAATTTACGTCTGCATAAGAACAAATTCAACAGCTAGAAGTTCTATATGGAAGATCTATAATAGAGCAAAAACTGGAACAAACGTATCCCAAGCAAGCCGTTCTAGTTTTATTTATTCGACCAGTTCTTCTGTCAAATTTAAAACTGGTCTACGATACCGTTCTATTTTTTGTATATTTGAAACACAAGTAAAACACTGTTGGGGCTGCCAGTTTTTCTTGTTATAAAATTCAGATTTAGATTTTGTAACTGACATAAATTATGCATCTAGAACTAGAACACTACTGAATATGCCCTAACAGTTCAACATATACTGTTATACATTGCTAGTTGGAATAACAGTTCAACAAAAACTGTTATACACTGATTAGTCGAAGACGAAACGTGAAATAATACATATGAATTATTTACAAAATGCAAATTTGTATAACTATAATAGATCAATATAAATCAATCAAGTTTCCCTTCTATACCCAGAAACATGATGCTTGCTTGAAACAATACAGTTGGTAGATTTTCAAACTTGTTTCATTATGTTTATTTCATATACAATGCACATAGCACCTTAATAAAATTAAGTCTTAAAATGGAGAAATATTTTCGTGTTTAGTGATACTTACACTCAGAAAAATCCGCACTACTATGCTACGTGAAAACGTATATGATTTTTCTCCGTATAACTTTTCTTGTAATATTTATGTGAAGTATAAGTGACACAGAATGAACTCATTAACGCTTAGTCCACATTTGTATCACGTAATCCTTACGTGACTCTTTTTGTAGATTCTATAGAATAATTTTGTGAAATTTACACGAAGTTCATTTAAATTGTACTGTAAAATTACTTTCACCTGAACTTACTTTTTACCAAAATTTTATGTTATGGCTACAATATTTTCATGCATTTGTTACTAAGTTCTATATTGAATCTTAATAATGCACATGGGTATTAAAAACTAATAAATTACATATGTGCTTTAATCGACTGTTAGAATTGTTTCAGATTGGTATGAATCTACGGGTTGATGTATTGCGATTGATGTCAATTTTCGATGTACAGTTTCCTTAGAAGATTGATGTGCTGGAACACAATCTAGGGGATTTGCCTTTTGAACTGTAGAAAAGAAGAATTAAGTAGTGTTTCAGTTTCGTAATTTTGGTACACAGAATTCGCTGATTGGTCATGCAAATAAGTTGTTGAGGGTTGGTTTCGTAGAGCCATTTAGTAACTCAATAACATTTGCTACATTTGCTTATAAACTTTACTTCTGCTAGATACTAATATTAGACCTGAAAGTATAATAGAAATTAGCTAGATTTCATGACTGTCGATGAAACTAATGAGCAATTATTTACCTTAAAATCACTATGATGAATACCGTAGAAGGGTCAATAAAAGATTTGGCCTATGTAGATTGTTCTAGGTTTTTCAACACACGCCATAATGCGTTTGCATCCGAGCACAAAATGAACATATAGTTGACATAATGAATTCAAGCAAGTATGTGACACATAAAAATATATGTGACAACAGCAATAATTCTGACATACGGTCCATTCCATATTCAATCATGATCCGATGGTTGATAAGAACATCACGTAAACTTCGATGACAATGCCATTTTTGGCATCTACGTGTTTTTTTACCTAAAATTGGAATGTGGATTTTTTTTGAGTGTATGACGCGTGATGTTACTAAAACCTGAAAGTACAAAATTTTCATTAAAATTGATCAATTGTCACCATACAAACTTTGTATTCATAACTATATCTTATTATTTTACTGGCGTAAATACTGTATATTCGACATTTATATTTACTGAAATGTTCGGCCACTTTAATAGCTTCACTCTACACTTGAATAAAATCAAAGACATCATTGAGCTTTCTATGCCGTTGTAACAAATCATTGACACTAATGTCGTTTTTGCTTGAGAACACTGACACTGACCCAGGGTAGTTTCATCAAAGACTTTTCACGAAACTGTGCTGATTTAGCACTTAGGAACGGGGGCTTGAGCAAACCTGATATAACAACCAGGTTCGAAACTGACTCGATTTTCAGTTCAACAACGTTAAAACTAGGTTCGAAACTAGCTTCAAACAAACGGCTTGACAGCAGTTAGAGTGGAAACTGGGTTAGGTGTTAGGCAAGATGTGCCAGCGCGTGATTGGGTGGCAGCCAATCAGTGATATGATGTGCGTATTGAAAATCAAAGGTCGCTTCTATATCGCTAGTCTACACATTCGCTTGACGGAATAAATGAAAATAGAAACAGTACTAAAATATTTTACTTTATTATTTAAAGCGGACTTATACAAATAACTAGACTGCAATTCTGTAACAAATATGAGTAGTTTTTCACTAGTCATAATACAACAAAGCATAAAATATGAACAGTCAGAACAGAGTACTTTTATTCAGTAGTACGAATAGAAAACGGTCTCATTTTTTCAACAAAATAATATCACAAAATATTTTTAATGCTGATCAGTTCGCATTTCATGTGTCTTCGTTTCCTCGGCCCGATTTTTTAGTATGCTAGTAATGAAAAATTCTCCTGCTTTATATGAACTTCGAACCAATGGACCACTGGCAGTATACAGGAAACCCATCTTATTGCCCAGTGTCTCCCAATGCTTGAATTTCTCTGGTGTGACGTATTCAATAACTTTAAGATGACGTTTGGTAGGTTGCATGTACTGACCGAGTGTAAGGCAATCAACACCTACACTACGTAGATCTGCGAAAAATTTCAAATATATGTGCTTGCAAATGGTAATCAATGCAATCTCAAGCTTACCTTTCATTGTTTGCTCAATCTGTTCATCAGTTTCCCCCAATCCTAGCATTATAGATGTTTTAGTAATCATGGTTGGTTTTATGTCTTTCACACTCTGTAAACATTTCAAGCTTTGTCTATACTGGGCTCTTCGATCTCTCACAAAAGGAGTCAGTGCTTCTACTGTTTCAATATTATGAGCGTATACGTCTAAACCAGAAAGAGTGATAGTCTTGACGCATTCCAAATCACCTCGAAAGTCCGGAGCTAAACATTCAACGAAAATACGAGGAGTTTGTTTTTTAATTTCTTGAATAGTTTGAGCTATGTGATTCGATCCTCCGTCTAACAAGTCATCGCGATCCACTGATGTAAGTACAATATAGTCTAAGCCCCATGAGGCGATAGCGTTCGCTGTATTTTTAGGCTCGGCAGGATCCAATGGAGGAGGAGCCCGTGCTGTTTTTACGCTGCAAAAACGACAACCTCGAGTACATGTATCGCCCATTAACTGTAAATTGAATTAACATTGCTAGATAATTAAGAACCCGTTGTATGTAGAATTCTAAGCCTTAGATTAAGTAGATTCTTGACCTTTCATTCACTATCATTCTTTTTTTTTTTTTTGATAAGCCACCAAATAGTCAAAAGCAGCTAAAAACATCTGCGTGTGTTCATACCATTATTGTGGCCGTTTGTGTTCCATGTTCTCCTCCGCCCCAGCATTCACCAATATTAGGACACTTGGCTTCTTCACAGACTGTTGCCAATTTGAGCTCTCTAAGTTGATCTTTTATGCGACTGTAATTCTTTCCCATGGGGATCTTAGTTTTAAGCCAAGGTGGTAATCGCAGCCGATCATTTTCCCCTTTGTCCCTTCTAAGCTTTCCATCATAGTCACTCCAATCATCTCGATTATAGGAAGGATTCTGCACAAAATCCTGGAAACTTGGACCGCTTTCTAGTCGCTCGCGTATTTTTTGTAGTGGCGTGTTGACCGTGTGCTTGCATTGTACTTGAACCTGGTTAAGCTTATCATATTTCATAAAGAAACGAATTAGAACACGGAACAATTTCGATCAAAATCTGTATTCATCACATTATAATATTAGACATACCATCGAACAAGTAATTTTACCATTTTTTGTAGAAGCTTTAAACAACAATTGAGACATTGCAACTGATATAAAAATCATTGATGTGAAATTATATCAAAACAAACGAACCTTGATTCATTGACAGACTGTAAGTATATAAGAATCGTTATATAATATGTATATAGGACCGTATTCGAAGTCATTTCAATTCGTTCCTGAACGATGAATTTCACTTTCCTTCTTGACCAAAGATGCCAGGTAATAATTTCAAACAACAGGGCTGAAAAAGTCTGTAAACTCGGAAAAGTGTCTACGGGATTTATATTCACACTAGAGTGACTATAATCAGAGTGGCGACAGCTGTTCGTTTGGAATGACAGCTACCAGTTCCAAACGAGCAAACGACCTGTCAAATCAATGTAAAGCTAATGGAATGTTTTTAATTGTTGCCAGCATTACGGATGAGATGTCGTCACTCTGGTTATAGGCATTCTAATTCACACAGAATTGAAATTAAAGTTCCAGCAATTTAAAAAGTCTGTGAATTTATTGAACATTTTTGCGAATAAAACTAGTTCACGAATGTCTGCAGGCGAAAAAATGTCTGGTTTGCAATGTGTCAAGTAAAAATACCAAGTTCGCAAATTAATTTGCCTTTGAACAAACCTTGTCTGAGAGAAATCAGTCTTCAGCTCAGCTACACCATCGCACGGCATCTCATTGAATATATCAAATCAATTGTAAGGGTGCATAGTGCAGCTATTTTTACGCGCACGAATTTGACATTTCTTCCACCTACTTGTATGTACGATATTCAATGAAGACTCGTCTTAGGGCGCCATGCTCGAAAAAAAGTATGTCGCTTACGATTTATTTGTAAAATGTTATAGTTGGATGATATCTTGATAATATGATGTCTTTGCTTTGAATCAACAAGTATATCGAGATTGGAAAAGTTGATCAGGGATTGAGCGGGAGTAGATTAGATTATGTCGGATTAGGTCATTTTTTTTAGTCTGAGCCAGTATTTAGAACAATTCGAGAAAGCTGAACGAACGAATGTGGAAGGCATTGGAACAAAATCGGAATTCATATAAAAATACGATCGAACATAATCTTTAGAAGAGATTTCAAATTAATTATTCTATTCTTAATATCAAAAACACTTAAATTACTGTGGCATTCCTCTGAATATTTTTTGTTGTTCTTGAATAAAAACGATAGAATTTGTCCAAACACTTAAAATAAATGCAAATCGACATAATTAGGAGTAAGTATCGAAAATTATGTACGTTTTTCTGCATCGTCCAACGTGAAATGGGAACGTGCCATTTGAGCCAAATTGTTCTGACACTTGGCATACTTAGTTCAAAAGTCTTGAGGTCCTTAGTTCAAAAGTTAGTTTAGATAGGGCAACAGAGGTGTTTTGGCCCACTAAGATTGATTTTATTTTGGCCCACTTTGTAAAAATATCCCCCGAATGTTATAATATCTTTGAAAACCCCTTCCGCAATAGGTAATTTAAAGTGATTAGCTTCAAATTGATGCAACATGGGTTACTTAACATCGATAAAATCCGATGAAATTGATAAAGTTTGTTAGGTGGGCCAAAATATATGAAGTGGCCAAAATACCTCTGTTACCCTAGTGATTGTATAGCCTTTCGTGATGAGTAAAGAAAAGTGTTGGATTCAGACCAAAACATGCATAAGTTGAAAAAACTCCACAGCAAATAAAATATTACTGTGCCAATAAAAATTTTTACCTGTCCTCTCTGGCCAGACCTGATTTTTCATTAGGGCGTATAAGCAAGTGACAGTTTCTCTTTATCCACTCTCTCTTTCGATTATTGTAATGTGATTCAAAAGATTTTCTTTGATTTAACTACTCTGTTTGAAAGTCGATAGTTTCGGGCATTATTATATGCAAAGATTGAGTGATAAACATAGAAACCGCTTGTTAATTAATAAAAGAAAAAGTATACAAACAGAAACTGTGACTTGTTTATACGCCCTAATGAAAAATCAACCGAGATTTGTCTGTAAATCTGCAGATTTCGTATATACACTTAAAATTATTTCTACCTAGTTTTTTAGGAGAAATAACTCATTGTCGAGCTCTTCTATTGGCACATTGTAGCAAAATTAAATTACCGGTAGCGACAGCTGCCAATGAAAAATGGAACCAAGAAAAGGAGGATTCTACCGAAAATTTTCATATCGGCAGTAGTTATAGGGTAACAGAGGTATTTTGGCCACTTCATATATGTTGGCCCACCTAACAAACTTTATGGATTTAATCGATGTTAGGTAACCCATGTTGCATCAATTTGAAGCTAATCACATTAAATTACCTATTGCGGAAGGAGTTTTCGAAGATATTACAACATTTGATGGATATTTTTAATAAGTGGGCCAAAATAAAATCAATCCTAAAGTGGGCCAGAATACCTCTGTTACCCTAAACAACGATTTTTTAGTTTATTCAATAGTACAAATAGATATCAGCAATAAAAGTAAACTCGGAGTAGACGAAAATCGATTCCAAAGTGATTACTACTACGTTTTTTAGTGTAAACCACGGATAAATATGGTAAATCTTCAGAAATGTGTGAAATTGGGTAAGGTTTTTTTTAAACAGAAACCAATGTAATGTTAATTTTTCTAGTAGTGGAATGTTTGGAGAACGTGTACCATTTATTTTGAATACTATAATTGCTAAGCATTTGAAAAATGGTATTGAACCAGGTATAATGCTTCACTCTAAATAAACGTTACCATCTAACATTAAATAAACAAATAAACATTATCATCTCAGAGTAAAAACTTTTTCTTCCTTTTTCTTTTTTCTACTATCATTATTGAAATGAGTTTTTATAAGAAATTGTTCGAAAGGTGAAGTAATTAGAAATTTTCCTACTGATTTGACAGCTCTTGCTGAAAGTATCATCTCTAAGCAAGCAGCGCCTCTGCATTTCAATTTAGCGTCATTGTGTCAATTAGCTACTCAAAATTGTCGTTATCTACTCAAACTTTGAGTTGATCGGTAAAATGGGTAGCGTGCTTTGTTATGGCATAACACTTTCTCTAAACTTATATTTACCTAAATTTTGAGGTCATCACTCGTTACCCAAAATTGGGAAGATGCACTTTAGTTGATTTTGGGTAGGTTTTGTCCCAAAATTAGGTAGTGGCTGGTAAGAGTGTAGTTCTGCAGACATTGTTTGTGCAGACTTTTGAAAATCGAAACTTTCGCAGACTTTCGTCAAAATTTACAGACTTTTGAAATTGTCGTGACGTTTTTTTTTGCTTTTTTTCTTGATCGTAGTGATGATATTCTGATCGATAATCTGTTAGGAAGTGTGGTAAAGAGTACTGAATAAACAAGAAGTTAGTAATACCAATTTTTTGTTAGCCATTCTTCTTAATTGTTTTGGTCTCTGCAGAAGGATGCTAACCACAGTTACTTGACTTCCTAGCAGGCGGCTGTACTTTCTACAGAAATTCACTGACTTTTGCAACCCTGTCTGAAGATATTTGAAATTTTCACCTGGCATCCCTGTTCCACATCGTTCCGAAACAGAGATGCCAGGTCTGCAAATTTGTCTGTAAATCTGCAGATTTGGGGTATAAACATTTTTTGTTGTGCAGACTTTTGCAGTTGAAATTCTCGCAGATTTTTGCAGACTTTTGAAATTCTCGCAGACTTTCGTCTATATTTACAGACTTTTGAAATTTCCGCGACCTTTTTTTTGCTCGCCAAGTCAGTTTTGCGTGCCATACTTTATAGAGAAATTGCTGCCTGCAAGACACACTTGCTGCCTGCAGATTTTTTTTCAGATTTACAGACCCTGTCTGCAGATATTTCAGCTGTTTTCCAAAGAACGGCGAATCTAACATTGACAGCAAATGGAGAAAAACATCGATGAATGTTTCAACTTTGGTTTCAAATCGTATTTAGAAATCATCGTCTATTCTCAGATCAATTTTTGATTAGTCGATGATCTGTTCGTTTATCTTTAAAAAGTATGCAAATTTTACCACTTTCCTTCTATATCTACTGAATAAATCAACATAAAAAGAGTTTCGCCCTTTTTCGATTTGTTTACTTTTATGCTTCCTGTGTGAATGATGAAGTTACGCCCTTGCGCATTTTTTGTGAAATTAGTTGGTTTTCGTGACTAAGATAAATCTCGATGAACATTAGAGAAGGTCCCAAGTGCAAGTGACAGTTTCTCTTGGTTTACTCTCTCTTTCAATTATTACGGCAAATTACAGTAATTTCCAACAAATTCTACAGTGCATATCGAAAGTTGATGGTTTTTGCTATAATCCTATGTGAAGTGTTAGATGGGAAGGTTGCTGATTGGACCGTAATACTCGAAAGAGAAAGTAAACAAAGAGAAACTGTCATTTGCACTTAGGACCTTTTCTCGTGTTTGTCTTCAAATATTCGGGTAATTTTATCGTCTCATTTATTATTTCCAGTAGTAAAAGGTTCGGAAACTATCAAAAATAAAGAAAACAAATAGTTTCGCCCTTCCTTATTAGGAATTGAAGTATCGCCCTGTTTGTTTGCATGGAACACGGAGGGCGAAACTTTCGTAAACAAATGGAATGACAGTTTCGCCCTTTATAGTTCTTTGTATTACTAAGATTGAGATTTTTGTAGAATCCGATTTTTTAGGCAAAATTGTAGGATTTTGAAGAATTTATTGGTAGGAGAGAGAAACTCGATTTGTTTACTTTTGTAAGATTCGTCCTTCTTTGAAAAACAGCTGATTTGAAATTTTTACCTTGCATCTCTGTTCCGAAATGACAAGTTTCTGTTTTCATTTCACTGCGGGCGCCTTGTCCGTTTTCTAGAAACGCCCAAAACGTCAATATGAAAGTGAAATACGTTTACTTGTCAAATATGATGGAAAAGTGTGATGGCGACTAGCTTTTGTTTGTTTATAGTAAAAAATCTTTAATTTCCGCTCGGTTTTGGATGAGTTACTACTAAACCAAGTTAGCAAGTTGTAGGCTTTTATTTGATTTGGCATTTATGAAAGGAAGAAACATTTTTGTATCTTAAACGAAACCGTGCCTACCCTTTGTCAATTTGTACGTAATTGCTTTAGCCTGGGTAGACATTTAAAAGTGACGTGTGTAAAATTTCATTGATAAAAAAACGAAAATGGGTATGTATTATATTTTCGTTATCAGAAGCGTGAGCGAGATTCCTGACAAATAAAAAGTTGATATCAGGCATCGCCATATAATCTTATCCGATGCTCCAGTCTAGTCTTGCTTAGACGGTCGATCGATTAAGGCGGGGTCCACTCCCGCAATGCAGTGTACTGGTCACAAACAAAAATATTATGCAATGAAATCAAAGTGTGATAATGTGGACTCTGAGTAGATATTTATTTTTTCAAAATGTGTTTGTAATACAAAAAAGTGCATGCATTAATCAAACAAACAAAAAACAGTAGGAAATAGTGGGGACATTTAAAAAAAAATCAGTGATAGTGGGAGTGATTATTATGAATGATCGTACCACACATTAGCAATAGTTACTAATCCTTTATAGAAGCGAACTGTCTGAACTAAAAAACAAGTGTGGCAGTGAACCTTAGGACGATTTTCAGAAACAAGAAAACGAAACCAAAAAAGTAAGAAAGCGAAAAATACTCAAAATGATAGTAACTGGGTCCTACAATCTAGGTTAATCTTATGGTAGCAGAGTCAATTGATACGCTTTCTCGTGTTCGTTTTCTTTATGGGTTCGTCTGTCTCCATACGTGTATGGACTGGATGATCACAACTACCACGAAAAACAAATCGCCGCGTACAACCTAACGATCTTGGTGTGGGTCATTCGATGGTACTCGAAAAATAACACGACCACGATTCAACAGTACACACAGTTAGTGAATATTTATCGAAGAAGCAACAACCTTTATACAACGTCAGTAACTACGACCCAAAAATGGGATCACGAAATCGAGTGCCTTCACAACAAATTCGCGATGACTTTCTACTTGAAACAAATTTTGATGACGACGGGACACTAACCCGAGCCTATAACACTTTGAATAATCAAAATGGACACGGAATTCGAGAACCTGGACAGTATTCACAACAACAACAACAACCCAGTATCAGTCGGAGGAGCCTTGCTTATCGGTCCAATTTATCGGTGGATCGATACTCTGATAACACAATACATGGCCGCCGGTCAAAAGGTTTGAGTGACATACTGTCAAAATCAATATACATACTTTTATTTGTGAAATGTTGGGCACATTAGTCATAGAAATCAAAAATCACATCAATGCTTTCTATTCAATCCGCTCAAACCTATTGTGCCTATACCTTCCTAGAAAGAGCTTTCAGTCATCATTCTGCACGAAATGCGTCATCATTGATGGTTTCGTATATCTGCACTCAACGTCGATTAGTGTGTTCTTGATTCAACAGAAAACTGTTAATCTCGAACCGTGTCACTAACCATAATATATTTTATGTTTAAATTAATGCTTCATCAGTAATAATAAAAACCATTCGGTAAAATGTTATTCTTCTATCACGATAAAATTTGAACATAAACATCATGAAACTATGATTTTGACGTGAATACATCTTACTTAACTATTGGGCCTCTTTTCGAAATTTACCCAGTGAGAGAGTAAGATAACCATAAATAACTCAAAAATTACGTGCCTGTTTTGCACAGGAACCGAACTCAAAAACTGAATTCAGAAGTTGGATTCTGGGTCACCTGAATTCTGAATCTAATGTACAAATTAGAATTTAGCTTTAGAAGTTCTGTATCGAAATTCAGTTCCAGAATTTCGATACAGAATTCAAAGAAATTCAGTTACAGCGATTCTAAATTTAAACCTAAGGCTTTTAACTAAAGCTAAAACTAAGATTTCGGAATTCGTATCTTTACCTTACCTTACCTAACAGCTATAGGCCTGGGGTGTCCTTTGCTGTATCAAGCATACGTCTCCACATAACTCGGTCCATGGCTGCTCGTCGCCAGCCACTCAAAGCACGGAGATCACCATCCACTTGATCGATCCACCTTGCTCGCTGCGCTCCTCTTCTTCTTGCACCAGTCGGATTAGATTCAAGAACCATTTTTACTGGGCTGTCGTCCGACATCCTTATGACATGCCCAGCCCACCGTCCGATTTTAGCTGTCCGTATTTCCGTAGACGTCCGATTTTAGCTGTCCGTACAATAGGTGGTTCTCCTAGCAGCTGTTGCAATTCGTGATTCATACGCCGTCTCCACGTTCCGTCTTCCATCTGCACTCCGCCATAGATGGTCCTCAGTACCTTTCTTTCGAAAACACTGAGGGCGCGTTGGTCCTCTGCCAACATAGTCCAGGTCTCGTGGCCATTGAAAACAACCGGTCTAATGAGTGTTTTGTAGATGGTCAATTTCGTGCGGTGGCGTACTTTTCTCGATCGGAAGGTTTTTCTGAGTCCAAAGTACGCACGATTCCCTGCCAGAATACGTCTATGAATTTATCTGCTGGTGTCATTATCGGCGGTCACCAGTGAACCCAAAGACACGAACTCGTCAAACACCTCGATATCGTCACAATCTATCAATATTCGTGGTGGGAGGCGTAGTGTTTCTTCTCTAGAGCCTCTTCCTCTCATGTATTTGGTTTTTGACGCATTTATGACCAGTCTGATACGCCTAGCTTCAGCTTTCAGTCCGATGTAGGTTTCCGTCATCTTCTCAAGGTTACGTGTCACAATATCAATATCGTCAGCGAAGCCAAAAAGTTGTACGGACTTTCGGAAGATCGTGCCACTCGTGTCGATCCTCGCTCTTCGAATCACACCTTCCAGGGCAATATTGAACAAGATACAAGAAAGTACATCACCTTGACGTAGCCCTCTCCGAGATTCTAAGGGACTCGAGAGCGTCCCAGATACTCGGACGTAGCACATCACTCTATCCATCGTTGCTTTGACCAATCGCGTCAGTTTATCCGGGAAACCGTATTCGTGCATGATCTGCCATAGCTGTTCTCGATCGATTGTGTCGTATGCCGCTTTGAAGTCAATGAATACGTGATGCGTGGGTACGTTGTATTTACGACACTTCTGGAGTACTTGTCTTATCGCGAATATGTGATCCGTAGTGGCGCGGGCTCCAGTAAATCCCGCTTGGTGCGGCCCTACGAATTCCTTAGCTATTAGTGATAAACGACGGCAAAGGATTTGGGAGAGTACCTTGTAGGCGGCGTTCGGCAATGTGATTGCGCGGTAATTGCAGCAGTCTAGCTTATCGCCCTTTTTGTAGACGTGACATACCACCCCATCCATCCATTCCTGCGGTACAATCTCCTCCTCCCAAATCCTAGAAATCATCCAGTGCAGCGCTCTAACCAGTGCCTCTCCTCCATGTTTGAGCTGCTCGCCTGGCAACTGGTCATTGCCCGCGGCTTCGTTGTTCCTCAGCTTGCCGATCTCCTCACTTATCTCCTACAGATCAGGGGCTGGGAATCTGTCGTCGGCTGAGCGTGCACCCAGATTGATTCCTGTACCGTTCTCTGTATCTTGTGCTTCGCCATTCAGATGCTCGTCATAGTACTGCTTCCAATTCTGAATTCGTATCCAGAATTCTGATTATGGAATTCAGCTTCAGAATTCTGAAACAAAATTCAAGATATGAACTTAAGATGGAATAAGGATTATGAAACAAAATTTTCTGTATTTCTGAATTCAGTCAGTAAATATGAAAATTAATTATGATCTTTGGAAGTGTGAACGAAGCATGCAAGTTTCATTCGGATTCTCGTACTCCAATAATGGCTCTTGAATACCCACCCGCTTTCTTATTTTGTTAAATTTTTATAATTTTCATGATGATATGGTGAATCCATCGAAGCGTCGATACACCAGTTTCATCAAACCTTTACTGGTATAAATATTTGTTTATTGACTAACAAGTTCATGTTGAACTATCAATAAACATCTAATATATTTATTACACTTTATTTCAACTCTTTCCATATGATCTTTTAAAGAAAGATTTTCATCATAAACTGCTAATGCACTGATGAGTCGAAGACAGAATGTAAAAAATGGGAAATTTCAGTTCGAAAGTTACAAACATTTAATATATTTATTACATTTTTTTTGAACTCTTGTCATGTGATCCTTGGAAGTGAAATTTCTATCATAGGGCTGGCTAAAATACTCAGCGTTGCGCGGAAATGTTTCGTTAAGGCACGATTCTTCAAATAGTCCTGCCAATTAAAATAATCTAAACATGGTGAAAAACAACTTAAAAGACAACCCGATTTAATAACACTTCCTATATGCTTAGACCACACACGGCCAGTGTACCATTTCAGATGTCGTAATAATTATAATTTTCACGGTATTCTCGTCATCCGAGTTAGTTTTATCTTTGATCCCTGTTGTAAGGAACATTTAGAACACCTTTTTCACTATAAATACTTTCCTAGTAACCTCACACAGAAAATTTGATTTTAAATTTAAAAATATTGTGCTTCGAATTCAAAAATATTTTTTGTTCAACCAGCGCCTAATTTTATTTCCCTTTGATTCGAATACATTTGATATTTACTTCAAAGCAAACATTTTTTGTTTCTACTAGAAAAAAAATTAATGAGTTAAATTATAATATACTGTGATTCGAATTCAAAAATATATTTTATTTGAAACGCGGTCTAATTTAATCTCAGTACATTTTGATTCATTGCAAATAAGTTTCGTGCTTTCGTGCGAATGTGTGTAGACTCAATCTAATGAAGGCACCGCGATTCTCGTAACGTGGTATTTGAAGACGATTCAGCCAAGACCGATGTGAACATGAGCCCAAATTGTAACTCCGTATTCACGAATACGGCGTATTAGTGAAATGTAACGATTCTTGAGACTAAAAACATCATAAAAACTTGCGCAGAGACAGACAGAGCTGGCGTTCAAGAATGATACGTTATTAACAGACGGAACTTTTTCAACTAGAATTGTTATTAACGAGTATTTAAATAAAATGTATGACATTGCCTAACGTTCACTATCATGTCATTTCTGTCACACATGGCTAAGACCTTCTACATGTCCATTGATAGATGACATATGAAGACAAACACGAGAAAAGGTCCTAAGTGCAAATGACAGTTTCTCTTTATTTACTTTCTCTTTCGAGTATTACGGTCCAATCAGTAATCTTTCCATCTAACACTTCACATAGGATAATAGACCAACTTCAACTTTCGATATGCACTGTAGAATTTGTTGGAAATTACTGGAATTTGCCGTAATAATTGAAAGAGAAAAAACTGTCATTTGCACTTGGGACCTTTTCTAATGTTCATCGAGGTATATCATGATAATCCCAGAAAACTAACATCATAATCTTTTTGACCCATTGAGTCTCCTTCCACCCTCGTGCCGTTTGGAAACATTCGTACCGACTTCAGTCCATTGTTGGGTAATCATTCGGTTCTTTGACTTATAATGTGTCCAGCCAAACATGTATTCGAAATGCGCTTGCGTAAGTCTTTTTAGTGCAGGACCCAGTGGCAAAATATCTTTCTCATCTCCGGACTCTTACCCAACTATGACATGCTCGCACACCTTCTTTTTCCGGTCACCCAGTACAACTTTATATATTATTATTATTATTATTGTTTATTTCACTCCGGTTTTAATATTCATTTTATGTAATTTTGACACTATCAGAAGCAGTGGAATGGATTAGTGAGCAAACAAAAAAAAACTTGGAGTAGGTAATCCCAGAGACATAACTGCGAGATTGACGTAGGACTGCATTCGAGATGTGTCTAGATAGCAATTGATTTGATACCGTTTGACCGTTTAAGATTTGTAGTATTGAAAAGAACCATTCGGTTTCAAAAGATTGCGTTTGTATTTTATTCTCTCTATGACGATTAACGCGCTCCGCAATTGACATGGCGGGCCTCGACGAATTATGCGAACTTTCGTTATCGCGCTTCCTCTTGGCCTTTGCCGCGTCGTATTTTGCCTGCATGTATTGAGACATGTTCAAGCTTTCACCAATCTTTTACAAAGATAAAACTAAACAATTGGCTACATTTCTTTTATATCTTCAAAATAATTGCTTTAAGTTCCGCCCATATGAGGTTTTCAAAACTAAAGCATTTGTAAAGTTGCTTCATGAAAGATTTACGATATGAAACTGACATGTTATTTGAGATTTCTAGTCCCTAGAGTCCCTGAATTCAAATCAACTGAATGTTGGTTTTATTTTCATTCGTTTAATGCGCTGCCCGCACTGCGATAGAAATTATCAAAATGCTGTACGGGAAATTATTTTTTTCTGGCGTTCAGAAGGACCACAATGTAGAATTCTCTACGATATTAAACACTGTTCGGAACATTTTTCTCGAACGCGATGCAGCAAAATGATGCAGTTAACGTTTGTTTGGTGCAAATTTCGCACAGCGGAAACTGCACAAAGCTATTCAACTTATTCAAGATTTGTATTAAACTGATGAATTTTGCCTTCGATTTGCA
Organism: Malaya genurostris; assembly: GCF_030247185.1. NCBI lineage: Eukaryota > Metazoa > Arthropoda > Insecta > Diptera > Culicidae > Malaya > Malaya genurostris. The sequence continues at coordinate 87,879,379 of NC_080572.1, read as the reverse complement.
TAGAAGCAATTTTAATAGTTCTTTAGATAACATTTAGAGCCATTAGAACGACTGATTTTGTATAATGCTCTCCATCGTTGTCCACTTTTTGTTTTCTTTTTCTCCAATGAAAAACGACCACCAGCAAGATTGCGCAATCGCTCTTGTTTGAAGTGAAACTGGATGTTTGACCGAACCGCAACACGTCTGCTCAGATGGCTGAACTGAACCAGTTTTGGTTAAGGTATTTCTTTTTACGGGATTTCGTTTGTAGCTTTTTCACAAATGGGCGGTCCCAACGATCACAAAAGTAGCAGCAAATAGAATTTTGATTATGTCGTTTCGGATTTGCATATTTGAGTGATAGAAACTATCAAAATGCTGTATGGGACTCATTTCTGGCACTCAGAAGGACCAAATTGTGGAATTCTCTACGATATTAAACACTGTTCGGAACATTTTTCTCGAACACGATGCAGTAAAATGATGCAGTTAACGTTTGTTTGGTGCAAATTTCGCACAGCGGAAACTGCACAAAGCTATTCAACTTATTCAAGATTTGTACTAAACTGATGATTTTTGCCTTCGATTTGCATAGAAGCAATTTTAATAGTTCTTTAGATAACATTTAGAGCCATTAGAACGACTGATTTTGTATAATGCTCTCCATCGTTTCCACTTTCCGTTTTCTCCTATGGAAATGACCACCAGCAAGATGATGCAATCACTTTTGTTTGAAGTTTGTTGTTTTTTCTGCGTTTAGGCTTGAGGAACGGAACCTCATATTCGTCATTGACTGTAGCACCAGTTGAATAATGCCGGGTGTAGTTCCACTGTCTTGGCGTAGATGGCAGCCTTCGTACCCGATATGTCTTCGTTCATGGATTAATATAGACTGAAGCTAGCAATGGATCTATTTATAGATTCGGATAATTTTAATGTTTCGTGTTTGGGCCTATTTTTTCATTATTTACACAATAAAAAAAGTTATTAAGAAATCAAATCTGGAGTAATTTCGTGTCAAAAAAATGTCACAACACAAGGATTCGATTGCCGCCTCCATAAAAACGTTACACTTGAGACGATATTTCCTTGTACCTTCTTGCCATAATGTGGATCGAAAGACCGGGGTTGGAGCTTATTGTGCAGCTATTAAGCCCTCCAAAAACTGTTGTTTGCGTATTATCCAGCACTTTAGTCAGTTTGGAACCGGACCAATCCAGATTTTTCCATTTGACGCTATTTTTGAATGCGATCGACAACTTTTATTAAACTTGCCCTAGTTGATCTCTACAGAAATGTAAACAAATCACTGCACATTGGTCCGAAACGGGCAATGAGCGAGACCAAAATATTTCCGTTAGGGTAAGGGCTCCCTATTTCATCTGACCTCCTATTTTCATCTCCTCCCTTCAGCTCATTACTTTGAACAGGAATAATATCTTACAACGTACCTGAACCAAACTGTGAAATGTTTAAAAATAAATGTTTAAGCTATTGTCACACTTTTCCATTGGAAGAAATGGTTTTAAATTCTTCGGTGATCGTTTTTTTTTTCATTTAAAACACTCACTTTTCGATTTAGGACCAGAGCTGCAAATTGTCAGTCATATCAAATGACCTTGACAGACTGACTAAAATCATCGTCAATTATAATCGGTACGGTCAAAGTGTCTGTCAAATGAGATACTCGATAGTTCTGTGACCAAGTAGAAGTATTAGGTTTTTTACCGTCACTGCTAACCTCAATCGGATGAACACTTTTTGACAGTCCAGCAGTACTGTTTGTAAACAGAAATTTCTTTTGTTTGTTTATTGACAAATTGGATCAGACCATTTACGGTCCGTATCGCCTAAATTAAGTTTTAAAACATTTGTTCACGATTGAATACGGTGCGTTTTTGATATTTATTAAATAAAAGTGACTAGTTGCAAAGTGTAAAGTTGATTGTTTTAGATGTGCTCTTCGATTTTTGTTTAAGCTTGTTTGTAAACAGTACCGCTGAACTGTCAAGGATGAATACTTGTTCATTTGTGTCGTCACGATAAAAAACCTAATACTCAGTCAAAGACAGACGGCTTTTTTGTTTACTCTCTCATTCTGCTATTCCCTGTTGAAGTAAAAAAAATCCATGAGAGTACTAACATAAACATAAATTAATAAAGTTCATTGTTCTTTGCAAAAAGTCATCGGACTTCGGAGTATATTGATGTAAATGAATTCAATTCAATGTTTATGCTGCTTGAATAATACTCAGTCACATCGTAATCAAGCAGTAATAGGAGAAATGAAGATAATATCAATCGCGTCGGCAATCAATGAGCGTCCTGGTGAGTGTAATATCAAGAGAATTTAAGTTGTGACAGATCGGTTCTCAGACACTCAATATATGGTGATTGGTAGAGCCTGGTTGGCAGCAGTACAGTGACAAAAGCTTTCCAATCTTCGTCGTGCAAAGTTGCTAGTTGATAATGACATTTAGCAGCTCTGTTTAGGACACATTTTCGTCTCAGGAATGATCACAAACTTTTGTTTTTTTCCTTGACTATTTTCGCGCCTAAACCACACGAAAAACTAAAAAAAATTGTAAAATTATATGTGATCAATAAATTTCCTGACGTACATTTAATAGAGAAAGCTGTTTTAATCTACCTAGTGCTGTAATGATGCCCTTTTCATATTATTCATTTTCTCTTATATATTACAGCAAAAATTCATCGAAATACTACAATTTAAAAAATTTGAGATGAGAAAGGCAAAAAATCATTTTCTATGCCTACTTGTCCAAACTGTCGCAACTCGCTTCAATCACACCGACGGCATCGCACCCTACCGAACCCTGCCGCGACTCGCTCGCGCGGCGCACTTTGCATACAGCGCGCGTATACAAAAAATCAAATATTTCAAAAACCCTATTTGAGCACAAAAATTTTTTTGTTGATTATGAAAACCAATAAAATATGCAACATTTTAGCATTAAACAGAAACAAAAATCGCGTGAAGAAGGTACTTTAATATCGATTTCTTTGGAAAATTTAAGCAGAAATTTTAGTAAAATTGAACATTTTTAAACAATTTTCTCGTCATTCTATGACAAGAATAGTTGTTTATCCATTTGCAAAGTTTCGTATAATTCGAAAGAGAACTTGAGTTTCAGGAAGCATTACAATGAAAAGGTATATAAATGTTAATGTAACTAAAAATAGTATAAAAAATTCGAATATCGACGAAATATTTCACAAACATGTTCGTAGATACTAATACTACAAAACAAAAACACTTATTGTAAAATCGGTTACCTCGTGAAAAATGGGGGGGCCACTTCAGAAATTTTTACTCAGAAGGGCTAATGCCTAAAGAACAATTCCTTTTTTGTTTTGTTTTTAAGTTTAGCCAATTAACTGCACAGTAAAATTTTGACCCAAACATTTTTACACGTTGAAATGATTCAAAACTGGTTTCAAAAATATCTTGTGTTGTGTTATAGTTGGCAATTTTAAAGAAAAAATCGGACATTTTGAGCCTGAGAGTGTAATAGTGCAATGTTTTGTGTTGATTGCTGTCGCCATTACTAATTAATAGGATAAATAAAAATACATTGAGGTGGAATTAGGAGCAGAGTAGTGAACATAACAGAAGTCTTTTTAGCTGATTTTTCAAACATTATTTTGATTTCCAAGGAAATGAATGAATTCTTCATGTGGAGCAAGGCGAATTGAGCTGAAATATAAAAAAAAATCATGGTGATTTTAGTGGCTAAATCAGGTTTCCTCACAAATGAGAAGAAATGAAAGCCCTTACCCAATTAAATATTATTTTTTGTAGTTCGTGTCTTCACAAAAGTTGTTTGTAATCAAATGGCGCTTCTTCTGATATAAAAGGTCATTAGGGTGGTCTATGTTGGGATTGAATTCTAGAATCTAACTTTTTGATTGAATTTAAAAATGTGAAGTTGTAGGAAATTTTATTTTGAGTAACTTTGCTGAAGAAACGTTTTTCTAGCTTTTCAATTTGATCGAGTTATATACATAGTAGCGTGTTGAATTTCATCCGAATCTGACACCCGGTTCCGGAATTACAGGGTGAAGTGTATTTAAATCATACCGTCATTTAGAGCGACTATACAAAAAACTAACTTTTCAAATTCACTATCACCCAAAACTAATGTTAAAAAAGCGAGTAAGGAATCTTTTAAATTCAGTCCAATCCATATACGCCATAAACTAGATATATGCCAAGAACTAGATATATCATATTATTTCGCGTGTGTGTGTTCCAGCATTATGTAGCTTTCTGTGATGTCTATAAAATCATCATTTTCTGTGCCTTTGGTACACATTTCAGTATTCTGACAAATAGAATTATAAGTATCGGTTCAGTTAAAAATAAACCATCCTTTCCTTCCTTTGCAGGAGAATGTTGCAGATCGTGTATGACACGAATACCGTACGCCACACTGATAGCGACGGTCATGTGCCTTATCGGTGTAGGCATCTTCTGCGGCACAATGTACCGTGGTACTTCACTGGCAATTATCATGCTCGATCAAGTTTTTCACCTGAGACTTCTGTGGTACGTTACACGATTTTCTCGCTCGATTGGTACGTTTTGAAAGCACAATTATTTTGTTGCGTTCTATTATTTTTCAGGATTGAAGCAGTTCAAATGATCTTTGTCGTGATCGGCGCATCGATGGGTGCCCTTGGATTAATGATCCTGTTTGTCGGATTCCTCGCTACCGGAGCTACCCGGTACAAGGTTTACCGGGCGTGGGGCTCCCGGGTCGGGGGACGTATCTCGTGTGCCGTGTTCATGGGAATCACATATGTGCTGAAGATTGTATGGATCTTGATTTTCTGTTTTCTGGGTATCGTGACGTTCTTGTTCACCGTGTTCTGGAACATGTGCGAGAACCCGAATGTGCAATCACACCGAAACTGTATCGATTTGACTCAGTTCTGTAAGTCGTTTTGGTTTTGGTTCCGATAAAGTAGATCTTAATGGGTCGGTAATTTTTTTACAGATTTCATGTTCCCAGCGGGAGTAAAGCAAGAGGATATGAACGTATGCGAACAAAGCAAGGTGAAGGCTTTCTGCAAGGACGGCGTCGAAAAGTGTGAGATCATGTTCATCTTGGCAACGGTTAGTTGTATGCTAATCATTCTCAGTTTGGTACATTACTTGATGTGCCTAGCTGCTAACTACGCTCACATTCGAGACCATGAAAAGTTTCAAGAACTACAGGAGATCCAGAACCTGACCGAGATGGAGTACACGGCTGCCTCAAAGGACCGGTTCTAGGATACCGCCCAGGAGATTTATATTGAGCACTGCACCTGATGATGATCGGCAGCTGGTGGTGCTTTACGAGCAGCTTACGTTTAAGTTTACTTAGTACACTGTCCGGTTAGTTTATTTTTCTTCAACAGTGAACTTTGTTTATTGACATTCACATTGATTTAAGATTTAGTTTTTTTACTATTGTTTCTCAATTAGGAATAGAGATATAATTTCTGTGCTTACCGTCCTTCGGTAAGTGGTATGTTTGTCCGTCCGTTTGATGTCATTCCATTTCCATTACCCTATTCATTTAATTCACTCTGCTCAATATAAGTACTCCTGGATACTATTAACGTAATAATATTAACCTTGTATTGCATAACAGTAAACAGAAACGAACAATTCAATAGCATAAAGCAAAAATGCACAAAAAATCATACTAATGCATTAGAGAAAATGAAGGCTGACAATAAGACAATTATCAGACCGCAATTGAACATCACATCGGCTAAATTTACGAAAGTTACTCAGTGACCCCAGAAAACATGTAAAGGTTTTGCAAATCGCACAATATGTTAATAAATAATAGATATTAGGATGAATCCAGAACGCCTCAACAGTTTAAGTATTACACATATCTCCATATGAAAATAAGTTTCGAGACTCCGTAATATCAAGCAAATGATCAAGTTTATTTTTCTAGATTATTGATTCCATCATTCTCCCTTAAATTTTCCTACCCGTCGTAGTGAGGAATGTTGATGATAGTCATACATTCAATGTCAATTTTGGTTCAAATTTATCTCGAGAAAAATTGATACCTGTTGAGAAATATTCAGTATTAGTATTACTTCTGGCATTCCTTGCGTTCGGACATAGAAGATATTCGGAGTCAAGAACAGAACAAAATAGCACATCTATTTCCCGAAAATTCCAAAACCAATAGCAACGATCTATGCAAGAAACAGAAAAACAAAAAATAAAATAAACTACCGAGTTGCCCAACCCACAACACCGTGTGATATCGTAGGAACAAACAGAGATAGTCAGCAAAGATCATATTATTTTGCTTACATTACAAAAGAGAAGTAGAACAGAAGGTATTTATATAGAGCATCCTATCCAAAACAGATTCTTGAATTGGCAGTTTCGCCAACATATTAAAAACCCATTCTCTGAGCATTCCCTATCGCAAATGTCGAAATCCTCTAGTTCCAGAAGATCACAGTTAAAATTATAATGAAGTATGCCTTTCCGAAAGAAGAAGCAAATTCAAGTGTTTCATCAGTGTTAATACATGCAGTATACAAGAACCAATTTCCAATTAGTCGGAATTGACTGCGGTGGGGATTCTAACTCAGAAAACCATTCAAAACGTTTCTTAACCCGTACTATTTAACATTACCTGTGCATATTTACAGCTTTGATTCAGACGTCACTATATACATACTAACATTCCTAGGCTATAATCCTATCATAGATATGTACAATCTAATACAAAATATAACACAATCATTATACGTCACAGTCTATAATCGCATTTAGCATCACTAAAATCAAGCGACATATTTCTATTCGCAAACGTACTATTCAAACATTCTTCACAACTATTTAACCAGTATTTGTTACTCCTTTATCATTAAATCATATCATTCCTAATTATTCCATATATATCGGCTTTATTCCTAACCATTACCCCTGTACATTTGAATCATTCTTCCAATGTCTGTTAGATGTGGAACTGCTTTGATGTATTTCTCTCTCGCGTTAGCCAAAAGCTCATAACGAACTACAAGATCATCATTTAAAAATGTCGCTCACAAATCATTTCCATGTTTAAGTTTTGCTTACATCACTTGTTCACAATTATCTCCGTATAATTGGATGGATCCATGGAGAGAAAATTGCCAGAAGAGAAGAAAAGGAAAATTTGTTGTAAAATAATATACAAGTAAAGTTTATTTTTAGGATAGTATTCGTCCATATACCGGAAATTTTGAATAAAAGACATTTTAGAGATTGAACTTTTTGGTTCAGATTAGAATTCTAATATTAGTTTGAATTTTATTCAGAAAAACCTGTTTTAATATATATATATATATATATATATATATATATATATATATATATATATATATATATATATATATATATATATATATATATATATATATATATATATATATATATATATATATATATATATATATATATATATATATATATATATATATATATATATATATATATATATATATATATATATATATATATATATATATATATATATATATATATATATATATATATCTGTATATATGTATATAGAATACTGTTATTCTTTTTAAAATGTTTCTCTTCGATTTTTGAAAGAAACCAATGGATTGTTTGTGCATTAACTCGTATAACATACAGAATAAAACAATGCTTTGTTCGCGTCCTTGAGAAAACAAAATGAGTATTATATGTACTTCCATCACCGGAACCCGAGAACCGGTATAATCGAAGTCGCTTCATACGGCCACCAACTAACATGGCGTACAAACTCTACTAGTTTTTATTCAAATTTTGAAGATTTTATGCAATTTTACCATCGCACTCTAAATGACGATTTAAATGTTCTTACGGTTATTTTTTCGCCGGTTTAAAAAACGGTGTACAATATTTAACACACTTTACCCTATAACTCCGGAACCGGACCTTTCATTTGAATCCAGGTATGTGAAAATCGGTCAAACTATCGCTGAGAAAAGTGAGTGAGATCCACTTTGGAATATATGACCACTATTTCCGGTGCTTCCGGAACCGAATGATAGCCGAAATTGGTTTGTTTAGCTGCCTACTGATAATGGATATCGATTTGTGGAGTTTTGAGTTCAGTTTAGAAAAAATAATTGCGGTTTTTGTTTAGCCGGTTTAAGTGACGGTGTACAATATTTAACACACATTACCCCATAACTCCGGAACCGGAAGTCGCATCCGGATGAAATTCAGGAGTTTTGTGTGACACCTTTCATTTGAATCTAAGTTTATAAAAATTGGATGAGCGGTCTCTGAGAAAATCGATTGCACGTTTTTAGTTCATTTTGCACGTTTTACCCCATAACTCCCGAACCGGAAGTTGGATCCAGATGAAATTCAATAACAACTTATGATTCTGCAAGGTTTTCAATTTAAATCTTAGTTGAAGAAAATCGGTTGAGTGGTCTTTGAGAAAATCGAGTGAACTTTTTCTTCATTTTTTTGTACATTTTACCAAGTTACTCCCGAACCGGAAGTCCGATCAGGGTAAAATTCAATAGCACCCTATGGGACTAACAGACCTTTCATTTGAATCTAAGTTTGTGAAAATCGGTCCAGTCACCTCCGAGAAAATTGAGTGCACGTTTTTATTACATGCACATACACATACACACACAAACAGACACACACAGTTGAAGTAACAAAATACCTCTTTCAATAGTGTGAGAGCGGCCTTCAAATGAGGTTCTTTTCAAAAGAACCGCAGCTCACCAGCTCACTCATTTGCTACCCAGTTCACTGCATTATGACGAAGGGAACACGCTACGAGCTGATCGGATCTTCGGCTCTTTAAGAGATTTAATTTAGTCAACATCAATTAAAGATAAGTTAATTCGCATTGCATTCATTGCATCATTGCAAATCAATGATTCAATTTCGATCATGCATATGAAAGAAAACCGGTGCATAAGAAAAACGGCGCACAAAATGAACCTTCAGTTTAAACTAAAAGAGCTGATGAGCTGATACATCGAATCGATTCACTTTGGTGAGCTGATCGGCTCGGAGCTGTTCACCAAAATGAGCTGTTTTGCACACCTCTACCTCTTAGGGCCAGAAAAACTCTGGCCCTATGTTTGAGGTTGGGAATCCAACCCCGATATATCTCATCACCTGAGTATTGGATATCCGCTCTCTGCTTTGGTATATCTTCACTCTTTTGTTCTACCGATACACTATGTAAGCTCGAAACGCAATCAAAAGCTTTCGTGCACGATGCGTCCGATGTTCGAATTTACTGGGTAGGATGATTCAAAGACATCATATTAACAAGATATCCAGCTCTCACATTTCCCGAACAAATCATTGGCAACATCCTTTTTTGCGAGCATGTCGCCCTCAGGTGAGTCCGCATCGAATCTGATACATAGAAGTAGGGGAGAGAAATGTCAAATTTGTGCGCGCCAAAATAGCAGGGCTGCGCACCCATACAATTGACATGATATGTTGAATGTGATGCCGTGCGATGGCGTTGATGAACTGAAGATTGATGTCGCTCCAAGCTGACAGGGTCTGGATGATTCTAAACCGAACAGAAGTAATACGTACGCAAGTCGATCGAGTAATGTTCGAAAATTGAACAACTCGAACGAATGATATTCGAGTTCATACCCAACTCGAACGGAATGGAGAATGGAAATTGCACATTCGATTGGAATGTTTCGAATCGATCGACGTACAGAATAGGGGTGATTGACTTTAACCGGGTGTTTGATGATACGATAAATGAAACGTGCAACGCAGTTTGGTCATGCACGCTTCAGAGAATTCTATGCCCCAAAAATTACTTCATCGGAGATTGCTTTCCTCAGTCCATGATTTTAATAAAAGATCTCCTGAAATCAATCCGGATCCGACCTCCGGTAACAGAATCACAGGATGAAGAGTGCTAAAAATTTTAAGCATTTATACAGAGCAGGCTAAAATCAATTCCAATCAATAGGCCTTACTAGTTGACGGCTGAAAAAAGCCGACTACGGCTTCAGGTTCCAGAAGCATAGGAAATAGAGGCTTAACTAACTCTCATGATCTCATACGGAATCCCTAAATTTCATCCAGATCCGACTCCCGGTTCCGGAATTAAAGAGTGACGAGTGTTTAAAATTCTGTACCGTTACTTAACGTGACGAAGCAAAAACGGATTCAAAACTGGAACACTATTCCAATCAGTATACTGACTTCTTGTTCCGGAACCACAAGGGTGATGTGTGCTTAGAATTTCAAGACGTCGTTAGGAGTGATGGTGAATGAATGGGAATTCTTCTTAATTGGCTCCAAACTACTGATAAAAATCATGCCCGATTTTAAGCACCGACTATTACTCTTCGTAAAATCAGCGATGATTATGCTCACTCGAAGAGAGTATGGACAAAATCTCATCCGGTTCAATATCACTATATTGATGTTTCATAAACTCGCACGTGATAATGAAATGATAATCATTCAAAATCATTCTCACGATTATCAGCCATGCAAGGGCTTTCACTGAAAATGGTGGTATTAAATAGAGTGGGTGATGTATTGAAAACCAATTTCAAACTAATCTTAATATTCCATGCTGTGATTGAAAACAGTTTTAGAAAATATTACCGCTATTGACTATCTGGTTGAAACGCTGCGAAAAAACTTTGTACTCCTGTTACTTCTATAAATTAAATTCATGCTAAATAGCGTTTAATTGTGTTCAATCTAATGTCTCAATAATCAATATTCAGAATGTTTTTTTTTTTGCTGTATTTGCATTGCATATTGGTATTGCATTGGACTTCCGACATCTTAATATTGCAAATTGCTGCATGGCGATATTTGTGCAAATTGTAGCTGCGATATTGGACTAGGTGATAATTGCGACACACTATTCAGAATTGACAATGCTACCCCAATATCTACTCCAGAAAAACAAACGATTTTCTTTATCATGCTCGGTGATGATTTTGTTAACGATTCTCACCAACGATTATTATCGGTGATGATAGCTGATTTTTTGAGAATGATAATCCCAACACTGATAAACCTATAACTAACTAAGCTATTTGAAGATGAACTGACACGATTGATCTCAGTGGTGATGACCAATTGATATGGTAAATTTTAGCATCTGTGAGGATATCGAGTCTCGGAGAATTAGCATAGCTTGGAAAGGTGTGATAAGAACGAGAATTCAAAGAAATAGAACGATCTTCCAGAAGCTCGTGGTGATATTGACACACATTTATTCTTGACTGTACCTTCATATATTCAATTTTATTAATAAAAATATATAATAAATTACAAGTTTACAGTTCAACTGGGAATATGGTCAATTTTGTACTTCATTGAATAGTACACTGCTTAAAACATCTTCACAACGAAATAGAGAGCTTGATCGCTGATGTTTGTTTTACTTATTTCACCGCAAAAATCGTGTTACTGGCGTCCGCGGTGTTCCATTGAGAACATTAAACGGAATAGACGGAACCGGGGCAGCGTTCAACTGTCGCAGCACCTGGGGCATCTGATCGATCTTCTCTCTCAAAGCCGTAGGCAACAACGCCTCTTCCTCGGTAGAGTAGTGTTGCAAGGGACTGCCGGAGCTTGGCGAAAATGTTATGCCCCCTCCCTGTTCAATTGGGATCAACGAAAGGGTGGCTCCATCCAAGAATTGGACTTGAATCACACCTTGTGAAAGTTGAACTGCTGTTCCAATACCAGGGACAGTACATTTTTTTGTCGCTACGTTGGAAAAATTCCCAACAGCTTTGGGTGACAGAACCTGCCTTCGATTGTGAGGTACTGCGGATGCATGGGAATTCACTGACATAGCAAACGAAGATAGATGATGTGGTGTCATAGGCGATCTAGGAGTTGATATGTTAGACAGGAAACCGTTTTCCTTCGACGTGTACGACACCGGTCTTCTTCCGATGATCAGTGGAAAAGTGTTCCCCGTTTGTACGACTGATAGAGCTTGATCGATGTTTAGACAATGCTCAAGAGTTTGTTTAAAATGTTCATATTCCAAGTTCAATGCTGAAGTCAGGTTATCAAACGCGTTCACGGTGTGACCTTTGTAATCTACAATTCTAACTCCTTCTTGCTTAGACTTGACAAATTTTGTCCCTGTAAGTAGAGTGGACTTAAATATTGATTCAGAATATTAGGTTAAAACTTCACACTTACCGCTGTAGAAGCTAACTTCGTAATCTTCAAGAGATTCCATAAGCTGACACTTTGCCATTTCGCTGTAGTACGTAATTTTTGGTGTCTTCGCCTTGACCATTTGGACGAATCGTGATGCGTACATGTACTTCTTCCAGTGCTTTTCTGGTATACTCTCATAACTGAAGATACTATCGGCTCCACTGGAGGGCAAATCTGGTGGTTCATCTTTCACCACCGAACCTTTTCCTCCCTCTGGATGGTAGAGGATGAAACGGAGGCCATCCGACGATATTCGACATACGTCCACAACACGGTCTTGCTTATAGCGTGTTTTGTATTTGATAAATTCCAGTACCACCTCGCCGTTTGGTTGAATGCTAAGTATTGCGTTTTTCGTTTTATGGCGATTGGGAAGAAGCCGAGCGGTGTTGAGGGGTGGAATATCAATTTTCCTCTTGGATTGTCGGGGTGGACTTCGTTGCTTTGATGTATCCTGAAATCCTTTATGTTTGTCTCTTGATTCAAAACGATCAAGAAAGTCCTGAAAGATGTATTCAAACAAATTAATATAAATTTCTGCTCTTCACAATTCACACGAGGAAACAAGAATACTAGAACTAATACCGAATATACTCACATATTTTGCCGGATCCAGTGAATTGCGACAACTTCTCGTGGGTCCTTTTGTTAGTTCATAGTTCTCCTTGACATCCAGTGGGCTATAGCTGCTCGTTTGTTGATTTTGATTTTCATTTGAAATATGATACAGCATCGATATAGAAGCCGATTTCGGCTTCGAGTCCAAAAGCGAAATTTTATTGTAAAAATGCTGTTGTTGGATAGTTTGGGGTTCAATTTGGCCATGCAATGCATGTGCACATCCGGCCGAATTTGGTCGATATACATTATCTAGTTCAGCCTTGTTAATGTTGTACTTCTCCATTAGCTCTAAACTGTTGAATTGCTGTAGCAGTGATATTTGATTCTGTTGCGGAACATTTTGAGAAACAGTTGTTCGTGGGTCGACACTGATACCAGAAAAAAAATCCGATGTTTGTTTGGGAAAGGAGGAATTCGATTTTGGAGGTAAAATACTCTCTTGGAAATTTTGCTCCTGTTCAATTATTGGTTGAAACCGCAAAGGTTTTTGATGACCCTGCTGATATCGCTCCTGAGAGAAGTGAGAAGGATTGTTCGATCGATTTCCACTGCTCGAAATTGTCACAATACCACTGTCAGTTGATGACATTGTACGCCCAAAGTTATTCTTATCCTCGGAGAAAGCATTGCGCATAAATGGATGTTTTAAAACCTCTTCTAGTTTCATTCTTTCGGCGGGATTCTTTTTCAATAATTGATCAATCAAATCACGGGCTTCTTGGGATATGTACGAAGGTAAAGTGTAATTAGACATTACAACTTTGGTCAAGGTAGATTTTACTCCTTCCGTGTCAAATGGAGGCCTTCCCACGAGAAAAGTGTAGAGCATACATCCTAGGCCCCATACGTCAGCCGGTAGTCCGTGGGAAGCACGGGATGCCACTTCTGGCGAAATGTAGTTTGGTGTACCGCAGAGAGTCATATGTTTTTCATCTGGTCGCGACAACTGCGTTGCTAAACCGAAATCCGATATTTTTACACCCATGTGTCGTGTCAGCAACAAATTGGCTAATGACATGTCCCGATGAAGAATTTGATTAGAATGTAAATACAATAGTCCATCAACAACTTGTTTGAGCACCGATGCCGCCTCATGTTCGCTAAACGTTTTCTTTGTTTCCCGTAGATATCTTTGCAGTTCTCCATTTTCAGCTAATTCAAGAACCAGATAAACATAATTGGCATCTTCAAAAAATGTGTACAATTCTAGTATGGAAGGATGCTTCAGTCGAGAGTGAATGCTCACTTCCTGGCGAACCCTATTAGCCATTCCTGCTGATTGCATTAATTTTTTATCAATCTGTAACGGCAAGTATTAATGTTCAGCGATCCGGAACAAACGCGGGAAACTTACCATTTTGATCGCTACATAAATTCCTGTTCGGCGACATTTGGCTCGATATACACAAGCAAATCCTCCTTTGCCTAGAAGATCTTGTACTTCGTATTCCTGAAGCGGAATATTTTAATTAAATTTCAAATTATTATACGTAAACAAAATTGTTAACCTCAATCTGTTCTCCGAAATTATCCAGCATTGTTATTGATGTTTTATGCCTCATTTAACACACTATTATTAAAAAGAATCACTTCACTCTAACAAAGTTTCAATCATGTATCTGAAATAAATCATTATCAAGGACAAAATAATACTTCTTTTCGGATTTTATTGGTAAACAGCAGCGTCGTTAGGATTAGTGAAAGAATTTGAATGAGAGAACACAACGAAACTACACATCACCATTCACCACAGCAGAAACCTAACGAAGATTGATTGAAACGTCACAGTGATGCTTGTGAATTCTACATGAAAAACTTAAATTACCCAAAGTTGTAAGAATGCACTCACTGACACTTTTTTTGAATATCAATAGGCCCAGGACAAAAGGGCCTAACTGGAAAGGAGATCCTCTCTTTGTTTACTTTTTGTTTTGATTATTACGGAGCCATTCCTGCAATTTCTTGATGGTTTCCAATATAAATCGAAAGCTTGTGGTTTCAACTTGAAAATTTTGCGAAGAGTATAGCGTCGATTATAAAATCAATCCGGTAAATCGTTAAAGAAAAAGCTAACAAAGAGAAACTGTCATTTGCAGTTAGGCCCTTTTGTCGTGGGACGGTCGAGTTCTAGACTTACCAACATATCAAGTACGCTTCATTCATCTTAGCGCTGAAAAAGTATATATCTTGTTTGGTACCAAATAGGGTAACAGAGGTATTTTGGCCACTTTATATATTTTGGCCCACCTAACAAACTTTATCGATTTCATCGGATTTTATCGATGTTAAGTAACCCATGTTGCATCAATTTGAAGCTAATCACATTAAATTACCTATTGCGGAAGGGGTTTTCAAAGATATTACAACATTTGGTGGATATTTTTACAAAGTGGGCCAAAATAAAATCAATCCTGAAGTGGGCCAAAATACCTCTGTTATCCTACAAATAATAATAATACGTCTAGGTCCCATACAAACGAGCCATCAATGTTTGGTTCATCGATTGAACAAGCTGACCTAGCCCATACCTCTGTTTTGTTGCGACAGTTTGAAAATGTGGAAAAATATCGTTTCTGGAAACGCTTTATGCATCAGTGCAAAACAAGTTTGTTTGTTTATGTTTACTGTCGCTGTATTAAATTGCAACAAATTCAAATTCGAAAGCATGTTCGACTTTCAGCTGCTTCCTGCATTTTGCAATTGTTCAGGAATCGTGGAGTGTGCCTATAATCAATTGGTTCCTAGTGGGGTTATTACTAATATTCCTAAGAAAACATCAGCAAATATTCCCTACTTTTTGCCACCTATTTTGTTTAGTAGTTTCGACACCGGTCAAACGAGTATTTTCATGGCGAAAGACATTTTGACGAATATGGTTGGTCCCGGCGAAAGGCATCATGCAAGTAGTACAAAGCATGAATTGAACATATTTAGTTTAACCTAACCTCTTCCTAAATAACCGAATCCACTTGCACTACGAATTATTTAACGGAAGAGGATTTCTAACGAAACAGTTGAATTAATCCGGAATAGTTTCATGGTTGTTTGGACAAAATCAGCAGCTAAGGGTACACTCCAGTTAAGCGATGAAGATGTGCGGTATATGTTGCCAGTGATGGGACTTTATTTCATAAACGGGCCTTGACGTGTAACATAGGTACGATTTTGATACGATCCACGAAAACACTTTGAATCTTGATTCTATCAGTTACTGGATTATTGGTAGCGACACCTGTCAATGGAAAATGGAACCAAGAAAAGGAGGGTTCTTTCGAAAATTTTCATATCGGCAGTAGTGATTTGCAACATTTTTACCTTTCTCTATAGAAAGGTATTAGAATTGCTGGAAAAACCGACTTTCGAACGGAGCATCGGAGACCCATAGTGTTATATACCATTCGACTCAGTTCGACGAGATCGGAAAATGTGTGTGTGTGTGTGCACTTTTAGAAGATATTTGAACGCGCTCAATTTTCTCAGATGGCTGAACCGATTTTAATTAACTTGGGCTGACGTAATGTAACAAAAAGCGTTGTATTTTAACGCGCGCAATTTTCTCAGAGATGGCTGAACCGATTTTAACAAATTTGGGCTCGTTTGAAAGCTACTGTCGGCCCATTGATCAATTTCGAAGATCAAATGGCTGTGACTTTTGGTTCCAGAGATATGATTGTATAAGTGACGTAACCGACAAAAAGCGTTGTATTTTAACGCGCGCAATTTTCTCAGAGATGGCTGAACCGATTTTAACAAATTTGGGCTCGTTTGAAAGCTACTGTCGGCCCATTGATCAATTTCGAAGATCAAATGGCTGTGACTTTTGGTTCCAGAGATATGATTGTATAAGTGACGTAACCGACAAAAAGCGTTGTATTTTAACGCGCGCAATTTTCTCAGAGATGGCTGAACCGATTTTAACAAACTTGAGCTCGTTTGAAAGCTACTGTCGGGCCATTGATCAAGTTCGAAGATCAAATGATTGTGACTTTTGGTTCCAGATATATGATGGTGTAAGTGACGTAATCGACAAAACACACTGATTTTTACCGCTCTTATATATAAGGGTGCCAACATTTTGGGATCACCTCTATTTTCGTTAAGCTCTAGTGCTCAAAAGTTTAAGCACCTCGAAAAAAGCCTTCATGCAAAATTTGAGCTAAATCGGACATGCGTAAGGGGTGCTGCCCGGTGGTAAAGGTTTGACAATTTTCGATCTTGAAAAAACACCATAGGGGGGAGTACATGAAATTTCTAAAATCGAGCCCCACTTAGAAAAAAACGTTCAACGGTGGTCCTTCATTGGTCCAATACGTTGGATCATTGGTCTAATGAAAGTCCAATCAATCGTTCAACGGGAGGCCAACACGGGACCTTCGTTTGCCGATTTTGAAACAGACCGTTGATCCGAATGCAATTTTTTTTTTCGTTCAAAAAACCCGGCAGACAGAGGTCCATTGTTGAAGCATTTTTACCATGAGGAGTTGGAGCCCCGTTGGACTAGTTTTACTGCAGAATTTCTGAAGTTTTTTCCACTTATTTGTTTGAACTAACAATACAAGGTGAGATGAAAAAACTGCAACCAACTTCAGACTGCTGTCATTTCTAAACCGCTCGTCCCACAGCTGTCAGATTTATTCTAGTGACAGCTCATTATATTATTTACAAGCGCACAAAAGCATTTTGGTGGGAATTTTTCAGAAAAAAAGTTATTTGTGATGGAATTCAAGTGTGATAGTGTGATTGCTTTGCATTTGGCTGGAAAACCACAAGTGGCTATCGTTAGAGCCCTCCAGCATTTAAAAGTGAATAAATCTTTTGTGTCTCGTACCATCGCTCGTTACCGTGATACTGGTAGCGTAGCCCGACGTCAAGGAAGTGGACGAAAAAAAACAGCAACATCGGCAGAAATGGTTCGAAAAGTGAAGAAGCGAATTGAACGAAATCCGCGTCGCAGTGGCCGAAAAATGGCTCGTGAGCTGAACATATCGCAATATGCCATTCGGCAAATATTGAAAAATGAGCTTGGACTAAAGCCATTGAAGTTCCAAAAAGTGCAAGATCTTACTGATGCGCAAAAAAAAGTTAGACTCGAAAAAGCTAAAGAGTTGCTTCGCTTGGCCGAAAGTGGTGAACTGCCGAATTTGGTTTTCTCCGATGAGAAACCATTCGTTATCCAGCAGTTTGTAAACAAACAAAATGATCGTGTTTACTTGCCAGAGAGGTCAGCTGAAAATTTGCAACTTCGGTTGGCCACCAGAACTCAAAAGCCGGCCATGGTGATGGTGTGGGCCGCCATAACAGCCGATGGTCGCTCGCCGCTCGTATTCATCGACCGTGGGGTCAAAATAAATGCGCAAATCTATCGCGAAAATATTTTGGAGGGAGTTCTGAAGCCCTGGGCACGCAAACATTTCGGCCGCAGACCTTGGACATTCCAACAGGACTCAGCACCATCGCACTCAGCACGCGCCACCCAAGAATGGTTAAGAAATGAGGTTCCTCGCTTCATTTCCACCGCACAATGGCCACCAAAATCTCCGGATGCCAATCCGTTGGACTATTGTGCCTGGGGTATTTTGGAAAGCAAGGTTGGCACTAAAAAATACCAAAGTGTCGATCATCTCAAGCAAGCGCTTCGCCGAGAATGGGACAAAATACCGCAGAGCCACTTTCGGGCAGCGTGTGATGGTTTCATTGGCCGTTTGAAGGCCATAGTTCGTGCCAAAGGTGGCCAATTCGAACAAATCTAAACCGATTCTCAAATTTGATGTTATTTCCGACATTTTTTGCTTTCATTCAATAAAATTTAAAAAAAAAATGGAAAAATTATGGCGTTTTACTTTGTTGCAGTTTTTTCATCTCACCTTGTACATACCTACACAATACTTTTACTTCACGTAGAACAACAACAAATTTTCTTTCTATGTAAAGGTAACACAATAATAATTTTCACACTATTTTTGCAAGAGAAAAAACAACAACAAACCGTTCCAGCAAATTGAACGATTATTTCGTGCAATATCGTTCAACAAGCGCTCAAAGACCAACAAAATTGAACGGCCTGCTGAGAGGGACTCTTAAAACTGCATGAAACATCGAAATTTAGTGTCATCTCAAAAATTTTTTTTTTTTTTTTTTGAAAAAATCAACTTTCTGGGAGTTTTGATATTTTTTCTATGTCCGAAAAAGTCGATTTTTTCAAAAAAAAATTTTTCGATGTGACACTAAATCTCGACGTTTCATGCAATTCTAAGCCTTTTGGCATCAATTTTTTTTCGATTTCGAAAATTTCATGTACTCCCCCCTATGGTGATTTTTCAAGATATATGAAAATTCCACTAAGTGGACTGAAAAGGGTCTTTTTAGATTAGCATCACTGTTCTCATACAAATAGGCAACGCAAATGTCAAGCACTAATTTGGAAAAATGATGCTGACTGTGTGACATAAACACTGAAGCATGCTTTTGTGAACTACTCGAATCAATCTGAATCAATTGGTGTCAAAATTAGTATCCGAAATTATTTAATAAAAATATGAAATATATTTTCATGAGACTGTTATGAAAGAAAAGAAAGGCATTATCACACCACTAGCACAGATAACAAATATTCAGGCTCACATATGAACCCTGTGTAAAATTTGCTCTATCAGCGTGGCGAACACTTGCAGATGTCACCACGATCGACAAAATGTTCCACCACGATTTGGGTGCCACTTTCGCATGAGCCACAGTTTTTTGGTGCAACATTCACATTGCGCTAGATTTTCGTTTTGCTGTTCGTTAAATTGACAAGTTTATTTTTGGTTTATTCCGATCGAATTTTCATGTGATTTATGCAACATAGAAATAAAGTTGTCTTTACCACTTAGGCAAATCGTGTGATAAGTGATAAAATTGTTGTAGTTTGAATATTTCTATAACAGGCAGGAGGATTTTGTTATCGTTCTGGAACGTAGTGGAACGTTTTGATAGATCGCGGCGAACAGTCGGGTAGGTGGCAATACTGTTTCCAACGTATAGCAAATTTAAAATTTACACAGGATTTTGAAAAATTTTGTTCGAGCCTGTATATCTGTTATCTGTGGTCGGTATAAACGGTAGATTTCGCACAATGAACTAAGATCAACATTACCACCTCAGAGTAAAAACTTTTTCTTCAACTTCTACTATGATTTTTCAAATGAATTTCCCGTTTTCATAAGAAATCGTTGAAAAGGTGAAGTAATTGAAAATTTTCCAACCGATTTGACAGCTCTTGCTAAAAGTATCATCTCTAACAAGCAGCGCCTCTACATTTCAGTTTTGCGACAATATGCCAATCGACGGACTACAAGCAGAATCTCAATACACTGAGGATAGATGCCGCGCCATTTATTTACCAGCATCTACCCCTTGTATATTTGTGACATTTGTACTTACCTGCACATTTGCTTTTGTCTCCTATGGTTTTTTCTCCTTTTCGTACATGCAGGCATGAAGCAAGCTTAGCGCCATATTGATCTGCCCGTTGCTGCCTCATTCATTTGCACACTACGACACGAGCAACGACGACGACGGCCACGATTTTGCACATCGTAATCGTCTGTCGTTCTCTGCATTTGCAGAACGAAGAAAAAAGTCTTCTTAATTTTCCGATGAAATTTTTGCTAACTTTTCTTGTTAGAAAATGATTGAAAGATGCCCGTATGCGTAGCGCAAGTCGCGAACTTGAAATTAATCGTAGAAATTTTGCGTTTCGTTACGTTTCAGTACGATAAAAAGTAGTTGAAAAGTGGAAGTTTTCTGCTTGGATTGAAGCAAGACCGTCATCAGCCACAACGAGTGAGCCATCACGGGAACACTCTGGAAGACATTTCACATGAAAACGAAGCTAGTGTTACGGGAGTGCTTGTTGAAATTCGAGTTTTTACGTATAAAAACCGGACAGTGCCGGAACCTCACGGAGGAAGAACACCTCGCAAGGCAGATACAGTGACAGCAGTGCGGAAGATTTCAACTTCCGGAAGGTTGAGAGCAATTTTATGTGCAAATATCAGTGTAGAAAAACAGTACCGACTGTGAGGACCCCAACAATCGAAACGTCAACGGCTTCACGCAGTATCAGCAAATGTTCCGGTGGTTTCACAAAAGTAAGTAGAAACATTTATTGTGTCAAGTCGCAGTCGTAATCATGGCATAGCATTCACGTATAGGTATATCCAGTTTGTGTAGCGCTCCTTCGACAGAATTTGCAACTTTGACGTTTCATTACCACTAACAGTCTGTGAAAGTGGGCAGAGCTCAGCCCCTGTAAAACAAGTTGGTAGTGTAGTGATATCAACCGCTGTATTTTCGCTTTTATGAAAACAAAAATTTTTCTAAACACAGCTCTCATTCAATCTACAAATGATAAGTAGTGTACTGATAGTAAAGGGATTCGATTAATAAAGGGTTGCTAATATCAACACTAATATTCTATTTTTCTGAATTTTTTACCTAGGCTAAATTATTGCACTTCCATCTAGTCGCATAAGGTTATATTATGTTATCTCAGACGCGTCTGACGATCTGCTGTTACCTACCGATTCAATCTAATGTGGAATTTTTGTTATATGATTTTTATTTGTTGATCGGTACGTTGTTCCGTTTTCATCATTTGTTGGAACTTGGCTCGTAGCTTCATTATCATTGAACGTCTAAAATATGTTCATCCAAAAACAAAGTTTATTTCAAGTCACAAGCGTTGTTTCGTGCAACAACATCAAGTATTTTCATCGATATACTACTTGGCGTCGAAAACAGCTCAGTAGGCTTCGTACTAGCTATGATTGCTGATGTACCAACATGACGGATGAGATGTCGTCACTGTGGTTATAGGCACTCAAACTTTGTTTTACTTTGATTCAGACTGTCTTTTGAAAAGAGCCAAACTGTTTGACCATTTTTTTAAATGAGCCAAATTTTCTAATAAAAATGCAAAAATAAACGGATCCGTGGATGATTATGATTTTCAGTTTAGTTCAATTTTCGACATTTCACAGAATGTTCTTACGTTAGTTCCTCGATATTCGCAAAAAATATCCGTAATGAATAAGAAAAAGTCTTAGTTACAAATACTTTTTGATGTGGAACACATCTTTATTTCCTATATAGGGGTGCAAATCAGAAACTCAAGGAAAAATATACGTAGAAATGGTCAGGTTTTGAACACTTACCAGCTCAGTATATTTTGTATCAATTATTAATATTATTTCATTATTTGATTGGAAATATTTCTAAGATTCGATTTGAATGTATCAAGCCACGTATTTTCAATTATATATGATTGAAATTTTGATTAGTAGCGAGCAGTGTCCTATTTGGCTGCTAAAAATCTTTGGTATAACGGATTTCCCTGCCATAGACGACGGTTTTGAAGAAGTAAGCGATATATCAAAGGGAAAGTATCGCTCTGATTGGTCAATTGACACAAAAGCGAAGCTGTTGGAAGCACGCGAATCTATAAACATAAGCGAAATTATAGCTAACGTTTCAGTCCTACGTGTAGCATGCTAGAGGTAGGTTGTTGCTAGACAGTAAGACAAAAAGTGCCATAAAACGATTTGAAGCTTTAATTGGTATGCTCTGTGTCATGCAAGCTCGGATGAAATTTCAAGTTATGTCGTTTCGCCTGAGAAATTGACAATTGGGTTAATTTTGAGTGCTTAAGATTAATTTCTAATTTATATAAGATGAACTCGATTGATAATGAGAAAAAGTTTATCGCTTCAACCGAAATCGCAGAATGGTACAGAAACTTAACGCTATAAAAATAACTGATTGCATACAAAACTTGAACGCAAGCTTGGCGAAGAGAAGCTCAAAATCGTACCGCAAGTATGTACAAAGATATAATTGCATACATTTGGAATATTGCTGTAATTTCGTCGGCTATAAAACAAACAATGTTCGGTGTTGGTTCCTAATCAAGATCAATCTAAGCAGACTCTCGTGCAATTGTGGATTCGAAAGTGTGACGATTAATTGAACTGTTTGATTGTAGATCATTAGAAATTTTGCCTGCCTTGTTCCACATCAATGGCTCGAAGAACCCCATGGGGCTGATCCTTGTAGTTTTTTTCTCTAAAAAATGCCCTTCTTACAATACATGGATGGTTGGAAGGGAACATGGAATAACCTATTTTGGGATAAAATTACAATGAATTTGAAAGTGTTTTTGTTGCAAATCGATTTTTTTCGGTGTAGGATTCGAATAGGCGAATTTTGCGTCAAATCGTAGTTAAAGTTGGCAGCATATAGACTATCACAAAAACTCTTTGCTCACTTTGTTTTTTTTTCCAAAATTGAATTAGACTTTCTTTGGAAAAGGGCTAGACTTTAATGTTTTGAAAAGGGCTAGACACCAATGTATTGCAATTAATTTTAGTAGAATGACAAATTCTACAAAAAAGTGCTGTACTTAAAGAAAAAAAAGGCGGGTGGGTAATGTCAGAGACACAACTGGATGTCGTGAATACGAAAACAATTGACATGTTACTTAACACTTCCGAATATCAATTAGTTGATCAATTGTATGAATTATGCAAGCATTCCCCCTTTTCACATTTTTCGCAAAAACAAAGAAGGCTTCACTTGATCTCGATTACTGTGAATTTCACGCAGCAAAACGTGCACAAATCAAATCAAACAGTTCTAGATTTGCACTAAACTGTGGATATTTACCTTCGATTCGCGAACAACAATTCCTAATAGTTCTTTAGAAAACTTTTAGAGCCATTAGAACGGCTGATTTTGTGTGATGCTCTCCACCGTTGTCCACTTTTCGTTGTTTTTTCCTCAATGCAAACAACTGGCAGCTGTGACGTAATCGCTCTTGTCGGAAGCGAAACTAGCTTTGCAAACGACACAAAATACATCTGCTCGCAGTGGCGATAGAATCCAAACTGATTCAATTTTTGTTAAGCGGTTTCTGTTTACGTGATTTCGTTTGTAGCTTTTTCACTAATGGGCGGTCCTAACGGCTATAAAAATAGCCGCATACAGAATTTTAATTTCGATTATTCCATTTCGGATTTGCATTTCATTGAGAGAAACTATCAGGATGCTGTACGGGATTTATTCCTGCCTTTCAGAAGAACCAAATTGTGGAACTCACTACGATATTAAACACTGTTCGGAACATTTTTCTCGAACGATTTGTTGTACAGCAGCAGATATTTTGTTTTCTTTCTCAGAACGCGTTCTGATTGGCTGGTGTTGACATGGGTCAAATGAGACAGGTTGTTCAATAGTGTACTATTGAAATACTTCAATGCTTTTGCTATACACGTTTAAGTTCAAAAATTTCGATTCTATTGGTAATTAGATTATATAAATCCTTTCACAGATCACTGGGCTATGAGCTTTCAAAATAAGAGAAAGGCAAACGCGCCTTATGAATTATCCCCTTTGATACTCGTTTATACCAAACAATTCAGAAAAGTTTAATTTTGTTATTTGAGATTATGTCACACAACTGATAATTTTATCATAAAATTGTGATCATATTTCCGATGGCATGTTGAAAAAATTATGTTGATTAGTTAGATACAGCAAGAGATATTCACAATCAAAAACTTATCACTCTCTCAGAGGGTAAATTTTGAAATGGCACCCCATAGTAAAGTAAGTCGTTTTCACGACAAAAACAAAACAAATAACTAAAACTTATGTTTTATTTAGCACTGATCTGCCGTTCTACGCATAATGGTCCCATATACTATCGGATCCTATGTATATGGGACAGTTAGACTTGGATCGGCAGTGATACTCTCTGCTAATATCGGGCAACTAGCAATGGCGTATTCTGCGAAATTTTCTCACAAATTCTTTGGAAGTTTTCTATAAAAAGACACTGGATAAAAAATTCTGTTTGAATAGGAAATAGTTTTTGTTAGAAACGTTTTTTTTTTCCTTTAAATTGCCCATCTTGCAATTTATGAACGGCTAGTAAGAAACATTATCATCTATCTTGGGATAAATTTTTATCAAAATCAAAAATATTTGTTTTTTGTAAATCGAATTCAATTTCGTTCTCAGTATAGGTGTATATAAGGAAATTTTTCAGTATTTTTTTTTGTAAAATTTAACTGATTTTGTGAACATTACTTTTTTGTAGAATTTTTTCAATTTTAGACTATTTTTTAGAAAATGGTTAAAAATGGTCTGGTCCTTTTCAAAAGACAGCCTAGATAAATTTTGGCAAAACAAGTATGCAGAGTGGATTTTCGATTTATTTTCGATTTATTCGAGTTGACGTGAGATTTGTCTTTAGCGATTTACATTCGACTCTAGCCAGAAAAACATTGATCAATAATCATAGAGGTTAGTAGGAAATGTACATTAAGAGAAAATTCGTTATCTTATATAAAATCATCTGGTAATCTCTATTAGGCCAACTTATTAGTAGAATAGGTATTAATTATACTTGTTATAAAAATGGTTCCAGATCGGGATTCTAACATACATCTTATACATTTGGCTTATTCTATGCCGTAGATACCACTTTACTTTTATGGCTCTAGAATGTTAAGACTAAACATAACCGATGAGTTATATTATTTGGTTTATGTATAAATGAAATCACTGAGACCCAATTCGTTAACATCACTTTTCTCGAGGAAGAAGTAGGCTCGTTTGGGAGGCCATCGTTTCAATAGTCGCGGTTTCGTTCATTGATTCGTCGTCGCTGCTGATTTCGCTGTTGAGAACTGTGAAAACTAATGTTTGAAACGAGGTCGGGGTAGGGTGATTTTCACATACCATTCGACTCGATTCGTCTAGATCGTAAAATGTATGTGTACTCAATATTATTTGAGATGATCGGATAATTTTTTTGTCGTGAATACGACTTACTTTACTATGGGGTGCCTTTTCAAAATTAGCCATATGGAAGAATGGGCAGAACTTAATCGTGAATATCTCGACTTGTATTAATGGTAGCAACATAATTCTTTCATCATTTCATCAAAAATATGATCTCAAAATTTCAAAATAATGCGGAAAACTCTTTACTTTCGCTTGGGTTTTTCGCGCAACGACGACGATTTTGAGGTAGTCAGGCACATATCTTCAACTGAATGCGTATAAAAGGGGAACCGTGGTGAAAATCGATCATTTCTTTTCGTGCGTTCGATGGAAGCAGACGTCGTGGGAGTTAAACTTTCAACCAGCAGCGACGGAAAGTGCACCTTCTGCGTGGTTAAAACATCAAATGCTCAGGTAGCAACTCTCATTCGCTTGCTGGCCATCAAGGCGAGCAGACTGCCATCGCGGGAGTTAAACCATCAACCAGCAGCGACGGAGAGAGCGCCTTCTGCGTGGTTAAAACCTCGAACGCTCAGGTCGCAACTCTCATTCGCTTGCTGGCCTTCAAGGCGAGAAGACTGCCATCGCGGGAGTTAAACCAGCAGCGACGGAGAGAGCGCCTTCTGCGTGGTTAAAACCTCAAGCGCTCAGGTAACAACTTTCATTCGCTTGCTGGCCATCAAGGCGAGAAGACTGCTATCGCGGGAGTTAAACCATCAACCAGCAGCGACGGAGAGAGCACCTTCTGCGTGGTTAAAACCTCAAACGCTCGTACATACTGCGAATCGTTCTGCATTCTTCCGAGAGTGCAGAATGGTGTCGCTTTTGTAAAATTTCTAAATCCTCTCGAGGGTTGGAGGTTTTTTTAACTGTGCATCGTTCATCAGAAAGAACGCACATAGTAACAAATCTAAATAAGTTTTACAGCAGACTGTTCGGGACCTCGTAGAGGTTCCCCCAGCAGATTGTTCAGCATCCCTTAGGGGTGCAGAATTTACTTCTACTTTGTTGTGTTTTTGTGTCGTAATTTTTTTCCATCCTCCTAGTCCAAACCTCACCATTTCCTTTCAATCCTTCCCTCTTATATATCGGAAAAATGATGCTAAAAACAAATTGATGGCAAGGCAAAAAACTACAAATATCAAGGGGAACGTGCCATTTGAGCCAATTTGTTCTGATTCCTGAAACTACCATCGTAGAAAAGCTACATCTTCTGAGCTTCGGATATTAACGTCATCAGCAAACGGTAGACGAACGCCCCCCAGATAATGGCTGACGTCGTTAAAGTACAGTAAGAATAATGAAGACCCGTGTTGGCAACCCTGCGGAATTTCTGACGATTCGATAAACTCAAACGTGATCGTCGATTTTTACTGGTAAACGACTATCCGTAATGTGGGATTGGAGCCATCAAAGGATGTTCAAATCGAATCTAAGGTTTTCCGATTTATCAATCGTGACATCGTGGTTAATTATATGAAAGGCAGAGGAAAGATCAGTGTAAATAAGCTGTAATATGTTTGTAAACCATTCGACATACCGTCTGTCTCGTAGGACAGAAATAACAATAGGTAATAAACTTATATGTGTTATCACAAATGACCTGACCATGTAGAAGTGAAGAATGGCTAACAAAATTATCTAGTTTGTAGAGCTCGCTAATTAATGACCAAGTGAACTAACCTCAGTTATAATGATCCTGATAGCTCCTCAAATAGTATGTATGTATGTATGTATGTATGTGTGAAGCCACCATCAGTTCAAGGCATTACCAGTGGATGCAGGTAGACTTACAGTAGATCCGAATTTGATTATCAGATAACTTTCATATTACTGCTGTTAAGAAGGCCAAAATGAGCTTTGAGGACCCGGCGCCTTCCAGCAATAACATCCGGCCATATAATAAAAGAATTCGCTGTACCAGCTTAAACCTGCCTGATGGTTTGTTTGTTAGAAGGGTGCATCTTACTCATTTCAGACCTTCTGGGGAAAACACACAGCTTTCCCCTGTGAATCGGGTTGACATTTCACTCCTTCATCCAGTCATTCACTTGTAAGATACCCTGATGCACTCCCATCCCTCTTCCCTTACAATGTACTTGAGCATAGTAGTATATAATGTAACATAATACACTTTAATATAATTTCCGGCAGTATAATACAATAAAACACAATATAGTATAAAACGGTGCAAAATCATATGGTACAGTGTATTATAGTGTATTATAGTACTATAATATTTTATGATGAATATAATAGTATCATAAAGTTATGTGACATAATATAGTAAAATATACCATAATATATTATAATATAGTTTGGTCACTATACGACACTGAATATAATAAAATATTATTATGCATAAAATATGAAAATGTAATACATCACAATGCAATATAATACACTTATAATTGTGTATTAAAATAAATGCATTTCAATACTATATAAAACAATACCAAACATTGTACCATAATATAGTATAATATAGTACAATGTAATATAATATAATACCACAAAATATGACGTAATATAATATGATACAATTTAATAATATATGTGTAAAGTGAAATGTGTAGTATGGAAATGAAAATGTAGCTGATAATGATAAAGATTATAATAATGGTAACGATAGTAATAATAATAATAATAATAATCATCAAAATAATACTAATAGAAACAATAGAAATACTAATAATAATAATAATAATAATACTTAAATACTACAAAATTATTTATATAACATAATATATTTTAATTTAATATAATATAATACAATGTCATACAATATAATATATTATAAATCAATATATAAAATAACAGTTAATGTAGAGTGTCAGTTATGCTCTTCTATCTTCGCAATACTGCAGGAAGTAGAATATTTCTCTTCTAATAACAATAATAATAACAATAAATATAATAATGAAAATAATAATAAAAAACAATATAATATAGTACAATGGATTATATAATAAATAATAGAATAAATAAAATGATATGTTGCGATATGCTATGACATTATATTACTTCAATTTATATGTCATTTCTCATCCTCTCATTCTACCATCAACGCATTCCATCGACCAATTGTCACCACAGATACACGTGTAGGCATGAAACAGGAACCAGTGAGGACCAAGCTCACCTTGTGACGACCTTGATATTTAGTTAAAATTTACTTTAAAAATGATAACTTATAAGGAAAACAAATTTATATTTTGCGCAGAGGTACGTAGTACTACTCATAATAAAGCCTATAATATAATATAATATTATATAATATAATACAACATAATGAATACAATATAACATAATATAATAGAACACAATATAATATAACAAAATATAATATAATATAATACAATATAATATGATATAATGCAATGCAGTATAATATCATACAACATAGTATATAATAACATAAAATAGTGTAAGACGATAATATGTGAAATAATATGCTATGATACAATATAACAGTTAATGTCGCAGTGTAAGTTACGCTCTAATAATAATAATAATAATAATAATAATAATAATAATAATAATAATAATAATAATAATAATAATAACAATAATAATAATAATAATAATAATAATAATAATAATAATAATAATAATAATAATAATAATACATGATGTAATAAACAACATAATTATATGTTGTAATATACTATGATAAACACTGCACTTTAGGATGGGCTTCAACCTACAAGCCATTTCGCACCCTCTCATTCTGCTACTAACGCAGAAGGCGATAGCACCCAGTCGACGCCGTTCTATTGACCAAATGTCATCATAGACGCTCGGGGAGGCATGAGATAGGGACTTGTGAGGACTTAGTTATCTCACCATTTGACGACCTTCCTGATAGCTCCTCAAATAGTGATCAAAAACTCTAAAATGGCACACCGGATTCCCGGAGATGAATAAGTGATTTGCACAAACTTTAATTTAAATTGAAGGTCTTACAGTTCCATAGGTGGCTGTTAATTTTTTTCGAGGCTAGTCTTCCGGTTCCGGTATTATGGATATTGTGGATATTGAATTGTATTCGGGTATGACTTCCGGTTCCGGTGTTAGAGAGGGACGAGTTCAAAAAAAAATCAAACCTTCATTCATAATGTGTATGCATATTTTAATAAATAAGGTGCTGAGGATCACTAGGATAGTACTTATTATTTTTCTCCAGACAGGGCCAGTCTAGAGGCCGTGTGGAATCCAGCGAAAAAATGGCCAAAAATAGATTCACTGTGTTCCTACTTCCGTGGCCTAAAATGTGACAATTACACAGGAGTTTCTCTTTTCCGACTTTTATTTCAATGTTTCAAATCTGGTGACACTTTTTACTTATCTATCACTTCATTTAAATAACATTTTTTACCCTAATATTTATTGTTATTTACTCTTTTCTTCTGTAGAAACCAGTTTCAATTAGCATAGTTTTTTGTAGTCATTTTTCGTTCTGAAATAGCATTTAACAATTACCTTTTAGCATACGTTTAGTACATCTAATTCAGTTTTAATAAATAAGCGTATTAAGTCGTGCGCGATTACCACCATCACTGAAATGTACACTGACAAATATCCTCCTCCCTTGACATTTGTGGAGTGCGCAGTAATATATACGGTCTCTGATAATAAGTGTTGGACTAACATCCCTTCCCATTCCTTGGACGATCTGCGTTCGGGCCTGGTCGGCGCCGGTACAGATCAATGAATTCGGGGGTTACCAGAAGATGTACAACGAAGGATGATCTGTCAGTCCCAAGTCCGTTCATCTAGAAGTTCTCTGTTCAATTTCAGCTAATCCCGATCAGTAACGGTGTAGCAACCAGGGGTGGTCGGTCGAACTCATGCTCAAGTATGCATATTTTCATAAATATTACTAGGAATTCTTCTGATTCTTGAATAAGAACGAGAATGTATATTAGGATATAAACTAGCTAATTTTTTCTATTTGTAAATAGTTCTGCACCAAAATTAGAATATTTTTTCCCTATTTTGCATTGTAGCTCTAATTGACGGTTCGAAATTTTAGACACATTTCATTTTGTTGATTCAGAGCCGGGAGTCGTATTCAGTCAAAATTTAATACCACCATTAATTTGAATCTATTGAGAGTACTAATTAGTTCGGTTCGTTTTCAAAAGATGGCTCTGGCTGTTATGAATATTGAACAGTAACATCAGTTAATAGTTAATATTCAGTTTAAAAAAACCTGTTTTTCATCGTGTAAATTATGAGCAGTTTTGTGTTAACTAAGTAGCATTTGTGGGAAGTTTTAGTTTTCTGTTTTAATTGAAAGAAAAGTGCAACTGAAGTACATCAAATGCTTGTGGATGTTTATGGTGATAATGCTCCAATTGATAAGTCATGTAGAAATTGAAGAATTGAGATTTCAGCGTTGAAGACAGGCCTGCGCAACCAAAAAAAAAAAATGAAGACAAATAGTTGGGGGCATTACTGAATGAAGATCCGAGTCAAACGCAAGAGAAGCGAAAGTTTATGTACGATTGAAACCCGTGGGTATGATTCAAAAGCTTAGAAACGCATGAAACGTTCAGATCTTACTTACCTCACCTAACAGCTATAGTCCTGGGGTGTCCTTTGCTGTATCAAGCATACGTCTCCACATAACTCGGACCATGGCTGCTCGTCGCCAGCCACTCAAGGCACGGACGCTTCTGAGGTCACCCTCCACTTGATCGATCCACCTTGCTCGCTGCGCTCCTCTTCTTCTTGTACCAGTCGGATTAGATTTAAGAACCATTTTCACTGGACTGTCGTCCGACATCCTTATGACATGCCCAGCCCATCGTAGACGTTCGATTTTAGCTGTCCGAACGATGGGTGGTTCTCCTAGCAGCTGTTGCAATTCGTGATTCATACGCCGTCTCCACGTTCCGTCTTCCATCTGCACTCCGCCATAGATGGTCCTCAGTACCTTTCTTTCGAAAACACTGAGGGCGCGTTGGTCCTCTGCCAACATAGTCCAGGTCTCGTGGCCATAGAGAACAACCGGTCTAATGAGCGTTTTGTAGATGGTCAATTTCGTGCGGTAACGTACTTTTCTCGATCGAAGGGTTTTTCTGAGTCCAAAGTACGCACGATTCCCTGCCAAAATACGTTTATGAATTTCTCTGCTGGTGTCGTCATCAACTATCAATATTCGTGGTGGAAGGCGTAGTGTTTCTTCTCTAGAGCCTCGTCCTCTCATGTATTTTGTTTTTGACACAGTTATGGCAAGTCCGATACGCCTAGCTTTAGCTTTCAGTCCGATGTAGGTTTCCGTCATATTCTCAAGGTTACGTGTCACAATATCAATATCGTCAGCGAAGCCAAAAGTTGTACGGCCTTTCGGAAGATCGTGCCACCCGTGTCGATCCTCGCTCTTCGAATCACACCTTCCAGGGCAATATTGAACAAGATACAAGAGAGTCCATCACCTTGACATAGCCCTCTTCGAGATTCGAAGGGACTCGAGAGCGTCCCAGATACTCGGACGTATCACATCACTCTATCCATCGTTGCTTTGACCAATCGCGTTAGTTGATCCTGGAAACCGTATTCGTGCATTATCTGTCATAGCTGTTCTCGATCGATTGTGTCGTATGCCGCTTTGAAGTCAATAAATAGGTGATGCGTGGGTACGTTGTATTCACGACACTTCTGGAGTACTTGTCTTATCGCGAATATGTGATCCGTAGTAGCGCGGGCTCCAGTAAATCCCGCTTAGTACGGCCCTACGAATTCCTTAGCTATTGGTGATAGACGACGGCAAAGGATTTGGGAGAGTACCTTGTAGCCGGCGTTGAGCAATGTGATTGCGCGGTAGTTGCAACAGTCTAGCTTATCGCCCTTTTTGTGGACGGGACATACCACTCCATCCATCCATTCCTGCGGTAGAATCTCCTCTTCTCAAATCTTAGAAATCATCCAGTGCAGCGCTCTAGCCAGTGCCTCTCCTCCATGTTTGAGCAGCTCGCCTGGCAACTGGTCATTGCCCGCGGCTTTGTTGTTCCTCAGCTTGTCGATCTCCTCACTTATCTCCGACAGATCAGGGGCTGGGAATCTGTCGTCGGTTGAGCGTACACCCCGATTGATTTCTGTACCGTTCTCTGTATCTTGTGCTTCGCCATTCAGATGCTCGTCATAGTACTGCTTCCACCTGTCGATCACCTGACGTTCGTTCGTGTGAAGGTTACCACTGCTATCTCTGCACATTTCGGCCTGTGGCGTGTAGCCTCTACGTGAGCGGTTCACTTTCTCATAGAACTTCCGTATGTCATTTGCGCGGTACAGCTGTTCCATCGCTTCGCGATCTTGGTCTTCCTGGTGGAGCTTTTTCCTCCGGAAAACCGTGTACTGTCTGTTCCGCGCCTGACTGTATCGTTCCTCGTTCGCTCTAGTGCGGCGTTGCAGCATCCTCGCCCTTGCTGCATTCTTCTCTTCGACCAACTCCTGACATTCGCCGTCAAACCAGTCATTTCCTCGATTCGATAACCTTGTACCTAGTATGGTTGCAGCAGTGCTACTCACGGCGGATCTTATGTTCCTCCAGCCGTCTTCAAGAGTCGCCGCGCCAAGCTGCTCTTCCGTTGGTAGCACTAGCTCCAGTTGTTGCGCGTATTCCTCTGCAATACGAACGCTACATAGCTGCTCGAGATTGAATCCCGGCGTTCCTGTGCGACGAGTGTTGTGCACCGTCGATAGTTTTGAGCGCATACAAAGCGCGACAAGGTAGTGGTCAGAATCAATGTTAACACTGCGGTAAGTGCGGACATTGATGACGTCGGAGAAGAATCGCCCGTCGATGAGAACGTGGTCGGTTTGATTTTCCGTATGTTGATCAGGTGATCTCCAGGTGGCTTTATGGATATCTTTGCGGGGGAAGAAGGTGCTTCGAACTACTATTCCTCGGGATGCTGCAAAGTTTACGCATCGTTGACCGTTATCGTTTGTTACCGCGTGCAAGCTCTCCAGCCCAATCACGGGCCTGTATATTGCCTCCCGGCCTACCTGAGCATTAATGTCGCCGATGACGAGTTCTACATCCCGCAGTGGACAGCTGTCGTAGGTTCGTTCCAGCTGTGCGTAAAATGCTTCCTTCTCGTCATCGGGTCTTGTCTCATGTGGGCAGTGCACGTTTATGATGCTGTAATTGAAGAAACGGCCCACAACGGCAATACGCACATACTATCACTGATTGGCTGCCATCCAATCACGGGCTGGCGCATCTTGCCCAGCACTACAAATCCTGTTCTTAAAACGCTGGATGTGCCACAGCTCTGGTAGAAGGTAACCGTACGTTCAGATCTGGTGTAATCTAAATATTTTTTTTAAATCGAAAATTTTCTAGGTGTCAGAAAGTTGATTTAAAAAAATATTTAAGATAATACCAGATCTCGACATGTCATATATTTCTAAGACAAAACAAAAAAAAAACATATAACTTTGAAATGTCGTGTAACTTCGGAAATCCGCGTAAAAAAACCGCGTAGCTTTGGAAATCCGCGTAAGACCTCAGTGTACTGCCCAAATGATGTACATAATAATTTTTCCGACTAATTGTTGGCAGAATTGTTGGCAGCTCTGATTGGTAGTGAAGGGACATCGGTAGTCATGGGACACTGTTTACGTTTACATCATTTTCGTTCGTTTTTGCTAACCTTGCAATGAACTGAACGGGTTTGGTGCAATTAAAAAACCAAAATTAGTCATTATATTTTCAGATTTCTGTTTCCTGGGGATGTTCCCCGCGGCATCACTCAGGTCAGCTGGACAGACTTCTCCGTCCACGAAAAGCATCGTGCAATGCTTTCCCGGACCGAAAAAGGCTCAACCAGCGAAGCTTCCGGATTGTTTCCCGGGGCCCCAAACCACTCGACTACCGGAATCCGTTCCCACTGCGTCATCGCTAGGAGGCCGGACCGTAACACTTTAGCCGGCTCGAGACAGATCTAAGCACCATTGTTCCACCGATACCACTGCGGCCCATCCGCCGGGAACTCTCTTCCGGGGATGTTTCGCTCGGCCAAAGCGTACATCAGTATACCAAAAAGAAAACAATCGTAAAAAGCACAATAATGCATTATCCCCCTATTTTCCCCTCCGATAAATGACCGAATAGGTCTTCAATATTTAATACTTCGTTATCCCACATAATTCTACATTCACGTTGTGAAAGATTGAACGAATTAGTTTAATGTAATATAAAGCAAATATACGACATTGTGTGGATGCTTATTGGTTACCTGAGGATTCTAGATTTTATTGTGCAAACTTTCTTCACGTTAAAGCAGTTCAAATTCTCCGCCTAGCAGTTCAATTTAAATCGCTAAGCAGACGCAAAGTTTACACTATTTATGCGACACTTTTAAATACTGCACCGAGGTGCAATATCCTTTCTGACGTTTCGGGTGTAAAAAGTGTGAAGACTAATTACTGGTCGCCACCGAATTTGAACATTTAGGGGTTTAATAATTAGTGCAATAAGTACGTATTTAATTTAAACTTTCTTCTCGTTTCGCCTTCGGCTTATTAGTGGTCAATTGTATTATCTAAAGAGTGTATCGAAAAGTAGTTAGCAACATTGATTATTGAATAAAAAAGCGAAAAAAAAACATATTTTGACATCAGTTTTCGATATATTGTAAAAAAATTACATTTTGTCGTGAATACGACTTACTTTACTATGGGGTGCCTTTTCAAAATTTACCCTCTGAGAGAGTGATAAGTTTTTGATCGTGAATATCTCTTGTTGTATCTAACGAATCAACATAATTTTTGCTACATGCCATCGGAAATATGATCACAATTTTATGATAAAATTTTCAGTTGTGTGACATAATCTCAAATAGTTCAAAATTAAACTTTTCTGAAATGTTTGGTATAAACGAGTATCAAAGAGGATAATTCATATGGCGCGTTTGCCTTTCTCGTATTTTGAAAGCTCATAGCTCAGTGATCTGTGGAAGGATTTATATAATCTAACTACCAATAGAATCGAAATTTTTCAACTTAAACGTGTATAGCAAGAGCATTGAAGTATTTCAATAGTACACTATTGAAAAACCTATCTCATTTGACCCATGTCAACACCAGCCAATCAGAACGCGTTCTGAGGAAGAGAAGAAAATAGCTGCTGCTGTACAACAAATCGTTCAAGAAAAATGTTTCCAAAAGTGGTGAATATCGTAGTGAGTTCCTCAATTTGGTCCTTCTGAATGCTAGAAACGAATCCCTACAGCATATTGATAGTCTCTTTCAATAAATTATGCAAATCCGAAATGAAATAATCGACATTGAAATTCTATATGCGGCTATTTTTATAGCCGTTAGGACCGCCCATTAGTGAAAAAGCTACAAACGAAATCACATAAAAGGAAATCTCTTAACAAAAATTGAATCAGTTTGGATTCTATCGCCACTGCGAGCAGATGTGTTTTGTGTCGTCTGCACAGCTAGTTTCGCTTTCGACAAGAGCGATTACGTCACAGCTGCCAGTCATTTCGATGGATGAAAAAGCAACGTTGGAGAGCATTATAAAAAATCAGCCGTTCTAATGGCTCTAAAATTTTTCTAAAGAACTATTAGGATTTGTTTTTCGCAAATCGCAGGTAATTATCCTCAGTTTAGTGCAAATCAAGAACAATTTGGTTAGATTTGTGCACTTTTCGCTGTGTGAAATTCACAGTAATCGAGATCAAGTGAAGCCTTTTTTTGAGAAAAATGTTCCGAGTTTAATATCGTAGAGAATTCCGCAATTTGACCCTTCTGAATGCTGGAAATTAATCCCTACAGCATATTGATAGTTTTTTTCAAAAAATTTTGCAAATCCGAAATGAAATAATCGACATAAAAATTCTGTATGCGGCTATTTTTATAGCCGTTAGGACCGCCCATTAGTGGAAAAGCTACAAACGAAATCAAATAAAAGGAAATCTCTTAACAAAAATTGAATCAGTTTGGATTCTATCGCCACTGCGAGCATATGTGTTTTGTGTCGTCTGCACAGCTAGTTTCGCTTTCGACAAGAGCGATTACGTCACAGCTGCCAGTCATTTCGATGGATGAAAAAGCAACGTTGGAGAGCATTATAAAAAATCAGCCGTTCTAATGGCTCTAAAATTTTTCTAAAGAACTATTAGGATTTGTTTTTCGCAAATCGCAGGTAATTATCCTCAGTTTAGTGCAAATCAAGAACAATTTGGTTAGATTTGTGCACTTTTCGCTGTGTGAAATTCACAGTAATCGAGATCAAGTGAAGCTTTTTTTTGCGAAAAATGTTCCGAGTTTAATATCGTAGAGAATTACGCAATTTGACCCTTCTGAATGCTGGAAATGAATCCCTACAGCATATTGATAGTTTTTTTTCAATAAATTATGCAAATCCGAAATGAAATAATCGACATAAAAATTCTGTATGCGGCTATTTTTATAGCCGTTAGGACCGCCCATTAGTGAAAAAGCTACAAACGAAATCACATAAAGGAAACTCTTAACAAAAATTGAATCAGTTTGGATTCTATCGCCACTGCGAGCAGATGTGTTTTGTGTCGTCTGCACAGCTAGTTTCGCTTTCGACAAGAGCGATTACGTCACAGCTGCCAGTCATTTCGATGGATGAAAAAGCAACGTTGGAGAGCATTATAAAAAATCAGCCGTTCTAATGGCTCTAAAATTTTTCTAAAGAACTATTAGGATTTGTTTTTCGCAAACCGCAGGTAATTATCCTCAGTTTAGTGCAAATCAAGAACAATTTGGTTAGATTTGTGCACTTTTCGCTGTGTGAAATTCACAGTAATCGAGATCAAGTGAAGCTTTTTTTTGCGAAAAATGTTCCGAGTTTAATATCGTAGAGAATTACGCAATTTGTCCCTTCTGAATGCTGGAAATGAATCCCTACAGCATATTGATAGTTTTTTTTTTCAATAAATTTGCAAATGCGAAATAAAATAATCGACATTAATATTCTGTATGCGACTATTTTTATAGCCGTTAGGACCGCCCATTAGTGAAAATGCTACAAACGAAATCACGTAAAAGAAAGCTCCTAACAAAAATCTAATCAGTTTGGATTCTATCGCCAATGCGAGCAGATGTATTTTGTGCCGTTTGCAAAGCTAGTTTCGCTTCCGATAAGAGTGATTACGTCACAGCTGCCAGTCATTTCGATGGATGAATAAGCATCGTTGGAAAGCATTATAAAAAATCAGCCGTTCTAATGGCTCTAAAAGTTTTCTGAAGAACTATTAGGATGTGTTGTTCGCAAATCGAAAGAAAATATCCTCAGTTTAGTGCAAATGTAGAACAGTTTGGTTAGATTCTTGCACTTTTCGCTGTGTGAAATTCACAGTAATCGAGATCAAGTGAAGCCTTCTTTGTTTTTGCGAAAAATGTGGAAAAGGGGAATGCTTGCATAATTCATACAATTGATCAACTATTTGATATTCGGAAGTGTTAAGGAACATGTCATTTGTTTTCGTATTCACGACATCCAGTTATGTCTCTGACATTACCCACCCGCCTTTTTATGCATTTCACTGATTACATTGAAGAAAATTCTAGTTTCTGTTAAACGCTCGCACTTTGGACTTGACATTCTTCATTAAATTCTGCACAGTTACTTTTGTGACTCCTAGTGGCAGCTGTCCAGTTTTTTTTTAACTCCTGCTTGTTTTGGGACACTGTATCTTCCTTCCGAATGTGCCGCTTGACAATTGCCCAATACCTTTCAATTGGCCGAAGATCCGGGCAGTTTGGTAGGTTGATGTCCTTTTCCACGAATTGTACATTATTTTTTGACAACCACTGTAGAACGGAGTTGGCGTGGTGGGTTGAAGCCAAATCCGGTCAGAAGAGAGGAGGAGCCTTATGCTTTCTGTACAGTGACAGCATTCTCTTCTTCAAACATTCTTCCTCGTACACCTTGGCGTTAATTGTGCCCTTCGTGAAGAAAATCGACGACCGCAAACCACAGGTACAAATGGCTTGGCAGACCAACACCTTCTGCCCAAACTTTTCCATCGCCACCGTGGTGTCAGCGTCGTCCAGGTCCTGGTACACCGATTTCGTATAATATTGCGGTCCGGGCAGCGCTCGAGAGTTTTCCTTGGCGTAGGTTTCGTCGTCGATCAGGATGCATCCGTCTTTATTCTGTAGAATCCGGTTTTACAGTTTTCGCGCTCTTGTTTTGGCCTAAACTTGCTGTACCAGGGACTTTTTCGGCACCTTCTGTTTCTTGTACGTCTTCAGGGAGTTCCGAACTTTGATCCGTTGAATTATTCCGATGCTGGTGTTGAACTGCTTGGCCAAATCCCGCGTCGACGCCTATGGGTTTTTCCTGATGTACTCAACCACTTTTAAGTCCCGACAGGGGCAAATCCTTCATGGAAAGGGTCTTACCGAACTTCTCGATAATATTTTTGACACTGGTGTGGTGCACTTTCACCCGTTTTGCAATTTCGTTGTACGTGACACTACTTTCTGAGCACCAAGTGTGCAGAATTTTCTTTCGCGTTTCCGGATCAATTCGACTGTTCATTGAAACGATAAACCGTACCGAAACCAATCGATTGCACAGCTGTTATTGACATGTAAACAAACATGTCACCGCAAAACACGCTGCAAAAAATTAGGCCATTTCAGAGTAATAACTGTTTGAATGTTGCTAACTACTTATCGATACACTCCTTATTCGTATTCAAGGGGTGAATTGGATTTCTTAACTAAACTGTTGAATAGAATTTAGAAAAAAATGTTAGTTTTTAGTCTCTTTACTTTCAGTTTTTGAAAACGTGTTCAATTTAGCCATTTTTTTATGTAAAAACTCATAATTTCCCATTACTAACACAATCGAAAAATAAAATTCTTACGAGTACGGTTGCTTTACGACTTAACAACGATATATATATATATATATATATATATATATATATATATATATATATATATATATATATATATATATATATATATATATATATATATATATATATGTATTTTTTTAAATGCATGTTTTATAACTGTCTTTTTTTCTTTCTTGTTATTTTACCCTAATTGCAGAGCCTTGTTGCATTTGTGGATACGCAATCGTGTGGCTAACAATGATTACAGACTGAATACACAACGTAGGAGGAAATCCAAATACTAGTGAAAGTGATAACATAACACATCTCCATATGCGTAGCATAATGAGCTATTACTGATATCAAATATTCAGTAAATTTATTCACTCATAACAGATTATGTCAAGTTCATCGAAGTGTAATCTGATTACCAAAGTAGTTTAGTACAAAAAAAAAATTTTCTCAAGAAAAAGGAAAACATATAAAGTAGAATTAAAACGGAACAAAACAACAAAAAATTCTTTGGAAACTCGATCTAGTCGTTACATTTGGTTTTGGAATTGAATTTGCCGCACGATGGATCGCGATCGGGAGCGTGAACGGAGCCCGAAACGGTCGAAGCATGCGAAAAAACGTTCGAAAAAGAGTAAAAAATCCAAAAAACGGCGACGTGCTTCTAGCGATGAGGAACCGTCTTCGTCGGATGATCGGCGGAGTAAGACTCACCGTAAAAGTGGCGATAGTGCCGGCCGTAGTAGTGCTGGCAACGGAGGAGGCCATGGATCGTCCAAGGGAATCGTCGAGTATTCCGATGTAAGTTCGGAAGATTTCTCTGCACCGGAGGCAGGCGAGATTGAAACCGATGGCAGTGTCTCACCCTTCGCCGGCCCCGCTGGAAATGAATCTAGCAGTAATATCAGTAAAGTTATCAATAGTAATGAGAAAAATGCCGCGGCGACCGTTAGATTGTACAGTAAAAATTCCTCTCTAGCTCAACAAAATAGAATAGTGAGTGCATCATCCTCCTCGCTTCCCAATCCGTCGTCGACTGCTGGTTTGGACATGGCCACCGAAACCAGTATTGCCGCGAGCATACTAACGAACGCGGTTGCAGCAGCTATAACCAATATTATATCGCGAGCTGGTACTCCGACCGGTTCCTTCACGGAGAGTGGGCGAAGGGTAAGCATCACTGCCACGTCCCCATTAAACCAATCGTCGCATTCGCGACCTTCCCGGTCGAATCGTAAAAACTCTATATCATCCGATACTTCCCCTCTGACACAGGCTTCGACCAGGCACCATCATCTTCATCATTTGGAACCACCGGCTTCTCCAACAGAGGACCTACCGGATCCGGAGCTAATGGACGACGAGCTGGTTGACGATGAAGAAGAATACGAAATCGTCGAAGAAGAAGAGGAGGAAGAGGAAACGGTTGGTCGGAAACGCAAGAAAAGCAAAAAAGATAAGAAGCACAAAAAGAACAAAAAATCGAAGAAGCGTAAGAAAAAACGGGTCAAGTCGATTTCAAGCATTGAAACCATCTCCGAGAGTGAAGATTCCTTACTAGAGTGCATGGAATCGCTGACGCCACCGCTCAAAGAATCCCCCATTTATGAGAAAACCTACACACCAGCAAGGAACGAAGAAAGTTTAACGCCCCTTTCACCTGGTAAGTACAGTAGATATTAGCTTATCGAGTTTGAATAACTTGCGTATACATTATTTGGCCGAAATTTGTTTGGCATAACTTTTGATGTGCATAAATTTGTTAGGCATGGTGTCATTTGGCATAAAACTGTTTCATTTAGCATAATTTCAATTGTGCAAATTTTCTTTTTATTCGATTTGTTCTGAGAGTACCTTAAAAGGCCTACCTTTGGATTCGATTTGTTCTGAGAGTACCTAGATAACGACCGAAAACACCTGGATGACAGGTTTTCCGATTAGTGTTCCGATCAGTGCTTGGACGACTCGAACTGCGTTACTTCGGCGATTTGGCCGAGATTGCATTGTCCTCGTTTTAGCTTAGCTTAGGGAAACCGTGAGTTTACCGTGATTAATCAGAAACCAGTTGAAATTGCATATTGAACCAAATGCATGGTACTTGGGGAGCCGTAGATCATGCTAAACGTGCACCTAAACTGACTTAGAACATGGACTGATCAATAACGTAGATGGCAACGCCCATGCAGGTCAAGGGAGAAGGGTAGGAATGTTAGTTCAACACTTGTTGCTACTAGTGGCCGAGGAATTCTCTGCATTAATACAAGTGTCACAGGAAAGGAGTGGTGCTAGCAGGACGAGGAAATGATTAGGATTTATCTTGGTAGATAATGTGATCGGTTGTACGACTTTCTCCCGAAAAACATTTCCCAGAAAATAAAGCAACGAAACGTTATCCCCAGAATGTAAAGTTCTCCAGAAAACCATATTCACGAAGGTACTAATTAGTAGAAAGACACAACAGCAATCTTCCATTCCCCAGAATGCCATCTCCCAGAAGAAGCAAATACCTAGAAACTGTTTCCCCAAAATGGAAAATAATACAGAAACAACATAGGAACAAATATTTTATTAAAAAAACATCTACTAGAATCTGACGCGTTTACATGGGGGGTTTATGGGTTCAAACCCAAACATAGCTTCTTTAAATTGGGTATCTGTTTCCGCATATAGTATTGTCATACTTCATTATAATTGAAGCAATCTTCGTAGTCCAACAAATGGGTCTTCATTCATCCAATTAAAAGTACAAAGTGAAAATTCTATATTTCTGTTTCTATGTTTAGCTATGGTAAGTCCAAGGGTTGTCACAACAAACAGCAAATGTCGTCACTTTCTATGTTAGTGGCCAACATACCTCCTTCGTTATTTCCAGAATACCAGAAAAGGTTCAAGTCTTGATGGTATCTGGATCATACGTTTCGGTCGGCTTGTACTTGGTTCCTGATTAGTATTCGACTGAACAATCGGCTGTTTCGTTTCGTTCAGATTGGAACCAGAAGCTCCTAAATCAGGCTGAACTGAATCATTGGGGTTTGGTTCGTCTTTGAATTTGGAAGGATTTTCTTCAGGTTCTTGAGGTACTGGAGTCGGGGTAACTTGCAATCCAAACTCATCGACGAAAATGTTGAGTGGAGAATTTTTTTGAGATTCGTCTTCTTGCTCACTATAGCTATGCTAAACTTGATTTGCATGTGATCTGATGAGTTTCCTTCTCCCATGCCAGTCATTCAAAAGAACGTTAAAGTTTACTTCGCCAATAGCTTCAATGATAACCCCAGGAGCCCATTTCCATTTTGAGTTACTTTGGTAGACCTTCGCATAAACTTTGTTACCTGTTTGTAAGGTCCGAAGTACTGCACCATGCCTGCGGTAATTTGGTCTATTGTACGTGTACTAACAA
Organism: Malaya genurostris; assembly: GCF_030247185.1. NCBI lineage: Eukaryota > Metazoa > Arthropoda > Insecta > Diptera > Culicidae > Malaya > Malaya genurostris. The sequence continues at coordinate 87,836,430 of NC_080572.1, read as the reverse complement.
TAGATTGTTTGGATACATTGTTTAATTTACTTATCGTCTTACTTTGAATCTTCTAGTCATAAAGGGTAGTAAATAGCACACTATCATTTTATATAAGTATCTTATTTAACAGTTCGGCTGAAAAGTTTGTATCGTTTAATAGAAACACACATTTGTTTGCCAAAATTCGTTTTTATTATTCAACATAATTGCCATCAGAGGCGATACAGCGATTATAGCGATCTTCCAACTTTTCGATACCATTTTTGTAGTACGATTTGTCCTTTGCCTCAAAATAGGCCTCAGTTTCAGCGATTACCTCTTCATTGCTTCTAATTTTTTTACCAGCGAGCATTCTCTTGAGGTCTGAGAACAGGAAAAAGTCACTGGGGCCAAATCTGGAGCAATTCGAAGCCCAATTCGTTCAATTTCAGCATGGTTTTCATCGACTTGTGACATTGTGATTGTGAGCTCACGCGGCACCCATTTTGCACAAAGCTTTCTCATATCCAAATATATATAACACTTATCTTTGACAGCCCCCCAAAGATAATAGTCTAACGGCGTCTAATCACAGCTCCGAGGCGGCCAAACGACATCCGAATTTCTGATAATTCGATCTTTGAAGACTGTGCGCGGAAGATCGATCGTAGCGTTGGCTGTGTGGCACGGAGCACCGTCTTGTTGGAACCAAATGGTGTCCAAGTCTTCCTCTTCAAGTAACGAGAAGAGCCAATCGCTAATCATGGCGCGGTAGCGCTCGCCATTGACCGTGGCGGCGGCTCCTGCCTCATTTTCGAAGAAAAATTGTCCAATGATGCCGCCAGACCAAAATCCGCACCAAACCGTCACTCTCTGAGGATGCATCGGCTTCTCCATGATAACGTGCGGGTTTTCCGTCCCCCTGATGCGACAAGTTTTCTTATTAACATACCCGCCGAGATGAAAATGTGCCTCATCTAATACACTGGGGTCTTTTTTACGCGGATTTCCGAAGTGACGCGGTTTTTTACGCAGATTTCCCAAGTTACGCGGTTTTCTTGTTTTGTCTGAGAAATGCATGAAACTTCGAGATCCCGAATTTTTTTTAAGTCAACTCTTTGAAACTTAGAAAATTTCTCATTAAAAAAAAGTTCAGATTATACCCGATCTGGACGCGGTTCCCAATTCTCAAAGTCCCAAAGTCGATTCCCACAAAAAAAAAATTTGAGATCACATCAGATCTGGACGTTTCATGCATTTCTAAGACATTTGGCATCAACAATTTTATTTTCTTTAGTTTTGAGATTTTTTACGCGGATTTCAGAAGTTACGCGTTTTTTTACGTGCATTTCCAAAGTTACGCGATTTTTTACGCGGTATGTAACCCCTCGCGTAAAAAGAGACCTCAGTGTATTCAATAAATAACACTTTTCACTAATCCACATACACACTTGCCACAGCAGCACTATCACTCAAAATAACTGTATCGATCAAACACTTCACTATAAGTTGTGTGATAAACATTGTAATTAGACTTTTTCGAGGGTAACAGTTGGGTACCGCATCGTACTCCCAGTGATGCCAACTCTCCTCACTGACAAGAATTCCAGAGGTTGCCTTGTTTCCGTTGTGGTATAAAAACTAGAAATTAAATTAAAAACGCGGCTTCGACGCCTTGCGGCCTTCTAATGCGAGGCCAAGGGATAGCCCCTAGCTTGGAATAAACGGGCAAACGAGTGGATTACAGGTTTGTGTGCCTGGGCCGCCGCTTCCGACAATTCGACCAAACAAATTTCGACCAAAAAACCTACACCCCTTGCGTTAAATTTTTTTTATTTGTTCCTTTTTATTTTTTTGTTTTACGACTTCTGGTCAGTCAGTAATTTTTACTTTTTACGGTTTTTAACGATATTACGGTTTTTAACGATATCAAACCAGCTAGAAGTTATGAGAGGTGGAAGAATATAAAATTATAGAGCCATAGTACTCAAGGAAGAGTAAGGATGTGAAGATAAAGTGCGGAAAAGAGAAGCGTGACAAGGGTCATTAAAGTAAGCAGAAGACTTCTCGTATCTATGCCGGTTCGGATAGTAAATGGCAAACGACCTTTGCCTTTACTTTCCGACATATCAGATACTCGAATGATTCGTATCGCTAAGATGCCTAAGTTCGACTCCTCTGGTAGAAGGTAAAAGTTTAGATACGAGATACCTTCTGCTTACTTTAATGACCCTTGTCACACCTCACTTTTCCGCACTTTATCTTCACATCCTTACTCTTCCTTGAGTACTATGGCTCTATAATTTTATATTCTTCCACCTCTCATAACTTCTAGCTGGTTTGATATCGTTAAAAACCGTAAAAAGTTTATTTGTTCCATAATTTAAACTGTTACGAAACATCACACAAATGGTTTAGGTACAAGGCATTCTGCCAACGGGAAATTTATTCCAACCATTATACAAATTTTTCACTGAAACTTGACAAAATTATCTTTTAGTTAGTTTGAACGCATAACAATTCGATAAATACTAGCTACCATTCCACGACAAAAAGACCTAACCTCAAATTGCAGTTTCTCTTTGTTTACTTTTTCTTTCGTCAATTTTCGGATTGATTCTACAGTTGACGCTTAACTCTGGCGTCACTAAAAATCTCTCTAGTGTGTTAGTTATTGTGCTATTAGTGAATTGTGAGAAATTCGTGTGTTGATAAAACACTGTTTCATTTTAATGAAAATTATTCTGAATAATTGAAATGGCTTGATAAACATTATTCGGGCTCAGCTCCAAGTAAATCAATCATTATTGGCTGGCTGGCTGGCTAAATTTAAACGTGGTCGTGTAAACGCCGATGATGCACTATGCTCTGGTCTTCCAAATGAGGATGTTGTTTCGGAAATCATTTCAAAAGTTCATTCATCTTTTTGGAAAATTGAAAAATCAAGTTGCAGGATATATCAAACGAAAGTGTATTCACAATTTTGCTCGAGCACTTGAATATGAAAAAAAATGTTTGCAAAGTGAGTGCTGCGTTTTCTCACAACAAACTGTTACGATGGCTACATTCTATGAATTGAAATTCGAATTGCTATCACATTCTCTATATTCGCCAGAACTAGCTCCCGGCGATTATTTACTTTTCTCAGGTCTAAAGTAGAAGCTGGCTGAAAAGAGATTTGCATCGAATGATGAAGGTTATCACTGAGATTGAAGGATAGGGAGAAATCGTGGTATAAAAATGGTGTCTAAATGTTGAAACGCTTTTGGAACAATTGTATTGCTCTTCAAAAAGAATACATTGATGAATAACATTGAAATTTAGAAATTTGTTAGACCGGCAACTTTTTTTGATCGACGTTTTTCTGGACAAATTTTGAACAGGGCTTCGTTCGTCGTTATATATTCTTGCAAGAATTCCGAAAAAACTTGATCGTGACGACCACCTCGAACTATGTCATACAACTTGGATTCGGAACTATTTGATCCGTCGTGCTTATAGTCTGTCAAGGGCTGTGGAAATCAACGAAAATCCAACATTATCGGTGATCATTGATTACTACTGATCTTAATATCACCGATCGCACACATAAAAAATCACTACTGATTTCATCACAAGTTAACATAGTTATGAGAAAACTCGTTGTTGCGAGATAGCCACTGATTTCTGTGTTATAATTCTGGTACGAGTATAATCATCAAAATGTAAGATCAGTCGTGATAAGAAATATTAAAGGAGCATAATTGAAATGCAATTATTTCTGACATTTGACAGACTTCTTCAAAATTTACTGATACCTCGAATCCCTACAGACAAATGACTTTGGAAATCTTACCTCTAGTTTTTTTATATGATCAATTACAACAGTCGTTAACACCGCACACGACTTACACTACATTTTTCCTGACTATCTAGAGTTGCTTCGATTTCATTAGTCCTCTTCAAGGATTCTTCCGAAATGCTAACGATCTTTTTTAAAGGACTTTCAATCCATTGAACTATATACTAAACTAATTATTTTTCTCAACACTAGAACTAAATCAGTCTGTTTAAGGCTATTTTACTACCTAAGCAGCCTTAGTTTTCAAACTATCACTAAGGCAATATTTGAAAGACTATCTGGAAAACCAGTCTTTCTCAAGACTTTTTCAAACTAGTAGTCTTTTTCAAGACTCTTTATATCTAGCTTGAAACTTGATGTCATTTGCCGTGAGAGTAAGTATTATTACATTTACATATTGTTTTTATTTATATCTGTAATTTGTTATTGTTTTTTCTTCGGAAGAGTGAAAATTGCATGATCATAATAAGCTATCGGTTCACTGGTTGCGTCTTCGTCCATTGATCCGACACTACTGTTGCTTTAGTTTTCATTTCTGGAAACATAATTGTAGGATGTTTTCGTTTCATTTTCTTATTTTATTATTTTTACGATTGTCTTTTTTTTGTTGGTAGCAATAATAAGCATACCTTGTTGTACATTGATTGTAGCTGTTGACTTATTAGATGATAGTTTTTTTTTGTTCTCAATTAGAATCCTAGCAGTAGTAGTTCCAATATCCTTGGAAGTAAATGTCTTCTTGTCTAGTTTCTCGCACGGCCTACCGTGCCATGATCCTCCTCGTACATTGATATGTTCTATTCAACGTTTACATGGAGAATTGAATGCAAATTGCACTATTACTTTCGTTCAATTGAATCTCGCATCCTCTCCGGATTAAGATACATTTGTTCCTTACGCAAACTTGAATTGAAAGTCGATTTTTGCACAATTTAAAGACATTAACACTTGTCTTTGGTCAAGACAGTATTTGGTATTATCATTATGTTCCATGACAATAAGCAGGGTGATATGATCTCAGATGTAAATGTATTCTGTGTATTCTGAGTTTTCATCGTTTCTTTCGGAAGTGAAAGTAAAGTAATAAGTAAGTTGTTTTCCTACTGTTTTGCTACCGCAGACTTGAACTGTCGTACCAACTCGTCGAATACCACGAAGTGATTCCGTAATTATTAGTAATCTTAGTAGTAGTCAGTTGCTTGCATAAGATGATCTGATTTTCTATAGGTTTCTTCGCAAAACTATCTTCCAACGTCTTCCACATCGTCCGAGATGGACCGAAAATCGAAATCGTTGCTGGTAGGATTTGTTGGTGACGATTGCCTGGAAATTGTCCGGGACAAAGATCTTTCTTTGTCCCGGACAATTCCCAGGCAATCGTCACCAACAAATCCTACCAGCAACGATTTCGATTTTCGGTCCATCTCCGTAAACGCTTCCAAAACATCAGCCCGGAATATTGACTCGTGTATTATTTTGTAGCATCAAATAATGTCTTCATGAAGTTGACAAAGACCATTCTTGAACATGTAAATCTATTATGTCAACCTTCCAAAATCCCAATGCCATCTATTATGTCAACCCAATGTCAATTATCCCAATGTCATCTATTATGTCAACGTTCCAAAATCCGGAAAAACTTTTGACAAATTATTGATTGTTACCTTTTCAAAATCTGTGAGTGTAGTTCTTGAATTAAGAATAACATTGAAAGATTTTGCAATTCTCGATGACTCATTGAGAGCACCTGTATAGATTCGCTCGGTTTTGCTAGGTAAGACGAAGTTGACCAGCGGAACGAATCGTCTTGTCTCACATGCCAGTCGACGAATATTTTCGCGGGTGAAAACAACAGTATTCGGTCATGTTCGCTATACTAATTCTTTAAAAGAAATGGGACACCATTTAAGGTTTTTGTGAATTCTTGCAAAAGTTCATCGAAATCGATCTCAAACAAAGGATTCTTCGGATAAGAACCGACGAATCTTCGGGCTCTTTGACATATGCGCTTCTGTGTCAGTTTCGAGATCATGGTTTAAGCCTGATAAAGTGATAAAAATGAAACATACAGCACGACTGAACTATTACAATAATTCGTGTTAATTTGTTATGAATAGAAGGTTTGCTCAAATGTATCTTTTGAATCGAACGGATCATTATATATCACGGATAGAAATATTTCGGAATATCTAATAATGTTGTCTATTTAAATCTAGTGTCAGTCATCCATCAGATGACAGTTTTGGTTTACCTTTATATGTTAATAATGTTTCATAAGTTTTCGAACTGCCATTTCGACGTTCAGTTACGCAGCACGAAAAATGAATAATTTCAAAGTAGTTTTCCTACAGCGGTATATGCTTTAGCAATTAAATATTGACACTGCTCATTTCTACAAATAATTATGAAGTGCAATTACGTAGAGTGATTACCAACAAAAATCTCAAATTTATGAATAAACTCTTTGCATCATTTTGCTACTATATTCCATTATCCACTTTTAGAGCCGCTCACTTTGCCTCGGCATAACCCTGGCGATTAATTTGGTTTAACAGTTGATATTCATAATTCACACTTACATTGTATTCGACTTATTGTTGAATTCTATCTTCAGTTATATTCGACTTTTTGTCCCTTTCGACTTTATGGTGTATTCGACCTTATGGTTTTTCGACTATTTGTTACATTCGACCTTTCGTTACATTCGACGTTTTGTTGTTTCGACTTTTTGTCGTATTCGACCATTTGACGCATTCGGCCTTTTGTTCTGTCGACCTCTTGTTCATCGACGTTTTGTCGTTCGACCTTCTGTCATTCGATTTTTCAGTTTCTTACTGATATTTTTGTAAATATAAGTAATATGAGAAAGGAATCATTACACCACTAGCTGTATTAAAAAAGGTTTTTTTTATTTTTTAATGGCCACGTTAAACCAAAGGGCGCAAATAAAACCCTTTTTGAAAAAAAATTAGCTTCATGGTGGCTTTCATTTCGAGCAGAGCTGATCAGATCTGAAACAACACCACCAATTTGCTGTGACAAATGAATCGCTTTTTTTCAGCGCCATCCATCAAAGAACAAAAACTAGTCTCAACGAAACGAATTCCAAAACTTCAGAATGCGAAAAGATCCCTTGGAATTCTTGAATATCAAGGTTAAGGGGGATGTTAACCTTAGTAAACCCTTGATTATATATGAAGTAAAATAAAATACATTCCAATTTGTTCAAACCAGACGTATTTTCCATTATATCATGAACATTTAGGGGTTTTTAGGTCAACATGTAACTGATTTGTGCAAAATGCACATCATTTGTTTTTTCTTCCGCGTACGGTATTCAATTCCTCATTGCATTAGCAGTCTAAATTAAACTGCCATTCCCACCTAGCAGTTCAACAATGTGCGCGATAAACAAATTGTTGCGCTTTTTTCCCTAATTTAATTAATAAATCTTCCATATGCTGGAAAAACAAACAAATCAGTTCTGCTTAGAATTGCAATTCAAGAAAAGCGAAAATCTTCCGTTTTATTTCTGAAATCTGCTCGAGAAAAATTATTTCAGTTTCAGCTTACTTCCACTAACACATTTTATTAGCAACGAACACATTCATATATGGATTTTCTCATGCAGAAATTATTGCGAAAAAAAGATTTACGTAGCTTCTATTGGTGATTCCGCAAAATAAGAACCTGGAAGGTTGTCGCAAAATTATTTATTTTTCCGGCTAACTGCTTTTTAACAGAAAGTATTTAGTTTTGTTTATTTTGTGTAGCAGTCGTGTATCATTTAGTAGTAGTAGTCATCTCTACTTTACTAAGCTGTACGTATTTTTTGGAAGTGCATCCAGTGCATTGATAATCGACAAAATACGTTGCTTCTAACAAACACTGACAGAAAATGTTTCACGCTTACTTATTTACAGGAACCCCTCCCATCCGGCCTTCTAGTCGCATGGTCAACAGCCCTTATGTAGATCCCTCACGAGTTCGCAGTCCACATTCGAGTCGAGCAGTCGCGGCCCGAAAGATGTACCAGTCGATTTCGTCCCCTCATACCCCACCGGTGGCAATGAAGAAGAGTTCGGGTTCATACCAACATCAGCAGCAACAGCAACCGCAGCATTGCAGCCCCATCGCCATCAATGACAGTCCAGCACATCGCGGTGGAACACGGTATCGAAGCAGCCCGTCGTCACACAGGCATGCATCTCATCGTCGAAGTCCAAGTCCAAGTAAGAAACCAACACCCATGTTATTGATTCTTCGCCAGTTTTCAAAACTTTACAATTTTTATTCAGATGGTCGGCACAAACCTTACTCTCCACCGCCTTCGAAGCGAAGGAGAGAAAGAACGCCTACGGAAAAGGATTATTATCGGAAGGACAAACGTTACTCGTGGCGAGATCCCGAGTGGACTCAACATGACCGACGAGGTGATCAAAGCCGGAGGTACCCATTCTAACAAGCAACACCATCGTGATTATTCCCTAACGTTATGTATCATCTTTTCAGAAGTCCCAGTCCGCTTCCAATGCATCGTCGAAGGCGATCACCGTCAAGAGCAAAGTCACGTGCTCGCAAGAGCTACTACAATAGCCCGTCACCGAACCGTAGCCGAAGCCGGGCCCGTTCGAGGCACCACTCGCGAAGTCCACGACGCTCATCGCCACATAATCGTCGTTATTCCAGCGACAGCCGGTCACGGTCTCCTTCGGATTTGTCATCTGCGAAAAAATTCGATATCAAGCAGAAAATTACCGATACCAGCTTTTTCGCGGAACTAATCAAAGACAAACACAAGCGACTAAAGACACTGAAGGAAATTCTGGAGAAACAGGAAGGTCAAGAAGGTGCCTCAAATGTGACAGTAGTTAGTGAGAATAGCATGTCCAATGATTGCGTAATAATGGCAGCTGAGCCCAGTGCAGCGAATGCGAACGGAATGAAAGATGTTAGTTTAACGGATATTCCAATGCCAGACCAGTTGGACAGCATGCCCCGAATGCCCGAGTCAACATCCAAAGACACCGTAGACACGTTCGGAGTAGTTGGCAGCACGTCTGACGATGGTGCAAGTAAAGACTCACGAATACCTGTGATATTGAATAGTATGAGCAGCGAATGTGTCAATCCAAGTGCCAGTCAGTCGACCGTATCGGCAACGGCTGCAGTAGTAGAACCGAAACCAGCAGTACTCGTTAAACCAAAAAGTCTAACAAATCTACCGATGCCACCGGGTGTCAACGTGGCAGAACTGGAGGGTGCCCAGACACCCAGTCCCCCACGACAAATCAGTCCGGTGGCGGGAGCACAGATGAAGGTAATGCCCATTCCGACACTGACGACGACGGGAGCTATTACTACGATCAACCTCAACAGCAGCAACAATAGTAGTCATCATCACCACCATCCTCCACATCATCACCATAAAATTACCGGTAGCGGTAGCAGTAGCAATAGCAACAAGCGAAGTAGTAATGAACACAAAAGCTCTTCTTCGTCGAACACGCCATCTATTCCGACGTCGTCCTCCGGTAAAAAAGGTGTGCTAAACTTGCCAATGCCACCCATGGTTCCTGGATCGGAAGATTTAAGCGGCGATGATGACATTGGATCACCTCCATCGCTGTCGGATACACCAACGAAAAAATCCAGTAAATATGGCAAGAGTAAGAAACCACGAGGAAGACCGCGGATATTGACCAGGCGGTACTCGAGGAACATGTCCGGGCCAATGTCGGCATCGGGAGGAAAAGATTGGGGCGAACGATGCGTTGATGTGTTCGATATGATTGAACAGATCGGTGAAGGAACCTATGGACAGGTAAGGAACATTACAGAACATCAATGTTTTAAAGTAAGCAACAATTACGATATTTGATTTGCAGGTCTACAAAGCGAGAGATCGCGAAACCAACGAATTGGTAGCGCTTAAAAAGGTCCGTCTGGAGCACGAAAAAGAAGGATTTCCTATAACGGCCGTACGAGAAATCAAAATCCTTCGTCAGTTGAATCACAAAAATATTGTCAACCTGCGTGAGATTGTTACCGATAAGCAGGACGCACTGGAGTTCCGCAAAGACAAGGGATCGTTTTATCTGGTTTTTGAGTACATGGATCACGATCTGATGGGACTGCTCGAATCCGGTATGGTAGAGTTCAACGAGCAGAATAATGCTAGTATCATGCGCCAACTGCTGGACGGACTTAACTATTGTCACAAGAAAAACTTCCTGCACCGAGACATCAAGTGTTCCAATATTCTAATGAACAACAAGTTCGTATTGCAACTGTAACAATTTGTCCCACTTCGGGTTGGTTTTTCATGTTTCGATTATTTTGTTTTTTTTCAGGGGCGAAGTGAAGTTGGCAGATTTCGGTTTGGCTCGACTGTACAATGCCGATAATCGAGAGCGGCCGTACACCAACAAAGTGATTACCCTGTGGTATCGACCACCGGAGCTGCTGCTGGGTGAAGAACGCTACGGGACCGCTATCGACGTGTGGAGTTGCGGCTGCATTTTGGGGGAACTTTTTCTCAAAAAACCGCTCTTCCAAGCCAATCAGGAACCTGCCCAACTGGAAATGATTTCCCGACTGTGCGGCACCCCGACGCCAGCCGTCTGGCCGAACGTCATCAAGTTGCCACTTTTCCATACGCTGAAAGCCAAAAAGCAGTACCGCCGAAAAATTCGAGAGGATTTCGTATTTCTACCGGCGTCCTGTCTAGACCTGTTAGATAAGATGCTGGAGCTGGACCCGGACAAGCGAATAACGGCCGAGGCGGCACTCAATTCCGCTTGGCTGAAAAACGTCGTACCCGACCAGTGAGTATCAATGGGGAACGATTCCAAATCACTCAGATTTTACGGTATTTTTGCTTTTTTTGTCTATTACAGGCTACCACCGCCCAAGTTACCGACCTGGCAGGACTGTCACGAGCTGTGGAGCAAGAAACGACGGAGACAACTTCGTGAACAACAGGAATCAGCTGCCAACCTACCACCGGGCAAGCCTACCCTACTGAAGCCATCCTGTGCACCGGGGACCGCCGTCCGAGTGGGTACCGTTCCGCCGGGTGTCGGTGGCACTGGTGCCGAATTAGGCTAAGTAGGATAGACATTTGCAATTATTTTTGTGACCGGCAAAATGTTCATGTCCGTGGATTAGCTAGCGTAGTACTCTCACCGCTGACAATAAAGTGCCGCTGGCGGAAGATGATTAAGAATATGTTGATGAGGAAGATGATGAAAATCACTTCCGTTATATTGTCACACCCTCACCACCTTCTCCCCCAGCACAAAAGCTACCAGTTACTAAACTGTTTGGTTGAGAATTAGAGTTCAAAACGAACAAGACAGAAAATGGCGTTGCAAATGAAATCTGGGTGTTAGGTTCCGTATCCTTGTCATTTTTGTTTTTCTTTGATGGAGGAAGAAACAATAGACTTAAACAGTGGAATCTGCAATTTTCTATTTTTATGAAAAAGAGAAAGAAAATGCGGATAATAGAAAATATAGTGTATAGAAAATAAAGTTAGTAGAAGTCCTGTACTAAATGTAAGTATATTGAAAACTCTGAAGAGACAAATGGATAACACGTGGAAGAAAAAAAACGAAACATGAGATAGCGAGTATAAATTAATTTTTCAAACAATAAGGACTTAGGTGAACAACCTTATCAACCTGTACATTTGTTAAAGATTGATGGTTAGTATTTAGAAACAAATAATTTTTCTTTTTGTTATCAAGAAATAAATTTTAGAAGTCGATCTGAGTCACCAGGACCCGAAACGTCAACATTTTGCGTTCAGTTTTTTTTTGCTTCTTTTGGTTAAATGTAATGGTAAGGTCAGGTTGCATGGTTTGCTCGACAATAGTTCCAAATGTAGGCATGTGGATTACCGTTGAATTCACCACTCAAACACCAGTTGGCAATATAAACCTAGTGAGTACAAACATTCGAACCTGGCCGTGACACAACACTTGTGTTTTGGGCTCTCCCTTATTTTTTTTCTCGGTGCGTAGAGACTGAAAGTGTGATGTGTCGTTTTGTACGAAAAAAGTATAACGCAGGATGTACAGTGTACACAAAAGAAACGATAGAAACTAGGATTTCGGTAGGTGCATTCACATTAAGCTAGCACGTGAAACGAGGCAAAACGGAATAGTGTTGGCGCGAGCTAGCAGATTACAGAAGAAATTAAAAGTGAATGAAAGCCAATTTATAAATAAAAATGAAAATTTTTGACCAATCAGTCTTGTGACTTTGAAAGAAAAGCATTTTATTTGTGTTCTGATTACAGAGGTTTATCAGTTCTAAGTTGCCTCACAAAAGGTTTTCATCAGTTTAGTACAGTGATTCCCGAACTCACCCTACCACTGCGGCAGCGAAGCGAAATGTCTTAAGTGCTACCGTGTGTTGTCACGCACTGGGGATCGATATCGACCCCTTTGGGAATGACTGGTTTAGCACATATCAGCTGTTTTTCGAAGAAGGACGAATCTTACAAAAGTAAACAAATCGATTTTCTTTTTCCTACGATTAAGTGCTTCAACATCCTACAATTTTACCTAGAAAATCGAATTCTACATAAATCTCAATCTTAGTAATACAAAGAACCTTGTGAAGGGCGTAACTGTCATTCCCGTCTTTACCGTGAACTGTGAACTTTGTCGAACCGGATTATCGGATCAATTGAGCACGATGTCGACCAGTTTGTAACGTTGCAATCGGGCCGTCATCTGACAATTCTTCACCATTCGCATCAACCGCGTCAACCTAAAAAGCTTTACGTTTAAATTATACATCGCTAGTGCAAAAGAGTGAAGAGCTACCAAAAAAGGTATTAACAAGCCGAAGCGACCCCGATTTGTTTTTGGTTCCATTATAGAGGATTTAACCTTAAGCACAGAGAACAGACATCCAAGCTAGTACAAAAATTTTCAAAAAAGTTGTGTAAAGCATACAAGTTAAAATTCTTAAACACTCCTAATACCAAGCCTGAAAAAGTTGGAACGGTAACTTTTAGCTCAGTTGTTACTTGACCAATTTCGGTAAATTTTACACTCTCAAATTTTGTGAAATTTGTAGATTATTTTAAGTATATCATTATTGACGATCGCTTAGGAAAAACTAATGAAAATCTGATTTTTCCCGTTCCAAGTTTTTTTTCAAGCTCAAAATATGCCCTATCTGCATTCATGCGGCACCTGCATCGCGAATAGGATAATGAGAACTTCAACTTTACCGAGTCATAACTTTGTTGTTAGTCAACCGAACTTGAAAATTTGTTCACCATTGGAAAGGTACTACACTGAAGTCTTTTTTTATGCGAATTTACGTACCGCACAAAAAAAACCTCATAACTCTGAAAATTCGCATAAAAAAACCGCATAACTCTGAAAATTCGCATAAAAAAACGCATAACTCTGAAACTTCGCATAAAAAAAAGACCGCAGAAGGGCAAACCGCATAACTCTGAAAATTCGCATAAAAAAAACCGCATAACTCTGAAACTTCGCATAAAAAAACCGCATAACTCTGAAAATTCGCATAAAAAAAGTCGCGTAAAAAAACGCATAAAAAAGACCTCAGTGTACTTCCAGAAATAAAATAGGGTTGTCTACCCAAAGTTATAATGAAAACTGTAGATAGATGACCTCAGAAAAGGTGAGACTTTTTACAATGATCGTAAATATCTAGAATTTCAAAGCGATGACCTATATATTTTTACACATCATTCGATTGCTAGTGATACCAGCTACAATTTTCGCCCAACTACCATTCTTGCACTATAAAAAGAAAACCTTAAAAATCGATGAATTTATAAATATATATGAATTTTTCATTGTTTTTTTTTCACATGTTTGTATATAACTAAAAAATTAAAGCGATGACATGTACATTTTTCTACTCCAAAATATTGAAATCATTACCAGAAACAATGTATTGATGAACAAAATTTTATATCCGTTCAAAGAATCTCAAGAAATTTGGTACAAATACAGAGAATTTTAATTATTGGGAAAATTTTGCCAAACAAAATCAAAACAAAACTTTTAAATTATAGGGTAAGGGCTCCCTATTTCATCTCATTTGTAAGGACGTCGCCTTCAAACCTCGATTTAGCCACTAAAATCACTATAACTATTTCATATTACTGCTTCATTCGCCTTGCTCCACATTGAGATTTGATTCACATTCCTTGGAAATTAAAATAATGTTCATAAAACAGCAAAAAACACTTATGAAATGTTCACTACTCTGCTCCTAATTTCATCTCAATGGATTTTTATCCATCCTATCGTTGATCCTTTATTCATCCTATAAACTAGCAATGGCGACAGCAATCAAAACGAAATATTCCACTATTACACTCTCAGGTTCAAAATGTCAGAATTTTTCTTAAAAACGGCCTAATGCCAACTATGAGACAATATATGATATTTTTAGAACCAGTTTGAAATCATTTCAACGTTAAAAAATTTTTCAGTCGTTTCCGTTACCTTTCGCTTTAAATTTAAAATTTTACTGAAAAGTTAAATTGGTGAACTTTAAATAAAAATAAAACTGTGATTGTTACTATTTATTCATTAGCCCTTCTTAAAACAAAGTGTAGAGCCAGAGATGCCATTTATACAGATTTATATGTATTGTATAGATTTTTGCGTTCGCATACTGGTTTAAATCAAAATACCGATTTTGTAAAGATTTCCTAAATTTAATACAGATTTGTACAGGTTCATAGAAAGAAAGAAGTAAAAAATTAGACTTTGCTCTCTGAGTATCTATTAGTATTTGATTGCAGTGATTCTTTAAAAGTTTATTAATCAACGGACAAATCACATGTTAAAGTGGAAATCTTTTATGTAGATAATTGATTATGAACACTGACAAACATTTATATTAAAATTTGGAGCCAATTTGAACTATTTGAAGCCAGATATTTTCATAGAATATGTATTACGTTGCATAGAAAGTCTATATCTGGTCTATCTGTTTTCACTAATAAAATGATGTTAACAGATTTTATTAGTGAAAACAGATTTAACATCATTTTATTAGTGAAAACAGATAGACCAGATATAGAGTTTCTATGCAACGTAATACATATTTTCTATGAAAATATCTGGCATCTCTGTGCACAGCCGATGAAACACACACACTTCACAACGTTATGTTGACGTATAGCGGAATGAAACCAGTGCTACTAGATTTGCCACAATGGTTATTTCATTAGTATTTAACATGCTCTTCCTGGTAATATTCGAAGCCAAAACAGTTTTATTGAAATATTAATATCAATAATATAATTAAACTAATGTCACGGATACCAAAAAACATACTTTTTGATGAGATTTTGAAGAAGAAAAACAATTTTTGTTTTGTAACATTATGAGATAACTTGGCAACTTTGGGAAACCAAATGAGATGAAAACAAAGCGCAATCATGTGAACTAAGTGAAAAACTTTCATCTCATATTTTTAAAGACTTTTATTGTTTGTCGGGTAGTTTTTGAAGTTTTAAATCGTTAATTAATCAAGTGGCAAGTGAACATTACCAATTATGAAGTCATCCAGTATTCAATGGTAGTGTAATTGTGCGAAAAAGTGATCATGTTTTGAGACGAATCGATTAGTAGATAATCAGAAACATGACGAACTGTAAATCTTAAGACGAAAATGTGTCCTAAATTGAAAAGTGAGTTTATTTGAAATGAAAAAAACGATAACCGAAGAACTTAAAACCATTTCTTTCAATAGGAAAGTGTGACAATAGCTTTTATAATCATTTTAAAACATTTCACAGTTTGGTTCAGGTAGGTTTTAAAATATTATTCATGTTCAAAGTAATGAGGTGAAGGGATGAGATGGAAATAGGAGCTCAGATGAAATAGGGAGCCGTTACCCTATGACATGTATTTTTTTATTATTTCCGTCGGAAATTTACAAAAAAACTGAAACTTGGATTTCACTGACAATCTTAAAAATTTTGGTAAATATATCTAAACTCTAAAAACAATTATATTTTTGTATTGCACAAAAGATTTAAACAATTTTTATGCACAACCCAAACGCAATTGATAACCACTAAAATTTTGATTTTGTTTGCCATAGAATCTCAAAAAATAGGAAATTTTAAAATTTCCGAGTTAAGCGCTATTCACACTAGGCCGTGACGTATCCGGAACGGGACTGGGCCGGATCCCGTCCGGGTTTCGCTTCAAATTTGTTTAATGCAGCACCATGTGAATATTCTCACTAGACCGTGTCGTACCCGTGTCTGTATCGACACACGTCCGAAGCACGGTCAAAGCATGCATTCCCAAGTAGCACACGTTATTACACTTCAATGACAGCAACCTCTATGAAATAAATTCATGGAACTAGTTGAAGACATTGCAACGTGCATTAAAACTGCTATGTAACCTGAAAAGCGTAAGAGGCGGACATTTACGTTAGTTGCGCTTTTTTTAATTTACGAAAACATGGAAATAACGAAGTCCTTGTATTGATAAAATATTTCTTCTTAAAGGGAAAGTCCAGCACTCAGCAATGAGTGGAGAAGTGTTACTCGAACTCGGATCCATTGAAAACAAAGATTTCTGTCATCCGGAAAAAAATTAGGCAAGTTTTGATAATCGTAACGAACGCATAATCCAAGCTCGTGAAATTAGGTGTGCTGAGATGATTAGCACATCAACAGAATATGCTTTATCGATCTTACAGCTATTTGATCTTCGAATTTGATCAATGGCCCGACAGTAGCTTTCAAACGAGCCAAAGTTTGTTAAAATCGGTTCAGCCATCTCTGAGAAAATTGAGCGGTAAAAATATCTTCTAAAAGTGCACACACATACATACATTTTCCGATCTCGTCGAACTGGGTCGAACACTATGTGTCTCAGAGGCTCCGTTCGATAGTCGGTTTTTCCAGCAATTCTAATACCTTTCTATAGAAAAAGGCAAAAACTTTGATAGCATCCGGTATTAAATCACGAAATAGATCGATTTCACTTCATAGATATTCAGTCCACTCACCTTTTTCATTTATGTTTTTCTATTTATGATACTATAAAAAAGAAGAAAAAAGAAAAAAACATGGCGACTCTGTAAACAGCTGCTCAAACTCATTTGATTTGTTGGTGGGTGTAATCCTTTCTTGGAAATCAATTATCGAAAAGCAAAACAGTTTCATATTCTGTATCGAAATTGGTTATGGTCGGAGCTAAACTGAAAAAAATCCACCAAGAAAAATAAACGGTCATTTTCGACCCTAGTTTAGCACTTTTAATTCTTAATAACTTTTTTAAATAACAATGAATATTTTTGGTTGTAGTTCCTACCGGAGCACACACTCGGTTCAAACGCAGTGCGCTTCATAGGAAAATTCCACGGTGCAATATGCGGTAAGAGCAAATACAAATAATAATACCCCTAAAGTACGATTCAGACCGTCCGGCTTCTTCCGTCACCGTCACCGGAACGTCAACGTCCGTCACCGTCATTCTAATTCACACGATCCGGTTTCCTATCCGTGTCCGTCATGCCATTTTCTTACACGCAGAATTTCAAGAACTTAGTTCCGCACAATTTTATTCCACTAATACAAAATCTGGGAGCTTTTGAAGCCAATCAATCTGTTGTTTTCCTACCTTTTAATCGAATAAATAACTTTCAAAATTAGCTAGAAAGAGGAAAAAACAAAACAATGAGTTCCACTCACCAACGTAACGTACTTTGCAAATCTACTGATAAATTTAATTACCTATATGTGGTATATTTTGTTTAAGAGTGGGATCTTGACATCGAATACATACATAACAAACGTCAGCTCAATACCGTAATCATATGAATCGTGCATGTGTGCGATAATCACAGTCCGTCAAATATTCTTTCGGAGAAATGTTGACGGAGCTTGCCGTTGACGAACGTTGACGTTCCGGATCTCTGCTGGATCGTGTGAATGCGCAAAGGGAAAACTCGTTTGACTAATTTTGACGGAGGCTGGACGTTCCGGTGACGGTGACGGAAGAAGCCGGATCGTCTGAATCGTACATAAGTCCCATACAAACGAAACGCCAATGTTTGGTTCACAGCCTGAACAAGTAAGCCTAGCAAATTACTCCCTTTCGTTGCGATAGTTTGAAAATGTGGAAGGAGATCGTTTCTGGCAACGCTTTATGCTAGTTGCTACGGTGCAAAACAAACTTGTTTGTTTATGTTTATCGTTGCTGTATTAAACTGCAACAATCAGTCTAAATATCACCGGCACTAGCACAAAAGATGAAAAATGAACACAAACACCCACGAATCTACAAATATCAATACAGCTAGTAGTATATTCATGGTGGCTTAACCATTCTAGATTATTGTTTAACTTACATTTCGCTTGTGATCTTGATTATCAGATAAAAAACGGTTTGTTTATTTATTTTTCACTATAATAAACAGTAACTATAGCGGCCCTTACACGATCATTAAAAGTGTCATTACTAAAAAGGAATGGCACTTTTAATGATCGTGTAAGGTCTACGAGTTCAGTAATGATGGAATTGTGGATTTTCCATCATTACCAACATTATTTCTTCTTCTTATTTTTTTTGTGGAAGTGATGAATATCTTTAGAACTATACGCGAAAAAATGACAAAGTGTAGATTTAAATTGTTAATATTTCATTAACCTTAACGTTTCAATGGCAAATCAAATTTATTTTCAGCTAAACGAAAATAAAAATATTGCTATTGCTGGAGTAGTTACAAATACTCATCATTAATAATGAACTTGTAATGCTAAAAAGTAATGATGTACAGTAATGCAGTAATGACGAGCGTTTGAGCAGAAGTGTCATTACTTAGTAATGACACTTTTAATGATCGTGTAAGGGCCACTTATGGTGAACTTGTTCTTACCCTTCAGTGTTGCTAGTTTTATAGAAAACTCGTTAAAGTACATTGTCACTCTGACAGTGTATCATGACAGTGTACCGGTAAAATACCCTAGTGATCACGTTTTTCTATGTGTTAGTGCGGTTGTCATTTTATTTTGGAATAACAGAGAGACGTGAAGAAGAAAAAACACGAACAAATGACGTTCCGGGAGTTGCTTTCATGAAAATATTTAGAGTTGGTTCTGTTTGCGAAAATATTGACAGTGAAATGCGGTGTTTTGTTCCGAGATGTTTCAATCGTTTTCATCACCTGCATTTGAAATGCCACCCACAGCACAATCACTCCATTATCCATAATAACTGTAATAGAAACCACCGTGCGATCCGCCAAATCCATCCTCCAACGAAATGAACAGAATCGGATGTGTGTAAAATTTTCTATATTTCGACGTTACCTTGCAAGCCCTTGAAGAACGTATGTCCAGATTTTCAATTAGTGCCAAAAATTCGCCAGGCTGCGCGACAACTGGAGTAACTTAGAAGTGAAATCCCGATCTGAACTGGCCGTTTGTTTATGTTTACATGCTTGAATCCCGGCGCGCCATACTTAATTTCGTGAGAAAATTACCAACACAACCAAAACTGTCTTATCACGCCACCAGTGTATTTTACGTCGTGGTACCCGAGGGGGACGACACTAAAAAACTGCACTTCGCTTCGATTAGGCTTTTTCACGCTGCATACGATTATGCACACTTTCCTTCTCTTTGCTACACATAGTAGCGGTTGAATATGGATCGATCGTCTTTTCTTGGATTTTTGCTGGTTAACAACATAATCATGGAG
Source organism: Malaya genurostris (assembly GCF_030247185.1). Classification (NCBI taxonomy): domain Eukaryota; kingdom Metazoa; phylum Arthropoda; class Insecta; order Diptera; family Culicidae; genus Malaya; species Malaya genurostris. The sequence goes on along the minus strand of NC_080572.1, from coordinate 87,816,888 downwards.
ATATGATGTATCGTAATAGGCCATGAAATCTGAAAGTTACAAATGTCACATGAAGATGCCAGATGCAGACAGTTCGGGAGTTGTGAACTATCGTCCTGTAAAATCAGTTTTGTTATATTCTGGTGCATAGCTAACCCACACACCGAGAGCGTATGCTCCGGATTATCTGCCATATCCTGTCGGAATGTTGGCCATTCTCGTTTAATATCTGCCTCATTTTCCACAGTTTCTATATTCAACTCGATCCAAAAATTATTCCGAATTTCATCTACATCGTACACTGTGTGGTTTCTCTTGTAGAGACGTTCCATTGTCTGATTTTTTTTAACGTCTGCAAACCTTCAAAATATGCTAGAAGGGAAATCGTGAAGTAAACAAGTATGTAGTTTGCTGTTAATCTGTATTAAAGTAAAAAAAATGAATTGTTATCCTTTCTATAAGATTTTCAATACCATATTAAACACAGCTTTATTCAGTTTTGGCTTCAGTATTAATGAAAAACGTTTCTAAACATAAAAATTGCAAGTCTTAGCATCTAACAAAATATAAAACCAGTTTAATATCACAGACAGAGATATCTTTGGGTAAACCTTCAAAGGGCTACAATAAATTGAAATATATTCCATCTTCATGCTCCCAGCTACTAAAAGAAAAAATTTTCAATGTTGTTTAACCCTAATTTCATTTTACCAATCTGCTGACGAATCAATGTTGACACTCAGTGAATGTCAAGACCAGTAACAGAAACTTTTTAAGAGATCATATGTTCTTTGACTTTCTTTTACACGGTTAGAAACGCTTTCAAACGGATCGATCTAGATGTTTGGATAGATGTAGTTTTTTTCGCTTTCCATTGACTTTTTGTATTTTATTTGAAAAAACCAGATCTGTCGTCCCCCTCGGTGGTACCGCACGATGCAAAATGTGTCCTTGAAAATTTGTCGAAGTATTCCGTATTATAATTTGTATTTGGTAAGAGCACCAGCAAGCTCTTCCGGTTCCATGTCGAACCCGAACAAACGAGAAAGAATGTGCGGCGCTTTACATGCACCCATTATTTTTTGCACCCGGCGCAAACTCGGTGCAGTGCATGGCAAGACCGACGACACGACCTGCCACTCGTCTATTAAAACTGTATCGCAAATCTGACTACCCCTCAGAAACTCGAAATGTCAAAACGAAATTGCTCGAAAATTTGTTAAAACTGGCAACTCGATTTGATAAATTATTGATTTCGAATAACAGATACCTTGGATACTGTTGTTCAAAGGCATGTTTATGTAGATAAACAAAACTAACTCCGAATCGATATACCAGTCGCGCATTTTACCACTGTACCTAAGAACAAGAGTCAGCCCTTAAAAGTTAAGTGAAGCGCTATGTTTTTGCGATACCGATATATATCATTTTATTTGCACTACCAGTAATTGTATGCACCGGAAATTTGATAGCATAGCAGTTACCAATCAACTACATCGGCATCTCACACCATCTTCATTAGAAACATTCAATAATGTATTACATAGTTTTCATAATATATTCAAATTATGCGACTAAGACTATTTTTTCACGCCATTGAGACAAACTTTTGTTTTATGACTTTTGCTAACCCTAGAATAGTTTTAGTATGACATCTGGATAATTCTTGTAAAATTCTCTTGAGAAGACTTGAAACGCCTCTTCAATAAAAATCTTCATGAATAACAATCAAGTTTTTTAGCATGATTTAGCAGAGAAATAACATAAATAAATGCATTTTTTCGTTACTGACTCAATGTATAAAGGATCTTTGAAAATAGCTTAAATTTAATAATGGTGTTTCAAATCAATATCACAGAACGCAGGAATTTCATTATCGTTCTTTTTCCATTGATTTAAACTTCTGTGAGGGTTCTTCTAGTGTTACGAAATAATATTTTTGGTCTTAATTGAATGCATAATAGACGAAATAAACATCCTGCTCCACCTTTTTTTCGAGTTCTAGAAACAGTAATTTTACTTGATTATTAGCAAATATACATGATTGAAAATTCAGTTTCGTTTTGTGTTGCAATATATTTGGAAATACATGACTGCATTTTCGTGGATACTGACAATGGATCGGGATACTTTTCCTATTTGTTTGTTCATTTCTATAATTGCGGTTTCTTGACAAATAACGCATAGCAACCAGAACAGTGTTGCCTAAAAATATTAATTTTATCATTATCAAGGGGTCGCTATATTTGTGGTAACTGACGGAAAATCACTCACAGACACATTTTATTCCAATTTTTCTTCGGAGTGCCTGGTCGTGTCGTCGGCAAGACTGTTCGTGTTCGAAAATCGCTTACGGTCAAGATGACCAAAAGTAAGGCAATACAGAGTAGTGAACAATAGTGTATTCGAAATGAGCAAACCTGAAACCTTCGCGACAAAATTTAACCCATTATGTCCTAGCGTATATATACGCAAAACTTCTATATTACTTTAGAAGTTTGGAATTTGACAGCTTTACTAGAGCACTGGATTGTACTGATTTACTAGAGCAGCTGATAGTTTCCACTTCGAATTTCTTTGTATATTAAAATTGTTCTCAAGTGTCAACGTTTTATTTGTATTATAACCTTGCAAAGATCACACAAATGACCAAAGAAAAGTTAGTAACATATATTCATATGTTCGAAACCTTAGGTAATTTTTCCATCTTTTGACAAACCATTGTAAAAGATTCAAATTAGTTATTTCTGTAGTGAAATTCCAAAAATATATGTTATATAGTAAAATATTGTTGTTAACATTTGAATGTATGATGTATCATACGGTGGGATAATACAGCAGTAATTTTTCAAAGCGTATCGTTAACCGATAAACTCGAGCATAATAAGTTTCTGATTAGTTGAAGTCTTTCGAAAATCTCTTGCCATCAGCAAATCAAATCCATTTTGTTATATCTTTGAAATGTGGAATATTAAAAAAACTGGCTGCAAAAACTAGTAATGAGGATAGGAACCCTTTATGATTTGACGAACACGTGAATATGGAGTAGAACGCTAACTTAGAAAAGGAAGTATGAATACCTCCAAAACTTACAAATCTGTATGAAAAGTTCAAAACGACGAATGTAACAATGAGAGACTCTCTTTGTTTACTTTCTCTTTCGATTATCACTATTTTTACCTGGAGCTGTTAGCGGAATATATTCAATAGTTGCACTATTTATGTACCATTTAATTCCACTATTTCACTGTCACGTTATTACACTTTTACAAAGTCACTATACTTTAATGAAGCATAACAAAAAAATAAAACCGATACACTGAAGAAGGATGTAAATAGCATTCCGAAATACGCGTATCTGTATTATAACGTTTGTTATGCTTCATTAAAGTATAGTGACTTTGTGAAAGTGTAATAACGTGACAGTGAGATAGTGGAATTAAATGGTACATAAATAGTGGAAATATTCCTGCTTTTTCGGTATTTTTTTCAGTACAGATTGACAGATGATAGCCTTAGTTATTATTATCGGTAAATAGTTGGAAAGAAGGATTGCTAAGAGTACCGTAATAATCGAAAGAGAAATTAAATAAAGAGAATCTCTCTTTGTTACATTCGTCGTTTTGAACATTTTATGCAGAATATCCCAAATATCATACAAATGCAAATAGGCAATCCACTTACCTGAAAATGAAGAAATGGAAACGAATGAAATTATTTTTTTTTATTTTCGATTACACAGGTTTTAACCTAAAGGTCATTCGCATCCTTCTGACCCTGTGTGCGGAATTGGAAATCGAACGGACGATCTACTTGTTCTTACCTGTACAAATGTATGTAATCCAGGCGGGTCAACTCGAATTATAAGAACTCGAAAATTACAGTAACTAGTTAAAACCTACGGAAGATTAAGGGGAAGAATTACGGGGATAATAGAAAAAGAGTGTGATATCTTTACCAAATTTCCAATACCATCACAGGTGCAAGAATATGGAGAGGAGCGGGGATGGTCAAAAAGCGCTTTTAGTTAAAGACTGTAGCAAACCCAGTATTCCTGAGTCAATTAACCTTGAACTATTTTGGAGCGAAACGTAAGGAAATTGAACGAAGAGGTAAATAATGACAAAGATTTTGATAGAAGGTATAAAAAAGGGTTGTTAATTAACCCTTTGGTTATGATGATTTTTTTCGGCTTTAGAAATAAAAAAAGAAATGTGATACTACCACTTTTTCTTTGAAAAAGGGAAGGTTTTTCGGCATAGAAAAAGAGTTGTTCGTTTGAGTATCCGTACATTTTGTATTTTTAAAATTTGTGCATACGAGACGTCCCCATTATTTAGAGTTTTATTTGTTATAACATGATAAAAATGTTATTTAAAATATCTGTACACAATGAGGCATAAACTTCACTAAAAATGTACTGAATTAATATAATTAACAAAAGACTACTTACAGATAGAGACAAAATAACAACGTTTTTCCAGACTTTCACTGTTTTCTCTGTAAACCTATGACTAAAATTCTCTGTGTATATACAAAAATTATCAGTTTGAAATTATGTTGATAATCATACAAGCAAAAGATAGAGAGAGGAGGAAAGTCTTAGTGGTCGTGTGCGTGCACTTTTGTATGCATTGTATAGCGTTGTGCGGATTTGTAAAGTTAATCAATCACATTGGTTGTTTTTTCTTTCTTTCACTAGAACTCTAATTCTTCCATGGTTCGCGATAATCGATTACTGTCGATCCGTCGCCGTTGGCTTCTCCGAACAGCGTCCGCCCGTCGGTACGGCTCGTTCTTCAGTCCGAGCAGTATGTCTTCTAGGGCTCCATTGTACACCTCATCCTGCTGGAGTAGTTTCTTCTCCCGAACCGAGTTGGTTTTTGTCTTCAGCTCGTTTATGACAGCCTCCTAGAGAAACAATTAATCAGAAGGGTAGAGGTGAACCAAAGGTTTACGGACCACCATCGGGTCATGTGAAGAGTGTGGTAGGGTAATTAACATCCAATTAACAATTGCGTGCATAGCAAACCATCATACCAGCATCTTCTATGTAAAAAGGTTAGACACTAAACGGCATTTTTGTGCAGTTAAATGTTTACTGTGGGTTGCACAGCGCTTTGCACACGTCATCTAAAATCAATTAAGCAGTGTAGCTAAGTGGAACAAAACAAGCGTGCGAATTCTAACGGAAAAAATAAGCGCGTGTCTTCTTAGTAGGTTATGTACATTACATGCATAGCGGAATACTAGACAATGCAATTCGCGAATCGTAGTTTAATGTAGTTAAAAAAAAAAGAGAAAGATATATACAGTTGAGAATGTTCAAACCCGTAGTTATCCAAACTAATAAATGAACAGCATTTCACAAAATATTTAAAAAGTATATATGTAAATGGGTGCAGTTTTAAAAAATTTACAGCGAAACTCAATTTCAATTTCGAATATTTCTACAGTTTTTCAGTAGCTTCCCAAAATCTTCTTCTTCGTGTTAGCACTTTCGGAATCAAGTTCGAATCTGATTTACTTGCTTTTCTTGCAACAACGGGCTGCAGACAGCATTTAGCATGTTTTACGTCTGTAGCACAAACCGATCCAAATGGCACCGGTACTTTGCTTCCAATCTTGTTGGGTGAAATGAAATGAAATGAAATTGGTTAATGTAACACACCACCAGAGTGACATTTCGAAACCGGTAGGTAAATGACACCTGAAATGATTCAGTTAACTATCTACAATTAACAAAAGCCATTTTATATATTTTGTATGTGTATTTTATATATTCGATGACGTGATTAACAGTAAAACTATGAACTACGGTTATACACAGTTATCTCGTTAGAAGCAGATTATTATACAATAGCTATAGGTTGTTACACTTTGAAGTAACAGATAATATGCAAAACAATATTTATCTTATCTTAGTCAATGGCGCGATGGGACATATTTTATTGATGAGCGGTGCATCCTCAACCCAATCTGCTGGCAAAAACCCTTTAACCCGTTGGTGCGAACCATCCTTCACCGATAGAAAAAATATTAAAATATGTCCCATAAAATATTCAAAGTGACCGTCCAATGTACCGGATAACAGATAAATTATAAAGGTTCTACAAAAACTAAACTAAGAAGCCAAACAACATGAAAACACAGCTTAAAAACTACACACCAAAAGAAAAACTTTACTAAACACACTTTCTGCTAAGCTGAAATACACTCTCTGTAAACAATGTAACGCCAATTAGCTAACCAACGAACTCGTGCCAAACACATGTTGCAATTCCTGATTCATATGCGTTAGGTTTTGCAAGAAGGTACTAGACAGTCGAATACTGACATCTCCAGTTCCAGCAACGCTACCACTACTAGTACTACTACTACTGGTGACGGTAGCGCCACCGGTTGCAGTATTTGCGAGTAAAGCAAGGGATGGTGAGCGTACCTGTTGCTTTTTCTGATTGTTGATCTTGTTGTTCCTAAGAACAACTTGTTCGTTTTCGTCCTTCTTGTTTGCTGCTTGCAGAGCAGCCAGCTCCAGCCGACGTCGTTGCTCGTTTTCTTGATCGCATGCCTGGCAAAAAATAGGATTTGAAAATTTGATACCATGCTAGCATTACCAGTTACTTACTTTGAATGCTCTAACGAATCGGACTAGCAGAGAAAAGAATGCATTAGCATCTGCGCTCCTGGATGATTCACCAAAATACTCGATGCACTCTTTAAACGAATCCTGAACAAACATGAAATATTGTACAATACTTTCAGTGTGACAATAAAATTGGTTTCGTACCTGAGCAGTTTTACAGTCAGTTCGAATCTTCTTCAGCTTCTCCTCGGAATTGTTGAGGAAATCTCGTAACACGTGATTGTGAGTGCCCTTCCCTCGCAGATCAGCTTCCTTCCGTACGGCTTCCATGCCTTTTTCCAGCTCGCTTACGTCCGTGATCAAGATCTCCAAAGAAACTTGCGCTGCTTTATCGACGCAGAATAGTTCGGCGTCGAAGTTCATTAGCTCCGGGAACTTTTGCCGAATCGTTGCCACGATATAGTGCATCAGGCTCATGCGCTTGTCGTTGGATTTGGTATCCAACAAGGTATCCAAGCTTTGCAATTTGAACCCGTACGCTGGTCCTCGTTTACTACTGTTCAGGTAGTTCCCGAACGCGAGAATAATTTCCAGCACCGAACGGAACTTTTTCGATGATTTGATCGAAGATGATGCGGAAATAATGGCGTAAATTTGCTGTGACGAGAGAAAAATCTATTTAATGTTTGGTCAACGGAAACCTCACGGAAATCCAACTACTTACCGGGTTGATTAAATGCAAACAATCGAAGAAGTTTCCAATATAGTTCATGATTGACAGTTTGGAGGAAATTCTTTCCACCTTAGTTAACTGCAACATGAACTTGTCTTCCTCAGTCAGAAGATTCAAATCTTTCTTTTCTATCACATACTCTTTGTAGAGCTTCTGTTCCTGATCAGTGGGCACCATCTTCTGCAGTAGCTCCACGTTTTCCAACGAGAGCTGTTTGAGATCGAGATTGTTGATCGCTTTGATTACTATTTCAGCGGGGATTTCCAATTTGCGACGAGAGATTGCTGAAGAATAAAATATTTCGAATCAATCGCAACTCAAAGGGGTTGACAGTCGAAGAGTATGTTCTATTATCTTACCTATGTTTCTTAATCTCGTGTGTTCCAGTAACGAAATGTGTTCCGGTTTCTTGAAACGCTTACTGGGGAATGTAGACAGACCGTCCATATCGCAGTTTCCATTCATCAGTGGACCACCCATGCCGATCTTAAACCGTTCTTCAAAGTCAATAAAATCGATCTGCCGATGCAGTTTCTCATCGTCGAGCTCATTGAAGATCGTTCCGCGTACCTGATTCGGCTTCAGTGCCACCCAGTTGAGCGTTGGCAGTTTGTATTTGGTTTGTACTTTGCGTTTGATCGTCATGGCACCATCAGTGCAGTGGATAGCTCCACCGAAATTCATGAAGCCGCCCGGACCAGCCGGCGGCGGTGGAATGAAGGAAGGTGGCTTAGGTGGTGCCCGAGGAGCATCACCGTTCAAACTTGGCAAAGCTGGTGGAGCTGGAGGTGGTGGTGGCATAGGAGCAGCTGGGGGTGCTGGTGGAGGTGGAACTGGTGGCGCATTTCTATCGGTTCCGTTACTCGTCGGACTAAGCTCCGACAGCTTTCCACCTTTTGCCAGCAGATTGGAAACATCTGCAATCGATGTACCTTTCGGTAGTGTCTTGGTGAGATTTTCTAGCTCCAGTAACATCGACTGTCGGCTTTTTGACTCCTGTTCGTGTTCTTTCAGTGCACGCTTCAGTTTCGTAATATCTTCTTCGACGGTTCGTTGTTTGTTGTACAGATCGTCCCGTTCGGCACGCGTCTGACTTAGTTCTGATTCGAGTTCACCTATTTTGAAAAGTGCTTCTCGTTCAATTTCACTAGCCTGATCTAAGGCACGACCCAATTCGTCTTCCAGTTCATTGACTCTTTCCAGAGCGGCAGTCTTCGTTTCACTGTCTTCCATTAAGGCAGCCACATCGAATACATTATCCAAATATGCTGAAATTTGTACCTGAAGCTCTTCGGACTCCGTCAGCCGGAGTTTCTCCAGATACTCATCTAATCCGAGCGCAGTAAATTCGTACTGCAAATGCACCCTGTAGTTCATATCTTCCACGGAATGTACCACTATATTTACAAATTGCATGCAAGCCACCATAAAATCGATGTTGAACAATTCATAGTTCATAAAGTACTCCATCAGCGTCTGGAATCGACGCTGTTCGGAACAAACTACCTTAAAATTATCGAATGCCGATAATATGATTTCGTGACCGCCTTTAACGAGACAAATCGCTGCTAGTAATTCTAAGACCAAAGCTTTAGTCCTCAACGACTTGTGGATTAAACTGAGCGCTATACAATTGATCGCTTCCCGATGTTGTAGCACCATGTTGAATCCATACTTATTGTTCATAATAGCTCGCATGCACATGTTGCAGACATGGATGTCGTCCGTCGTTAAACCCATGTTCAACTTAGCAATATGCCTCGATCTTCTCCGCACGCTAGGGCTGTCCATCATATCGCTTAGTCCCGGTCGCATGAACCCATTCAAACCGAGCTTGTGGTTCGTTTCGTTGCTCCCATACGATGTGAGGGTTGTATCCTTCGGATTTAGTCCTTCGTCCGACTCGGATTTTGCTTCCTGTATCCTTTGCTCGTGACGCATCATCGCCAGCCGGAAGCTTAGGTAGTCGATCAGCGCATCCAGGCCCTGATTCTCATCGTCCAGAAACTCTTTCACCCACTCGATATGATTGGTGCGCAGCGAGATCTCCAAATCTCGCAGGACCTGCGTCGAGGTGGATTCGCCTACCATTTTTCGTTTCTGAGGGAAAAAAGTAAAGGATTTATAAATGTTAGCAGATTGTTTGCTCTGGGTATTGAAAAACGATAAGGATTAGTTAGTTATGCTTCCTAAAATGTTTGTTGAATCAACTTGGGATCGTTATCATGAAACAGTTACAGTTCCATGAAAAGTTCGATTCACTTAATATCAGGACACACTGTGATTAGCGCTGCAAGTGGTGGCTACCATCTTTATTTGCTATATAGGGGTGCAAATTAGAAATTCAAGGGTAAATACAGGTAGAAATGTGGTCAGCTTTTGATCATTTATAGCCCAGTCAATTTAGTTTCTATCAGTAATATTATTTCACCAATTGATTTAAATATTTCTACGTATTGAGTTGAATGTTAATAGCCATGTATTTTGAATTATATATCATTGAAATGTTGATTAATAGCTAGGAGTGTCCTTTTTTCCGGCTAAAATTCTCCGGCATACCAGATTTCCCTAACGTAGACGACGGTTTTGAAGAAGTAAGCGATACATCAATGGGAAAGCATCGCTCTGATTGGTCAATCGATGCAAAAGCGAAGCTATTGGAAGTAAGCGAATTTATTGACATAAGCGAAACTATGGCTAACGTTTCAGTCCTACGTGTAGCATGCCAGAGGTAGGTTGTTGCTAGACAGCAAGACAGAAAGCGCCATAAAACGATTTCAAGCTTAATTGGTATGCTTTGATCTTGTGTCATGTGAGTTTGGATGAAATTCCATGTTATGTCATTTTCGCCTGAGATATTTGCAACTTCCTCAGAGTAAATTTTGAGTGCTTTAGATTAGTTGCTAATTTATATAAGATAAACTTGATTTATAATGAGAAATCGCTTTAAAATAACTGCGTGCATACAAAACTTGAACAAAGCTTGCCGAAGAGAAGCTTAAATTTCGTAATCCGTAATGCAAATATATGCAAAGATATAATTGCATACATTTGGGATATTGATGCATTTACGTCGGCTACAAAACAAATACAAATCATGACAAACAAAGTCTATATTCTGGGTTCGCGTGTTGATTCCTAATAAAGATCAATCTAAGCAGACTCTCGTGCAATTGTGGATTCAAAAGTTTGACGATTGAATAAACTGTTTGATTGAACATGTCGATCAGTAGAAATTTTGGTTGCTATGTTCCACATCAAAGGCTCGAACAACCCCATTAGGCTGATCCTTGTAGTTTTTTTTAAATATTCAGCACAACGATATTTTGCATTTGACCCCGATTTTGAAACGATAGATTTATTTCTTGGGAGTTTGCACTCCCAAGTAGCAATTAAAACTTGTTAAAATTGGCATGTTTCACAATTGCTACAGAACGGTTATTCATGTTAGATATGTTTGACAAATGATTTTACATGTTTTTGTAACAAATGTAGAAATCATTCATGTTACTGCTTGTGAAACCAAATCAAAAACCTAAAACGATTAAGTTCCACATCGGTTTATTCAACTGCTTCTACAATTAGTTCATTTGAGCAGTTTCATTTTCGGTTTCTACTTAACAAATATTACTGCTATGAAACGTATCAAACAAGAAACTTGTTGCACATCATACAAGCAAAATGCGCTTTTTCAATCGCATAATCGTTTAGAGATGGCATTTCACCAGAGTGATACACGCTGGAGTCAGATTCTTGTCCACACCGAGGATGCAAAAAACGAAGCATCGCACGAAGAGGAAAGCACACTTCTTCAAACACATTCTCTTCGCATGAATCGCTCTCACGCGCTCTCGTCTAAATACACCCAAGTGACCACTGTCGCGTGATGGTGAGCGAACACTTCAGTGAAGTTCAATTAATAGAGAGTAGATCTGGCCTTGCTATGAAAAATTGGCAAGGAAAACCGAAAATTTTACGATAAATTGTTTTATTTTGCTGATTTTGCGTGTCCACGCTTCTTCTACGCAAACCATACAGCAGAGTGCTCACCGGCGTGTACACCTCTGTGAAAGTATCTGCATCCACCTCAGAGAATTTATTAGCTAATGCTCTAGCACTTAGGTGCGATTCAGTGGAGGAGGTAAAAGGAAATAAACAAACGCACTCATGATGCGTGCACACTTTATACAACAGTGGTGTATATATGTGAAAGAGAAGAGCTCTCGTTGAAGTTGTCAGTGCGAGGGGAGAAATTTTGCTTGCTCTTCGTCACACAGAGGAGATAGACATCTCTGGTTGCAAGAAGAGTGAAGAAATACAACGCTCGAACAATGTTTGCTACTTGGGCTGTGTATTAATTCTAGAAACTCTAAAAAAACAATTGTCTCAATACTCATATTCATCGGAACTAAACGTCATGAACATCTTCAACTCGTGAACCATTCACCAAATGTTAACTCATGAAGCATAGCTATCAGCTGGCGCACCGGTTTTTGAACTAATGAAGAAACGAAACAACTCTCCGTGCTTTGGTTGCTCTATGTTTTGTTCATATTTGTTGCTTCAATTTGCAAGCCCTGATTCTGAGCACGCTGAAAATCCATCTAGGTCAGGTCAAAAATTGTGAATTCGATGAATTTGGCTAGATCTATTGTGGGCATTGCCCACAGATGACTCTGTGAGTGGAAAACTATTGTTCGGGAGGATTTCAGTAGCCGTCGCAATCAACATCGCGATTGGCAACTGCATTGAACGATATTAATAGCAATTAGAACAATCCATGGACTCTCGGAAGGCAACACTCATACAAAACACGACTCCAACAAAAGTACCGTTTAGGGGATCAGTCCATAACAGGGGTCGGCAAACTGCGGCTCGCGAACCATGTGTGGGTCTTTGGATGGGAAGTTTCGGCTCTTTAGTTCTAGTTGCAAATACTAATTATTTTAAACAAAATACTCTAAATCGAATCACGATCATTTCAATATCTTAGTCATTGTAGTCGCTTTTCACCTAACCCTTTTCTCGTGATACGCGTCGTCGATGTAGTCGATAAAATGCGAATACAAGTGTGTAATGAAAACCTCGAAAATGTTACCGCAAGCTCCTAACTGGGGAAATTGTTTTGTCAATGAAACTACCCTGCATATGAAAACACAGACCAATCGACTTTAAAAACCAAGTACGATTCGCTTTACTTGGCCGCCAAAACATTCAATTATGGTCCTATATCTTTGGAAACCCATCCAACAGAAAACAAACACACACCGCAACACAAGTCTATCTTCACTTTTCTGTTTTGCCATCAGACGCTGATTTGCGATTTTGTTTGAGGACAAGATTTTATCAAGTAACTCTTATTGAAAAATAATCTAGTTACCATATTGAATATTCCGATATCTATTCTAATCCATCGACAGATATGCAATGAACTATGAAGACTGATTAACTTGATCAGTCGCTATCTGTGTGATAATCCATATCATGCCTACTATATCTTTGATTCCAATAACAAATAAAAAAGCAAGTGCACATTTCAAGTTCACATTGGTCCTGGCAGCTTGAAAAAAAAACTATCTAGAAATAACACTTGTTTCAATTCTTATTGCGCTTGATGTACAACACGTCAACCGTCATGTAACACTTGATTTGTGATGGTGTTCAATTTCCAACGACATCCCACTATTTGTGCTTCATCGAATCCATACAATGAAGTGGTCATTAGATAGACTTTTAATTCGCCGGACGGATTCTCTAGCTGTACTCAACTAAAAGAAGTTATACTCAAGAGATAGGTGGGCTAGAATTTGATTTTTGTCTTATAACGACCAGAATTGAACAGTGAAAGAATGGTTAAACAAGATCAAAATAACATCATAACAGCTATATAATATCCAATAGAACCATGCAAAAACACTTATAACTAACGGAACTTAGATTACATTATTTTAACAGAACACATATCTTTGGTGGAATAATTTCTCTTCAACTACGTTTGAAAATTTCATAAAAGTTTCGGTATTCATAGCAATGGTTTGAGCATAAATGGGTGATACTCGTGTATAAAAACTTCTCGATTTCGAAATTTCTCGAAAAAAATCGTGAAAACTTACCTACATGGTAGGTAAAAATACGTGCATGAAATGACGATATTGAGGTATCTATAAGTTTCCTTTAGCATCATTGGGCCTTTCTCATATAGAAAGGTTATGCAATCACTATGGAAAGGTAAGGTAACGGCTCCCTTATTCATCTGAGCTCCTATTTCTATCTCATTCCTTCATCTCACAACTTTGAACATGAATCATATCTTTCAACGTACCTGAACCAAATTGTGAAATGTTTTAAAACGTTGATTTGAGTTTTTGCCACACTTTCTCATTGAAAAAATGGTTTCAAAACCTTCAGCGATTGTTTTTTTCCATTTCAAATAAACTCACTTCATAATTTAAGAAACACTTCCATCTCAAGATTTACGGATCGTCATGTTGATGAATACATACTAATCGATTCGTCACAAAACAGATCACTATTTCACAAAATTGAATCACTATTGAATGTCGGATGGCTTCATAGTGAGTAATGTTCACTTTCCACTAGTTTAATCAACGATTAAAGACTTTTAAAATTACCCGATAAGCAATAAAAGTCTTAAAAAATACGAGATGAAAATTTGCACTAAACTCACTTGATTGCACTTTGTTTTCATCTTATTTCGTATCGCAAGGTTGCAAAGTTTTTTCATAATGTTATGAAGAAAAAATTTTTGTTCTTCTTTAAATTACCATCAACATTTATTTTTTAGTATCCGTGACATTAGTTTAGTTGATTCACATTTCTTGGAAATTAAAATAATGTTCAAAAAATCAGCTAAAAACACTTCTGATATGTTCACTACTCTGCTCCTAATTCCACCTCAAAGGATGTTTATTCATCCTATCTTTGGTCCTTTATTCATTCAAAACATTGCACTATTACACTCTCAGGCTCAAAATGTCCGATTTTTTCTTAAAAATGGCCTGATACCAACTATAAGACAACACACGATATTTTTAGAACTAATTTTGAATCATTTCGACGTTTAAGAATTTTTGGGTCGTTTTTGTTACCTTTCGTTTTAAATTTAAAATTTTAATTTAGTAAACTTAACAACAAAACAAAAAAGAAATTGTTTTTATTTAGGCGTTAGCCCTTCTAAAAACAAAATGCAGAGCCAGAGATGCCAGTTATATAGATTTCGCATAATTCTTTATTTATTTGGAGCAGGAATAAGCCCAATGGAGCTGAAATAATAATCTCTCACTCCAGCAGGCATAAAACCTCCTCATCGTTTATATCAACAGATTTATCTATATTGTATAGATTTTTGCGTTGACTTTAATCAGAGTACAGATGTTATACAGATTTCCTAAATGTAATACAGATTGGTACAGATTCATAAAAAGTGAGAAGTAAAAAATTAGACTTTTCTCTGTGAGTATCTATTACTATTTGATTGCAGTAATTCTTTGAAAGTTCATTAATCAACGGACAAATCGCATGTTCAAATGAAAATCTTCGCAGATATGAAGAATTATCTTTTAACATCATTTTATTAGTGAAAACAGATATAGCAGATATAGACTTTTTTGCAAAGTAATACATATTTTCTATTAAAATATCTCGCATCTCTGTGCACAGCCGATGAAACACACACACTTAACAGCGACATGATATATAGTGGAAAGAAACCAGTGCTACTAGATTTGCCACAACGGTTATTTCATTAGTATTTAATACGCTCTTTCTGGTAATATTCGAAGCCGAAATATTTTTTTTGAAATATAAATATCAATAATATAAATAAGCTAATGTCACGGATACTAAAAAAAAATACTTGTTGATGATAATTTGAAAAAGAAAAACAATTTTGTTTTGTAACATTATGAGAAAACCTGGCAACTTTGCGAAACCAAATTAGATGAAAACAAAGCGCAATCAAGTGAACTAAGTGAAAAACTTTCATCTCATATTTTTGAAGACTTTTATTGCTTGTCAGGTAGTTTTTGAAGTTTTTAACCGTTGATTAAACAAGTGGCAAGTGATCATTACTAATTATGAAGTCATCCAGCATTCAATAGTAGTGTAATTGTGCGAAACAGTGATCATGTTTTGAGACGAATCGCTTAGTAGATATTCAGAAACATGACGAACTGTAAATCTTGAGACGAAAATGTGTCCTAAATCGAAAAGTGAGTTTGTTTTAAATGAAAAAACGATCACCGAAGAATTTAAAACCATTTCTTCCAATGTAAAAGTGTGATAATAGCTTAAATATTCATTTTTAAACATTTCACAGTTTGGTTCAGGTACGTTGTAAGATATTATTCATGTTCAAAATAATGAGGTGAAGGGATGAGATGGAAATAGGAGCTCCGATGAAATAGGGAGCCGTTACCCTATGTCAACATAACGCTGTTAAGTGTGTACGCGCTCACTAGAATATTCAACGAGAAATTTTTGCCTTTCTCATATAGAAAGGTTATCCAATCACTGTGAAAACCGACTTTTGAACCGGGGCCCGGAGGGCCGAGTGTCATATACCATTCGACTCAGTTCATCGGGTACGCAAAATGTCTGTGTGTGTATGTGTGTATGTAACGTGTTTTTGCACTAACTTTTCTCGAAGATGGCTTAACCGATTTTCACAAACTTAGATTCAAATGAAAGTTCTTGTGGTCCCATACAAAATTCCTGAATATTATTTGAATCCGACTTCCGGTTCCGGAATTATGGGGTAAAATGTGCAAAAAAATGTGAAAATAAGTGCACTAACTTTTCTCAGAGATGGCTGAACCGATTTTCATAAACTTAGGTTCAAATGAAAGGTCTTGTAGTCCCATATAAAATTCCTGAATATTGTTTGGATCCGACTTCCGGTTCGGGAGTTATGGGGTAAAATATGCAAAAAAAAAAAGAAAACATGTGTTCTATATTTTCTCATAGATGGCGCAACCGAATTTCACAAACTTAGGTTCAAATGAAAGGTCCTGTGGTTCCATACGTAATTCCTGAATTTCATGTGGATCCGACTTCCGGATCCGGAAATATAGGGTAAAGTGGGTTAAAAATTGTATATCATCACTGAAAATGGGGAAAACCCATAAAAAAATTTCTAAATCGACCTCAAATCTTTTCCAATTGATGGTTTTTATCAGTAGACGGTCAAACAAACCGATTTATTCTTTTAAGAATCGAAGAAAATTATTTTGAAGAATACCACAGTCTTATATATGATAGTATGATTGATATGAGAAAGGCATCATTACACCACTAGGTGGATTAAAACAGGTTTTTTTCTTATCAATAACAATTGATATACCCAAACATTTTTAAACGTCGAAATGATTTCAAGCTGTTTCTATAAATATCATGTGTTGTCTCATAGTTGCCAATTCTGGCATTTTGAACCTGGGAATGTAATAGTGCAATATTTTGTTTCGATTGCTGTCGCCATTGCTAATTTATAGGATGAATAAAGGACCAACGGTAAGATGGATAAAAATCCAATGAGATAAAATTAGGAACAGAGTAGTGTACATTTCAAAAGTGATTTTAGCGGGTTTTTGAATACTAGTTTGATTTCCAACAAATGTGAATCAATTCCCAATGTGGAGCAAGGCGAATTAAGCAGAAAAATAAAATAAATAGTGATTATAGTGGTTAAATCATATTTTGGAGGTAGCATCCCTACAAATGAGATGAAATAGGGAGCCGTTACCCTAGATACCGCAAACTTCTCTAGATATGAAGGGAATTCTATGAATTTTTTTTGGTGAGTTAAGAATGCGTCCCCAATATGGAACCTCATGCAATCGGTGAAAAATATACATTGCAAGGGTTAAAACCAGAAGCGAGTCCATCGGCACTGAGCACACATGTCCGAGTTTTCAACCATTTTGAGGAAAAAAGAATCACGACACAGATACGAATGTCTGTTGCCGGTGTGTGATTTTTGTTGAATACAGTGCTGAGGATA
Organism: Malaya genurostris; assembly: GCF_030247185.1. Lineage (NCBI taxonomy): Eukaryota > Metazoa > Arthropoda > Insecta > Diptera > Culicidae > Malaya > Malaya genurostris. The sequence goes on along the minus strand of NC_080572.1, from coordinate 87,799,572 downwards.
ATGAAAGATAAAAATGTCTAACCTTCATATAGTTGACGACACAAAAAAGTACGAAATTTTCAAAACAGATTATAAAACTATTCGAACTTGTAGGCTTGACTATTTATTGTCTCTAAAAACTAACTGCAACTTCGACAGTCTCCCGATTTTATGAAAATTCATATTTGGACCATTTTTGCCATCATATAGAAAGGGTATAAAATCACTGTGAAAACCGACTTTTGAACCAAGGTCCGGAGGACCGAATGTCATATACCATTCGACTCAGCTCGACGAACTGAGCAAATGTCTGTGTGTGTATATGTGTATATGTATATGTATATGTATATATATGTATATGTGGACAACAGACCAGCCTGGAAATGGATACGGTATCCAGCGGAAGTCAATGGTATCCATCGGAATTTGAACTAAACTCGTCACTCCCCATCACGAACGCCTTCATAAAGGATTCTTTTCAGAAGCACCATTATTTTATTATAAAAAACTATACTGGTTATTTCGTAAATTTTGTGTGTCAGAATGTTTAATGTAACTAATCTGTACTGTAGTTTAGGTGTAACGTTTCAAATTCTAATTGTGTAAAAGGGCAAAACATGCACAATTCACACAACCGATCAACTAATTGATATTCGGTAGTATAAAGAAAACTGACACTTTATTCGAATTCACCACATTACACACCTGTACTTTTTTAGGTAATATTTATAATACACAAAAAAACATTTTTCTCTATAGTGCAAGGGACCTTCATTCATTATTGAGGGGATAATTATCCTTTAAAATTAATTCAGCAAACACATGCAGCATGGAAGATCGATCACGAGGAAAATTGTATATGAAGTTATGGTGCCTAGATTCAGAATGTAATAATGAGTATTGAAATACAGAACAATCACAAAATATACAAATTATGGCAGAAATATTTGTATACCACTAACCCTATCATCATGGAATCCAAACACGATCTTTTTCGATTTTCAAACAGAAACGAAAATGCTGCCGAACATATAATAAATAGCATATTCCACGAGCAACGTGTTATTTTATATTTTTTGTTCGTAACAATCACGTTCTGGAAGAGGCGTGAGCGAATGCAACTTACCCGATGACTTCGCGAGGCTTTGGGATCTAGGTAAGTCCGCAACTTCGTGAGATAGTGTGCTGGAGGATCTTTCGCGTGTACCATTTCCTGAAAGACAAAAAGAAACAAATTGTGCATTAGTATGCAGTGCAAGTAACATTTACGCTCGTATCGTTTTCCATTTCATGAGTAACACTTTCCCATCGGATTCGGATGATAATGAGGCTCCGACCGTATGAGTAATGCACCACGAGACGTTTCAATGTTTTATTTATGAACTAGTACTACCACCCTCTTTACACGCCCTCCCCCCTCCGCCCCGTTAAACTCTGAAAGTAATAGTGCCTTTGCTTCCAGTACACACTCATGGCAGAGTTATCGACGCGGTATAAATAAAGTTACATTACATCATTGTATTTATAATAGATGCAGTTACTTATCACATTGTTTTTCACTTTCAGTATACTAGAGGCAGCAGGCAATCGTCTCGGTAGCGTATATACTGGAACAAGCAGGCGATAAATGCATTAAGCACAACTAATCACGAACGTTCCCGGTCGCCGGATTGGCATCACTAGCATTATTACATCGCTGGAGTATGCTGTAAAATAGTTGCATGTTCGCAGCTGTCATACCTTCACAGATTATGTTATCAGTTGGGCAGATAACAGATGCTCTCACAAGCACTGGGAATCACAACAGTGCATTTTTTTCAGTAAGGTCAGGTTTAGTCTGTCACTAGTTGGAGTGTGAATGTCTTTTACTAGGGCAAAACAACGATTAGTTTTATTTGAAAAAAAAAAAACATGTGAGAAAGAATCTTAGTTCTCACATCAAGCATGAAGCTGGCGGGAAATGTCAGAGACATAACCAACCATATGAGATTACGATTGGAACTAGTAAAAGAAATCGATGTGTCTAATATATTGTGCTGAGAAGTCATACACTATCTCAAAATTATGGATCTGGTTCAAGAACACGAAAGCGCGTCATTAGTTTTCCTCCCTGACACAAGTTAATTGTAAAACTCACTTTTTTCCGACATGACTGAACCATATTTAGACTAAAACTAAGCTCAGTCCAATAGATATTCTTTAAATTTTATCTGGTTTCGGAACTACAACGAATAAGCAGAAAATATGCACTCATTTAACTCCGAGATGGTGGATTTCCACAAACTTAGGCTCAGATGAAAACACTATTCTGCCCATACCTGCATATCTGTCCCATATGAAGAATCGGCATGTCGAGAAAAAGACGATTCAAATCTAATTTTCGATGGCTTTGAATTTTTATGCCACCAAACGCTTAATCTTGATGAGTCGTCAAAATGCCGCATGTTTTTGCTGGAAGGCTTCGGGTCCTCATAACCAACTTTGATCTGTTCAACAGCACTAATATGAAAACTATCTGATAATCAAATTCGGTTCCACTGTGAGTCTACCTGCATCCACTGGTAATGCCTTGATATGCGGATAATTTAAATACAAAGCAAACAAGACTTGATATTTTTTTAACAAAATAAATCCACAATTTTTATCGCATTTTCCTAAAATATATTCAGGATAGATTTCATCCATTAAGCTAACTAAAATATGGCGAAATTCGATAGGCGACTGATATGCGAGTATTGGTAGTATTGTCTAATAAAGACTGTTCCAGAAAGTATGGACGCAACCAAAAACCGCTGCCATTTCGCAATGGTTCAGAATCTGTCAATTTTTATGGCTGCGTTCTGCTGTTCACACTCTTCTCTAATCACATGTGCAGTTGTTTATTCGTTTTTATTAGTTTGTTTAGAACAACGTCGAAAAATTGTGTACAAATGGTGCACAGAACGCGGACTGTCACTGAGAAAGATAGCAAAAATGGAAGGAGTAAGTGAAAAAGCTGTGCGAAATGCAATCAGGAAGCTCGGTGAGGATAACACCTTTGAGGATAAATTGAAAACGGGTCGAAAAAAAGGTCCTGCTAACCCTCAGTTGGATAAACGTATACTGAAGGCGTTTGAGCAAAAGAAGGAGGTTTCAGTTCGGGATGTGGTCATAAAAGTGGGCACTTCGAAGTCAAATGTTCTTCGTGCTAAAGAACGTTAGAATCTTCGAACCTATAAGAAGTAGAAACAACCAAAACGTAGTCCGAAACAAGAAGCATCGATCAGGCCAAGGGTTCGAAAGCTGTACAATACGATTCTTGCTGGAAATTTGAACTGCATAATCATGGACGACGAAACCTACGTGAAACTCGATTACAAATCCTTGCCGGGACCACAATATTATACGGAGCGAGAAGGGCAAGTGTAAAACCAGTCCGAGACATCGATTGAAGTCGAAAAATTTGGTAAGAAAGCTATGGTCTGACAAGCAATTTGTAGCTGCGGTAAGATTTCGAAACCCTTCATCACAACTGCTTCAATGAACAGCGAAATATACATCAAGAAATGTTTACAAAAGCGACTTCTACCCACGATTCGAAGCCACAAGGATCCTGTTGTCTTCTGCCCAGATCTTGCTTCTTGCCACTACTCGAAATCAACGGTAGAATGGTATACAACCAAAAATGTCACTTTCGTCCCAAAAGACATGAATCCACCAAATTGCCCACAACTTGAGGAATTTTGGGCATTAACGGGCACATCTTAGGAAACATGTCTCGGCAGCCGAAACCATTCAACAGTTCGAAAAAGATTGGAAAAAAGTGTCAAAACTTATCGCCAAGAAATCTGTGCGGAATTTAATAAGGATCGTTCGTAAGAAGGTGCGCCAGCTAGTCTACAATGGCTAAGTAGCAAATATTGAGAATAATATTCTGTTGTTGTAGTCTAATATTATCAGTATATCGAATAAAATTTGAATATCTTGTGAATTATTTACAGCGAATTCAAAGTGCGTCCATACTTTCTGGGACAGTCTTTATATATTTTTTTTTTCATTTCATATGGATCTACTAATTAATAAGTGCAAAAAATCATAAATTAACCAGTTTGCTTTTAAGCAAATAATGAAAAGATGAGATAATTTATCAAAAATAGTTAACGAATTCCCTGTAAGTTGGCGACCACACAAACTCTCATCGGTTCGGATCCGGAAGTACTGGATATAGTGGTCAAAACATTCCAAATGGAGCTCACTCACTTTTCTCATAGATGGTGGGACTGATTCAAATGAAGGGTCTTGCATTCGCATACATATTTCCAGAATTTTATCTAGATACAAATTCCGGTTCTGCAATTATAAGGTGATGAGTTCTTAAAATTTCAAATCATCATTTGCAAAATACGTAATTAAATTATAAATTGGACACATAACTATTCCAATTTGAAGGTCATTTTAGTAGCTGCTAACCATATGCACCGACTTCGACTATACCGGTCCCCGGATTCGGATTCTGGAAGTACCAGAAAAAAATAGTCCAAAAACTCCAAAATCGAACACACTCGTTTATCTCGGAATTGTTCGATTTTCCGAAACTGTGATTGAATTAACAGGTCTTATGATTGCGTAGGCTGCAATATTGAATTTCAACCGCATCATCTCGGATGCGTTTCAATTAGCAGCAGGTATCAAAAAAAAAAAGTATTTTGAATGATAAAATAGTGTTATATATGAGAATACAAGTGATATGAGAAAAATATCACTACCCCAGTAAATGAATTGAAACAGATTTTTAATGTTTTTATTTGCATGAAACGTTAAGTTTTTTTATACAGATTTTATACGGTTTTTCGAAATTCCGTTTTTTTTTCGAGTATTCATAAATATGTTTATGTTTTGTGGACTTTTTGTTTTTGCCTTTCTCATATAGAAAGGCTATGTAATCACTGTGAAAATCGACTTCTGAACCGAGGGCCGTGTGTCATATACCATTCGACTCAGTTCGTCCAGATCACAAAATGTATATGTGCGTATGTATGTATGTCTATGTTCATGTGACAAATAATGATGATTTTCACAAACTCAGATCTGAAAGATCTTATGGTCTCATAGACCGCCATTGAATTTTATCCCGATCCGACATCCGGTTCCGGAATTACAGGGTGATATACATCAAAAAATGAAAAAAAAAATGTTGTCATACATAGCTCACTTTTCTCAGGTCAGGTGGTCTCATAGCTCGCTATTGAATTTTAACTTTATCCGACTTCCGGTTCCGGAATTACAAGACAGAATGTGCAAATCTATGGGAAAATGCGCACTCAATTTTTTCTGTTTCAAAAGTTTCTTAACCGATTTTCTTCAAACTAAGATGCAAATAAAAGGTCTTGAAATTCTTTAAAAAGTTCCCAAAAAATTTATCCAGTTGATCCAGATCGGTTCCGGTATAACAGCACGATAAGTGAAAAATTTTCAATTTCATGAGTATTTTTTCTAAAATGATGGCGAAACTTACTGATAAATTCATCTAGTTGGCAGACCTTGTTAGTTAGTGTATATATAAATCTACTTTGATACTACTAGTCCTCGGTTTCCGCTTCCGAACGCACCGGTAATAGTGAAGAAAAGTTCAAAAAAACGGAACTCACTTCGATTTCTCAGCAACGATTAAACCGATTTTCACAAATCATGATTCAAACTTAAGCTCTCAGTGTCTTAAAAGATACTGAGCAATTTCATTCAGATCCGACTTCCGGTTCCGAAATTATAGGGCGACGAGTATCAAAACTTTCAAACTGTGTTTCAAAATGATGCTAAACCGGTACGCATCGGTACGTGATGGTAAGGAAGAAGCAAACACCATTGCATAGAACACAGCGTGCTTTGTTCAATTTTGTGTAGTGTGCAGGGTTGTTACATTTGATTCTATATTAACTTGACATAATGGTTATGGTAGTTTATACTCAAAGAAACTTTTCGATTTTTACTTCAGTACAAACGATTTTAAGCGGATTTTTCATTTTCTTCGGTTTTAAAAACTTATTATAGAGATCTAAAAAATTATGAATTTTATGCGGATTACTGAATTTATGCGACTTCATTTCATGTGATATGCAATATACTCAATTATACTTATGTAAACATCTTCATTTTCTCTACCTGTTTTCCGTGACAAACAAGGCAATGAATTCCCAAATGTACATGCAGGATTGTCTGAAAAGGTGTATTCTTCCATACATTAAAGTTCACAGTTTTGCCACGATGTAATGAAACACGAAAGAAAGAAGTCTTCTGATACAGCGTTCCTTTCAATCAAAACTGAAATAGAAACCGCCAAACAAATTAACAATACTAAATTGAAGAATACAATCAATTTTGAATTTTGAAAATTCTTCTCGCTTACTTTGATCAATACAGAATTTAAGGTGCTGGATAAATGAATACTGTATATTAGGCTGAAATATAAGAACACTTTTCCAAGTATTTCCATATAAAATTGAGAGAATTAAAGTTATCAGTAATTTTTTGCCTTTCTCATATAGAAAGGTTATGCAATCGCTTGAAAAACCGACTAGTGAAAATTGGCCCTCTAAGTTTTGACAAACTTAGATTCAGATGAAAGGTGGTCCCATACTGAATTCCTGAATCTCATCCGGATCCGACTTTCGGTTCCGGAGTTATAGGGTAAAGTGTGTTCAATATTGTACACCGTCACTTAAACCGGCGAAACAACAAACGTAAAAAAGAATTCTAAGCTGGTCTCAAAACTACACAAATCGATAGTCATTATCAGTAGACAACTAAACAAACCGATTTCGGCTATACTGGTTCCCGGTATCCGGTTCCGGAAGTACCGGAAATAGTGGTCATTTATAGCAAAATGGATCTCACTCACTTTTCTCAGCGATGTTTTGACCGATTTCCACAGACTTAGATTCAAATGAAAGGTCTTCCGGTCCAAAAGTATGTTCAATATGGTACACTGCCACTTAAACCGTTGGAACAAAAACCGTAAAAAATGTTATAAACTGGACTCTAAACTGTTATTCCCAATCTTAGGATCAATTGAAAGTTCTTATGGTCCTACCAAAAATTACTGCATATTTTCGGATACAACAAACATTTAAATCGTAATTGCACTCTTAGAGTTTGTATGTTATGTTAGTTGGTAGCCGTACGAACCGACTTTGATTATACCGGTTCTTGGGTTCCGGTGCCGGAAGTGCATATAATAGTGAACCCACTTTGTTTTCTTAAGGACCTACGCAAACAAAGCACTGTTTTATTCTGTATGTTATACTAGTTAATGCAGAAACAATCTCTTGGTTTCTTTCAAAAATCGAAGAGAAAAATTTTGAATAGAATACCACAATATTATATGTACATGAGAAAGGCATCATTACACCACTAGGTGGATTAAAACAGGTTTTAATAGTGCTTTGATCATACTTTAAAACGTTATCAAAATTTGTTCCATATTTCCGAGATATTGATACTTGAGCACGAAATATTTTTAATTAAGTTGTCCATAAACATTTCAGTTTGTGAACATAAAAATATACAACTTTATACAAAAATATGTAATTCAAAAATTTAATTTTATTTTTAGAACTTTTGAAAATTTTAAAAAATCATTGAAAACCCAATATTTTGTTACAAATTTCGATTTTTTTTTCATGAATGTATCGTCCTTTAAAAGCAATTGTTTCAACATTTCTACACCACATTTATACCACGATTTATCCTTAGTCTGAAAAAATGTTTCATTTTTCGTGATGACCTCATCATTCGAAAATAGTCACTGGAGGCCAAATCTGGGGAATATGGTGGATGCGGTAACAATTCGAATTTCAACCAATTCCAACTCATGTAATTTTCAAATCATAACATAAAGCGTTATTTTATAAGATGGATGCTGTACAGGCTCCTTTCGGACTGTGAAGTTTCCTAAAATTATCTGGAATTTTAATCAGCTCAAGTGAAATTCCCTAATTTTACGATTGTCGGCACCTGACATAGACAGCTTCGTTTAGAATGTAGAATTTTAGTGCATCAGACCACTAACATTTCGAAAACAAATATTCGATTGATACTAGAATCCAGAAACATTGTTCGTTAAACTATATCGCACTCTCACCATCAAGGTTATTGAGATCGACAATTTTTCAGATGCATTAAAGGTCCTCCATCCGAAGCGTTCCACGTTGAGTTTATTATCCACGCTATGTCAGTCAGCGTTTACCCCATACAACGTGATAAATCAAATGAAACTCTACAACCGAGACAAAACCAGACATCCGCGAAGCTAAAAATAACATAAAACTTCACCGTAAAAAGAAGTTCTGCTATAAAAAAGATCAACGACTTTTACCCAACTATTTGATGCATCGTACACATTGTATAGCAGCCAGCAGTCGTCTAGGCTGGCCCATCTCTAGAATGAATCTGCTTTCAGACAGCGATTGCAACTGGAAAGTGTACACAGTGAATCAGTTACAACGTCAACAGAATAAACAGCACAATTTGGCATCCAGTCAACGCAGAGATGCGAAAATATAAGAGAAGACGTCCCAATTGAATATCAATTTCTTGCACTTTTACCAACTTCGGGCAACTTCATTGCGAACGAATGAACAGACGAACATGAACAAAAAAAATCTTTCACGGAAACATGCTGAAGCACTGTCTGGTGATTCCTAACGGTTTTTTTTTTCAACCGGAAATGTAGGAAATGCTCGCCAAGGACTGATTTTTACGAGTAGTCATAAATATAGGAATATAAATTAATAAGACATGATCGAAAAGAGTATTACTGTGGTGATGGAATCTCTATCCATTAGATTTTAGATTTGTTTCGATATTCCCACGTGACTTTTGTTCTGCGAAAACTGCTACTACCGCATGCAACAAGATCAACAACCTATGTTTGGTATCCAAGGACAGTAATAACCCTCCGTTTCGTGACTAGCATCCATAAAACCCCTCAACAACCAACACCAATTATCAGCTACCTATTCTCCATACTGTACCAGCACCCGAAAGAAAGTTTTATGTATTAGAACCGTTTCAAGTACAACCAGGTTCGCATGAGCAACTTCGCATGATGCTTTAAATAGAGGTACCGGTAGTGTCCTTACCACGTTTGCGAATTTCTGGGAAATTATACATAAATAATTCTGAACACGCGTTGTACAGCAAAATCTAGTTAGTTAATAAAACCCGGAATAGCTCATTCGTGTTGGATTTTGAGATAATTCAAAGTACTGTTAATTTTGGGAGTTTTGATAAAATTAAAAATAAGACAAGATCGATATCGTCAAGCTTATACCGGTGACCGCACTCCATTATAATGTTTTAGTTCAGTTTTCTTTTTTATATAATAGCATATATAGTTGATTTGACATTGACATTGTTTGCCTGTATCTATTTGTATGCATACCAGCTCGGGGCTCATTTGGCTATTGCTAATACTTTCAATGTACCCAAACTTTAGTTCTCGCTTCATGTGTCATTAGGGCGAACAATGGCGAGTGTACGAATAATCGGATGATTAATATTCAAATTTGTCATCACTTTGACCAAACTAAAGTCGTTAATAGTGTCCGTGCTGGTGTAGATTATCATTTTGCGCTAGGGTTACCATACAAACATTCAGCTTTGATAACAATACCAAAAATTAAAAGTTGTGATTAGAATTGGAAGTTTAAATTTTGTGCTGAGTGTCTCGAAAAGATCTATCAAATTGTATGGATTACTGAGCTACATCACCCAATAGAATGAAAACAATAATATCAACATGCAATCAGGCACGTACCCAGGATTTCGGTTCGGGAGGGGCCCTCAGATAAAAGAAAATGTTACTGAATATTTCTTATGTACGTAATTTTCGGTGCACTTTTTATCGGCGTTCTTAGCAGACACTTTTAACTTTTCTAATGGAACTATCATCATTGAGTATTTAAATAAAATTTGTGACTGTGACCGAAAGGAGGTTATTGTATTAAATTTTTTAACGTTTAACTTAACGTTTCTGTCACACATGTCTAAGACATTCTAAACGTCCATTTCTAGAGCATAACAATCCACAAGACTTTTTTTTTTTCAATAGTATAATATATATTTTCAGGCACACCGCTTAAGCTCTAAGATGCCAAGGGTATTTCCTAATCTTAACCAACGACTAACCTAAAACTAGAATAGTATCATTAGATTATGTCGTCTAGAATTTTTGAAAAAAGCTTTTAGCTGGTATTCGGCAGGTGTCGGTGAATTGAATATTGCATGAATTCCAAATGGTGCCATATATGGCCGCTTCCTTTCGGTTCGTGTGGGTCCGCGGGAAACACCCCCAGGCCACGAAGGCCCGGCGGGTGGCCCGCATGCTGGTCATCGTCTGGAGCGTAGGACCGTAGGCGGTGATGGTGATGTTACGAAGAGATGAGAAAATAAAAAAAGTAAATATTGTGAAAACCGAGGTAAATAGGGGGTATGGAAACAAAATGTCTGAAAACTACAGAGATCTAATTAGTTGCCATCGAGATGGTGAAGAGACATGGAAGGGGGGAACGAAAAGTTAGTGACAAAAAAAGATCTTGTTAGTTCCAATGAAGATGGTGGACAGGGACGGTGATCGAGAGAATCGAGCGGATGTTAGTGTCGAACCTGTAGGTGGAGATTATACTTTCTGAGCGAGGTATAACAGATTACACTTGGATATTAATGTGTTTGAGGTACTGGTATATAAGAAGCATATAAGAGATATCCCGACTAGCCAACACATCTCGGACCGAAACTTCAGGTGGTCTACCTCGGGCCCTTAGGGAGTCCTTTAATAAAGACCTGGCGTCACGATACTCCGTACACGTCCATACGACATGCTCGATGTCCTGATAACCGTCACCACAAGCGCAGAGACCGCTCTCCACGATCCCAATACGCCGGAGGTGCGCGTTGAAGGTGTAATGGTTTGACATGAGCCGAGACATCACACGAATGAAGTCACGACTCACGTTCATCCCCCTGAACCAAGGTTTCGTCGATAACCTAGGGATAATAGAATGCAGCCATCGTCCCAGTTCGCCATTGCTCCATGAAGTTTGCCAACTTTCGAGAGTTTTCTGACGAGAGATACTGAAAAATTCATTGAAGCAGATTGGTCTTTCATAAATATCACCTTCTAATGCGCCCACCTTAGCCAATGAGTCTGCCTTTTCATTGCCCGGAATGGAACAATGCGAAGGGACCCAGACTAACGATATTAAATAAGACCGTTCAGATAAAGTTCTCAAATGTTCCCGTATTTTCCCCAGGAAATATGGGGGATACTTTCCTGACTTCATTGCCCGGAGAGCTTCTATTGAGCTTAGACTGTCCGTGACAATGAAGTAATGGTCTTTGGGCAAGGTTTCAATGATCTCGAGGGTGTACTGAATAGCAGCTAATTCTGCGACGTAGACTGAAGCCGGATCACTGAGTTTGTACGAAGCGGTGATGTTCTGATTGAAGATTCCGAAGCCTGTGGACCTGTTGATGTTTGATCCGTCAGTGTAAAACATCTTTTCACAGTTGACTGTTCTAAATTTATTATAAAAAATATTTGGGGCCACTTGAGGGCGCACGTGGTCCGGAATTCCACGAATTTCTTCTCTCATGGATGTGTCGAAAAACACAGTAGAATTAGTAGTATCCAAGAAATGAGCACGGTTGGAAACAAACGAAGAAGGATTAATATTCTGAGCCATGTAATCAAAATACAAGGACATAAAACGGGTCTGAGAATTGAGCTCGACAAGCCTTTCGAAGTTTTCAATCACCATCGGATTTAAGATATCGCATCGGATTAGCAATCGATATGAGAGATCCCAGAATCGGTTTTTCAACGGTAAGACGCCCGCGAGCACTTCGAGACTCATCGTATGAGTCGACTGCATGCAACCTAAGGCAATACGCAAACAACGATACTGAATTCTTTCCAGTTTAATGAAATGGGTGTTCGCGGCAGATCGGAAGCAGAAGCATCCATATTCCATTACGGACAATATCGTTGTTTGGTACAGCCTGATCAGGTCTCCTGGGTTTGCACCCCACCAAGTTCCGGTTATTGTGCGAAGAAAATTGATTCTCTGCTGGCATTTTTGTTTCAGATATCTAATGTGACATCCCCAGGTGCCTTTGGAGTCGAACCAGACCCCGAGATATTTAAATGTGAAGACCTGAGCTATGGTTCCACCCCCTAGTTGAAGCTGTAGTTGTGCTGGTTCTCGCTTTCTTGAAAATACGACCAGCTCAGTTTTCTCCGTAGAGAACTCGATACCCATTTGAAGAGCCCATGTCGACAAGTTGTCGAGGGTATCTTGTAATGGTCCTTGGAGATCGGCAGCTTTGGGTCCTATAATGGACACAACGCTGTCGTCGGCAAGTTGTCTTAGCGTGCAAGATGTGTTGATACATTCATCGATATTGTTTACGTAAAAGTTGTATAAAAGGGGGCTTAAGCATGAGCCCTGAGGAAGACCCATGTAACTGAATCGTATTGTCGACAAATCACCATGTGCAAAATACATGTGTTTCTCGGACAATAGATTATGTAAAAAGGTATTCAAAACCGGCGAAAGACCATGCTGGTGCAGCTTCTTAGATAGGATATTTATAGAAACTGAATCAAAAGCCCCCTTGATGTCTAGAAATACTGATGCCATTTGTTCTTTACGAGCAAATGCCATTTGAATTTCGGTTGAGAGCAACGCAAGACAATCGTTCGTTCCTTTACCCCTGCGGAAGCCGAATTGTGTATCTGAAAGTAAACCATTAGTCTCGACCCAATTGTCTAGACGGAAGAGAATCATTTTTTCGAACAACTTCCGGATACAGGAAAGCATAGCAATCGGCCGATACGAATTGTGATCGGAGGCTGGTTTCCCAGGTTTTTGAATGGCGATAACTCTCACTTGTCTCCAGTCGTGTGGAACAATATTACCCTCGAGGAACTTGTTAAACAAATTCAGCAAGCGCCTTTTGGCAGAGTCAGGAAGCTTTTTCAACAAGTTGAATTTAATTCTGTCTAACCCCGGGGCCTTATTGTTACACGACAAGAGCGCAAGTGAGAACTCTACCATCGAAAACGGTGTTTCGTTTGTATTCGAAGTCGCGGCGCGGGATATCTTCTGTTCCGGAACAGAATCAGGACATACTTTTTTAGCGAAATCGAATATCCAGCGGTTAGAATATTCCTCGCTTTCGTTCGTTGTGTTTTGGTTGCGCATTCGTCGGGCTGTGTTCCAAAGAGTGCTCATCGATGTTTCTTTTGTTAATCCGTCAACAAACCGACGCCAGTAACCTAGTTTCTTTGCTTTAACTAAGTTCTTCATTTGCTTATCTAGCGCTGCGTAATTTCTATAATTATCAGGTGTTCCATATTTTCTGAACTTTTTGAATGCTAAAGATCTTTCCGCGTTCAGTGATGAGCACTCTTTGTCCCACCACGGGTTGGGAGGACGAATGTTAGTATTCGCGCCGGGTATACGTTTCGTCTGAGCTTGAATCGCAGTGTCGAGAATCAAGCCAGCCATAAACGTATACTCTTCCTCCGGAGGAAGTTCTTGTGTTGTTTCTAGTTTCTCAGATATCGATATTGCGTAGCATTTCCAATCAATATTTCGTGTGAGGTCATACAAAACATTGATTGTTTCCGATGGTCTTAATCCGCTGGCGATTGAAATTACGATAGGCAGATGATCGCTACCGTGGGGATCAGGGATTACCTTCCACGTGCAATCCAACCGTAGCGATGTCGAGCAGAGGGATAAGTCCAGCGCACTTGGTCTTGCTGGTGGTGCGGGAATTCGTGTCATTTCTCCCGTATTCAAGATTGTCATATTGAAGTTGTCGCAAATATCATGGATCATAGCTGATCTGTTATCATCATGAAGACAACCCCATCCCGTACCGTGAGAGTTAAAGTCTCCTAAAACTAACGTCGGTGCGGGAAGAAGTTGCATGATACTGCTGAGCCAGTGGTACCCAACTGAGGCTCTAGGGGGAATATAGATGGAAGCAATACAAAGGTCCTTGCCTTTAATTGTGACATGACATGCGACAACTTCAATACCTGATATCGAGGGGAGGTTAATTCGAAAGAAGGAATAGCACTTTTTGATCCCCAAAAGTACTCCTCCGTAGGGATTATCTCGATCCAGGCGAATAATGTTAAAATCGTGGAAGTTTAGTGATACATCAGAAGTTAACCAAGTTTCGCACAATGCAAATGCGTCACATTTCAGATTATTTACTAAGTATTTAAAAGGATCTATTTTCGGGATGATACTTCTACAGTTCCACTGTAAAACAGTGATCGAATCCTTGACCTCGTTCGAAAAATTAGCCATCGAAGGAAACGATTGCTGAGAGGAGGGGCCATTTTGCAGTCAGCTGCATCAAAAACATTTTAACTTTTGGCAGGAAAGTCATCAAAATACCTTTTAGGGGGTCAGAAATGTTGAAGACGGAAAATATAAAGTCCACAATGTCACTGAATTTTACAAGTCCAGCACTTGATGTGTTTTCTGGTTCCTTGGGGACTTTCGGGGTTTTGGGTGTCCCCGGAAGTGTTGGATATTCTTTCTCCGATTTCAAGTCTCCGGAACTAGGAGCTTTTGGATTCTTTTTTTCGTTTTTTTTACCAACACTTCCTTCTGCTGTTACTTTTGGAGGGCCTTCAAGAGATATCTTCGAACCCTTTCTAGGGAGTTTAGGAGATGATATATTTTTCCTCTTCCTAAAACTACGAGGGACAGTTGAAGATGTACCTTCTTGAGGATCGTCAGAGTCGCAATCGTCCGCAGACAAACAGGTGTAGGGGTTCTGTTCAGGTGGTGTGGCGATTTTCAGCATTTCTGCGAACGAGCGGTTTGATCGTTGCTTGAGAGATCGTTTCAAATGATCTCCACGCAATTTATACGCAGAACATGCTGTGAGGTCATGCGGGGCCGCCCCACAGTAAAGACACTTTTCAATGTCTCTGTCGCAAACGCCATCCGCATGACTCTCTCCACACTTCGAGCAGCGGGGCCGATTTCCACAATGGGAAGCTGTGTGTCCTAGTTGTTGACAACTAGTGCAATTCATTACCCGTAGTACGAAAAGTCGTACAGGTAGACGAACCCTGGCCAGGAGAACGAATTTCGGCAAAGCCGAGCCGGAGAAGGTCACCCGATACGAGTCCGAGTGGGGATAAGACTTTGTCCCATCCGCGGCGATCGATACTGAATGCAAACGTTTGCAGTCCAGTATCTTGACATTCTTAAGCAAGGGATCTTTAAAACATCCGACCCCATGTTTGAGAATGTCCTCGCATGTCAGACTTGGATCCGTGATCACTCCGTCTATCTCGACTTCGCGAGCTGGTATATAAACGCGGTAGTCCCGCGTAAAGTGATCGTTTCGAGCGATCTCATTAGCATGTTTCAGACTGGTCAACGAGACCCTGAGCTTATCGGGACGAATTTTTGAAATAAATTTCAATGTTGTATATTTCGACTCCAAGTCTTTAGATATTTTCAAAATATTAAGCGGTTTATTCTTCTCTTTGGTCCGAAAATAAACCACATAAAGGCCGGCCGAGGGTGAAGGCTCTTCGGGATACTGTTTAACCCGGTGAGTCTTACTATTTGGGGCAGATTTAAAATCTGTTTCCATTTTATCTTCGGGGGGCAGGGGAGAATTTAATGGACTTGCCATAGCGCGGTTGAGGTTCCGCGCAAATTATAGGGGGAGTCAAAATATAAGACGATAAAGGGACACGAAGGGAAAAAATATTATACTTAGCTAATGATCCGTAGCAACTCGGCCGCTGAGGCCAAGCGTTAGTTACAACGACCTCCGAGAATAAATATGCACACAGCACCGGTTCACGGCACCACACTAAACGTCGGTTCACTGTTCTTATTGTTTTAACACAATAGCACCCGGCACTGTCTAACGGTATTTATTGTTTATACTGTATTGATCTACTGCACAAGCTCACGAACAAAAGATCTGATATTAAATGACCTTGAAACGGATTAGAATGGATTAACGCACAGCTGCTCTAATGCAAACTACCATCCGATCGATACGACGGTCACGAAAGGAATGATCCACAAGACTTGTGATGATGTGATAGATTTTGCGAAGTGAACCGACATAGCTCCCTTACTTCAAATCGTGGAGAACGGAAATTATCTTTTAAATTTGTAGGTCATATTAGTTGATGACCATACAAACTAACTTTGGCTATACTTGTCTAGGTTGCAGATTCCGGTAGTAGCGGTTAAAAATTCAAAAATGAAACTCACATCGATTTATCAGAGATGACTTCAGGATTAGGAACAGACAGTAGATCGAGTGAGCCAAAGATTTCAACCACGGTAACGATGTTCGTGGGCGTCATGTAAGGCCCTTTCATAACGATTTTGGTTTTAATCGCTTTATTATTGCACGCTCATACTTACATAGAGGTATACTCCAAAAGTATACTATGACAATTCCAGAAAACCGGCATCATGATCTTTCCGACCCATTGAGCCTTCCTTCCAGGCACTCGTGTCGCTTCGAAGTACAACTTCAGTTCATTGTCGGATAATCATTCTGTTCTTTGGCGTTTCATAATGGATCCAGCCAAACATGTACTCGAAGTGCGCTAGCGTTCGTCTTTTTAGCTATAAATAAGTATGTGCGGGATCCAGCGGCAGCAGATATTTCTCTTCTACGGAATCTTGCCCAACTATGGCAGGCTCGTGCACTTTCTCTTTTAGGTCATTCAGTACAATTTTATTAATTTTGTCGTAAAATAAATTCTTCGTATCAAATAAATTTTTGTTTGTTTTTATTTTTGATTTCGGGAGGGGCCAGGGCCCCCCCTCTGGATACGTGACTGCATGCAATTTTAAACAAACCATTCAATTTAAATTCGAAACGAAAATTGGCAAAAGATGTCAATTTCTCAAAAACTTCAATGCAACGATTGGTCAAAAGTGACTTAAACAGTTAGAACAATCGAAGATTTTGTTTAAACGTGTTCAAGAAGAAGCATCCGATCGTCAAGTTCTCTGATGAGAGACTTTTCATCATCGATCCTGCAGCTAATCCCGCCAGAGTCGTGGTTTTCGGAGTAGTTGCTTCTAATGTTTAAAAAATGTCTCCGGTTTTCATCAAAGCTGGCTTGAAAGTGAATAGCGAAGTCTGTTTGGGCATTTCGAAGGAGAAGGTCCTACTTGGGTCTAGGAGAACGTTCGTTGAGACAAGACGGAGCGCTATGTCATATCTCTAAAGGGACTCAAAAAACTAGAGTCCCTTCGATTACTCCGTATAGGCGAATTTTCAGACAAAAGCTTGTGAAAAAACTCACCTCAATGTCGACGCTTTTAAAATCTCCATTAGAAAAGCATGGAGCTCGATGTCTGTTTCATACATTCAGATCCGCTCACGCCTGGAGAAAGTAATATAGAACAACAGTGGCCACACCAGTAAAAACCATTCAGATGAAGAGGTTGTGTTTCGATTATACTGGCTCGTGAGTAAACGGCTGCAGGTAGTTAAAACTGTTGGTGCTACTCGCCAAAGCAATATTTGGGGCGTTTCCCGACTGGAAAGCTAGCAACGAAGGTCATCCCATTCATACGCACAGAGGTGTAGAGACACAGAGGTGCGAGCGAATAGAAGTGACGAGTCACAGAGGTACCATCGCATAAAGGTGCGAAGACGAGGGGGTGCAAAGGCACAGAGGTGCTAAAGCAACCCAGTGCTGATCTACCAGGTACCAGAATTTGTACTCTGCGTAGGATCGAAAGAGACGACATATATCGTGAGGTGCTACACTGCAAGCATCACATTTGATCGCCACCAAAAGCAATAGCACTGTACCTGGGGTCAGGTACAGGCAGCACACCAAGTTCAGTGGTGACCAAAACGACGGCAGAGCAACTGAGATAGCAGAAAACGATACCAAAAGACTGCCAATTGGAAATCGTTGAATGAGCTTCACGTCGTTCTTTACGATAGAGGAACAGAGACAACAGCAACAAGGTAGATTTAATTTAATTTATTTTTTTTTATTTCTCTTATAACTGAAATTTTACCATACATAAGTTTTCATTTCGATATTATTAATTTACAAAAATAAAACAGTTAATGTAATGCATGATCTCATGGAAGATCATCCGAATCCGATTCCGGATACTAGTAAGATCTTAAATACTCCAAGGGCTAAACATTATCCAGAGGGTACCACTGGGCCATGGATAGTCTATTTTCGAAAAAAAAGGAAAGGTATTAAATTTGATGCGAATTACAAAGGATTTGACATAGAATTTTTCTGAAACCTCTAAAGTTAATGGAGATAAAATTCAAGTTGTTGTGTAAATTATTTGCTGTTGAATATATAGTTTACATTCCATCGAAGAAAGTGGAAATTGACGGTGTTGTCACTGAAGCAAGTCTGACAGCCGATGATTTACTTAAAAAGAGTTGGTAGTTTTAAAAAATCCATGCTTGAGGGAGTTAAGATACTCGAGTGCAAACAATTGTAATCAGCATCTATTCTCGATGGTATTAAGTCTTATCGTCCCTCAGGATCTGGTAAGATAATTTTCAAGAGTTTCATTATTTATTCTACAATTTTGAAGGAGGTTTAGGGTAGTGTTTAATTTTTCATGATTTCATGAAAAGATTAGAATATTGGTTTCATGATTATTTTTATCATGACTACCGTGATTCCATACCGAACGAACTAGGCTACGTCACCCAAATGAACACCAGTAACGCTGGTGAATGTCGAGGCCATCATCGAAGGTTCCCTCCAGCATGTTACCCAAGCGATACATTTCGAAATTTGTACCGAAAGACACGATTTGCAATCTTTAAATAATTTGACATTTGAGCAAGCAATGTGTTCTACACGGCCATCAGTCAAGAATTGGTAGGAATAAAATTTGTTTAGATTCTTTTAATAATTTCCCTACTTCAAGGAGTGTATCGAAAATAAGCTCATTAACTTTTCGTTTGAGTGTTTGAACAAAATGATTTTACAAGGATAAATTTTGTATATATTACCATTTAATTCTGTTATAAGTATATCACGTCTCTATACAAATTCACTATGTATCTCACAACATTATAAATCATGTATAATGAACGTCACATCACATATACGTATTTCGAATACAATTTATTCATCTTCAGTGTATTAGGTTTTTTTTAATTAATTATCCTTGGAAAATAAGCTATCCACACATGTTTCTTTCAAATTATGATAAAAACGATATTTTATTCAAACTAAAAATTGATCCTCTATTATACGAGGTTGAATTTGAGCATAATGAAAACCGGATGAAATTCAAGTTATTCCTTCACGAATTTTCGAACTTTTGATCGAACGCTCTTCATCAAGTTTTGGACAAGTGTTGCATCGCATTTTTTGGACGCTTGAGCCCAAATTGTTTTGAACTTCTGCATGTTCCCAGTTGCCTTACCAGTTATCTTGAAGACCCTCTTCACGATTACCCAGTAACGTTCGATGGGTCGAAGCTGAGGGCAATTTGGTGGATTGATATTTTTCTCAACGAAATTTCTACCCTTTTCCGCAAGCCAATTGCGAGTGGATTTGGTATAGTGAGCCGACGCTAAATCCCGCCAAAACAGTGGAGGTGTACTATGCTTCTTATATAAAGGCAGCAATCTCTTCTGGAGATCGATAGATTTCTGCATTTATAGTTCCGGTAGTGTAAAAAATGGTTGACTTCAAACCACAGGAACATATTGCTTGCCATACCAGTACCTTTCGACTGAATTCCTCCACTTGAAACGACCTGTCCGCATCGCTTACATTCTCCCCAACGACGACAGTAAAGTATTGTGGACCTGGAAGGGTTTTTGAGTCCTCCTTTACATAAGTCTCATCGTCCATTAAAACGCATGCATCCGGACGCATGTTTTGTTCTTCATGATTAGAGATACCACTTTCTGGTCCAGTTTCGAGTTATAAGAACCGGGTTTTATGCCTGTTCCTGGTAGCTCATCCAAATAATAGTGTTCCCCAAACTTATTAATGATGGTTTTAACACTGGCATGATGAATTCCAAACTGCTTCGCCAATTTTCACATAGTAACACCCTTCTCACTTAGCCATGTGTCCAGAACCTTAATTTTCACTTCCTTTTCAATGCGCGACATTTTGAAAACGCAGAATTTCAACCGCACAAACAATTAAACAAACGAAAGCTGACAGCCAAACGCACAGCATGCTGTGATCTGAGCATAAAAAACCATCACAAATACATGCGTACAACACAAATGTATGTGGATAGCTTATTTTCGATACACTCCTTAGGCGGAGATGGCGGTTCAATTTGAACTGTTTTAAGCACTGATGACCCGAAGGCGAAACGCGAAGAAATCAGTTCAATTTATTATAAAGGGTGATTTTTTAAGAGCTTGAGAACTTTCTTAAACAATAAAACGCATAAAATTTGCAAAATCTCATCGGTTCTTTATTTTAAACGTTAGATTGGTACATGACATTTACTTTTTGAAGATAATTTCATTTAAATGTTGACCGCGGCTGCGTCTTAGGTGGTCCATTCGGAAAATCCGCTTTTTTATCGACAAATTTTGTTCAGCGATGAGGCTCATTTCTGGTTGAATGGCTACGTAAATAAGCAAAATTGCCGCATTTGGAGTGAAGAGCAACCAGAAGCCGTTCAAGAACTGCCCATGCATCCCGAAAAATGCACTGTTTGGTGTGGTTTGTACGCTGGTGGAATCATTGGACCGTATTTTTTCAAAGATGCTGTTGGACGCAACGTTACAGTGAATGGCGATCGCTATCGTTCGATGCTAACAAACTTTTTGTTGCCAAAAATGGAAGAACTGAACTTGGTAGACATGTGGTTTCAACAAGATGGCGCTACATGCCACACAGCTCGCGATTCTATGGCCATTTTGAGGGAAAACTTCGGAGAACAATTCATCTCAAGAAATGGACCGGTAAGTTGGCCACCAAGATCATGCGATTTGACGCCTTTAGACTATTTTTTGTGGGGCTACGTCAAGTCTAAAGTCTACAGAAATAAGCCAGTAACTATTCCAGCTTTGGAAGACAACATTTCCGAAGAAATTCGGGCTATTCCGGCCGAAATGCTCGAAAAAGTTGCCCAAAATTGGACTTTCCGAATGGACCACCTAAGACGCAGCCGCGGTCAACATTTAAATGAAATTATCTTCAAAAAGTAAATGTCATGTACCAATCTAACGTTTAAAATAAAGAACCGATGAGATTTTGCAAATTTTATGCGTTTTATTGTTTAAAAAAGTTCTCAAGCTCTTAAAAAATCACCCTTTAGGTCCTTCGCAAATATATCGCAATTTTTATTTTACTATAATGAATTCAATCACATTTTTGAGTCGAAGACGACCCATGAATAGTTATTCACAACCAAACACTTGATTATCTCCATACCTGCGGTACTGTAAATCGTATTTGTTTTCGATCGGAATGTGCTTTCCTATGCAACAAAACAATTTAAAATTAATTTCTATGTCAACTGTAGCGCACTAGCAGTTCAATAAAAGCTGTAATGTTGAAGACGAAAATTTACTGACAAAACTAGTCATTTCCTCCAGAAAGAAACAAAATCTACCGACAGATTGTATTGGTAAAAAGTTATTGATGAAAAGTTTGCTCGTTCAAAGAATGGAACTATTCATTCCGGCAAACTTCGGGAACTTGTCACCAAGACACCATTCGGTCAAGGATGCAGACAGAAAAAAACACTCAAAGCGGCACAGTGTCGGTGTTCCACTGAACAAACGAATCAATTTCCAGTGATTGTTAATGATTGGATAATGAAGTACTCAACGGGCTTTTTTCTATGGTACACTTCGGTGCAGCGTTGGTGTCGGTCGATGTAGTGGCTTCACAGCATCGTCAACCTTTTTAAAGCACCAATAAGTATTGCAATGCAATCTCAATGCTTCAAATGACGCGGCTAAGTCATCCAACTGTGGTTGTTTTTGTTGTCATGATTTTTCCGCGAGTACCGATCTTGGTACATCGTGTACTGTATGTGTGCATTCAAGTTTTGCGAATGAAGGAGGCAAATTATAGTACGGCACCGCTTCCAGATTGAAGTAATGTTATGCAATGATTGCGAGTCGTTGTTCTATTAGGTCACCCGACTTGCAGACGCCTACGCATAAGTAAATCTGCTATGCAGCTCAAACCGTTATGATGATTCGTAGGTAAACGCTATGTTTAGTAGTAGTTGAGACTTTGTTTCTTTCGAGCTGTTCGTTTCGATTAGATGAATTGAGATGCTCGTATTAGAAGCTCGTGAGTAGTTTGTGAGTCATACTCCGTTAAATCAACATAAATAAAGTACATGATTTCAGAAAATTCGTTATTTCAACATTTGTTAGCTAGCGCTCTGTCAAACCAGTCAATCAATATAAATTCAAATAAATTTAAATGAAATCTACTACGATTTATTCAAAATTTAAGTTAATGAATTCAATTCCCGTTTACGATTAGAGAGTACCTTTTCTTCCCCATCATGGATAAATGAAAAATAAAGCGAAAAGAATAATAGCCTACAACTAGCGAAAGTTCATTCCGTTTGAAAATTTCATCAATCTCTTCCTTTTTTATTTCTTCCAGGGCCAGAAAGCTTTTGTTTTCAATTACATGGTTGGTAGTGTCAAAATTGTTAAACATTTATCTATCTATGGTGGAGATGCATCTCGATGCAACTCGTTTGAAAACTAAGTAAACAAATTAAAGCCTCGGTACTTCATTCAGATGTGGAACTTGACTTTCCTTTTCTGCAGGCATCGTAATCGATTCTAAGTGTACAGGATAATTGCATTGTAAGTTTGCACCGATCCTGTTAAATAGACGTAATCAAAATATTCTTCAAATAAACAACGTCAAACGAAGCGCCACTTGAGTAGCCTAGTTCAATAACTCTTGCTAAAACGAAGTCCACAGAATCAACGTAGACAACAGAGTTGAGAGTTTTATTCGATTTTAATGCAGGGCAAATTATTTCTCAAGGTACAATGATAATTGTTCAACCTCGGTGATCACGAGTTTGTGGTTTCCACTTCGATTGTGATGTCGGTCAAAGAAAACAAGCTTATGTGTATGCTAGTGGCACATCAACTAGTTATGTGTACCATCTTGCGCTACGAAGAATTGTTTGGTTTAAAGAAAAGTCAATATTGTAGTTTTTGTTCGCGCAACGTTGAATCCATCATGTTCCTTATATTCGTAAGTGTCATCGAAATCAAAATGTTATAATCGCTCAGTGATTTTGTTGTATGCATTAAACTGGTTCAAGAAACTGAACCTACTATATTTGTATAACAAATCGGTTATTTAATTATAATTACAGAATTTTGCCATTTAGAAGTGAACATTTCATAAGGTTACATGACCAAATGAGAGTTTATCACTGTTTGCTTTCTCTTGCGTTAGTAACTTATTCAACGTTGTAACCTGTGACCGTTGGAACAAGATAGCGATTGGCTTTTGCGCCACTCCATAAGGAGACCAAACGCCTTGGTTTAAGTGCCCAAGACCCTACGGGTGGCTACTGTCTGTTTCTGAGTTCCGGCCGAGACGGTCCAACGTGATCCAGGTGAATATATACTAAAATGTCGAATGACAGAAGGTCGAATGACAAAACGTCGACGAACGAAAGGTAGAAACATCAAAAGATTGAAAGAACAAAAGGCCGAATGTAACAAATAGTCGAATAACCATAAGGCCGAATACACCATAAAGTCGAAAGGGACTAAGGGGACGAATATAACGGAAAATAGAATACAACAATAACAGATCGGCTTAAAAGTTCGTATCGTTTCTATGAGAGGGTGCCACTAGAATTAAATCCATACCATTTTCAGTTAGTACCAACCTTCAAAAGATACGTGTATAAATTTGACAGCTGTCTGATTATTAGTTTGTGAGATATTGCATTTTGAGTGAAGCTACTTTTGTTATTGTGAAAAAAATGGAAAAAAAGGAATTTCGTGTGTTGATTTTGGCAAAAAAATGTGTGTTTCTATTAAACGATACGAACTTTTCAGCCGAACTGTTAAGTCGAATACAATGTAAGGGGGAATTCTGGGTGTGCTGAATGGGATATATGCAAAGTGTTTATTCCCAAATTTTAAATTGTTGTTAGTAATCACTATCACTTTACGTAATTGCACTTCATAATTAGTAATCTTTAATTACTAAAGCATAAATCGCTGTAGGAAAACTGCTTTGGAATTATTCATTTTTCGTGCTGCGTAACTGAACGTCGAAATGGCAGTCTAGAAACTTATGAAATATTATTAACAAATAAAGGTAAACCGAAACTATCATCCGATGGATTCATTTACCATTTATATAAACAGGTATAAACCATTTCGCTAAAAGCCATTTCGCCGAAAGGGTTATTTCGCCGAATGTCATTTCGCCGAAAACCATTTCGTCGAAAGGGTTATTTCACCGAATCCCGAAATCGTCTTAAAATCGTAATTAGAATTGGTTTAAAATAAAGACAAATGAAAGATGATAGCGTTAACGGCCTTTTTGTTGGCCTACAATTGCACTTCTTGAATAAAGATTGATTCTTGTACTCTTGAATGAAGATTGATTCATGAACCTCAGAACGGAGTTCCCAAGAAAACTTGCGGACTATTAGCTACTAAGCATCAAAGCAATTGCATAGGTGTATCTACCAGGCAAATGTATGTAGTATTTTCCGTTTATTAAGTGAAAGTGAAAATGAAAAAAATATCTAATGCGGGTACGCCACATCGTTTTGGTTCATGTGCTGTCCGACCTCGCTACCGCTCGTTCGGACCTAACTAAAGCAAGGAAACCTAGCTTTCAGTAGACCGGGCAAACGAGGCGGTTACAGGTTTGTATGCAAGAAACCGTCGCCCCCGACGGCGGGTCGGCGGCCGACTCAGCTAGCGTCGGCTCGGCGGCTTATGTGGCTGCGCCACATCAGTTATACAGGAGACATGACCCTTTCGGCGAAATGACTCTTACGGCGAAATAACCCTTTTGTACTTTTGCATTTTAGTGATTCGAAACCTTCATTATGATTTTTTTTTTGTAAATAGATTCTATTGTTATTTTTAAATTAAAATTGAATTTGAAAATCTGTTGAAATTTGGCCCAAGGCACCCTCCATGGACTTATGATTATTCCGATTGATAAAACTTTTAATAATACTGTTCCTTGCAAATGAAAAAAAAATTATTAAGGTGGTATTTGTTCACAAATTCTTTTTACTAGAAGTAATATAGTAAATTATGATGTATAATATCATGCAAGTAAATATGACAAAAAAGATTTATTTGAAGTGAAATTGTTTTCTACAATTGACGCAATACATTCACTTAGCATTTTCTTTGCACTGATTTTCAAGGTGTTGAGAACTTCTTACGATTTTTGTTCGAAAAAACATATTTCAGGGTCATGATGATTCTTTCTCCGTCCATGAGCAGTGACCCAAGGCTGCCTGCTGCGCTATGGCCCAAAACAACCGGTTGTGCTCC
Organism: Malaya genurostris; assembly: GCF_030247185.1. Classification (NCBI taxonomy): domain Eukaryota; kingdom Metazoa; phylum Arthropoda; class Insecta; order Diptera; family Culicidae; genus Malaya; species Malaya genurostris. The sequence goes on along the minus strand of NC_080572.1, from coordinate 87,774,024 downwards.
GTAAGATCTCTATGAATCATTTTTTTGCAATATTCAAAGTGTCATGAAATTTATAAAATCATATTCTCTGATACTCATTTTCATTATTCTCTGCAAAACTGAAGAAAAAAATTTACGTTCTGTAAATTTAATGACAAAAACTCTTAAAACCAATAATTAACGTCATCGCAAAAATATTAAGAGAATATTTTTTCCTTTTGATGTGATCAAATATGTTTGATGAAATTTGGATGGTGGCCACAGAAATGCTTCACTTTACTCACAATTAAAAATATTCGACAAAACACGAATCGGCCAAGGCTACCGACTCTCCTGATGATATTGTAAGCAATACGTATCCACCGGAAGAACCGGTAATCGAACCCACAAAACTTCGTACTAAACAAGCTATATTGATGCTTTTTTTATAAAAGATATTTTTATTCAGGCCTATTTGCGTACAAGCTTTACGTGGCCGATTGAGCTGACTTTTTAGCTAAAATATTTTTTGTATTGGATCTCGTTGTCACCCTTTTTCTAGGAGGAGAGGAGCTTCCATTAACCTCCTGCGAGGATTGAGGGGTAGTTTGTTCGTGGTTCGTCTCGTCATCCATTGCCGTGGTGTTGTTGTTGTTGATTTCGTTGCGAGTTGCTGTAGATGCGTCTTGTTGTACATTGTTTGCAGTTGCTGGCTGGTTGGATGGTAAGCTGTTAACTGTAACTTGTTCTATAGGAGTTACGTTGGATGGTTTCGTTGAAGGGGATACTTCACTGTTGTTGGTGACTGTCATAGGTGTACTGGGGTTGCTTGGGGTTGGTGTGAAGGAAGCACCGTTGTCCTTTGGTGTGGTTGTCTCCTTGTTCAGTTTATCACATGGCTTACCGTAATGAACAGCTTTTTGGCAATATTGACATGTGGCCATCTGATTGTCATGTGGCCATCTGATTGTCATAGGTAACAAGTGATTTGCACGGGATTCTTGTATCCTGACCGAAAGTTACATAAAAAGGTATAGGCCTTTTCAAGCGCATGCGTAGAAAACGTACGCCATTTAGAATACCGGGGAAAAAGTTCTTCCACTTTTCTTTTTCGATAGAGAGAATCTCTCCGTATTGGGACATAGTTTTGCGAATATAAGGATCGATGACGCTTGAGGGAAGATCATGCACACGCACTTCTATAGCACTATCTTCCATATATACTGGAATGTTGTACTTAATGTTCTCGTGCTCTGCATAATGCACATTATTATTGTCTTTTGCGAATTGAATTGCATCCAACTCTTTATAAAACTGGATGTGAACAACATTATTTATCTTATTGCATTGAAACAAATGCACACGTTTAATGTCAAGATGCATTTGCTCCTTGAGCAAACCTTCAAGTTCTCGTATCGAAGGTCGAATTTTGCACTGCCTGAAGTCAACAATAATTGTATTCTTTCGTACCGGCAGTAGCTTTTGTTCGTTTGGTTCACTCATTTTCGTAGTCGTTCTATTGTTCACTACACAATACTGTACTTGGTTACTTTCGTCCGGAACGTAAGCGGTTTTGTTTTATCGACTGACTTGGATGAGATGTGAAAGCGAACTGTATTGATGCTTTGTTTAGCGTTTATAAGACCAACTAGGTACTAATCCAGTAGAAAGTTCATTATACGGGGAAATACGCATTATTTGATTAGAGTGTATCGGAATATGAGACGCAGAAATGATTCCTTTGTTCTTAGTGGAAATATGCACTGAATTAACAATTCAACAATTCAACAGAATATTTTACAACCTTAATCGGTTCTGAACATTAGCAGAGTAGCAAAACAAGGGCGGTCTCCAAACTAGAATGAAAACATTAAACTCACCTGGTCGCAGATTATGTCCCATTTCTTTTCGTTGTCGTAGTTTTTCAACAATTTTGCTTTGTCTGGCGGTAGATCCATGGATGCCTGGAATGAAGAAAAAATAATAGTTTGATTAAAAAATCACAACTTGATTTTAAAACTAATAACAATTGTCCAAAAAAATCGGAAGAAGTTGACCAATTTCTATGTTTTCAGATGGTATATCATTTGCAGAAGAACTATTTTGAAATTTTTCCAATTTTTGTATAACACGTATTTAATTAATTGAAGCGCTGTTATTGTACAATTAAGAATATTTACCCAATCGAAATCCACCAGAATCCATCTTTAGCAATTTGAACAGAAAAAATGCATATTGTGAATGAAGTTGAATTCATGCTGGCGTGACTCACAATAAGAGCACGCAATGAATCGTGTTTTCAATGACATAGGGGACTATTGTTTAAGTAACCTAATTGAAATAATTTATGACTCCACTTACTTCAGTCTCAACTTGAAGTTGGAAAAATCAGAAGATTGCTGATATTTTCAACGGATTTAGCCATATTAAAAGATACTGTCATTATGTTGGTATCTCATTAGGATTTCAAAACACTTTTAGATATTTGTTTGACTTGTTCGGTACGTTAAACCAGTCCCGAGGTAGTTTTTCCAATATTTTACATCATAACAAGACAAATTGAAGTATAAATCAATCATACCATTGTGCTCATATTGAAAAATATATACCTGCTTTATGACAATATATGTTACACAATGCGGACCATACATTTAATTTAAAAAAAAATCGGTACACATCACGATATTCTCAGATCAAAAGAGGAAAATAATAAATAACTAGTTGACACGCGATAGTCGATGTAAGTGAATTAGAAACAACAATACAGTATGGTACACACCCAGTCTGAACTTGACACAGTTTCCGTATTCATGCTGCCTCATACGCGGTAAATATTTTGTATGAGAGAAACTATGAGTATGTGCCTCAAACATGCAATGTGAGTAATGTTACTTTAAAAAGGATGTGAAATACAATTTGTTTACAAACCTAACGAATGTTAAATGATCCAAGCTAAAACATCGCTTTTTAGACTGTTCAATAATGTGGTCCGTGTTTTCAATAATGCTTTAGACTGTTGACAAATAAAGGAGATTTTACAGAAACAAAAACTTGTACATTCGGGTTACCCTACTGAATCAGACATTACATGCAGAAAAAGGTTTTTAAAGAACATTTTCAAAAGATCTCAATGCATGACAACCGTCTTACGAGCAGAAAAATCGGTGAATATGAGCATAACGTTTGTACAATTCGTTGTTGATATTCCGTTGAGGAGTAGAATAAAAAGTTTTCTCGAAGAACTAAAGAACACAGTCTGGAAGTAGCTTACTACATTCAATATACTATATACAATATAAAAATAAAAAAAAAACAATAAAATAATAAATTCTTTAATCTGAAAATCATTCTGGTAAGCAATGCGATCTGTGCAACTCAGATGAATTATATTCGCAATTCAGCGATCGTTTGTAATGAAACTCCATGTGAAAACAGGTCAGGAGCGAAAGAGGCTTTTCAGTCAATCATCCATAAAAATTAAACGTCAAATAAGGAACAATATAAAATCAAGATTTTCAAACCTTGAATGTAGATTCAAGTTGGTCAAATCGCATCTAAAAATTGAACCCTACAACAAGGTAATGAGTTGATTGAACGACAATTCTAGCCAACGGCATAGCGAATTCGACGAATTTTCTTATATAGTAGCTGTAAAGAATTTTTTAGAAAATTTCTAGGGGCCAAATATATGCTGTAGTGCCAATTCTACCATAATCCATTTAGATCAGTTCTACCTCACCGCTTCAAAGTTTATTCCCGACGCCAACCGAATACGCCTAAATCCTATCAAAGGGATTTCAAAAATTGACGATTCTTTCCTGAGCTTAACATTATAATGTTTTTATAATCTTTAATTTTATAGCTCGCTCGTTACTCCGTCGTGTTAGAAACCGGAAGTAACAATCAAAATGAATTTTCGCTGCTTATGATGAAATTCTACAGGGTCCGGCACTCGAAGTGTAACCAATTAAAAAGGCCATAAATTCAGTTTGGAAAATTACTTTTACTTAATTCAAAAAAAAATGTGTAAAAATAATACAAAATTCAGAATCAATTCACTTTTGCTCGATATGACCACCTTTTGCCTTGACTATGGCCTTAAGACGGTCAAAAAACGAATCGCAAGCTGCCCGAATGTGACTTGCAGGTGTATTTTGGCCCACTCGCGGACAATAACTTTTTTCAGCGCCTCGAGACTGGTGTATCTTTTAGTTCGGACTTTGCTCTCCAAAATGGCCCAAAGAGAATAATCCATTGGATTCGCATCTGGTGAATTCGAGAGCCATTGTGTGGACGTGATGAAGTTCGGAACGTTGTTTTCCAGCCATTCTTGGTTCACTCGAGCTTTGTGAGACGGTGCCGAGTCCTGCTGAAACGTCCATGATCTGCCACCGAAATGTTTGTCTGCCCACGGCTTCAAAGCAACCTCCAGAATACTTTCCCGATAATATGTCGCATTTACCTTGACACCAGGCTCGAAGGTCTGAAGTTGGTTACACTTCGAGAGCCGGACCCTGTAGAATGTTCTCGATAGCCGGCTACCCCGAGTAATTACCATGTGATAAAAAATGGGTCAATTTACTAACAACTGTTTCTTTCATATTACAAATCGAACGTCGGTAATAATTTATATTATGGAATCAAAACAGATTTCATTATTTAAATGTTCAGAATAAAGTGCCCGACTCATCACTTTAAAGATTTATCTCGTTTATTTGATTCAGATTAAAGTAAGCACACTGCAGCTTTTTGATTTCCTCATTTTTTATATTATTCAATAGTTTTACTTATTGAATTCTGAGAAAAATCAATTGGCATTGAAAAAAAGTGACAAAAAATAGATAAAAAATATATTTGAATTTCCGAAATCGAAAATTTCGAAGATTTAGTGTCATGTCGAAAAAAAACTTCTATGAATAAATTGACTTTCTGGGACTTTTTGAGATTTCCGACAACGATTTTTTTTATGTCACAAGACTTGGAACTGCATGAAACGTCGAGATTTAGTGTCATCTTGAAAAAAAAAAATTTTACAAATCGATTTTCTGGGACTTTTTGAGAATTTTCACATTTTCAGTTCACAAGTTTTTTTGATACCAAATGTCTTTCAATGAAAATTCATGATTTTTCAAGATAGAAAATTTTCAAACTTTAACCACCTGGCGCCTCCGAGGTGCTTAACTTTTAGAGTACTACCGCTTAACGAAATTAGAGATGATCCTAAAATAATGGCACCCTAATATACATATATAAAGCGCGTAAATTAAGGTTTTGGTGTATCAACAAAACAGCAATTGTAAAAATTCCTTTGAAAGTACAAGAAGCGTTCGGATCTACGCCGGTTCGCCCTGGTAGATGCAGCAAGCACATAACGAATCAGGTGTGAAGACAAAATGAATCCAAAGGTAAGTGTCCATACGATCCAAGGAACGAAGCTCTTCAACTTCAACTCAGCTCAGTTTCCAGTCGAACTAATCGTCCCCATCGTGTAGTACAGAGATAGAACAGCACCCATTTATCAGTGAAGCTCCCAGAAGGGCCTTGAAGAGAAGTTTGGATTCCTGTAGGACAACGATTCGAAGTAGCCCGGATCTCCACCCCAACTAGAATTTGTTGGCAATTCTCGATGCCAGGATTGACACAATTCATATAACAGACAATAAAACTAGATCCACCGCTCTAAACAATTTATGGGATGTAAACTGAAGCGCACTAGTTATTGGAATGCGTTTGTTCCTCGTTTTCCAATTCCTCGTTTCTGATGTCAAAATGATGCGAGTATTTTTTCCAATACAAATTAAAAAAAAGAAGAAAAAAAAGAAATTTTAAAATTTTTATTTTTTTCCATAAATTCGTTTATTTCTTAAGGCAATTTACATAAGTTTTTCTTCGCCGTAGCATCACTTTTACGTAGAATTCTTATCCTAATATAATACTAATAATTGAGTTTAATAAAACATATTTCTCTTATTTTTAAATATCATATTATTTGAACCAAACGATTAACTGCTATAAATTATAAAATTGGCTAAATTTTTATACACTTTGTTGTTGATTTCATAACCTAATTCGAGTTTGTTTCAGCACATTAAATAAATTTTTATTAAAATTTTGCTATTGGATGATGGAGTTTCATGTAAGAAAGGTCACGACAAGCAAGAATGTCTCGAACTGGGACATTGGATGGTCTACCTTGGGTACGCAAAGAATTTATTAGTTGAGATCTGACATCACGATACTCCACGCATGTCCAAACGACATGATCAATTGCCGCGATAGCCTTCGCCACAAGCACAATGATTAGTCTCGGAAAGTCCAATTCGAAGGAGATGTGCATCTAACGTGTAGTGATTGGACATAAGTCTGGACATCACACGAATGAAATCCCTACTCACATCCAGTCCCCTGAACCATGCCATTGTCGATATTTTAAGAATAATTGAGTGCATCCACAGACCCAGATCATCCTTATCCCAAGAAGCTTGCCAGCTGGCAAGTGTTATTTGGCGAGACGCGCTATAGAATTCGTTGAAAGCAATCGGTCTCTCATAAATTTGTCCCTCAATAGCACCACGTTTGGCTAAAATATCGGCTCTTTCATTGCCTGGAATGGAGCAATGAACCGGGACCCAAACTATTGTGATTTGATAATTATTATTCAATATGTCGTTCAGGCACTGTTTTATATTGCCCAAGAAAAACGGTTCATTTTTGCCAGAAGCGTTTGAGCGAATGGCTTCAATTGCACTCAAAATATCTGTGAAAAAAAAATAATGGTTTGGAGATAATGTGTCGAGCTAAGTCTGCTATCTAAACAGATGCAAGTTTTTGGAGCCTAAATGAAGCCGAAATATTATTGTTGAATATACCAAACCCAGTGGCCTCTTCAATTCGTGATAAGTCCGTGTAAAATATTTTCTCAGAGTCAATATGCCTGAACTTACTTGAAAATATTTTTGGGATTTCCATCGAGCGTAGGTGTTTCGGGATTCCATGCACTTCGCGCTGCATGGATGTGTCGAAAAATAACGTTGAGTCAGGAACATTTAGGAGGCTGACACGGATAGGAATATATCTTAAAGGGTCGATTTCCTGTGACATATGGTTAAAATATAAAGTCATGAATCTTGTTTGAGATTGAAGCTCAACTAGCTTACGAAGTTATTAATAACCAGGGGATTCAGTACCTCACATCTTATTAGCAGTCGCGATGAAAACTCCCAAAAACGATCTTTCAATGGAAGAACTCCCGCCATAACTTCAAGACTCATTGTATGTGTCGAATGCATGCAGCCTAAAGCAATTCGCAAACAACGATATTGAATTCGCTCTAATTTGATAATATGAGAGTTTGCAGCGGAACGAAAACAACCGCATCCATATTCCATCACTGAAAGTATCGTTGTCTGATACAATTTTATTACATCTTTCGGATGAGCACCCCACCAAGATCCTGTTATTGTTCGAAGAAAATTTACTCTTTGTTGGCATTTTGTTATCAGATACCTAATGTGTCCTCCCCACGTGCATTTGGAATCAAACCACAACCCGAGGTATTTGAAAGTCAAAACCTGTTGGATCATTCTTTTCATCATATGAAGCTGAAGCTGCGCGGGATCATGCTTTCTTGAAAAGACGACCAGCACTGTTTTCTCCGCAGAGAATTCGATACCCAGATGAACAATCCAAACGGACAAGTTAACTTAGGTATCTTGCAATGGTTTTTGCAGATCAATAGCTTTGGGTCCAGTAACTGAAACCACGCCATCATCTGCCAATTGTCTTAGTGTACATGGGGTTACTAGACAGCTGTCAATGTCATTCACGTAAAAAATATAGAGAAGTGGACTGAGGCATGATCCTTACGGGAGACTCATGTAACTAAATCTGAATGTTGCCGAATCGCCATGTGAAAAACACATGCATTTCTCTGACAAAAGGTTGTTGATGGAACTTGTCTGTAAGAACATCAATGGAAACTGAATCAAATGCTCCTTTAATGTCTAAAAATACAGATGCCATTTGTTATTTTTGAGCGAAGGCAATTTGGATGTCAGACGAAAGTAATGCAAGGCAATCATTCGTCCCTTTATTTATACGGAAGCCAAACTGAGTATCTGACAACAAACCGTTCGTCTCGACCCAAGTGTCGAGACGTCGAATAATTTTTTCGAACAATTTTCTGATGCAGGACAAAATTGCAATGGGTCTATACAGAGATGTCTATCTCCTCTGTGTGACGAAGAGCAAGCAAAATTTCTCCCCTCGCACTGACAACTTCAACGAGAGCTCTTCTCTTTCACATTTATACACCACTGTTGTGTAAGTGTGCACGCATCATGAGTGCGTTTGTTTATTTCCTTTTAACTCCTCCACTGAATCGCACCTAAGTGCTAGAGCATTAGCTAATAAATTCTCTGAGGTGGATGCAGATACTTTCACAGAGGTGTACACGCCGGTGAGCACTCTGCTGTATGGTTTTCGTAGATCAGCAAAATAAAACAATTTATCGTAAAATTTTCGGTTTTCCTTGCAAATTTTTCATAGCAAGGCCAGATCTACTCTCTATTAATTGAATTTCACAGAAGTGTTCGCTCACCATCACGCGCCAGTGGTCACTTGGGTGTATTTAGACGAGAGCGCGTGTGAGCGATTCATGCGAAGAGAATGTGTTTCACTCGCGCCAGCTGCTTTAACCACAAGCACACACTCAAATGCTGTCTATTCGACACTGAGAAGAAGTGCGCTTTCCTCTTTGTGCGGTGCTTCGTTTTTTTTCATCCTCGGTGTAGCAAAAATCTGACTCTAGCGTGTATAACTCTGGTGAAATGCCATCTCTGAGTCTATATGAGTTGTGATTGGAAGCTGGTTTCCCCGGCTTTTGAATGGCGATAACTTTCACTTGCCTCTAGTCAGATGAAGCAATATTTTGCGCGAGAAACTTGTTGAACATTTCCAACAAACGTCTTTTTTGCGAGGTCGGGCAGATTCTTCACCAAGTTGAATTTAATTCTGTTCAACCAAGGAGCGTTATTGTAACAAGACATGAGTGCTATGGAAAATTCCATCATTGAAAAGGGGCTATCAATGGAACCATCATTTGGAGAAGACTCCCTAATAATGCTATGCGTAGGGACAGAATCTGGACAAACTTTCCTCGCAAAATCAAATATCCATCGGTTCGAGTATTCCCCGCTCTCATTTCCTTCGTTAGGATTCCTCATTCGTCTGGCCGTATTCCAAAGAGCGCTCAATGAGGTTTCTCTTGACAAACCTTCGACAAAATGTCTCCAATAGCTGCATTTTTTGACCCGAAGTTTAAAAATTTTAAAAATTAAAAAAAAAAAGATAGTGTGATAATTTTATTAAAAAAGTGCAGCTCAGCATAAACTGCTAACGCACTGATGAGCCAAAGACGAAACGTAAAAAAGTGGAATTGTTTTTGAACTTTGGGTCTTAACCGTTCTTGAAAACAAATGAAACTTGAGCTTGAGCTTAAGCGACCACCCCTGGTTGCTACTCCGTTACTGATCGGGATTAGCTGAAATTATACAGGGAGTTTCTAGATGAGCCATCCTGGGACTGGTAAATCTTCCTTCAATGTAATCCCAGAATTCATTGATCAGTACCAGCGCCGGCCAGGCCTGAACGTAGATCGTCTAAGGGTCTACTGCACACTCCACAAGTGTCGCGGGAAAAGGATATTTGTTAGTAAAAATTTTAGTATTGGTATTATTCGCGCGCGACTCAGTATGTTCCGGTTCCCGAGTGAACGTTTCAACAATATCCTATATTGAAGTCCCGGAAAGTCTTGATTCCACAGCTCTTATTCGAGGAAACTGAAGAAAAATTTGAAATATTATCGCGTAAAGAATAAAAACTTCCCTATTTTTTTATAAATGAAATTACAAAATAAACGAGCGAATAGGATTTAGACAAAATAGTTCATTCATTGCATTGACATATCCAAACAGTTGTTATAAAATCATTTTAAATCACCAAATAAAGGTTAACAGATTTCACGCGCGTCTTTATTTATTATTTATCATTCTTTATTATTTCCGCTTTATTATTTTAATTACTTATCAAAATTATTGATTGGTTATATTGGTTGATCTGGGCAGCCGACTACCGAGAAAAATAATAATTTATTTTTTGAAATATTAATATCAAGTGTTTTTTACTACGTGTTCAATATATCGATATATGCTATCTCTGTTATTACCTTTGTAATATCAACGCATTTGCACAATAGTTATAGATTATTTATTTATTTATCATTCAATTTATAATCCTGACAGACAATCAATAACATGGAAGAAGGAAACATTCCAAATAAAACTTTTTTTCGAAGTTAGACGGAAATTGATAGGTTGAATGAAGAGATAACTTAGTAAAATAGAGTAATCAAAAATGAAACATTAAAAATATATTCTAACTGAAAGGAAAAAGAAACTCCTGCAATTGTCGCCTCTTACGACATGGAAGCAGGAACCCAGTGGATCTATTCTTGGTTCATTTTTTTCCGTCGGATTCCACACGGCATCTAGGCTGGTACTGTCCGGAGAGAGCTAAGGGTACTATCAATCTCCTAGTAGACCACGGCCCCTCGTTCTTGAAAACAAATGAATCTTCCCTTAAACTCCACTATGAAGAAATTTCATTTTTTTTTAAATCGGTTTAGTTTCATTCCACTAACCGCTCAAATCCCAAATTTTGGGGCTTATTTTTTTCCTGCAAAATTATGCGAAATAAATATATTGTTTTGAAATTTCTTCACCAAAACAATCCGACCTAGCAGTTCAACGCTACTTGAATTACAACTTTATTAGATTGCACAGAAACGCAAAGGTTTTTGCTGACTATCGAACGACAGTTCTGCGGAAATGAAACTTGAATTGTTTTGTTTCATATAATGAACGCTTATTTGAAGCTTACATAACATTGAAATGTTTGATTGTAAGTAGTATTGAAACTATACGAATGACATATTTCTCAAGACTGCAGTCTTCTATCAAGACCTTCAGTACGACATATCTGTGATAAACACAGATTGATTAAATTTAACAGAACTCAAGCGTTACTCAAAGTCAAGCTCAAGCAGTCATTTTGTGTAACAGGATAATGATATATTGTTAGTCTGATTTCATATCTATTCCATGTAAGTTAAAATAAATTTTAACATTACCCACTTACCGCGTTTAACCATGTAATGACTAGCATTCCCACATAAATTATGCCAGTGATTAGGATTAGAAGATGTAATGCCAATCAGAGCGACCCTTCGTGGAAAGATGTAACATCGTCCCTTTCTGATATGATTAAAGTCAGACTGTATCAGATGATTTACAATTTGAAAGTAAGCATGTACCGCAATTATTTATTCGAATATAAAATTATAGACCGGTTACCAGTGGAACCCCTTCCTAAATACAACTAAGAAATCGAAATCGAGACAAAATCAAACCCTATTCATGGTGCAAGATTCAACTAGGTCTAGTGTAGAATTGTACAGAACGGTTGTGACGTTTATTCAAGCTACAAATAAGAGAAAATATTTGTTTACACTTCCACTTCCACGATGTGCAGGGAATTTCGGTGTTGGTAAACAATACACTGTCATTTCCCTCAGTCTTAAGACTGGATCATTTACGAAAGCAGGATTGATGAGAATGGTAAACAAAAGGGCCCAGTCGTTCATTGGGAATGGAACGAAAACGCATTTACTGTGTGTTTAGTACTGTCCCCGGATGACCTGAATGCCTGCGCCAGTCAGTGAATGGTAGCGTGTTTGCACAACGGTAATCAACCGATACGGTGCCGATCGCTGCACCTTTGGCGAGTGCCCTGCCAACTGGTCAGTTTTCAATGTGAGACACAGTTTAATGAATTGCTCATTGAGATTTTATACTTCTATGTTTTAGTCAGATAATTCTATAATGACTTTGGATGAACTCCACTGGACTAATCAGGATGACCTCACTATTGGAGTATGAGTCATTCCAAACGGACCGAACCATGTTGAAATAGCAAGTATAACGAGAAAGGTGATGATGATCATCACTCCACAAATTGATGACCAAACACTTGACTATAATTTATGCACAAAAAAGTTTCCTTCCAGCAGTTCACAAATAGCCATATTTGAATCATCATCTAAAAGGGTCACAGCGATCATGTGTTCTTTCCAGTGTGCTTTTTAGTCACGCGCACGAGCGTTGTGCTGGACTAATGCGTATATACTCTTGACGATCCCTACATCGAAATACTCGCCGGATGTAAACTGTTCCCCCTTGTTGTCGGTAGATTAAAGAAACCTAGATTCGAGCTCACTCTCAGTTAGAGCCCAGCAAGATGCGAATTTTGAATGTCGGTGATTGTCAACACTAATTATGTATGCCGAGAGTGCGCTGTGCCATACAACATGAGACCATCTGTAGAATAATGTATACAAAGACTGACGATCAGACGTGTAACAGCGCCATGCATGGTGAATTCACTTTTACTATACTCGTCTGTTGTTAGCAGCTCTTAGTTGTTGATTGGACAGCAGATGTTTTTTTTTCAGATTTACCAATCCGGATAAGAATCACCTTTCTGTTGTCGATTCGCTTCGCAGTACTCAGTACGTGTTCCGAGTGTGCAGGGTATCTAATTCGAATGGAATCGTATAGGTACGAACTACGAAGCGCCCCTCATTTTGCAAATTATTCCGACGATGTCGTTTTTATTTCTATCCGTCTAATATCAACACAACAAGGACAGTTGCTCTATTTATGGTGGAGATTATGTTCACGTTGTGCCGTATTGACGCAGACACGCATATGAGTGATTGAATCGGTCCGTCAATGGTTATTCTACCGAATGTAAGTTCATTCGTCGAGATAAGCGATTTGGTTCTAAGAAATTTCAGAACTTGATTGGAAGGTACAAAAAATAATCTGAGTACGAGCAAACAAGTCACAGCGTCACTGCAAATTAGAATTGATAAGTGGATTGTCTTTTCTATTTTTGTAAAATGTATTGTTTATTGCAATATGATTGCAATTTAAACAATTAAGATGAAAGTTGGGTGTCTAGTCACAAGTGGTGACTCTTCAGCCATATTATATTAGTTTTCTTCCTGGTGAAACAACAACTTGACCAAATTGGTATTGCATAAAGCATGGCTGATCTGAAAATTTGGTTACAAATTAATAATTTGTTCTTAAGACAGGTCACATAGGGACGCCAATTGAGGTGTTACATTGAAACAAACAGATAAATTGATCAAATCAAAATAAATTCTATTCTAAATTCATCCAATTTCAGTTAAAACAAATCACATTTTTTAAACTTCACTGGTCAAGTTCAGTATAGTATTTTTTGTCAACACTGTTTTTGATAGATCCCGCGCAAATAGTGTCTTGTGTCATCGTCGAACTTGTTCAGTTTGGTCTATGATTGAATCATTAATGAGCAAAGTTGTAGGAAGATCCACTTTTTTATCGAAAAATTGTGTTCAGCGACGAAGCTCATTTCTGGTTGAATGGATACGTCAACAAACAAAACTACCGCATCTGGAGTGAAGACCAGCCAGAAGCTACAGATGCATCCCAAAAAAAGTCACTGTTTGGTGTGGATTATGAGCCGGTGGCATTATTCGTGAAATACCGGCCGATATGTTGGAGAGAGTGAGCAAAAATTGGACCTTGCGCATGGGCCATTCCAATAAAGATTTCATCAATTTTCTCCATTTTTTTGTGTTTTTACCTTTTTTTTTATTCAAAAGATATTTTTATTCAGGCCTATTTGCGTACAAGCTTTACGTGGCCGATTGAGCCGATTTTTTGAATAAATTTTTTTTTGAGTTGGATCTCGTTGTCACCCTTTTTCTAGGGGGAGAGGAGCTTCCATTTCCCTCCTGCGAGGATTGAGGGGCACTTCGTTCGTGCTTCGTCTCGTCATCCATTGCCGCATCGATGGTATTGTTGTCGATTTCTGTCTTCTTTTCGTTGCTAGTTGCTGTAGATGCACCTTGTTGTACATCGGCTGCAATTGCTGGTTGGTTGGAGGGTAAGTTGTTAACTGGTGTACTTTGTTCTATAGGGGATGATGATGGATTCGTTGAAGGGGATGCTTCATTGTTGTTGGTGGCTGTCACAGGTGTACTAGGGTTGCTTGGGGTTGGTGTGAAGGAAGCACCGTTGTCCTTTGGTGTAGTTGTCTCCTTGTCCAGTTTATCACATTGCTTACCTTCCACTTTTCCTTTTCGATAGAGAGAATCTCTCCGTATTGAGACATAGTTTTGCGAATATATGAATCGGTGACGCTTGAGGGAAGATCATGAACACGCACTTCTATAGCACTATCTTCCATATATACTGGAATGTTGTACTTAATGTTCATAGTGCAAATTGTTATTGTCTTTTGCGAATTGAATTGTATCCAACTCTTTATAAAACTGGATGTAAATAACATTATTTGTCTTATTGCATTGAAGTAAATGCACACGTTTAATGTCAAGATGCATTTGCTCCTTAAGCAAACCTTCAAGTTCTCACATCGAAGGTCGAATTTTGCACTGCCTGAAGTCAACAACAATTGTGTTCTTTCGTGTCAGCGGTAGCTTTTGTCCGTTTGGTTTACTCATTTTGAGGTCGTTCTATTGTTCAATACACAATACTGTACTTGGTTTCTTCCGTCCCGAACGTAAGCGGTTTTTGTTTTATCGACTGACTTGGATGAGATGTGAAAGCGAACTGGTATCCAATGTTATTATATGGGTTACTATTGTGTTAGAATGTTCCAGACGAAGTCCAAACTGTCCTGGTAAAAATATAGAATTCTTATTCATATGAGAATCATTCTTACTAATACATTTTTCTTCAAAAAGGTTACTTATAGAAAAAAGCAAACTAATTGATCGAAAACTGAATGTTTCTGATGGGTTCTTATCGTGTTTGAGGATAAGAATTGCTGTAATCTAACAACAACCAATTGGAAGTAATCTAACAACAAACAATTATTGAAAATTTCTACCAAGAGTCTCATGGAAGATTTATAATAAGAATATTAAAAATTCTATCATTATTAGGAGCCTTCAAGTTTCAAATATCCTAATGATTGATTTGATTTCATCGAAATTCTTCTCAGTAATGTTATCTTGTGACAATACTTGAGTTGAAATATGATCATATTTCAGTGAGACTTAGTTTTCAAAAGGACCCGCAACGTTCGAATTAATATTATAAACACTCTCAAACTGATGAGCAAGTTTTTAAGCTTTTTCGCCGTTCGTAAGAAGTAATTGACCTTAAGGTAAAAATTTTTATAATCGAAACAAAAAAAAAGTAATTGATGTTTTTCTTTGAGAGCAGGAATTGGTTTCTGAGGTTTCTTAAGCACCTTAGACAATTTCCAGAAAGCTTTAGAATATGGTATAATTTGTTCAACTTTTTTAGCGATATTTTCATTTCTCAAAAGAGTAAACCCATGTTTAATTTTATTTTGTATATCCTCAACTATGGTTTCCATAGCAGGATCGCGAGAACATTGATATTACCTTCGACAAACATTCTTCAACTGAATGTACAGCAGATTGTCGTAGATGATAGGAGAATTGAATTTAGTTTGAGCTTTGGAGACGCTGTCAATATCATTGATTCGTATAATTACTTATTGTTAAATTTCGAACACGCTTTTTTGGTTTTAATACTACCATGGGCGCATATAGAATTGTTTTATATTCAACACGTTTGTATTATTCATGAGACAAACTCCCTCTACTTCAGTAATTTGAATAAAAATTCGAACATGAACACATTTGAAAAGGGGAATTACTCAAAGAAGTGTGCTATTAGTAATAAACGCGCGATTTATGGTTTTTGAAATCAAACGGTTTATGACTGTGAACTGACTATCAAAAAGAATATAAAATACAAACTATGCTTTGTGTGGTACTTGACAAACACTGTTCCACTGCACAGTGGGAAAAAATCTATGAAAACCCGCAAAGAATTCTGTAACTCGTGAACTAATTGAGAAAGGTCAACAAACTAAAGCGTTTCTTATGTAAAAATGTCCAAGGAATTCAATGAAATGGTTCACAATGGCTGCACGAATCGCAATCCTACCTCAAATGTACAGCAGTTTTGGGGTTTCCTATAACATTCGCTCTGTAACTTGAAAAGAAGTCGAGTGCGGTATTCTGGACTAGCCTACTTTCATGTAAAAAAGTCTGGATAATCGATTAGAAGAACCGACACTGGCCGCACGAAACGTTTTGGTGAGTATTTTACCCCAATTCCTCCATTTCATGAGATCCTTACTGTAAATCGTCCTTAAATCTTGGTAAAGCTTCTTGCAAGTTTGCTGATTTTAGCAAAGATTTTAGTTCTTCCATTCGATTCTCCAGACTTTTTTACATAACATAAGATAGTTTTCGTATGCTTTCAACGTGGTTCGCTGGTTCGAAGGAATTGGGGTAAAATAGCCACCAAAACGTTTCGTGCGGCCAGTATAAGTTCTGGCATTCGATTTTACAGACTTTTTCACATAAGATAAGCTAGATTTAGTAAACTTCCAATAAGTTTTACCGAGATTTAAGAACGATTTACAATAAGATATCATGAAATAGAGGAATTGGGGTAAAATAGTCATCAGAACGTTTCGTGCGGCCAGTGTAGGTTCTTCCATTCGATTCTCCAGACTTGTTTACATATTATAAGATAGTTTTCGTATGCTTTCAACGTGGTTCGCTTTAAACTTAAGGGTGATTTAGATGAAAATTTCACATATTGGAGGAATTGGGGTAAAATAACCACCAAAACGTTTCGTGCGGCCAGTGTACACTCTTCCATTCGTTTTTCCCGACATTTTTACATAAAATCAAGCTAGTTCAGTAGACCGCACTCGATTTCTTTTCAAGTTACAGAACAAATACTACAGAAAACCCTAAAACTGCTGGGCATTTGGGGTTCAATCGAGCAGGATGGCGATTCGTGCGGCCATTCAAAACCATTCCATTGAATTTCTTGGATTTTTTTACATAAGAAACCTCTTGTTTGTTGGAAAAAGGGTTCTCGATTTCTTTGCGTGTTTCCTGAGTTTTTTTCCCACTGTGCACTGGTTCACTCACGTTGAGACATGCATTCTAATTTTTTTATACAGGAAAGTTGGCACTCAAGTGTTAAGAGAAAGAAATAAAACTAAAACATTCTATTTAGAAAATACAGTTTTTTTGTTTCAGAACCTTACGATGTCACAAACCTTCAACAGATGGAAAACGAATTCTCCAGATAGCAAAGCGCACAACATGCTCGGTCATGATTGAACTGATTTCCGACATAAAAACACAAATCACCGTATCATCGCCATTAAATGAGTTTAAACTGCCGTAGCACGCTGTAAACTCCGACAGGTTTAGCAGTTCAGAGAAAAGTTGTTTAATATAAATGAACACCTACACGGTTTGACGTGATTGGAATGTATGAAGAACGCCAAGCTGGGACCGAGCAACAAAAAAAAAACACAGTAAGATTGTTGAGGCACTTGCACATTTCGCTCAATAGGCGAAGTCTTTAATCGTGTATCGAATAACGAGCACTCGTTAAAATCCTATAAAAGCTTATTCGGATAGGCGTGTGCACACTACTACAGCATGACAAACCCATGGTGGCAATGTCGAAACAAGAGCTTGTGTCCTGCCGAAAGAGGAAACTTGTTCTCACAACCAGTACTAGGTGTAATCTGTAATGCGTAGGAATACCACTATACAATGCATCAGTAGACCAGTCTATTGAAGGATTTATTTGAAGTGATTGAAATGTCAGTTCCGTAAATTATCTGAGCGTTGCAAAATGAATCTGAATGAAACCTTTGAAACTTCAATAATTTTATAATTTTAATTTTTAACTTAGGAAAAATTAAAATTATAAAATTGAATTCCGTCACGAATTTGAAATATCAAACGGAAGCCAGAAAAAACGAATCATAGCCTGATTGATTGGGTAAGCTTTTTTAATAAGCACACAACTTTTACCGTACTTAGGGGTGTACTTTGATCACTTGCTTCCTCTTCGCGGACACGAAGACGGAAGACAAAGAGATTCGCTTAACCATTGACACACAGTTCACCTCAAAAACAGTCTTTGACACGCAATCAAACACATCGAAGCATTGCGCTGTGACCGCGAATTTCGAACAAACGATTAGAGCTCTTGAAGTCATGAACAAATCACTCGTGTAGTTTATTGGGGTATGTATGTATCGTGTACGTGCCTATAGATCATCTCAGGTCGGTCAAAACAAAAAGCACAATAATGGAAAAAAATGAACAGCAAAGATAAATGATTGCGGTATTCTACGATGAAGTGAAGAGATACAGTTGAAGAAATTCGATGAACCAATAGACCAATAGTGAGGAAATGTTTGTATGTTGTAACCACTAATGTTTAATGCAAGTAGAAACAAATGAAACAAAACGGTTTGTACGCAATAAAAAAAAAACTCGATAAAATGAAAAACTTTCGCTTCGCATTTTCCCGTTTCATTGAGCATTGCTGTTTGTAACTGATGCCCCTGAGTGATAGTTTCTTGGCACTTTGGGCGAGGAGAGGCATGAGGAAAAAGCCAATAAAAATCGAAAATATACATAAAAGCTATGAACATGGAAATTAGTTTCATCCGGTCGGGCTGTTCGCAATGGAGCGCCAGTAAAGCTTATATTTCATTCTGCATGCATACTGATTTTAAAAGGTTTTTTCCGTATAGACTCATATTTACCATTATACTATTGAGAAAAACTACTCTCGGTAGAATCAAGAACGATGCACACTATGCAAAAAAAAGTGAGATCATATTATCATTTGCATTCGCAACAAGACTATTTCGTTTATTTCACTAGTCGTAAAGTGTGCGGTTTAGCGACCTGACGAGTATAGCTGGCTATTAGGTATAAATTTCAATTGTTTTCATGAAGAATTTGAGGAACCACCAAGATTTCGGCATTAATTAAGGAGTGCTTCGCGTATTAACGGGGTTTTCCGTTACTTGATTTCGAGTGAGGATTGAAAATAACCTAATCCTTAATTTTTATGTATTTATTATTCTACATTAGTTGATTTTTGGAGTTGGAACACCAATGCTATATGTTTATTGTTTGTTTTTGAGTTATCTATGGAACGCCGTTTTTGTTGTTTAAAAGGGATTTTTTACAAAAACTACACTTTAAAAAACCTTTCTTACTCCACCTAGTGGTGTGATAATGCCTTTCTCTTTCTTCAAATCAGTTTCATTAAAACACTTTTTATCTTCTTATTAAATAATTTGTGACATTAATTTGGGCTCATTTTTGACACCAATTGATTTAGATTGAATCGAGTAGTTCACAAAAGCATTCTTCAGTGTTTATATCACATAGTAGGCATAATTTTTCCAACCAAGCGCTTGACATTTGCGTTGCCTATTTGTATGAAAAGAGTGATGCTAATCGAAAAAAACCCTTCTTAGTCCACTTAGTGAAATTTTCATAGATCTTGAAAAATTCCCATAGGGGGGAGACATGAAATTTCCGAAATTGAAAAAAAAATTTGATGCAAAAAGTCGTAGAATTGCATGAAACGTCGAGATTTAGTGTCATCTCGAAAAAAATTTTTTTAATCGACTTTCTGGGACTTAGAAATAATATCAAATTTCCCAGAAAAAATATCAAAAAAGTCCCAGATATTTGATTTATTCAGATTTTTTTTTTGAGATAACACTAAATCTCGACGTTTCATGCAATTTTGAGATTTTTGGCATCGAAAAAAAATTTTCGATTTCGGAAATTTCATGTACTCCCATGGTGCTTTTTAAAGATCGAAAATTTTCAAACTTTAACCACTGGGCAGCACCTCTTACCCATGTCCGATTTAGCTCACATTTTGCACGAGGACTTTTTTCGAGGTGCTTAAACTTTCGAGCACTAGAGCTTTACGAAAATAGAGGTGATCCCAAAATATTGGCACTCTTATATATAAGAGCGGTAAAAATCAACGTGTTTTGTCGGTTACGTCACTTATACCATCATATCTCCGGAACCAGAAGCCACAGCCAATTGATCTTCGAACTTGATAAATGGACTAACAATAGCTTTCAAACGGGTCTAGGTTTGTTTAAATCGGTTCAGGCATCTCCGAGAAACTTGCGCGGAAAAAAAATAACGCGTTTTGTCAGTTACGTCACTTATACCATTATATCTCCAGAACCATGAGTCACAGCCATTTGATCTTCGAACTTGAGCAATGGCCCGACAGTAGCTTTCAAACAAGCCTAAGTTGGTTAAAATCGGTTCAGCCATCTATGAGAAAATTGAGCGGTACAATATCTTCGAAAAGTGCACACACACATACACACAGACATTTTCCGATCTCGTAGAACTGAGTCGAATGGTATATGACACTATGGGTCTCCGAGGCTCCGTTCGAAAGTCGGTTTTTCTAGCAATTCTAATACCTTTCTATAGAGAAAAACAAAAAGGGTTTTTTTCAAAAATCATATTGTTGTGTAAAATCAGCTTCGAGATCGAAAGAAGAGCAAATGCAAAAATCAATTGTGTGCAGTCGCAATTAAAATTCGGATCTGTCAATAAAAAAACTTGCAAAAAAGCTTGATTTTCTTGCAAGTACTGCCCATAACGTCCAGGCAGCCTGGAAGCGGAACAAACACGGATCTCAGGTCCATCAGAAGGCCGCGACGGTGAAGTAGATAATGTCTTGTTTTGTCCCTCGCATGACTCATCACAGTGAGTAGTTATCAGACAATATTGGCAAGTAGATAACTGATCGTCGTAGGTGACCAGTGCTTTATCTGGGTATATTGTGTTCGGCGCAAAAATTGGAACATTTTCTAGATAGAGCTGGAAAAAGTTCAAATGTTGTTAGAATTGTTAGTTAATAGCCAAAAAAAAACCAACTATGATCCCCGGATACTAGTTTTGGAAGTATAGGAAATGATGTTAAAAAACTTCAAAAATGGAACTACTTCGATCTTAAAATTTAATGAGAGAACTTAAGGTCGCAGTAAGTAGCTGTTGACTTTCGGTTTCGAAATTATAGGGAAATGTGTATCCAAAAATTCCAACCGTCACTTCAATTGACGACACGAGAATCGTAAAAAATCATCTCTATCGAGCTCAAAACCAAATATTTCCTCACTACGTCGTCACAGCTACACAATTCAGTGCTTGATATTTTTAATCTAAACTAATTCTAATATGATTGGTAGAAATTTGAGCCTTTGGGCTATGTTAGTTCGATTTAAAAATCAATAATTATTTCGTCAATGACGTTTTCTGTAAAATACTAAACATGTCAATAATTTTTTACAGTAGTGTTGCATTTTTCTTAGAAAATCATTCGAGTAATAATAACTATATCTTTCAAAGTGTTCACATTAATACCTGAAAACTTTTAAGACCCTGTGATCACAAAAAAAAACAAAGTCAATTGTTTCATTGGTTACATATACAGTATTTATTTATCGTCTGTTTACGTAAATTTGCATGCTACATTCAAATCCATACATTGATTTTTTTAAAGGTTGTTTATGACTAAAAAAGCGAGATTTAATTACATACCATTATGACTTAGAGGGGTTTTCAAGATTCGGAATGATGAATCCTTTTGAGTGCCTAAAATGTCTCTATGATCATTGTCACAGATCGCCGTTGGTAAGGTGTAAAAAACTACCTGCATGACGTTATTTCAAATCTTGACCAAAACGAGTGTCACGAAGGTCAAACCGAGCTAGCTCTGAGTCATAGTCTAACGTTCGAGTATTTGTAAGCTGAAAAATGAAACCGACTCTCACACGTCTCACTGGATCCGTAAACCAACAAATAATGCTAAATTGCAATGAATGTTAGATCACCAATGCTTTGAAATGATTTAACATTTCGCGCGGCAAAAACGATGCGACGTTCGCTTTCCGTTAGTAAGAAATAAGCAATGTATTTGCTTGAAACAAATTGTGGTATAGTTTCTTATCATCTGTTTACCTGTTCCCTTGATGACTGTTGAACTAACTGAACATGTTTCAGAAGTACTTCGCTTCATCGTTTAATAATAATCGTAGATCGATGAAAAGATTTGAAAACATCGTAATATGGCTTGCTTCTTTCATTTTGCTTCGACAGTCCCAATAGATCGCAAAAAAAAAACAGTATTATGGCTATAATCTATTATCAGCATTAATCTGATTAGACCTGCTTCATGCGTCTAAGTGATCTTTCAAAGGGTATCAATATAAACTGTAAACAATTAATATGGTGTGAGATAAACAAGCTCAACTTGCAAAAACTGTACTTTTTGGACATGATTTCCCGCTGTTTTCCAAATCGCAGTAAGATGTGTAAATTGAATCCCACTCCCATACAATTACGGGAGCCCATAATCTTAATCCATCTCTACAAGTCCTCAAGCACACCAGCAGTCAGTGTCAGTGCAGCAGCGTAGCAACGCGTCTTAGGATCTACTCGCGGTTGAACGTTTATATGCACGGAAAAACCAGCGATCGCAAAATAACTAAACTATTAGTTGTTTTTCTGAATTTGGTTGATTAATATTTGGTTCAACTAGTCAATTTTTGTTTTTTTCTTAACTGTCATTTTTATTTATCATGCTAGTAGCTTAGCAGTGACATTCACGTCAATCGAGCAATGACGCCCACCCCAAACGGAAAATGAAACGTTTCAATGAAGTGTCATATGTGCAACTAGGCAATAACAGTTACCACCTGTACACATGAAAGTAAAAATTGTCTTAGTTGTTTTAACCTATAGCTCGTTATTTGAACTGAAAGGCCTATTGGCTCATTGACCAAGTTCGAAGATCAAATCGCTATGATTTCTGATTTCGAAAAAAGAATGGTATAACTGACGTAACCGACAAAACAAGTTGTTTCTTAAAGCTCAATTTTCTCAGAGCCGATTTCTACAAATCTCAGCGCGTTTGAAAGCTAATATGGAATTTTAGACTAAGTTTGGAAATCAAATGGTTTTCATTTCCGATTCTGGAGATATAATAGTCTAAATGACGTAACCGATTAACCACACATTGTTCATCGGCTGAATTTTTTATAAGATGACTCAAAGAATTTTGATAAACTTAAGTTTGTTTGAAAGCTTACCATGTTAATCAAATTTGGAAAGGTTATAGTGAACATTTCCGGTTCGAGAGATGTAAACTTATATGTAGCGTAACCGACAAGTCCCATTGTTTTTTTAATGCACCAAAAGTTCTAGGAGATGAAAGAATTGATTTCGAAAGACTTATATTCGTTTTAAAGCTACTATTAGGCTATTTGGTATGGTCACAATCAATGCTGGAAACTGCTGACATTTTTTTTGAGTATCGTCACAGATCGCCGTTGGTAAGGTGTAAAAAACTACCTGCATGACGTTATTTCAAATCTTGACCAAAACGAGTGTCACGAAGGTCAAACCGAGCTAGCTCTGAGTCATAGTCTAACGTTCGAGTATTTGTAAGCTGAAAAATGAAACCGACTCTCACACGTCTCACTGGATCCGTAAACCAACAAATAATGCTAAATTGCAATGAATGTTAGATCACCAATGCTTTGAAATGATTTAACATTTCGCGCGGCAAAAACGATGCGACGTTCGCTTTCCGTTAGTAAGAAATAAGCAATGTATTTGCTTGAAACAAATTGTGGTATAGTTTCTTATCATCTGTTTACCTGTTCCCTTGATGACTGTTGAACTAACTGAACATGTTTCAGAAGTACTTCGCTTCATCGTTTAATAATAATCGTAGATCGATGAAAAGATTTGAAAACATCGTAATATGGCTTGCTTCTTTCATTTTGCTTCGACAGTCCCAATAGATCGCAAAAAAAAAACAGTATTATGGCTATAATCTATTATCAGCATTAATCTGATTAGACCTGCTTCATGCGTCTAAGTGATCTTTCAAAGGGTATCAATATAAACTGTAAACAATTAATATGGTGTGAGATAAACAAGCTCAACTTGCAAAAACTGTACTTTTTGGACATGATTTCCCGCTGTTTTCCAAATCGCAGTAAGATGTGTAAATTGAATCCCACTCCCATACAATTACGGGAGCCCATAATCTTAATCCATCTCTACAAGTCCTCAAGCACACCAGCAGTCAGTGTCAGTGCAGCAGCGTAGCAACGCGTCTTAGGATCTACTCGCGGTTGAACGTTTATATGCACGGAAAAACCAGCGATCGCAAAATAACTAAACTATTAGTTGTTTTTCTGAATTTGGTTGATTAATATTTGGTTCAACTAGTCAATTTTTGTTTTTTTCTTAACTGTCATTTTTATTTATCATGCTAGTAGCTTAGCAGTGACATTCACGTCAATCGAGCAATGACGCCCACCCCAAACGGAAAATGAAACGTTTCAATGAAGTGTCATATGTGCAACTAGGCAATAACAGTTACCACCTGTACACATGAAAGTAAAAATTGTCTTAGTTGTTTTAACCTATAGCTCGTTATTTGAACTGAAAGGCCTATTGGCTCATTGACCAAGTTCGAAGATCAAATCGCTATGATTTCTGATTTCGAAAAAAGAATGGTATAACTGACGTAACCGACAAAACAAGTTGTTTCTTAAAGCTCAATTTTCTCAGAGCCGATTTCTACAAATCTCAGCGCGTTTGAAAGCTAATATGGAATTTTAGACTAAGTTTGGAAATCAAATGGTTTTCATTTCCGATTCTGGAGATATAATAGTCTAAATGACGTAACCGATTAACCACACATTGTTCATCGGCTGAATTTTTTATAAGATGACTCAAAGAATTTTGATAAACTTAAGTTTGTTTGAAAGCTTACCATGTTAATCAAATTTGGAAAGGTTATAGTGAACATTTCCGGTTCGAGAGATGTAAACTTATATGTAGCGTAACCGACAAGTCCCATTGTTTTTTTAATGCACCAAAAGTTCTAGGAGATGAAAGAATTGATTTCGAAAGACTTATATTCGTTTTAAAGCTACTATTAGGCTATTTGGTATGGTCACAATCAATGCTGGAAACTGCTGACATTTTTTTTGAGTATCGTGTGCTGGAAACTTTCACGTTGCCTACTATCCGGGCAGCTACACATGAATTTCGCGCGAACCATACAGATGAAAATCGCATGTGACAATTATGAGCGAGCGCTTTATGAATGTAGTGGCGACAGTCTTATTCGTATTGGGTGATGAATGTAAGGAAAGAATGATAGTCATCAATAGAATAGGCTGCATTTTGTTTTTGGTGCGAATTTCACTGCTGGTAATTACCTTTCATGAAGAAATTCAAAACGAAGTCATTAGTGACTGTTTTCATCTCGATATCGATGTTTGAATTCGCTTCAATATCCAACTTCCCGGCTCATTGCTCCATTCCTGGCAATGAAAGAGCCGATATTTTAGCCAAACGTGGTGCTATTGAGGGTGAAATTTATGAGAGACCAATTGCTTTCAACGAATTCTATAGCTCGTCTCGCCAAAGAACACTTGCCAGCTGGCAAGCTTCTTGGGATAAAGATGATCTGGGTCGGTGGATGCACTCAATTATTCCGAAAATATCGACAAAGGCATGGTTCAGGGGACTGGATGTGAGTAGAGATTTCATTCGTGTGATGTCTAGACTCATGTCCAATCACTACACGTTAGATGCACATCTCCTTCGAATTGGGCTCTCCGAGACTAATCATTGTGCTTGTGGCGAAGGTTATCGAGATATTGATCATGTCGTTTGGACATGCGGGGAGTATCGTGATGTCAGATCTCAATTAATAAATTCTTTGCGTACCCAAGGTAGACTATCCAATATCCCAGTTCGAGATATTCTTGCTTGTCGTGACCTTTCATACATGAAACTTATTTATCATTTCATAAAGAAAACTGGAGTTTCAATTTAATAAAGGCCCCTTTCAAGACTTAGTTCTGATCCCAGCTGCGTCCATGAGTTCAACCAATAGCTAAATTAGAATAAAAATAATGTAATGATACAAACAAACTCGAAACAGTTTATGAAATTATTAACAAAATGTCTGAAAATAACAGCTTATTTTATAATTTATAGAAGTTAATCGTTTGGTTCAAATAATATTTCCGAGTAGATTTCATAATTAATGACGAGTTACCTAAGATGATATTTAAGTAATAAGAGAATATGTTTTAATAAATGCAAAACGTTGTGATTATGTTAGAATTAAATTAGGATAAGAATATTATGTAAAAGTGATGCTACGGCGAAGAAAAACTTATGTAAACTGCCTTAAGAAATAAACGTATTTATGAAAAAAAAAAAATATCCAACTTGGCGACTTCCGGTTCATCGATATTAATTACGTTTTCTGACATCTACTCATAAAACCCGTTCGAAAAAAAACTCAATTAATGATGGTTTGTAACGAATATCGATGAACCGGAATCTTGGATATTGAAACGACTTCAAACATCGTTTTCTGACATCTACTCATCAAATCCTTTCTAAAAAAACCATATTATGATGAACCCATATAATATGCCGGAAGCCGCCAGCTTGGATTTTGAAATGGCTTCGGACATCGTTTTCTGGCATCTACTTATCAGATCCGTTCGAGAAATATCTACATTAAGATGGTTTGTAACGAATATCGAAGAACCGGAAGTCGCCATCTTGGATTTTGAAATGGCTTCCGACATCGTTTTCTGACATCCACTTATCAAATCCGTTCGAGAAATATCTATATTACGATGGTTTGTAACGAATATCGATGAACCGGAAGTCGCCATATTGGATATTGAAGCGGCTTCAAACCAAATACAAATAATAATACCCCTAAGTCCCATACAAACGAACCGCCAATGTTTGGTTCACAGCCTGAACAAGTAAGCCTAGCAAATTACTCCCTTTCATTGCGATAGTTTGAAAATGTGGAAGGAGATCGTTTCTGGCAACGCTTTATGCTAGTTGCTACGGTGCAAAACAAACTTGTTTGTTTATGTTTATCGTTGCTGTATTAAACTGCAACAATCAGTCTAAATATCACCGGCACTAGCACAAAAGATGAAAAATGAACACAAACACCCACGAATCTACAAATATCAATACAGCTAGTAGTATATTCATCGTGACTAAACCATTCTAGATTATTGTTTAACTTACATTTCGCTTGTGATCTTGATTATCAGATAAAAACTGTTTGTTTATTAATTTTTACTATAATAAACAGTAACTATGGTGAACTTGTTCTTACCCTTCAGTGTTGCTAGTTTTATAGAAAACTCGTTAAAGTACATTGTCACTCTGACAGTGTATCATGACAGTGTACCGCACGATGCAAAATGTGTCCTTGAAAATTTGTCGAAGTATTCCGTATTATAATTTGTATTTGTTCAAACATCGTTTTCTGACATCTACTCATCAAATCCTTTCGAAAAATACTTATATTGTGATGGTATGTAACGAATATCGATATACCGGAAGTCGCCATTTTGGATTTTGAAACGGCTTCAAACATCGGTTTTTTTATTCAATTGATATTCGAAGGTATTTCAAAAATGCCCTTTTTGCATTCTTTGACAACCCTACGCATCTTCACAAAGCTTAAAACTACGATACTCGATCGCTTCCACAGCAGATATTTGAATTTCAACCATTTCATGGAACGTTTTCTTTCATCTACTCATCAAACCCGTTCGAAAATATCCATATTGTAATGGTTTGTAACGAATATCGATAAACCGGAAGTCGCCATCTTGGATATAGAAACGACTTCAAACATCGTTTTCTTTCATCTACTCATCAAACCCGTTCGAAAAATACCCATATTGTGATGGTTTGTAACGAATATCAATGAACTGGAAGTCGTTATCTTGGATATTAAAGCGACTTCAATTATCGATTTTCGATTTCTACTCATCAACTCCCGTTCAAAAATACCCAAATTGTGAGGATTTGTAACGAATATCGATAAATCGGAAGTCGCCATCTTGGATATTGAAACGAATTTAAACATCGTTTTCTGACATCTACTGATCAAACCTGTTCGAAAAATATCCATATTGTGATGGGTTGTAACGAATATCAATTGAACAATCCAATCAGCGTGGTCACCACGAGATAGCGTTATGGTGATTGTTTTGACATATCCCATGTATTTAGAAAAAATTTTGACGAATTTTTCAATTTACTTGAGTTTAAAAAAATGCAGATGGCAAAACCTTACAAATATGGGTAAGAAAAACGATTATTCATGTGTTGTCATCAAATATATGATTTCAAATTGTCCTATACTCTTGACAATCTCGGATGAAATTTGAAATTTTCAGTTCACATACAGGTTTGATTTAGATGGTAAAACATAAGTAAATCATAAAACTTTTGATCATAATTTATCAATTAATCTCAAAATCCAACCCAAAAAACAAAGAATATCCCAAATATGAAAAGAGTACCCAACCTCACTTCTTTGAGTTTGGTATTTCATGTTACGATGTCTCCATAAATATCAATCAAACATACTACGGAAAATTACTGAATCAAATTTTCACACGTTTTTGTATGTTAGTATTCGATTCATAAAAAAAAAAATAAAAACCGAAATTCAAGCAAAATCTGAAAATTATCACTATCGCTTAGTTCAAAACTCGCCACTCGGGCAGTGCAGCGATCGCAAAAGAGTTGGTTGGATTCTTCAATAGACCGGAAATCGCATATTCAAAATATGCGCTGGTTGACAACCCTATGTCTCTAGTAAATGATTAAATGTTGTGATTTTCGATCAATATTCACTTCCTTTTTCATTGAATTTTATGTGTTTTTTTTAATTGTGAATTTTCGTTGATTTACAACCGTAATCCGCGATTTTTTATTGACATTGACATTCTTCTTTTGCAATAATGGTATGAAGTTTGATCATTTCATGGAAAAGTATCGAGATGAAAACAGTCACTAATGACTCCGTTTTAGGGGGGGTGCTCATCCGGAAGATCTAAAAAAAATTGTATCAGACAACGATACTTTCAGTGATGGAATATGGATGCGTTTGCTATCGTTCCGCTGCAAACTCTCATATTATCAAACTTGAGCGAATTCAGTATCGTTGTTTGCGAATTGCCTTAGGCTGCATGCATTCGACACATACAATGAGTCTTGAAGTTCTGGCGGGAGTTCTGCCATTGAAAGATCGTTTTTGGGAGCTTTCATCGCGACTGTTAATAAGATGTGAGGTACTGAATCCCCTGGTTATTATTAACTTAGAAAAATTAGCCGAGCTTCAATTTCAAACAAGATTTATGACAGTATATTTTAACCATATGTCACAGGAAATCAACCCTTCAAGATATATTCCTATCCGTGACACCCTCCTAAATGTCCCTGACTCAGCTCTATTTTTCGACACATCCATGCAGCGTGAAGTGCGTGGAATCCCGGAACACCTACGCTCGATGGAAATTTCAAGTAAGTTCAGGCATATTGACCCTGAGAAAATGTTTTTCACGGACGGATCACGAATTGAAGAGGCTACTGGGTTTAGTATGTTCAACAATAATGTTTCGGCATAATTTAGGCTTCAAGAACCTGCATCTGTTTATATAGCAGAGTTAGCAGCAGTTCATTATAGTTTGAGTGTAATCGTCACATTATCTTCAAACCATTATTTTCTCTTCACAGATAGTCTGAGTGCAATTGAAGCCATTCGCTCAAACGCTGCTGGCAAAAATGAACCGTTTTTCTTGGACAAAATAAAACAGTGTCTGAACGACATATTGAATAATAATTATCAAATCACAATAGTTTGGGTCCCGGCTCATTGCTCCATTCCAGGCAATTATTCTTAAAATATCGACAAAGGCATGGTTCAAGGGACTGGATGTGAGTAGAGACTTCATTCGTTTGATGTCCAGACTCATGTCCAATCACTACACGTTAGATGCACATCTCCTTCAAATTGGACTTTCCGAAACTAATCATTGTGCTTGTGGCGAAGGCTATCGCGATATTGATCATGTCGTTTGGACATGCGTGGAGTATCGTAATGTCAGATCTCAACTATTAAATTCCTTGCGTACCCAAGGTAGACTATCCAATGTCTCAGTTCGAGACATTCTTGCTTGTCGTGACCTTTCTTACATGAAACTTCTTTATCATTTCATAAAGACAATTGAAGTTTCAATTTAATAATTGACCCTTTTGAGGGTTAGTTCTGACTCCTACTGCGTCCATTAGTTCATTAGTTTCCAATAGCAAAATTTAAATAAAAATGATGTGCTGATAAAAACAAACTCAAAATAGGTTACGAAATCAACAACAAAATGTATAAAAATTTCAGCTTATTTTATAATTTATAGCAGGTAATCGTTTGGTTCAAATAATGTTGTTAAGTAGGCTAAATAATAAATAACGAAATACCTAATACGATATTTAAAAAATAAGAGGAATATGTTTTATTAAACTCAATTCGTTGTGACTATATTAGTATTATATTAGGATAAGAATTCTATGTAAGAGTGATGCTACGGCGAAGAAAAACTTATGTAAATGGCCTTAAGAAATAAACGTATTTATGGAAAAAAATAATGACTCCGTTTTGAATTTCTTCATGAAAGTTAATTACCAGAAATGAAATTTATTTGACAGCTATCAGCGGTTTGCTCACATGTTGAGTCTATATTATTTTATTCTATGTCACAATATTACATCTTATTCCACTATATTCTATGGTATACAAACCACTAATAAACGTCAATAATAAACATGAATTACCGTTCATCTGATGCCATCGTGTGAAACCCAATTGGGATATGTTCATTCCACTTAATTTTCACTTCACACTGGTGATAAGGGCCGGTAATATGAAAATGAAACATGAAACAGAGCTCAGTTAAGTCCTACCGGTCTCTCCAACCCCGGATGTTGGAGCGTAATGCAATCAACATCTTATTCAAGTCGTTGCATATCTTATTCATTTAATTCAATAATGAAGCTAAAAACTGTTACACATATCTTCAATAATGTTACATGAAACTTCTTCATCATTTCATTAAGTCCATTGGAGTTCCAATTTAATTTTATTTTATGTTAGACTGTTTTCTCTTCCATGAGTTCAACCAATAACCAACTATATGATATTGAATAAAAGTGATGAACTGATACAAGCAAACCTGAAATAGTTATAAGATCATGTACAAAATAAATGTATTTTATTTAATGTAATTTATAATAGAAAATCGCTTGATAAAAACAGTGTTTAGATTAACTAATGAATACCAAAATACTAATATGATATTCGAAATGTATTAGGTTTAAAGTACTATGTATTGTGGATGCCACGGCGAAGTAAAACTTATGTATATTGCCTAAGAAATAAACGTATTTATGGAAAAAATCTTCAATAATAAAGCTAAAAACTGTAACACATAAAGTGTGTAGTTGAATCAATAATACTTATGATGATTTATGATTTATTTATGATTTTATCACATAATTTATGTAAACATGGGCGTGAAACAACAATTGAAATTAGGTGATCTGGGGGTTCTCCGTTTGTTACTATGATCCCTTTAAAAATGACTGATCTAAAAGTATTCGACGAGAAAATACGAGAACAAACATGTCCAAATGGTTCTGGCAGCAATATTCATACGCACCGTGGTCGTATCTGAGTTCGATTTTTGAGCAGTAAACGAATTGATACCCGTCAATAACCCGGCATCAATTGCAGAGGTCGCCCTGCACACATTGCCCTTATAAAATGAATCAAATAAAAGAGCATTCACCAAGTTCACTCAATTTAGTGTAAATTGATATTGACCTCATTCGTATGAGGTAAGAAAATTAGGTGAGCATGCTTCCGAAATTTTAAATTATAATTTTTTTTTCTTGTTTCACCAAATAAATTATCGCCCATTCAGAATGCGTAATTGAAAATAATTGAAGGAGATCATGAAAGCACGGAAGTGCACAAAATATGACTCAAACCAACGAATCAGTGTTTCTTGTTGGTTGCAATTTGTCGAACCAACGCTTAGTCAGTGAGTGAGACATTCTGAAATGCGATAGAAAGCTCACTTTCGCTAAAACCTTATCGTTTATAATTTTACGAAAGAAACATTATGGTATTATCATAATAGAGGTCAGCATAAACAGATACGGGTAATTGACTATTTTGGGAACACCCAACTCAAATGCGGTTTGAACTGATAAGCTTGTAATGATTCAATACTAACATTTAAACTGACACATGGCTTACAGCTGGAATAAATTGTTCCATCATCGTCAATATTTCTTCATTTAGTTAAATTTGAACTATATGCTGGTAGCTATATGAGGTTTAACTTTACGCAACATACCAAAGCAGCAGTGCTTCGTATTGCATTGGTATGCAGAATTCAATTTTCCATAGCCCAATTGCGAGGGAAAGTTTACTGACACTGGAAACTGATCGCTGATCTGGCTTCAAACATACGATAGCTACCTTATGAAACAAGTGCTTTACTTCCCGAATTGCCCAACCGGAGTACGTAACAAGCACGATGGCAAAATTCGGAGAGTTAGCACTTCATCACACCGTTGAAGTAAGCGCATCGACGAGTCTACTAGTGTGGAAGTACGTGGCGAACATCATTTCTTTATGGTAACCCTCAATCATCTGCGGTTGTAATTGACTCCCTTTGGGGCACGTTAGTAGGTACTGGATGAAAGTCCGCCAACAGTACATTTGAGTTCGATCGATCCAACAAACTTTCCAATCGCTTACCACCACACCACGCAAACTACCCACCGCAATATACTCGTCTTTCTTCCTGACCGATTCGACAGGCCCAACTAAAAGGCCTTATTCCCACGCGCTATTAGCTCCCTCCCAGTGAGGGTTTCCTCTTTCGTTGTAGATAAGTTAACTTGCGGGTGGATTATTTAATTAAAATGTATCTTTTGAACTTTCTCTCCCCGCCGCTTTTCTGTGTAAAGGAACGATAAACGACTACTCAGTGATAGACCATTCCCGCCTGTGTTTCGAGAATTGATTTGCCTTGACACTAGCTTGCTTTCCAACGGCGGAGGTCTGCGTCGGTCCCGACTACTGTCAATCTAATGCATGAGATACATATGCCACACATGTTTTTGTTCCGTCCCAACTGTGTTCAATTTTTTTTATCTGTACACCAAGCTACCACTGTCAGCACAGTTTTGATTACAGGAAGTGCTGCTCCATTAGTCAGAAGTGTTCTACAATATTCAAATGCACTAACTCTTCTTGTTGGCGGGGTTACGTTGAGTCATTGTGTTTTAGTTTGATGCGCTTGTATTACTTTAACATGAGGGTTATACCATTTTGTAAGCGCTTCATTATGTACTGTCAAGCGTGAAAGTTCGTTTGTGAGTTTCTTATTATTTCGATTTTTTAAAGTTTTTGTTGGAAAAGTAGAATTAACAAATTGTGCTGCAAATAACATTTTGAAGGGCATATCTCCTAATTCCAATGCTCTACTGCCTAGTATCTCAAACAATAGACATTTAGAAAATTCTATTGAATTTTACTTTTTAAGGGGCATAACATCACTAGTGTACTCAGTTCCACCGTTGACCTATCGGTAAATCGATATCGAATTGCGTGTCAGCTTCGAGACGATCGGTACTACTTTCGCTTTCGATAAATATTTGAACACTTGGTTTGCCATCAGTCATTCCAGTGAATCGAGTCGTTTTTGTTTTTTTTTCGAAAACTAGGTATGGTTCAAATACAATAAACGCCGTACGCAAAACAAACTGAGGCAGCCTGTAACCGGGATGGCATACCAAAGGAAGAAGTTCATTGCTGAAAATAAATAATGAAACAATAGTCAAGCGAACGATGTGTTTGCCTATATTGGCCTAGTTTGCAGATTAATGACGCTTGACTAGTTAGTGCTAAGGTGCATTAATGTCTCTATGAAGCATCCCGGGTTGACGGTTCAATGCATAGGACTTTCAAGCCAGTTGTCGTATGTTCGAGTCCTGACCTGGAAGGATTCTTAGTGTCAGTAGGATCCATAGTACTAGCTATGCAATGATTCTGTACGCTAAGAATCGGCTGCGAAGTCTGTTGAAACAGAAATGCCAAATTCCACATAAGGAATGTAATGCCAATACTTTGCTATGAAGCATTTTTAATATACTTTAGAGGTTAGTCTTATTTTAGCCCTCGCGGTTTATGTTAAACTGCTTGAGAGCATCACAGTTCAACATGAACTGACGCATCGATGACGAAATGTAAAGAATATTAAATATTTAACCTACGAGGCTAACTCCTTAGGAACCGTTCATAAACTACGCAGAATTACAATTTGTCACGTCGAATAACCTTGACAGACTGATTGAAAACATCGTCGACTGTAATCTGTACTGTGGAAGTGATTATCAAATGAGATACTCCGTAGATCCAGGACCAAGTAGAAGTACACTCAAAGACAGGCGATTCTATTGTTTTTTCTTTCATTCTTCTATTCCCTATCGAAGTGAAAAAATAAAAGAAATTACTAACATAAACATAAATTGAAAAAGCTAATTATTCTTTGCAAAAAGTCATCGGACTTTAAGCTTATTGTAGTAAATGAATAAATTTCAATTTGCTTTCCGATTATTATTTAGTCACATCGTAATCAAGCAGTGAAAGGAGAAATGAAAATAACGTCAATTGCTTCTGCAATCCATGACTGCCCGACGTTTCGACCATGGACTGCCCGACGTTTCGACCACTGGTTATAGTCTTCTTCAAGAGAAACTGTAAGTTTATTGGTTATGAAAAATATTACAAAACATTAAAACTGTGTGTTAAATCACTATCTTATCGTTCCTCGTCTAAAAGTCGTATGCCTACGAACGGTTGTTTACATAATATGTGCTTTTAATCACATTTGCTTTCTCATCGTTCATCCAGAGAAGCTGTTTGAGATTTATTGTATATCTTTACCTCTTGAATATTTTGAATAACTAAGACTTTATGACAACGGTACTGGATCAGATTTTATTTAATCTTATTACAGAATGTAAACTATAATAATCTATCAGTGATTGAAGACTTAGTAACCTTTCACTGAAAAATGATTAAAAAAACTTTTTTGTGACAGAGAAAAGTCTACGAAAATTTTTAGGAGGAGGGGATGGGGGTATTTGGAAAGTCTAAGAAAGTCTAGGAGGGGAGAGGGGGGTTAAAAAATACCAGATTTTTGTCTACGTGGTTTATGAACGGTCCCTTTATGGATCTAACGCAGAGGCGTGCCTAAAGGGTAGGGGGAAGGTATCAAAGGGGGCATTCGCTTCGAACGAAAACGTGAAGTCGGGGAACCGTTTTTTTTTTCACTCGCTATACTGGTCTCCCCTACGATGGGGGACGACATATTATATTTTGCTCCGGGCACTGGTAATCCAAGGTACGCCACTGTTCAAACATGAATCCACCAGTTATAGTCGAAAAATTGTTCTTCAAATAGCAGAAACTTTACGTCTGCTTACGGGTTTATGTTGAACTACTACGTGGCATAACAGTTCAACATAAACTGTTATGTACTGACGAGTCGACGAGTAGCTGGCCCGTTCAACAGCGTTCGTCACTGTGTGTCATTCATTGAACCCCTAAATGGAGTGTTGAGCTTAATGTAGATTTACGTGCAAGAGGTAAAATAACTTAAAACTGATTGCGAACTGCGACAACTTAAACCGAGATTCATTGGATCACAAAGTACACTTGTTAATCGACTGAGTCACAGAAGCTCACATCTGCTTAGCTGGTAAATGGTACAATCATGCACACATGAAAATTTATTGCTAATTAAAGACTGTCCCAGAAAGTATGAACGCAACCAAAAACCGTTGCCATTTTGCAATCGTTCAGAATCTGTCAATTTTTATGGCTGCGTCCTGTTGTTTACACTCTTCTCTAACCACTTGTGCGGTTGTTTATTCATTTTCATTAGTTTGTTTCGAAATGCGTGGACTTTCAGCAGAACAACGTCGAAAAATTGTGTACAAATGGTGCACAGAACACGGACTGTCACTGAGAAAGATAGCAAAAATGGAAGGAGTAAGTGAAAAAGCCATGCGAAATGCAATCAGGAAGTTCGGTGAGGATAACACCTTTGAGGATAAACCGAAAACGGGTCGAAAAAAAGGTCCTGCTAACGCTCAGTTGGACAAACGTATTCTGAAGGCGTTCGAGCAAAAGAAGGAGGTTTCAGTTCGGGATTTGCCCAAAAAGTGGGCACTTCGAAGTCAAATGTTCTTCGTACTAAAGAAGGTTTGAATCTTCGAATCTATAAGAAGCAGAAACAACCAAAACGTAGTCCGAAACAAGAAGCATCGATCAGGCCGAGAATTCGAAAGCTGTACAATACGAATCTTGCTGGAAATTTGAACTGCATAATCATGGACGACGAAACCTACGTGAAACTTGATTACAAATCCTTGCCGAGACCACAATATGCGAGAAGGGCAAGTGTTAAACCAGTCCAAGACATCGATTGAAGTCGAAAAATTTGGTAAGAAAGCTATGGTCTGGCAAGCAATTTGTAGCTGCGGTAAGATTTCGAAACCATTCATCACCACTGCTTCAATGAACAGCGAAATATACATCAAGGAATGTTTACAAAAACGACTTCTACCCATGATTCGAAGCCACAAGGATCCTGTTGTCTTCTGGCCAGATTTTGCTTTTTGCCACTACTCGAAATCAACGGTAGAATGGTATACTACCAAAAATGTCACTTTCGTCCCAAAAGACATGAATCCACCGAATTGCCCACAACTTCGACCAATTGAGGAATTTTGGGCTTTAACGAAGGCACATCTTAGGAAACATGTTTCGGTAGCCGAAACCATTCAACAGTTCGAAAAAGATTGGAAAAAAGGGTCAAAACTTGTCACCAAGAAGTCGGTACGGAATTTAATGAGGAACGTTCGCAAGAAGGTGCGCCAGCTAGTCTACAATGGCTAAGTAGCAAATGTTGAGAATAATATTCTGTTGTTGTAGTCTAATATTATCAGTATATCGAAAAAATTTTTAATATCTAACACCTGTGAATTATTTACAGCGAAATCAAAATACGTCCATACTTTCTGGGACAGTCTATATCAGGTGTACAACACTGCTTCCGCCGTTTTTTTCAAAATTAAAAGCTTTATTGCGAAAAAGTGCTTACAGATGCATTATTCAAAGTATTTTCCGTCGCTAGCGACAACTTTCTCCCATCTTTCCGGCAATTTTTGGATCCCGGCTCGAAAAACGGAGTCCCCTTTTGACGCTATCCATGAAGCAATCCATTTTTTCAACTCTTCGAAGGATTGAAAATGTTGATCTGCCAGGCTGTGTGACATCAGACGGAATAGATGGAAGTCAGAAGGGGCGACATCTTGGGAATACGATGGGTGGGGCAAGGCTTCCCATTTCAGCGTTTCCATGTACTTTTTGACCACTTTTGCGACGTGAGGTCGAGCATTGTCGTGTTGGAGGATGACTTTGTTATGTCGCTCTTGATATTGTGGCTGCTTTTCCTTTAGCGCGCGATTAAGGCGCATCAGTTGCGTTCGGTAGCGATCTCCTGTGATCGTTTCACGGTTTTAAGAGTTCGTAGTAAATCACAACGAGCTGATCCCACCAAATACAAATCATAACCTTGGCGCCGTGAATATTTGGTTTTGCCTTCGACGAAGTAGCATGCCCGGGCTTTCCTCATGATTTTCTGCGATCCAACCTGCTTTCATCAAAAAAATAAAGATTCCATAAAATAATTGAATTTGGATGGGGTTGGAGACGCAGTTTATTCCTTCAATTCGACCGGTTGTGCAGTGCACGAGGTGCACATGAGGACGAAACGCCACTGCGATAATCAAATTCAGATCTACTGTAAGTCTACCCGCATACACTGGTAATGCCTTGAACTGATGGTGGCTTCACACATACATACATACATATCGGCACGAGCGGCTAAGTTTGTGAAAATCGGTTGAGTCATCTCTGAGAATATAAAATGAGTTACGGAACCGGAATCGACAATCTTATCCAAATAAAATTCAATAGCCTTCTATGGGTTTGTAGGATCTTTCATATGAATTTTAGTTTATTAAAATCAGTTCAGCCATCTCTGAGAAAATTGAGTGCATATTTTTCGAATTTTTTTCACATGTCACCCTGTAATTCCGGAACCGGAAGCCGTATCCGGATAAAACTCGATAGCGTTCTATGGGAAAGTATGACCTCTCATTCGAGACTAAGTTTGTGAAAATCGATACAGCCATCTACGAGAAAATTGAGTGTCATTATTTACCACATACACACATTCATATACACACACACATTGGTCTGTACCAATAAAACGTAGCAAGCTTGAGTGACATGTGGCCATCTGATTGTCATAGGTAACAAGTGATTTGCACGGAATTCTTGTATCTTGACCGAAAATCACATAAGAAGGTATAGGCTTCTTCAAGTGTATGCGTAATAAACGTACGCCATTTAGAATACCGGGGAAAAAATTCTTCCACTTTTCTTTTTCGATAGAGAGAATCTCTCCGTATTGAGACATAGTTTTGCGAATATAATAATCGGTGACGCTCGAGTGAAGATCATGCACACGCACTTCTATAGCACTATCATCCATATATACTGGAATGTTGTACTTAATGTTCTCGTGCTCCACATAGTGCACATTGTTATTGTCTTTTGCGAATTGAATTGCATCCAACTCTTTATTAAACTGGATGTAAACAACATCATTGGTCTTATTGCATTGAAGTAAATGCACACGTTCAAGATGCATTTGCTCCTTAAGCAAACCTTCAAGTTCTCGTATCGAAGGTCGAATTTTGCACTGCCTGAAGTCAACAACAATTGTATTCTTTCGTGTCGGCGGTAGCTTTTGTTTGTTTGGTTCACTCATTTCGAGGTCTATTGTTCACTACACAATACTGTACTTGGTTTCTTCTGTCCCGAACGTAAGCGGTGTTGTTTTATCGACTGACTTGGATGAGATGTAAAACCGAACTGTTTACTACATGTTCCAATTTGTTCTTATTCAAACTGCATTTCACTCTGTGGACATTGTTTTTTAACCCCTTAACGCTCATGGGAAATATATTTCCCTTCAATGAAAATCGTTATCGATTCTTCAATTATTATTAAATCGATGTGTTTTTTTTCCCGAATGTTAAAAAAAACTTATTTCCAAGGCGAGAAATGTGTTTCTGAAAGAAAAAACAACAACTGTCAATCTTCATTGCACTAAAATAGTTTGTGCAACGTACACTTGTGCTAAACAAGTACACGAAATCGTTTCGTAGAATACCATAATTAACTATTTATTTTACTATTCTGATAATTAAAGCAATTAAATCAGTAAATTTAATTACGATATAATAATCCCAACTTTTCGTTTATTTATTTCTGAGGATCATAAGGAAAAATATTTCTCATGAAATGTAACAAAGAAAAACAATAAATATTTAATGTAAAAAAAATAAATGTCAATCTCACATTTCTTGCATGCCACTCAAAACAATATCTACTGATATCAAATGTTGTAAGTAAGTATGCTTTCCGTAAAAGCATCGTTATTTTCTCGAACTATTCACTGCGGTTTCAACTTGCAACAGGAACAAACCTGTTGGGAGTTTTGGAAAATACCCCCAATAAATATGCAAATCAGTTGCTGTTTTGGATTCTGACTGACTGTGTAATTGACAAGTATGTACTACAGAGAAATGAATTGTGTTAAGCTGACTAATCTTCACCTACAATTCTATGGACCCAAATTAGACATAAACAACCTGAGGATTTTAACCGAGAGCAAACTGTTTTATGCAAATCAATTCTTAGGAAGGTAATTGCAATATTGTATATTGAACATTGAATTCAGACACGGAAAAGATTTTTCTCGGTAAATACACTAGCAAGGAGGAATGTCGAGATAGAAACGTTTGCACTTCTGTTGAAATTCCGTTTGCCTCCAATGATAACATTTTCAAATTATGCATATCTTATCGGCGTCACCTTTCTGCTAATATACGTTACAAAGGAAAAGAATTGACAATGCCGAGCGAACCATCATCGAGCGAACCATTCGTACAATGAAGGAAAATGCCTGACAATTTTATGGTTCTTACTGATTGTTCATTCATTGCGGCAGATGGGTGAGTGGGCCTACTTCCGCATAAGTAAAGGTAAATAAACGATGAACAAAACTGCATTCACGACAAGCGAAACCAAGCGACAAAGACAACGATGACGAAGTACGTC
The DNA here is from genome assembly GCF_030247185.1 of Malaya genurostris. Taxonomy (NCBI): domain Eukaryota; kingdom Metazoa; phylum Arthropoda; class Insecta; order Diptera; family Culicidae; genus Malaya; species Malaya genurostris. The sequence continues at coordinate 87,733,807 of NC_080572.1, read as the reverse complement.
AACGTCCCTCATTGAGACGTTTGCAGTGCATACATACAGGATGCTTTGTCAAATGGCTTTTCAAGTCGCACTCACAAGATGCTGAACAGACAGCAGGGATGTAATCTGGTTCAGAATGATAAATAAACAAACAGGATGTGAACGGTGTGAAAATGTTTTGTTTTTCTTAACAACAAAATTTTGAATAATTACACAGTTTCGGAATTCAATGTTATATTATAAGCGAACAATGCAGCGGACAATGTTGAAAGCAATGGACTTTATATCAATCCTAGGAACTAACTATGGAGAGAATTGAGACATATTTCAAATTAACCCTTTCACTCGACAAAAGTACTGTTCATCTTATGGCACTACAATTCAACACTGCTAACATCTTCATACACTATGGAGTGCGCGTCAGTGCCGAGTTAAATAAGCTCATAATGCACGAGTGTACCACTCATAGAGTCTCGTACACTAGTCTAGTACCCTATCTTCTAACTTCAGAGCCGCAGCTCCGTTTTTTGAGTAAACCAGCTAGGAATGCATAAGGTTCCGAGACCGTATAGAGCAGTAGTTTCAAACGAGTAAATATTTACTTTAGAAGGGGCAGAGAACGTCTCCAGCTGGCAAGTTTCTACTGATGCCCTACTACCAAAGAAGTGAATCAAGGAGAGCTATATCCGTATGAAACAAAGACAAAACAGCATTCTTATGCCTTTGCCAGGAGACAGCATTCATTTTATCACGGAACAACAACTCCCGTTTATTTAAGTAATATGATATGACCAAATCATGTTTGTGAATTTTGATAGTTTTTCTATGAACTGGCGGCTGAAAGGCCCCACAACAAACAATAAAGTGGAACCGATTTACTTACCAGTACTTTGGCGAACCGTCGATCCAACTCGCCAATATCTGGCATCGGTTGTAGATTCCGTGACCGGATACTGGCTTGACGTACGTGACAGCTCGACGGTTTCCATGTGTCAATACTACTGATGCCGCTCGATGGCGACGGCAGTAGTGAACAGGGCTGTTGGATATCTGGATGGTGTGTTTCCACGAGTACGCTGCCAAATTTGGAGCCACCGGTGCCACCGTTACTGGCCGCTATGCTGCTGGCTGCTTTCGACGATGCCAAACCCATTTTCGATCACTGGATGTCGCCGGTTTTCGTACGTTTTCGTAATTACAAAACACAGATTAATCACAAAACACTGCGATCACATAAACACGTAGGATTTAATTCATTCATAGCACTTCATAATTTTGTTCTTCCTCATTACGAATTACACATGCCTTCCTTGGAATTGATCGAAACATTAGCTCTGTTAAATACGGTAGCATATGGAATGTAAACACCACTGAATGGATCTCTTCCGATCGTTCTGGTTGAATTGATTTTTTTTTCTATGCTACAGCACAGCATATCACAGACCCCAGCACAAAACACAACTGAAAATCACGTGCTTTTTCCTTCCGCTCCCGCTGTTTATGCGTACAAACACGAAGTTATGCAAATGAGCTGAAAATCACACAAAACAACAATTACATTCAGTGAATAGCGAGCGCCCTCTCCAACGAATTGGTGGGTTAATTCTCACTTCCGGAGAAGGCAATCAGAGTCTCCGGTTCGGTGGAAAAACATCGGATGTCTCGTCGCGGTACCGATGCTGACCACCCACACCAGACTGAAGCCGTGAAAGCCGAAAAGCTTAAAAAAAAACCAACAGACCAAGACGGACGCGAGTTTCCTATATTGGCACTGACTTTGTCACTACACTGCCGAGTCGCCCGAAAAAAAAATCTACCCTGCAACCAAACTACAATCATGTTTCGCGGGAACAAGTTTCGCATTTCGCAGTGCTTCAATTCCACGGAATGATGATGAAGCTCCTCGAATTGCTTCTTCGCATGGTTCTACTGTCTGACCGAGAAGGTTTGGCTGATTTCAGTTTGGCTTAGTTTGCGGTCACTGTCACCTCCAGCAGCGGTCTGCAAGTCAGCGCATCGACTGAACCCACAGACAACCGTTTCGATTTTTCTTTTTTGCTGCCGCAGTCAAAACTGACAAAACTCCGGCTCGTGCATGTGGTGCGAATCGCCAACACCGCCCTGTAGAAAAGAGAAACAGAAGAAAAGTTTGAAATGAAAGGATTTGATTCGAAACGGTTGAAATATTTTTTTTATCAAAAAATATTTTTCTTATTAACATTTACGTAAAGAGTAACAGTAATGTAAGTAACTATCAATTAATTACGAAGCTTTTTGTTATATGGTTTTACAACATTGTTAATAATTGGTTAAATATAACACAAATAGTCGTTTTTTGCTCATCTTGATGATAGGATCAATTGTAAACTAAGTTGACTGGTGTGTGTAATATGTGTATTACATAATTTTTATTTATTTCGATTACATATCTATTCCAAACACTATGAAAATACAGATATTCTTCTTTTTCTTTTTCCGGTTGGCGTCACCTCACTTGAGATGACGCCGATTTGATGGTACAGCAGCTTAGGCTATTTTGCCAGTTGATTTTCGTTTATAGTTCAATGGGTTTTCTTTTCACTGGACTACAAGCGAAAATCTCGCTGTGTGGCTGCGTCGAATCGTCAAAGTACGGATAAAAATCCTTTCTTTCTCGCGAAATACTCGTCGTTTCTCCGGACTAACACGATACAACGAATGCTTGAACTGACAATGGGTAGTATGGATATCAATTAATACAATTTAGGTTAATTTTGAAGTGACAAAGGCAGAGATTATGGGTAAAAACGTACTTAATCCACCTAGCAGTTTTCCTAATTTTTTTGATGTACGAACCGGGTGGGGATAAAAACTGATCAAACAAAAAAAGAATCATGTAAATCCGTTCATCCGTTCCTACGTGATGCGATTACAAAGAATGATCTCTGCATTTATATATTCACAAAAAAGATACTTTTTTCAACAGCCTAATCTGAAAAATCTAATAAAGATACAAAAATTCGTCCAAGACATGGAATGTGCGTCTGTTCCTTAGCTTTTAAACAAGCGATTCAAAAAAACTTTATTGTTTATTCAATGAAAAAAAGGAACAAAATATCAAACATGGGCCTGAATTTTTTCTGTTTTTTTTGCCTTTCTCATATAGAAAGATTATGCAATCACTTGAAAAACCGACTAGTGAAAATTGACCCGGAGGGCCAAGTGTCATATACCATTCGACTCAGTTCATCGAGCTGAGCAATGTCTGTGTGTGTATGTATGTATGTATAGGTGTGTGTGTGTGTATGTGTCAAATAATCTCACTAGGTTTTCTCGGAGAAGGCTGAACCGATTTTGACAAATGAAAGGTCTCGTGGTCCCATACGGAATTCCTGAATTTCTTCCGGATCCGACTTCCGGTTCCGGAGTTATAAGGTAAAGTGTGTTCAGTATTGTACACCGTCACTTGAACCGGCGAAACAAAAAACGTAAAAAATAAGTGCACTAACTTTTCTCAGTGAGGGCTGAACCGATTTTCACAAACTTAGATTCAAATGAAAGGTCTTGAGGTTCCATAAAAAATTCCTGAATATTATTTGGATCCGACTTCCGGTTCGGGAGTTATGGGGTAAAATGTGCAAAAATAAGAAAATATGTGTTCTAACTTTTCTCATAGATGGCGCGACCGATTTTCACAAACTTAGGTTCAAATGAAAGGTCCTGTGGTCCCATACGTAATTCCTGAATTTCGCGCGGATCCGACTTCCGGATCCGGAAATATAGGGTGAAGTGGGTTAAAAATTGTATACCATCACTGAAAATGGAGAAAACCCTTAAAAAAATTTCTAAATCGACCTCAAATCTTTTCAAATTGATAGTTTTTATCAGTAGACGGTCAAACAAACCGATTTCGTTATTCTCGGAATCGCAGCAAATTATTTTGAATAATACCACAGTATTATATATGATAGTATGATTGATATGAGAAAGGCATCATTACACCACTAGGTGTAATGCAGCAGCGAGCTAACCTTTGATTCTCAGACAGGTCATCGAGAGAAATTCGCTCTCGCACTGGTGTCGATTCTATGTTAAATGGTTCATGCCGGTTTTTTGTTGCTGCGATGATATCCGTCTCTCTTTGATGGCACTGATTGAATCGTTTGAAGAGTTGCTAGTGAGCGTTTTTTGATACGATAAAAGCCATCCTTGTGAAAAGCATTCAATTTTTTCCCGTATATATTTTATTAAGCGTGCTCAACCGATTCCCTAGAACTTCTTCTTGAGCACCATTTTTGTACTGAGTTTCCGAGTAACTATGATATGGAAAAGGGCATACAAATAATCATCAGCCCGTTTGAAGAGTGAGTAATGAGTAAGATTGGTCTCTCCCTCTGTGAAAAATAAATGGTTTGTCATATTGAATACGAGTGCAAAGTTTCGTTTAAATTGGAGTGTGTGAAATCTGATGACCTGCTACACATTGCCAGAGTTTCTCTAATGGTGTAGCTGTATAATGATGAGCTTTCACATATCACGAAAAAACGTATATTCTTACTTCTTGCTTGATCCACATAAGAAAAGCATATTAATTTATAAAAATTCACGTGAGCGAAAGAATGTAAAAGTACATATTGTCAGTAGTTTATCAGCAGAACAAGGCAAATTTGTTTGGTTTGTGCCACAGCCAGAACTTCATTTGAACTGTCAGTTAATTTGTCTATTTTTAAATAATATTGAAACGCCTATTTCACTTTGATATCACCATCCTTTGTTTCTAAAGCAAGCTTCGAATTTCATTCAAAACATCTAGTTGTCCGTATACAGATGCAAAAGAGACTTTGTTGCTGCATTCGTCTGTCTCCAGTTGGGATTAGTAAAACAAAACAGAAAGTATAACTATAAACATTCGTTTCATGCACATGATTATGCTGCAAGGCAGAGGGATTAGCATCGTTCATAGCGATTGGATCTAACGGCGTTATGCAGTAGAAATAGGTAAGATGACAAGCCAGCACCACCCGGATCGGGCTTGCTAACGAAGACTAGCTTCTCGAGTCATTTTCATTCCACAACGCACGTTCTAAGGAAAAGCATTCACATCCGCCGATTTGAAAGTTTACGAACATAACGATAACAAACTAGCAAGGCCTCAGCACATGAACAATATTTAAGTATGAAATTTTCTCAATTAGTCCTTACAAATATAGCACGGAAAGATTGAAATTTTAGTTGTTAATCTTCCTAGATGTCAATCTTATTCCGACTAATCTATTAATCTACATTAGAGCCGATTTTAATTCGAAGGACAAATGAATGTCAGATAACTTAACGCAATGGGTTTTATCATAGATGATGTTCACTCCACACGAAAGTCTAAACTAAACAGTCCGATTTTGCTTAAGCCAGTGTCTTCCCCGTAGAATGCGGAACCTATTCCAACCAGTAACATACAAACAACACTGTGTGGATGCCAAACAAATCGTTCTATGCCGGTTTGTACATGCAATAAACCAAGCTCTCCCGATGCATTCAAGCGTTTGTTTAGGCTTCCGTCGCTTGTTGGTATACGAGGTGAAATGCGCGGGTACAAGACGATTCCACCGTAAGTTCCAAGAAAGCTGGATTGAAAACCGGCTTTCGAAGCCAACCTCCCCCGGTGTTGAACCGCTTGTCAAATAGGCACATCGAAACCTAAAGTGTGTAGATCTGTTAATCTTCGGAATGGTGAAGCCAGTTTTCCACCACCTTAAACAAGGCATCGGGCAGGGGAACCATACGCTGTACGCATCAGAACCTGGTACCGCTTGCATAAACCCTTGGAGACAGTGCAGCACTCTTTGAAACGAGCCTCGAATATTGGTATGGAAAATATATTTGAATTAACATTCTTTTCTACCTTTTCTTACACCGCTTTCATTGCTGCCACTAGCGTCGGAACCCAAGAAAAAAGACCCGAGGGAGATGAGAAAGATTGATTGCCTTAGCATTCCTGGCCGTTGCAGCCTGTCGCGATGACTTAGTGGCACTATTTTTCAGTAAGCGGCTGATCGATACTTCGGTGCATTCCTTTTCGAAAAACAGTTATAAAAATGCAAATGGTTCTTGTACTCATGCTGTTGCAACATTTATAGGACTTGTTTTTAAATCAATAATAAACATGGAATTATTGCAACTTGGCTATGTTTTTGTATTCATTTTTTTAACTCTGTCCGTAAGTAATAAGTAAGTTCCATGTTTTTGTTTTCATTAACCTTAGTGAATATCAAGGAAAATTCGATGTGTTTCGGAGCAGAAATATTATTGAAGCGAGATCCGAATTCGAAAATACTCGTATGAACTTATTGCACAATCAATTGAAAATATCGATATCTGTACATGTTTTTGTTACGTTTTATACATTCGCTCAATTTTCTTGGAGATGGCTGAACTAAACTCAACAATCTTAGGCTCATTTGAAAGCTGATCTTAAATCATTGAGCAAGCTCGAGGATCAAATGACTGACACTTCCGGTTCCGGAGAAATAATTGTATAAATTACGTAACTGAGAAATCGCACTTATTTTCTCATTGGATTCGAGATGGATAAACCGATTTCAATAGTCTTAGGCTCGTTAGAAAGCTACTATTGGACAGGCATGGCAAAAACACGGATCCGTTCTGCACGGTACTCACCTTCACTCATGAGCACACCACCAGGAGAGTATTGAATGCTACGCTTCGTGCCCGCGTTGAATAACAATCACTGAACGCAGTAGAAAAAGCACCCGTAGCGGTGATCGTTGTAATTGCCAAGCAACGGTGTTTGGATTTTCGGGCAGCACTGAAATCGAGTGTCCCTGACTTCGGCAAACACCGAAGCCGAGTGTTTCCGATTTTGCCTTATACGTTGCTTGTACTATAATCGCCTATAGGGACCGTGCATGAGGACGTGGTTTAGTGGCCCGGCGACGGCAGCGCACGAGGCGGCGAGTGGAAAAAATAATCCTACCATAGCAAAACTTGTAAGCTGAGTTTGAAAATACTTTCTACCGTATTTTTTTACAGAGCCAGAAACTATTCGCGTGCGGTGCGAACGATTATTCAACTTCGACTAGCTGTTAAATTTTGAGTCAAATTATTCGTTCTGTATCTAAATACGACCACGTCATTTTCTGCCATTGCATTTGGATTTGTATGTAATATTGATCATATTCTCCCAAACATACTCTATTATCACGATATTCTTAGCACTGAAAAAGAAATTAGCAACAAAATTCTAATTTCAGACCTTTAGTAAAAATTGCTTCTGTGAAATTTCTTTTTATACTTTCACTCAAAGAAAATACCCCAATAAAAAGTTTAAATACTTTGTTAAATGAAGTAAGTTTATTTTGAAGTTCTTCTTGTCTTCACTGAATTGTAATTATCACTCCATTTGCTGTTACTTTATTTTCAGAGCAAAATAGACCCAAATAACTTTCTATCCGGCAAACTTTGGAATGGGCTGCAGTTTTAGATAAATTTAACCACTCGATAATAAATAACTACTCGGCTGTCAAATTTTAACTAAAAGTTCAAATAATTCGCAGGATGGTCCACATTCTCAAAATGGAGGAAGGAAATAAATTGCAATCGTAAAATGCTAGAAAACTCACGGGTGGCCAGTTCGACGTATATCGAAAATACGAGTCACAAAATTAACAACAAATAATCTTTTTATTGAATTACGCTGAATTCATATAGAAAGGTTATACAATCACTTGAAAATCGACTAGTAAAAATTGGCCAAGTGTCATATGCCATTCTACTCAGTTTGTCGAGCTGAGCAATGTCTGTGTGTGTTTCTCGAAAATGACGTAATCGATGTTGACCAGCTTGGATTCAAATGAAAGGTCTCATAGTTCTACTAAGAATTCCTGAATTTCATTCGTATTCGACTTTCGGTTCCGGAGTGATAGGGTAAAGTGTGTCAAAAGTTGTGTTCCGTCACTTAAAGAGTCGAAACGAAACAAGTAAAATGTTTTCTAAATTGGTCTCAGAAGTATTCCATTCGGTAGCCATTATCAGTGGGCAGCCAAACAAACCGATTCCGGCTATCCTGGTTCCCGGTTTTCTAATAACGATGATAGATAATAGTCATATACTCAAAAAAGGATCTCACTTACTTTTCTCAGAGATGACAGTCCGGTATTCCCAATCTTAGGTTCAAATGAAAGATCTTATTCTCCTACCGAAAATTAAGCATATTTTTCAGATTCGGATTCGTCGTTTAGAGTACGATGTCAAAATCGTATAAAATCTTCAAAATTTAAATAAACTTACTAGTTAGTTTGTAGGCCATGTTAGTTGATAGCCATACGAATTGATTATACCAGTTCTCGGGTTCCGGTGCCCGAAATACCTACAATAGTGGAACTTACTTCGTTTGCTCATGGATGTCAGAGAGCTGTTTCATTCTGTAGGTTATACTAGTTAATGCACAAACAATCTCTTTGGTTTATTTCAAAATTGAAGAGAAATATGTTTAATAGTATACCACAGTATTATATATGAGAATATGGTCGATAAGAAAAAGGCTAGGTGGATTAAAACAGGGGTTTTTACTAATCTATTCAGCGTAAACATATGGTAACAGTGTAAAGCTATGGTAGGATTATTTCGCCTATTCGTCACTAATGGCGCTACTTGTTGTCGTGCACGGTCCCTATACCACCACAGAATGACGAAAAATGCGTTTGAATGATTAATTCTTCTTTCATTAATGCGCGTTTGATTGAATTCAATTCATTGACAATATAACCAACGCATGGGTGCTCTTCGGTGCCTTCGCGAAATTCAAAACACTCGACTTCGGTGTTTAACGAAACTGAAAACACGCGGTTTCGGTGTATGCCGAAGCTTGAAACACCAGCACCGTGGCTTCGGCCATTTCGTTTCGTGTTCCTCTTTGTGCACTGGCACGCAATGACATTCTCAATACACGCGGTGGCGTGTATTGGGTTGTAGACCATGTTCGAAGATCATATGGCTGACACTTCCGGTAACAGGAATCTATTCGTCATAGTGACGTTAACGATAAATCACAGTTTTTATATACCACACAATTTTACTCAATCGAATAGAAACAACACATCTCACACTAAATAATGTTTTTCGCATATGAGATGATTAATGAAGGTGAGATAAAGGGGGTACCGTTACCCTACTTTTATCTCTACTACTGGTCGATCGTTAGTCCTGAGCGGAATCGGTGGCCTTCATTACCGTTCTTGCATTCACTTCCTCTTACATTTCACCCTCACATCAACTCACCCATCAGACATCCTTACAAAATAAACTGGATGAACATCGTTTGACAGCTATCAGTGATTTGCTCACATGTTCAGTCTATATTATTTTATTCTATTTCACAATGTTACATCTCATTCCCCTGTATTCTATGGTACACAAGCCACAAATAAACGTCAAAGATAAACTTGATTTTTCGTTCATCTGCTGTCATCATGTGAAACCCAATTGGGATACGTTCACTTCACTTAATTTCCACTTCACACTGGTAATAAGGGCCGGTAGCATGAAAATGAAACATAAAACAGAGCTCAGTTAAGCCCTACCGGCCTCTCCAACCCCGGATGTTGGAGCGTAATGCAATCAACATCTTATTCAAGTCGTTCCATATCTTTTTCATTTAATTCAATAACGAAGCTAAAAGCTGTAACGCATTTCTTCATCAAATTGTAACGCTAATTGATTGTATCTGATGATGTTTGCAATACCGTCAAGCCCATCAATCACGGTAGGGTGAAACCGCATAACCAATTTTCTTCAACTTAGATTCAAATGAAAGGTCCTATAGTCCCATAGCCTGCTATTGAAATTCATTCTGATCCAACTTCCGATTCCGGAGTAACGGGGAAAAATGTGAAAAAATTGAAAAAAAGTGCACTCGATTTTCACAAGCTTAGGTTCAAATGAAAGGTCTTACAATCTCATAGAATTTCATCCGGATAGAACTTTCGGGTTCAGAGACTAATAAGTGTAAAAATTTCATTTCCCTGAGCTTTCTGAATACATGACACTAAAAAATCGAGCAAAATTCAACTTTTCAACTAGCCGTATAATTCTTTAATTGAACAAAAACCAAATACATTGTTCAGGGTACAGCGGATCTTCATTTCCGGTTCCGGAAGTATCGAAAAAATGTTCGTGTACTCCAAACCCGACAACATTCTAATTCCTCAGAAACGGTTGGAGTGATTTTCACAAGCTTAGATTCAAATGAAAGGCTTTATGTTCCCATAAATAAGTGTAGAATTTTGTGCGGATCCGACTTCCGGTTCCGGAAATACAGGTTTAAGTGTGTATGAAGTTTCAACCCATCATTTAGAGCGATAATGCAAAACAAGGAAAAAATCTTCTAAATTTGGCTCAAAATTGTTTCAATTTCTAGGTTGTTTTAGTTGCTGGTCAAATGAACTGAGCTGTACTTAGCTATGCCGGTGTACAGTTCTCGGTTCCGGAAGTCCCAGCAATAGTGGTAAAAAACTTAAAAAACGGATTTTTCGTTTTTTTTTCTCAGAAACGGCTGAGAAGATTTTAACAATTAGAGACTCAAATGAAAAATTTCTTACTCTTATATGCGAAAGAAAACGAAGAATTCCTATAAATTTGGCTCAAAACTTTTTATAAATTGGAAAGGTTATACTAGTGTATGCTGGAACAAACTGTTTTGTTCTTTTTTCAAGATTCAAATACAAGTTTTTTGAAGAATTACTTAGTAATATTTATGAAAACATGAGGTTATATGAGAAAGGCATCGTTACACCACTAGATGGATTGGGAAGAGAACTCTTATGGTTACTTGGGTAAACCTGCCTCATAAGCGTAGATTTCTTAGGTTTCATTTCTGTCTCTTCTCCTTACCTATTGGAAATAATCTCTATTGTGTCAACATTAATAGCAGTATATCCGAAGTAGCTGGTTTTAAAAATTTAGTATGTTACCTCCAATTACACTGGTTTTTGGAACTAAATATATTTTCTAAATAATTGTATTTAGTGGATAATGCACGGAGTCTGTGAAGCCGGATTTCAACCAGATTCTAGGAAACCTGTATGTGACTGCCAAGGTTAAGCGCGATGATCCCGAGATTCTTCAGACACAGATGATGTCGAAGTTCGCCAAGAAGTTCTTAATTAGGCGACATTTGGTTTTGCTGCAAGCACCATGAATCGACAGGTATATTTGGTACAGTGTCTCCAAAGGTGGCACCTTAATTTTTGTTAAGGGGGTAGCACCAATTTCGAACAAAAATATTTTTTTTTTCACAACAAAATTTTTTTTCTATCTCATTTTGTACAAAAAACATTTGAAGTATTTTTGCTGAAGATATAAATTGTGCAAAAAAAAATATTTTTTGGGATATATTCATTTTATTTTAAAAACTATTTTTTTGGATTTATCTACGTAGAATCTACCTCTATTACCTAAGTATCTACTACAAAGTGTGCGTAAACACGCATAAACATGTTTATGCTTGCACGCGCAACTTAAGCAAATTGTTGAGATTTTTATTTTGTTTACTTTTTGACAATTAACAATATTAGAAAAAATCTAAGTGGAACTCGATGCAATTTTTTTAAGCCTTTTCAAAGTGGGTTTTAAATATTGAAAATCCGAAAAATTATCAAAAGTTCAACACATATTAAAAAAATGGAAAAATGTTTTCCAATCAAAATATGAAAAACTATTGCAAAAGTATAAACCTTTACGAAGAAATTTCATTTTTAAACGTGTAAATAAATTGAGTTATCGCGAAGCAACACGTTTTTTAAGATGATATGTTGATCGTGCGACGCTCACTTAGAGATGGGCGAAACAGCTCATACCGGTAAGCATCTCCGAACCGATCAGCTCACTAAAGGGAATCAATTCAATGTATCAGCTCTTCAGCTCATTTAAATTCAACTGAAGGTTTGTTTTGAGCGCCGTTTTTCTTTCATATGCATGATCGAAAACATTGATGCACAAAGAACAATGTGTGCAAACTAACTTGTTTGCGAATTATTATTATGTCATATTTGAGAATATCTACAAAAGTGGTATTTCTGAATGTACCTTAGCCTATTGAGTGAGAGGTAAGATTTCTTATTGACAACGGCTCATTCAATCTGTTAACGAAGGATAAATACACATTTGGAAAAACGAACAAAAGCTCATGCACACATTTCTTCTCATTTATAACTCGCTCTTCAAGAGCCGAACATCCGTTCAGCTTGTATTAGCTTGTTTCCACCTTACCAGCAGGGATGCGAGGTCATTTTTTTTTTTAATCTGTGATCAAGCCAAAAATCTGTCTGTGCAAAATCTGTGCACGTTTCCTCGTTTCCATAATAACTAATCGGAATCATTTTGGTAAGCAAAAAAAAGGTCTCACTATTTCCTAACGCTCTGTAATTTTTGGTGCTAAACTGTGATCAAGTTCAAAAATCTGTGATCGATTTCAGAATCTGTGTAAATCTGTGACCATTTTCAGAAATCTGTGAAAATCTGTGCCATTTTTTAAAATCCACGCAAAAGGTTGAAAATCTGTGAACCTGGCATCCCTGCTTACCATTGCGGTGAACTGGTGAGCTGTGGTTCTTTTAAAAAGAGCTGTGAGCTATCAGCTCTTTTTAAAGATTCGATTAACTGGAATAGCTCAGGAACGAACTGCCAATCTCTACGCTCACTGCAAAAGTGAGTTACAGAAATAGCAGACGCGTGACACCCTCCGTTTCGTAATCATGCATGGTTTCAGCACGGCCATAGTGAAAATGAGTCACACGAATAATACTCAGGATATTCTTATTATAAAATAAATTGGATTAGGAATATAATTTCCTAAAAATATTGTGAAAGTTTGCTGCATTAAGTTGCATATTTCGCTTCGGTACAGTTTCCTAGGTAAAAATAGGTAAAATGATGTATAGCTTTTTCAGAAAAGAATAAACCTATGCACCTTCTACAAAACTATTGGATTTTATATTGTCTACAATTATTCTAAACAAAGTATGTATAAAAAAATAACTTGAAACAAGTTATGATTAGAAAACTAGTTTTAAGGGGGTTGTCATAATTCAATAACTAAAACTAACTTTGGAATGGCCTAAAAAAAGTTCCACCCTTGCACTACCTTCAATAAAAATATGGGATTTTTTATTTTCTTCAATTATTCCAAACAAAGTATGCATAAAAAAATAACTCGAAACAAGTTATGAATAAAAAATTGATTTTAAGGGGGTTGCCACAAAAACGCTTTGTATATCTGAAACGGCGCGACCTACACTTTTGGTATATTTGACAAAGTAAATTATTTTTAATAGTTCTAAAAGTTTGTCGAAGAAAAAAAAATTCTATCTCTTCAGAAAAAAAAGTTATGGTTATATTTTTTTATCAAAGTAGGCCATGAACAATCAGGGATAGAATCAAATTACGCGGTATATATTTGTAAATAAATTCTTATAAGCAACTATATGCATTAAAAGAACGGTGTGGCAGCTACTGATTTATGTCCACGTTTTTATTGATTCGAACCACTGTGCGATGGTCCGACAATTCCGCTGGCAGGATTTAGCATCATGCTACTACACGAAGGACGTACTGTAGTGGTATAAGACAAATGATATCGATATCCTGCCGAAAGGTCTGAGTCCCCCAAACACTCCGGAACTGCGCGCGATAGAAAAATACTGGGCCAACGTGAAGAACAACCAAAATTTGTGAAGAATGTAGAAGAAACGAAGAAAGCAAGGATTCATGTTTAAAGAATTCGGAATGATTTCAAGACTAACTTCATTAGTCTCATTTTACTCCCTGAAAATGTGGTGATAATAGGATAAAAATTCGAATTTTGAGTGAGTTTTGTGTTTCCGGATTTTACCATTTTCACCCTTTTTACCAATTACCATTTGAAGAGATTTCATTAAATATCTAACAGCAATATTTAATACCAGTTTGAGTAAGGTTGACAACAACGCACTAAATATGTCTCTGGAAATACTTCAACAATGCGTGAAATATTTCGTAAACTGATGAACGTATGTATGTTCATTGTGTAAATTTAATTTTTGGTGATACTATGAGCTTTAAAATCGGAGATGGTGTCGAAAGAAAAGCAAGCAAATAATAAATAAACAGAATGTGACGGCTAAAACCCGGGTTCACAAATTGTATCGTAAATGTTCAACGATGTTTTCCTGAGTGATAACGGACTATGAAACTTATGTACTTCAATACTTTAAGAGCTTTCCGCATGTCATGCAACGGAACGGCATAGAGGAGCATATCAGGATGAAGAAAAATATGGCCAAGTTTCCTAAAAATATTAGGTTTGGCAGGAAATATGCAGCTGTGATCGTGTAAGCCAAAGTTTCATCACTACCGGAACGGTGAACAAAGAAAAATACCGGGAACGGATATAGCGTGGTGGGTAAGTCAATGCCTTTTAGGCACCCCACCTGGGTTCGATTCCCAACCCCGCACATAAGGGTCAAAACGTTTTTCTGGCCCGAAAAGGTGAATGACCTGTAGGTTAAAACCTCTATAATTGAAAGAAGGAAATATACCCTGAAAAATGCCTAAAGGAGCGACGACACCATGATAACTCCCTCGCTATTCTGGCCTAATTTAGAATCTTTTTTTTTTTCCATAAAACGTTTATTTCTTAAGGCAATTTACATAAGTTAGCACTTTCTTCGCCGTATCATAACTTTTACATAGAATTCTTATCCTAATATAATACTAATATAGTCATAGCGATTTGAGTTTAATAAACCATATTCATCTTGTTTTTTTAATATCATATTAGTTATTTCGTTATTTATTATTAAATCTACTAAGAACATTATTTGAACCAAGCGATTAACAGCTATAAATTAAAAAATAAGCTGAAATTTTTATACATTTTGTTGTTGATTTCGTAACCTATTTTGAATTTATTTTTATCATCACATCATTTTTATTAAAATTTTGCTATTGGATGAACTAATGGACGCAGTAGGAGTCAGAACTAACCCTCAAAAGGGTCAATTATTAAATTGAAACTTCAATTGTCTTTATGAAATGATAAAGAAGTTTCATGTAAGAAAGGTCACGACAAGCAAGAATGTCTTGAACTGGGACATTGGATAGCCTACCTTGGGTACGCAAGGATTTTAATAGTTGAGATCCAACATCACGATACTCCACGCATGTCCAAACGACATGATCAATATCGCGATAGCCTTCGCCACAAGCACAATGATTAGTTTCGGAAAGTCCAATTCGAAGGAGATGTGCATCTAACGTGTAGTGATTGAACATGAGTCTCGACATCAAACGAATGAAGTCTCTACTCACATCCAGTCCCTTGAACCATGCCTTTGTCGATATTTTTGGAATGATTGAGTGCATCCACCGACCAAGATCATCTCTATCCCAAGAAGCTTGCCAGCTGGCAAGTGTTCTTTGGCGAGTCGCGCTGTAAAATTCGTTGGAAGCAATCGGTCTCTCACCCTCAATAGCACCACGTTTGGCAAAACTATCGGCTCTTTCATTGCCTGGAATGGAGCAATGAGCCGGGACCCAAACTATTGTGATTTGATAATTATTATTCAATATGTCGTTCAGACCCTGTTTTATTTTGCCCAAGAAAAACGGTTCATTTTTGCCAGCAGCGTTTGAGCGAATGGCATCAATTGCACTCAGACTATCTTTGAAGAGAAAATAATGGTTTGGAGATAATGTGACGATTACTCTCAAACTATAATGAACTGCTGCTAACTCTGCTATATAAACAGATGCAGGTTCTTGAAGCCTAAAGGAGACCGAAACATTATTGTTGAATATACCAAACCCAGTAGTCTCTTCGATTCGTGATCCGTCCGTTTCTCAGAGTCAATATGCCTGAACTTACTTGAAAATACTTTTGGAATTTCCATCGAGCGTAGGTGTTCCGGGATTCCACGCACTTCACGCTGCATGGATGTGTCGAAAAATAAAGTTGAGTCATAATTTGGAATCTTGTCACTACGCTAAAGATGATTTGGAAAGGTATATAGCAAATGGAGTCCATGTTGTACTAAAAGAGATAGAATCACTGAGCTACCCGGAGTTACGATCAATCGAGTGGTGTTGGGCTCTCGTGAAGAGAGAACTCTCTCAATCTAGATAACAACTGCAAAAAAATTTCGAAAATTTTCGACAAAAGCAGCTAAATCGGTTGCAGAGAAGTCTGCGCAGTTCTTAGTTTTAGGATGACTAATAAAAGCACCTTGAATTGAACTAACAGCAAATTTGTTTTATTCCAAATTTAACCTGTCCAGATTTTGTCGCGGACAAGCCTTAATCCACAGTTACAAGCTAATACTAGCAGCATCAAAACACAAAAGAGAAATCATTTAAGTTTAACATTTCAGTGCATACAATTGAATCAGATCAGAGTACAACAGCTAAGTTTTATTTATTATCGGAAGAATAGCAATCGCTCTCGCTGCACGCACGCTTTCAGTTCACTACACTCTATTAGCTATAACCGACTACGTCCGGTGTATACGTTCCGATCTGGCTCGAGAGTTCTCGAGACTGGAAATCTTTTGTCATGAAACGATAAGCCCACGTGAAAATTTGCATGAAACTATAAATGACTGTAAAGTGTTATTCCCATCTTGGTTTCGTTGAGCCGTACTACTTCCTTCGCGTAATGTCATAGCACGCCACATGCCTAAGTACTAGTGTCGGGATATAAATACAACAACCGTCGAGGCAGTTGCGCTCTTATGCAGCTAGAAACGTTTTATGTTATATGCTAGAACAGAAGGAACCCCACCCCTCTTCTGCGGTGGATTGACAGAAATGCAGAATCCCGGTCTACATCTTGATATACGCTTAAAATCATCAAACGAAAAAACATAATCAACGCGTAGAGGTCGACCAAGCCCTAGATGGAACTGTAGGTCCACAAATAAAAGCAGATGTTAGAGAAATTACGTGCATGCTGCACAAGTGTTTTAGGTTCACTAAACGGTTTGAGGGAGAGTCAGTTTGCATGGGGAAAACATGATTGTTGATTTAATGTTGATCTGTTTTTTTTTACATAATCATCCATTCTAATAAGCCAAGCATTGTACTTGTCACCTATAGGAATGAACTACAATTATTATGTAAATTTCTCCTTCGACACCCTCAGACCACCAACGGTGAACAGACTGCAAACTTATCAACCAAAGAAAAGTATTCAGACGCACCAAAAAAAACTGCATCGTTTTTTTTTCGCTCATGCCTTTTCACGTCTGTGAAATGCATATTTGTTCTACATGCATTCGCGTTGCATTGCATGACCATTTCAATAGACAGTCGCAGACCGGTTTTTGGCTGCACCAATACCAAAGAACAATACTAACAAGGCACAACACTAGCGAATAAACGCCTTCTCGCATAAATTGGAAGCATCCTTTTAGTTGATGTTCGTTCCATTCATGCCGCTGCATGCACATTCGTGTACAGTGTGCACACATACACCAGCAGAACCGGTTGATTGGTCCTTGTTGTGGTTGCGAGTCGATCATCAAACGTTCCAATGCGGCTAGTTCTCGTTCGTGTTTCTTTTTCATTTCCAATTTGGTTCGATATTGTTATTTTGATTCGTTTGCATTTAGGTTTATTCGTTCAACAATGCATATTTTCGAATGCCTGTACATATCTACGCTGTACATAGCTACGAGTCATCATCAGCATAACAAACGAAGGCTTCACTGCTCATTTTATTAAAACAAACGCGAAATCTGCTGTTTCCAAGAAATGAAAAACAGATATGGCAAGTAACAACCCTTTAGACAATAAGTTGAAACCTACAGGAATTGTAATACTGTTTCAGAACATTTAATAGAATCTTAATGAATATATTTTAACAAACCTGTCACTAAAAAGTTAAAATACACCTACGCTTGGTAATGATTTGGGTACACTAGTGAGATAGATATTCGATTTCGGAGTAGCGTATTGAAAACATCATTGCATAAAAATCGGAAAAGCAAACATAAAAAATATACCACAAGTAGTTTGACTAGTTTTATATTGTACTTTGGTACAAAACAAAGTTTATGGTTGAATATGTTTCTAAATTAGTCATTAGTCATCAAACTTTATGAAAGATTTGCGAATTTTTAACACCGAACACGCGTATGAAAATAAAATCAAAAAAATATCGAATAAAGGTTCAAACAATGATTAGTATGATGTTAATGCACGAAGTCTTCTTGAATTAATTTTTTATCAGTACCCAACGGGAAAACATGTTAGAAAAGGACTGACGAAAGAAACAGCAGAAATAAATATTAGCAAAAAACGGGGGTAATGTCACAGGCAGAACGGAATACTAATAAAACTGACATACTTCTTTTACATTTCCGAATATATACAATCCTTCGTATTAGTTGATTGTGTGAATTTTGCAACTTCTACTGTTTCGCTTCCAGAACTGCCACTTACAAAACTTCGCTTCCAGAACTTGAAACTTCTACTGCTTCCATCTATTCTAAAGTACAACTTATTAACTACAAACACATTCTACCATACCATTCAATAATGCGAATCAAATAGGAGAAGAAAAAAAACAAACAATGTTGTAGTAGAGGAAAACTTTCCCTGCTCCACGATTGGTTCTAGGAGATTTCAATTCACTCGGAATGATGTGGGGTTCCGTTTACAATGGTAGCAGATCATCTTTAATATATAATATTTGCGACAATTTTAGCATGACGGTATTAAATATGGGTAGCATGACACGGATCCCAAGACCTCCTGCACGTCCAAGTGCATTAGATTTATCTCTTTGCTCGACTTATATTCGACTAGATTGCACCTGGAAAATATTGCCTGATCTACATGGTAGCGATCATTTACCAATCATCATCTCAATTAGCAGTAATAAAGGCATTGTTAATTCAGTTAATATTCCATATGATTTGACAAAAAATGTTGACTGGATTAAATACCAAAGTAGTATCTCAAGTACCTTGAACTCAATGAAAGAGCTCCCCCCACTTGAAGAATATGACTTCCTCGTTTGTTCGATTCTGGAGGCCGCAGAACAAGCCCAAACCAAACGATTTCTTGGGCCAACGTTTAACAGAAGGCCTCCAAACCCTTGGTGGGACAAAGAGTGCTCAGATGCTAAACACGCTAAACAAAATGCTTTCAAGACGTTTTTAAAACGAGGAGGAGGAACTCCTCAAAATTTTGAAAAATTCTTGACTTTAGAAACCAAGTACAAGAGCATACTTCGGGCCAAGAAATGTAGCTATTGGGAACATTTTGTCGAAGGTTTGTCAAGAGAAACCTCAATAAGCACTCTTTGGAATGAGAGTGAGGAATACTCGAATCGATGGATATTTGATTTTGCGAGGAAAATTTGCCCAGATTTTGTTCTTTCGCATAGAATTATTAGGGAGTCTTCTCCAAATAATGGTTCCATTGATAACCCCTTTTCAATGATGGAATTTTCCATAGCTCTCATGTCTTGTAACAATAACGCTTCTGGGTTGGACAGAAAATTAATTCAAATTGTTGAAAAATTTGCCCGACCTTGCAAAAAGACGTTTGTTGGAATTGTTCAACAAGTTTCTTGAGCAAAATATTGTCTCACCTTACTGGAGGCAAGTGAAAGGTATCGCCATTCAAAAGCCGGGAAAACCAGCTTCCAATCACAACTCATATAGACCCATTGCGATGTTGTCCTGCATCAGAAAGTTGTTCGAAAAAATTATTCTTCGACGTCTCGACACTTGGGTCGAGACGAACGGTTTGTTGTCAGGTACTCAGTTTGGCTTCCGTAGAAATAAAGGAGCGAATGATTGCCTTGCATTACTTTCGTCTGAGATCCAAATTGCCTTCGCTCAAAAGCAACAAATGGCATCTGTATTTTTAGACATTAAAGGAGCATTTGATTCAGTTTCCATTGATGTTCTTTCAGACAAGCTCCATCAACATGGACTTCCAGCGATTTTAAATAATTATTACCACAACCTTTTGTCAGAGAAATGCATGTATTTTTTACAAGGCGATTTGGCAACATTCAGAATTAGCTACAAGGGTCTCCCGCAAGGCTCATGCCTCAGTCTGCTCCTGTATAATTTCTATGTAAACGACATTGACAGCTGTCCAGTAACCCCATGTACACTAAGGCAATTGAAAGATGATGGGGTGATTTCAGTTACTGGATCCAAAGCTATTGATGCCTTAGATAACTTGTCCGTTTGGGCTGTTCATCTGGGTATCGAATTCTCGGCAAAAACAGAGCTGGTCGTTTTTTCAAGAAAGCATGATCCCGCGCAGCTTCAGCTTCATATGATGGAAAGAATGATCCAACAGGTTTTGACTTTCAAATACCTCGGGTGTGGTTTGGTTCCAAATGCACGTGGGGAGGACACATTAGGTATCTGATAACAAAATGCCAACAAAGAGTAAATTTTCTTCGAACAATAACAGGATCTTGGTGGGGTGCTCATTCGAAAGATCTAACAAAATTGTATCAGACAACGATACATTTAGTGATGGAATATGGATGCGTTTGCTTTCGTTCCGCTGCAAACTCTCATATTATCAAACTGGAGCGAATTCATTATCGTTGTTTGCGAATTGCTTTAGGCTGCGTGCATTCGACACATACAATGAGTCTTGAAGTTCTGATGGGAGTTCTTCCATTGAAAGATCGTTTTTGGGAGCTTTCATCGCGACTGCTAATAAGATGTGAGGTACTGAATCCCCTGGTTATTAATAACTTCGAAAGGCTAGTTGAGCTTCAATCTCAAATAAGATTCATGACAGTATATTTTAACCATATGTCACAGGAAATGGACCCTTCAAGATATATTCCTATTCGTGACAGCCTCCTAAATGTCCCTGACTCAACTATATTTTTCGACACATCCATGCAGTGCGAAGTGCGTGGAATCCCGAAACACCTACGCTCGATGGAAATTCCAAAAATATTTTCAAGTAAGTTCAGGCGTATTGACTCTGAGAAAATATTTTACACGAACGGATCACGAATTGAAGAGGCTACTGGGTTTGGTATATTCAAAAAATAATGTTTCGGCTTCATTTAGGCTTAAAGAACCTGCATCTGTTTTATAGCACCAGTTCATTATAGTTTGAGTGTAATCGTCACATTATCTCCAAACCATTATTTTCTCTTCACAGATAGTCTGAGTGCAATTGAAGCCATTCGCTGCTGGCAAAAATGAACCGTTTTTCTTGAGCAAAATAAAACAGTGTCTGAACGACTGAACAATAATTATCAAATCACAATAGTTTGGGTCCTGGCTCATTGCTCCATTCCAGGTAATGAAAGAACCGATATTTTAACCAAACGTCGTGCTATTGAGGGTGAGATTTTTGAGAGACCGATTGCTTCCAACGAATTCTATAGCGCGTCTCGCCAAATAACAGTTGCCAGCTGGCTAGCTTCTTGGGATAAAGATGATCTGGGTCGGTATCGACAAAGGCATGGTTCAGGGGACTGGATGTGAGTAGAGACTTCATTCGTGTGATGTCTAGACTCATGTCCAATCACTGCACTTTAGATGCACATCTCCTTCGAATTAGACTTTCCGAGACCAATCATTGTGCTTGTGGCGAAGGTTATCGCGATATTGATCATGTCGTTTGGACATGCGTAGAGTATCGTGATGTCAGATCTCAACTAATAAATTCCTTGCTTAGCCAAGGTAGGCTATCCAATCTCCCAGTTCGAGTTATTCTTGCTTGTCGTGACCTTTGTTACATGAAACTTCTTTATCATTTCATTAAGTCCATTGGAGTTCCAATTTAAGTCTTATTTTATGTTAGACTGTTTTCTCTTCCATGAGTTCAACTAATTAGTAACTATATGATATTGAATAAAAGTAATGAACTGATACAAACAAACCTGAAACAGTTACACTCATTTGATAAAAACAGTGTTTAGATAATGAATACCAACATACTAATATTATATTCGAAATGTTCTAGGTTTAAAGTACTATGTATTGTGGATGCCACGGCGAAGAAAAACTTATGTATATTGCCTATGGAATAAACGTATTCATGAAAAAAAGGAAAACTTCTTTGGAAATATTTTAATGGTTCTAGAAAGAACCGTTTTGCGAAATTTATCCAATGTTTGTTTGAATACTTTTAGCAATCATATATTTATCTACACCAGAACCAAAATTCTGAGCCTGGATTCGTGAACTGACACTGATTTCAAAAACTAACTACGAAATATGTAACAGGTTCAGAATTCAGTTGCGTAATCCTGATTCGGAATCCAGATCGAGAGTTGTGTTAGTGAATTTAGTTCCAGAATGATGAAATTAAACTCATTTTCGAAATCCAGAAATTATAAATTCTGAACATGAACTTCAAACTGAAACTAAATCAAGTTGGTGTTGAGTTAATTATGGTTATCTAACACTGTTGTAAATTTTATCATAAATTGTTTATCACATTTATGATGAGATAGAGAAAGAATTATGTTGTTGCGTTTAGTAAAACTCGACATATTTACGATTAAGTTCTATCCATTCTTCCACAAGGCGAATTCTAAAAAGACGCTCCATAGTAAAGTCAAACGTGTTCACATCAAAAATATCACAGATATGGGGCTCTATAGGAAAAATTAGGAATTCGAGTCTCGTCTCTATGGTAAATTACTGCAAATTTTCTTCCCTGCTATTCCACTCGTTAGTCTTTTTCCAAAACTATTTTGTATACAACATTTTCACAACAAAGTGCTATCTATATTGTATACAACATTTTCAATCCGGTAGAAGATGCTACAAGAAATCGTGTCTCTCAATGCATGAACCGTGAGAGAATTTTTCTATATTTCTTCGCTCCACTTCATACTCCGAGTATTTCACGTCCTTAAAGATATTTACAGTCTGATAATGATCGTTACTGTGTGGAATTTCCCAAGAGAGAATCGCAAGTTGACAATTATCGCAGAAAATCGAATCGATGATTCGACTTGATGATTCTTATACTAGGTTGCAACATTTCAAAACCCTTGTGTGTTGCTAGTGAGCGTTCATTGATACGATAAAAACCATCCTTGGTTGCCACATTATGAAATCATTTTAAATCATATCAAACAAACTGTTACTGATGGAGTGATTGATATCCGACAACATGTATCACTGACTTGTATCGATACAGTTTTGTACGTCAATTAACTTGAGTATAGAGTATTGTTAACAATTGCCAGTTATGCAAAAAATTTTTAACTCACTTACAGGTGGATTAATGACAACTTTGATTATATTAAAAGAAGCGGATTGTATCAAACAGAAATTCTTCTGACGACATAAATGCTCCAAAATCAACCCCTGAAGCACAAATAAAAAATACGTGTTTTAAAATGATTGAGACCACTGTGCAATGGAGTGAAAAAATACAATCGCTGTTAACATTGAAGCAGTATAAAATTCGTCCTTCGATACATGAACTTGAAACGTTGAAAATCAAATTCTATAAGGAGTTGAAAGTAAATCAAATTCTATAAGGAGTTGAAAGTAATGTAATTCTATAGGGAGTTGGAAGTAACCGAACACAATATGTGGAATACGATAACATAAATTACATCATATCAGTGTATATGGAGGATGGTGTGCATAGACGTGCGTGTGCATGGTCGGCCTTCCTCTACTAGTGATGATTTTATTCGATGAACCATGTCGCAGTACGGAAAGATTCTGTCCATCGAAAGTGGAAGAATTTCTTCCTCGACGTCAATAATGGCTTACTTTTGTTGCGCAAGCGTTTAAAGCTATTCCTTGTTATGTGACTTTCAGTCAGGACACACAGCTTCCACGAAAATCGCTGGTCATCTACGATAATTAGTTGGCTGATGCCAATATTTCCAGAGTGTTGTTCTTTACGGTAAGCATTGTGAGAAACTGGACTATAAGAGAGCTATATCTAAGGCCAATCAAGTAACTTTTGCACTGGTCTCAAACAGCTTCAATTCTTTTGAGACAGAACTTAGCAACAGTAAAACGTTCTCATTAAATGAACGCAATGCCTGAACAAATAACAACATTAAGGCGATAAAACTCGACAATGTTTTCTGGCAAAAACAGCAAAGCCGAACTAATGTACAAGGGCGTGAATAGTGGATCAAAATTTATTCTCTAATATCAGAAAGTCTAAGAAATTTTTTATATTTCCTTCACATAGAAAGTTCGAAATCAACACAGTTCCATGAGAAGTGTTTGTTTGATGAAACTACCCTGGGTCAGTTTCAGTTTTCTCAAGCGAAAACGACATTAGGAAAACCGTCGCTGTTGAAATACACAAAAGCACTTGTTTCCGCAACAGACTAGAGGAATTTATTTCTAATAATACATCTGTGCTCAATATTAATTGTTGTCGTTGACTTTGTTCAAGAACAAAGTTCACTCAATGTTCATGATTGGGATGAGAAAAACATGTTTACAAACACGAATCAGGCCCTAATGAGATGATTAAACTCGTCGGTTAGTGACATGAAGCCTTTCTCTTGGGTAGGATTTATCTAGTATCTAGTTTATTTTTGTGTGTAGATGCTGTTAGTTTTCTAACAATTATATTCGTTCGTCCATTCAAGTTGCTAGTTACTCTTCGTTTTCCGGTTCCGGAAGTACTGGAAATAGTTATCAAACACTCCAAAACTAAGGTCACTTCGATTGCTCTGAGATGATTAAGCCGATTTTCACAAATTTAGATTCAAGTGGGAGGTTTTACACCCTGATAGTTCGACGTCAACATTTCATAAGGGCACATAAACCAATGAGAGTTTCTCTTTGTTAATATCTCCTTAATTTTTACGTGTACTTTAAAAATATTCGTATAGAATGAAAGACAATATTCCCATGTTACTAACAGTACTAAATATATAACGAACATTCGTATAATAACGCAGATATAGTCAAAAGAGAAAGTAAACAAAGATTATCTGTTAATTTGTTTTATGCCCATTTGAAATGTTGACGTCGAGTTGTCTGTTCATTTATCCGGGTCCGACTTTCGGTATTATAGGGAGGTGAGTGTTGAAAAATTTCAAGTTTTCATTTTAAATAACGATGCCGAAAATGCGAATGTTATAAACTGTCCCAACATCATGGCCGAAGAAACTTTCTGTATCCGTTCCGGGCTCCAGTTTTGGATATTCCGGAACTTTCATCAATTCCTCATATTAACAAAACAATAATGAGAAAGACATCAGTGCACCGGAAGGTGGATTAAAACAGATTTTATAGTTGGTAGGACTTATAGACTCTGCAGTATCTACCTCGGATATGCATCAAATTCTGGAAAAAAAACTATAGTTCCACGACAAGAGGTGAATTACAAGTGACAGTTACTTTTTGTTTACTCCTCTTTCACGAATTATCGGATTGATTTTATATTTGATGCTTAACTCTTCGCATAATTTTCAAGGTAAAACTAAAAATGTTCGAATAATATTGGGTTTTAAATAAATTGAAAGGGAAAGTAAACAAAGAAAGGCTCTCATTTACAGTTGGGCCCTTTTATCGTGAGACGATAGCATTGTACTTATTTCCAATTATGTAAATTTGTTCAAAAACTCCTTCAAAAATAGTCTACCAAGACTTAGAGAACCTGGGCAAATAGAAAATTGAAACAATTAAAATATTACGGAACGTCAATCGATTGTCAACAGCTTTCAATTATTTGAATTTTTAGGGTTAGCGTTTTTCTGATCATACAATTTATACTGGAATTTTATAGTTGACATAACTCTACCACTAGCTCCACAACTGGTACGCGGATTCAAATTAAATTAAATACGACGCTGTGTGACATTTCATATTAAATTAAAAAAACTAGCGAAACTCGATACATTTTTTGAGTCGTATAGGCTAACAATATCCTTAATCAGCTTAGCTCCACTATCAATCTTTTAAATCAACATGAAAGAATTCGCTTTGTTTCTTTGCGCGACTATAACAGAAATATTGCACAATTTCCACAGCAAAATCGGTGTGATATTGTTAATTGTGGGCCGAATAAGAAAAAATCTAGTGACACGACTAATCAGTTAAAAATTGGTACTCTTGTCATACACAAATTATCTCACCTTGACGAGCTGAGTCGAATTGTTTTGATCGATTGAAATTCCATTTCTTATCTTTTTGAGCAAAAACAATTGCGATACTTTTGAAAATTGAAAGTCTTTTTCTAATAATTTCTAAACACTAACCTGCAGGAATCGATATGGCAACGCTGGGGTAAGAAGCTTTTCGATTTCAGTACATAGAATCCTACTACCAGCAGAACGTTCAAGCAGTATGAAGGGCAGACTACGATGAAGGCGAATAACATACACTGGGAGAGCCACCAAGCAGAGCAATCAGAATGCAACACCAGATTTAGATTCTGATAATATTCCGCTCTCTGCTGTTCAAATTCCCAGAACCGTTCTGCAGGAATGTGTATGAAGTCTGAAGTTTTAAGCAATATGCTCACTTTTTTTTGATGCGCCGGCACTTAACTCAGAATTATTCATGCAATTTTAACAGCTTTCACATTGCTCATTCACATAACGATTACAAATAAACTGAAATTAAAACATTTTGAGCTGGCGAATAGTACCATCAAACTGATAGGAATTTTAAGTATTAGTATTTTCAGAAATTATTCAATCTTTAACGTATATTTCTAACCCATCAAAAATCAACAGGTTACTTGGTTTACGCAAATTGTGCATGTTTTGCAGTGCTTCAGGTCAGACACAGAAAACAACTAGCTTATAACTGTTGAGCATTCTGCTCAAGCTATTTCGGATTGCTTTGAATAATTACCGGTAGATTTGGTTATAGTTCGTCAAGAACCAAAAACATGATTCACACACAATTTGCAATCAAAAACCAGAAACAGTTTTTTTGCTTTTCAACTTGCTTTAATACACATCCAGTAAGTAGTAATACTAGCATACTACGCTGTCGATGGTCTCGAGAACAACTCAAACCCGTCAGCAGACAGATCACTGGTATGTGCTGTGCTCAGCGGGGTATGTACAATCAACTCTATACACTCTACACCAGTTTTTAGTTCAATCACATCCAGCGCCGATCACTCTCAGATACCAACCTCACATCACAACATTCTCCAGCGAACTGACTCAATTGTGTCCGTGTTGCGAACTACGATGAGATGCAAAGAAAAAAAAAGCTGAACAAACAAGCTGAACCGACGTCACTAATACAAGCAGTGATCTGAAGTATTCGTTCATAGCGGTACAATGGCGAACGTAAATGGTTAAAAGTTTGTTGAATAATCCAGCAAAATTTTGAGATTGCAGCGATGTTGATTAGAAATTTTTTTCTAAAAATAAAAGATTGAGCTTGGTTGATTTTTTGTCTGATCTCGGATATGTTATTAATATTTAATATTTAGGACTTTTTTCAGTCACGAATTCGACAACACTTATGTCGTTTTCACTTGATGAACGAGGTAGTTTCATAAAACAAATAATTTTCTCTAAAATAAGTTGGGTTCGCACTTAGCAACGGGGGTGTGAGCAAACTTGATTTAAGAATCACGTGCGAAATTGATGCGAATTTCAGTTTAACGGCGGTAAAACACTAGGTTCGAAACTGGTTTCATGAAAACTGTTTACAGCAGTTGGGATGAAAACTGGGCCTCGCCATTGTTAACGGTACGTCGAAAGAGTAGCATAAACTTTTACTTGCAATCTCAGCAGTTGATAACTTCTGCGGTAAACATATTAGTACGCAAGATTGTTCAGCAGGAATGCAAGATTCTGCCAAATTGATTTTGATATTTCTCGGTTGATTTTCCAGAAGGCCGTAACAGCAAGTGACAGTTTCTCTTTGTTCACTCTCTCTTTCGATTATTGTGATGTGATCTAAAAAGATTTTCTTGGATTTCACAGTTCTGTTTGGAAGTCGAACGTTTCGAGCATCATTCTATGCAAAGAGTTAAGTGATAAACGTGTAAGCCGCTTGGTAATTAATAGAAGAGAAAGTAAACAAAGAGAAACTGTCACTTGCTGTTACGGCCTTCTGGAATATCAACCGAGATTTGTACAATGCAATCCTATTACACGCAGAAAAATGGAGCTTGTTTTAAAGAACAAAACAGTTAGCAGATTTTAAAATTTGATTTTTGTTAATTTCTATCTAGAATATTATTATTTCAAACCAATTTCCTCCTTCAACACCAACAATGATCTCTGTTTGATGTGAATTAACATATTGGTGGGGACGGGTATAGCGTGATGGGATAATCGATGCCTTTCACGCAGCCCGCCTGGGGTCTAATCCAACGAAAAAAGTTTCTGTTCCAGCTGATTTTATTGTTGAAATAAACTACCCATTTTTTGCTTATAAACAAATTTGAGTTGATTTTATTGGCAAAATCTTTGTTGATTCATTTGTAATTTATCTTTATGTTAATAAAAAAAATTGGTTCCTTTCATCTATGATCTAATCTGTAATAATACAACACAGTTTATTGTTGAAATGAACCGTGTCAGTTATATTTCTTATAAACCAGAGAAACTTTTCAACTGTGAATAAGCAAAATAGTTTGTACGTGTTTCGAAAAGTGAAATTTCATCTGCTTATTTCATTTTTGTGGAGCATTTCAACAATTCAAGCGTAAATATTGATAATCAGTAATAGTAGAAACCTCATTGCTTAAATAAAATAAATCGATAAAAAATGTATCAAAAACAAACCTTTAAATTATTATGAAAGAAATCATTTTACTCTTAACAACAACAAAAAAAAAAGATTTTAAGAAACAAAAACGTAAGTAGAAATAATAATCATTTTAGGTTTATATCTTATCATTTATTTCATCTGCTAAGTTTATAAATTCAAAGCACTGTAAAGATTACCTTCATTTAAAGTTAGTTTATTGTAAACTGATTTTGCAAGGTAAATTTACTATGGAATTGTTTGTTAAGAAACTGACAGGAATGCACAAGTCAGATATTTGTTGTTTTTAACAAAATATTTATTGACATAAACTAATTCACTGAGACATATCAAACATGTAGTTTTGTAGTTTCAAGCAACAATATTTGCTATATTAAACCAAATTTTCTTTTGTCACTATTTCAATAAAATAAATCGTTGCGAGAAACCACAATTTAGTTGATTTTACAATATTTTTCTCTGCGTGTACTTCATTTGTATGTTTCAATACTTTCAATTCTTTTATTCTGTCTTTTTTTTTTCAAATAAAATTTTTATTAGGCTCATTTGCTTTAGCTTAACGTGGCCGATTGTCTTGTTGTTAGGGGGAGAGAAAGGGATGCCGTATTACGGGGCGGCATACTCCCCAGTTAGTAAGGGGACATAGGGAGGGTGGGACCTACACAGTATTGAATTGAAATTTGAATACATCATTGGTTTGTGGCATACATCTTTTAGCAGAGATGCCAGGTCTGCAGATTTGTCTGTAAATCTGCAGATTTCT
This sequence comes from Malaya genurostris, assembly GCF_030247185.1. Classification (NCBI taxonomy): domain Eukaryota; kingdom Metazoa; phylum Arthropoda; class Insecta; order Diptera; family Culicidae; genus Malaya; species Malaya genurostris. The sequence continues at coordinate 87,704,356 of NC_080572.1, read as the reverse complement.
TAACTTCACCGCAGATTATTTTAAAGCTGCAGATATTCTGCAGACTTCTCAATTTTCAGCAGATTTTTGCAGATTTTATATCGCATGAAATAATGAGATCGGATTTTAAGTACAAATAATTGTAGTTTCCCCAAATTGCCCTGCTTCATTATGTGTTCACAATAGTCGAACGAGAAAGTAAACATAAAGATATCATCACTCTCTGATGCGGCCTTTTGAGAAATTCATCTAGAAATAGAGGTAACATCTCACTCTTACTCAATAACAGCTAATCTAGCATATGCATGCATGTGTCACGAGTGAATAAACTGCGCCATTTTCCGTTTTATAAAAATCAAATTTGGTTCAAAATTAAAATGTCGAAGAGGAAACTTACCGACTTTTTTAGTCAATATTCGGGTAGTAAAACATCGTCGAAATGCCAATTTTCTCAAGCTGAACGTGATTTAGATGCTGAAAAAGGTATATATATACCCACATATATAACGAAAATATTTAGCTTTACATCTCAAAATTTGTTTAATTGTTCATATTAAAAATTCATACCATTTGCATTCGTAGGAAATTCAGAAATACAAAATGAAGAGCTTCGTTTTGTGGAAGCTTCAGCTAGTTGCTCTTCAATTATTTCCGGTGAATCAAAATCTCAACCTAAAATTTCAAAGAAACCCAACGCAAAGCTTATCGATTTTTTCAATCGACCGACGATTGATACGGTGTCAGAAAACAGATCTGTAGATGCGGGTAAAAATAAAAAATTGTTTCATGAGAAATATAAATGATAACTGTTCATTAATTTTCTAGAACTACAGTCACCTGTATCATTATTTTTATCAAAATTCCATAACGAAGCAAGTGATTTAGTAGAAGTATACCAGTCACCCGTTGTTTCTAATGACCTTAAAAATCTCATTGAAAACCAGCCAGAAGACTCAGCTGTTGATGGTAAGTTTGGGAACCAGATTATGAAAAGATTGTTTAACAAATATATATTTTCAGAATGTACACACAGTAACTCCATTGCTTCGACAGATTCGAACTCAGATACTTTTGGTGTTTTGGATGACAAAAGTAAAGTAGCCAAACCTATCGGTAAGTCTTATTTTTAAATATGATTATAAGAAATTGATATATCTATAGGCATAGATTTTTAAAATCTAAGTCTAAAGTTCGCAATATTTGAGTAGACATCAAGTTTATAATGCAAGAAGAAATAACAAGCAAAGTCAAGGCCAGGTTCTGTAAACTTAACCGTCTGTTTTGGTAGATTTCGCAGCAAATTGTTAGTGTACATCTGTACTATCAATCTCATACATACGACATCTTGCTCATGAAACCAATGCCTTATCTCCTGAACCGTCAACCCAGCCAAGATATGAATAAATAAATCGAATAAGAGTGAGGGAATTGAGCCCTAACTATATAACTATATTTCACATGTTTACGGCTCGAACATTAAACTTAAAAAAAGTTTTTATTTTTAGTTGAGCGTCTTTATAAAATGCATTAAAGAGTAAAAATTCGAATTATTATTTATAATACTAGCGATACGATTTTACCATTTTAGGGTTTAGTGAATCATAATAAACTTGTTATGGGTATAAAGTTTTATTTTCATTTTTAATATTCTAGAGATTTATTATCACCATCTTGCTGTTATACTATTTTGCGCACATTGTAATTAATTCTCTTTTCAATTTAACTATTATTGAACAGCTTCATCACGGTCTAAAAACATGAAAAAATATCCACGCAAAGTTTTGAGCTCATGGAAAACAAAATTTAATTGGCTTGTTCCTAGCGAAAAAGGCAAAAATTATGCATATTGCAAAATATGTGAAAAAACTATCAGTTGCCGTGGTGGCATACCAGACATGAAAAAACACGAAAACAGAGAGTGTCATTTGAAAAAATCCCGAGCAATTATTCTTCCAAAGATTGACAAATTCATTGAACCGACAAGAGAAAATAAAGATGCCGAGATACAAATATGTGCATGGGCAGTAGAACATAACAAGTCAGTTAAAGACATTGAGGACTATGCAAGATTATCCAAAGTTATATACTCCGATTCGGAGACCGCGAGAAATTTATCACTAGGTCGTACAAAGGCTTCCGCCATTATTAAAAATGTCCTTGGAGAAGCACATAAGGAGGAACTGATAGAAATTCTAAAAGCAAATTGTTTTAGTTTACTTATCGATGAATCCACAGATGTATCCACTAGAAAAACTTTGGTAATGGTTACTCGGACTTACTGCTGGATGGATGATAAACTAAATATTCGGGACTATTTTTATCATATTATAGAAATGGTTGAAAGCGATGCCAAAACCATATACTCTGCCATAGTTGACAAATTCCTCAAAGATGATATTCCGTATAAAAAAAAATTAATTGGATTTGCGGCTGATGGAGCCAATGTAATGTTTGGAGGGAACAATTCTGTTTCAGTGTTGCTAAAGTTGGATTGTCCTCATTTAGTTTTGGTTAAATGTATATGCCATTCATTTGCACTCTGCGCTTCTTACGCGTGTAAAAACATCCCTTCGTATATTGAACAGATGTGCAAAGATATCTACTCATTCCTAAGCAATAGCCCTCTGCGAACGGCTAAGTTTGTAGAACTGCAGCATTTAATGGATGTAAAACCACTGAAAATGCTGCATCCTGCCGCTACTCGTTGGTTGTCACTAGAGGCGGTTGTAATAAGAATCTTGGACCGATTTGATACATTAAAGGTATATTTCAGTTTCCAAGATACATGCGTTGATAGGAAGCAGCTTGAAAAAATGAAGGAAATCCAAAACTGTTTGGAGAATCCGTTAACCGAACTCTACCTGAATTTTTTGGCGTATGTATTACCCAAAATTAACTCTTTGAATCGTTTGTTTCAATCTGAGAGTCCACAAATTTACCAACTGAGCTCGGAAACCACCAGGCTTGTGAAAAATATATTAAACAATTTCGTGAAGTCTGACTATTTGTACAAATTGGAAGACGTTGCTTTGATCGATTTGAGTCCGCTGAATTACTGTGAATTAGAAAAAATGTACTGTGGAATCAAAGTGCAAAGTATGATTGATAAAATGAGTCATGAAATATCGAAAGATGATCTTCATAAATTTCGGTTAACCGCAATGAATTTCTATATTTCTGTTGTTAATCAGATTAAAAAGCGCATTGACTTGAACGACAAAATATTTAAAAGTCTCGAAATCTTGAATCCAAACAACATCAAGCGCAAGATCCAAACCTCGATCTATCCTTTACTGAAACATTTTCATCATCTAATAGAAGTAAATTCTCAGGATATAGATGATGAATTTCGCGAAATATTGTGCAGTAATTGGGACTCGGAAACTTCTTTCGAAGATGGAGTTAAATTTTGGAGTGAGGTACTATCAAAGCGTCGAATGGATGGCAGCTATGCGTTTCCGAGCTTCCGGATGTTAGTTCCATCTTGGCTCTCTCTTCCACATTCTTCAGCTGCAGTAGAGCGAATTTTCTCTACATATAATTTGAACAAAACAAAAATAAGAAACAGAATGCTCACAACAAGTATGCAGGGAATTCTTTCAGCGAAGGAATATGTAAAAAGTCACAAAAATGAGTCAGGAATTGTTGGTATTACCGATGGGGTAAGAAAACGATTTACCAATGCTATGTATTACAATGAATGATTAACGATTTACAAATGATATGTATTACAAATGAAATGATGAATGATATGGGAAAAGATTGAAACGACTCAAACATTCGACATTAGCTTTTTAGTCCAGGTAAAATAATTCAAAATTCGTATCATTTAAGCAATTATTTTTAAACAATATAATTACAGATACACCAACAATGAGGTTTTCTCCTAATAGAAATTCAAATCTAAATTTAAAAAAAATTGCACTTTTTGATTTTACTATCGATAGGGAATCCAACATGGTTGCATTGCCGTAGTATGAATAAGAAATAAAAAATAACTTCTATATGTTCTTTTCAATAATGTGTAAGTAAAATGATTAAATTATATATATATATATATATATATATATATATATATATATATATATATATATATATATATATATATATATATATATATATATATATATATATATATATATATATATAGTTTTACAGACTTTTCAAAATATTTACAGACATTTTAAAACCGAACTGCAGATATGACAAAAAAATACCTGGCATCTCTGTCTTTTAGACACATTTTGCGTTCGATGAATCTTCATGTTTTTCAGCTTGTAGCAATGAAGAGATTATTCTGGATTGGGATGCTTCGTTGGTGTGTTCTGACGTTGATGTGACGTTTTTGGGTAGCTTCCAGCAACTCAGTCAGTTCAAGGCAGGTGCATGCTCCGAAGCATCGTTTACACAGGCCATACTTCCAGCAACGTAAAGAAGAGTGCGGTAGAGCTGTAGACGAGAAAGAGATAGGGAGAGCACTAAATTTGAGCATTGATAGTTTTCAAGAAGTTATAGATGAGAGTCATATAAGGAAGATTTCGAGTTGCCAAGACGTCGCGGACTGGTACGAAGGGTGGTATACCTCGGGCCCGAAGGGAACCTATGAGTTGGGACCTGGCATCACAATACTCGACACATGTCCAAACAACATGTTCGATGTCATGATAACCCTCACCGCAAACGCAGACACCACTCTCGGCGAGCCCCACACGACGGAGATGCGCGCTAAACATATAATGATTAGACATGAGCCTTGACATTACACGAATAAAGTCTCGGCTCACGTCTAACCCCCGGAACCAAGCTTTCGTCGATACCTGTGGGATTATTGAGTGTAACCATCGTCCCAGAGTTCCACTATTCCATGTATTCTGCCAGCTGGCTAGAGTTTTCTGACGACAGCAACTGAAAAATTCATTGAAGCAGATTGGTCTTTCATAGATATCACCTTCTAGTGCGCCCACCTTGGCTAACGAGTCCGCCCTCTCATTGCCCCGTATGGAACAATGTGAGGGGACCCAAACCAAGGTAATCTGGTATGATTTTGCAGATAAAGCACTCAATTGTTCCCGTATTTTCCCCAGGAAATACGGTGAGTGCTTTCCAGGCTTCACTGAACGGAGAGCCTCAATGGAACTGAGACTGTCCGATACAATGAAGTAGTGATCTGTGGGCAGAGTGTCAATGATCTCAAGGGTATACTGAATTGCAGCTAGTTCTGCGACGTAAACTGAAGCTGGATCACTGAGTTTATAGGAAGCGGTGAAATTTACATTGAATATACCGAAGCCAGTGGACCCGTCTAGATATGATCCGTCAGTGTAAAACATTTTATTACAGCCGACTTCTTTAAATTTATTATTAAAAATTTTTGGGATCTCTTGAGGGCGTACAGGATCCGGGAATCCACGAATTTCCTCTTTCATGGATGTGTCGAAAAACACAGTAGAATTAGAAGTATCCACAAAATGAACACGATTGGGAACAAACGAAGAAGGATTTATATTCTGAGCCATGTAGTCAAAATACAAGGACATAAAACGGGTTTGTGAATTAAGCTCGACGAGCTTTTCAAAGTTTTCTATCACCATCGGATTCAAAATGTCGCATCGGATTAGCAGTCGATATGAGAGATCCCAGAACCTGTTTTTCAACGGTAAGACGCCCGCCAGCACTTCAAGACTCATCGTATGGGTTGATTGCATGCAACCCAAGGCAATACGTAAACAACGATACTGAATTCTTTCCAGTTTAATGAAATGAATATTCGTAGCGGAGCGGAAACAGAAACATCCATATTCCATTACTGACAATATCGTCGTTTTGTACAACCTGATCAGGTCTCCTGGGTGAGAGCCCCACCAAGTTCCGGTTATTGTACGAAGGAAATTGATTCTCTGTAGGCATTTTCGTTTCAAATACCTAATGTGACATCCCCAGGTACCTTTGGAATCGAACCAGACCCCGAGATATTTAAATGTGAAAACCTGAGCTATGGTTTCACCCCCTAGTTGAAGCTGTAATTGCGCAGGTTCTCGCTTCCTTGAAAATACAACCAGCTCAGTTTTCTCCGTAGAGAACTCGATACCCATTTGAAAAGCCCATGTCGACAAGTTGTCGAGGGTATCTTGCAATGGTCCTTGGAGATCGGCAGCTTTGGGTCCTATAATAGACACAACACTGTCGTCGGCAAGTTGTCTTAGCGTGCAAGATGTGTTGATACATTCATCAATGTTATTTACGTAAAAGTTGTATAAAAGGGGGCTTAAGCATGAGCCCTGAGGAAGACCCATGTAACTGAATCGCTTTGTCGTCAAATCACCATGCTCAAAATGCATGTGTTTCTCGGACAATAGATTATATAAAAAGTTGTTCAAAACTGGTGAAAGACCATGCTGATGCAACTTCTCAGATAGAACGTTAATGGAAACTGAATCGAATGCCCCCTTGATGTCGAGGAAAACTGATGCCATTTGTTCTTTACGAGCAAATGCCATTTGAATTTCTGTTGAGAGCAACGCTAGACAATCGTTCGTTCCTTTGCCCCTGCGGAACCCAAATTGTGTACCTGAAAGCAATCCATTTGTTTCGACCCAATTGTCTAGACGGAAGAGAATCATTTTCTCCAACAATTTCCGGATACAGGAAAGCATAGCAATCGGCCGATACGAATTGTGATCGGAGGCTGGTTTTCCAGGTTTTTGAATAGTAATAACTCTCACTTCTCTCCATTCGTGTGGGACAATATTACCCTCGAGGAACTTGTTGAATAAATTCAGCAAGCGCCTTTTGGCAGAGTCGGGCAGATTTTTCAACAAGTTGAATTTAATTCTGTCTAACCCCGGGGCTCTATTGTTACACGACAAGAGCGCAAGTGAGAACTCTACCATCGAAAACGGTGTTTCGTTTGTATTCAATGTCGCGACGCGGGATATCTTCTGTTCCGGAACAGAATCAGTACATACTTTCTTAGCGAAATCAAATATCCAGCGGTTAGAATATTCCTCGCTTTCGTTCGCGTGATTTCGATTGCGCATGCGACGGGCCGTATTCCAAAGAGTGCTCATTGCTGTTTCTCTCGTTAATCCGTCAACAAACCTTCGCCAGTAACCGCGTTTCTTAGCTTTAATAAGACTTTTCATTTGAAATTCTAACGCCGCGTATTTCCGATAATTATCTGGAGTTCCGTTCTTTCTAAACGAGATGAAGGCTGAAGCTTTTTTCGTTTTCAGCTCTGAGCACTCTTTGTCCCACCATGGGTTGGGAGAACGCATACTAGTTTGCGCGCCAGGTACTCGTTTCGTCTGAGCTTGAATTGCGGTGTCAAGAATCAAGCCAGCCAAAAATGTATACTCTTCCTCCGGAGGAAGCTCCTGTGATGTTTCTAGTTTCTCAGATATCGAGCTCGTGTAACGTTTCCAATCAATGTTTCGTGTGAAATCGTACGAAACATTGATTGTTTCCGATGGTCTTCCACGGTTGGTGATAGAAACTATGATCGGCAAGTGATCGCTACCGTGAGGATCACAGATTACCTTCCACTTGCAATCTAACTGTAGCGAAGTCGAGCAAAGGGATAAATCCAGCGCACTTGGTTGTGCTGGCGGTCAAGGGTTCCGTGTCATTTCTCCCGTGTTTAGAATTGTCAAATTGAAGTTGTCACACAGATCTTGGATTAACGAAGAACGATTATCATCATATAAGCAGCCCCATCCTGTACCATGCGAGTTAAAGTCCCCTAAAACCAGCCGCGGTGAAGGAAGAAGTTCTATGATGTCTGCAAGCCGACGATGCCCTATCGAGACTCTGGGAGGAATGTAGATAGAAGCTATACATAGATCTTTGCCTTTAATATTAATTTGGCAAGCAACAACTTCAATTCCCGGTGTCGAGGGGAGGTTAATACGATAAAATGAATAGCACTTTTTAATCCCTAAAAGTACCCCTCCATAAGAGTCTTCTCGGTCCAGGCGGATCATGTTAAAATTATGGAAGTCGAGGTTGATGTTAGAAGTAAGCCAAGTTTCACTCAAGGAGAATACATCGCAATTATGAGTATGTATTAAGTGTTTGAAAGAATCAAGTTTTGGGATGATACTTCTGCAATTCCACTGAAGCACAATGATCATATCTTCGATTCTCAGTGGTAAATTATCCATCAAAAGATACGATCGCTGCAAGGAGGGGCCATTGTTCAGTCAACTGTTTTAAAAATGTCCTTACTGTTGGCAGTAGAGCAGTTAGGAAGCTTTTCAGAGGATCAGTAATATTGAAGGCTGTTAATATCCAGTCCACGATATCAGAAAATTTCAATAATCCAGCGTTTGTTGGATTTTCTGGTTGTGCTTTGGGGTCATTCGTGTTTTTTGATGCCCCAGGAAGTGCTGGGTACTCCTTATCATCCCTAAGTTTTTTGAACCCAGGAGGTGTTTGCTTCGGTTTTGAGTCAGCACTTTTTGTTTCCGTTTGGTTCTTTTGTGACGAAGAGGACAGTCTGAGGCCTTTACGAGGAAGCTTGGGAGAAGCCAGATTTTGTCTTTTCCTGCTTCCTTCAACCTGTGTGTAGGAAGGTCCTTCGCCTGGGTCGTCAGAGGTATCCTCTTCAACTGGCAAGATTGCAAACGGGTTCTCAGGGGTCGATGGAGTGGTTCTTTTTAAGATTTCCGCATAAGAACGTTTGGAACGTTCTTTCACGGATCGCTTCAATTTCTCCGCACGCTGTATGTACGTAGGGCACACCGAAAGATCATGAGGATTCTCCCCGCAGTAGCAACACTTTTCCACTGCTCTTCTGCAGATATCGTCCTCATGGGCCTCTCCGCATTTGCCGCATCGCAGTTTGTTGCAACAATAGGTTGCCGTATGACCTAACTGTTTGCAGCTTGTACAATGCATTACCCGCGGTACATACAGCCGAACAGGTAGACGAACTCCACTCACTACCAAGTAATTTGGAAGTGCAGATCCGGCAAAAGTCACGCGAAATGAGTCCGATTGGTAAAATTTACCATCTATCGATTTGGAGTGCAATTGCTTGCACTCCAAAATTTTCACTGGATGAAGGTCGGGGTTTTTGAAACGGCCTACCCCGTCCTTCATCAGATCTTCGATTGTCAGACTTTCGTCACGGACCACACCGTCGATCTCCACCACATGAGACGGGACGTACACGCGGTACTCCTTCGTGAACAACTCGCTGGTAGCAATCGCGTTTGCTTGCTTCAGGTCGGACACAACAACGCGTAACTTGTTTGGCGAAACCTTATCTATTGTTTTTATTGCCGAGTAATGTTTTTCCAGGTCCCGAGCAATATTTAAAACTCTGAGAGACTTTAATTTGGGCCGGAAGTATACCACCCACGGACCCCCCGAGCCATCGTCTTGGTAAACTTTTTGGCGGGCAGGCAATATCTTAGAGGGAGATTGAGGCATCGGAGAGGGAGATGGCATCGGAGAGGGAGATGGTATCGGAGGGGGAGATGGTATAGGAGGGGTAGATGGCATCTCGGAAGCAAACTCAGCCTCTAAATGTTCTTCGTTCATTCGTTCAGCTTCGCCCTCCTCCGAGACACCCCCACTGTCATCAATATTCATATTTAAAGTGCAGGAGTAAAGAAGTCTCCCGCACTTGAAATGAGAAAGAAAGAAATAAAATGAAAAGAAAATATATGAATAGTAAAAGTTGAAAGAAAAAGTTTGAGAAAATACTTAACAGTATGTCACGGTAAGCTGTTAGGTGAGTTGCTCCTTCACTCCTTCGTTATGCTTCAGCGTGACCTTGACTCAGGATTTGGCTGCTGCGATGCGGGTAGCAAACAATAGAAATAACTGCTGCCCGAGGATAGCACAATAGCGTCTACTGTTGATACCGATACAAAACCGGTGCACAGACAGAACTCACTTGCGGGGATGCTACTTTTTATCACTTTTATTTAATGCCTATACTACAGCCTCTGCTGTGATAGGCACCTTCGTCTTACCGATGTCGATTGTTAAAAAAACGCGTGTGCTCACTTCGAACATTCGGTTCCGAATGAATTTATTCTGTCTTGTCTAATTGTTTTTTTTTTGGAATGCGTACTTCTGGCTGTTACAATTCCGTTTTCGATTCCGTCATAAGTCATAAGATTATGATTCGATTTTGAGCGAATTAAGATGATACAGGACTGAATCAAATTATGAAACTAATCTCGCTGTTCAATTGAATAAGTATAAAAAACTGTTTGAATCCTCCTAGTTGCGTGATGATGCTTTTCTCATATTATGTATATTTTCATAAATATTACTACGGGATTTTTTAACAAAAATTTCAATGAATCTTGAATAAGAACAAGAATGAAATCATTTCCGTTTTCGGAATTTTGACCGCTAGGGTAACAGAGGTGTTTTGGCCCGCTTTAGGATCGATTTTATTTTGGCCCACTTTGTAAAAATTTCCACCAAATGTTTTAATATCTTTGAAAAATCCTTCCGCAATAGGTAATTTAATATGATTAGCTTCAAACTGATGCAACATGGGTTACCTAAAATCGATTGAATCCATATAGTTTGTTAGGTGGGCCAAAATATATGAAGTGGCCAAAATACCTCTGTTACCCTATTTTCGATATTTTCGAAACCCGGAACTAGGAGCCGATATAGCCGAAATCAGTTCGTTTGACCACCAATTAAATAAAATACAATTAATAACCAGCTTTAAGCCAAATTAAGACAACTTTTTTCTGTTTTTTTACTTCTTTGCTCTAAATTATGTCATTCGGGGGTTAGCCAAATTTTGTGCTAGGGCACATAACCGATTTTGATATGTTTACGTTTCGTCTTTGACTCATCAGTGCATAGCAGTTCAAATTTAACTATGCTTTATGCAAAACTCGGCAGTTCAATTTGAACCGCTAAGCAGACGTAAAGTTTCTGCTATTTACAGAACACTTGTTTTCTTTGCATCGAAATGCAATGCATGAACCCCTGAATGACCAAACCTGCATCGGCCAGAAAAAGTCGAAAACACGTTTTCGTTCCGCACGTCAGTATAGACATTGCATTTCGATGCAAAGAAAACAAGTGTTCTGTAAATAGCAGAAACTTTACGTCTGCTTAGCGGTTCAAATTGAACTGCCGAGTTTTGCATAAAGCAGTTCAATTTGAACTACTATGCACTGATGAGTCAAAGATGAAACGTGAACATATCTAAAATATGGTTTACAATGTTGAACGCCCCCCAGTCTGTAATTCCGGAGCCGGAAGCGGAGCATGAAATTCAACAATATAATATGAGCCCACAAGAACTTTAATTAAATTGTCTGGGAGCGGATTACAGAAAAAATTGCAGCGGTTTACAGAAAAGGTGTTTTCATGTGTTTTGTTTATTCATGCAAATAACTTTAGTCCAGGACTCAGGGAGGTGTTGATTCAATCGAATTCTGATGACACATTTCGTATACAGAGCAAATCGTGTCTCGAGGTCACCGTTCCATCGACTAGCTCCTCCTAAATCAAATGTTTGCTTCAAATGGATTCAAGCATTATAGAAAGACTTTCGATTGGCAAGCAATCAACGCGTATTTAGTTGATGTTCTTTTGTTTTGTATGAATAATTAACAAACTCGAGTTTGCATACAATATTCAATTTCTCACCGTATCAAAACCTTCCAAAACTTCAGTCTTCTGAACCAACCAATTACACCCTTGGAAGTAGTATGAGATTGCACACTTCTGAACAAGGGTGCGAAAATTTGACATTTTTTTAAACTGTCGTCAAGCATAAGACAGTCACTGCCAATGATACGCGCAGCTGCTACGTTCAACAGTAGCCAACACGCAAAGACACGAGAGCTTGGCGCAATCATGAGAGCCACGACACACGACAGCAATATTGAGAGCAGTTAATTTTGTCGCACTCTCTCCCAGTAGTCAAAGCCACAGCGTTCGCTTTGTGGTAGTGTACGTACATACTTGATAAGTAGCTGCTATGTTCATTTTCGGCCACCGGTTTCGCAAACGTCACGAACCCAAAATGTCATGACATTTTCATAACTAGACTGTCATATCCGCTGTGAACGATTTGTGGCGATAAATTAAGTACGAACGGCGTGGTTTTCATTACCGGTTCAATTTCAGTTTTGAAAAAAATCAATCACAAAGCTTATTCATGCAGATGTTTCAAAAATATTACAATTATTTACTGCAATTTCATACACGAAGTATCAGGAGCGCAGTTTTTGCCTTTCTAGTATGACGCAAAGGCAAGAAATCTCACAGCAAAGACAATAGAGTTTGCACTCCTGTTACTTCTACAATTCTACTTTATGCTGAACGGGGTTTAATTGTTTGATCGAAAATGTGCATTGGAGTAAATCAACTAACTGGGAAAAGAACAAAATTACCCGAACTGCAAAAATGAACCCACCATCCAAGTTCTTGAAATCAAAGCATTTACTTTGCTTTTCACACTGAACCGCTCCCTTTCAACGGGAGTGCAGAGAAACACAACACGTAAGGATACAGAAAAAAGGTAAAAACCGTCTGCAATGGGAAGCAAGACGTTCTTGTGCATGCCCCCCTACAGCTCATGAGAATCGACATAAAACGAGTTTCAAAGTTGAACCTTGTTGGCGACTGTCTCTCGAAAGTTGTTGAATTGGGAAGGAGCGACTGTTTATTGTGGCTAGCTATTTTCAGATTGAAAGGAGTAGAACAGCTGTCGATGAGAGCAAACGGCGACATTCACGAGAGAAAATGTCATGAGACCTTTGACATTTTTCATCTGCTACTTCACGGTGAAGTACAATCGGCGACTGCTGTCATTTGTGCGGTTTGACTGTCTGATGTTTCGTGTTATTCTCCAGTACCGTTCGAAACCCTGCTTCGGAATATTTTTTCTATTGACGCTTCTGCATTAACGCACTTATAATAAGAATAGAGTTATTATTTATACACAAAAAGCTATTCTAACGTCTGAATTTAGCTTTATGGTACACATAATTATGAAAGGATTGTGGGAGAAGGACACGACAACATTATAAAAATAATCAGTGTGTCTGAACCAGCCCGGTGGCAACAATAAGGCGCTCCAGCTAGTGCTATCGTAACCAACATCTCAGTCTTTCGGGGCCTTCAAAGCTAGCAAGTCAGTGAGAGCAAACTAAACAAAATGAAGTAAAATACAACACTTCATTGATTGTGAAAGTTAGTATTACAATTTGGCACCGCACGTTTCATAACGATATCACATTTATAATCAAACATAAAAAAAATCAACTTTCACAGCTAAATATCACAGATATTTAGCAACAACGAACTTATATACTTCTTTGTTGTTTTCGTGTTTACGGAAAAGATGATGGTCACAAAACATGGCGGCCTAGTAGGGACTTGGGCTGAACGGTTTTGTACTTGACAGCTACGTCAGCGTTAGCACGTGCGTCTACCAATATTTGGCGCAGTAATCCTTGACCACGAACCAGGACAAGCAACAACTGACATCGACCTCTTTTACTACAAGCCGCTGTAAAGGTAAGACGTGGTTTCGCTAAACTTGATTCCTTCCAGTTCCATCGGCAGATATCACTAGGATGATATGCAAAATGCTAATTTATGAGTTGCATGGAATGCTGCAAACGGTTTTCATGAAAACAAGTTGACAAAAGTCACATTAAGGGTTTAAATACACTCAAGCAATAGGACGTCAAGGCTTAGTACTTGACCTATTTTAAGAATTTTTAATAATTTTTGCGTTTTCAATGAATTATTACATACAATTCAATTCACACCCTTTCATTCTGCTACTAACGCAGAAGGCGATAGCACCCAGTGGACGCCATTCTAGTTACCAAATGTCATCATAGACACACGGTGAGGCATGAGATAGGAACTCGAGAGCATTTAGTTATCTCACCTTTTGACGATCAAATCGGCAACTGGGAACCGGTATACCGTAAATCAAATTTTCATCATCTAGCAAAACACACACAATGCAAGAATTATATATCTAGCTGAAAGCACTTTATTCGTTTTACGTCGCAATGTACAGTAATGACACCCCCATTCATCTCAGCTCCAATAATAATCTCATATACGAAAACTATTTTTTAAGGGTGAGATCTGCTATCTCTGTTCGAAATAGACCTTAAGGTGCATTCGGTTCGAGTTTTCGTGTCGCTATAACAGCATTTTTGAACAAATCTCTTAGTGTCAAAGCAAAGATATACTTTATCGGAACCGGAAGTCGTATCAATACAGAACTCAATAGCGTTCTATGGGATTATGAGGACTTTTATGTGAATATAAGGTTTGTTAAAATCGGTTCAGTCATCTTTGAGAAAATTGAGTGTATGTTTTCGATTTTTTTTATATCATTTATTTTACCCCGGCTTTAACCATTTTGGTCATTCACCGGAGATTTGATTTTTTTCACCCATATTACCATGTAATTCCGGAGCTGGAAGTCGGATCCGAATAAAATTCAATAGCGTTGGTAAAGTAAGACCTTTCATATGAATTTAAGTAAAAATCTCGGCGATCTCACAATATTCAACTGGTTCATTAGGTAGAACGACAATCTAATCGTGTACAGTTCTGCGGCGAGGTAGTTTTTGTTGCTCTCGTTAATTCCACCTCATTAACTGTAAATGTGTAATGACGCGGTATTTAAAATACTTTTTCATTCAGTTAGTGTCAAACTGATATTTACAACGTGTGCTCGCTCGGGTTGGCGGTTCAATGCATAGGGCACTGGGCTTACTAGCCAGTTGTCGTATGTTTCCCGACCAGGAAGGATTCTTATTGTCAGTAGGATCGTAGTACCAGTCATGCAATGGTTCTGTATGCTATGATTCGACTGCGAAGTCTGTTGGAACAAAAAGGCCAAATTCCACAAAAGGAATGTAATACCAAAGCGTCATGCTTTCGCCAGAAATTAGGAAGAGAACTCAAAGATTTACTTAGTGTGTCTCAAGCGAAAATTGTGTGAAAGAATTACGCCACTTTTATACATATTCAGATAAGTCTCAGTCATAACCAACTTGTTTCTTTCTATTCGCTCGTAATTATGCTTGAATTGAGTGTTGTTAGGTATGACGATCGTTTATCATAAATCTAAATACTTTAAGGGGCAATTTACAGACTTAGGAAAACGGCCATTGTTGTGAAACGCAGAAGCAGCTTTTTTCGCTATCATAAAGAAACAAAGCTTTAGAAAACTAATTGTTAATTCATAAACAAAACTCGATTGCAAATGCACAGCTCTGTAACTCTTTGCAATGTATTATGGAATAGTGTTGTATCCTTTTATTGACATGATACTAGCTTTATTGACGTAATACTAGCTTTATTGACGCGTAGCTAACTTTTTCTCAAAATTGTACATAGTGCATTCAAGAAAACCCTTAAAAATTCTAATCGGAATAAGTAGAGTAAATCTTTAGCTTTCATTTTTAAATAGATATATTTCCAAATTGAATGAAAAATATCCGAAATTTAAAGCTAAGCTTAATAATAAAAAAATCTGTTATAATCATTCACTCACTCGAACATGCATATACAACCACCAATCGAAATGAATGTAAATTCAGCTATTAGTCTTCACCAGTTCCACTACTGCCATCGTCTCCGCCACCTTCTTCGACATCACTGAAATTATTACCTTTTCCAATCTTATCTTGCTGATTCTTGTTTTCTAGATGTTCCCACGGATTTTCAAGCATTGAAGGATGAAAGTAGTCCTTTATGTCATATCTGTTCTCTTTGCTCTGGAATAAACCAAATTAAATACTAGCTACTGTAGAATAAATTAATTCATTACTTGGTGATGGTGCCCAAATCCAAAGCGCGGCCGTCGTTGGTTATATTGCTTATTATAGTTGCTAAAATTTCCTTGCCAATGATGTTTTCGTTCCTGTGGGCCGATGCTTGGGCCTTCCTCACTACCAGGGGAGGAATTCCCTGGAGGAGCATCTCCACCACTCTGTTTATGATGGCGACCTCGATTCTGATGTCCTCTTGGTCGAGGTAGCATATACTTTGGCTGAGCCGAATAGTAGTTACGGCTGTAAGTGTTGTTTTGCACTATGCTTCGATGTTGAGGCGTACTGAACCCAAGTGGAAGAAACCCATCGGTGCTATTATAAAGTGGTGCTCCGTCTTTATTTTCAGGCGAGTCAAACGGATAACGACGATCGGCCGGCGAGGACATCTTTTACTGTAATTCTATAGATGAATAATAAGATATTCGATAAACTGAAAATCATACGAATTATTTAATCACAAACCCTAATAATGGCGTTTTTGTTTGTAGCTCAATCTATCCCACTTTCAATGCTAACTGCTGTCAAATGTATGGATTTGACAGGATTTGACAGCAGCTTGAAACCA
This sequence comes from Malaya genurostris, assembly GCF_030247185.1. Lineage (NCBI taxonomy): Eukaryota > Metazoa > Arthropoda > Insecta > Diptera > Culicidae > Malaya > Malaya genurostris. Next base: position 87,688,009 of record NC_080572.1, on the reverse strand, counting down.
GGGATGCCAGATCAATTGAAAAATTGTTAACTTACACTGAGATAAATTATATTGTTTACATTATATGATATCCCTATATTCACAATGTTACAATGTCTACATTATGTAGAAATTGATGGTGGTAGGGTGGTTTTTGTTGCAATTTTCTCGTCTAATTGAGTTCAATTGTTCCGGCGACGGATCTTGTTTTAAAAAAAACTGAACTGTACTGTTCAACGGTTGGACTAAAAAAGATTTATTACAATTAAGAAAAGGTTTACAGAGGCCTCACTTGTCCCTAAATTCTCTAGAAAAGATTCTTTATATGAACATGGTAAACTGCTTAGCTTGTGTTTGGAATCCGATGCTGTATGATGCCGCTGGTGTACTTTATGTTTAATTATTATCGGTTGGTGACAAAGTTGTAAGGCTGGCCTGGAAAAGGACGAACTATGTCCGCCGTTATTGTTGATCGCCATGCGAGATCTTGAAGACAACACTGTCAAAAGGTATTTTTCCATCATGCTTATCATATTCTGAAATTCGATATTCTGAAACAGTTGTAATTTACAACAAATAGAGAATTCTACATCTCTCATGACATCAATATGCAGTAACCAAGGTTATGTTATTCATAGACAAACATTTATCAACTTGTGTTGCAAGTTTCTACATTTTTTCAAGCGATTACGTTTTAACATTACCAGTTACTGAGAATTTTATTCCTGAAAACAAACCAAAATGTATGATTATAACAAATAAAAGCGTTAGTTGATATAACTACATTCAAGTTAATTTATTTCCACTAAAATGTTTGTAAATTTAAAGCGCTACTTTTATTAACTTGATACATAGTTAGTTGATGTGAAAACAAATTTTCAAATTGAATTTACTGTGAAATAGTTTGTCAAAAAATTGACAGGAACGCACAAGTAAATATTTGTTATGTTTATAAAAATCTTGATTGAAACAAACTAATTCACTGAGAATTATTAATTATCATGTTTTGTAGTTTCAAGCAGCAATATTTACTATATCAAATCAGATTTTCTTTTGTCACTATTTCAATAAAAATTTCGTAGTATGAAACCAAAATTGAGTTATTTTAACAATTTTTTCTCTGCGTTCTTTTATTTTTCAAATTTTTCGCCATACACACGCATCCTTGATTATCTTTATAGATCGTTACAGCATCGTCACGAACTTCCTGTAGATCAACCAAAATACCAGGTATCCAGACAGACTGCTGCCGCCGCACTAAGAGCAACGTACTCGGCTTCACTTGATGACAATGAAACCGTGGATTGCTTCTTGCTACTCCATAATACAGTACATCCAAAAACTTTGAAAATGTATCCACTGATCGATTTTCGATCCTCATTCTTTTCATATGAAGATAACACCCAATTTCCACACTATTTTTATAAGAGTAAAAACAACAACAAACCGTTCAAACAAACTGAACGATTATTTTGTGCAGTATGCCGTTCAACAAACGCTCAACGACCAACAAAATATAATCGCTTGCTGAGTGCCAACTTATCAGATAGTCTGCGCTCACCGGTACAATAAACTACTGAGGTTTGTAATTTCTGTAAAGTGAATATATTAAGGTTTCTACGCCCGGTGAAAAATGAACTACTGAAAAATGGGTGGCCAATACGTTTCCTGATGAAAACAAAACAAAATGTAAAAGTGATTCACACGCAGCATCAAGTGACTATCACCTGCATGGAACGATTACGGAACAACAACCTTAATTGTAAGTAATTCATATGAATGGACACTACGTCAAGTTCACGGAACATTTAAACGTCGGATACGTGAGCAATATTCGGCTAAAAAAAATATTAAAAATTATCTGGACGTCGACGGAAGTTGATTGATCGTCTGAAAGGTGTTTCATGCACGCGTTTCCTGATGAAAACAAACCAATCTCATTTGCATTTGTGGTTGTAAGTGAGCTGTCAGAGCCTAATTATAAGAAAACGGTACCAACATGTGAAAAGGGCATAAGTCAAAATGTCACGTTTCGAGAAATTTGAAGTTGAATTTCACAGGCATTCATTTAAATGCTATTTAATATAGATGACTAATGCTGTTGTTGTTGATACATTGTGAAGAGCACCGGATGGAACAGTATGCAAACACTATTCGAGATAATCAGCTTCACCATCGTCGCTTGCAGGATCTAAATCCGCATCGAAATGATCCAGCTCCTGGTTCTTCTTCTGTCTTCCACGCTTTGGAGCAACTAAATTTTTAAGCAATGTTGCATAGTATTGTTTGTTTTGTATATATGGCATAAGATTTTTCAAGTCAACTAGCTTTTCATGTGACAGAGGTATTGGTTCATTCGCAATAGGATTGAGTACTGGCAAAGAAAGACTTTTATTCCGAAAAATGTTCACGTACAAAAACGTCATAATCATCGACTTGCACGTTCGTTTTGTAGTACACATGTCCTGGAGAAGTACTACGATACTCAAACAGGAAGATGTCTTTGAACTTCAATGGTTTGCCGTTCATGTTTTGTTTTGGCCGATGATAACGTTGGTAAAGGGATTTCAGTCCCAGGAATTGCGAATGCTCGAGTTCTATAACTTCGAAGGGAACTTTTCGCTTAATTTGTGAAATAAATACGGCCCAATCTCTTGGCGTTTCTATATTCATCGTATTTCTTTTTTTAGCTCTTTCTATTGCTGCATGGACAGAATCGACTTCCATATGGGAGTGACCGGATACCATGAATTTATGACGAATGGCTATTTCTTTATCTGAGCGGTAGAATTGCTCAGTCAGAAACGTGAATACATACGACAAAGTTGTGATTATGACCACTAAATCTATCGAAATATAAATTTATTTCTGTAGTAGGCTGGTCTACTCCATTTTACAATTCGTGTTTGCTTTGGTTTTGAATGTTATATATCAAGCACGATCCGATTTCTTGTGAGCCTCTTCTGGTAATAGATTCGTTCCAAAGGTAACATGTAGCTTTATTTTTCCCACGATGTGTGCTAAATATAGTTGAGAGTATAGAGTTGGCGAGAATAAAAATCTTGTCCACACAGTAAGAATGGTGTAGGTAAACATTTTTGCAAGTCGAATGAAATTGTTCGAATAGAATGATCAGTTTTAGCTGCTGCCACATCTGTTTTTTTGCACTTGTAAACGAGCATTGCGCGTTATTGATGAGTTTTTTGCCAATTTTGAATCTCCAATCTTTTTGATTCGTTTTCTGCGACCTTCAACATTATATTATATTTATCACATTCTCCGCAGGTATCGTTTTTCGGTTTCCGGAAACTAAAATTTAATTTTTTGAAAATCAATCTGTACGTGTTGTAGTGGACGGGCTCTATTTGATCAGTGACACATTTCGCTTTGAACATATCATACATTTTCGCAACATTGAGATCGCTCGACAAGTACAGCTTAGAGGATTTTTCTCTGCTGTAATGCGACGTGTATGCTGGAAAAGACATAATGTGGGATTCTATATACTGGAGAGTATCTTCGCTAACCGGATTCTTATTGCAATTATTTAATCGTTTATCATCACCGGAAACTCCATCTTCTTCAAACTTCGTAGTTAAAACTCGTACTTTCTTCTCTTTAATATCAAACGTCGCCAAGAACATTTTTTGCACACGTGGACTCTTTCACTGTATCCAGGTAGGCAATACTGGTGCGAATAGCCTCTCCTTGAGTTAATTACCTAAAAGAGAAATAGTTAAATAATGGCTTTCGACATTTCGATGTGGTTACTAAGAAACTGGTTTTGTGCAGAAGATGTTAGCTTCAGAAGATTCGTTAGTAACTTTTTACGTAAATTTTCATCATACTTCAAACCACACTGACGTGGACAGCTACAAGGAGCTCGAGTTTCTCGTGCTGGGACGTGTTCTCCATTAATTCGAGTGTACGATAGCCCCTTTTCCTTTAATGCTTTTCTTTCCGCAAATTCACAGCATCTCGTGCGACGTTTCAATTCTTCACTTTTTTCCAATTCTTCAAAAACTATATCGTCTTCGACTATAGGAACACAGGTGTCTATAGTGAATCATCAGAAATTTTATTGTAAAATATTAGATTTTACAGGAAAAATTATCAGAATGGTCTTTCGAAGGTCCCGGAACAACTGAAGCATTATCTAGGATCTCTATCTTTCGCTTTCTGCGAGCCATTACTAAATTAATAATTTCCCATTAAAATTTTTATTTTTATTGAAATTATTGCATAGTTTTTTACCGTGAGGAATTTCATCATCAGAATCGCTATCCTCCTCTTGATCTCCAATTAATGCGTGGTTATGATACGGTTCAAAATACTCATTAATGGAAAAGTTATTCATGAGAGTAGCGTCTCCTGTATCTACCTCTTGTTTGTCTTGTTCCTCATTCTCAAGGGGTAGCAATTCAAAATCTGTTCCATAATGATCATTTTATCACTAGGGTAACAGAGGTATTTTGGCCACTTCATATATTTTGGCCCACCTAACAAACTTTATCGATTTCATCGGATTTTATCGATGTTAAGTAACTCATTTTACATCAATTTGAAGCTAATCACATTAAATTACCTATTGCGGAAGGGGTTTTTAAAGATATTACAATATTTGGTGGATATTTTTTTAAAGTGGGCAAAAATAAAATCAATCCTGAAGTGGGCCAAAATACCTCTGTTACCCTATTACTTGCATTTTTATTGAATACTCATTCATCATATTACCTCTGTGCAGCACAATTTTACTTGGTCGTCCTGCGTTAATTTCTGCTGTAGTTCTTTGGAGTTGATAAGCTTTTCTTTGAGTACAAGGTTTATAGGCCCGTTATTTGTTGAAATAGTTGTATCTGTGTTGAATTTGGCAGGATCGTGTATTACCAAATCAAGAGCAGCGCATGGTTCCAAGTTTGAATCACCGTGATTGACTGATAAATCCAACGGTTCAGTTACAACTATTGGATTTGATAGATTTAATGAAACAGTGGACGGATTGTCAAATACTTTTGCAGTAGAAGCAAATACAAATAATTTGTATTTGGTAGAAGCACGTATGTTGTTGAAAGATAACTTGAAGGTACTCGTTAAATTTGAACAGTTTACGTTTTCGTGTTCAATCCACGGACCTTCTTCGTAACGAATTACTGTTGGCGTCGGTATTAAATTGTGAAACTCTGTGTTATCACTTGCACTCTTTGAACCGCACTCACTAACGATTTTTTCTCGTTCTTCGAGGTGCTGAGCTGCATCTGAAAATTTAAAATATAGAACACCAAAAGAGATCAAATTTAATGTAACGCTTATTACGAACAGATCAATGGCGAAATCCATGCTCACAGTCAAATTTTAAAATATCCTGATCAATTTTTCACTTTTAAATTCAAATATAACTGAGAACGTTAGGAAAAATATAAAACTGTAAATTTTTCAGAAAAAGGGTCTATCAACATAGCCTGCTGTCTTGACGTTACGCCTACTGTTCAATAATGGCCTAACGCAAATTCGTTGCATATTTAAATTTATTTAGAAGTTTCACGATTTTGTGATGTTAGTGAAACTTATCTATATATATGTATATATATATATATATATATATATATATATATATATATATATATATATATATATATATATATATATATATATATATATATATATATATATATATATATATATATATATATATATATATGCCTGATGTACTATATGAGAACATGCGTATCGTTCTGAAACAAATAAAAGTACGGATGTGTAATGTCAGAGACATAACTGGATGTCGTGAATACGAATGAAACTGACACGATTTCTTTATACTTGCGAATTCGAATTGATAGCTGATCGATTGTGTGAACTGTGAAACTTTTGACGTCGATTATCTCATTTCGGATTTGCATATTTCATTGAAAGAATCTATCAAGATGCTGTACACGATTCATTTCTACCTTTTAAAAGCACCAAATTGTGGAATTCTATACGATATATAGCACAGTTCGGAACGTTTTTCTCGAACGATTTTCGCACAGCAAAAAGCTCACGATGCAAATCAAATTATTTTGGATTTTCACTAAACTGATGATTTTTACCTTCGATTTGCAAAGAAGTAATCTTAATAGTTCTTTAGAGAACATTTAGAGCCTTTAGAACGGCTGATTTTATACAATGTTGTCCACTTTTCGTTTTCTTCCTCGCCAATGCAAACGACCAGAAGCTGTGTTACATGATGCAATCGTTCTTGTTTGATTTGAAACTAGCTTTGCGTACAAACCGCAACACATCCGCTCGCAGTGCCAAATGATGCGAAACTGCTTTAATGCGTCTTCTCGCCTTGACGACCGGAAGGCAAATGAGAACTACGACCTGAGCGTTTGAGGTTTTTAACCACGCAGAATGTGCACTCTCTGATGCCGCTGAAATGATCGATTTTCGACCACGATTCCCCTTTTATAACGTTCAGTTGACTGACTACATCAAAATCGTCGTCAAACCAAAGCAAAAGTAACGATTTTCCGCGTTGTTTTTTAAAATTTCAGAAAACTTAATTTTTGAGTTGTTTGTGGTTCTCTCACACTGTTCAAAATATTATCCGAAATTCCTGATCATATTTTTGATGAAATAGTGAAAGAATTATGTTTCTGCCATTAATACAAGTCGAGATATTCACGATTAAGTCTTCCATATGTCTAATTTTGAAATGGCGCCCGTCGTATTCACGACAAAAACCGATTTGTTTACATTTTGCTGATATGCCCTTTTCATATGTTAGTACCGAAAAAATGTATGACTAACTCAAATACAGCTATAACTCAATTAGATTAAGCGGCAGGTGTTCTCTATGATACAATCAATTTCATTAGGGTTGCATTCATCGTTAGAGTTGAAATCAACGATCAAATTATTCAAATTATTTGTATTGGTATATACTGTGGTATTGAAACTGTGGGGATGTTTCACTGAGCGAGAGTAATACTAAAATGGATTATAAACAAACCATTTCTTTTATCGTTTTCGAAAAAAATTGTTCGAGAAAGTTGACATTTTTGTATATTAACGTGAATTAACAGTCTATTCGATATGTTGTAAAAATCGGGCCTGACCATAAGGGAAATAGTCAACAAGGTTACCAGGGCAAAGTCTTGGCATTAAATTCCTTTTGTAGAATTTGACCTTTCAACAGACTTCGCAGCCTACGAAGCCTAGTTCTACGATCCTACTGACACTAAGAATCATACTAGGGGGATGCTCGAACATATGACAAACGGCTTGTAAGACTAGCGTCCTATGCATTGAACCGCTAACCCGGGCTGAAAAAGGTTACCCGAAACGTCAATTTATCGTTTTATAAACAATAAGAGGGAATGGAACGGAACAATAATTTGTCCTCGAAATACCATTCCTGTGCGCGTAAAGATATGGTTCCGAATTTTTTTCGGATTCTTACAATTATCTACGCCGTTTTTTGACTGTTAATATTGTTCCTAAATTGAGTTCTGAAACTTATTTCAGATTAACAATAAGGTTTTATCAGCATCAGACCCTGTCAGCTTGGAGCGAAATCAATCTTCAGTCCAGCAACGCCATGGCACGGCATCACATTCAACATATCATGTCAACTGTATGGGCGCGCAGTGCTGCTTATTTTGGTGCGCACGAATTTGACATTACTCTCCCCTACTTCTATGCACGAGATTCGATGCGAACTCGCCTGAGGGCGCCATGCTCGCAAAAAAGGATGTTGTCAATGATTTTTTCGGGAAATGTGAGAGCTGGATATCTTGTTAATATGATGTCTTTGATCAGCACAAACGTGATCACCATTTAGTTAGTACATCGTGGATGACGCCAATGTTTTGATTCGATTTGATGACACAATGCTGTCAAATTGTGTTTGACGTGTGAGTATTCACTCGCCGTACACGCAAACATGATTGATTGATCCCGGAGTTAAATCTTGGTTATTTCTTCAGATTTCTTTGATGAGTATTAATTATAGTAATTTAATAGTGTCAAAACTGTGACCGAAAATTGTTGCCGGATAGATTAGTGTAGTGTAAGTGGTTCAAATTCGTCGAACAACTAGCAATAACAGCTTCGGAAAGAACATACAGCTAAAAGAAATCCTGTGTTACTGAATCAAGTTTATTATCCAGTTCAGCTACCTGATAGCGGGTATTTTGTGTCGAGTGCAGATAAATTCACGGTACGAGAAAAAGAAAACCTATTATCGCTTCAGCTAGTTATGATTTAATGTTTGATCATGTTCAATTAGCAATAATTTTGCATTAAGGATGTTATACTGTTTAGCGATTTTTCATACATGTCAAATCAGATCGCGATTGAAAAGATGCCTAACAAAGTATTTGTTGATTTTGCGAAATTTTTGGGATCGAAATTTAATCTTCGTAGCACAGATGCGACAGAAGATGGCACATATGCTTACCAACGAGTGCCTCAAGAATTGCTGATCGGAAGTGGTCAGCAATATTACAAGCAGCAAAAAAGATTTGGACGTAATTTTTTTAAATCTCTTCTAACTGCTGACGACGAGAACGGATCGATTAAGGTGGTGAGCGAAAAGAACTTCACGCAACATATGTAACAATGGCTAACATGACCTATGCTAACTGCTATGTTTTGCTAAACTAATTCTGGAAGGTTGAATTCTTCAAACACTATCTTCTAAATTGTTCAATTATATTTCACTAATCAACTAACATTTACTTGAATGAACCGTTCATATTTTTTTATTATCTTGGGGTTCGTTGTCGTGAAACTTTCTAGTGAAATCATATTGTTATACTTACTTACTTTCTAATTCTATCATATTGTTTCCAGAGCCGTCAGGAAAAAATCTGGCTGGGGGGACTGCAACATTACTTGAGAATAAAAAAACTAATACATGTCATGTGCATGTAATCTACAGTTTTTGAAATTATTACGCCCAATTTTTCACACGGTTATTTTGCACGGTTTCCGCAAGTAACACGGTTTTGTTTCACGCATCACTTAACCCCCGTGTAAAAAACCTTGGTGTACAACGAAGTTTTTCCATTCATTATTCTTTTATAGATTGGAAAATAGAAAAATATATGTATAACTATAAGTAATATTATTAGTAACATTATTGAAATTGGTCCAGTCATCTCCGAGCAGATAGACAAAGGAAGCCGGTTCGTCGGTTATTTATTTATTTATTTATTTTTGTACCAACAGATTACATTTATCCAAATGATAAATATTGCACGTTATCGTAAACTAATCTATCATACTATCTTCTGTAAATATCTATAATTTAACCCTCAATTCATAAGGAAAGCTGGCTGGCGAAAAATCTTGAAAATAAGTTTTTTACAGTGCTGGTGGTTATGTTACTTATATCGTTATATATTCTAAATGGTAACAGTCTGTTTATGATAATCGATTTTTTAAACTCGCGCTCACAATGATCAATATTATTCATCTGAATTCATTATACACAATTTTTCAACTGGATATCAGAATTTTTCTTCTACCTGCAGCGATCATACAGTCATATGCATTCTGTAATTAATTTATTTACCAAGCAATAATTTTGATACCCAATTATTCACGTATGCATGAGAATTCTCCACACAAAACATCTCGTTACGACCAAAAAATTTATTCGACGATCTGGTATTCTTTCCTTCGTCGGTCAAGCACTTATGCAACTTGTTGCGCGCCAAACATCAATCGTAGATCTAGCAAGCATTGGCGACTTTTACAATGGAAAATTTCATTGTCCATACAAAACAACAATACGGATTTTTCCCACTTTTCCGGCAAGTTTTCCACATTTTTTTGATGTACGAACCCAAAAAAAAAACTGATCAAACAAAAAAAAGAATCATGTAAATCCGTTCTTACGTGATGCGATTACAAAGAATGATAGAAGATAGAAGATAGAAGATAGAAGATAGAAGATAGAAGATAGAAGATAGAAGATAGAAGATAGAAGATAGAAGATAGAAGATAGAAGATAGAAGATAGAAGATAGAAGATAGAAGATAGAAGATAGAAGATAGAAGATAGAAGATAGAAGATAGAAGATACAAGATACAAGATACAAGATACAAGATACAAGATACAAGATACAAGATACAAGATACAAGATACAAGATACAAGATACAAGATACAAGATACAAGATACAAGATACAAGATACAAGATAGAAGATAGAAGATAGAAGATAGAAGATAGAAGATAGAAGATAGAAGATAGAAGATAGAAGATAGAAGATAGAAGATAGAAGATAGAAGATAGAAGATAGAAGATAGAAGATAGAAGATAGAAGATAGAAGATAGAAGATAGAAGATAGAAGATAGAAGATAGAAGATAGAAGATAGAAGATAGAAGATAGAAGATAGAAGATAGAAGATAGAAGATAGAAGATAGAAGATAGAAGATAGAAGATAGAAGATAGAAGATAGAAGATAGAAGATAGAAGATAGAAGATAGAAGATAGAAGATAGACGATAGAAGATAGAAGATAGAAGATGGAAGATCGAAGATAGAAGATAGAAGATAGAAGGTAGAAGATAGAAGATATAAGAAGAAGATAGACGATAGTTAATCGAAATATATTAGCTTTTGTTTATATGCTCCTGCCCAAAAAAATTACCAGTACCGGCAACATACTTAATTCGTTTGGGTAATGGGGAGCGGGTCATATCGCCGAACGCCATTTCGCCGAAAGTCGTTTCGCCGAATAGGTCATTTCGCCGAAAGTCATTTCGCCGAATGCCATTTCGCCGAAAGTCGTTTCGCCGAAAGTGTCATTTCTCCGAAAGGGTCATTTCGTCGAAAGGGTTATTTTGCCAAAAGGGTCATTTTACCGAAAGGGTCATATCTCCTGCATGTTATGTGTCCTGTATAACAGATGTGGCGCAGCCACATAACCGAAGCCAAGATGGCACAAAGACGCCGAGCAGCCGTCGGAAGCGGTGGCCTCTTGCATACAAACCTGTAGCCGCATTAGATATTTTTCATTTTCACTTAATAAACGAAAAATACCACCTACATTTGCCTGGTAGATACACCTATGCAATTGCTTTGATGCTTACTAGCTTTCAAGTTTTCTTGGGAACTACTTTCTGAGGTTCATGAATCAATCTTTATTCAAGAGTACAACAATCAATCATTATTCAAGAAGTACAATGGTAGGTCAACAAAACGGGCGTTAACGCTATCATCTTTCGTTTATCTTTAATTTAAATCAATTCTAATTACGATTTCAGGATTCGGCGAAATGACCCTTTCGGCGAAATGGCTTTCGGCGAAATGACCCTGATCCTGGGTAATGATTAGCCAACTGACTGGCAGTAAAAAATATTTGATGTTTAATGATTTGTATGAGTTTGAAAATTACGTCGTTGAATCATTAATTTCACATCAACAACATAAGAGCCTCGGCGGAATTTCAATCGTGAACATTAGGTGAAAAAATATGGTGATACATTTCTAAATCGGTCAATTTTAAATTATTACGATATCGTTTCAAAACGTACGTGTAACGATGGAGCGTATGATTTTTGAGCAGCTCGATAGAAAGTTTCTCCATTTATTGAATGCTTTACAACGGTTTTTGGTAGAAGGCGTAAAAACAAATATCATCGGCAATTCAGGGGCTAAGAAATAAACCCTAAAATTTGTTCTTATACTCAGTTCAACGCGTAAGATCGTTTCGTTTTGGACCCATCAAACCGTTAGCAGTTTATGTTGAAATACTAGCGCAACTTAGCCGTTCAGCATAAACCACTAAGCAGACATAAAGTTAATGCTGTTTGCAGAACTCGAGTATAGTAATAAAAGATAAAGTAGTTTGTATAATTATGGTAATTTTGGCTCATCCGGCCAATTCTCATTCTTATCTGGTTTTCTCGATAATTACTCATCTGTTCTCTTGCACTTTTGTCAAGATGACAAAAGTAGAGTAAACTTGTATGTATGCATAGTGGTTCAAGTTGAACTGCTATGCACTGAAGCATTGAGGACGAATCGCAATGAAAAATTATGTGCAATTTAGCGCAAAACAGTCAGCTGTTAACAAAAATAAACTAAAAGCTATTATTCATATTTGTTATCTTAGTTAAATTGAAATTCTAGCGTGACGTTTGATTCCGACTGCTTTGATGATCTCTTGCAGTGGAGTCGAATTGTATGCAGCCGAACTCTCTGACCCAATATCTACTCAAGACGTTCAGTTGTCCTCTCTGGTTTATGGAAAACCGTAGCCGTGCTGGGGATAACGGCTGTACGAGCATCAGCATGAGCAACAGGGGGGGATGATATTTTACTGCTTGCTCACTGCCAAAAGGAAATGGTGAAAGTATTGACTTCGTCACTAGGCAGCAGTATTTATTGTTGTACCACTTTATGACTAGCCCTTTTGATAACATCACTATTGTCCTGGGGAAAATGGTACGATAACAAGTGTGACTTGTTGTCTATGTGTTCGTTCTGCCACAGGGAGCTTTGTCGAGTTTCTTCTTTGTGTTAATCATTTAACTGGGTAGGAAGTTTTTTCGTTGTGTGTATTGTGGGTGGCTTCAGTAACAACGGGCGTTTTGCGTGAGGACTTATAAGATGTCAATCAGTAGGAAGATGGCTGATGATAACAAAAAGTTCGGGTCATTTGCTGGCAATTATTACCCTTTCATTCACCGACTGATTTTTACCACTCTGGTTAACAAACACACGTCGAATGAATTATTTTTTTCATTGTGGAGGTAAATAATATCTGTTTCGATTAGAGATGTTTTAACCTCGTGTTATTGTGGATGGAAATCAAACCCCGTGCTACGTATAGGTTAGCATTACATTATGTCCGCATCCGACTTGTTGAGCATTCTAGAAGAGTTTCCTATAGTGAAATGTTGAGATGTCGTAAATATCATGTATATTTAACGTAATAAAAGGGGGTAAGTGACATGGAAAAACGGGAAAAATCGGAAATTGGGTTTCATTGAATTAACAATTTTCAGCATCATGATATTTTTTGTTCAAACGTAAAAAGTAGAAGGCAATTCCCAATTTAAGCGAGAAGTTCACTAAAAGTGTTGAAATAACCTATTGTCCCATATAGGTTTTATGTTGAACAATCGATCGAAACCGCACGTCTCGTCCAACGATTTTTTAAGGGCTTAACATCAGTCGGTGTTGAACAGTCGTTCGCACCGCACGCGTATAGCTCTTGGCTCCTGGAATTTTTTTCTGGCTACCTAGAGTTTCATTGCGTCAGTCTTTTTCAAGGCTACCTGAATCACTAACAGTCTTTTTAAAGTCTAACAATTAGTCAGCCTTTCTCAAGGCTATACAAAGAGTGATATTGTGATATAATCAGTCTTTTTCAAGAGTAAGAAATTAATCAGCCTTTTTAAGGGCTTGCTATTCAAAGAACCATTCTTCGAACTAATCAGTCTTTATTAAGACTACCACAAAATCAGTCTTTATCTAGACTTTTCCAAACTAGAAGACTAATCGAAGACTAATTTAGCGTAGTTAATTTAATTTCAAATTTCATTCATCTCAAAAATGCCTGCGTCCAACCGGAAAGGCAACAAGCCTAAGACTAAAAATAACTCAATACGGAATAAATTACAATCCGTTTTTCAACATTTTAGTAATAACATTCACAATCTTATAGAATCTGAATGTAAAAATAAAACAACGGACGGATTTCCCTTCCGTTGATTCTATGCCGTCTAACAATATTCACGAGATTCTTGCTGAATCCGATTGTAGCGACATAGAAAAAAAATCTTCAAAAATTCCCGAAATGGACGCTTGTCGTTCTGGGAAGAAACATCAATCTATGCCATCAGTGACGGTGATGATTTCCGACTTCAAAGCATTCCGTACTCAACTTTCTACTTTTCTCCCGGAAGTAAAAGTCTCATTTCAAATCGGACGAAGAGGAGAATGTCGAGTCCTGATTGATGGATTGGAAGATTACGAACGTCTTATCCGATATTTGTCCGAGAAACTTCATAGATTGTTTTTCATATGATATAAAATAAGACAGACCCTTCAAGGCTCTCTTGAAAGGTTTATCAAATGATCAAAGTACTGATGAAATTAAAAATGAACTAAAAGAATTGCTTGGTTTTGCCCCTTCCCAAGTAATACTTATAAAAAAAAAGTGCATGGTACTTTTAAACCACGCTCTGGAATTTCCCATGAACTTTACTTAATACACTTCAATCAAAGTGATGTAAACAATTTGAAAACTTTAGAAAAAGTACGTTTCATTTCCCACATTAAAATTCATTGGGAACATTACAAACGGCATAATCGTATTGCAAACTTAACGCAATGTCGTCGTTGCCAAGGCTTCGGTCATGGAACCAAAAATTGTCATACGGATATACGGTGTTTGAATTGTGGTAAATCTCATTCGAAAGACGTTTGTCCAATGAATGAAACCACTGATAAATTTTCATGTTCAAATTGCGATGGAAATCATAAATCCAATTATTTGAAATGTCCTGTCAGAGAAAAAATTTAAACGCTTGTTCGCTTCGACAACGAGTCAAATCAACGATCTTAAATTTACAGAACATACCTGAAAATCAAAAATCTGTTATAAATGCCACGCCTAATTCTTCTAAGGCACTTATTTCTTAGAATTTAAAGCAAAAAACAGGCACGCCTCCCAATTCGTCTTCTAACGAAAACAATTTATTGACAGGTAGATCGACCTCGTCATCATCTTCCTCTAATGTCACTTATGCCAGTATAACAGGTAGAAATCTACCACTTAATTCTTCTAATGTAAATATCCAAAACACAGGACCGCCTTGCAGTTCATCTTCTAACGAAAACAATTTATTAATAGGTAGATCGGCCATATCATCTTCTTCTAATGGCAGTTCTAATGGCAGTCTACCTAAAAATATTCCTTCAATGCCATTCGCTTCTTTAAATGAAGTTGATTTAGGCGATATAACTGAAAAAAAACTGATCTACCTACAAGATCAACTTTTTCAAATGATCATCCGAATGAATTCGACTTCATCACTTTCTGAAGCATTTAAAATCGGATGGCAATTTGCAAATATTATAATGAATTTAAAATCTAACAGTGATGTTAAACAATTATTTGAATATTTTAAATTGGAATGCTCGATCTTTAAAATCGAGTGAAGATGAATTTCATAATTTTCTCAAAGTTCACAGAAACTTTTCTTAAACCAAATGTCAAATTGAAAAACAATCCAGATTATGTGGTTCATCGATTTGACAGGTTTACTGGAATGGGTGGTGGAGTTTCCATTTTTGTCCAACGGCAAATTAAACATCGAATTTTACCTTCTTTTAATACTAAAGTTATTGAAAGCTTGGGAATCGAAGTTGAAACCATTCATGGAATTTATTTCATCGCTGGAGCATATTTGCCATTCCAATGCACCGATGAACAATTAAATTTCTTTAAAGGCGATTTGCAAAAACTCACAAGATATCGACCGAAATTTTTCGTAATAGGGGACTTAAATGCTAAGCATGTCCAGTGGAATTGTAGGCAAAATAACAGTAATGGTAAAATACTTCATAATCAACTCTAAGCTGGTTACTTCACAGTTCTTCATCCCAGTAATCCGACTTGTTTCTCTTCCGCGAAAAACCCGTCTACAATTGTTCTGGTTCTAACAGATCAAAGTCACATTTGTAGTGAACCGATTACACATGCTGACTTTGACTCAGATCATCTTCCAGTAACATTCAAACTTTCCAACGAAGCTATAATTAATCCAATTATAGAACTATCATAGAGCTAATTGGTTGGATTACAGACCTCACTTTGAAAATCATGTGGATCATGAAATTATTTTAGAAAGTTCTGCGGACATCGATATAGCAATAGATAATTTGAATCATTACATTATCGAAGCTAGAAATCTTTCAGTTCCCAAAGCTCAAACTAAATTAAATTCTCCTATCATCGATAACAATCTTCAACTGCTCATTCGATTGAAGAATGTTCGTCGACGACAATATCAACGTTCTCGTGGTCCTGTTATGAAAAACATAGTTAAGGATTTACAAAAAGAAATTATACATAGATTTACTCTTTTGCGAAATGAAAATTTCGCTAAAGAAGTTGAACAAATTAAACCATATTCTAAACCTTTCTGGAAACTTTCTAAGGTTCTTAAGAAACCTCAGAAACCAATTCCTGCTCTCAAGGAATGAAATCAAATACTTCTTACAAATGGCGAAAAAGCTCAAAAACTTGCTCAGCAGTTCGAGAGTGTACACAATTTTAATTTGAACGTTGCTTAGCTTACTTCCCAAAAAAATGGAAAAACGCTAAAGTAATCCCTATCCTCAAACCTGATAAAAACCCAGCAGAAACATCAAGTTATCGACCAATTAGCTTACTTTCTTCTATCAGTAAACTTTTTGAAAAAAATATCTTGTTGAGAATGATGTCTCACATAAATGAGAATTCAATTTTTTTACCAGAGCAGTTTGGATTTCGTCATGAACATTCAACTGCTCATCAACTTGTCAGAGTAACGAACATGATAAAAGCAAATAAATCTTCTGGGTTATCCACTGGAGTTGCTCTTCTAGACATAGAAAAATCATTCGCCAGTGTTTGGCACAAAGGTTTAATAGCAAAAATGTCTGATTTCCAGTTTCCTAATTATTTGATCAAAATGATTCAAAATTATTTAACTTATCGCACTCTACAGGTGAGCTATCAGAATTGTAAATCTGAATTGCTACCCGTACGAGCCGGTGTTCCGCAGGGTTCGAGCGTAGCTCCAATCTTGTATAATATTTTCACTTCTGATCTTCCAAATCTACCCGTTGGTTGTCAGAAATCGGTATTCTGTGACGACACAAGTCTGTTAGCCACAGGTAGAAATCTAAGAGTGATCTGCAGTCGCCTACAAAGAAGTTTAAATATTTTCAGTGATTATCTGTCAAAATGGAAAATTAAACCAAATGCAGCAAAAACGCAATTAATTATCTTTCCTCACAAGCCAAGAGCTTCTTTTCTTAAACCAAACAATAATCACATTCTCAAATTGAATGACTTGGAATTGACGTGATCTAATCAAGCTAAATACTTAGGTTTAACGTATGACAAAAAACTTACTTTCAAGGATTACATTGAAGGATTTCAGGTAAAGTGTAATAAATATATTGAATGTTTATATCCTCTTATAAACAGAAATTCTAAGCTCTGTCTAAAAAACAAATTGTTAATTTATAAACAAATTTTCAGACCAGCCATGCTTTATGCAGTACCAATTTGGTCAAGTTGTTGTTCCACCAGGAAGAAAACGCTTCAAAGGATTCAGAATAAAATTCTGAAAATGATTTTGAAGCGTCCTCTCTGGTTTAGTACAAATGAGTTACACAGACTCACAAATATAGAACCATGAGATGTAATATCACATAATATTATAAACAAATTCCGACAAAAATCGATGCAATCTTCAATTGAATCGATTCGCTCTCTGTACTGGTTAGTAAGTTAGTATATAAGTTCCTTTTCCCCATTACACAATACAAGTAGGTTTAGAATTTTCCCTACACAAAAATCTCAGAATTGCGGAAGCAAATGATGTCCTCATGGTAATAACCAAATCATATATATATATATATATATATATATATATATATATATATATATATATATATATATATATATATATATATATATATATATATATATATATATATATATATATATATATATATATATATATATATATATATATATATATATATATATATATATATATATAATAGGGCTGAAAAGTCACCACTTGTGGCTAAACACCCAATTTTATTAAGATTCAAATTTAATTTTAACTCATATACCAATAAATAGTATTAATAAAAAAATAAAAAATACTTATACCCTGACATTCACAACAACTTTCCAACAAACAATACCGCTCTATATATATTTGTTTTTTGATAAAGGCATAATTCTGTTAATTAAAATGTGTATTAAAATACATTAACTACATCTGATGGAGTGATTCGGAGTTGAAAAATTTGCAGTTTGACAAATTTTGAATTCCCGCATTCTTCAAAATACTATAATTTGCCAGTTACTTGAAGATCAAATCGGTTTGTCTGTATTAAGCGAATGATTTATGTCATGCATTTTTTCAAAGCGCCCCTGGCGGTACAGTTCACAACTAATTGTCTGTCAAACTACACTAAATTGTTGGTCTAAGTATCTACAACAAGTTTGCCGAAGATTGTGTGGCTCTATCTGTCGACCGAAGCGAGATAACCGTTCACAGCCCCAATCAGTCGAAATCCCATATGCTCTGGGTCTCGCATATCGCGGTTTTCCGGGAAAACCGAATCCGCGTTGTACGAGTCCCCACTGTATATGTAAAAGAGAAGAATTTGATTTGTCGTTTGCGTCACTTATATCATCATATCTCCGGAACCGGTCAGGATAGCCACTTCGAACTTGATCAATAACTCAATAGTAGCTTTCAAACGAGTCTAAGTTTGTTGTAATTGGCTCGAGAAAATTGAGCGGTATGAAAAATCTCTTACAATCACACATACACAAACCGAGAGACATTTTCCAATCTCGTCTAGCTGAGTCGAATGGCATCACCTTTCTATAGAGGATGACAAAAACATTGATCGCAAGCTGGTGGCTCTCGTGAAACGGCTCCCTCGAGAAAAACATTGTCATTTCGCTCCTCTAGCTTATGTGGAATTTTGTCATTAATTTTATTCCTTTACTTAACGATTTACGACAAAAACTAAGGGTTTTTGTGACTTGAAAGAGATTTTTAATAACCGTACTCATTTTCCTGGCACTGTCTTTAGCTAATTATTACTTGTAACCAAAACACCTCGATAACTAAATAAAAGGTCGTAATTTGAAGGGGAAAAAGTTTTTTACCCCCAAATTTATGCTAGGGGCACAAAACCATTTTCATATGTTTACGTTTCGTCTTCGACTCATCAGTGCGTCAGCAGATTATGTAGAAAAATACTCGTGCTTCTGTTATTTCGAACAGCGCAACTGAACAGACGAGGCAGTAGACAACAGGTATCATCTTGTTGCGCCGAACTCTCGCTATGAATTTCACACTACCTGTACAGTGGCGGTGACATCACAGCCCTCCAGGCTTGTCGATACATGCGAATTGATAAGAAAAGAAAAACTCAAACATTATAGTTTCGTCTGTTGATTCATCTGTTCAACTATTAGTGTACTTACGATTTTGTGTATGAAAATTTTCTTTTGAACTCAACTCACTCGGTTTAAACAAATAGCCATTTTGCTACCTTTGAAACAAGGACTATTATTTTTTTTGTCATTTAGGCAAATTGCGGCATTTCTGAAAAAAAACCTTCTTAATCCACCTAGTAGTGAGATGATAGCTTTTTTATCAATCCGCATTTATTTTTGCCTTAATTTTCATTGGTGTTGTTAGTTTTCAAATTTATTTTCATGAGAAAACAGTCTAACATAAAATAGAATTTAAATTGGAACTCCAATGGACTTAATGAAATGATAAAGAAGTTTTATGTAAGGAAGGTCACGACAAGCAAGGATGTCGCGAACTGGGACATTGGATAGTCTTCCTTGGGTACGCAAGGAATTTATTAGTTGAGATCTGACTTCACGATACTTCACGCATGTCCAAACGACATGATCAATATCGCGATAACCTTCGCCACAAGCACAATGATTAGTCTCGGAAAGTCAAATTCGAAGGAGATGTGCATCTAACGTGTAGTGATTGGACATGACATCACACGAATGAAGTCCCTACTCACATCCAGTCCCCTGAACCATGCCTTTGTTGATATTTTAGGAATAATTGAGTGCATCCACCGACCCAGATCATCTTTATCTCAAGAAGCTTGCCAGCTGGCAAGTGTTCTCTGGCGAGACGAGCTATAGAATTCGTTGAAAGCAATCGGTCTCTCATAAATTTCACCCTCAATAGCACCACTTTTGGCTAATATATCGGCTCTCTCATTGCCTGGAATGGAGCAATTAGCCGGGACCCAAATTATTGTGATTTGATTTGTTATTATTAATTGTTATTCAAAATGTCGTTCAAGTTTTGTTTTATTTTTCCCAAAAAAACGGTTCATTTTTGCCAACAGTGTTTGAGCGAATGGCTTCAATTGCACTCAGACTATCTGTGAAAAGAAAATATTTTTTTTTTGTTTCAATTATAGAGGCTTTAACATTAATGTCATTCGCCTCTTCGGGCCAGGAAAACTTTCTGACCCTATGTGCGGGGTTGGGAATCGAACCCAAGCGGGCGGCGTGAAAAGCATCGACTTACCCATCACGCCATACCCGTCCCCAAAAGAAAATAATGGTTTGGAGATAATGTGACGATTACACTCAAACTATAATGAACTGCTGCTAACTCTGCTATATAAACAGATGCAGGTTCTTGAAGCCTAAATGAAGCCGAAACATTATTGTTGAACATACCAAACCCAGTAGTCTCTTCAATTCGTGATCGGTCCGTGAAGAACATTTCCTTAGAGTCAATATGCCTGAACTTACTTGAAAATATTTTTAGGATTTCCATAGAGCATAGGTGATCCGGGATTCCACGCTCTTCGCGCTGCATGGATGTGTCGCAAAATAAAGCTGAATCAGGACATTTAGGAGGCTATCACGGATAGGAACATATCTTGAAGGGTCGATTTCCTGTGACATATGGTTAAAATATACTGTCATGAATCTTGTTTGAGATTGGAGCTAAACTAGCCTTTCGAAGTTATTAATAATCAGGGGATTCAGTACCTCATATCTTATTAGCAGTCGCGATGAAAGCTCCCAAAAACGATCTTTCAATGGGAGAACTCACGCCAGAACTTCAAGACTCATTGTATGTGTCGAATGCATGCACCCTAGAGCAATTCACAAACAACGATACTGAATTCGCTCCAGTTTGATATTATGAGAGTTTGCAGCGGAACGAAAACAAACGCATCCATATTCCATTACTGAAAGTATCGTTGTCTGATGCAATTTTATTAGATCTTCCGGATGAGCACCCCACCAAGATCGTGTTATTGTTCGAAGAAAATTTACTCTTTGTTGGCATTTTGTTATCAGATACCATATGTGCCCTCCCCACGTGCATTTGGAATCAAACCACACTCCGAGGTATTTGAAAGTCAAAACCTGTTGGATCATTCTTCCCATCATATGAAGCGGGATCATGCTTTCTTGAAAAGACGACCAGCTCTGTTTTCTCCGCAGAGAATTCGATACACAGATGAAAAACCCGAACGGACAAGTTATCTAAGGTATCTTGCAATGGTTTTGGCAGATCAATAGCTTTGGGTCCAGTAACTGAAACCATGCCATCATCTGCCAATTGTCTTAGTGTACATGGGGATACTAGACAGCTGTCAATGTCATTCACGTAAAAATTATAAAGGAGCGGACTGAGGCATGAGCCTTGCGGGAGACCCATGTAGCTAATTCTGAATGTTACCAAATCGCCATGTGAAAAACACATGCATTTCTCTGACAAAAGGTTGTGCAAATAATTATTTATAATCGCTGGAAATCCATGTTGATGGAGCTTGTCTGAAAGCACATCAATGGAACTGAATCAAATGCTCCTTTAATGTCTAAAAATACAGATGTCATTTGTTGTTTTTGAGCGAAGGCAATTTAGATGTCAGACGAAAGTAATACAAGGCAATCATTCGTCCCTTTATTTCTACGGAAACTGAGTATCTGACAATAAACCGTTCGTCTCGACCCAAGTGTCGAGACGTCGAAGAATAATTTTTTCTGATGCAGAACAACATTGCAATGGGTCTATATGAGTTGTGATTGGAAGCTGGTTTCCCCGGTTTTTGAATGGCGATAACTTTCACTTGCCTCCAGTCAGGTGGAACAATATTTTGCTCAAGAAACTTGTTGAACAATTCCAACAAACATCTTTTTGCAAGGTCGGGCAGATTCTTCACCAAGTTGAATTTAATTCTGTCCAACCCAGGAGCGTTATTGTTACAAGACATGAGTTCTATGGATAATTCCATCATTGAAAAAGGGCTATCAATGGAATCATTATTTGGAGGAGACTCCCTAATAATGCTATGCGTAGGAACAGAATCTGGACAAACTTTCCTCGCAAAATCAAATATCCATCGATTCGAGTATTTCTCACTCTCATTTCCTACGTTACGATTCCTCATTTATCTGGCCGTATTCCAAAGAGTGCTCATTGAATTTTTTTGATAACTTGTCGACAAAATGTCTCCAATAGCTACATTTCTTGGCCCGAAGTATGCTCTTGTACTTGGTTTCTAAAGTCAAGAATTTTTCAATATTTTGAGGAGTTCCTCCTTCTCGTTTTAAAGACGTCTTGAAAGCATTTTGTTTCGCGTGTTTAGCATCTGAGCACTCTTTGTCCAACCAAAGGTTTGGAGGCCTTCTGTTAGACCATGGACCAAGAAATCGTTTGGTTTGGGCTTGTTCTGCGGCCTCCAGAATCGAACAAACGAGGAAGTCATATTCTTCAACTAGGGGGAGCTCTTCCATTGAGTTCAAGGTACTTGAGATACTACTTTGGTATTTAATCCAATCGACATTTTTTGTCAAATCATATGGAATATTAACTGAATTAGCGATGCCTTTGTTACTGCTAATTGAGATGATGATTGGTAAATGATCGCTACCGTGTAAATTAGGCAATATTTTCCAGGTGCAATCTAGTCGAATTGAAGTCGAGCAAAGAGATAAATCTAATGCACTTGGACGTGCAGGAGGTCTTGGGATCCGTGTCATGCTACCCATATTTAATAACGTCATGCTAAAATTGTCGCAAATATTATATATTAAAGATGATCTGCTATCATTGTAAACGGAACCCCACATCATTCCGTGCGAATTGGAATCTCCTATTATTATAGGATGATTATTGTGGTGCAGGGAGAGCTTCGACCATTTCATTACGCTGTCGCTGTCCAACTTGAGCTCCTGGAGGAATATATAACGAAACAATGCAAATGTCTTTTACTTTAGTGTTTATTTGACAAACAACCACACCACTAACGTATCATGTTAAAATTTTTAAAATTTAAGGCTATGTTTGATGTAAGTCATGTTCCGCACAAAACAAATACATCACATTTTTGACTGCAATATAACTTTAAATGAATCAAGTTTTGGCATGATGCTTCGACAATTCCACTGCAGGACAGTGATTGAATCATTTGCGGCGGATGATAAATTATCCATCAAATGATACAAAACCTGAGCGAACTGGCCATTGAACTGATAACTGTTTCAAAAAAGTTCTAGCTATTGGAAGGAATGCCGTTTCGATAGTCTTTAGAGGTTCAGGAATATTGAATGCTGCTAAAATCCATTCCACAATTTCCGAAAACTTCATTAATCCTGATGGTGGCTGTTAAACGGAGCCCACTGGATTATTTTCTTTTCTTGTGCTAGTTCCTGGATTGGTTTGTAAATTTGGCAAACCAGAAGGCACAGTTTTTGGTTTTAATTTTGGCTTTTTAGGTTTAACACGGGGATCTTTTTGTAAATTTAATAGATGATGGTGGTTCTCATTTTGCAAGTTTAAATCGATAATTATCGACTAGTTGAAATGTATTAACACGTTGACGGACAATTGCGGCTATAGCCGTCAAAGCGAAGTTCACAATGTGGCATGACTGCTATAGCCGTCCAAAACGAAACGGTCGTTTTTAGACACTACGGCTATAGCAGCACAAATGTGCACTTACTGGCGTATACGTAGAAGCATTGTTTGATTAAGAACTAACATTTCGTGTAAAACTCCCAAAAATACTTTGTTGCATACAAAAATTGCTTGTTTGAACCATTAAACCTGTCATTTACGTTTTTAAATTTTTGCTGTTATAGCCGCCATCGTCCTATCACTTAGTGTATAGAGTCCGCTGGCGCCATGACGGTTATAGCCGCAACCTATATAAAGGTACTAAATTAATCAAAATTAAGTTTATTTAAGCAGAAAGAGTAAAACTATACTTCTAACATTCTAAAAATCACAAAAACATATAGTGTCAATTTTCGAACTTCGCTTGTTCCTACTGTCCGTCAACGTGTTAAGATGTGTTTCAAACTATTAAAAATGGAAACTGAAAGAGGAAAGAATTAATTTTATTCGGTAATTGATATTTATTTATTCTGTATCTGTCGTTTTAGCTGTCATGACTGGTTTATCTTTCATTTATTATCTTGAACCAATGCAAATGTTTACATGAACCTCATTTGAAGGGCGCTATCTCATTCGATTGAGAGATATATTTTGTTACTTAGAGAGATCAACTGACGATGATGAACTATGTTTCGATTGAAAGAGGAACGATACGATAGGGGTACCAAACTTTCTTGTTTTGCCTTTCTTATATAGAAAGGCTATGCAATCACTGCACAGTGGTCCAGGAAGCAAAATTAGCAGGAAACAATTGTTTACGCTTTTATTATTGGGCTTAGAGATTTGAAGTCTTCGTCACATTAGTTGCAATTAATAAACTGCGTTTTTCGGCCATAGTGGTTTTAGGGTGGTCCTAAAGCAAACTATGAATTAAAAAAATATTTCAAAATCTGGATGAAATAGAACAATGCATCCTTCCACAATAATTTAGAATAATCAATTTAAGGCAACTTTGTCGAAAATATTGGTTGTGTATCTTTAACCGTTTTTACATTAGAACGGTTTACATATCCTAAGTTAGGGTGCTTCTTAAAAAAACAGTTTTTATTCAATAACTTTTTCATTTGAATTTTCTCAATAAAGTAATGTTCTAAGAAATTCAGGAGCATAAACAGGCGCAACTTTTGGTGGAAGAAGTTTTTTTTAATACTACCTGGTTCAATAGTTATGAAAGATTTTAACAAAAAAAAAATACGTCTTTTTTAAATAACGGTTTCCAAAAATGGCGCAATCCGAAAAAAAAAATTTCGATTGCATCTGATAGCTTATACATTTTTATATGATATGAGAAAAATTTGGAAAACAGTTATTTTTCTATCTCATTTAAATCAAAATTCCGTGCAAGTATTTTTGTACTTTATCATATAACATCTAGCTTAGTAATATACTAAGGAGTGTTAGAAAAAGGATATTTCATGACAAATATTTACAATCTATTCTTTGGTCATTTGTCGTACATATAATAAGATGTAACTTTTAGACTTTTTATCTTTCTTATAAAGAAAAGTTTTACAATCACTGTGAAAACTGATTTTTAAACAGAGGTCCATAGAGCCGAATATCATATACCAATCAAAAGTGTTTGTGTTTGTCACACTCAGTTTCAATGGGGATCTCAGATAAATCTCCTAAATTTCATTTCATTTATATGCAATTACATAGTGAAAAGCGCGCCATTGAAAGGAAGGGGATTTTCCAAAACTACTTAGTAAAATTAATTGGAACAGTATGTATATTAACGAGTATCATATTACAATATTAGATGCCGTGTATTTTCTAGAAGGAAAACTTTGTTAGTATTTTTGTTTGTTTTGTTTTTCAGAGAAATGATGGGATCGGAAGTCATTAGAAGCCTTAAGAACAGATCTTCTAAATTGACCTGCCTGTTGAATTTTCTTGTATTATTTTCCCTAAATTTTCGAATGCATTTGTTTCTCGTTTCTGCTGCTTCTTCTGAGAACATTCCAATTGGAAGAATTGCATATTGTACAATAGCGACTCCATGCACGAGTAATTTGTGTACAGTTGGTGACAAAGCGTACCAACCATACAACTTGTTGTATAGCTCATGTGTACTGTTCGTATATATTCCGAAAGACACCACATCGATCTTATTTTGCTGTAAATAATGATAGTATAACATAAAATCTTTCCAATAAATCATGATTCAGTCCTGTAATTTTAGCAACTATTTCTCTTCCTTCAAAAAACCGCCTCGCAACATTATCGCTGTTTGAATTTCCTCCCTCTGGACGAGGTTCACTGATTCGTAGACTCAATTGCTCTCGAAGAGCCGAACGGATAGATTTTTCATGATGACTCACTGCATTATTATTCTTTGAAACTTTCCACGATGGTTTCTCCAAGTACAAACGATAAGAAATCTTGAGAAGCAACTCCATAGTGCGAATATACGCATGAAGCGGAGAGAGTCCGAACTCGTATTTGGAAGGATCATCATCCGAGTCTACTGCTTCTTTTGGAAGATTAAGTTTCATTACGGATCGCCGACAAATGAAGCAAGCTTGTGAAGAAGTTCCCGGAAAAAAACTTGGAAAATCCCCTTCCTTTCCATGGCTACTTATAAGAAACACTTGGAAATTGATTTGTTGGCGCTTTTCACTATGTAATTGCATATAAATGAAATGAAATTTAGGAGATTTATCTGAGATCCCCATTGAAACTGAATGTGACAAACACAAACACTTTTGATTGGTATATGATATTCGGCTCTATGGACCTCTGTTCAAAAATCAGTTTTCACAGCGATTGTAAAACTGTTCTTTATAAGAAAGATAAAAAGTTTAAAAGTTACATCTTATTATACGTACGACAAATGACCAAAGAATAGATTGTAAATATTTGTCATGAAATATCATTTTTCTAACACTCCTTAGTATATTACTAAGCTAGATGTTATATGATAAAGTACAAAAATACTTGCACGGAATTTTGATTTAAATGAGATAGAAAAATAACTGTTTTCCAAATTTTTCTCATATTATATAAAAATGTGTAAGCTATCAGATGCAATCGAAAATTTTTTTTTCGGATTGCGCCATTTTTGGAAACCGTTATTTAAAAAAGGTGTATTTTTTTGTTAAAATCTTTCATAACTATTGAACCAGGTAGTATTAAAAAAATCTTCTTCAATCAAAAGTTGCGCCTTTTTATGCTCCTGAATTTCTTAGAACATTACTTTATTGAGAAAATTCAAATGAAAAAGTTATTGAATAAAAACTGTTTTTTTAAGAAGAAACCTAACTTAGGATATGTAAACCGTTCTAATGTAAAAACGGTTAAAGATACACAACCAATATTTTCGACAAAGTTGCCTTAAATTGATTATTCTAAATTATTGTGGAAGGATGCATTGTTCTATTTCATCCAGATTTTGAAATAATTTTTTAATTCATAGTTTGCTTTAGGACCACCCTAAAACCACTATGGCCGAAAAACGTTTATTAATTGCAACTAATGTGACGAAGACTTCAAATCTCTAAGCCCAATAATAAAAGCGTAAACAATTGTTTCCTGCTTATTTTGCTTCCTGGCCCACTGTGCACTGTGAAAACCGACTTTTTAACCGAGGCCCGGAGGGCCGAATGTCATTTACCATTCGACTCAGCTCGACGAACTGAGCAAATGTCTCTCTTTTTTTTTTTTCTCTCTCTCTCTCTCTCTCTCTCTCTCTCTCTCTCTCTCTCTCTCTCTCTCTCTCTCTCTCTCTCTCTCTCTCTCTCTCTCTCTCTCTCTCTCTCTCTCTCTCTCTCTCTCTCTCTCTCTCTCTCTCTCTCTCTCTCTCTGTGTGTGTGTGTGTGTGTGTGTGTGTGTGTGTGTGTGTGTGTGTGTGTGTGTGTGTGTGTGTGTGTGTGTGTGTGTGTGTGTGTGTGTGTGTGTGTGTGTGTGTGGGTGTGTGTTTGTGTAACAAAAATATGCACTCACTTTTCTCTGAGGTGGCTAAACTGATTTAAGATTCAAATGAAAGATCTCATGGTCCCATAGCCTTTTCAGAGATGGCTCACAAACTTAGATTAAAATAAAAGGACTAACAATCCCATAGCCTGTTATTGAATTTTATTTGGATCCGACTTCCGGTTCCGGAGTTACATGGTAATATGTGAAAATTAGAGATTTTCGGGTATTTTCGATTACACTCATTCGGTTCAAGTACTGAAAAGAAGAAAAATGTTTTTAATACTGCGATTTTAAGTGGCCACGAAATTAACATGAACACATTTCTGAAATTTAAATCAAGAAGCAGATTCGTTTCCACTCCATTTGAAAACGTAAAGATTTTTGTCAAGCGTGTTCTTGTACACAATTTATCGATGAACTGTTTAAAATTATAATAAAAAATTCTGTGTTTTCATGTATTGTTGCAAGTCTAATACAATTTACGTCATCCATATGTGTAGTTTTAATCAAAGGCTTTTAGGCTCTGCAGTTTTCATTGTAGTACTGTCTTATATTTAATGTAGGAGATATTGCTTTAGTTTTAAGATACCAGAAGCAACCCATTCTTTGTAGTATTCATAATCTATTTAGGTACTCATTTAGGGGTTAGCCAAATTTTGTGCTAGGGCACATAAACGTTTTTATTATTTTTACGTTCCGTCTTCGACTCATCAGTGCAGAGCAGTTCAAACTAGTGCTAAACTCTGCAGTTCAATTTCAACCGCTAAGCAGGTACTATTGAAGAGTCAAATACACGCTAATAGCACGAGATTGTGATGCTTTTGGCATATTCTGAATACTTTCAAGGTGTTTGGAAAATTTTTTCCATTTACTTGAGTTAGATATATGGGTAAAAACATTATTCGCTCATTATTATTAAGCAAATAAGCTTTTTTCTACGACGTTTGCTGTTCACTGGATTTAGAAATTTGATTACAGTTATTGGGCATAGGTTAGTTTCGACCTACTTTTGTTATTTTAAATAAATACCACGCAACTTTCAATTAATATGCTTTTTAAACAGTTCGACTTGTACATAATACGCCAAACGCACAAAATATATAATACATTAGAATAAAAATCATCAATATTAATACTAATATGTATTTTTATTATGATTTGTTTATGGAAATCTGAGATGTTATCGATAACTACCTTTAAATAAAAAAGAAACGTATTCGAAAACTCATAGTCGATAGTAATAAGGCTTTCGACCATTTCTTATCGAGTTCAGTTGTTTACGATCTCGATTGTTTTGGTTCCATAATGGCAAAACTTCTCGATAATCTAATACTTCTTCGAGTGAAGTCGAACAAAGCTCGATGATCGACTTTGAATCGAGAACCATAATACGAAACGTGGTCGATTCGATAAAATTTTAGTCGAATCGAGATACATAATGCCACCCCAGGTACAAATCCCATAAAAATGTCTGATAAATTCTTCTAGTTTGCAGAGCTTGTTAGTTTGTGGGCATAAAAACTTAATTTGGCACTACTGGCACTACCCCCCTTTTCCTGTTCCGGAAGCACCAAAAGTGGTGAAGAAAAACTCCACAAATAGAACTCACTTCGTTTTCCCTGCGATGCTTGAATCGATTTTCACAAATCTTGATTTCAATTAAAGCTCATATTATCTTTAAAAATACTGTGAAATTTCATCCGGATCCGACTTCCGGTTCCGCAGTTACCGGGCGATGAGTATTAAAGTTTTCAGATCGCCATATAGGACGATAATATGTACCACAGCGAAAGAAGAAAAATCACAAAACAAATGATGTGTGCTTTGTTCTATTTCGTACACGCTGTGAAGGAATCGAAACGGTTACGGATTTCTGCTAATGGTGTGTGATATTGGTAAAAGACGGCGCTGCGGTTGATAAAAGTTTTAGCTATTCTATGATAAGTGCTATTGAAAGAATAAACGAATGTCATTGAATTCAAATTTATTTGAAAAAATATTCTATTTTCACAGCCAATAGTGCAGTAATACCGTGCCGGTGTTGTAATGATGTCAATAATAATAATAAAAGTAATAATCCTACTACATGTTTTATGCTGCTGATTCATGCTGTTTAGCTTGACTTACATATGCAGAAGTAACAGAAACGCAGGTTCGCTTCGTTTGTTCGATTTCGTCTAATTGGTTTATTCGAAATAAAGCATGAGATAGTAAGTCTAGGTTTAACTAGGTTCAAAACTGTTTCAATTTGTAGGTCATAATTGTTGCTGACAAACAAACCAACTTCGGCTATTTCGGTCATCTGAATCCGGTTTTGGAAGAATTGGAAATGGTGATTAAACACTGTAAAAGGGTCTCACTCGCTTTCCTTCAAGTTGGCCACATCGGTTTTCACAAACACATAGGTTCAAAGGAAAAGTCTTACAGTTTCATACGGAATTCCTAAATTTGTTGTAGATACTACTTCCGGTTCCGGAACTACAGGATTTGTAGAGTTTGTTAGATTAGGTCCGAACAAACTCTCCTATTTCTATTCAATGAACAGTTGTTTTCGCGAAATCCACAGTTATATTTATGATGTTATGAGTAATATAAGAAAGGCATCATTACACCACTAGGTGGATTAAAACAGATTTTCATTTAAGAGTCAACGAAAAGTATTTTAAAAGTTTCACAGTAATATATGAGAAATATATTAAACGCACTACTAGGTGGACCAAGTACATTTTTCAGACTGTGATTTGGTGTGAATTCTGGTTCTTATAATTTTAGTCTAATTTTTTTTAATATTTTTGTAACTACTGGAAGCAGTCAAAGTGTTTATAGAATAATAGTATTTTACTATCATTTCACTCTGAGCTTTACTGGGAATGGAACAATAATTATTCTGATATATTATTCATATTATATCAAAGGAAAATATGCACTATTCTCGTTATTCCATTGAGCCAGTTTACCGCCGAAACATATCCTGTCCAACAATTTGAATTTTACCCACTGTTTCATCCGAAAACTGAGATGAGAGAGGAAGATAGAGAGTGAGAGAGAGAGAGCGACAACGAATTTCTCTGTATGCGCCGATGTACCGGACAATAACAGTTGGGTAGGTTTTTCTCCGAATGTTTCGCCTTCTTATCAGTTTGCGTTTTCCACATCCACGCGCTAGCATTCGGCTCGTCTCACACACATACAGCAACGCTCGGGCGAAAAATTGTTCTGTAGCGCAGGGTATTCGCTGGAGAGCTCCTGCATTGGAAGGACATTTGTTCCGCTGCTGTCGCCGTGCGCGAATCTTCTGCGAGTCAATGTTGCGGTGATTTGGATTTGGTCTGGAATTTGGTGCACCATAGAAACCACCCATTCCGACGGTGGCGGGTGGACAGGACTTGCTGTCACTCGATCATTTCCCCACCTCTAAAACCTCGATCGAACTCTTTGTGTTGTGGTATAGTGTTTTCTCTTTATTGTGGAACGGTGAAAATTCGATTGAAACTTTCTGAAATTCCAAAAGTGCTGGGAAAAGAAGCACAGTATCATTAAAAGTTGATTTGTTCGTTTTGTGCCAGTTGTTTCTGCAGGGCTGCTCTGAAAACTGGTGAACACTGAACGAGAAAAACCGGAGGAAAATATTGAAGCAGAGTGCATCCACTGAATGATTTATCATGAGTGACACGGAAACGGAAAAAGTAATTATACTTTGTATATCGATTAATGTTTCGTTCTTGTACGGTTTTGATTTTGTTTGGTAATTATAAAATTTGTGATAATGAAATATCGATCGTTCGCCTCGTGACCGTGCTTTGTATGTCACTGGCGAAACATATGTCGCATATGTGGTACATGGAGGAAAAATTAACGTGCTAGTAAACTAATGCCACCGATAACCCAAAAAGATAGCCGTGAAGTGTGACAATTTCCAGCAATAGCGGAAGAAGGAACCGCGCGGTGGAACTGTCACGTTTGCCATTTGCCGTCTCCTACTTATTAAAATTCATTGCCGCAGGTGGTTTTTTGCACCGCCGTACGATTTTCTATGCATTTCACGTTACTCCAGCTCAGGTTAGAAGCGCCAATGTGCTTCGGCGAACTGATATTGAGAAGTACATTGTTCCAGCAAACGCGTAAGGTAAGGTTATTCTATAAGTGAGTCTAACAACGACGGTGATGACGACGACCGAATCCACCCTGGCCACCCACTGCGAATCGGAGATATGACGGAGTGTACTTCTGGAAATTCGTACATTGCAATGAAGACCGATTTCGGTTGGAATCGCACAAGTGTGGACGATATCAACAATGTTTTCGTAGTTCGGATCGTAGATTATCACTATTTGAGGGATTTACAGATTTATTGATTTATTTGTCTTTTGTTTTCAAGAACATAATGATATTATGAATGATTTTGCATATATACCAAGACAATCTTGTTAACCACGACGAAAAAATGGCAGTTCGTGTAATCTTATGACAAGTTGTATACTTTTTCGAAATTCGTTAGACTTGGAACATAATTAATTCATGTTTGTTTCATAGGATTTGACATTATTTAGCTTTTTCATGGAATTTATTTATCTATTTTTACTGGAGCAGCATATAAATATCAGTGTTAAACTTCCCCGCCACTCATCATTTCAATAAAACCTGCTGTGCATCCAATAATGATTACTAAGTATTCATGTTTGCTCTTTCTCGTGCGCAAAGGATATGCAATCACTGTGAAAAGCAACTTTCGAACCGAAACCCGGAGGGTAATGCTTCAGATATTATTCGATTCATCTCAAAATGTCGGTGTGTGTGTGTGTGAATGTAGCAAAAATTTGCACTTGATTTTCTCGGAGATGGCTGAATCGAATGGCACAAACTTAAATTTAAATGAAATGTCCTACTTTTCAGTAGAACGCTATCGAATTTTATCCAAATCCGATTACCGGCACAACAAATTGGTAAATATGTTCACTCAATCTTCCCAGAGATGGCTTAACCACAAAACATTTCGGATAAATCGTATCGTATCGTTTCTGGCTTCGGAAGTTCTGCAAATAGTGGTCAAAAACCTTCGACATTCGGAGCGACAAAGCGAAATAAGGGTAGAATTCTTCCAAATTTGGCTCAGAACTGTTTCAATTTGTAGGTTATGTCAGTTGCTGGCCAAACGAAACCAGTTGAAATTGCATATTGAACAAAATGCATGACAGTTGGGAGTCGTGCAACATAAACTGATTTAGAGCATGAAATGATCAATAACGTAGATGACCACGCCTATGCAGGTCACTGCAGGAATGTTAGCTTAACAGTTGTTGCTACTAGTGACCGAGGATCACGGCGGATTAGTAGTATTAGTGGGGCGAGGAAATGATCAGGATTTATCTTGGTAGATAATGTGATTCACTTATTCCTCAGAAAAATAGAAAAATAACAAATAAGTATTTGAAATAATAATATTTGTAGAGCGAAATGATAGTTTAGTAAAATAGAGATGTGTAAACCAGTAAACCAGATGTGAAACGTCGAAAAAATGATTACTGAAATTAGGAAAAGAGAAACATCTGCATTGGCATTGGAAAAGAGAAACATCTGCAGTGGCCTTTAAAGATTTGGAAGCAGGAACCCAGTAGATCAAGTCTTGGTTACATTTTTTTACCTCCGGATTCCCCACGGCCTCTAGACTGATTCGGTGCGGAGGAATTTAATAGGTACTATCAATCTCCCAGTGGATCCCATCCCCGATTCCGGTCTCTTCCGGTTCATCTTCTCAGACTTCACTGCACCAATTTTCATAGATTTAGCCTCAAATTTAAGGCCTTATAGTCTTAGAGACTGCTGCTGAATTTCATCCGAATCCTACTTCCGGTTGCGGAATTACAGGGTGAAGATTGTTTGAAATTTCAAATCTTCAATTAGAGCTACAATGCAAAAATTCTACTACGTTTCAATTTTCCGCACTTTATTCTTCACATCCTTGCTCTTCCTTGAGTACTATGGCTCTATGATTTCATATTCTTTCTTCTCTTATAATCTCTAGTTAGTTTGATATCGTTAAAAACCGACAAAAGTAAAAATTACTGACTGACCAGCAGTCATAAATAAAAAAGTAAAAAATATATTTTTAGATTTGCACGGTAAAACCTTTCCCCTAAAAAAATGGGTAATAAAAGCTGAAAAGTCGTACTAAATTTGTAACAAATTTAGATATAATATTGATATTTACATATCAAGGTCTGTAACAGTTTTGTTATCATCTAGGGTAAATTGAGTTATAATTTTTGTTATTTTAACTATTAACGAGGCCAAGATTATGACTAATTTAGATAGAAAAAAACGAAACA
This sequence comes from Malaya genurostris, assembly GCF_030247185.1. NCBI lineage: Eukaryota > Metazoa > Arthropoda > Insecta > Diptera > Culicidae > Malaya > Malaya genurostris. The sequence continues at coordinate 87,654,071 of NC_080572.1, read as the reverse complement.
ACCCCACATACAATTTTGTTCTCCCGTGTTGATCGGGACGTACTACTCATAATGAACTTCGAATGGCTAAAACACTGTCTTGGAAATGCGATTTCACATTTGCTATATTAAATGTGAAAATGTTTAATTTTCAGATGAACCATCGATTTCACGAGAAATAGAAAAGAAATACAGTATTTAGTCTAGTGTGTTCTGTTTTGATTTCACGATACATAAGCATCGTTGATTCAACAATATATGAAAATTTGGAATGATCTCACCGGTATTCACACTCGCAGTTCGTCCGACAATGTAATTATAACACCGTGATCGAACGTCGATTCTGCTGCCTACATTGGAAGATGTCACCGAAAATTCGTTATAGCCACAACTTCAGCTATTTACCGCGAGACGGCGCACCACTACCAAAAAAAGGAAAATGTTTAGCACTCGCGCTTTTGATGGTCAGAAACACGACGGTTATTGTCCCGTATTAAATTTTCGAAATGACGCTAACAAATAAGTAACCTTTGGGACTCCTGACATCTGTCATTAGCACAACACTCTTTCTGTCACAATAAGGCCTACCACACTCACTTATTACTCGGTCAAAAGATTCATCAATCGATTTTGCCACTCGAAAAAAAACTATAAACAGCACCTGCTTCAATATTTCGTAAAACTGGTATATTTTTCAGACATTTCCTTATTTAAGATACAAGTAGTTGGCAGCTACATTCCAAGGAATTAAAAGCATCAACACTCGTAAAGTGATTCGGAAGGCGAAAATCTAAAACAACAATAATCCGGATGGCGCAGCCCGAGCGAAGCAAAGCGCAAGAATACAGAGCAAGAGAAAAATGTGACCGTACGCGACGAGTGGTCTACACGAACTGCTCCGGTTATACCAGAAATAGTGGTCAAAAACTCCAGAAAACGAACTCCCTTCAATTTCTCAGAGACGCTTGAGCTGATTTTTAGCATTAGCATTAGCATTAGAGACCGCCCGTGTGTTGCTACTCCGTTATTGATCTGGACCAATTGAGATTGCAAAATGATTTTTTGAAGTAACATGTTTGGGAATAACACATTGTTTCACACTGTGCAAACTGTATTGAACCATGCATGCTGATCAATACCGACGCCGGCCACGTCCGAATGCAGATCTACTTGGGAGGGAAAGGATTGTTAGTTCGATGCATGTTACTACTAGGAACCGAGGAATCCTCTGCATTCCCACATGCATCACAGGAGAGGATACTTTGTTAGTAAATGTTTTAATAATGTTATCATGTGTTTATTGCTCTGGGTAGCCGGCTACCAAGAATGTTTTAAAGTATTATCGTTTTATGTGTTACTTTGTGCTGGCAATATAATGCACGAAACAGTCAATCTCCGAAATTGACAAAACTCCGGACAGCCGGCTGTCGAGTATGCAGTCACTCGTTTATGCATCTACCTTTCGCGTTTTTTTTAGTCATGCAAAAAAACACATGCGGATTGATAAAAAAAAGGTATCATCTCACTGCTAGGTGGATTAAGCACGTTTTTATAAATGAAACTACGTGATACAAAATAAACGAGCGAATAGGATTTAGACAAAAAAGTTGATTCATTGCATTGAAATATTCTAAACAGTTGTTATAAAATCATTTTAAATCACCAATTAAAGGTCAACAGATTTCACGCGCGTCTTGATTCATCATTATTTCCACTTTATTATTTTAATTAGTTATTAAAATTATTAAATTAAAATTATATTGGTTGATCTGGGCAGTCGGCTACCGAGAAAAATATTAATTTATTGTTTGAAATATTATTATCAAGTGTATTTTTTTACTGGCCCTTATTACCGTTCTCACTTCCACTTTCACATTCACTTCACTTACATGTCACTTCACTTGATTTTACCTATTACCAGTATCACGCATAGTGAAGTGATTACTGTTATGGAAAAAAATATTTTTTCAACAAAATATTGGTGGCGTGATGTTCATAATGGCATCAAGTTCATCCAAGTGAATACTTCTGTCTTTAAAGCGACTTGCGTAATAAGGACCTACATTCACTTCACTTGATTTCCACCGTGAAGTGATACCCATAGTAAGGGCCACAGTCGCTTCACTTGGTTTTCACCGTGTAGTGATACCGGTAATAAGGGCCACTATGTATTCAATATACCGATAGATGTTATCTCTGTTATTAACTTTGTAATATCAACGGATTTGCGCAATAGTTGATTTTTATTATTCATTTTATAATCCTGAAAGACAATCAATAACATGGAAGAAGAAAACATTCCAAAACTTTTCTCCGAAGCTAAACGGAAATTGATAGGTTGAATGAAAAGATAATTTAGTAAAATAGAGTAATCAGAAGTGAAACATTGAAAATATCTAATAACTGAAAGGAAAAAGAAACTCCTGCAATTGTCGCCTTTTACGACATGGAAGCAGGAACCCAGTGGATCTATTCTTGGTTAATTTTTTCCGCCGGATTCCACACGGCATCTAGGCTGGTACAGTCCGGAGAGAGCTAATAGGTACTATCAATCTCCTAGTGGACCCCAGCCCCTTCTCAGAGACGCTTGAGCTGATTCTCGAAAAACTAACCCGAATGACCAGCCGGTTAAAAAGTCCTTAATAAAAAAATCAAACTGTCAGCGACAAGGCAAAAAATTTTTTTTCCCAAATTTGTCTCAAAACTGAAAACAATTTGAAAATGTTATACTAATTTAAGCCCGAACAAACTTTCTTGATTTTATTAAAGATTCATTGGAGAGTTTTATCAAGAATTTTGGAAGGCATCACTACACAACTACGTGGATTAAAACAGTTTCGTTGTTTGTTAAGTATTAATTCTTTCAAATATAGCATAAAGCATGCTTGTGGATGTTCATGGTGATAATGAACTGAAATCGAGAGACATTGAAAGGAGATTTTTCACTTGCGAGTAACTGATTCAAAGGCAACAAAAAAAGGGTTTTTTATTTTACATCGAATTGTTACTGGGGATGAAAAACGAATATTCTTTGATAACCCCAAGAAGAAAAAATATTACGCTTTGCCCGGTCAATTGTTGCCATCGATCTCAACATCAACACCAAAGCTGAATATTCATGGTTCGATGGTCATGTTGTGCATCTGGTGGAACCAAAAGGGGGTTGTGTACTATAAGCTATTACAACCAGGCTATACTAAAACGGGCGATCGGTATAAGCTGCAATAGATGCGAGAAAAATGGCTGGAATACAACCAAAGACACGAAAAGGTAATTCTCCTGCATGACAACGCTCGACCTCGTGGCGCAAAAGTCGTGAAAAATAATTGGAATCGCTGAAGGAGGACATTTTGCCGCACCCGCCGTATTCTCCTGATATAGCTTTTTCTGAATACTGGTTGTTCCGACGGATGCAGCACGATCTGACAGAAATCAAAAATTGATTTCAAGCTTGGATCATCTTAAACGATGAGAAATTTTATCGAGATAGAATTCGAAAATTGCCTGAGAGGTGGGAAAAAGTAGTAACTAGCGATGGACGATACTTTGATTAATCTTTAAATTCTTTCTATTTTGAAATAAATGCGCTTTTGACCAAAAACAAAAAAAACAACGGGCCGAATCAATTTGTACTCCCAATACATTTCTTCAACAATATAACTATTTTACTCATGAGACACTAGCAGTTCAGTTTGAATTGGTTTTTATTCAAGTGCTTTCTTCAGTAGTGAAGCCGCATTATTCCGTTTTACGTTTCGCCTACAACTCTTCTGTGAATAGTAGTACTGGTGCCACTTAGAAGTTCAACATGGTCTGCTAAAGGGTTTGTTTTGTTTCGAGACATAAAGACAGTTGTTAAAATCATTCACGTAGAGTAAACGTCTGCTTACCGGTTCAAGTTGAAATGCTAAGTGGCAATGGCAATTCAGCTCCGAACTGATATGTGCTGCGTAGTCAAAAACGTTCATTAAAGTTGGTATTATAATCAAATTCAGTGTTGATAATTATTGAGTCTACAAGTTTTGTATATAGTTTTATGGTAGGCACTTGGTACAACGAATTTCTTTCCTGAAAGGGTCACTTCAGCGAAGACTCTTCCGCCTACAGGGTAATTTCGCTGAAACATACAGTAGTCTTGAAGAAGTATTCAAATATAGAAACACAGTTTTTCTTTACGTTTCGTCATTGATTCTTTACATTAAAAACAGTTTATATTGTACTGTATATAGATTCAGGACCCTAATACTAATTTGTTATGTTCCTGCAGCAGATATTTCGAAGTTTCAAAATAAGTTCATTCCGTCACACGAATGAGGTACAAATACTCAATTCGAAAGAACCGAAGATTCTACGAATTTTATATGAATTTAAAATAAATTTTCTTAGAGTTTATCCTAACACTTCAACGTTCATATGATGAATCGAAGGATCAGCAGAGTGTCGATGAAAATTGTTGCCTTGCGGTCGACGTTAGAGCGAATCAGTTCTATGTATGTCGTTGTTGGTTGTGTGAAAGGGTCTGTGGTCTGTTTAAATATCAGAATCAAAGAATACTACCACATACAAGGGTGGAGCTAACGCGAGTAACGCGGAACAGTCCGAAATAATAAAACCACTTCGAAAAAATAATTAAATTTACTGTTTGTATTTTGTTCTAACCAATCCAATGATAACTAGGGGCTGGGGTCCACTAGGAGATTGATAGTACCTATTAGCTCTCTCCGGACTGTACCAGCCTAGATGCCGTGTGGAATCCGGCGGAAAAAATGAACCAAGAATAGATCCACTGGGTTCCTGCTTCCATGTCGTAAAAGGCGACAATTGCAGGAGTTTTTTTTCCTTTCAGTTATCAGGTATTTTCAATGTTTTACTTCTGATTACTCTATTTTACTAAATCATCTCTTTATTCAACCTATCAATTTTCGTCTAGCTTCGTAGAAAAGTTTTATTAGGAATGATTTCTTCTTCCATGTTATTGATTGTCTTTCAGGATTATAAAATGAATGATAAAAATCAACCATTGCGCAAATCCGTTTATATTACAAAGTTAATAACAGAGATGACATGTATCGGTATATTGAATACATAGTAAAAAACACTTGATATTAATATTTCAAACAGTAAATTAATATTTTTCTCGGTAGCCGGCTGCCCAGATCAACTAATATAACCAATTAATAATTTTGATAAATAATTAAAATAATAAAGCGGAAATAATAAAGAATCAAGACGCGTGTGAAATCTGTTGACCTTTGTTTGGTGATTTAAAATGATTTTATAATAACTGTTTAGAATATTTCAATGCAATGAATCAACTTTTTTGTCTAAATCCTATTCGCTCGTTTATTTTGTATCACGTAGTTTCATTTATAAAAACGTTCTTAATCCACCTAGCAGTGAGATGATACCTTTTTTTTATCAATCCGAATTTGTTTTTTTGCATGACTAAAAAAAACGCGAAAGGTAGATGCATAAACGAGTGACTGCATACTCGACAGCCGGCTGTCCGGAGTTTTGTCAATTTCGGAGATTGACTGTTTCGTGCATTATATTGCCAGCACAAAGTAACACATAAAACGATAATACTTTAAAACATTCTTGGTAGCCGGCTACCCAGAGCAATAAACACATGATAACATTATTAAAACATTTACTAACAAAGTATCCTCTCCTGTGATGCATGTGGGAATGCAGAGGATTCCTCGGTTCTTAGTAGCAACATGCATCGAACTAACAATCCTTTCCCTCCCAAGTAGATCTGCATTCGGACGTGGCCGGCGTCGGTATTGATCAGCATGCATGGTTCAATACAGTTTGCACAGTGTGAAACAATGTGTTATTCCCAAACATGTTACTTCAAAAAATCATTTTGCAATCTCAATTGGTCCAGATCAATAACGGAGTAGCAACACACGGGCGGTCTCTAATGATAATGATAATGATAATAATGATAACCAATCCAATGATAACTTCATCTTGACTCATTTAAGATTCCAAATATCATTAACTTGTTCCATATTCTTCAAAAGCTCCGAAACATTCTGTTATGGGAGTCAATCATTTCGATTTCTTCTGAGCAGAATGAACTATCACTGTTCAGTGAAGATTTTCCGTACGTTCAGAGGAAGAAATTCTTTAGAACCGCTCGCGAACGAATTGCATATTCTAATATATAGTACTTTCGGACCCTACATCACTGTTTCATCGGATAACTTTCTATAGTAAGTTTAATCCAGAATATCATTCTATTAATTGTGTTCTGGTTATAAAATATTATCCCCAAATTTTGCATTTCTGAGTTTCAAAGATGGCAAATATTGATTGAAAATAAAATTAGTTGCTGCTGGCTTCATGTCAATACAAAATGACATGGCAAATACATTAAATACTGAAGTAAATAAAATCGGGCTAGTGTTCAACTCCCAAAATTACACATTGGCGGTAAGAGCGGCTTAATACTTCTCTTTAGCAAACTAAATATCGAACCGAACTGGTGCTGCCATCTTCACTTTCACAACGCTGAAAAGAGGTTTTCAAAAATATACCGTGTTTGATTGCGAATAGCAGTAGAAAGCGCGGAATAACCATGAGGATATTATGCATAATCAATCAAATCTCTAACCACGTATGAGCTGATATAGCGGTTTCGTGAGTTAAGATGACAAATTTTCCGCTGGAACTGCCATGCTAATGCATTTATATGATCAACACCGGAATTTGGCCCGAACACAGCTCCTCGATTCAGTTTACTATCAGGTTGCATGATTCACTTCAACCGTTAACGGAGTATTTGTGTGATCATTCAATCAATCGTTGTACGATGAACTTCCACCCCACCAGAAGAGTGAGGGTAAAAATGATTCCTGTATTTACAAAGATTTAGAAACTAATGTTCGGGTCACATGATACCAGTCTATTTGAGAAACCCTTCCGTCAAAATCTAGCATGACGACATAAATTCGTTCGTCACTATTTATGAAGTGCAAATTGACTAAAACTTTTGCGGTTTATTGAAATCATATTAATCAAATTTTCACGAGCACAACGGGATACGAAAATTGTCTGTCGGCAAGTTGATGCTAATTGCTAAATGTAACAGATTTGCTGTTTGTGTTAAGGCATTGGGAAAAATTTCTAATGAAATCATGTATACATTCGTTACTTGCATGGCATACTGACATAACGAATGAGCAGTAACGAGTTTCAACGAATTTATTAACTCAGTTTAGTTTATGTATTTTTCTTACGGTGGTGCTTTCGGAGTGATAAAGTTTTTCGTATTTGTGTATGCAAGCGAATAGGTGTCTTATTCTGAGACGCACATTTTCTTATGATGTATTTTTCTGAAACCAAATTTTAGTCGCTTAATATTTGAAAAAAAAAACGCTGCTTAATTTACTGTAGCACTCATAATTCTTGGATATTTAATATTTTGACAAAAAAAAACAAAAAACACATCTCAAAAACTGTTAGTCCGATTGGTTTTGTGTCTTCGGCAATGCTTTAGGTAACCATTGGGGCCATATGGAGAAAGCATACGCTGTAAGAAACTGTTGTTTTTTTTTTAATTTTATTTTGCAAATGAAACATACAAACTGATTATCTCAAAAATGGTATTTTTGCATTTCTGGTATAGAAAGGCTATACAACCACTGCAAAAACCGACTTTTTAACCGAGGCCCGGAGGGCCGAAGGTCATATACCATTCGATTCAGCTCGACGAATTGAGCAAATGTCTGTGTGTGTGACAAATATTGTCACCGAAACTGTGAAAATAATAGCTCTCACTTTTCTCGCAGACGGCTGAACCGATTTTCACAAACTTAGATTCACATGAATAGTCTAATGGTGTTTAACAAAATTCCTGAATTTCATTTGGATCCGAGTTCCGGTTCCGAAATTACAGGGTGAGTTACAGGTGCACCAAATATGTTGAAATAATGTCGCTAACTTTTCTCGGAGATCTCAGAACCGATTTTTTACAAACTTGAATTCAAATCAATGGTCGTACGATACCATACGAATACCTCAATTTTCATTCGGATCCAACACCACGTTTTAGATGTAGGGTGCTTAGTGTAACAATGTCAATTTAAAAATATGTTTTCCATTAGTTATCAATTCTTTAAATTGGCTGGTAAACTTATCTAGTTTCCAGATCATGACAGTATGTAACCAAATGAAGGATTGATAGTCCCATGGATGGTTTGCTGAATTTCATCCAAGTCCTATTTCGGTACATTTTTGTCCAAAATTCTCAAATTTGATTGAATAGGTTTGGAAAAAACTTTAAAACTCTTTTCTAAACTTTTTGCCTTTCTCATATTGAAAGGTTATGCAATCACTGTGAAAACCGACTTTTGAACCGAGGCCCGGAGGGCCGAGTGTCATATACCATTCGTCTCAGTTCGTCGAGTACGCAAAATGTCTGTGTGTGTGTATGTGCGTATGTGTGTATGTAACGTTTTTTTGAACTAACTTTTCTCGGATATGGCTGAACCGATTTTCACATACTTATATTCAAATGAAAGGTCTTGTGGTCCCATACAAAATTCTTGAATATTATCTCGATCCGACCTCCGGTTCCGGAATTATGGTGTAAAATGTGCAAAAAAAAAGTGAAAATAAGTGCTCTAACTTTTCTCGGAGATGGCTGAACCGATTTTCACAAACTTAGGTTTAAATGAAAGGTACTGTGATCCCATACGTAATTCCGGAATTTCATCCGGATCCGACTAAACTGTGTTAAAAAATTTCTACCATCACTGAACCCCTTTCAGAAAAACCGTAAAAAGTTTTCTAAATCGACCTCAAATCTTCTCCAATTGATAGTTTTTATCAGTAGACGGCCAAACAAACTGATTTCGATTATTCTTTTAAGAATCGAAGAAAATTATTTTGAAGAGTACCACAGTATTATATATGATAGTATGATTGATATGAGAAAGACATCATTACACCACTAGGTGGATTAAAACAGGTTTTAAATTGTAGTGTTTCGGGGAATTTCTGCTGTGATATATAGGATAAAATGAATAATATGAGAAAGGCAGCATTACACCACTAGGTGGATTAAAACGGATTTTTATTTGTGATTTGTTGTAGCTGATAATAGATGAAGTTTATTGCACTTTAGCTCAAGGAGATGAAATATGTAAAAAATGTCATAGTCTTTTAAAAGTAGGTAAAATTGAGAGAATTGTTGGAATATTAGTTTAACATAATTTTATGAAAGTACGCAAAATTTCAAATAAATCCTGTTTTAATCCACCTGGTGGTACAATGATGCTTCTATCATATTACTTTCACAAATATTACTAAGGGATTCTATCAAAAAATTACAAACTGGAATAAACATTAGAACATTTTTCCCAATTTGACATAGTTATTTACAAATTCAAAACGTTATTAACACTTCACTCCCTAGTTCAATCTATTGCGCTATATGCTCTTTCATTTGAGTGTACGTTTGTGAAAATCGGTTCAGCCATATCTGAGAAAAAGTTCCGTTTTGAAGTTTTTGACCACTATTTTCGATACTTCCGGAACCGGGAATTGGAAACCGATTTGGCTGAAATTGGTTCGTTTAACAAGCAACTAACATAGCTCACAAATTTAAAAATGGTTTGAGACAAATTTAGAAGAGTGTTTCTCTATTTAGCATCGTCGCTTTAAATAACGATTTTTACAAACTGACTGTCAATTTAGGAATTACAGCAGATAAGTGTAGACATTTTAATTTAAAGAGTGTGTTTCTACACTAGATGATGTAAAACCGAATAACATTGTTTGAACTGTTCATATAATTCGGTATCAACATATGATTAAGGCATATCGTGCGATAGATCCTTGCGAATGTTACAAAGTATAATGCTCATTGTTCGGCTCTATAGCTTTTATGTACACAATAATCGTTATATTCTCGTAGACTGAAGCCCAATCTACGAAATTATGTACAACAAGCTTGAATTCTATGTTTAAAACTCTGGTAATGAGCATTATTTTTTGTTCAAAAAGGCCTATCGTACGATAGGCTCTGATAACATGTTGGTACCGAATTCTTCTTTTGTTCAGGCATTGTAAGTCTACCATTTTGCCTATCAAAATATAGTATTTCACTTTGAGAATATGAATAATATGAGAAAGACATTTGGAGGAGCAAAACAGGTTTTTCTCTGCGATATTGCTTCTAAGAAATTGAGTAATAAAAGCCTAGAGTCGAATAATTCATAAAATAACATGACTTCTCTACTGCAGTTGGTACAATAACCCTATTTCGATTAATAGCAAAATCGCTATTATGATGAATTTGATTGATAGAAGTAATAGGAGTGCACGATATTATATGATTCTAACTTACAGTTGTCATTATTATCATAATAATAATAATTATTCACAGCGTGCATAATATGATTTGCTATTTTCAATGTCGACTACCGACTGAGAAAATTTCATACACATCGCACACTCCAATCCATTGAAATTTTACTATTCGTTCACCCACATTTCCTGTGAAGTGGCTATGCTTTTTTCCAACCGCAGCGCCATGTTCAACCAAAATCAAGTACCGGGTTTAGTTTTCTTTACTGTGTCTATGAAATCGAACACCGCACGCTGTGTGCAACGTTTCTTCTTCCGTACCTGCGCATGTACGTTTCGGTGCGTACCGGTTTGCATCATCACTTTATATGACGGTTTGAAAGTTTTGACACTCATCGCCCTGTAATTAGCCGGATCCGGATGAAATTGAACAGAAGGTTTTGAGACAATGAGAGATTTGCAGCTTTTTTGCCATCGCTTGGAAAAACCCTGTTTTAATCCACCCAGTGGTGTAATGATGCCTTTCTCATATCAATCATACTATCATATATAATACTGTGGCATTCTACAAAATAATTTTCTTCGTTTCTTAAAAGGATAACCGAAATCGGTTATCTACGGCCGTCTACTGATAAAAATTATCAATTGGAGAAGATTTGAGGTCGATTTAGGAAATATTTTACGGTTTTTCGCCCTTCTCAGTGATAGTAAAAAAATTTGTAATGCACTTTACCCTATATTTCCGGATCCGGATTCATTTGAACCCTTGCTTTGTGAAAATTGATCACGCCATCTATGAGAAAAGCTAGAAAACATATTTCTTTTTTTTGCACATTTTACCCCATAACTTCGGAACCGACAGTCCGATCCAAATAATATTCAGGAATTTTGTATGGGACCACAAGACCTTTCATTTAATTCTAAGTTTGTGGAAATCGGTTCAGCCATCTCTGAGAAAAATTAGAGCAAAAAAAAAATTTCATACACACGTTACAAGACATTTTGCGTACTCCACGAACTGAGTCGAATGGAACATGATACTCGGCCCTCCGGGCCTCGGTTCAAAAGACGATTTTCACAGTGATTGCATAACCAAAAATGCTTCATGAGTATTGAAAATTTTCTACTTATCGCGCTGTAGCTCCGGAACCGGAAGTCGGACCTGGATAAAAAAAAATCTAGGAATTTTCAAAGAACTTTAAAAAAATTTCATTTGAATCTTAGTTTGCGAAAATCGGTTGAACCATCGTCGAGAAAACTGAGTGCACATTTTTCATTAATATGCACATATTATCCTGTAACTCCGAACCCGGAAATTGTATCCAAATCAAATTCAATAGCAAGTGGTACTGTAATATCTTTTATGTGAATATAAGTTTGTGAGCATTCTCTGAGCAAAGTGAGTGCATATTTTTGTTGCATACATACATACATACACAACACACACAGAGACATTTACTCAGTCACTGAGCTGAAAGGTCGGTTTTCACAGTGATTGCTTGACCTTTTTATATGAGAAAGGCAAAAGGATGCTATTCTATAATTTGTTAAATAATACCATTGTTACCAAGTTACAGCGGTTTTAAAATGAAATTTACTGAAAACATTGATTTTCCTGTAGTCTCCGGATATTTTGAGTTTATTCAAATAAGAAGCTAGAACTTTATATAGTCATATTTAAATGTAAAACATTTACCATGTGGGTATTGAAGAGAGGGGGAGCATCAGGGCATCGTACGAATTGATGACTAGACAAGGGAACGTGGATACACACCAAAAAAATCTGAATAATACAGGTGACTTAATTCCTCATACGATGTAATTCATAAAGACCTAATTCGTCAAATGATGGAAAGTTGTATTGACTTAATGTTAGATTAGCTTGAATTTTACTGGTTTCGACTGTAACTTGCATTATGCTAGCAGGTGCGACTGTATGAATTTAAATGCACCTTTTACCAACCAAGCAGATGTATGCTTCTGTGGCTCAGTCGATTAACAGACGTACATACAATCTAATGATTCTCGGTTCAAGTCGCGGTGGTTGCTATCAGTATTCTTTTTTTATTTCAACGAATTTCATGTCATGGAGTTTTAGACACAATATTAAATGTTCTTCTACGTGAATTTGCGTGAACTGCGATGCTCCATTTATGTGCATCTAATAAGATGTAAAATCACAGGGATTTTTTAAGTGTGTAGTGAAGGAATTTGTTTCCTTCGGAAGGTCTGATATGACGAATAGTAAAATTCTGGGCCCTTATGAAACAAACCATCAGGTGGGTTAAAGCACGTATAGCGAGATTATTTCTTGTTTAGCTGAATGGAACTATTGGAAGAGAGTTTTGCATTCCTGTGCCATACGCGTAAGTTCTTCTGCTTACGGATTCGTCCAACCCTCTTTGTTTTCCTTTCAGTAACAACAATAATGTAAATGCTACTTGATGAATAATTTCCGGGCTACGGTCAGTCTACCCGCGTTCCGTGGTAATCCTTCAACTGATGGTGGCTTCACATACATACATACATACATGCACTCACATAAGAAGCTAGAACTTTATTCTAAGTTTTATTCAATGTTGCACAATATCGAATCAGTACTTCTTATTATTGCTTAAATAAAAATACTTTGTCATAAGGTTTTTGCTTTTTCGGGTCAGTAAGTAACCAGACAAGACACTGAAACAGAATGTAGGGGTTAGAAGACACGCCCGGAAATTTTGCAATAAGGTTTTTATGAAATGCGAAGGATGCATCCTCCTGGACGACAAAGCGTACGTCAAGGTAGATAATGGACAGCTTCCCGGACAAAAGTGGTATAAAAGTTTGCCAGAAAGCTTGTGATCTGACAAAGCATTTGCAATTCCGAACAAAAAATCCCGGTTTTCGTCACAAACAAGAATCCTCATATGTACAAGCAGGAGTGCCTGAAAAATCGTATTCTTCCGTATATTCGTGCTCACTTTGGACATGCAGAAATTTAGTCGGATTTGGCAAGCTTTCACTACAAGAGAGAAGTTCGACGGTGGTATCTACGGGTTGGATTTCTTTGAATCCACAAAACTGCTCTCAATTGGGCTCAAACCCTATTGAGAAATATTGGGCAATTGTCAAACAGAAGTTGAAACGTAAAAAGAGGGTTTGATACACTACAGAGATGAAGAGATGGTAGAACAAAATAGCTGCTCAGGTTAGCCAATAGAGTGTTCAAATTATGAATGTCCGAAGAAAAGTTCGAGATTTCATTAAAACCAAATCGGAATTATTTTGATGCTATTTTTCCTTCAATAGTCCGAGTTTTTTTGCGTTCAGATATTGAGTGATTCAAGCTTTAGTTGTATATAACCTAATAATCTCAAGCACTAGCTAATATCCACTATGCTCTTGAGAATTTTTGTTTTTCAAATTTTACATTCCACTGAGTTGCCGAACTTTTATGCCAAATGGCCCTAATAGCTGCTAGCTGATGTGGTTAGCTAAAAACAACTCCCATCAAGTTACTACAAAAAAAACCTCCTTCGTGCATAACTTATTCATTCTAATGAACAGGGCATTGTTCGGATCAATAGTTTTCAATTTGCATTCGTTTTCCCTGGTGTCCATCATGGTAACGATTTTTCGCTCGAAAAAATCACTTGAAAAGTAGAGATGAGGTCTGGTACAATTAAACTGGATCTGTGTGATTAGAATCGAAGACCTATCAACCTAATGGTGTCGTTGAAGTTTTTTCGTATGTACAAATCTACGACTAGTTAAACTGCAAAACGTAAGCTTAACAGATTTGTTTACCGTGGGTTTTATGAATCGATTCTTTATTAGCAGTGTTATATTTTATTCATGCATTCGTTTAGTTCTTCATTGGGAAACAAAAACAAACAAATAATGACTACATTCTATCTTCGATGATCATATTTTGCGAAGTCAAATTAGTTTCCAATAGCAGTTCAGTGTCATTTTTGAAGAGAAATCGATACCGATGAAAATTTGGTGTGGAATACTATCTCCTTCTCTCTCTCTCTCTCTCTCTCTCTCTCTCTCTCTCTCTCTCTCTCTATCTCTCTCTTTCTCTCTCTCAACACGTATGACATTTTTTGTCTCTGTGTGACAGTGAAACTGAAGCTAGAAAAAGTTCCGATGCTTCTACATCTGCATTTTCATTACCCACTGCGATTATATGGTACATTTTCTTCACAGTGCAGTTATGAGGAACAATTTTCAATGCACAGGAAAACTGTCATTCGAGAAAACGCAAAAAGAGTGAATGAAAATTTCCTGTCCCGTCCCATCCCTACTAACAACTATGCTTAGTTGCACATCATCGGATTGCAGTCCCGGGATGCGATGCTGGCTGCCAAGAACTATCGGGGAGGAAAATTTCCAAGCAAAAAAGAAAAAAGAAACTAACCTGAAACTCACGTACCGTGAAGATGATTCACAATTTGCCAGACAGTCTGCCAGCCCGGGCTGCATGTCAGCTGTGCTCAAGTGTCACAGGGTGTCTCCCTGTATCGTCAGAGTCCGCTAGTTCATTTGCCACGGCAAATGATTCGCTAGTGTTTGGCACACGATAGCAATTTATTATAATAATGACAATAATAATGTTCGGACATTTTATGACAACCATCATATCAATCATTGACTTGGTGTTGATGAGACAAACGCACTTAAACACGGAAAGTTCCTGGATCACTAAATTGCAATATAGCGATTGTTGTTTCAACTAAAATATCATTGATTTATTTAACATTTCTGTTGATTTTTCCAATTAGTTAAACAAAATTGCTAATTGCGAATGCTGTCAGTTGGTTGAGAACAAAAACAGCAAAACGCATAACAAAAATCCTCAACATTTCACCAGGAACATTTCATGTTGAAAAATTTAAATTGCAAATGTAAGTTACGTACCTGTCGTATCATGTAAATGAAAACATATGAAACAACAAATGATATGTCCGCAATATAACACATGGATCAATAAGTCCCGAGACTAACAATGGAAACAACATTTTTTTTGCAAAATTTTTTTTTATTCATCAACATAATCTTTTAGGGTGATACAATGGTCCCAACGTTTTTCCAATTTTTCAATACCATGTTTATAAAAAAAAATTATCTTTCGCTTCAAAATAAGCTTCAGTTTCAGCGATGACCTCCTCATTTGAGCCAAATCTTTTTCCCTGGAGCATTTTTTAAGATCAGCAAAGAGCCAGTAGTCACTGGGGGCTAAATCTGGCGAGTATGGGGGGTGCGGAAGCAGATCAAAGCCCAATTCGTTCAATTTCGCCATTGTTTTCATCGACTTGTGGCAGGCTGTTTTTGTTCGATCGAAAGCAATCGCGGCACCCACTTGGAAAAAACCTTTTTCATGCTCAATTTTTCATGAAGGATAGTAAATACACTTCCATATGATATCTGTGTCATCTCAGCAATCTCACGGAGCTTCACTTTACGATCTTTCATTATAATTTATGTCACTTCACTCACATTTTCCGGTGTAACGGCTTCCACAGGTCTACCCGAGCGTTCCGCGTCATTTGTGTCGGTACGACCACGTTTAAACTCGGCGAACCACCGACAAATCGTTGATTTTGATGGACAAGAGTCTGGATAACAATTTTCAATCCATTGTTTCGCTTGCACGGTGTTTTTACCCATTAAAAAACAATGTTTTATCAAAACACGAAACTCGTTTTTTCCATTTTTTAAACAAACTACAAAACGACTTTACTCTAACCTCGATAACTCAGCTGTTTCTGGTCGGATCGACTTAAAATTTTGACCCGTTTCAAGCAAAGGTTAGTACTCTAGAAAGACGTGGTTACTGGTTTACTACGAGCGCCATCTCTGATTTAGTCTCGGGACTTATTGATCCATGTGTTAAATGATTAAATCAGATAACTGCAGATGGTGTGTCATTGTTTATTTCTACAAATGGCACCTCATTGACACGTTTCATTTCAGACAAATTTCTAACCTACGGAAACTAGATGTGGCTGAAAGTATTAAACCATGACCAAGGAAATAAATTCTCCTGGTTTTTCAAGTTACTACATAAATATGAAGAACGAACAAACATAGGAAATACATAAACATCCCAAGTTACTACCTATAAGTAACTTAGCCAAATGAGTTACCTGTAATAAAACAGTAAACGATTTAGAACTAATACACTGATGAAGCTTGCTAATAGCACACTGGACTATTGGTATTTGTGTCTTACTATTTGTTGACCCTAATGGCTGGCAATAATCAACTCAGTACTTCATCATCACCGAGTCCAGCTCACCTGCACCTGCTCACGGTTTCAAAAGCATCGCTTAACGAGTTGATTAACTGGGTAACCATTTGTATAGAAAAAACATCGTCGTAGTGTCAAGCAATCAGCAGATGAGCGCTGAATGCACATCAAATATTAGAACCCACTGAGAGACGATTTATGAGTTGTACATCAACACATTGAATCAGAATCTTATGACACTGTCTCGCTTGTATTCCCCATCCACCAGAGTTGCCATGGGCGGCCAACGTTCGAATCGATGCCATTTCAATCCAATTCTCAAGACATGTTCTCGTATGCTGGAAAACGCATTCGGTTCAGTAGCCAGTTGTGTTTAGCTCGAGACATGAAATTCAATCGTTTATGGTATACATCACGCTACGATACGACATTTGTTTTCGTATATTAATGCTCGTGTTCGTTCTGAGTACCAGCAAAAACAAAACCGAAAATCTGGGTTGTGTTGGCAGCTCTGTGGTTTAAGCATACACTCACCGGTGTAGCTTGGTACGGTGATGCCAAATTCAGTACTCTTTTTTTAAAACTAGGAATGAGAGATAAATGCTATGAAATCAAAACTGAGAACCATCAATACCATCATAATTTAATGTCAGCGGTGCTCTGTATAGGTGAGTGTGTTTGTTTAGATCAGCGATGATTTTCATCCTTACCATCATTTTACGGATTGCATCGTAAATCATGAGGTGAGCTGATGAGTAGAAAAAATCGAATCTTATGAGCGAGTTTTTGCCACCCTTGGTTGAGGCCAAATAGTACAGATTTTTTAATTATAGTGGAATTGAATGGAATTAATTTTTCTTTTCTAGTTCATCTAAGCCTTTGGAAAGGAAATGGTTTGGCATGGAACACGAAGTTTCGTTTGGGTGTGTTCTGTTTTGCTCGCTTGCTGTGGGTGTCATTGTTAAGCTGCGAGCGTGATGAATCAAAAATGACGCTTTAGAAAAAAACAAAATTGATTAATTGTACCACATTTTAACCAAGCAAATTCAGAAAAAAAAAATTTATATTTTATTTGTTTTGCGATCTCGTGTTTTTCCGTGCAGTTACAGTATACAAAGAGAGCAGCGAAGTTCGAAAATAGAGCTTCGCAGTTCAAGTAAATTTACATTTAGGAACGTGCAAATTATCGCGTTTTAACACTTCGAATACCAAGGGGATAAAAAGTTACGCGGACTACCAAAGGTACCATGAAAAGTGGGAACGCTAATTTTGCTGACTATATCTTAGCCATTTTTGGACCGATTTCAAAACTTTTTTTACCATTAGAAAGATAAATTCATTCGGAATAAAATCCATTTGAAACGATGGAAAACCGAAAATTCTATTCAAAGTTATAAAAAGTTCCAACTAAAGTATATATGTATGTATGCATTTTTATATACCAATAGATTGCATTCGACATCAGCTATATGTTTTAGAAGAAATCAATTTCAACTTTACTGAAAATGTCTCAAAAAATGCGGTATTTTCACAGAAATTTTAAACTAGAAGTATTTGAAGAATACTAACTATAGCTAAGCAATTCTGTACACCAATCGATTGAATTTAATACCAGCTATAATGCACGGGATAAAATAGTTTCAAATTTACTAAAGAAAATCCAAATTAGATATTTCACAGAAATTTTTCAGCTTAAAATAAACATAAAACTTATTTGACACTTAGCATGAAATTCATATCGAACATTTAGGCATTGTTGATCACCAATCGATTGAATATTGCTTCTATTAAAATTTTTAACAAGAAATTTTATCATAATTACTAAAAACCTCAAGAAATTTTGTATTTTTACAGAAATTTTTGTGAATCTTAGATTTTTTTGTGACTCAGCTAAGCACGCATTCAAGAATGTTCGTGTACCAATCGACTAAATTTACTTTCAGCTAAAATTTTAAGAATTTATATTTTATATTTACCACAAATCTAAAAAAATCAATACTTTCACAGAAGTTGTAGGCACTTACGTGGATTTGACGTAAGTGCTTTTTGCTTACCAACTCAATGAACTTAGCAACGTGTAAAATTTTAGGAGTAAAAGCTTATGTTTACATCAAAATATAAAAAAATCTACATTTTCGTGTAAGTTTTTGAATTTAATATATTGGAAAATGTAAAACAAACCTCTATGATTTTTAATGTAGATTGAATTTGGTATAAGTTAAAATTTGTTGGAAAAAATAATTCTATGTATACTAAAAATCTAATAATAACTCGATATTTTTACTTACATTTTCAAATCTTAACAGTACTAGGAACTTAGCGAGTAATGCAAAGAAAACATCCAAGCTCGATTGAATTCCGAAACAAGTAAAATTACGTACATCAAAACAAACACCGCCTGGATATTTCGTAGAGTTTTCGGAAGAAGTAACTCAACAAATTTGCCAAAAAGTGCTTGTGGCAAGCGATCTGCGGAAAATTTAAAATGGATTTTTGATTATATACTTGATATATTGGTGTTAAGTCTGATCCGCTCATGTATATGTTGTCAAGCTGCTACGCGTATAATTGAGCCACTAAATACGAACCCCTATTTTTGTGAATGTATACATATTGCAACCAGGTAATAGTCCGAACTTGATCCTAATGCTAATTGCGGTGAAAATATGAATTTTTTAATTATTGAAAAACGAAATTATTTCACTCTACAAATTTTAGCCAATACCAAATTCAATCTACGTAAAAGATCATAGATGTTTGTTTTACATTTTTTAATATATTAAATTCGAAAACTTACACGAAAATGTAGATTTTTGAGATTTTGATATAAGCTTTTACTCCTGAAATTTTACACGTTGCTAAGTTCATTGAGTTGGAAAGCAAAAAGCACTTACGTCAAATCCACGTAAGTGCCTACAACTTCTTCAATTTTAAAAACTTCTGTGAAGGTATCGAATTTTTTAGATTTGTGGTAATTATAAAACAAAAATTCTTGAAATTTTAGCTGAAAGTAAATTTAGTCGATTGGTACACTAACATTCTTGAATGCGTGCTTAGCTGAGTCACAAACAACTCTAAGATTCAAAAATAATGTCAATGAAAATCAATGAATTTTTTGAATAAAACAAGAAAATCCAAACCCTAAATTAACTGTGCTAATTTAAGAGAATTTTTTAATCGAGATGCATAATATTATGAAGAATTGTGAGTAGAGGCAACAACAACAGTTAGAAAGAAGGCAGTAAAATTCAATTTAATCATTTGTAACAAAAGGTATCCATCAGAAATAACAGAACATCACATTTGAAAATTACATGGCTAGAAATCAATGAAATGATTGGTAACGACTGGGATTGAAACCAAGAATCATTTGATTACAAAGAATCCATTGCGCCACAGAAGCACATATCAGGTAAATGATATACAAATCCATACATTCGTACTAGTTAGCCGTGCGAAAGCGATAAGTGAAAATTGCCTCCTAAACATGAAAATCTCAATCTGTCATGACGGAAAATGCAGTTTATTTTAAAATTTACGCTGCAAAGAAAATTGAGAGGCAACAAACATAATATTTAAATGTGAATAAATTTTCGGAAATATATATAGTTGATGGAAAATTAAATCTAATACAGATTTCTGTCTTTACTGCTCAAGTTAGCATTGAGATTCCGATACATTCAATTTTCAGTTATTTCTATTGTGCAGGTGAGATATATCGAATATCATAATAATTCGATCGAACGTTTTGAATTTTTTGTTGTCAGCGATTCATCAGTGCTTGCAATTTTAGCAAATTTGCAGATTTGAGTTGTTGACATGTTTGAAAGTTTTTGTGGTTAAGTTTAAGAAAGCATGATTATTGATCATGAGAAATATTTCCAACCTTTGCCTTATTTCAAATTCACAGCGCGAGCTTGCGCTGGCTAAAACCTGCGCTTCTGCTATTTCTATGAATCAAATTCATGCTAAATAGTGTTCTATTGGATTCAATCGAAATAGTGAATGCACGGGCAAAGTTCCTATTTTAAAAATGAGCAAAACGAGTCATGATTTGGGGAAAATAGTAAATTTTCATGTACGGATTTCTTTCCGTGTGGGATATTCAAATTGATCACAACATGACTTTTGATACCTGAATATCATGTTATAACCGTGTGTGAGTTTATCGAACATCACTATATTGATATCGAACGTTGCTGAATGAAATTTTGCTAATGCTCAGTGATAACACTACCTTAATGTCATTCTAAAAAAAATCAAACAATTTTCTTCATGATGATCATTCGTAAAATTCGTGTTGATTTCGTAAATGATAATCGCCGACGGTTATTATCGGTAATACAAATACAGTTATTATAACACGACAATTTAAATAACCATGCGTCTCCTCGATTTCGATTGAAAAGCAGAAACTTAGTTTCTTGTTGGTTGATTACTCATACAGTAACAAGACTTACTTTTTTACTTTTTTTATACAATTTCGTTGAAAAACTTTGAAGAAAACAGAGCTTCAACAGATGTAAAACAATAACAGAACATTAACTAAAAACTGATAAACACGAAATGTGCCAAAGATGTGGGACTCTTAGAGGTCCCAGTCTTTTTCGTTAGACATCTTCACAGTATTGCTAGTTGTTTGTAGAGACGTATCAACCCGACCCATTACTGTTCTATTCTTAGGAACGTGGGTTCCCGAAATAAAAATAACCTCTTCGTCCGTAAAAATCATACCGAGAATTTTTCATCAAATTTTAAACCTTACATTTTATCACGACTTAATGCAATTAACCCCCAGCCAGATGGTTTCCATTACATTTTTTGCTAGCATCTTCGATGTCATGAAAGTATGAGAATGCTATTTTGATACCCTAATCATATTCGAAGTGGAATGAAAACAAAATAATATTTACCGAAAAGCAATTTCATGCTTGTTACGGGTTTATATGCAATTATGCCATTCGCGAGCTTCGTCGCCCTCGTGAGTATGTAGGTAGATGCCAATGCCAATGTCAATGTTGAAGATATTTGAAATTATCAGAAATGTCTTTTAGCTAGGCTAAAAATTAAAATTCAGTTGATTTATTCAAATTTAGAGGATTGTTTGGGCTGACATCAACAAGTCATATAACAAATATTCAATGTCAGTAATAAATAAGTAGGAAAGAAAATATTCATTTGAAAAAGACAATAGATTTCGAGTGGATTTCCCTCTTTGGAATTGATGATTGCTGGCTGACGTAGCTTAAAGAAACAAAATACACATTCTGTTTAAATCTGATCTCACAACGTGTTTGTTTTATCTGATTACTGAGATTGTCATGAAAAAAAGAAAATGCAGAAAACCAAAACCACATTCCAGAATAGCCCGAAGTGTGTATTGTATGTCCCTGTTTTGGAAAGATCAAACGGTGTGTGAGTTGAGCGAAAAATAGGCGACCAAAATTCACTCTTTGATGAGGCAGCCGAACCGAAAACCTTTAATTCGTTTTTTTTTTGTTTCTGGGCGAAAGCGTCGGCGGCAAACGATAACAACATCAGTATTTCAATTAGTGCCATATCAAAGAAAATTTACTTTAAAAAGAGTTATAAAAACTCGCGGGAATAAGTTTCATTACTTTTCTAGTTCACCACTATGATAGTTTCTCATGCAGCAGTTCGATTGTCAGGACATATTCTTCAATGACATAGGTGCCTTTCATGTAGTCCTACGTCAAAACAATATAAAAAATGAAGTACATAAGATAAAGAACAGAACACGTAACAAAAAACCCAAAAACTGCAGACGTGTCAGATTACTTACTAGTCAATAAATTTTGCAATTTAAATATAGGATCTGTTCAGTGCAAGTTGCCAAATTAATGAAATTTACTTTATATTTTTTTTAGTGCACATTCAAAGTATGTGTGTTTGTGTGTGACAGAGAGAGCAGAAGCGGGTGTATGCTTAAGAACATTTATCTAAATAATCCGTGAACAGATTTTTTTTCAAAGAAGAAGTAGCAAGAAATTATTAAAATACGAAATAAATAAAAAGTTGAATGCTTTTTCTAGAACTATGAAACTAGCAATCCGCTTGGGATCGATCCCTAACCCGACACATAAGGTCAGAAATTTTTTCTGGCCCGAAGAGGCGAATGACCTTAAAGATAAAACCTCTGTAATAAGAAAAAACTAAGAAACTAACCGAAACACTTTAATTAAAAACTTTTTTTTATTCCAAAGACATTTTTATTCAGGCCTATTTGCGTACAAGCTTTACGTGGCCGATTGAGCCGATTTTTTAAATATTTTTTTTTGTATTCGATCTCATTGTCACCCCTTTTTCTAGGGGGAGAGGAGCTTCCATTTTCCTCCTGCGAAGGTCATCATCCATTGACGCATCGGTGGTATTGCTGATTTCCGCCTTCTTTTCGTTTTCCTTGTTATTCGCAGTCTTGAGTGTGTTGCTAGTTACTGTAGAAGCGCCTTGTTGTACATTGGTTGCTTGTTGGTTAGATGGTGAAGGTGATTTTGAAACAGGAGCACTACATTCACTAGTTTCCGTTGTTGAGCGGTTGTCCTTGTTTTTGTTTGTTTTCGCAGTTTCAGTGCAAGGTTTGCCGTAGTGTGCAGGTTGTTCACAAAACCAGTTGATTTTCATACGTAATCAGCGTTTTACACGGATTTATTCCATCTTGACCACAAACTATGTAAGATGGAATTGCTTTACGTAGTTGCATACGTACCACTTGCACGTAATTCCGGGTACCGGGGAAAAAATTCTGCCATACTTCCTTTTCGATGAAAAGAATTTCACCGTACTGCGACATGTTTCCCCGAACGAACCCATCGCTGGTCTAGCGTTAAAACATGTTATAACTCCGATTTCATGTTTTAAGCGAAATAACATGTTTTACTTTTGCGTTATTGCATATTCATAAACGTCACATTAAAACATGTTTTCCCGAAATAACATGATATAATTGTCAGTAAAGCACAACCCTGCTAGCATTTTCCTTCACTTTTTGACTATGTCAATTGACAAGCTGTTCAACAACAGCAGTTTTCCATCAAAGTAGCCATGTAATCATAATAAAACAAAACTGAAAACTGGTATCAACGTTGCCAGGTATACCGATGTCTCGGTATTTATACAGATTTTTTACCTCTATATCACAATACAGATTTTTGACCTCTATATTCACGAATCACACAGATTAGTACCGATTTTGGTTTTTAGCTTGAATAGACATGAGAAAAGGTTGTCGTGGGACCTTTTTTTTCGCTCACTTTTTCTACTACTTATGTAGAAGAGATATTGATACCGATATGATACAGATAGATTTTTGCGCCGACTACATATTTTTGGGAAAATGACCTGGCAACGCAGACAGGTACAACCATTTTGCTTAGTGTGAACAGTGCGGTTTTAACTTTATATTACTATCGTTAAAACATGTTATTTTCGGCCAGTGTGAACATAGTATAAGCAAAATTTCAATTTTGGTTGCTGCTGGTCTAACTTTGCAGCGCTTGAAATCAATACAAATTGAATTTGGCCTTGTAGGCCAAGTTTCTGGCTTTGTTAAATCGTATTTGCCCATTTCGTGCACTCTATTGTTCACTACACTGTATTGTCTTTGTTTCTGTTGTCTCGACTGTAAACGATTTGCGACTGTGTCGGATGAGATGCGAACACGAACTGAATTAAAAACTTGTTCTTAATCAACCAGTGGTGTGAAAACACCTTTCTCTTGTCATTCAAACAGTCTCATTAAAACACGAATTTTTCATTCGATTTTTTTCTAATTCGAATTTGGGCTTATTTTTGATGCAAATTCATTCAGATATTCACAAAAGCGTCATATATTCGGCCACATTCCTCAAACCAAATGTATCAGCAATATTGCATTTGAACTTGATCATTTTTGAAAGTCTCGTGTCATCCAAGGTAATGAGTTTTGTCGTGTCCGTCATTTATACCATTATATCAACGTAACCAGAATTGATAGCCATTTGATCTTCAATCCTCATCAATGACCTAATAATAGCTATCAAACGAGCCTAGACTTGTTCATAATGGTTTAGCAATCTATCAAAAAATTAAGCGGTAAGATGTAAAATGAATTTGGTCGTTTACGTCACTTATACGATTATATCTCCGGAACCAGAAGTGATAGTCATTTGATCTTCGAACTTAATCACTAATCCTTATCCACGAGTATAAGCTTGTTGAATACGGTTTATACATATCCGAGAAAACGAGCGTTTTGTCGGTTACGTCACTTGTACCATTATGTCTCCGGAACCAAAACTGACACCCATTTGATATTCAAACTTGATCAAAGCCCCAACAGTAGCTTTCAAACGAGCCTGAAATTGTTGATTGGTTAAGCAACGAGAGGCGAGAGCGGTAAAAATTGAGCGTTTACGCACTCATACCATTATATGTACCCAGGTAACCAGTAAGCACTAATATTGGCCTTAAAATAGCCTTTTATGAGCACCAAAAATGCTTATAGCTCTATATCTCACAAACACTCGTTTATAAGATACGAATACAACATTACGGGAAAAGTGTTGAGACGCGAATCATTTGTAAAGGACTTAGGAATTATTCTTGATGCCAAGTTAAACTTCAAAAACCACATTGATTATATAATTTCCAAGGCTTCAAAGCTTCTAGGATTTATTTTTCGCGTAACCAAAAACTTTGTTAATATACACTGCCTTAAGACATTATATTGTGCACTAGTCCGTTCGACGCTTGAATATGGCGCTATTAATTGGTCACCTTACTATCAAATCGACGATGAGCGCATCGAAGCTATCCAGCGAAAATTTGTTCGGTTTGCTCTACGCAATCTACCATGGAACGACCCTGCAAATCTACCTAGTTACCAAGATCGCTGTAAACTTATAGGCTTGGATCTATTATCTGTTCGTAGGAATGTCTCAAAAGCAGTTTTCATAACCGATTTGTTAAAATCACGTATCGATTGACCCGAAATCTCAATTGATTAATTTCGACATTCATCGTCGTAGTCTGCGTTATCACCCTTCTTTAAGAATACCTCCCACCAGATCAAACTATGGATTCAATTAACTATTTACTAGTGTGTATCGTTTATTCGTTAACTTATATAATATCTTCGATTTTCATGTATCTCGAAATGTAATCAAACGATTGTTTCTTAGTCACTTATCATGTTAGTTTTAGAATCAAAGATTGGTACAAAGATGAGGAGGTTTTATGCCTGCTGGTGGCAGAGGTTTAAAAATTCTCAACTCCAGTGGGCTTTTCCCTGCTCCACATATTTTAGTTTATATTCACATTTCTTCAATTGTTAGTTCAGCACGGGCCTTGCCACCAAACTGCTATATTCGAGCTTCTGGTAATCTATATATATAAAAATGGATGTAAGTTTGTATGTTTGTAACGCGATAACTTCGAAACTACTGAACGGATTGCCACCAAATTTGGCACAGGTACTTTTTGTATTTCAGAGATGGTTTAAGGAATATTTTTATAGGGGAGGGAGCGTATCAAGTGTCATAAACAAGGGGGGGTCATAGAAAAATTCATATAACTTGACAAGAATCGATACGTTTTGAAGACCGTAGAATCATTTTGCATACCTTAGATATGACTATATGGGGAGTGGATGTAGCAAGTGCCTTTAAACAGGGGGGTGTAATGTTTAAAACTGCATAATTCCGAAACTACTGAACGGATTGCCACCAAACTTGGCACAGTAACTTCTTGCTCTTCTGAGATGGTCATAAGCGTATTTATATGGGGGGAGGGAGCGTAGTAAATGTTCGTAACAGGGGGAGCACATAAAAAAATTTGTCTAATTTGACGAGAATCGATACTTTTTTAAGACGATAGAAAAATTTTGCATATATTAGATATGATTATATGGGGGGTGGATGTAGCAAGTGCCTTTAAAAGGGGGGGGGGTTGTAATGTTTGTAATGGCATAACTCCAGAATTACTGAACGGATTGCTATCAAACTTGGCACATGTACTTCTTGCTCTTCAGAGATGGTCATAAGCGTATTTCCATGGGGGAGGGAGCGTAGCAAGTGTCCTTAACAAAGGTGATCATTAAAAATATTATCTAATTTGACGAGAATCGAAGACACTTTTTGCACAACTAACTATTATAAGGATATTCTGTTAGGAGAGGGTGTAGTAAGTGCCTCTAAAAAAGGAGTGCAATGTTTGTGACGGCATAACTCCGGAACTATTGCACGAATTGCTATAAAATATAGTACAGTTATTTCTTGCTGTTCAGAAATAGTCGTAAAGGTATTTTTATAGGGGAGGAAGCGTAGCAAGTATCATTAACAGAAGGAGCCAAGGAAAAAATTCATAAAATTTGACAAAAATCGATAATTTTTGAAGATCATGCAAACATTTCCCATACCTTATGTATGATAGATGTGGGGAGTGAATGTAGCAAGTGCATTAAAAAAGGGGGGTGAAACGGCATGACTCCGACACTACTGAAAGGATTGCTATCACACTTGGCATAGCTGCTTTTTGCTCTTCAGAGATAGTTGTAAGGGTATTTGTATGGGGGAGAGAACGTAGCAACTATCCTTAACAGGGGTAATGAAAAAATTTATTTAATTTGACGAGAATCGATACTTTTTGGAGACCATAGATACTTTTTGTGCAACTTAGGGTATTCGTGTGGGGTGGATGTAGTACGTCCCTCTAAAAAGGGGATGTAATGTTTGTTACGGCGCAACTCCGGAACTACTGAACGAATTGCTATCAAATTTGGCACAGATAATTCTTGCTCTTCAGAAATGATCATTAAGACATTTTCAGGGAGGAATGTATGTAGGAAGTGTCCTTAACATGGGGGGAGAGGGTCAATGACGAAATTTGAATAGAATCGACATTTAGACTAGAAGAAGGGGTTTTTGAAAATAAATTTTAATCTCCCATTTTCAATAAAACAAGAGAGCGGCAAAAATTTCAAGGTCGTATTTTTCTTTGAATAATTTCAAAGGATCCGGTTCCATTTTGCCGCGGAATTCAAAGAGCTGAGGGAAAATAATCTTTATCTGTCTATGAACGCGAGTGTATTTAAGTTTCAGCATAACTACGAAACAACTAAACGAATCGTCACCAAGTTTGGCACATGTACCAAAGGTGGGAATCGATATTTTTTGAAAAGCACAGATACACTATTCAGGGTAATCATGGAGGAGATCTGTAGTAAGTTCACTGACAAAAAGGAAGTTAAATCAAAATAGATTATAAGGTTATTTTGAGGGTGAGAGAGAGTAGCAAGTGCCCCGAACATGGATAGTGTATGAGAAAATTGATCGGGTTTTACGAAAAATTGGTACTTCTTTACGAGTACAGTATATTTCTAGCAACTAAGCGAGGTTCACAAAAATATTCACAAGAGGAAGGGGAAATAAGTATTTTCCACATTGATCTGAATGGACGAAAACATACAGTCAATGTGCATTTTATTATGTTAATTGAGAAAACTGTCGACTCGTGAAGGAAATAGGATTACAACAACAATTGTATTAACTGAATCATTATTCTATAGGTTTTTCTCTCCGATGAACGACCAAAATGGTTAGAACCTTGGTAAAATAAATTATATAAAAACGTCATTCTATAGTACGAATGTAGTTATCATGTTGAACAGCCTTTCGTTATAAAATAATCATTATCAGATGGAAAATTTTGAGCAATTCATGATGTCAAAAAAATTTTTAAAGAGAAGGGAGTGGCAAGTGATTATAGCCATGGAAGCCAAAAGTATTGTAGATCGAATGTGACGAAGAAATACGGAAGTACGTTACAAGCACACATACATATGAAACTCGGAGGTTACTAAGAAGGTATTTATAGAGAGAAAGGTGTTTTAAATGTTCCTAACAAGAGGGTTCAAATATAAAACTGACCCAATTTGTCGAGAATACCATGAAAATTATGATTATTGTGAGATCTGACATGGAACACTGATCATTCGCAATATGAACATGAACGGAGTATTGTTCGATCGGGTTTCCGTCTAAGTTATGTTTCACTACAATCAAAGTATTTTACTAAGCAGGACAACTTCGAGAATTTTTTTCGGCCTTCCCTTCACGAAACATTTCCGAGCAACGCCGGGTAATTCAGCTAGTGGGCTATAAATTCTTCAAAGAACTATATCCGAAAGTATAATTCGCATAGATACAAATAAATGTATGTCGAACACAAAAGAAGTGTATACGGTCACGCAAATTCGCATAGATACAAATAAATGTATGTCGAACACAAAAGAAGTGTATACGGTCCATTGCGTTTGCTTGTGCGTTTCTTCAAACAAACAAATTTCGAGAAACAAAATCGAGTTCGCACTTAGCAATGAGGGTGTGAGCAAACATGGTATATCAATCAGGATCGAAATAGATTCGAATTTCAGTTTTGGGATAGGTTTGGCATCATGCAAACTATGCATGACAAAGTCAAAGTGTATAAGGAGAAAAACGAAACCGCTTGGAAGAAATATGTTTTAGTCAGTGTTATTCCAAACGAGCAAATGATCTGTCAAGATAAAGCTTGAGGAATTGCCAACATTTCGAATGAAATTTTTTGAGTTGTTGCCTGCATTACGGATGAGTTGTCATCACTTTCGTTATCCACTCAGGACAAAGTGTATTTGACGTACTGCAATTAAACCACTCGCCTTGATTTGATAAGCATTTTTGCAATTAGTTGAGCTTATTCCGTCCTACTTGGCTGTGTTAAATCGATTCAGTTCTCTAATCTTCCACTCGACAAAATTCTGTCCAAATATTCCTGAACAGGTCACAAGAAGCATTGGCCAGCAGGAGAGTTCTTTAATCAAGCGAACGATGAAAATCTTGAAAAGTGAAGTGGGAAACTCGTGTTGAATGGAATGAATTCGGTCCGGCAGTTTTATTTCTCTCAATAAATCGTGAGCAACAGACTTTGTATGACAAATTGAACAGAATGAAATTCCATTACCGTGGAGCGTGTTTTTGTTTATTTATTTTCTGTGAGTTGAGATGTTCACTTGGCATTCTCAACGTTTAGCACCCCACATTGCAGTTGGTCCTAAAAGATTAAAGGCTTTTCAAGAAAAACTTTGACGCTCGTGTGAGTGTTTTCGCCATTTTTTAACGCTTGCTTTAGCTCTCCTTTGTTACTTTTTGTCTAAACGAGCACTTTAAAAAACTAACAGCAGAAAAGGTCATCCGAATCGACTTGCTCCGATTTAGATGAAACGTTGCACACATTTTCGGTTTGACAAACTATTTGTATTGTCTGGATGGAAAGACCAATTTGATCCAAGACTTTTTTCAACGACGAATGTATTTTTGCGTGACAGTTTCTCCAAATTGCTGTAACTCGAAAACTGTTATTGGTAGAATAATGGTACCGTGAAAGAAAAAAAAGTAGGAATTTGATTGGGCACTCTTAAAAAAAATTATGCACCGGCAAAATTTAAAGCATTTTGAAGAATTCAAAACTGGACAAAAAATATTGAAAAAAAAGCATCCAAAAGTTTTTTATCGATATTTTATTTTTAACTTGCAATTAAAATCAACAAATTGGCGTTAATGTGACTCATGTCGTTTGAAATCTTAAGTAGTTACAGCTGAAGTAATGCTTAGTTATATCCAAAAACTCTGATTTTTGAAGGAAAATAATCACTTAAACACTAGTTAAAACCGATGAATATACTCAGAGTAACTTTTATCATAGCACGTTGATGTCGAAGAATAAGCTGTAGGAAAACGGTTCGTACTTAAAAAAATGAATACCGTTAAAAAAAGTCGAATGCTTTATAAAGAATTGAACAATTAACAGAAATAAATCAAATTAATTCATTAAAAAATCTGAGTTCTTTGAATTTCATATCTAAATATCTCAAAAAACTATGTGTAAATTTATTACTTTTTTCTGTGAAATTGTATTATTTTATGTAGAGTTCTATTTTCATCAGAAACATGAAGTTAACCAAATGTCTGAATAAATATATCAGCAGTAACTTCTTTACTTTTTAATTCACATTAATAAATAAACACCAAACTTTGAGTTCAAAATAGATATTGTTGAACTATTTGTTTTAGTCTTGTTCAGTACCTAACGAGGAAAATAGGTTGGAAAAACTGACATGCCATAGATATATGACTACAATTGAACTGCCATTTTTGTGCAATCAACAGTTTCCGAGCTGTAATGGTATGAAAAGAGTGCATGCAAAAAAATCATTCGCCCTTTTCACAACTCAATCTCGAGTCGGATCTCCATCCGCGAAAAAAGAAATGGTTTGTCATATTGACGACGTGTAGGAAGTACAGTTTAATAATTACAGAAAATGGTAATCATACCAGGTGTGCCAGTTAAAGTCTGTCCACGTTAAATTTCGGACTACAAAACAATAGCAGCAAAAGAAATGTAGAGTTATATGTACATCGAGTCAAAACAGACTTCCACAGACATTATTTCTTGTATAGGTACATACTTATTGATGGTGTCAG
This sequence comes from Malaya genurostris, assembly GCF_030247185.1. Lineage (NCBI taxonomy): Eukaryota > Metazoa > Arthropoda > Insecta > Diptera > Culicidae > Malaya > Malaya genurostris. The sequence goes on along the minus strand of NC_080572.1, from coordinate 87,623,018 downwards.
TAGAAACAAAACATTAAGATTTTCGACCGCATCTACATATGGCCTGCCAAATCAAATACTTCTTCGTAAATTTAGATGCTTTCTTTATCCGGAAATGCTTGGCAACGGCGTACCTTCGAATTGCGGTATAAAAAGTCAGACTCAGAAGCTGTTTAAAGTCTTGCTTCGTCGTTCATTATTATACGAAAAATCAGTGAAAAGCTCCTTAGCACGATTTTTTCAGTAAGATTTTGCTCGTCATCACGGTTGGACACCATTTTAATATTGTACGCCATCAGTCCTTGCATCTCTTTCACTTCTTGTACGTTTCATTTTGATTTCCTGACCTTAAAAAGCAAAATCTTGGCATTACATTACATTTATGGATTTTATCCTTTCTGTTTCAACAGACTTCGCAGCCGATTATTAGCGTACAGAATCATTGGATGGCTAGTACTACGATCCTACTGACACTATGATTCCAGGTCGGAGTTCGAACTTATGACAACTGGCTTGTAAGACCAGCACCGTATGCATTGAGCCGCCAACCCGGGTAACCTTACGTACCTGACCTTATGTACCACATTGAGCATTAAAAGATTGGAATTATTCTCAATAATTACTACCACCTTCTTGTCCATTTATCGGGAGCATACTTTGCGCTTCGTTCCACTTCCAATCATTCGATCTACAGTCAAGCGCTGGTCAAATGACTTGCGAACACAAAGCATGGTACTTTTCGGTACACAGTTCGAAAAAATCTTGTGATAAGATGCACATAAATGGAGCGTTATTTATCACACAAACTGATGTTTAAGATCATGTAAAATTGTGTGACCGATGCAACAGCACACGACTTGAACCGAGAAACATTAGTTCACAAAGCACGCCGTTAATCGACTGAGCCACAGAAGTACACGTTTTTTCAATGAATAAATGATACATATAAATCCATACAGCGGCACTTGGTAGCCAAGTGTAAATTACACTCGGAATCAGTAAAATTCTGTGCGAATGAAATATTGCGTCACTTGACAAGTTAAATAGCTAGGAATTGTATCGTTTGTAGAATTATGTTACCTGTAAAATTCATAAGATTTTTTTCTGTGTAGTTTTAGCTTCTTGGCAAATTCGCATGTCGATAAATTCCTGTTTTACAGACGTTCGCACAAAATGCTTTTTGGCACTGATTTTTAAAAATCACAGGTTCAACAAGGAAGTAATCGCCATATTGAAAAAAAATCCTGCTTTGAATAGGTGCCGGAAAACAATGTTAGGGGTCGTTTCGAAATCCAAGATGACGGATTCCGGTTTATTGATAATCCTTGAAAACCATTACAAAAATGCGTAAGGGTTTTCAAAGTCCTGTTGTGTACACTCTTCTCTAACCACTTGTGCAGTTGTTTATTCGTTTTCATTAGTTTGTTTCGAAATGCGTGGACTTTCAGCAGAACAACGTCAAAAAATGGTGTACAAATGGTGCACAGAACGCGGACTGTCACTGAGAAAGATAGCAAAAACGGAAGGAGTAAGTGAAAAAGCCGTGCGAAATGCAATCAGGAAGTTCGGTGAGGATAACACCTTTGAGGATAAACCGAAAACGGGTCGAAAAAAAGGTCCTGCTAACCCTCAGTTGGATAAACGTATACTGAAGGCGTTCGAGCAAAAGAAAGAGGTTTCAGTTCGGGATGTGGTCAAAAAAGTAGGCACTTCGAAGTCACATGTTCTTCGTGCTAAAGAACGTTTGAATCTTCTAACCTATAAGAAGCAGAAACAACCAAAACATAGTCCGAAACAAAAAGCATCGATCAGGCCGAGGCACAGTAGTTCGAATCAATAAAAACGTGGACATAAATCAGTAGCTCCCAAACCATTCTTTTAATGCATATAGTTGCTTTTGAGAATTTTTTTACAAATATATACCGCGTAATTTGATTCTATCCCTAATTGTTCATGGCCTACTTTGACAAAGAATATAATTATAACTTTTTTTCTGAAGAGATAGAAAATTTGTTTCTTCTACAAAGTTTTAGAACTACTGAAAATAATTTACTTTGTCAAATATACCAAAAGTGTAGGTCACACCGTTTCGGATATACAAAGCCTTTTTATGGCAACCCCCCTAAAATCAATTTTTTATGCATAACTTGTTTCAAGTTTATTTTTTATGCATACTTTGTTTGGAATAATTGATGAAAATAAAAAAATCCCATATTTTTGTTGAAGGTAGTGCATAGGTTTGTTATTTCCTGGCAAAGTTATACAACATTTTACCTTTTTTTTACCTATGATAAAACATTACACCGAAGCGAAATATGCAACATTATGCAGCTGATTTTTACAAAATTTATAGGTAAAGATATGCCCAATGCTATAAAAAAAATTCTAAGTGGAACTCGATGGAACTTTCTTTTAGGCCATTCCAAAGTTAGTATTAGTTATTGAACTATGACAACTCCCTTAAAACTAGTTTTCTAATCATAACTTGTTTCAAGTTATTTTTTTACATATTTTGTTTGGAATAATTGTAGAAAATATAAAATCCCATAATTTTGTAGAAGGTAATGTATAGGTTTATTCTTTTCTGAAAAAGTTGTACATCATTTTACCTATTTTTACCTAGGAAACGTTGTACCGAAGCGAAATATGCAACCTAATGCAGCAAACTTTTACAATACTTTTAGGAAATTATATTCCTAATCCAATTTATTTTATAATAAGAATATCCTGAGTACTATTCGTATGACTCATTTTCGCTATGGGCGTGCTGAAACCTTGCATGATTAAGAAACGGAGGGTGTCACGCGTCTGCTATTTCTGTAACTCACTTTTGCAGTGAGCGTAGAGATGGGCAATTCGTTCCTGAGCTATTCCAGTGAATCGAGTCTTTAAAAAGAGCTAATAGCTCACAGCTCTTTTTAAAAGAACCGCAGTTCACCAGTTCACCGCACTGGTAAGCACGGTTGCCAGGTTCACAGATTAATCTGTGTTCCATAGATTTTCAACCTTTTGCACAGATTTTCACAGATTTCTGAAATCGATCACAGATTTTTGAAATTGATCACAGTTTAGCACCAAAAATTACAGAGCGTTAGGAAATAGTGAGACCTTTTTTTGCTTACCAAAATGATTCCGATTAGTTATTATGCACAGATTTTGCACAGACAGGTTTTTGGCTTGATCACAGATTTTTAAGAAAATGACCTCGCATCCCTGCTGGTAAGGTGAAAACAAGCTACAAGCTGAACGGATTTTCGGCTCTTGAAGAGCGAGTTATAAATGAGAAGAAATGTGTGCATGAGCTTTTGTTCGTTTTTTCAAATGTGTATTTATCCTTCTTTAACAGATTGAATGAGCCGTTGTCAAAAAGAAATCTTACTCTCACTCATTAGGCTAAGGTACATTCAGGGATGCCACTTTTGCAGATATTCTCAAATATGACGTAATAATAATTCGCAAACAAGTTAGTTCGCATAGTATTGTTCTTTGTACATCAATGATCTCGATCATGCATATGAAGAAAAACGACGCAAAAAAACGGCGCTCAAAAAAAAAAAACCTTCAGTTCAATTTAAATGAGCTGATGAGCTGATACATTGAATCAATTCCCTTTAGTGAGATGATCGGTTCTGAGCTGCTCACCGGTATGAGCTGCTTCGCACATCTCTAAGTGAGCGTCGCACGATCAATATATCATCTTAAAAAACGTGTTGCTTCGCGATAACTCAATTTATTTACACGTTTAAAAGGAAACATGTCTCGGCAGCCAAAACCGTTCAACAGTTCGAGAAACATTGGAAAAAAGTGTCAAAACTTGTCGCCAAGATGTCTGTACGGAATTTAATGAGGAACGTTCGCAAGAAGGTGCGCCAGCTAGTCTACAATGGCTAAGTAGCAAATGTTGAGAATAATATTCTGTTGTTTTAGTCTTATATTATCAGTATATCGAATAAAATTCGAATATCTAACACTTGTGAATTATTTCCAGCGAAATCAAAGTGCGTCCATACTTTCTGGGACAGTCTTTAGCAAAGTAAGTTTGGCCAACGTGCAATACTTTTGTTGTAGTGTTGCAAAATTTCGAAACCAACGCACAAATTTGTCGCTTATTTTTTGAGCCAAAGTATAAAACAGAGCTGGCGATCGATGAGCGATGGAACTCCGGCATTCTATTGAAACAAGTGTGGTATGATAACAGTAACAACGTTGGTGATAACCGGCAGCTACTTGTAGAACAACGAACGACATGATAATTGTTCTTTTTTTATCAGAGAACGAGTATGGGTATTTAAAATGTTCAATCGATTATTCCATTGCAATAACAAACCGATACGATCTTCTTTCACTTAATGGCACTTATGTGTAGAATTTTCGAACAGTGTAACAATAACCACTATCAAATATACGAAACAAACCCCATTTAACCAATAAATCTACCATTTTGCAACCGTCGTTCGTTGAGTATGTAATGTCACTACGTTCACCTGTTTTTCCACTTCAAACTCGGAGTGGAGATTTGGTCAGACGACTAACATAGCACTTTGCACCACCGAACCAGTCAAGAAGGGATACATACAAGCCTGAGTTGCGCTTTATCTGCCACATTAATCTCTTTCGTACTCCTGGTCCTGACATACAGCATATACTGTACAAGCAGTCCTCATGGTTACCGCCGTTAGTCTGCATGTGTTTGAGTATGTGTACGGATTGTATATCCTGAATCACCACTAGCCATACCAGACATGTGGGTACGACAATATGCCCCCGTTTGCTGGTTCATGCCTACGTGGCTTTTCCAGTAGCGTACTGTTGCTTCTGCTTTGCCCACCGAATGAACAGTTAAGTACCTGCTCGAAAGCCCGAAGCCAGTTCCGAGAGTTCCCACCATTGTTGCCACCGAATGGTTAAATCGCTAAACGCAATAGATAATATGTTCATCAATAGCATTACTCAGCAGGTGCTCATAGGATGATTGGTAACACAAATATAATCGAAACTGAAGTCACAAAAACTTCAGCTCTTTCCGTGCTGGCATCACTACCAGATTGTAACGTGGTACCATCGAATTCAACAAACATACCGAGCCTATGAAAGTGATTCCACGTCATCTTCTCCAGTACCACCACCACCATCATCGTCGCTCCCAGAGTGATGTCATTCCCGTTCTTGTCGATGTAGTGCAACCAGTGCTGTTCTTTTAGTCAACAGCCCGGTAAAGAACTTTCCTCCCATACCCCCCGGTTTATGACAAATGTGTGGCAGAAAACGGATGAGAATACTTAATACTTCTCTGTACCACTGTCGGTGGCGATATGAGAAGTGTTCGGATTGAAGATTTCACAGGTCACAAAGTTTTCACTAAGAGGCAAGAAGTAGAAAGGATCGAAAGCGCAACTGGGCCCATAAAGTCAGAAGGATGGAAAATGACGAAACAACATGGGGAAATATGATTGTTTACGTTTATTAACTCTTAGTTTTATCTTCAAGTGGGTAATCCGTAGTGTACCTAAGCAACTTCACTACTGGAAGGGATTCTCGCCCTTATAAAAATGCCTTGTGATTTAGTTCATTTAATCATACCCTCTACGGTTTAGGCGTTACCGTAATTACGTAATTATGTTCCTATTCTATAGAACCCTGAAACTCCATTGTCGTATTACAATTAGCTTCGTGGTCTAATGATGGACTGCAGTAGCATATGACACTGGTCATTATTCACCACTGTTTCTCCCTAAACGATACTATTTCTGTCTTATTGTATCTTCAATATTTGATAACACACCATGACAGTGGAATGTTTGTTCCGTTCACAGTAGGTACTGCAGGTCATCAGCAACGGTTTAAAAAGCTGCAGGTACCGATATGTACGCATGACTCAATTATTGATCGACTTTGCTGTTTTTATTTTGTGACGATAGACCAAGGCCACTTACTATTCTATCAATATTTCATGATTTTTCCTAAACGAATTGCTGTTTGGTGTGAATATTTTTACTTTCACGATGCATCACCAACAGTGGATTCATAGTATGACATAGTGTATTCTATGACTTATTATAATTATGCGTCAACACAATTGAATTGAGCTTCTTCTTCATATTCAAATGATCGCGCCTTTGTCTTGACACTGATAGGTAGATCCTAAAGATTTATTTGTGTGGCCCTAACTAACTGAATGATCTTTGTTTTTTGCTCGGTTTGTCCCGTCAAGGGCTTCCCAAAAACCGTAGGGCCGGGGCCTCCCAAGTAGCACATGTAACTTGTTCATAAAAAAATACGGGTGTGTAATGTCAGAGACATAACTGGATGTCGTGAATACGAATAAAATTGACACTCTTTATAATTTAGAATATAAATTAATTGATCGATAGTATGAATTGTGCAAGATTTGCCCTTTTACACTACTAGAATTTGAAACGATACACCTAAACTACAGTACAGATTAGTTACATTAAACATTCTGACACACAAATATTACGAAATAACCAGAATAGTTCCTTATGATAAAATAATGGTGCTTCTGAAAAGAACCTTTTATGAAGGCGTTCGTAATGGAGAGTGATGAGTTGAATTCAAATTCCGATGGATACCGCTGACTTCCGTCTTCTATTTCCAGGATGACCTGTTGTCCATGAATGCGAAACTGATGTTTTATGTTGGAGTCTCCTGCTTCTTCCTCTTGCGGTAACAAGCTTAGTATTTCGCTTGGAGATTCCTCGATCGCACCATAATCAACACGATGACAACGACAGTCAAATTCGAAGTGAATGGCTTTTGAGTCAGTGATATGCATTTTATATAGCAAATCAGCAGAAAGTTTACTACAAACTACAATCGATGGAAAAATGGACCGTATACAGTATAGTGAAGTGAAATTTTGCATAATTCTTTGGGTATAAATTATGGTTCTAAATGGTAGCTTAGAGAATTTTTATATCGATTATTTCATTTCGGATTTCAATATTTTAGTAAAAGATACTATCAAAATGCTGTACGGGATTAATTTCTGGCATTCCAGAAGAGCCAATTTGTATAATTTTCTAAGATATTAAACACTGATTAGATATAAACGATTTTAAACACTGTTGCGAATTTAGAACTGTGAAAATTGCAAAAAACTGATCAAATTATCTTGGATTTGCACTACACTGATAATTTTAATTTTCGATTTACAAAGAAGAAATCTTTATAGTTCTTCTGGTAACATTTAGAGCCATTAGAAGGGCTGATTTTGCCGAATGTTTCACATTGTTGTCCATTTTCCGATGTATTTTGCTCCAATGCAAACGACCACCAACAGGATGATGTAATCGATCTTCTTCGAAGAGGAACTGGCTCTGCGACCTGACGACTGCTCCACCTGACGATCCAAATGAAAGCATTGACGACTGCTGCTCCCGACGATTGAAGTCCAAATGAAAGCACGACCTAGGCGTTTGAGGCTTTATACCACGCAAACGGTCTGCTTCCATTGCCAACTGCTCCACCTGACGACCGAACCCCAAATAAGAGCATGACCTGAGCGTTTGAGGTTTGATACCACGCAAAAGGTCTGCTCTCATTATTGACGACTGCTCCACCTGACGACCGAAGTCCAAATGAAAGCATTGACGACTGCTCCACCTGACGATTGAAGTTCAAATGAAAGCACGACCTAAGCGTTTGAGGCTTTATACCACGCAAACGGTCTGCTTCCATTGCCAACTGCTCCACCTGACGACCGAAGTCCAAATGGGAGCATGACCTGAGTGTTTGAAGTTTGATACCACGCAAAAGGTCTGCTCTCATTATTGACGACTGCTCCACCTGACGACTGAAGTCCAAATGAAAGCATTGCCGGCTGCTCCTCCTGACGATTGAAGTCCAAATGAGAGCACGACCTAAGCGTTTGAGACTTTATACCACGCAAAAGGTTTGCTTTCATTGCCAACTGCTCCACTGGACGACTGAAGTCCAAGTGAGAGTTCCAACCTGAGCGTTTGAGGTTTTTAACCACGCAGAAGGTACACTCTCCGAAGCTGCTGGTTGATTAAATCATTCCCACGACGTCTGCTTCCATCCAACGCACAAGAAGAAATGATCGATTTTCGACCACGGTTCACCTTTTATACGCAGTCAGTTGAAGATATGTGCCTGACTACCTCAAAATCGTCGTCCTTGCGCGAAAAACCCAAGCGAAAGTAAAGAGTTTTCCGCGTTGTTTTCAAATTTCGAGAAAACTTAATTTTTGAGCTGTTTGTGGTTATCTCACACTGTTTAAAATATTATCCTAAATCCCTGATCATAGTTTTGATGAAATAGTGAAAGAATTATGTTGATGTCATTAATACAAGTCGAGATATTCACGATTAAGCTCTGCCCATTCTTCCATATGGCTAATTTTGAAAAGGCACCCCATAGTAAAGTAAGTCGTATTCACGACAAAAAAAAATAGAACAGATGCTGCATAATGGTCGCATGACAAACACGACGAAACAAGTCATATTATGATGATGACAATGGAGTCAAAATAATATTACGAATTGACATCTCATGGCCCGGAGGGTTATATACCATACGATTCAACTCGACGAACTGAGCAAATGTCTGCAACCAGTTGTCGTATGTTCTAATCCCGACCTGGAAGGATTCGTAATGTCAGTAGGATCGTAGCACCAGCCATGCAATGGTACTGTACACTCTTAATCGGCTGCGAAGTCTGTTGAAACGGAAGGTCAAATTCCAACAGTAGAACTCACTTCGATTTCTCAACGATACTTGAACCGATTCTCACCAATCTTGGTAAACATATAACTAAAACTCACATTGTCTGCAAAGCTACTGTAAAATTTCATCCGAATCCGACTTCCGGTTCCGCAATTACAGGGCGATGAGTGTCAAAACATTCGAACCGTCATCTAAAATTCCGATACAAAACCGGTACGTGCTGGTACGGAAGAATAAAACAAAACTTTAGAATTCCATCCGGATCCATACAAAACTTTAGAATTCCACCCGGAGACGATATTTGGTACCGGAATTAGAAGTGTTAATTAATCACTTGAAGCGGCTAAACTACATAACAGCGTAACGAAATTCAACAATTCAGACCTTTTTAGGAACAACAAATCGATTTCGATATTTTCTTATATTGAAATAAACAGATCCACAAAACAATGGATTAAATTTTCGCTGTCGTTGTCTCTGCTTTATTTGATGGAGATGTGTAGTGACGCGAATATTTAAAGAGAGCAGTTTTATACCGCTAGCGTCAGTAAAAAATATATTCGCCTCGTGTACATCAGTTACGTTGGGTCATTTTCATTGTTTTTTTTGAAAATGACACGCACACTAGATGTCTCAAAGAATAATAAAAATTGTGACGGGTATAGCATGATGGGATAGTCGATGCCTTCCACGCAGCCCGCCTGGGTTCGGTTCTCAACCCCGCACATAGGGTCAGAAATATTTTCTGGTCCGAAGAGGCGAATGACCTAAGATGTTAAAGCCTCTATAATTGAAATAAAAAAAATAATGAAAATTGCCGACACATGCTGATTAATGATTCATTGCAGCTACAATTCTTGGAGTTACACAATCTTGTGAAAAATCATGAAATCATGAAGAATAAGGTATGATTGACATGTTTCATGATTTCATGATTTAATTATGGTACCGGCAATGGAATTTTATCCATGCTGTAATTATTTTACTAGTTAGAGGTTAAAAGTTGTGATATTGTTGACTTTATCACATTTATTAAAGACTGTCTCAGAAAGTATGGACGCAACCAAAAACCGCTGCCATTTCGCAATGGTTCAGAATCTGTCAATTTTTATGGCAGCGTCCTGTTGTTTACACTCTTCTCTAACCACTTGTGCAGTTGTTTATTCGTTTTCATTAGTTTGTTTCGAAATGCGTGGACTTTCAGCAGAACAACGTCGAAAAATTGTGTACAAATGGTGCACAGAACGCTTACGTTGTTCCGAGTGCCGTTTGCACCGCACGAGATCATTATTTCAAACTGTTTCTTCGCAAACCACTATCGACACTTTTAAACATCAAAAAAGTTCTACTAAGCGGTTCAATCAACCATCAACTTAATCTCAAATATCCACGATATTATTCGATTCGGAAGTTAAAATATCGAAATCTAGAAATAGTTCGTTTTGCGAAGCTCAACGAGGTCAATTGAAACATAAAAAAATAAATCCACCTAGTTATGTAATATAGGCTTTCTCACAATCAATAATACGAGAAATTAATCCAAAATTCTATTTGATCTAGATCTAGAAATTTGATCATTACTTCCGGTATTTCCAGAACTGAATACTGAAGGAAAAAAGATAGAGGTTTCTATGAACATCAACTAACTAAGCCTATGTATTGGATTAGTATACAAAAACCTTCTTTAATCCACCTAGTGGTATAATGATGCCTTTCTCATATTATTTATGTTCTGACAAGATTTTTTTCAAACTTGAATAAAATCAAAAACTTCCTTTGGTAAATACTACCATCACCTTTTCGATTTGTAAACAGCTATGCCAAGTTAATATAGATTTAAATGTGGCAACCCTGCACGCTATACAAAATTGAACAAAGCACACTGTGTGCTAGGCGGGTGCGTTTTCTTCTTCTTCCGTACCAGCACGTACCATTGCTTACTGATTCTGCATAATTTTGTGTGACTGTTTGAATGTTTTGATACTTATTGCCATATAATTTCGGAACCGGAAATCGGATCTAGATGACATTGCACAGTGTCTCTTAAGACACTGAAAGCTTTAATTTGAATCATGATTTGTGAAAATCGGTTCAACCGTTGCTGAGAAATCGAAATGAGGTCCGTTTTCGCAGCTTTTCTTCACTATTACCGGTGCGTTTGGAAGCAGAAACCGGGTATTTGTAGTTCCAAAGTAGATCCACCAACTAACAAGGTCTGCCAACTAGATGAATTTACCAGTAAATTTAATAAAAATGTGCACCTCGTTTCGCCATCGCTTGTGAAAAAATGAACGCACATGAAATTGAAAATTTTTACTAATCGCACTGTAATTCCTGAACCGGAAATCGGATCTAGATCATCTTCTTGGGGACTTTTCAAATAATTTCAAGACCTTTCATTTGTATCTTAGTTTGTAAAAATCGATCAAGAAATTTCCGAGAAAATTGAATGAGCATTTTCTCATAGATTTGCACATATTGCCATGTAATTCCGGAACCGGAAGTCGAATCGGAATAAAATTTAATAGCAATCTATGGGACCATAAGACCTTTCGTTTAAATCTAAGTTTGTGAAAATCGATCACGCCATCTCTGAGAAAAGTGAGTGACAATATTTTTCATTTTTTTGGTACATATCACCCTGTAATTACGGAACCGGAAGTCGGATCGGGATGAAATTCAATATCGATCTATGGGACCGTAAGATCTTTCATTTCAATCTAAGTTTGTGAAAATCGGTTCATCCATCTCTGAGAAAATCGAGTGACATTATTTGTCATATACACACATACAAAAAAAACACACAGACATTTGCTCAGTTCGTCGAGCTGAGTCGAATGGTATATGACATTCGGGCCTCCGGACCTCGGTTCAAAAGTCGGTTTTCACAGTGATTGTATAGCCTTTCTATATTTTTAACATTCTTCATCCTATAATACTAGAAGCGAAAGTCAGATCCGATTACAATTTAACAGCACCCTTTGACATTTTCACTTTTTAAGATCCACAGCAAAAATTATGAAATTTACATGTGACGCAAATCCACATATGACACAATTCATAACAACGTAATCAGTGAACTGACTGAATTTTACAACAATGATATAAATATACGTCAAATATCCCCCGCCTTTCAAGCAAACTTGTAAATTTACATGTTTTAGCACTTAAAAATAATTCAGAATGCATTAAATATAAGTTAGATTTACTGTAAAATTGAATCATTTTTGACACTCATATATGTCGGCATCTGAAGACGTAAATTTACACGATTTTTTCTAGGTGTGTATCTTTGAGAAATCGATGTGAGTTGCGTTTTGTAATATTTTACCACTATTTGCGTTACATCCGGAAACGAAAACTAATTGCGTTACACCCGGAAACGAAACCGAAATAAACACTCATTAACTGAGAAATTCAGAACCTGAAATAGAAAACTGGTATAAATCAATTGAGTTTACTCGGTCATCAACTAACGAATTCTTCAAAGTAGCTATTATTATTTAACTCCTTTCAGGAATTCGCTTCTTTTTGCATGGTCCCTTTCGACAAACAAACTCGTGAAATTGATATTTTCATACTGAGCTCTCTGTAATTCTGGAGTCGAAAGTCGACATCTCTAAGAAAATTGAGTGCATATTTTTCTCTTATTTTGTCCATATTACCTTGTAACTCCGGAACCGGAGGTCGAATTCGAATGAAAGTCAGGATCTTTGCATGGGACCACAAGAGCTTTTATTTGAATATATGTGATTATTTTATGTGTTGATTGGAACCACAGCCGTACTTAACTTAGCTCGTCCATTAGAAACGATTAGCAAATCTTGAATAGAATTTTACCTCAACTTATGAGATTTTTTCAGGATTTTAGTGATAACGACATGAACGTGACCAACAAAGAATCTAAACAGAATTGCAAATTATGAACGCATGAACCGATATGTGTTATTGTGTTTTCTCTAAACGATCTCTGGAACAAATCGATTCACTGATATGCTTGAATAGAACTTTTCATGCATTAGTATCAGAACCCAAACAAACACGGTTAAGAACTCAAAGCAAACAGAATCGTACACGATGACTTGCTGAGTTACATCTCAATCCAGAAATAAAACATTCAGAGAAGATCAACTGAAACGAACAGCTGTTGGATTTTGAATCAAAATCACAGAAACCAAAACAGCAAAAAACATGTTGAGCCTTTACTAAAAAAAACTGACTCCCTGAAGGCTGGATAGGATATTTATGTTATTAGCTACGAACAAACAGCCGACAGCAGAACAACAGATTCACAACATTCCGTGAATCAACGCGAACGATGAGAAAGAGTTCTCCTTGTTTTCAAACATGGGATTCACGTTCACAACAGTTATCACATTCAATGCTGAATAAAAAAAAACAGTTTTATCATGAAAATGAAACACACCTCTGTGAAACTGGATTTTATTTAACGAACTGTTATTCTATAGGTTGTTTTGTTACTTTTTGGAAACTTTCCTAAATAGACGTGATTCATTTATATGTGCGAAAAGGCCATTATTGATGCAAACTTTTCTTGATAAAAGTGTAAATAAATCTTTGTAATAGGACGGTCAGCGCGGGGAACTTTCATAGACTTTTATTATGCAACTTATGTAGAATCGATAATGGAGTCTTCCTACGGCTATGATGAAGGGATATTCGATAGAAAATCTTTTTTTTTGTATAGCTCTCAACTTTGCCGTTGTGGTATAACCGGCTGAAAGCTGAGCTGTGTCTAATAGCTCTTAGTTGTGTGCTGTTGAATATACAACCGACGAATCTTTCATTCCGAGTCCACGTTGGCAGAACTGAGGATAAGTGCAAAGTTGAATACAGAATGTGGCATCCTTTGCATGCATGGATCGTTTCGATTTAAAACTGTATGTGGCATATGAAAGTGAGATGGCACCATATGACAGTGGTATATAGTTTCTGCCTGAAATCTTCAACAGAAAAAAAGTGCTGAATCGTCCTTAAAAATAGAATAACGCATAATCCGTATAAGTAGAAAATTGTTGGCTATAACTTTTCCTGAAATCAGCTTTTTTCGAACCCATTTCGTTCAAATCAAAACTCCTTCAAACAACTTTTCCAAATCAAACTGCAACAGCTGAACGACAATTAACGATTTCACACTTATTCGTTTCAACCACGCGACCGTAATCAAAATTGTTCCTATTAGCACATCCTTTGTAAAGGCCATGGCCTGACAGGAGGAAAATCGGAACGGCCATCGGGCGAGTAAAGCTTCCTGAACGTTCATGGATGATGAAAAGAAAAAAAAAGAACAGAATCCACACAAAAAAAGAGAAAATAATTAATTCTCAATTTCGGAATTTTATCCCATCACCGTGTGTTTTCCATCCAACGCCTCATCGTCGACATCGTCCACTCGAACATTGGGCATTGCTATTCTCTGTGCTGACAATTTATCCGGCTTTGGTCGGTATAGCACACAGGACGACGGAACCCATAAATTGAATTTGATTCCATTGAACGAAATTCATATCTTATCATAGTTCCCTGGACTCAGTTTCCCATTGAGCTATCAGAGGATAGGATGAAAATTCTGGATATTCAATGGAGAACTATTGGAACTGTTGTTGATATACAAATGGAGGTTTATTTGTTAGTGCCCTGGTTTGCTTCCTAGTAAAATTTAATTCCGAAAACTCGATTATGTTGGTTTTCAAGGAAAGAGAGTTCGACGTTTCAGTTACATACACTAAGTTTCAATTAGTTTTAAGTTTATTCAACTCCGGTTTGAAAAGGGTTTCTTCGAACTCTAGTGCATACGAATATGAAGCTTTTATCACAAACACAGGTATTTCGTTAACAAAGTGTTCATGTTCGATAGTATGCACATTGTTATTTCCAATAGCGAATCTAATTGCCCCTGCACTTTCCCAAACGTGCTGAGTTTACAAAAATTCGACAACAGGCGTCCCGTAAACAAACAACGCGCAAGAATGTTCCACAGAAGGATGAAATTAATTTCCTACGGCTCCCACCGAAGAGGGATATTCCAAATTTACCGTCACTTCCTCACAGCAATCCAAAAGATTCAGCCGCTGGATCACAAAAAGATTCTTCCTCTAGAATCCCTCCTGGAATGGGGTAATAATCAACCATAAGCAAAGGATGACTCTGGTGACTTATTCTCTGCTGAACAACTGATCGTCATTCTTCAAGAGATGCCGACATTGCTATTTTAACTGAAACTCATCTTAAACCTGAAATTTCTAAACTTAAATAGGATAATCCAGGAAAGGATAACTGAGCTTCGCAACAGGAACTTCCAGCAAAAGCTTCGACAAATTCTCCCACATTCAGAGCCCTTCTGGTCCTTAACGAAGGTGCTTAAGAACAAATCGAAGCCTATTCGTCCTCTTATGTCACCCCAGGACGCAGCTGAAGGAATACCTTTAATCACACCAGTAGAGAAGGTAAACGCGCTAGGCAAGCAGTTTGTGTGTTCTCACAACATTGTTAGTCCACATGAAAGAGCCGTTACTGATAGCGTAGCTGAGGTTGACCAATCAGACAGCTTGGTTCCTGAGGAAAGTGCAAAAGCAACCAGAAGTTCCACAATTACTTAAAAAAGTCTACATTCTTGCTGCTTAAAAGTACACGCGGAACTTTTGAGAACTTGAAAGTACAGATCAAGTTCCGCGTGAACTTTCTAGCTGCTTAAGAAAACACGTGGCAATTTTTGACAGTTCGAAGTACAGAACAAGTTCCGCGTGAATTTTCTCGCTGCTTAAGAGTGCACGTGGTACTTTTAGCAACTTGAAAGTACATAACAAGTTCCGCGTGAACCTTTTCGCTGCATAGAAGCTGAACAATGTATTCTAGAAGCAGCTTAGAAGTTCGTTCCGCTTCGTCGCGCGAACTTTCAAGTGTGGATAATTACTTAAAAAATGGGCTGCTTAGAATGCTATTGATTAACTTTGAGAGCTACTTAAGCCAAATCAGTCCCTTTTATCCGAACTTTTGGTTAGTTGGGTAGAGTCACTGCGAATGAGCTGATGGCTATTGTGAAAAAATCCAAAAATATGAAGGCCCATGGTTTCGACAACACTTTCAACATTGAGCTGAAACATTTGAGTATTCGCCCATTTGTTTTCTTAGCTAAATTTTTTAGCAGGTGCAGAGAGCTTGACTACTTCCCTTCAATGTGGAAGTTAGCTAAAATTATCCCAGTTTTGAAACCGGGGAAAGATCCTTCCTTTTCCAAGAGCTATCGGTCTAACTTTCGAAAAGTCAATACAAAGGCGAATTCATGCTTTCGCAGATGAACATGATATATTACTGGAAAAACAGTTTGGGTTCCGGAAAGGAAGATCCACCAACTCACTAGGGTTAACAACGTCATCCAGCAAAACAAATCAGTGTCCAAAACGACTGACATAGCAATATTGGATATTGAAAAGGCATTCGATAATGTGTGGCACGATGGCCTGGATATACTAGAACAAAAATTCGAACAATACTGCACGAAATTTGAAGAGAGGTGCTCAATCTCTGAAATACAAATAATTCTAAATTTGTACGTATTAGGTTAGGGATTGTTATAAGTAGGTAGATATTTTATTAATAATTAAAATAAATATTATGATTAAACATTAGTATGTAAATCAAGAGTAACTAAAACACCTATTATTAACAACGAATCGTATGAACAACAAAGATGACAGGCAAAGCAAAGTCTTGTCATTACATTCCTTTCGTGGAATTTGGCCTTTCTGTTTCAACAGACTTCCTACTGACATTACGAATTCTTTCAGGTCGGGACTCGAACATACGACAGCTGGCTTGTAAGACCAGCGTCCTATGCATTGAACCGCCAATCCGGAATATACTTGACAGGCCAAAGGGTCGAAGCACTTGTACTGTAAAACGTTGATGTAATACACAAAAATAAGATTATTAAACAGATATTTATGCAAAAAAAAAGCTCCTGCATTTATATGACACTGTTAACCTTGTAGTCGTATTTGTTGCTTCAGAAAAAAAAACTGCTTTCATTTGCTGTAGGTCTAACTCGGCAACGCTTGAATTCAATGATGATTGACACTGGCTGGAAATTCTGAAAGTAATGGCGAAAATGTTTGAAATAGATTTCTCGTCGATTATTGAGAGATAGCTAGCCATATTTTTATCAACTAAGATTCAAATGAAAGGCTCAGCATTCTCGGTCCAATTAGCTGGAATTTTTCGTCAGATTTTATTCCTGGGCCCGGGGATCTGAATTACCAATTACTAAAATTGAAAAATGGTAAAGCAAATAAACGTCGGGCACTAAACGTCAAACGACTATCAGATCGCAATTGTTGATCTACCAGACAAACAATTTCATGGATACAGATATTCACAAATTTACACATGTTACGACTTTTCAGTTTAGGAATAAAATCCAACGACCTTTACTTTTCGAATATGCCTCGTATAAGTTGTTTTTCAAGATCACTAGAACCGATAAATGGACTGAAGAAGGAAAATTTAAGACTTGTCTTCGGGAGAAATTTTTTCACATGTTAGATTTTCGCCCTGATTAGTTTATTCCACACATTCAAATGTGTGTCGACTAGTACGGCTTCAATTTTTTTCTACATATTTTCACCGAAATGTGACATGAGTTAAGCTAAGCGATAATCTGTATTTTAACGAGTAGTTTTAGAACAATGGGTAGGGTATATCACTGTTGAAACTCATTTTTTCCTCTTTTCATTTCCCTTTTAGTAAAACATTTCAAGAATGTTTTATCAAATTTTCAAGTCAATCGAAGCAAAACTCTGGAAGCTATGAGTCTTTATCTCCTCTTCTCTCATACTACACAGAGGCAAGAGTTCGGCTCTAAGTTTCTTGATCATGCTAGCGAGTGACAGAAAGAGTAAAGAAATAAGACGGAGACTTAAAAAAATGAAACCGAAGACAACGAAGTTGCTGCAGGGAATATACTTTATGGAGCTGGAATGGATGATTCAGTGTAAGAAAAAAATTGTTTCCTTCGATTCTATAGAGAATAAACTTCAATTTTCAATTTTGGAACACACTTTCTACTTATAGAAAATTTTTCTTTTCTTTTTGTTACTCTGTGATACAGCAACAAAATGGCGAATTTGTTACGTGAAATATTGCAATTTTGTTTTCAAACATCCACCAAAAATATAACTAAACGCTAAAATATACCCGTAAAATATATTTTTCTGTACCAGTCGGGTTCGGGTTCGGGTCGGGTTTGAGTACAAATACCCGAAATCCGACCATCTATATTTCTGAAGTCAATAAAAATTGATTGTTTTGATCAAGATACGTCTATTTCGCCCAAAGCTCGTGAGCGAACAGAATTGCTTAGCTTGTCAGGTTCTTCTGACTACAGTTTCACGCAAACGAACAGCGCAAGTCCCTCTCCGTTCTCCTGCTGGAGCTCATCATCCTATTACCTCGACCATGATAATTACGGCGTGCTCCAAACTAAAAAGCTCTACTAACGCAGGGCCCGATGCCATTCCTTCGTTAGTCCTAAAATAATGCTTGAATTCAATTGCTTCCTAACACCACTGACTATATTGTTCAACGCTTACCTTAATGCGGGGACTTTTCCAGACCCCTGGAAGAAATCATATATTTTTCCGGTTTTTCAGAAAGGTAACAAATCCGATATTACTAATTACCGTGGAATAGCTTCACTAGGTGCTGTGTTCAAGTTATTTGAAAAAATTATTCTCGATTTCATAACTCACAAATGCATGGACTACGTATCTGAAACTCAACACGGTTTTATGCCGAAGAGGTCAACATCTACAAACCTTGCAGCTTACACATCTTTTATCATCCGATCTACAATCGCATCTACAGGTTGATGCTATCTACACAGATTTCTCAGCGGCATTCGATAACATAAATCATCAAATAATATATGCTAAGCTCGACAGACTGGGCTTTAGTGGCGCTTTACTGGATTGGATGTGTTCATATCTTACTGGTCGCGAGATGTCGGTGAAAATAGGAAACTTCACGACAGTTCCTTTCACTGTTAGCTCTGGAGTACCTCAAGGAAGTCACTTAGGACCGTTTATATTTTTACTCTACCTCAATGATCTCAACTTCTCCGTGAAATGTTTCAAACTATCATTTGCTGATGACTTAAAACTATATCGTCCTATAAAGAAACTAGAAGATGCACGTTTTCTGCAAGCTTGACACCAAATAGTGCCACAATAACAGGATGGTACTAAACGCTTCCAAATGCTCCATTATATCTTTCTCCCGAAAACCCCCAATAATTACATACGACTATCATCTCTTGCAAAATGTCCTCAAACGTGAATCCTTGGTAAAGGACTTAGGTGTTATTCTCGATCACATATTGGATTTCAAGAATCTTGTCGATTATGTAACTTCGAAAGCTTTTAAATTCTTAGGCTTCATATTTCGGATCACAAAGAACTTTACCAATATACACTGCCTGAAGACTCTTTATTGTGCGCTAGGTCGATCAACATTAGAAAACGCAGCTATCGTTTGGTCACCTCATTATCAAATCGACATCGATTGTGTCGAAAGTGTTCAACGCAAATTCGTTAGACTTGCACTCCGCAATCTACCATGGAGGAACCCATTCAACCTTCGTAGTTACAAAGATCGCTATCGGCTTGTTGAGCTAGATCCGCTGTCTTCATTGCTGATCTAATTCAATCACGTGTTGACAGTCCTGATCTCTTACGATTGATCAATTTTGACATTCATCGTCGAAGTCTTCGTTCTCATCCATTTATACGAATTCCACATGCTAGAACCAACTACGGATATAATGAACCCTTCTTCAGTATGTGTCGTTTATTCAATAGCTGCTCACAGGAATTTGATTTTCATCTCTCTCGTAATGCGATACAACGATTATTCCATGATTATTTATTTTTGCAGTTATAGTACTAATGTTAATTCTTTCCGCTCGACCACCCCTTCGTCTCTCCGCAATCTCCATTGAAAACTAATAAATTCGCTCGTTGAAACTAATCCTATTGTATCTCCTCTTCTCCTCTCTTCATCGTTCTCTCCCATGTTTTCGAACACTAATTAGATCTATACTGTGGTTCTAACCGCGTTTGCTCGCCCTCTTCTTTTTATTCGTTTTCCACCATCTTTTTCGACCACTAATAAGATCTACATGCCGGATCTAACCCCGTTTCGTTCGACAACTCTCCTTCACCACTAACACACAACCCCCCAACCCCACCCTCCCTTTTAAAAACATATTTCTTCTCTTCTATAGTTTTAATGCAAAATCTATATCGTTTACCCGATGGGTTTAGTGTCATCTAATTACTGTAGTGTTAGTTAGCTAGGGTTAGTTTTAATTGATAGTATTAAGTACATACATGTATATGTTGGATTGTTGTAAACGATGAGGAGGTTTTATGCCTGCTGGAGTGAGAGATTGTTATATTTCAGCTCCATTGGGCTTTTTCCTGCTCCAAATAAATAAATAATATCTAATAATGGATAGTTTATGAGATTCTTCTGTTCTTGAAATTACAACCAATGGCTATGAAAGAATTAAAATTACAAAAAAAGCGAAATTCTAACCCTATGACACAATGCACGATTACATTAAACATAAAATATATTTCAAATTAGCATTTTTTTATTATTTGGTTCACATGATAATGACTGAATATACCTCCGATAATGATTCTAAAGTAGCTCAAAAAGTCCACTGCCCGACGAGTTAGATAATCGTCCAACACGCAGCCTTCTCGGGTTCGTACCCCAAACCCATGTATGATAGTTAAAAAGTTTGTTTAACACATAACGTGAAATCTGAACAATCAAATAGCACGATTTTATCCCAGATTCGATTTTAAATTTCATGTGATAATCAGAATACGGGGATTATTTTTAAGGAATATTATTTATTAAAAACAAAATGAACATTCCAGTTTTCAAAAGATTTTTCAAAACTCATTGAATAAATGCCATATAGGAAAAAACTAACAACATCATTGTAAACTGTAAGACTTGAGAAGTACCATAACAAGATAGTCGAGTTTTCTTATTAAGTGTTTCACGAGAAAAACATCTTCATGCTCTGAATCATCGCAAAGCTTATGGTGACCGTAAAGAAATTTACAGTCAATATGAAAATTCTCGAGATGGAAGTTTCAATTGTTTGCATCACTGGTGCTGAGCGCAAGGAACTTTTATGGGAACATGGCTAGCAGTTAGGACGGCGAAAAACTGCAAAGCTACAAGCTGGGCGAAGGCAACCCCGGCGGGCAGTGAATCAACAACCTGAAAGTGGGAAAGTTTCCCAGATGCTATATCGAGCGGCCCTTGAGCACAGTTGTTTTGCCAACGCCTTCGTTTGTGTGCTGTTTGTTACTGGAACAGGAACACAAAACGTACAAACAAATATAAACAACCGTAGTTTGTTCCGATCCAGTCGGCAGGCTGTGGGCTCTCGTACTCGCAGCTTAAAGTGTTAGGAATGCCTAATTTCCTTAGCCTACAGGACAACCTGTCGAGTCCGTTGGTATACCATTTTTGGTGAAGCACTATGTTCCGTTGCAACATATTTAATGGAGTACTAATTTGATGAAATTCTCACTGAAGCATGCGATTTAATGTTAGAAATTTTAGGACTAAAAGGGATTGACTGGTTGAAGCAGGCTTCCCATGGTATATGAAACGGGAAATAAAGATGGAAATCTCTTTACGAATTTCTCTAAGCATTCTTGTCTAGAACTACGTTTACCAGAAGTGCAATTTCAGCATGAGCGATTCTACAAAAATGGAAAATTGCCAACAAGTAGTCCCAAGTCTGTTTGGGTACACACACACATACACACTCACACAATCATTTCCATTGTATTTAGACAGGTTTTCTCTGTGATGAAAACTGTACTTTCGACACCCTACGTAAAAATAAACATAATGACACGGTAGATGTTTGCAGAATGTGCCTTATCATGAATCGACGAAGCAAATCAGCAAATGCTGCTTCTGGTTGTCGAGCAGCATGAGGTTTGTCCTGGAACTACGATATATCATAATTCGCACCATAGGCATCATTGCTGTGAAATCTTCAAACTACGTTGTCATTGAACGGTTTGGACAGCGAATAAACATAGTCATAATTATTCACAACAAATGATGGGCTCAGCCGGAATTACACATAGCAATTCTCTCATAGCAAATTTTTCTCCTAGTATTCGTTTTATTAGTGTAAACGACTAAACATAAATAAATTTGAAGTCATGAGTGATGACAGATGAGATGGAAACAAACCCTCGTGAATGATAATTTCAAACGAGATCTAAGAAAGAAAAGTAAAACGCTCATGTTTCTGCGTGTCCTTTTTGAGCGTATTTTCAATGTACTTTCTTAGTAACGGTATGAAATAACGTGAAGGCAACAAAACGATAGCTTGAAATTGAAAGCTTTTTCCTTTAATTTCCATGAAAAGGCCTCTTAACATTCTCGTCCAATTTTTACGACTTGATTTTCTATTCTTGTTTGTTTAGCTCCGATCTGAAATCTGATAATCGAAATAATCAAACAAGAAATATAAGCTCTCATTAGCATTTCTGATGTTTGTATCATTTGTTGGATACAATCTGATACTGACAAACTATAATTAGAAACCGTTCTATCGCGATGTTATTCGAACTGATATTGGTGAAATTCATTATTTTAAGAAAAAAAGCTGACCTCCATAGTTTCCTCCTAACTAGTTAACCCCTTGACGCTCAAGGGAAATATGTTTCCCTTCTATAAAAATCGTTATAGATTCTTCAATTACTATTAAATCGATGTTTTTTTACTGAATGTTAAAGAAAACTTATTTCCAAGGCGACAAATGTGTTTCTGAACGAATAAGTAAAAAGAACTATCAATCTTTATTGCACTAAAAAAGTTTGTGCAAAATGACGAATATAAAATAGAACACATAATAAATGTGTTATGTGCAACGTCCACAAGTACATGAAATCGTTTCGTAGAATGCCATAACTAACTATTTATTCTACTCTTCTGATTGTTAAAGCAATTAAAGCAATAAATTAAATTACGATATAATAAACCCAACTCTTTTTTTTTTGTTCATTTTTAAGAATCATAGGGAAAAATATTTCTCATGAAATTATAGGAAACTTATGCACCTTGGTATGTTTTTCTGGCGATATTCTCTTAATTTACACCCCTAATAGCTAAAATATTGTCTTGTACTGACATATTTCGTCCTGCACATCTTATGGTCGTGAAAGGGTTAACCAAGCTCCGTGCTCTTGCCTATAAAAGAAAATGGGGTAAAACGCACTTCTGGGAAAAAATGAAACTCTAGCTTTTCTCAGAAATTACCATTGTTTGATGATGGATTACGTCTTTGTTTTGTATATACTGTTATATACTAAACAAAGATGTCCTTCGTAAAAAATAGAAGTTTCTGAAAAATCTAGGATTGCATTTTGTTGTTCCCGGTGGTTCAAGCCATTACCAACAGTGGCGTCATTTTCGTATACATCAATTTACGGTTTCCATATGAATTCCACTTTTTTGAGAGTGTTCGCATCTAAGAAAAGCTTCACACATAACAAAAATCAGAACCGAACCGACGTGTACTCCGTGCGGTCTATTGATGCCGTAGAGAAGGGCGCTATGCACATCAGCGACTGGGCCCGCTAGAGGATTTATTTTGTGCGCCGTTCGCCTCGCACAAGTGACATACTTATCGAGATTCTGCTGTTTATTCGCATTTAATAAATTCACCGGATGTCCCCAATCATGGAGTGCTGCGAGATGATCGGGATCAGTACTTTTACCATCAACACCAACAATCGAAGCGGTCTTTTTCAGGGCTTCCAAACTTTTAAAAGATTTTTTTTTAGAAAAAGTTTTTCGTATAAAGATAAATAAGTTTATATGGAAAACAAGAAAAAAAACTACTGCCTAAATATTCAGAACAAATTTTAGCAGTGATTTTAACAATAGCTGTGAAGTCCTACGTCAACAGTTAGTACAACCCCATAGGGGTGTCGTTCGTAGTTTTTCCGCAGAAATTTCAATAGTAATTTTGGTATTACATATATTTTTGGTGTTCGTTCCTTAGCAATCTTCTTGAGTTATGAAGACCATTTTATTTATGAGCAATTCCAGAAATGTGTAGCAGGTCATCAGACTGCATATGCTCCGGTTTGAATGAAACTTTGCATACGTCTTAAATATATACTCAAGACAAAAACCATTTTTTGTATGCACTTTTTTCACATCACTGTAGCTCAGAAACTGTTAATTGTACAAAACCAGTGCCTAAGAAGAAGTTCTTAGAACTCGATTGAGCACTCTAAAAAAGTATTCACTGAAAAAAAGGCGAATACTTTTTTAAGAATTTCAAATTTAACCGGAAACATCAAATTACAAACTCAATTTTCTTAAATTTTAGCTGAATTTCAATTTTAGCTAAATTAGTGTCATAAAGTAATGAAGTGATAAAGTAAAGATGTTGTAATTGAAATGCTTCTTAGACATGTTTGCATTTTTTTTTGTTTCTGGTTAAAAATAATCATTTTAATAATAGAAATTGATTCTATATAGATGAAAAGCAATAGGACTTATCCTACATATGAAAATCAATTTTCGAGATATTTAGACATGAGATTCAAAGAACTCAGATTTTGAATAAATTCAGGTTTAATTATTAAAAAAAAAACCTGTTTTAACCCACCTAGTGATGTAATGATTCTTTTTTCATATCAAACATACTATCATATATAATACTGTGGTATTCTTCAAAATAATTTTCTTCGATTCTTAAAAGAACAACCGAAATCGGTTTGTTTGACCGTCTACTAATAAAAACTATCAATTGGAGAAGATTTGAGGCCGATTTAGAAAACTTTACACAGTTTATCGCCCTTTTCAGTGGACCTTTCATTTGAACCTAAGTTTGTGAAAATCGGTCTCGCCATCTATGAGAAAAGTTAGAACACATATTTTCATTTTTTGCACATCTTACCCCATAACTCCGGAACCGGAAGTCGGATCCAAATAATATTCAGGTACTTTGTATGGGACCACAAGGCCTTTCATTTGAATCTAAGATTGTGAAAATCGGTTCAGCCATGTCCGAGAAAAGTTAGTGCACTTATTTTCACATTTTTTTGCAAATTTCACCCCATAATTCCGGAACCGGAAGTCGGATCCAAATAATATTCAGGAATTTTGTGTGGGATCACAAGACCTTTCATTTGAATCTAAGTTAGTGGAAATCGGTTCAGCCATCTCCGAGAAAAGTTAGTGCAAAAAAACGTTACATACACACATACACACACACACACACACACACACACACACACACACACACACAGAGAGAGAGAGAGAGAGAGAGAGAGAGAGAGAGAGAGAGAGAGAGAGAGAGAGAGAGAGAGAGAGAGAGAGAGAGAGAGAGAGAGAGAGAGAGAGAGAGAGAGAGAGAGAGAGAGAGAGAGAGAGAGAGAGAGAGAGAGAGAGAGAGAGAGAGAGAGAGAGAGAGAGAGAGAGAGAGAGAGACATTTTGCGTACTGGACGAACTGAATCGAATGATGTATGACACTCGGACACTCGCTTTAAAAGTTTTCACAGTGATTGCATAACCTTTCTATATGAGAAAGGCAAAAATCAAAAATACGTATTTTTTTTTTTTTTTTTAAATAACTATTCATTGGAATATGAGTTCAAATTAAATTAATAAGATTTAAATTGGGTGTTCAGCCACAAGTGGTGACTTTTCAGCCCTGTTATATATATATATATGATTTGGTTATTACCATGAAGACATTATTTGCTTCCGCAATTCTGAGATTTTTGTGTAGGGAAAATTCTAAACCTACTTGTATTGTGTAATGGGGAAAAGGAACTTATATACTAACTTACTAACTAATACAGAGAGCGAATCGATTCAATTGAAGATTGCATCGATTTTTGTCGGAAAATACGTATTTTTGATATTCTCTATAGAAAGGCAATAGGATTGCTGGAAAAAGCAACTTTCGAACGGAGTATCGGTATTATCTGTTATCGACTCAGCTCGACGAGATCGGAAAATGTCTGCATGTGTATATGGGTCTGTGCGTATGTGTGTATGGTGTTTGTGCACATTTAAACGATATTTTACCGCACATTTTTTTCGCAGATGGCTAAACCGACTTCAACAAACTTAGACTTTTTTTCGGCCAGTTTTCTCGGTTACTCGATGTTGATTTCATTAAGCTTAGGTTCGTTTGAAGCTACTATTGAGCCATTGATCAAGTTTGAAAATCAAATAGCTGTCACTTTTGGTTCCGGAGATATAATGGTATCAGTGACAGATCAGACACATCAGTGCGCTTTGTTTTTCTCGACGATAGATTTGTCTGGAGATATCCTCACCGATTTCAACAAGTTTCGATTCCTTTGAAAGCTACTATTAGGCCATTGATTAAATTCGAATATCAAATGACTGTCACTTCTGGTTCCGGAGATATGATGGCATAAGTGACGCAACCGACAAAACGCTCTTTTGATCCGACGGCTGAACCGATTTAAACAAGCTTCAGTTCGAAGATTAAAAGGTTATCACTTCCGATCCCGGAGGTATAGTGGTAACATAACCAACAAATCTCGCTTTTTTTCTCTCTGCTCAATTTTGTCGTAGATACTATTTTTTCATTAAGCAGGTTTGAAGTTTGAATGGTTTTCACTTACGGTTCTGGTGATAAAATGGTATAAGTAACGTAAACGCAAAACTCGTTACCGCTTAATTTTCTAGGATATGGATAAACCGATTCCAATAATTTTAGGTTTGTTCGATACTTACATTGTCGCTTAAAGTTTCGGAGACATAAACGTACAAGTGACGTAATCGAAAAATTATTGTTTTTTATCCGCTTTTTTTTTTAGAAAGTGATCTATGACGTTCAAATGTATTATTGCTGGTATACTTAACATGTTTTTATGAACTACCCGAATCAATCTGAATGAATTTGTATCAAAAATGAGCCCAAATTAGTGTCCGAAATGATTTAAAAAAAAGGTTAAAAAATATTGAAATGTCTGTGTCGATGACAAGAAAAAGCATTATTCCACCACTAGGGGGATTGAAACAGACACGAATCGCTTTAACGTGTATTGGTTAGAATAACAGATTTTAAATTATAGTATCGAGAAAGAAGTTTAGAATGCGTTTTTTATAAGTTCTTTGATTTTTTTTGTCGATTTATGATTGGTTATCGGTTATGTGTCCTATGGTAAAAAAACTAGGCTGACCTCTAAATGGTTCAACGTTTCGTTAAGATATAACAACATTGCCTTAGGGAGTTCGTTTCACCCCCTTTTTCCCTAATTATAATATTCAAATCGAGAAATGCGAAGCGAGAAGAGAAAAGTTCCACTTTTATCATTTGCTATGCTTTTTTCACGCAAACAACGAAAGTTGCCAAGATTCTCAAGCAGCTACTCGGCTAAGTGGTTTGTTTTCGTTTTTTATCGTAGAAGTCAAGTCATTCCAGGTAGCAAAATGTACGTGTAATTTCACATGAATATGGACAAACTTACTCTCCTGTTTGTGCCATGCCAACTGCACTGTAACAAAGACTCGAGACTACAAGCGTACCATATTTCAGCCGCACCCGTTAGAAAGGATTTGTTGTTTGATTTTTAAGATTTTAACGTATAGATCGTAGATAAAAAAATTCTTCTTTCTGTGATCTCTGTGTGCTCTGGTTCGAGTCATCTTCGAGATGTTTTTAGTTATACAACCGAATAAAATAAGACTAATTTTCCAGAGCTCATCTGAAGAAATGTAAGAAAAACAAAAGAATTTCATGTTGAATCACCTTGCACGTGCCTTGCAAAAACTGTCTTTGTCATAATAAAAAAAGTTATCAGCCCTTCCATCTCGTTAGGCATTTCGCTTCAACTCAGCTCCAGCAAATGTTTGATGAGGGAGAAATAAGCCCTTCTAACATTTGAAGGATAATGGTTTTATTTCCGGAACCGGAACCCATTTGAATGTGTGCCGCCACAAATCGATAAAAGTAAAATATTTATAAACGTTCCGGTGGTCTCCGGTTTAGCGTGTTATTTCATTTTCGTCCGTTGATTGCAAACGTGATGTTAGATTTGGTATTTGTTTGATGAAATTATATAAATGAAAAATGTTACTATTTTAGAAAAATGATTTAGAAATAGATATTTTGCATTAATTATGGTTTCGGCTTTAGCGGTCTGTTAAATAAGAACGGCTGTTATAACTTCCAGTTTCCCTTGAAAAAGACCATAACCAGTGGTCGAAACGTCGCACAGTGGTTCGAATCAATAAAAACGTGGACATAAATCAGTACCTGCCAAACCGTTCTTTTAATGCGTATAGTTGCTTTTAAGAAATTATTTACAAATATATAACGCGTAATTTGATTCTATCCCTAATTGTTCATGGCCTGCTTTAACAAAAAATATAACCATAACTTTTTTTTCTAAAGAGATAGAAAATGTTTTTCTTCTACAAAGTTTTAGAACTATTGAAAATAATTTACTTTGTCAAATATACCAAAAGTCTAGGTCGCACCGTTTCGGATATACAAAGCGTTTTCATGGCAACCCCCCTAAAATCAGTTTTATATTCACTTGTTTCGAGTTATTTTTTTATGCATACTTTGTTTTGGAATAAGTGAAGAAAATAAAAAATCCCATATTTTTGTTGAAGGTAGTGCATAGGTTTGTTCTTTACTGGCAAAGTTATACATCATTTTACCTTTTTTTACCTATGATAAAACCTTACACCGAAGCGAAATATGCAACTTTATGCAGCTGATTTTGACAAATTTATAGGAAAAGATATGCTCAATACTAAAAAAATCTAAGTGGAACTTGATGAAACTTTTTTTTATGCCTTCTCAAAGTTAGTTTTAGTTATTGAATTATGCTAACCCCCTTAAAACGAGTTTTCTAATCATAACTTGTTTCAAATTAGTTTTTTATGCATTCTTCATTTGAAATAATTGTAGAAAATATAAAATCCCATAATTTTGTAGAAGGTAATGCATAGGTTCATTCTTTTCTGGAAAAGTTATACATCATTTTACCTATTTTTACCTAGGAAACCTTGTACTGATGCGAAATATGCAACTTAATGCAGCAAACTTTTACAATACCTATAGGAAAATATATTCCAAATCCAATTTATTTTTCAATGAGAATATCCTGAGCAGTGTTGGTGATTGCCGAAAATTTCACAGAAGCTGGTATATTGCTATCTATATTGTATACAACATTTTCAATCCGGTAGAAGATGCTACAAGAACTCGAGTCTCTCAATGCAGGAACCGCGAGAGAATTTTTCCTACATTCCTTCGCTCCACTTCATACTCTGAGTATTTCTCGGCCCTTAAAAAAAATTACAGTCTGAAATGATCGTTGCTGTGTGGAATTTCCCAAGAGAGAATCGCAAGTTGACAATTATCGCAGAAAATCTAGTCGATGATTCAACTTGATGATTCTCATACTAGGTTGCAATATTTCAAAACCCTTGTGTGGAGCATTCACATACATTTTCATAGACACAACTTATACAAAGATTATGTGCACATAGCTAGAATAAGCGGCAATAGTAAAATGATTCTATCGCAATTATCAACTGCCTGTATAGAATCGGATCGCGAAACGAGAATAAGCGACCGTTTGTTGCTTCAGAGAAGATCCCCACAGCGGCGTGCCAACCTTTGATTCTCAGAAATGTCATCGAGAGAAATTCGCTCTCGCACTGGTGTCGATTCTATGTTAAATGAGCCATGCCGGGTTTTTGTTGTTGCGATGATTTCCAACTCTCTTTGATGGCACTGATTCAATCGTTGAAGAGTTGCCAGCGAACGTTCTTTGATACGATAAAAGCCATCCTTGATCCTGAGTACTATTCGTGTGACTCATTTTCACTATGACCATGCTGAAACCATAATTGGTTAAGAAACGGAGGGCGTCACGCGTCTGCTCTTTCTGTAACTCACTTTTGCAGTGAGCGTAGAGATGTGCACTTCGCTCCTGAGCTATTCCAGTGAATCGAATCTTCAAAGTGAGTTGATAGCTAACAGCTCTTTTTAAAAGAACCGCACCTCACCAGTTCATTACACTGGTAAGCAGGGATGCCAGGTTCACAGATTAATCTGTGTCTCACAGATTTTCAACCTTTTGCACGGATTTCAAAAATGGCACAGATTCTCACAGATTTCTGAAAATAGTCACAGATTTACACAGATTCTGAAATCAATCCTAGATTTTTTAAATTGATCACAGTTTCGCACCAAAAATTACAGAGCGGTAGAAAATAGTTAGAGTTTTTGGATGGTCACAGATTTTTGAAAAAATGACCTGGCATCCCTGCTGGTAAGGTGAAAATAAGTTACGGGTTGAACGTATCTTCGGGTCTTGAAGAGCGAGTTATAAATGAGACGAAATGTGTACATGAGCTTTTGTTCGTTCTTCCAAATGTGTATCTATCCTTCTTTAACAGATTGAATGAGCCATTGTCAATAAGAAATATTACCTCTCACTCAGTAGGCTAAGGTTCATTCAGGGATGCCACTTTTGCAGATATTCTCAAATATGACATAATAATAATTCGCAGACAAGTTAGTTCGCATAGCATTGTTTTTTGTGCATCAATGATTTCGATCATGCATATGAAAAAAAACGGCGCTCGAAACAAACCTTCAGTTCAATCTTAATGAGCTGATGAGCTGATACATTGAATCGATTCCCTTTAGCTGATCGGTTCGGAGCTGCTCACCGGCATGAGCTGCTTCGCACATCTCTAAGTGAGCGTCGCACAATCAACATATCGTCTTGAAAAACGTGTTGCTTCGCGATAACTCAATTTATTTACACGTTCAAAAATGAAATCTCTTCGTAAAGGTTTGTACTTTTACAATACTTTTTCATATTTTGTTTGTAAAACATTTTGCCATTATTTTAATATGTGTTGAACTTTTGATAATTTTTCGGATTTTCAATATTTAAAACAGGGGAACGGGTAAAGCGTGATGGGTAAGTCGATGCTTTTCACGCAGCCCGTTTGGGTTCGATTCCCAATCCCGCACATAGGGTCAGAAAGTTTTTCTGGCCCGAAGAGGCGAATGACATTAATGTTAAAGCTCTATAATTGAAACTCTATAATTGAAACAAAAAAAAAACAAAAAAAAGTATTTTAAACTAACTTTGAAAAGGCCTAAAAAGTTGCATCGAGTTCCACTTAGATATTTTCTAATATTTATAATTGTCAAAAAGTAAACAAAATAATAACCACAACAATTTGCTCAAGCTGCCCGTGTAAACATAAGCTTGTTTATGCGTGTTTACGCGCACTTTGTAGTAGATACTTAGGTAATAGAGGTAGATTCTACGTAGATAAAACCAAAAAAACTGTTTTTAAAAATAAAGTGAATATATCGCAAAAAATATTTTTTTTACAATATTTTATATCTTAAGCTAAAATACTTCAAATGTTTTTTCTTCAAAATGAGATAGAACAAAAATTTTTTTTGTGAAAATAAAATTGTTTTTTTTTCGAAATTGGTACTACCCCCTTAACAAAAATTAAGGTGCCACTTTCAGAAGGAGCGTAATATAATCTTGTACAACTTCTTCGAAGACACGTGAGCTCTTAAAAATCAGTGAAAGGCAGTACAGACTTTTGACCGTCTTTTTTCCAGTTTTGGACCACTGTGCGTCGGGCAGTATATAACAGCCGTTCTTATTTAACGTTACTATTTAAGTAATAGTTCGAGATTTTTTTTGCGTGTTCTAAAATATCACAATTATGGATGGTTTTGTTTCGATTTAGTTAAATTTTCTTTCAAAAATTTTATAGATTTAGTTAGATTATGTTTGCCTAAATTAAATCATCAATAAAAACATTTTTGTCTACGGAATGACGTTACTTATAGTTTAAATCATCAACGATCTGGATGTGATGTTCAAACACTTCGGTGCAAATAAAAATGTGTTCTGTAAGTAGCAGAAACTTTATGTTTGCCTAGCGGCTTATGTGGAACTGCTAGGTTACATAACAGTTCAACATAAACTGTTATGACGAAACATAAGGTATAGAAATTTGGTAGTTTTATGTCAATTTATGTGAATTTTAAACACAGAAATATTTTTCTCTGCAAAGTTTCTGATGCTTTTTTGTCGAGCAGCTTACGCGAGATTCGTAACAGACCAAAATTGGGCTCCAATGAAAATTCTACGCAAGGCAGGTTTTTTTTGTCATATTTTGCCTAAGCACCGGCGAATCGTATAGTAAGGTGGTAGATTTGCAGTAGCCTTTATGAAGACGGTGTAGCAACAAACACGTCCCCGATAACAATACTATTTTTTTAAAATTTAGATTTCAATCGTCAATATATTCTCGTTGAAGAAATACTATTATTCAGACGGCATTCCGCCATTTTTACATTATTGTCATACCTCGATTTATCTCTCGGCTAAAAAAAAACGCTCCAGTCTTCATCATTCGCTGCAAATCTCTTTCCAGTAAGTTATTTTTTATCTGAGAACAGAAAATAATCGCTGGGGGCTAAATCAGGTGAACATGGTGGATTCGGTAACAATAATTGATACGCTAATGGACTGAATGTCATAAGACTTTGACATATGAAATATGTCTCTATTGAATGCTGGTGGGATTTTCTATTAGTGACGCCATCTCTCTTTCTGCCCGGAAACTTATTGACCGACGTGTTTTGTTTAATGATTAGTTAGCGGAGAAGTTGAAGCGAAGAAAATGACCATTGTGAGGAATTTCGTTTCACCAACAAAATACGGATTATACTTTAAACGATTTTTTTTTGTTTCGATTATAGAGGTTTTAATCTTAAGGTTCTTCGCCTCTTCGGGCCAGAAATACTTTCTGGCCCTATGAGCGGGGTTGGAAATCGAACCCAGGCGGGATGCGTGAATTACCCATCATACTATACCCGTTCCCAGCTTTAAAATATCCACTTCCTATTGGGAAAAAGCTAAAGCATCTATCGGAAGCTCCGGCTTGATTTCATCATAATTTCATCGCATGATTCTCGATCTTCTAGCTTCGATCAAGTTCTCTCGAAGAAGAATCAGATTATTATGATAAAGTTTTGACATTATCAAACCAAAATGACTAAGCTCGATTAGAAATGTTCAGAAACTGTGTTGATGTCGACATATAGTTTTTAAATATGTTTCCTTTTATTGTGGGAGATTTCCTAAAAAATGTTCCACTTATGATTGATAATGGGAAATTGAAGGTTGTAAAATGGTTATAATGTAAAGAAATTGAATTTTGATTTAATCCAGTTAAATTCAAACCTTATGGAAATTAAATTAATAAGTTGCTCAAATTTGACTCTTCTGATAAAAGATAAAACTTTAATTGCATAAACATTTTTACTTGCTTATTTTTTGATTCAATAATATAGTATAATTTTTAGGCACACTCCTTAAGCTCTAAGATGCCAAGGTACTTGTTTATTTGAATCTTGTCATATCTCACCTTTCCATTCTTCACCTTATTTTTGCTTATATTTGAGTACTATGACTCTGAAATTTTTCGTAAACTTTCTCTACCAATACTACCTTGCTGGTTCTCTATAACGTTGAAACGACAAAAAAGGCTGAAGGCTTTCAAATTTAAAACTGCATTTAATACAGTTGACGTAAATTTTACAAAATTCGAAAAAACTCTAATGTTTTCTCTAATGCTTATTTATAGACTGTTATCAAGCACGCACTTATAAAAATGCTTAGCTTTTCCAATATCCTCGTTTCGAGCGCTCTAAACGAATCCCAATACATTGCAAAATCTTCAGTTGTCATATTACGCTAGTGCAATTCGAACCGCCAGTCAAAGTCTACACAGAAAAAATGAAATTTACACAATTTCACTGAGTACATAAATTACTTCTTTGTTTCCACGATTAATTTTAAATAGATGGAGCAAAACTTATTCGCGAAGAAATTATATTTCTTCCTCGGTTATAAATCCGTCGTTGTTTCACCGA
Organism: Malaya genurostris; assembly: GCF_030247185.1. NCBI lineage: Eukaryota > Metazoa > Arthropoda > Insecta > Diptera > Culicidae > Malaya > Malaya genurostris. Next base: position 87,589,263 of record NC_080572.1, on the reverse strand, counting down.
GAAGCAATTCCACCTACATCGCTAATGAGGCGTATCACGTGATAAGTAGCACGTAAATCACAGTCGCCCCGCTTCACGATTCCGCACATGACCAAACCGCTGAATTGGGAATATGGAAACCAACTGATTAGTGTCCATTAGCAACGTTCAGCAACTGCGAACGTTTCCGCTTCTTTCTTTCTTCCCTCCCGAAGTCAGGAACGGTGAATGCTAGCTGATGGCTAAATTAGCTTGATTACGACCTGCGAACCTTGACAGGTTGACAGGTAAAGGGTGATGCAGTTTCTTGTAATTTTTTATCGTTCGTGTACCGGAAGGGTTCGGGTTAACGAGAGGTCGTATTTCTTGAGCTCGTCCTAGAAGGACTTTTTGAGCAAATAGACACGTAGCATTAATCATGCGATTATTCTGTACCGCACGAAAGTCAGCTCCGAAGTTTGTCGAAACGAAAGATCAAGTTCCACAGTGGAATGTAATGCCACGGTTGTTTTACTGGGAGCAGAAGCTGAAAATGATTGAGAACAACAGAATGTTGGCAATGCCGTCAAATAGGTTGTTCAAATCATTGTAGAGCAATTGACTGGTATTGGTTGAATCTAATGCCTATCGTGCTAATAGGAATTAATAAATAAGCCATTGCTGATAGCAATTATCTAAGAGGTTATACACATTCTGACGCGAGAAAGCAAGCTTATATCTTTCGATTAATCAACGAGATTCAAAAACGATGTTATTTCGTTGAATCAAAAAGCACCGAAGTCGCGTTCAGGCATTGTTTGGAGAGCGATCAAGATGCTCTACAAGACATAAGAAATTAATTTTGCAGCATGACGACGCCCTCAAACACACAGCGAAAGCGGTCAAATATATCATTTCAGAAAATAGATGGTTTCTTTTGCCGACACACCTTACTCTCCATAATAGGCCCCTTTCGACTATCGTTTGTTTCCATCGGTGTCTGTCTCACGCATTTCCTGACCGGTACTTCACTAGTTATGAAGACGTGGAAAAATGGCTTCATGACAGAATTGTGGGAATCCTATCGACGTAGTGTGCGTAAGATGATGAATGAAAAGACGGAAGAAAAAACTGCACTACGAGTATTAACTAATCCGCCTGGGACACTGAACAAATAATATTGGGAATATCACGGAACGCACTATGCTCAGAAAAATAATTTTGATCATTGGAGTTCATTGCCATCATGAAAATCATGAAACATTACTTCTCATGAGACTATGTAAAATAGCACTAACTGTGTTTTGCAAATATCATTAACTTTACGTTTGCTTAGTGGTTCAAGTGGAACTGTTTAAGTTTGCACTAAGCACTTCAATTTTAATTTGCTCTGCACTGACGAGTCTAAAACTAAACGTAAAAAAAAATAAAAACGGTTATGTGCTCTAACCACTAACTTAGGATAACCCTTAAATGAGACAATGCCTATTAATGATGATTTTGTGAGATTTCATGAAAATTTTCATTATATAAATCATTTTGCTCATAAAATCATTAATCTCATGAGAAGACAAGTTTCATTATTTTCATATTTTTTTTATCATGGTACCGGCTATGTATTTTTATCCGTGTGAGATTATTATAACCTAAATGTTTTTTTTTTACTTTAGTAGCTCGAAGTGAACAGCCATATCCACCTATCAGTTCAGTTTAAACCGTTAAGCCGATGCAAAGTTTATGTAATACTGGTCGTCGTAGAATATAAGTATGTAGAGGGTTTGTTTGGTTTGTGCAAAAAGTACAAATTTTATTTCGATTTCAAACCCCGCACAGACGATCAGAAAGTTTTTCTAACCCGTTTTTTCGAAACTGTAAGACTTTTCCTTTGAACCTATAAGTTTGTGAAAGTCGGCCTGACCATCTTTAAGAAAAATAAGTGAGATCTTTTTTGCAGTTTTTAATCGCCATTTCCAATTCTTCTGAAACCGGATTCAGATGAGCAGAATAGCCGAAGTATGCCAGTTGCAAATATGACGTCTAAATTGGAAAAGTTCTGAACCTAGTTAAACCCAGACTTACTGTCTCATGCTCTATTTCGATTAAACCAATGCAAGGAAACCAAATTTACCAAACGAAACGAACTTTTCCAATTCCTTGACATTATTAAATTTTTATTTTATTTTACACCGGCTTTACATTCTTTTATTCTTTCGGTTGCACTTATCTAGCAAAAATGTTTATCAACAGCAGCACCGTCTTTTACCAATATCACACACTAGTAGCAGACATCCGCAACCGTTTCGTTTTGTTTATATCGTGTGTACGAAATAGAACAAAGCCCGCATAGTTCGTTTTGTGTCTTCTTCTTCCACCGTACTGCCACGTACTGGTGTTGTGCACATTGTATATTATTGTATATATTGTACATATATGGCGATTTGAAAACATTGACACCACAAACTTTGACATTGCCCTGTAACTGCGGAACCGGAGGTCGCATTCGGATGAAATTTCACAGTAGCTATATGATAATATGAGCTTTAATTCAAATCAAGATTTGTGAAAATCGGTTCAAGCATCGCAGAGAAATCAAAGAAAATTCTATTTTTGGAATTTTTCTTCACCACTTTCGGTGCTTCCGGAACAGGAAAAGAGGGGACTAGTTGTGCCGAATTATGTTTTTATACCCACAAACTAACAAACTCTGCAAACTAGAAGAATTCATCAGACAGTTTTATGGGATTTATACCTTTTTTTGACCATCGTTCTTGAGAAAAAACAAATGAAATTGGCAATTCTTCTCTTATAACGCTTTAGTCCCGGAATCGGAAGTCGGATCCGGATAAAACGTTTTACAATTTTTTTTTTTTTCATAAATACGTTTATTTCTTAAGGCAGTTTACATAAGTTTTTCTTCGCCGTAGCATCACTTTTACATAATATTCTTATCCTAATTTAATTCTAACATAGTCACAACGTTTTGCATTTATTAAAACATATTCTCTTATTACTTAAATATCATCTTAGGTAACTCGTCATTAATTATGAAATCTACTCGGAAATATTATTTGAACCAAACGATTAACTTCTATAAATTATAAAATAAGCTGTTATTTTCAGACATTTTGTTAATAATTTCATAAACTGTTTCGAGTTTGTTTGTATCATTACATTATTTTTATTCTAATTTAGCTATTGGTTGAACTCATGGTCGCAGCTGGGATCAGAACTAAGTCTTGAAAGGGGCCTTTATTAAATTGAAACTCCAGTTTTCTTTATGAAATGATAAATAAGTTTCATGTATGAAAGGTCACGACAAGCAAGAATGTCTCGAACTGGGATATTGGATAGTCTACCTTGGGTACGCAAAGAATTTATTAGTTGAGATCTGACATCACGATACTCCACGCATGTCCAAACGACATGATCAATATCTCGATAACCTTCGCCACAAGCACAATGATTAGTCTCGGAGAGCCCAATTCGAAGGAGATGTGCATCTAACGTGTAGTGATTGGACATGAGTCTGGACATCACACGAATGAAATCTCTACTCACATCCAGTCCCCTGAACCATGCCTTTGTCGATATTTTCGGAATAATTGAGTGCATCCACCGACCCAGATCATCTTTATCCCAAGAAGCTTGCCAGCTGGCAAGTGTTCTTTGGCGAGACGAGCTATAGAATTCGTTGAAAGCAATTGGTCTCTCATAAATTTCACCCTCAATAGCACCACGTTTGGCTAAAATATCGGCTCTTTCATTGCCAGGAATGGAGCAATGAGCCGGGACCCAGACTATAGTGATTAGATAATTATTGTTCAATATGTCGTTCAGGCACTGTTTTATTTTGCCCAGGAAAAACGGTTCAGTCTTGCCAGTCATGTTTGAGCGAATGGCTTCAATTGCACTCAGACTATCTGTGAAGAGGAAATAATGGTTTGGAATTAATGTGACGATTACACTCAAACTATAATGAACTGCTGCTAGCTCTGCTATATAAACAGATGCAGGTTCTTGAAGCCTAAATGAGGCCGAAACATTATTGTTGAACATACCAAACCCTGTCGCTTCTTCAATTCGCGATCCGTCCGTGTAAAACATTTTCTCAGAGTCAATATGCCTGAACTTACTTGAAAATATTTTTGGGATTTCCGTCGAACGTAGATGATCCGGGGTTCCACGCACTTCGCGCTGCATGGATGTATCGAAAAATAAAGTTGAGTCAGGGACATTTAGGAGGCTGACACGGATAGGAATATATCTTGAAGGGTTGATTTCCTGTGACATATGGTTAAAATATACTGTCATGAATTTTGTTTGAGATCGAAGCTCGACTAGTCGTTCGAAATTATTAATTACCATGGGATTCAGCACCTCACATCTTATTAGCAGGCGTGATGAAAGCTCCCAAAATCGATCTTTTAATGGAAGAACTCCCGCCAGAACTTCAAGACTCATTGTATGTGTCGAATGCATGCACCCTAAAGCAATTCGCAAACAACGATACTGAATTCGCTCCAGTTTGATAATATGAGAGTTTGCAGCGGAACGAAAGCAAACGCATCCATATTCCATCACTGAAAGTATCGTTGTCTGATACAATTTTATTAGATCTTCCGGATGAGCACCCCACCAAGATCCTGTTATTGTTCGAAGAAAATTTACTCTTTGTTGGCATTTTGTTATCAGAAACCTAATGTGTCCTCCCCACGTGCATTTGGAATCGAACCACACCCCGAGGTATTTAAAAGTTAAAACCTGTTGGATCATTCTTCCCATCGTATGGAGCTGAAGCTGCGCGGGATCATGCTTTCTTGAAAAGACGACTAACTCTGTTTTCTCCGCAGAGAATTCGATACCAAGATGAACAGCCCAATCGGACAAGTTATCTAAGGTATCTTGCAATGGTTTATGCAGATCAATAGCTTTGGGTCCAGTAACTGAAACCACGCCATCATCTGCCAATTGTCTTAGTGTACATGGGGTTACTAGACAGCTGTCAATGTCATTCACGTAAAAATTATAGAGGAGCGGACTGAGGCATGAGCCTTGCGGGAGACCCATGTAACTATTTCTGAGTGTTGCCAAATCGCCATGTGAAAAATGCATGTGTTTCTCTGACAAAAGGTTGTGCAAATAATTATTTATAACCGCTGGGAGTCCATTTTGGTGAAGCTTGTCTGAAAGAACATCAATGGAAACTGAATCAAATGCTCCTTTAATGTCTAAAAATACAGATGCCATTTGTTGCTTTTGAGCGAAGGCAATTTGGATGTCAGACGAAAGTAATGCAAGGCAATCATTCGTCCCTTTATTTCTACGGAAGCCAAACTGAGTATCTGACAACAAACCGTTCGTCTCGACCCAAGTGTCGAGACGTCGTAGAATAATTTTTTCGAACAATTTTCTGATGCAGGACAACATCGCAATGGGTCTATATGAGTTGTGATTGGAAGCTGGTTTCCCCGGTTTTTGAATGGCGATAACTTTCACTTGTCTCCAGTCAGGTGGAACAATATTTTGCTCAAGAAACTTGTTGAACAATTCCAACAAACGTCTTTTTGCGAGGTTGGGCAGATTCTTCACCAAGTTGAATTTAATTCTGTCCAACCCTGGAGCGTTATTGTTACAAGACAAGAGTGCTATAGAAAATTCCATAATTGAAAATGGGTTATTAATACAACCATTATTTGGAGGAGATTCCCGTATAATGCTCTGCGTAGGAACAGAATCTGGGCAAACTTTCCTAGCAAAGTCAAATATCCATCGGTTCGAGTATTCATCACTCTCATTGCCCACGTTACGATTCCTCATTCGTCTGGCCGTGTTCCAAAGAGTGCTCATTGAGGTATCTCTTGACAAACCTTCGACAAAATGTCTCCAATAGCTACATTTTTTGGCTCGAAGTATGCTCTTGTACTTGGTTTCTAAAACCATAAGTTTTTCAAAATTCTGAGGAGTTCCTCCTCCCCGTTTTAGAAACGTCTTGCAAGCATTTTGTTTTGCGAGTTTAGCCTCTGAGCACTCTTTGTCCCACCAGGGGTTGGGAGGCCTTCTGTTAGTCGTTGGCCCAGGAAAGCGTTTAGTTTGGGATTGTTCTGCTGCCTCCAGAATCGAACAAATGAGGAAGTCATATTCTTCAAGTGGAGGGAGCTCTTCCATTGAATTCAAAATACTAGAGATACTACTTTGGTATTTAATCCAGTCGATATTTTTTGTCAAATCATATGGAATACTAGCGGAAGTAGCAATGCAATTGCTACTGCTAATTGAGATGATGATTGGTAAATGATCGCTACCGTGTAAATCAGGCAGTATTTTCCAGGTGCAATCTAGTCGAATTGATGTTGAGCAAAGAGATAGATCTAATGCACTTGGGCGTGCCGGAGGTCTTGGGATCCGTGTCATGCTACCCATATTTAATACCGTCATGCTAAAATTGTCACAAATGTTTTGTATTAAAGATGATCTGCTATCATTGTAAACGGAACCCCACATAATACCGTGCGAATTTAAATCCCCCAGAATCAATCGTGGTGCAGGAATTTACAAATTTTTAGGAAACTGTAAAACCTTTCATTTGAATCTGAGTTTGTGAAAATCGGTTCAGCCATCTCTGAGAAAAGTGAGTGCATATTTTTGTTATATATACACACACACACACACACATATATATATATATATATATATATATATATATATATATATATATATATATATATATATATATATATATATATATATATATATATATATATATATATATATATATATATATATATATATATATATATCCATTTTCTCGGTTCGTCGATCTGAGTCGAATGGTATATGACATTCGACCCTTCAGGCTTCGGTTAAAAAGTCGGTTTTCACAGTGATTGCAAAGCCTTTCTATATGAGAAAATCAATGATTTGTTTGAGTATTATTGACTTTCAATGATTTCCGAAGCATGTTTAGGCTGTGAACCATTTCGCGGTAAATTTTAACTTTTGGTTAAAATCTGACACTCGAGCGGTTAATTTGATGTCGTCAAAAATAACCCTGCTCGAGAGCATGGTTATTTTTGACAGATCGATGGTTATTTCCCGACACTGAAAAAAATCTTGCAATGCAAATTCTAATATTAATTCTTTAGTTGACATTATTTCCAGTGGAAAATAAACCCAAACAACTTTCCGTCCGTCAAGTTTTGAAATGGGCCGCAGTCTTATGGCGTTTTGCATTGAAAAACACTGGTGGCGTGGATTGCTCTGGTTTTGCACTTTCGAGCAGAAATGGCAATGAAACACCGTCAAAATAATGCATTTCTACTCGAAAATGCAAAACCAGAACAATCCACCCCACCAGTGTTTTTCAATGAAAAATGGCATTAGTTAAATTTAACTACTCGACACAAAATAACCACTCAAGTGTCAGATTTCAACCAAAAGTTAAAATTAACCGCGAAATGGTTCACAGCTTTAGTTCTTCTGTTCAATTAGAGGCTGTTTCTTCATGTGTGTTTCAAATGCAGAGTAATTTAATTGGCAAAACGATTTCCCCGGATAGGAGCTAGTTACGTGTTCAAGTACTGTCTCTGTTGTAGCTTTTTGCGGTTTTCATTACATGCATGTCATTTTCTTAACTTGTTTTCCTCGTTAGATACTGATAAAATTTAAGAAAAATCATTTTCGTCATTTTTTGTCTCTGACTCATCGGTGCTTTGGCGGTTCAAAGTGCACTGCCATGTCCACCTACTTTGCATGGACATGGCAGTTCAATTAGAACTCTTAAACTGCCCATACTCGCATATCAGTCCCATATCGATTTTCGCCAATTTTAAGTTAGCTTCAGGAATATAACCTATCCTTAATATTCTTTCAGAAATTGCAATAAAAATTTATGGTTTGTTCAGAAAAATGTGAAAAAAATATCTTATGTCTGTCCCATATGCAAAGTACCCGCATATCAGTCCCATTCAGTGCAAATATCAACAATTTCATTTGTTTCAATATTTGAGTAGCAAAGGTGTATTACCGATATTTCATGTAATAATATCATGATTTAGCATTAGGTAGCACAATAAATCAAAAAATTCGAAAATAAAATTTTAATCGTCTTTTTCTCGACATGCCGATTTTCCATATGGGACTGATATGCAAGTATGGGCAGTAAACTACTGATGGGCCGAAGACGAAACGTAAATAAAAACAATTTATTTTAAACTTTTCCAAGACAAATGGACTCTACCAAAAACGAGTAATTATTTCTGCATAAGTATAATCAATTTCGTTACGTGATTGCAGTAATCGATACGTGACAGCTTTGGAAATATTTGTTTTCTAATATCTGATATTTATTGGTAAATAATTGTGATCATTTGAGTTTCTGCTTAATAATTAACCAATTTCCATGTTTATTTAGCTAGTTTTACTGATACTTACCATTCGGCTTCGACTTGTTAGTGCTTTACCACTTCACAGTAAATAGTTAATACGACTTAGCAGTTCAAAATCCATAAGTTTTACATGCTTATTTTTAAGTTAATTTTCAAATCGACCACAAAATATGCAACTATCTCGTTTTCCTGCATCTTTCCCAGTGAGAACCGTCGGTCCGTCGAAACCTTTTCATAACGCCTAGATGCCAACACGTATCTAGCGACTAGTATAAAAATAGAAGCACTTCATGCATTTCCGGTTGAAACCGCTCAACAAGTACAGTCTAATTTTCGGAAATGAGCTAATGGATACCAACGTTTTAATTCAATTCCGGTTTACCACTTCGATTCCATTATCGCTGGCGTGGAAGTTGGGAAGCATTGATAACGATGCTGATACTGGTGATAATGAAAATGATGATGATGATGATGATGATGGTGGTGACAGCTTCTGAGCAGACTGCCAAAATTAGTGCCTTTGGCGACTGCAATTAACGCTCTGCTGCCCGTACGAATGATGAGCTTTGAGCTCTTTTTCAAATAGCCGAGGAACTTCACACTCGCAACGGCATCATTTTAATGACTGTGATTCAATTACATAATTCATTTACTTCTCTGTTCGCTCTGAATGCCCCTGTTTGACGTTGGCCATGAGTCCTTCGTGGTCGGAACAATGAATGTCACAGGATTTTCTTTTGAATCGAATGTCTCCTGTAATGAGAAACCAGTCATGGAAATGTGCAAAGAAAAATGATGTTCATTATTTCGGTTAGATTACTCTATGATAAATGACGAGTTGTCATTGACGACAATTCACCGGTAATTTAGAATTCTTTATGAAAATATTACGAGCTCATGATTACAAGTAAGCTATTTCATAGTTGAGCAGATTGATTTTTTTTTTCATTATAAAATCATTTTGTGTAGTAGGTAGAAATCATCAAATTGTTTAATAATTATGAAGATTTCTTATTCTGTCTCTTTCGCTTCAGTTTTACTTCTTGTAGAAGATTCTATACCATCCGAATCACGAAACACTAACGTTTTCATCGCTGGGTGAAAATACATCTACTTCTATCCTTCACACCATAAGTAATGCCGCCATTTTGCCGACAAAGTAAACAATTTTAATACTGACAGCACGGACAAAAGGAATAAACGACCGTGCAAAGATTACGAATCCTGGTGGGAATGGTCACCCCGAAGATGGTGTTATTACTGTTGCTGTTGTTGTTGGCATTACAAGTACTGTTCCGGTTCATGGTGTGAAGCTTTGTCGAGCTTTGCAGTCGAACCCACAATTTTTAGTTCCACGGTTTTAGCCAGACGTTTTTTTCTTACTGTTCTTTGTCTACTTTCGTATATCACGTCGTTCGCAACGTCGATGCCACGATTCCTGGTGCCGTAAGTTCCCTTATGGCCGCTCACCAACTATTCGGAAAAAAAGCGAAGCGTCTTCATCATTTGCATCCTCATGGAACGACGAAGGATGCACTGCTACCGAAAGCCGATGCAACTTTCACATTTATTTTAATCCGACAGAAACCACGGGATGTGGGGGATGAAAAATTGTAGGCAAAAAATTACCCTGAATGGGAAATGGGAAACTCGATAATGTGTGTGAAATATAATCTCCCATTTACATAGATTTGAGGATCCGGAAACACGGCGGGAATAATTACGTAAAATGGTCGATGATTACATTTTAAAGTTGAAATTTGACTAATAATGTTTCAGCGAAATGGATACATTTAAAGTGACTTGATTAATATTTGTTGTATCCAACTTTTTTCGTTCAAACGAAGAAAAATAAACTCAAACTTGAATTTGTGAAAAACAGAGAATTAGAAAATCGCCATTCAAGGTATCGAAGCCAAAACAATAGAAAATCCTTCGAATTTGATTCAAAATAATTCTAATTTGTAGGATTTGTTAGCTGATAACCATATGAACTTACTTCGGCTTCGGTTCCGGAAGTTGCATTCACAAACTTGTAAACGAAACTCGCTTATATTTCTATTTCAACTAGTTGGGCTGATTTCCCCAAACTACTTTTCAAATGCTTCCATAGAACCTTTTGAGGATCGGATTTTCGGTTCTGGAGTTATAGGAACTTAAAAATGATACGATATCTTCAAAGCTGTCCTCTAAACAGTTTCAATTTGTTGGTCTAGTGAGTTGGTACCCAACTAACTGCCATGCCTTCATTAAATAAAACACGAGAAAGGCATCGTTACACCGTTAGGTAGATTATAACATATTATTCTTCACAATGTTCGTTGAAACTAGTTATAACTAAAACTTGATCTATTTTAAAATAAAGAAGCAAACAATTTACTGGCATTTACTACACTTCGAGTTCTTAGAAGAAAAATAGTTATTTTAACATTGGAATATGATTCTACTGATCAAAGGAAATCAGTGATCTTTTTCCTAGAAGTAGTCGTTCTCGAGATATTTAGATATACAATTCGAATAACTCGAAAGAATTGGATAAATTGCATCATTGTTATTCCAATTTTTTTTATTTCTTCGCGCTAAGCAGACGCACACAGTTTGCACTATTTATGCATCCCTTGAATGGTATTGCATAGGTGCAATATTATTTCTGACGTCTCAGGCGTAAACGTGCATTTTTTTATAAAATGCGTATTCCTTCTTCCTTTCAGTGAACTTCGCATTCGATTCCTAAGCGTACAAAACCATTGCATGGTTGATGCTACGATCCTATTGACACTAAGAATCCTTCCGGGTCAGGACTCGAACATGCGACAATCGGTTCGTAATACCAGCGCCCTATGCATCGAACCGCCCACCCGGGATGATGCGTAGCAGAAGAAACAATAACTAAGAGAGAACATTTAGTCATATCTTTTGAAATTGGTCCGAACACAGACGCACAATAAATTTACTTTCCATCGCGTTCTAATTAATCTATTTTCGAGAGAAGCCTGAAAATAAATTGAACTTTTGTCGAGCTTTAAGAACCGTTTAAATTACCAAGCATAAATTGCTGACATCAACTAATTTTCAAAACGCTGATACAACTTTAAACATCCAATAATTGAGTGATTAATTAGCCAGTTATCGGTCGAGGCAGACTTAGTGAGAGGTAATATATTCGATAATTTACCAACAAGCGCTTTGGTGTGCATAAAGACTGTACTAAAAAAATGTAACAGACAAAATTGTTCACAATCAATCATTTGAAGTCGGATATTTTTGAAACTCTAAAGGTATTCATGAAAACATGAACTGACACACAGATAGCGTCATTAGTGTCAAATCGATATGACGTTTATGAAGAGCCAACTTCCTAAAGACTACGCAGCAATTTTATGAGAAAAAAACATATTTTACCCATATTTTTATCATTTTGCCGTTAGGGTGACCATTTCCATGTTAGGGTGCATCAAAAAATTCTGATAATAACTGAAGAGATTTTTTTAATGTTTGGATATGTTGTCTAGAAATGTCAGTTGCTGGGAAAAATAGGTTGATATGAGAACGTTAGAGTTTTGCTTTTGAAAGCGAACATATTCTAAAAATAAATCGTTCGAAAGTTTTAATTTTTTTTAAATGGACATGGTCAATAAATGTGCTAGATTTAAATTTTGGTAGCAAATTATAACTCATCAACGAAAAAATTCACTAATTTTTTATATGTTGTGAGGAAAGGTCTAAGCTTTAAAAACCATCAAAAACATGTAGTGCCCTCTATTTATAAACCTGTAGCCCTAACTTTTTCATATCTACGCATTTTTTCTAGAAACTATTGAACACGCAAACATGGAAATAATGGAAAAATGAAAAAATAGGGATCTATTATTTTGCGATAGAGAACGGTTGTACCAAATATTACGAATTTCTTAGAGAAGACTTACTGCATGTGTGACATTTCATTTAATCAGAAAAAAAGTGACAGCCGTTTAAGTGATTAAAGATTCGATACAATTTCGTGTGTTAAATTATCATTACTTCTTGATAAAAAAAATACTGTACAAGCTCAGCAATGACTTCAAAAATGTTATTCGGACTTTGCTCCACCGGAAAGAACAATTTGTTATTGTTATTTGTTAATCCGGAAAATCTAAAAAAGTTCATAAATTGGTTATATCTAATTGTAAATTTAAATTGCGTGAGATAGCTGAGGACGAGGAGAGATCTTCTGATCTGATGTGTTTACAATTATGCATTAACATTTGACCATGGAAAAGCTTTTTTCAATGTACCGGTACCGTGGTAATGTGGGTAACGCGATTACTCACAGTCGATCAAAAGCAACAACGTGATGATGATTCAGGTCAGTGTTTGGCCATGCTTTCAAGTAATAAATCAGATTTTTGCATCGATATGTGACAATGGATAAAACACGGATCCATCACTTCATTCCGGAATGAAAAAGAATTTTCTCATCTGAGTAGACTACAGCCGGTGAACCACATATGAGCTGGGAAAGTCACATACTACATAGCGTCGTTTGATCGTTTAAAAGCGAAAACCAAGGAAAAACGATCTAATATGTTCACCCACTGTCTCATCAAGACAATGCACCTATTCACTAGTCGATAGCAATGATGGTTAAATTGAACAAATCACACATCAAATTGCTTCCTCATCCACCGTATAGTCCAGGTGTGGTCCCTAGTGACTACTAGCTATTCGCTGATCTAAAACAAATGCTTGCCGGTTAGAAATTTTACTCAAATAAAGAAGCAATTGCAGAATTTGAAGCATATTTTGAGACAAAAGATACATGCTTCTACAAGCACAGAATCGAGAAGTTTGTTTTTTTGGCTTCCGGAGCTGCCCTTAATAATCGTCTGGAATTTTTTTTATTTTACTGGCTCTGGTGAGTTTAACAAATTTGTCTCCTTGGACACAAAGCCATCCTCGTTGATTTCGTACCCATCGCCAGTTTCGCTTAAAGGATCTTTTTTATATATCTTTTATTTTACCCGGGCCTTTTATTAATGGATCGATGCCAGATTCAGTCAAAACAAAGTATTTCCTTCATAGGATCGAAGGAAAGGCAGTGGGCAATAAGTAAAGCAATGTCTTGGCATCGTATTCCTATTGTGTAATTTACGCCTTTCTGTTTCAATAAACCTCGCAGTCGGTTCATACCGTACAGAATCAGTACATGGTTAGTACTACGATCATACTGATGCGAAGAATCCCTCCAAGTCGGGACTCGAATATACGACAACTGGCTTGTAAGACCAGTGCCCATTGCATTGAACCGCCAATCCGGGAAGCGCGTGTTTCTGAAATTATTCTTCTTTGTATATTCGACCGTTGATGGTTCCGGTCGCTATGAATAACTTGATGAATTTGCCGCACCCACAGATTGCCTGCCATACCAAATATTTTTTGGTAAAATTGTCGATCTTATTCCTCCCGAACTGGTTCGAAATCTCCAGGCAGCACTAACCGACGAAAAATCCATGATTTACGATCTTCTGGGCATCCGGGTAAATGCGATCCACCCGTGGAACTGGCCAGGATTTTGCACATCAGAGCATAAAATTTTTTGTCGAAGCACCTCTTGTTTGGGTAAAAAATTGACATATTGCGACGAAATTTTCCACATTTAAACATTACACTCTGCACGATTAGGGGTAAAATTAGTTTGCGTTTTTACAAGTGGGTTGACATTTTGTCGTGAATACGACTTACTTTACTATGGGGCGCCTTTTCAAAATTAACCATATGGAAGAATGGGCAGAACTTAATCGTGAATATATCGACTTGTATTAATGACAGTAACATAATTATTTCACTATTTTATCAAAAATATGATCAGGAATTAAGGATAATATTTTGAACAGTGTGAGATAACCACAAACAACTCAAAAATTAAGTTTTCTCAAAATTTTGAAACAACGCGGAAAACTCCTTTCTTTTGCTTGGGTTTTTCGCGCAAGGACGACGATAGTGAGGTAGTCAGGCACATATCTTCAACTGAACGTTATAAAAGGGGAACCGTGGTCGAAAATCGATCATTTCTTCTTGTGCGTTGGATGAAAGCAGACGTCGGGGCGATTAGCCGCATTCAAACAGCAGCAGAGCTGCTGAGAGCGCACATAGGGATGTCGGAAATTTCGAATTACTCGATTATTTAAAAATCGAGTATAATTTTGAAACTAATCGATTGAAATTTATTCGATTATCTGAGTTATTAATCGATTACTCGATTATTTATTTGATTATTACTATGAGATTATTTTAATTATTCGATTAGCTCAGTAATCGAATATTAGTTTTAAGCTGATCGATTAAATATTACTCGATTATTTGGGTTATTATTCGATTACTCGACAAATCGATCGATATTACGACATCCCTAAGCGCACCTTCTGCGTGGTTAAAAACCTCAAACGCTCAGGTCGTAGCTCTCATTTGCCTTCCCGTCGTCAAGGCGAGAAGACGCATTAAACCAGTTTCGCATCATTTGGCACTGCCAGCGAATGTGTCGGTTTGTTCGCAAAGCTAGTTTCAATTCAAGCAAGAACGATTGCATCAGCTGCTGGTGCTTTGCATTGGAGAGAGAGAAAACAAGAAACGAAAAGTGGACAGCATTATATAAAATCAGCCGTTCTAATGTCTCTAAATGTTATCTAAAGAACTATTAAGATTACTTCTTTGCAAATCGAAGGTAGAAATCAGCAGTTTAGTGAAAATCCAAAATAATTTGATTTGCTTCGTGCACTTTTCGCTGTGCGAAAATCGTTCGAGATAAATGTTCCGAACTATGCTAAATATCGTAGAGAATTCCACAATTTGAGCCTTCTAAAAGGCAGAAATGAATCCTGTACAGCATCTTGATAGTTTCTTTCAATGAAATATGCGAATCCGAAATGAGATAATCGACGTCAAAAATCGTTGAAAATTTTAGTAGTTAAAATGGGGAAAGTTTCGCAATTCACACAATCGATCAACTATCAATTAGAATTCGAAAGTGTAAAGAAATCGCGTCAGTTTTATTCGTATTCACGACATCCAGTTATGTCTCTGACATCACTCTACACACCCGTACTTTTTCTAGAAAAGTCACCACTTAAGACTGAAAATCCAACTTAAATCTTAACATTTTAAATTTAACTCATATTGCAATAAATAATATATTATAAAATTATTTGAAGTTTATCGATAAAAAATGATTGCAAATTCAATAACCAACGTATTCATCGCGAGCCACTACTTTTTTTTAAATTAAAAGATATTTTTATTCAGGCTTATTTACGTACAAGCTTTACGTGGCCGATTGAACCGATTTTTTAAATAATTTTTTTTTAGTTGGATCTCGTTGTCACCCTTTTTCTAGGGGGAGAGAAGCTTCCATTTTCCTCCTGCGAGGATTGAGGGGCACTTCGTTCGTAGTTCGTTTCGTCATCCATTGCCGCATCGATGGTATTGTTGTCGATTTCCGTCTTCTTTTCGTTGCTAGTTGCTGTAGATGCACCATGTTGTACATTGGTTGCAGTTGCTGGTTGGTTGGAGGGTAAATTGTTAACTGCAGCTGGTGTACTTTGTTCTATAGGGGATGATGATGGATTCGTTGAAGGGGATGCTTCATTGTTGTTGGTGACTGTCACAGGCGTACTGGGGTTGCTTGGAGTTGGTGTGAAGGAAGCTCCGTTGTCCTTTGGTGTGGTTGTCTCCTTGTCCAGTTTATCACATGGCTTACCGTAGTGAACAGCTTTTTGGCAATATTGACATGCTGCCATCTGATTGTCATAGGTAACAAGTGATTTGCCTCTTCAAGCGCATGCGTAACAAACGTACGCCATTCAGAATACCCTTCCACTTTTCTCTTCGATAGAGAGAATCTCTCCGTATTGGGACATAGTTTTGCGAATATAAGAATCGGTGACGCTTGAGGGAAGATCATGCACACGCACTCCTATAGCACTATCTTCCATATATACTGGAATGTTGTACTTGATATTTTCATGCTCTACATAGTGTACATTATTATTGTCTTTAGCGAATTGAATTGCATCCAACTCTTTATAGAACTTGATATAAACAACATTATTGGTCTTGTTGCATTGAAGTAAATGCACACGTTTAATGTCAAGATGCATTTGCTCCTTAAGCAAACCTTCAAGTTCTCGTATCGAAGGTCGAATTTTGCACTGCCTGAAGTCAACAACAATTGTATTCTTTCGTGTCGGCGGTAGCTTTTGTTCGTTTGGTTCACTCATTTCGAGGTCGTTCTATTGTTCACTACACAATACTGTACTTGGTTTCTTCTGTCTCGAACGTAAGCGGTTTTGTTTTATCGATTGACTTGGATGAAATGTTAAAGCGAACTGAGCCACTACTTCTTCCCATCTTGCTGGTAATTCACGAATGCCCTTTTTTAAAAATTCGGTCGGTTTGACCGCAATCCACGAATCGATCCATTATTTAACTTCAATTGGAGAAGTACTGATCATTCAGGCCATACTGCATCGACCGGAACAAATAGTAATCGGAAGCACCAATGTCTGGGCTATACAGCGGATGGAGTAGGACTACCCATTTGTGTATTTCTAAGTTTGTTTATATCGGTTATGCAACATGTGGGCGAGCATTGTCATGTTGCAAAATTACTTTGTAGTGTTTATCGATGTATTGCGACCGCTTTGCTTGTTTACGTTTCCGCTGAACGACACATACTAATTCTAAAACTATATGACAGTATCTGTCCAACGCATATTTGGAAGGGTAATTCACTGGAATAAAAAGCAAGCTACGCAATTAGTTAGAAAACAACACGAACTTATTTATATGTATACCTATTGCTTTCAGCCACAATTTCATCAATAATTTTACCCATGTACGAGGTCTGTTCAAAAAGTACCCGGAATTCTCATTTTTCTAAAAAAATATTTATTTATTCGTCTACATCTATATGGTCCCCTTCAAAGTAATCCCCCCTAGATATAATACACTTATGCCAGCGTTTTTTTCAGTCTTCGAAACACCCCTGATAGTCACTTTTTGTAATGCTCTGTAGCACTCTCAACGATTCTGCCTTTATCTCTTCAATCGATGAAAAACGCTGTCCTTTCATGGGTCTCTTCAACTTTGGGAACAGGAAAAAATCACACGGAGCGATATCTGGTGAATAAGGAGGTTAGGGCATGATTAAAGTCTTGTTTTTAGCCAAAAAATCACGAATAAGCAACGATGAATTTTGCTGCCACTCGTTTCATGCCCAAAACATTTGAAAAAATATGATGGCATGAGCCAACTGATATGCTAACTTCATCAGGAACTTCCATAATCATTTTTTCCACTTTTCCCACATTTTCATCGATTATTGACGTGCTGGGTCGACCGGAGCGTTCGTCTACAACGTCTTTGCGGCCATCTTGGAAACGCTTATACCACTCGTAAACACTTGTTTTTTTCATAGCAGACTCACCGTAGGCTCTCTGTAACATTTCGCACACTTGGTTACACTTTATTTCATTTCTCACGCAAAATTTAATACAAATTCTTTGACTCTTCAATTCTTCCATTGTTTAAACTAACAAAAATCGCCGAGCTCAAAAAAACACGTCTACACCAGCCGCTACAAGACAGAATGTAAACAATGAATACAGCTGAAAATTTCACCATACATTAGGGACATATGTACCAACACAATAAAAAAACAATTTTGACCACCGGACTCGACAGACGCGCGCAATTAAAAAATTCCGGGAACTTTTTGAACAGACCTCGTATTAAAAAGTTATTGACAAAAGAAAGTGTTGCATTGTTTTCGAGTACAGTCTTTAGCAGCCAATTAAACTTCTCAACCCTTCTTTCACCAGCTAGAAGGAAGATGCCTATAAATAATCAGAAGATGCAGATAATAATGGGTTTAATTATTTCATCTGGAATTGATAATTCATTGTACATCACGATTCAATAGGTGGAATTAAGCAACAGAGGGAGTTTGAATTCTTTGGGTATTGCTGGTAGCATCATGTATTGTCTGCGAACGCATGATGAATGCTTCACTGCATCTTGGTGCCATTTGTCATTCGGCGCTGTTTGGTTTCAGACACTTTACGGTGCTCAATTATCAATACATACATTATCCTCGAAGGATTGGATTTGGAACTTTATTCAAAATTATTTCTGTGTCAAGTTTATTCATTAAACATTTCCCAGCAGTATTCATTGTATTGCAGTGTTGAAACATAATGCTTTCATACCAGCTCGTTTCGCCAACAACATTCCATCGAAAATCCTTCATTCATGCGGGAAAAGGATCTCAATACAACTGTATGTTCGTTCAACCTGATTCCATTGTTTCACCATATCAGTTTCTACCATTGGCAATGGAGTGGCTTCTCGCGTAAAAGATTTATTGCTTCTGTAATGCATTTGACGAAACTTATGCACGAAATGGAGTTGTTCTCTGTAATTTGTGCAAAGTGGCTCGGAACAAGAGTGGCACGATAGTATAAGTTGGTATTCTTAGTAAAATTGAATACCATCATAGCTACCTATAGGTTGAGTTGAGTGCTTCGAGAAGATGTTTCACTTCCAGCTTATTCCTATCTCATGAAGCTTTTAGACCAATAAAACACGTAGTCTATAAATAGGAAGAATCTGCCGGAACTGTACTATATGTCCGCCAGCTCTTGGAAGTTACTCTTGGAGAGGCAAATAGGGTTGAAATATTTTAATTAAACTTTTCCGGTAGCCATCGTATGTGCACAAGAAAAGGTTATTAATATTTTGCATTCTTCCGCGTATTGTCGTAGTTTCTTTGCACAGCACATGAAAGCGAAACCATGCCGCATTTCGGAGTGCTATTACATTGTTCAGTTATGAAGCAGGACATTTTTAATCATTTGATTTATTAGGTTTTCTGAACAAAAACACTTATATTTTTCTAGCACAATCGCAATACCACCCTATTTTTATCATATGTATCTACTTTCTCATTCCAAGGAACAAGTACCCCTTATACACTCTTTCTTGTCGGGGTGGCAGCATCTGTGCACGATAAAATGAAAAAAAAACTTTTAAAATTGAAAATTGAGTTCACATCAAAGTTGAAAATACGTTACCGTTCTTAATATGTTTGGCAGTAGTAAAATAGTTCATGTTTGGGAGTTTATGAATGCTACGTCTAGAACAAGATAACCTTTTCAATTGCAGTCCATCAAATCTAGATCAAAAACACATCATCTCATATTTCCGCATCGAAACGTATTTCGCTTAGCAATTCCTAATCCGAATATTTCGTTTCGCAATAAGAAAAATACACAGCACCGTTCGAAATATCGTCTTGATTCCACCTGCTATCCTTTAGCTTCAGCATCACGGCAAACCATGTCACGTCGGGCGCAAGTGGTATATCCTTCGTGGGCTCATACCGAAAAATTCGTTGCCCCTAAAGGAGAAACACATTCCAAACGGTGTCGATGTACACAAGGGGATTAGGATTCCTACAGAGACAATATAGCCCGGAGACTTGATTTCTCTATACGTGGATGTACTATTTGCCGTAGAGATCGGGATTTATTTCCTGCACATTTCCTGGATGCCATGTGTGAAGACGTTTGTTTATTCAAGTTGAAAACGTATCATGTCACTTCGTTGGCGATGAATTTCGACGCGTTCTAGTTAGGAGGTTGATATTTCTCAGCAATTCCGCACTTGGATTATCATTTGAATACTGAGTGTCGTTTCATAACGCAGAATAAAACATGCAGAAAAATCTTAAAACTATAATTCGATGCAGGAGAAGGCCTTCACTTTGGACCAGCTTTGCAGTTAGACTTTCCAGTGAACAACTCATTGAATAGTGTATAAATAAGTTCGTTCCGTCTTCTAACAGATAGTGAAACTTGATTTTTATTCCAGACAATTAATTTTCCCATTATGCGTTGGGAAGCTACTATAATACAGTTTCAGAATCAGTATGTGTCATTTAGTGGGGACGTAAACAACAATATTTTTTCCTATGAACACGTGGCGAATAAAGTTTTTTATTTTGCAGGGAATTCTTCATTCTTTCAATAAGAAGAAAACAGCCTATAAATCGTATTTTGGTGGAAAGGTATAGTGGTCGTGCTCTAGTCAGAGTGCCACCAAAGTTTGAAGATAAAGAATTGGAGGAGTTGCTCATGAAAGACCAGTCGCAAACGCAGGAATAACATTGAGTTTCATTGCTCTTTTTACCTCATAAGCTGGCAAGCAGATCCGGAAAAAATTTGTTAGCATGCGATGGTAATAAAAAGTCTCTCATTTATAACTACGTATTCTGAGAACTGTTAAGCTGTCTATGAATGCACTTATTTTCTGTACATTTTGCCCCGTTACTCTGAAATCAGAAGTTGGATTCGGTTACAAATCAATAGCAAGCTATGCCCGATACCTTTCACTTCAACCTAAGTTTACCTAGATCGGTTCAGCCGTTTTCGAGAAAATCGAGTGCACATTTGCGTTACATACTCCGGGCCTTGATTGCAAAGTAGAATTTCTTGAGTTGATTGCATAATTTTTCTGTGAAAGGCAAAAAATATTGTCCGAGAAAGCCGTAGAGCCAATTGTTATTCTTGACAAGTTTATGTTAAGAGCAATTGCGGTAGAATTCAAAGGACGACTTTCTGCTTTCCTCTATAGAATCATCTTACAACTACCGAACTCCGTAAATTAAACAAACTGCGACCCCTTGTTAAAATTATAAAAGCATGATTTCGACAGAGAATGCAGCATATTTCCCAAAAAAAGGAAAATGTAGCAGTGTCTCTAAAATTTCTGCTTTATTTTACCGCATCTATTCCAAATTTAAAGATCTAATCTAAAAGCAATGGGAATAATCAGAAAACTAGGCAATTGGGTACTTTAACATAGCCGGTAAAAAATACTTTGAAGTGCCCAAATGGGAAATCCTACCCCATACACCGTATAGCCCAGACACTGCTCCTTTCGGTTACTAAAGACTGTCCCAGAAAGTATGGACGCAACCAAACACCGCTGCCATTTCGCAATGGTTCAGAATTTGTCAATTTTTATGGCTGCGTCCTGTTGTTTGCACTCTTCTCTAACCACTTGTGCAGTTGTTTATTCGTTTTCATTAGTTTGTTTTGAAATGCGTGGACTTTCAGTAGAACAACGTCGAAAAATTGTGTACAAATGGTGCACAGAACGCGGACTGTCACTGAGAAAGATAGCAAAAATGGAAGGAGTAAGTGAAAAAGCCGTGCGAAATGCAATCAGGAAGTTTGGTGAGGACACCTTTGAGGGTAAAACGAAAACGGGTCGAAAAAGAGGTCCTGCTAACCCTCAGTTGGATAAACGTATACTGAAGACGTTCGAGCAAAAGAAGGAGGTTTCAGTTTGGGATGTGGCCGAAAAAGTGGACACTTCGAAGTCAAATGTTCTTCGCTAAAGAACGTTTGAATCTTCGAACCTATAAGAAGCAGAAACAACCAAAACGTAGTCCGAAACAAGAAGCATCGATCAGGCCGAGGGTTCGAAAGCTGTACAATACGATTCTTGCTGGAAATTTGAACTGCATAATCATGGACGACGAAACCTACGTGAAACTCGATTACAAATCCTTGCCGGGACCACAATATTATATGGTGCGAGAAGAGCAAGTGTTAAACCAGTCCGAGACATCGATTGAAGTCGAAAAATTTGGTAAGAAAGCTATGGTCTGGCAAGCAATTTGTAGCTGCGGTCAATAAACAGCGAAAGGAATGTTTACAAAAACGACTTCTACCCATGATTCGAAGCCACAAGGATCCTGTTGTCTTCTGGCCAGATCTTGCTTCTTGCCACTAATCGAAATCAACGGTAGAATTGTATACTACCAAAAATGTCACTTTCGTCCCAAAAGACATGAATCCACCAAATTGCCCACAACTTCGACCAATTGAGGAATTTTGGGCATTAACGAAGGCACAAATAAAATTTGAATATCTAACACTTGTGAATTATTTACAGTGAAATCAAAGTGCGTCCAGTCTACCATAAAATAAAAATTAAATTGGAACAAGCAAGAATGTCGCGAACTGGGACTACCTTGAGTACGCAAAGAATTTATTAGTTGAAATCTGACATCAAGATACTCCACGCATGTCCAAACGACATCAATATCGCAATAACCTTCGCCACAAACACAATGATTAGTTTCGGAAAGTCCAATTCGAAGGACATGTGCATCTAACGTGTAGTGATTGAACATGAGTCTGGACATCACAACGAATGAAGTCCCTACTCACATCCAGTCCCCTGAACCATGCCTTTGTCGATATTTTCGAAATAATTGAGTGCATCCACCGACCCAGATCATTTCACCCTCAATAGCACCACATTTGGCTAACATATCGGCTCTCTCATTGCCTGGAATCGAGCAATGAGCCGTTACCCAAAGTATTGAGATTTGATAATTATTATTCAATATGACGTTCAGCCACTGTTTTATTTTGCCCAAGAAAAACGGTTCATTTTTGCCAGCAGCGTTTGAACGAATGGCTTCAATTACACTCAGACTATCTGAGAAGAGAAATAATGGTTTGGAGATAATGTGACGATTACACTCAAACTGTAATGAACTGCTGCTAACTCTGCTATATAAACAGATGCAGCTGATTATGATATTGACATAAACCATTTGATGGCGCTCACCACACGATTATGATGAGGCTCATCTGAACCCTACGTTGTGTTTAAATTGTACGGAAATATGAAGTCTGGGACGGCTTCCAACTTAAGCCTGGGACGGCTTTCGTGCAGATTGGGACACTGCGGACACTTCGAATACATTAAGCCATGGCACGGTTTTCGCACGGATGGGGACACCGCGGAACACTTCGGATGTGATGTATTAAACTGGTACGCGTTTATTCTTGATTATCTGACTAGTATATTATAATGACTATGACAAACAATTACTATGGCTACGACAATCACGACGAATATAAAAACTTGATATACTATCGAAGTACCGTAGTATTGTAGTACCGTAATACCACAGTACCGCAATACCGTAATAGAACAGTATCGTAATACCGTAATAGGACAGTATCGTATCTGATCTGATCTGCACTGCCCTTATATAGTCTGCGTACATTATTATATGAACAAAGTTTGTCTCTACCGGAAAGCATATTACGTAGAATATGCCGGAAAGCCTATATCGCAGGCAAATGTAATCGCAAACTCTCTCAACTACTAATAAAACTGATCGAATAATAAAGTTGATCGATTTCTACTTCATGTACAGTGAAGCTCACTTAACTTGTCTTCTGACATGCAATTGTGCATCAACACCATTATTATATTAAATTTGAGGCAACACAAAACGTACTGTTAGATAAAGTTCTTAACAGTTGTTCATAAAAATGATTCGTGGCCCCCCAAAACAATACTTCGCGGACTACAGGTTAGGAATAGCTCATCTAGAGTATAACCATCAAATAAAATCATACCCAAGATCCGAATAATTATCACCAGAACATTACATTTTTAGTTAGTTTAGTTGAAAGTATTTCACGCTGTTGAAATTGAAGTTTTTATGCCTATTAGCTTGTAATTTCGGAACCAGATGATATTCAATAGGGATTGTAAGACCTTTGAATTGAAACTAATCTTGAGAAAATGGATTCAGCGAGAAAATCGAGTGCATTATTAAATATGTTTTTACACATTTTATACCGTTACACCGGAACTGGAGGTCGGATGCAGATGAAATTTAATATTATACCATGGGACTAAAGGGCATTTTATTTGGATTTAAGTTGAAGAAAACCGGTTAAGCGGTCCCTGAGAAAATCGAATGCAATTTCTTTTAATTTTTTAAGCACTTTCTACCCTGTTACTCCCGAACCGGAAGTTCGATATGGATAAAATTCATTAGCAGACAATATTCTAAGAAGAAGAAATATAAAGCTTCTAACTAAAGCGATCGTCTATTTCCAAGAAAGCGATGTCACTTGCAATGACGCATTCTTTGAACTGATAAAAATGATGGGCACTAACATCTCCTATCCGACCAAGAGAATTATTATTTGCGCACTCGCCAGCAAACGTTCAAAAGCTTCCTTTCAAACAAGTTTTTCATCTTGCATTGAACCGTATCAAATGAAAGTAAGACGAGGCAAAAACATTTACTTCAGAGTAAGACTCGTTTTTTTTACTCTTTTACAGTAGCTAACATTTATCACAAATCCGATTACATTTTCCAATACTCTTTGCTTTGCTTTTTGGTTGGGGGTTGGTTACTTTTTTTTGGATGTTCAGTGCCATTTTTTTCGTGTTGTGAATCACCCATCAAATGAAAGTACTCAATCAAATAGTTCGGCAACATGGATTCGTAAAGTTACTATAACGAGATGGTTCCTAAACACCTGTCGATCCCGTCTCGATGTCGATGTAGCACATAGGTTTACAACAAGGCGAACAATGGACCGGTAAGAACGAAAAAAAAGGATGTTTGCACTGCGACCTTTTCCAATAGATTGACTGCTGAACAGGATTCGAGTAGAGCAACATCAGCAGATTTTCCGACGGTGAAGCCAGCTAAAATACTGAATGCCATCAACGCAGCGGGATGGCCTGTGTATGTATGTTAAATCGAGAAATTTCCTGGTTAGTGGAGGGTTTGTGGAACAGGACATGGATTACCTGATGTAAATATCGCTTCAATGTGAAAAAAAATCGACTGCGATACTTCAATTTTTCTCGTGGTGGTTGAAGTGAAAAGCAAAAAATACGCCGAACTACATCGTTGTTTGTATATGAGCTAAGCGCGTATATGATGTGTTAAAAATAAAAAAGATCGGTTGAAATTTTTCTACAAACATATCTAATGTGTAGATGGCATGTGCAAAAATTGAGGGTCATTTTAACATAAAAAGATATTACCAGATGAAACAAGTTATATATCAGGTAGTTTCCGCAAAATCGCTTCCTTCAACACGCTGCATAGAAGCTCTCCGCCTGCGAATCGAATCAATAGACTGACCAGATGATAATTGTGTAGACAGTAGTGCGTTCAAGTTGAGAAAATTCATTACATTAGGCTCATAAAAATGGCACTCATAACATATTGGGTCCATTTGAACATAACAATCTTTTTACAGTGCGAGCTTCAACGCTGGCGTGAAAAACAATTATCGCGGACATTGTTAACTGCACGCACAGATAAGCAAATTACTACTAAATCGAAACTACATCTGAAATGACTACACAAGTAGTGCACGTACAGACATGCATAAATTTAAACGTATTAAGACTTGTTAATTTTGAAATACAAACGAACACCCGTCGAGTATCGCTATTCTATAATGTTTTCTGATTTTGAAGTTCTTGTATTGAGGAGTATTCTACGTCTATAGTATAACAAAAGATGCTAGACCAGTTGAGATATCCAAGCTCAAACTAGCCCTGTGTTACAATGCATCCTTCCTCAACACAGCTATTGAGCTATATTACAAAAGAGACTTGCAAACAAAGAATAAGAATGGGACTGAATTAGTATAAATCTGTGCGATATTATTTTTTTAATTCGAAGACAAAGAAAATATACTATGCTTAAATGTTCTGAAACTGAGTGGATGTTGGGCAGGCGCGTATACAAGTTTTAGGGGTTGAGCAATTTAATTACAAAATACTACATATTCAAGTATCAATATCTCGAAGATGTGGGAATATGTGGAACCAATTTCAACAAACTTTGAAAGTATGGTCAAAACACTATTAGAAATATTAGTAGTCACAACTTAATTTCACTTCAATTGATATGAAAACACACTTTTAAAAAAGCATGTTCTAACATAACCCAATATTCATTCAGTAATAGCCGTTCAACCGAGAAGGTTGTGTATAGAAGCGTACAGTTTAATAACGCTGGTTAGTTTACACGCGTTAAATACGATAACGGTTGAACTACAGGTAGAGACCTGTTGGCAAAAGCCGTTAAAACGTAAAATCGTGCTGCATAAAGGTCAAACCGCATTCACCGACATTTCCATCGCCGATCTTTTTTCGCTCTTCGGTTATGACTGAGCTGCCGGCGTGCGCATGTATAGGTACGCCGGACCCGACATAAAATTCATATCTTTGGCAACGATATTCCTCGCCGAGCTTTTCGCACCGTAGAAACTGTGTCGGGTCCGGCGTACCTATACATGCGCACGCCCGTGCTCAGCCATAGCCGAAGAGAGAAAAAGTCACCGCCGGCGAGCTCGGATCGGCTGAATGCGGAGTGCCCTTAAGAGAGCCCTAGTGCTGGGCCAAGCTGGTGAAGGAAACAACAAAGGGCGTTTCCCAAGCTCTACCCAGGCCACAATATACAGCCACAAGTGCTGAGCAGGAGAGTGCAAAGGCACATTGAAGAAGAAGAGTGCAAAGGCACACAGAAGCAGGAGAGTGCAAAGGCACACCGGTGCGAAGGCACTTCGGTGCAGAAGCATATCGGTGCGGAGCACAAGGAAGAAGGAGACAAGACAACTCGTCTTTCCACTGCCATACAACACGCGGGTATACACCGGTGACCTGCGCTGGTTGCAGCTGGCGAAGACAAAAGTAAATCGGAAATCGAGTGGTGCTGGATGTCAGGTAGCAGTAGCATCACATCCAACAATCAGCATCCAACAAGAACATCTAGAGCAACGAGGATCTACACGGCAGTGCAACGGAGATAGACAACAATTTCAAGGTAGAAGTTTTTTCTTTTCCTTTTGATTGAGTACTGTGTAGTGTTGGTTTCATTTTTTACTTTAAAGTTTGATTAAAAATTTTAATGTGATGGATGAATCCATGGACGTAAATCCTAGCATGAATCCTTTACCCCCACGAACGAAAAAATATCAGGAGAGCTCTTCTGGGCCTTGGATAGTCTTTTTTAGACGTATATCAAAGTCATTAAACATTTACCAAATTTCTAAAGGTTTGACATCACGATTCTCTTCAATCAAAGAGATCATAAAAGTAAATAACGATAAAATTCGTGTTGTGGTAAATAATTTGAAACACGCGAATGATATTGTCTCTTCGGAACATTTCAATAAAGAGTATAAAGTTTACATACCCTCCAAAGATGTCGAAATTGACGGTGTTGTTACCGAAGCGAGTCTTTCGGTAGATGATTTACTCAAGCATGGTGTTGGTCGTTTCAAGAACTCTATGCTTGAGGGTGTGAAAATACTGGAGTGCAAACAACTGTACTCAGTAGTTTATGAAGAGGGAAAAAAAGTTTATCGCCCATCAGACTCGTTTCGAGTGACATTTGCCGGATCTGCGTTGCCGTCCCATGTCATGAAGGACCTCATAAAGATAATGATTGCAACAAGGAAATTGAAAAATGTATTTATTGTGGGGAAAGTCCTCATGAGGATATTTCAGTATGCACTGCATTTAAAGTGCACAAAGACAAAATTAAGCTTTCTTTAAAAGCACGGTCTAAGCGCACATATGCAGAAATGCTTAGAACGGTCATTGATGTCCCCCCTTTGGAAACCGAAAACGGGTTTTCAAATTTAGAGGAAACAGAGGACTCTGACTCTGACGAAAATAGTGAAGGTAATTCGTTTATCACTACCCAAGGGTCAGTTAAGAGAAAGAAGTCTTCTTCCAAATTACCAAAAAAGACACCTAAAGTTTCATCTTCAAAAAAAGATCCCCGTGTTAAACAAAAAAAGTCAAAACCAAAGACTGTGCCTCCTGGTTTGTCAAATTCACAAACCAATCCAGGATCTAGCACAGAAAAAGGTAATAATCCTGTGGGCTCCATTTCACAGTCACCAACAGGATTACTGAAGTTTTCGGAAATTGTTGAATGGATTTTCTCAGCATTCAATATATCTGAACCCTTAAAGACCCTCATAATGGCATTCCTTCCAATAGCTAGAAATTTTTTGAAGCAGTTATCAGCTCAATGGCCAATTGTCTCAGGTTTTGTATCTTTTGATGGATAATTTATCACCCGCCGCAAATGATACAATCACTGTCCTGCAGTGGAATTGTCGAAGCATCATGCCAAAACTTGATTCATTTAAAATTTTATTGCATAGTCAAAAATGTGATGTATTTGCTTTATGCGAAACATGGCTTACTTCAAACATAGCTTTAAATTTTAATGATTTTAACATTATACGTCTCGATAGAGACTCTCCGTATGGTGGAGTGCTTTTGGGAATTAAGAAATGCTGTTCCTTTTATAGATTAAACATCCCTTCAACTTCTAGTATAGAAGTTGTTGCTTGCCAAATAAACATTAAAGGCAAAGATATTTGCATAGCTTCGGTTTATATTCCTCCAAAAGCACAAGTTGGACAGCGACAGCTTAATGAAATGGTTGAAGCCCTTCCTGCTCCACGATTGATTCTGGGGGATTTAAATTCGCACGGAATGATGTGGGGTTCCGTTTACAATGATAGCAGATCATCTTTAATACAAAACATTTGTGACAATTTTAGCATGACGGTATTAAATATGGGTAGCATGACACGGATCCCAAGACCTCCTGCACGCCCAAGTGCATTAGATCTATCTCTTTGCTCAACATCAATTCGACTAGATTGCACCTGGAAAATATTGCCTGATTTACACGGTAGCGATCATTTACCAATCATCATCTCAATTAGCTGTAACAAATGTATTGCTAATTCAGCTAGTATTCCATATGATTTGACAAAAAATATCGACTGGATTAAATACCAAAGTAGAATCTCTAGTATTTTGAATTCCCCCACTTGAAGAATATGACTTCCTCGTTTGTTCGATTCTGGAGGCCGCAGAACAATCCCAAACTAAACGCTTTCCTGGGCCAACGACTAACAGAAGGCCTTCCAACCCCTGGTGGGACAAAGAGTGCTCAGAGGCTAAACTCGCAAAACAAAATGCTTGCAAGACGTTTCTAAAACGGGGAGGAGGAACTCCTCAGAATTTTGAAAAACTTATGGTTTTAGAAACCAAGTACAAGAGCATACTTCGAGCCAAAAAATGTAGCTATTGGAGACATTTTGTCGAAGGTTTGTCAAGAGAAACCTCAATGAGCACTCTTTGGAATACGGCCAGACGAATGAGGAATCGTAACGTGGGCAATGAGAGTGATGAATACTCGAACCGATGGATATTTGACTTTGCTAGGAAAGTTTGCCCAGATTCTGTTCCTACGCAGAGCATTATACGGGAATCTCCTCCAAATAATATTTATTAATAACCCATTTTCAATGATGGAATTTTCTATAGCACTCTTGTCTTGTAACAATAACGCCCCTGGGTTGGACAGAATTAAATTCAACTTGGTGAAGAATCTGCCCGACCTCGCAAAAAGACGTTTGTTGGAATTGTTCAACAAGTTTCTTGAGTAAAATATTGTTCCACCTGACTAGAGACAAGTGAAAGTTATCGCCATTCAAAAGCCGGGGAAACCAGCTTCCAATCACAACTCATATAGACCCATTGCGATGTTGTCCTGCATCAGAAAATTGTTCGAAAAAATTATTCTACGACGTCTCGACACTTGGGTCGAGACGAACGGTTTGTTGTCAGATACTCAGTTTGGCTTCCGTAGAAATAAAGGGACGAATGATTGCCTTGCATTACTTTCGTCTGACATCCAAATTGCCTTCGCTCAAAAGCAACAAATGGCATCTGTATTTTTAGACATTAAAGGAGCATTTGATTCAGTTTCCATTGATGTTCTTTCAGACAAGCTCCACCAACATGGACTTCCAGCGGTTATAAATAATTATTTGCACAACCTTTTGTCAGAGAAGTGCATGTATTTTTCACATGGCGATTTGGCAACATTCAGAATTAGCTACATGGGTCTCCCGCAAGGCTCATGCCTCAGTCCGCTCCTCTATAATTTTTACGTGAATGACATTGACAGCTGTCTAGTAACCCCATGTACACTAAGACAATTGGCAGATGATGGCGTGGTTTCAGTTACTGGGCCCAAAGCTATTGATCTGCATAAACCATTGCAAGATACCTTAGATAACTTGTCCATTTGGGCTGTTCATCTTGGTATCGAATTCTCTGCGGAGAGTGCTGGTCGTCTTTTCAAGAAAGCATGATCCCGCGCAGCTTCAGCTTCATATGATGAAAAGAATGATCCAACAGGTTTTAACTTTTAAATACCTCGGGGTGTGGTTCGATTCCAAATGCACGTGGGGAGGACACATTAGGTATCTGATAACGAAATGCCAACAAAGAGTAAATTTTCTTCGAACAATAACAGGATCTTGGTGGGGTTCTCATCCGGAAGATCTAATAAAATTGTATCAGACAACGATACTTTCAGTGATGGAATATGGATGCGTTTGCTTTCGTTCCGCTGCAAACTCTCATATTATCAAACTGGAGCGAATTCAGTATCGTTGTTTGCGAATTGCTTTAGGGTGCATGCATTCGACACATACAATGAGTCTTGAAGTTCTGGCGGGAGTTCTTCCATTAAAAGATCGATTTTGGGAGCTTTCATCACGCCTGCTAATAAGATGTGAGGTGCTGAATCCCATGGTAATTAATAATTTCGAGCGACTAGTCGAGCTTCGATCTCAAACAAAATTTATGACAATATATTTTAACCATATGTCACAGGAAATCAACCCTTCAAGATATATTCCTATCCGTGTCAGCATCCTAAGTGCCCCTGACTCAACTTTATTTTTCGATACATCCATGCAGTGTGAAGTGCGTGGAATCCCGGATCATCTACGCTCGACGGAAATCCCAAAAATATTTTCAAGTAAGTTCAGGCATATTGACTCTGAGAAAATGTTTTATACGGACGGATCGCGAATTGAAGAAGCGACAGGGTTTGGTATGTTCAACAATAATGTTTCGGCCTCATTTAGGCTTCAAGAACCTGCATCTGTTTATATAGCAGAGCTAGCAGCAGTTCATTATAGTTTGAGTGTAATCGTCACATTATCTCCAAACCATTATTTCCTCTTCACAGATAGTCTGAGTGCAATTGAAGCCATTCGCTCAAACGCTGCTGGCAAAAATGAACCGTTTTTCCTGGGCAAAATAAAACAGTGCCTGAACGACATATTGAACAATAATTATCTAATCACTATAGTTTGGGTCCCGGCTCATTGCTCCATTCCTGGCAATGAAAGAGCCGATATTTTAGCCAAACGTGGTGCTATTGAGGGTGAAATTTATGAGCGACCGATTGCTTTCAACGAATTCTATAGCTCGTCTCGCCAAAGAACACTTGCCAGCTGGCAAGCATCTTGGGATAGAGATGATCTGGGTCGGTGGATGCACTCAATTATTCCGAAAATATCGACAAAGGCATGGTTCAGGGGACTGGATGTGAGTAGGGATTTCATTCGTGTGATGTCCAGACTCATGTCCAATCACTACACGTTAGATGCACATCTCCTTCGAATTGGGCTCTCCGAGACTAATCATTGTGCTTGCGGAGAAGGTTATCGGGATATTGGTCATGTCGTTTGGACATGCGTGGAGTATCGTGATGTCAGATCTCAACTAATAAATTCTTTGCGTACCCAAGGTAGACTATCCAATATCCCAGTTCGAGACATTCTTGCTTGTCGTGACCTTTCATACATGAAACTTATTTATCATTTCATAAAGAAAATTGGAGTTTCAATTTAATAAAGGCCCCTTTTAAGACTTAGTTCTGATCCCAGCTGCGTCCATGAGTTCAACCAATAGCTAAATTAGAATAAAAATTATGTAATGATACAAACAAACTCGAAACAGTTTATGAAATTATCAACAAAATGTCTGAAAATAACAGCTTATTTTATAATTTATAGAAGTTAATCGTTTGGTTCAAATAATATTTCCGAGTAGATTTCATAATTAATGACGAGTTACCTAAGATGATATTTAAGCTATAAGAGAATATGTTTTAATAAATTCAAAACGTTGTGACTATGTTAGAATTAAATTAGGATAAGAATATTATGTAAAAGTGATGCTACGGCGAAGAAAAACTTATGTAAACTGCCTTAAGAAATAAACGTATTTATGGAAAAAAAAACATAACCCAATATGATTGTAGCACCTTAAGGGCTGAGGACAGTACCGTAAAGTGGTAGGTTTTTTGCTATTTTCCAGTTTCAAATTAAATTTTCTTGGAAAAGGTGCAGAATATAGAAAAACTCACCTGACAATGTCTTCGAAATTTAGTTGAGAATATTCTGTGAAATTTTCAGAATGATTCATTGAGTTGAGCGGTCGTGTTGTATTTTTGTCTGACTGAAGAACTGCCGAAAATTGGAACGCTCGGAAATGCATACCTCTACTTGTTCATCGAATATCTCGGCTTTGAAGGCTTGTATCATAAATCTACCGTGACAAAGTCTAGATAATTTAGTTTAGATGCGATTAGTACATAAAAACATGTATGTTATCGTGATAAAAATAAAGTCTTGTATTTTTCTGTGAAACAAAGTCAGTTTCAATGCGTCTGCCATTTTTTTTGCTTTGGTTTCCTGATAGCAATAAAATTGGCTCGACAAGGCTGCCAAACAAACAGACGTTTCATTGTATATAAACACATTTTTTGTTTCGCATTCAATCTTTGTGAAAGTTGAATTTTTTTTATTGTTCATTGGAACCCATGTAATGTCAAACTCATGCGATAGATTTATGTGATAAAACTTCTCATCAAAATAATAAAATGTATACTGGCAATCCGGTAAGGTCGTATATGAGAGAGAGAACAAGAGAAATACGATGCGCAAAGGGAATTGAGCGAGCCACGTGGTCGATTTAAAACTCAACACGCGACCATCTGTCCTCAGACCTTAATATACAGTATTCTTCAACCTTGCACCTTAAATGCTATATTGATCAAAGTAAGTGAGAAAATAGGACCAGTTGAAAACCTCAGGCAAAAGCAAAAGGAATTTCCTAGAGTAGACGAAGTTTTCAACGTTTTCTTCAATTTCTTTCAAAAAATTATTGTCGATAATGACAAGTGTAACAAAAAAGTGTTATACTAGTGATTTTCACAAAATCAGAAAAAAATTTCAATAAAAATACTGCAAAAAATCCTTATCGAGTCCGACACTGAAAAAAACTGACATTTCTTTTTTTGATACATGAATATCCCTGAAGTTATACACTGAGCCAAATTTTCATTTTCACATTATATGATATTCTAATGATTTTTCACTATTAGCATTTCCAATGACAGCTACAAAGTGTATTGAACATCATGTCAAAAATATAAGAAATTCTTATGAAACATAAAACTCTTCGTAACGTTATTTTTACAAAATTTTCATATAACGAATGAAATTTCCAGTCTGAGTCAAATTCATTGGCACGCCCTATAACCATTACTAGATATCCACACAACATACATTGAAACAATTTATGAAATGAATTAATATAGATAGGTTTATCTATACCATATGACTAGTTTGATTAGTTAGGTTGGTAAACGACTGGACAATGCGCAATTCAGGCCCCAATGTGGTTCTTAGCCTCTTGTCCAGTAACTCCTATCCCTACCTCCCCGCGGTGCCGGCTGGGGTACTAGCAACCATAGGAAAGATCGGGTAACCAACCCCGGTGGGACCTTGGTCGTATGCTGACAGGGAAGGGGGTCCTCTTTAGAGGATGTCGGAGCGTCTGTACTCCATGTTAGGAGCGGCTTCAAACAGCGTCTGTTCTGGTATCCAGCGGCTAAGTATGAAATGCTGTATCCCGTCCAGCTAAATCCAAGGTGGCAACCCCACCAACGGGATCGTCCTAGTGCTAGTTGGGACGTTAAACAGAGCAAGCACGATGATCCTCCGGCGAGACAGGGGGTTGGCGCAGGTCTAATAAGCCGCCCGTAAAACACATATTACGAATGATACAGGAGAGAATACGACCCGGAACAATCGGCATAGACCCAAGCAACGAAAAAAGGACTACGATTGGAAACTTGGAACATGGAACTGCAAGTCGCTAGGTTTCGCAGGCTGCGACAGGATAATATACGACGAACTAAATCCTCGCAGCTTCGACGTCGTAGCGCTGCAGGAGCTTTGTTGGATGGGACAGAAGGTGTGGAAAAGCGGACATCGAGCGGCTACCTTCTACCAAAGCTGTGGCACAACGAACGAGCTGGGAACTGGCTTTATAGTGCTGGGCAAGATGCGTCAGCGAGTGATTGGGTGGCAGCCGATCAACGCTAGGATGTGTAAGTTGAGAATTAAAGGCCGTTTTTTTCAATTACAGCATCATCAACGTGCACTGCCCACATGAAGGGAGACCCGAGGACGAGAAAGAATCGTTCTACGTGCAGCTGGAACAAGCCTATGACGGCTGCTCACGCAGAGACGTAAAAATTGTCATCGGGGACATGAATGCCCAGGTAGGAAGGGAGGCAATGTACCGACCGGTAATCGGGCCGAACAGCCTGCATGCCGCATCGAATAACAACGGCCAACGGTGTGTCAACTTTGCGGCCTCCCGAGGAATGGTAGTCAGAAGCACCTTCTTTCCCCGCAAGGATATCCACAAAGCCACCTGGAGATCACCTGACCAACAGACCGAAAACCAAATCGACCACGTTTTGATCGACGGAAAATTTTTCTCGGACATCAACAATGTTCGCACCTACCGCAGTGCGAATATAGATTCGGACCACTACTTGGTTGCTGTATGCATGCGCTCAAAACTTTCGACGGTGGCTACCCAACGTCGAAACCGAACGTCGCGGTTTAACATCGCGCGGCTCCGGGATACTGGAGTAGCCCAAGATTACGCGCAGCAGTTGGCAGTGGCACTACCAACGGAAGAGCAGCTTGGTGCAGCTACTCTTGAAGATGGCTGGAGAGACATCCGTTCTGCCATAGGTAGCACTGCATCAGCAATGCTAGGTACGGCGGCTCCGAACGTGAGGAACGACTGGTTCGACGACGAATGTGAACAGTTAGTGGCCGAGAAGAATGCAGCTTGGGCGAGCAAGCTGCAACACCGTACGAGAGCAAACGAGGAGCGATACAGACAGGCGCGGAACAGACTAAACTCGGTATCCCGTAGTAAAAAGCGCCAGCAGGAAGACCGAGATCGCGAAGCGATGGAACAGCTGTTCCGTGCTAATGACACAAGGAAGTTCTACGAGAAGGTGAACCGTTCGCGCAGAGGCCATGTGCCACAGGCCGATATGTGCAAGGACACCAACGGGGATCTTCTCACGAACGACTGTGAGGTGATCGAGAGGTGGCGGCAGTATTTCGACGAGCACCTCAATGGCGATGTGGCGGAATACGAAAGTGGCGGCGCGGTAACGAACTTGGGAACGCGTGCGGAGGACGATAGACTGCCGGCCCCAGACCTCCAAGAAGTGGAGGAGGTGGTAAGCTGGTTGAAAAATAATAAGGCCGCTGGCGTTGACCAACTACCAAGCGAGCTACTAAAACACGGTGGTAATGCACTAGTGAAAGCACTGCACTGGGTCGTTACCAAGATCTGGGAGGACGAGATTTTACCGGAGGAATGGATGGAAGGAATCGTGTGTCCCATCTACAAAAAGGGCGATAAGCTGGATTGCTGCAATTACCGCGCGATAACTCTGCTGAACGCCGCCTACAAGGTACTCTCCCAAATCTTATGCCGTCGACTTTCACCGATTGCAAACGAATTCGTGGGACAATATCAGGCAGGATTTATGGGCGAACGCGCTACCACGGACCAAGTGTTCGCCATCCGCCAGGTGTTGCAAAAGTGCCGCGAATACAATGTGCCCACACATCACTTATTCATCGATTTCAAATCAGCCTACGACACAATCGATCGAGAACAGCTATGGAAAATCATGCACGACTACGGATTCCCGGACAAACTGATACGATTGGTCAAGGCTACGATGGATCGAGTGATGTACGTTGTTCGAGTATCGGGGATAAACTCGAGTCCCTTCGAAACTCGCAGAGGGCTACGGCAAGGTGATGGCCTTTCGTGTCTGCTATTCAACATTGCTTTGGAGGGTGTGATAAGAAGAGCGAGGATAGACACGAGTGGCACGATTTTCAGAAAGTCCGTCCAGCTACTTGGTTTCGCTGATGATATTGATATTATAGCACGCAACTTTGAGAAGATGGAAGATACGTACATCGGACTAAAAGCTGAGGCCAAGCGGATCGGACTAGACATCAATGTGTCAAAGACAAAGTACATGAAAGGCAGGGGCTCGAGAGAAGATAACGTCAGCCACCCATTACGAGTTCTGATTGGTGGTGATGAAATCGAAATGGTCGACGAGTTCGTGTACTTGGGCTCACTGGTGACTGCCTATAATGACACCAGCAGAGAAATTCAGAGACGCATATTGTCAGGAAATCGTGCTTACTTTGGACTGCGCAGGACGCTTCGATCGAGCAAAATTCGCCGTCGTACGAAGTTAACTATCTACAAAACGCTGATTAGACCGGTTATCCTCTACGGGCACGAGTCCTGGACAATGCTTGCGGAGGATCAACGCGCACTAGGTGTTTTTGAACGGAAGGTGTTGCGAACCATCTTCGGCGGAGTGCGGATGGAAGACGGTACGTGGAGAAGGCGAATGAACCATGAACTGCACCAGTTGCTGGGAGGACCAACCCTCGTCAAAACGGCCAAGGTCGGGCGGTTACGGTGGGCCGGGCATATTGTTAGAATGTCGGAGAACAATCCGGTTAAAATGATCCTCGACAATGATCCGACCGGTATAAGAAGAAGAGGCGCACAGCGAGTAAGATGGATCGATCAAATTGAGGACGACCTGCGGACCCTTCGCAGCTACCGAGGCTGGCGGCGAACAGCAATGAACCGAGTTGAATGGAGACGCCTCCTGTATACAGCAGAGACCCGCGTGGTCTACGACTGAAAGAGTAAGTAAGTATGACTAGTTTTATACAATTTATATATAACTTTTAATGGACGTCATCCCAGTTCTATAAAGCAGTTATATATGTATAGATCAAATGATTGCTATTTGATTGAATAAGTGATACGTATAAGATTCAAATTTTAAAAAAATACTGGGATTATGGTGCTTAAGGGAATCAAAAACAACAATAAAGATAATTGTCTTATCAAATACTTATTGTTATATTTTTCGTGCATAGAGAGTTTCATAATAAAATATTATTTCAATATTTCAACTACACTTACTTCTTTGGGACTGGCTGATTTCATCGGATATTTATTGTTACCAGACGAATCAGATGCACTCCGAAAAGCTGATAATCGGAAACTACTCCTTATTTCGAGAATTCAAGCTATACTAATCATCAGTTCCGCTATATCTCCGTTGAAAATGGACGGATTTTAACAATCTATGGCTTGTTGAATAGCTATTACCGTGCGGAATCTAAGTCTGAAAACATATTCTGTTTTCAAGGTCAATTATGACAGATACTGTGAAAAAATGAAAATTTTGACA
Source organism: Malaya genurostris (assembly GCF_030247185.1). Classification (NCBI taxonomy): domain Eukaryota; kingdom Metazoa; phylum Arthropoda; class Insecta; order Diptera; family Culicidae; genus Malaya; species Malaya genurostris. Next base: position 87,551,511 of record NC_080572.1, on the reverse strand, counting down.
TAAAACTTCGTATAACTCAAAAAGTAAACATCCGATCTCAAAACCATTCAATAGCGTTTTGGGTGACGGGGAGACCTTTCATTTGCGACTAGTTTATCAATCGGTCCAGCCATCTCTGAGATTTCGACCTCTTAGTTGACAACACATACACAGACACACACACACACACACACACACGGACATTTGCTTAGTTCGTCGAGCTGAATCGATTGGTATATGTCATTCGGCCCTCCGGGCGAGCGAATTCTATACCTATTTTTTATATATAAAAAAAGGTAAAAAATACATTTCGATCAACTTTCAATAATTTACTTTTCTGATTAAAAAAAAAAATCAAGATAAAATGGTGCTCCCGGATTTATTCACCAAAATATTTAAAATTTACAGATATTGAGCTCTGTCTTGCTGAAAAATCAAACAAAAGACACATTTTCCAAGTTAACTAATTAAAATGTTTATAAAAATTTAAAACGTTAAAAATTTCTCAGTATTTTGTGTTTGGAATCAACCGGATTTTCAATCATTTCCTAGTTATGTGACGTTTCAAATTTTCTTTACCATAGTACAGCATTTAGTTTCTTATAGAATATCTACTTCAGAAAATCAAAACGCCCTTTCTAAAATCAAAATCGAAATTGTGTGGAGTTTTAATCATCAGAGTAGCTTCAAATGGAAAGCTCATTATATAATCTGATTATTTCACTACTGACTACATTCGACACTGTAATTCATTGTGCTGAACTAATTTTAATCATCACAAATTCATGTATTCATTAAATTTGAAAAAGTTTATATCCACACAGCTTTATCTGCCAGTGAAAGCCCAGAACAGCTAGCATCATGTGTGTGTATGGGCGACCAGATATGGTCCTGTGTCCTGTGTCTGCGGTTCGGTTTCCCGCCTCGAGAACGATTGAACTTTCCTGCTTGTCATCGATACATATAAGAAAATAGTCCTTCGCTCGCTGTCCATAATATGTCCATGGCCAGGCGCCTCCGGTGAACTTTGAAGACCCCATCCCTCGTTCGTAACTTTGTCGGTTAATTTCCTGTCGCTTTCAGATGCAACTGTTGTGTGGAAGAAGTTATCTCCCTTCTGGTTTATCAGATCCGCCCTGAATGCGGTTTTCCTGGACGATGAAGGTTCATTTTAGGTACATGGCCATGGTTGAATTGTTGGGTGGATTCCGAACCCGAGTGGTGGGCAAGTAGGTATATGATTGAATACCAGCTTGTATTCCTGTCTGTGAGTTAAATTATTTTCTTTACTTTCCGTGTGTAAACTAATCATTACAATTAAGAGTTCAGTTGATGTATTACACACCGAAGTAGAAAAATATGTACCCATAACCTCAGTCTAGGGTAAAAATCGTTGACCTCTTTCATAATGAAGCTCCTCAACTTCCGTGGCCTGTGAGAAATTTAATTATTTTTGTGTCACCTCCTGTACCGCAGCTGCCCTTCCAGGAGCAGCGTCCGTTGCGCAAATATCCTTAATAGATTAGTCCCGCAAAAGGTTCGCTCACCAGGCAGCCCTTTAATCAATTATGCAAACAAAGCTGGCAAACGTAATTTATGAAATAGCTCTCGTCGAGAACGGCGGAGCAAGAGAGCAAATATTAAAGCTTAGTTTTAATTCATTTTTTGTTTATTTTCTCCCTACGCTGCTGTTAATACTCGCCGTCACTCTGGTAACCGCAGGGATCCTCAATTGTCGACTTTTGCCTGCAGCGAGAAAAGCTTTAGTCGTTGAACCGAAGAAAAAGTTTCCGACTCTGACAGCACAACAATAGCTATGTTACCATGCTTTTGGTGCCAGAAGATTCCACTATCAGCACCAGCAGAGTTCAGCCGAGCTTCTTGCGCTTTCGCTGTTGATAAAGTGATGATGGTTCAAAGGAAGTAAATTGTGAAAAAAAGTTCAAATCAGAGAAGGGGTCATTCATAAACCACGTTGACTTAAAGACTCTCCCAGAACTCTTTGATTTCGTTTATAATTCACAAGTGTTAGATATTCAAATTTTATTCGATATACTGATGATATTAGACTACAACAACAGAATATTATTCTCAACATTCGCTACTTAGCCATTGCAGACTAGCTGGCGCACCTTCTTGCGAACGTTCCTCATTAAATTTCGTACAGACTGCTTGGCGACAAGTTTTGACACATTTACACATTTTTCTAATCTTTTTCAAACTTTTGAATGGTTTCGGCTGCCGAGACATGATTTTTAAGATGTGCCTTCGTTAATACCCAAAATTCTTCAATTGGTCGAAGTTGTGGGCAACTTGGTGGATTCATGTCTTTTGGGACGAAAGTGACATTTTTGGTAGTATACCATTCTACCGTTGATTTCGAGTAGTGGCAAGAAGCAAGATCTGGCCAGAAGACAACAGGATACTTGAGGCTACTGGGTTTGGTATATTCAACAATAATGTTTCGGTCTCATTTAAGCTTCAAGAACCTGCATCTGTTTATATAGCAGAGTTAGCAGCAGTTCATTATAGTTTGAGTGTAATCGTCACATTATCTCCAAACCATTATTTTCTTTTTACAGATAGTCTGAGTGCAATTGAAGCTATTCGCTCAAACGCTGCTTGCAAAAATGAACCTTTTTTCTTGGGCAAAATAAAACAGTGCCTGAACGTCATATTGAATAATAATTATCAAATCACAATAGTTTGGGTTCCGGCTCATTGCTCCATTCAAGGCAATGAAAGAGCCGATATTTTAGCCAAACGTGGTGCTATTGAGGGTGAGATTTATGAGAGACCGATTGCTTTCAACGAATTCTATAGCGCGTCTCGCCAAAGAACTCTTGCCAGCTGGCTAGCTTCTTGGGATAAAGATGATCTGGGTCGGTGGATGCACTCAATTATTCCTAAAATATCGACAAAGGCATGGTTCAGGGGACTGGATGTGAGTAGAGATTTCATTCGTGTGATGTCCAGACTCATGTCCAATCACTACACGTTAGATGCACATCTTCTTCGAATTGGACTTTCCGAGACTAATCATTGTGCTTGCGGCAAAGGTTACCGCGATATTGACCATGTTGTTTGGACATGCGTGGAGTTTCGTGATGTCATATCTCAACTAATAAATTCGTTGCGTACCCAAGGTAGACTATCCAATGTCCCAGTTCGCGACATTCTTGCTTGTCGTGACCTTCCATACATGAAACTTCTTTATCATTTCATTAAATCCATCGGAGTTCCAATTTCAATTTTATTTTATGTTAGACTGTTTTCTCTTCCATGAGTTCAACCAATAGCCAACTATAGGATATTGAATATAAGTGGTGAACTGATACAAACAAACCTGAAATATCATCATGTACATGTACAAAATAAATGTATTTTATTTAATGTAATTTAAAATAGCAACTCGCTTGATAAAAACAGTGTTTAGATTAACTAATAAGTACCAACATACTAATATGATATTCGAAATGTATTAGGTTTAAACTACTATGTACTGTGGATGCCACGGCGAAGAAAAATTTATGTATATTGCCTATGAAATAAACGTATTTATGAAAAAAAAACAGGATACTTGTGGCTTCGAATCATGAGTAGAAGTCGTTTTTGTAAACATTCCTTGATTTCTATTTCGCTGTTCATTGAAGCAGTGGTGATGAATGGTTTCGAAATCTTACCGCAGCTTCAAATTGCTTGCCAGACCATAGCTTTCTTACCAAATTTTTCAATCGATGTCTCGGATTGGTTTAACACTTGCCCTTCTCGCACCGTATAATATTGTGGTCCCGGCAAGGATTTGTAATCAAGTTTCACGTAGGTTTCGTCGTCCATGATTATGCAGTTCAAATTTCCAGCAAGAATCGTATTGTACAGCTTTCGAACCCTCGGCCTGATCGATGCTTCTTGTTTCGGACTACGTTTTGGTTGTTTCTGCTTCTTATAGGTTCGAAGATTCAAACCTTCTTTAGCACGAACAACATTTGACTTCGAAGTGCCTACTTTTTTGGCCACATCCCGAACTGAAACCTCCTTCTTTTGCTCGAGCGCCTTCAGTGTACGTTTATCCAACTGAGGGTTAGCAGGGTGCTCCAAATATGTGCATGAAAAAATAAGCAAATTCTAAATATAAAATTTTATCTGTATGTGACAAAAATTGCCTCTCTGCGTTCAACTTTCTTGGAAATGGTTGAACCGATCATCACATATTTGATTCATATGAAATCCCTACTTTTCCATAAAATAGTACTGGATTTTATCTAGATACAACTTCTGGCTCCAGAATTACAGAGTGTTAAGCAAAAAAAACAACCTTTCAAGAGCATGTTTCCATACATGGTGATGTAAAAAATAATAATAATCTTTTGAACTAGTTGATGACTAAAAATTGGATTTCATATACACTGAGGACTTTTTTTATGCGGTTTTTTATGCGACTTTTTTATGTGAATTTTCAGAGTTATGCGGTTCTTTTTATGCGAAGTTTCAGAGTTATGCGGTTTCTTATGCGAATTTTCAGAGTTATGCGGTTTCTCTTCTGCGATTTTTTATGCGAAGTTTCAGTGTTATGCGAATTTTCAGAGTTATGCGGTTTTTTTTATGCAGTACGTAAACTCGCATAAAAAAGACTTCAGTGTATATCGATTCTCTGTTCTCGATTCCAAAAGTACCGGAAACAGTGGTCAAAACAAAACCCTCTCGTAATTCTGAGCGACGAGCACAGAACTGTTCATATTCATAGGTTATCGCCCTTATTCTGAATAACGTTGTATTGGTTTTCCGATCGAATATGGTTCGGTCGAATCCTAGCTACCTTTGATTTTGCTAGCGTTATTAAGAATACGAATGAAATACGATCAAAAAAACGATACGTCGTTATTCAGAATAAGGGCGTATATCTGTTTTTTGCCAATAATTTAAACAATACTACTAATATCACTTATCAATCCAAAGTATTTTTTCGGAGAAAAATCAATGATTATTATTATAAATTATTGGCAGCAAAAACAAATATTTATTTTTGGGAGAGATGCCGCCTTGCATGGTGAGATGCCACTTGTGAATTAATTAAATGAAGGTAAGGCAGAAAGGAAGTAGTCGTTTTTGATTGAGAAAAAAAAACGGATGTGAATGTATCTTTGTTATTCGTTAACTAAAGCTTGCTTCATTTAGAATTGGAACAAACTTTTTTTTTGTGGACAGATTTGGAAGTTCTTGGCGCCCACGTGTCGGGAATTTTGTCAGCTTCACGTGTGATTTTTGTCTTTCCGCAAATCGACTGTGCTTTGTAAACAATCAACGTGGAAGCCGAAAGAAGGGAAAAAATTGTGCAGTTATTTGGAAAATCCATTGTGGTCTGCATCTAGGCTAAACAGCTGAAATTGACCAGAAATACCGTATGGCGCGTTATCAAACGGTATAAGGAAACATTGACGACGATTCGGAAGCCTCAAGCCAATCGTCGGAGTGGAACTGTCGACCGGAAACTGCGTGGGAAGATTTTGAAGACGATTAAGCGGAATCTTAATCTGTCGGACCGTGATTTGGCCAGAAGTTTCGGTGCTGCCCATAGTACCGTTAGGTGAACTCGACTCCGGAAAGGAATCAAGTCGTATCGAGCTAGCAAACAGCCAAATCGGTCCATAAAACAGAATAGTGTGGTCAAAATTCGTGCTCGGAAAGTATATGACCAGGTGCTGACCAAGTTCGACGAGTGTCTTCTGATGGACGATGAAACCAAGGCTGACTTCGGGTAAATCCCAGGTACACAATTTTACTTGGCAACGGTTCGGGGGGATGTTCCAGCCAAATTTAAATTTGTTTTTGCCGATAAATTTGCAAGAAAATTTATGATTTGGCAGCATTTGCAGCTATGGCAAAAAAAAACGAAAGTTTTCATTACATATAATACAATGACTATACTATACTAAAAAGAGTATCTCAAAAAACGAATATTGCCGTTCATTCGATCCCACGACCATCCCGTAATGTTTTGGCCAGATTTGGCAAGGTGTCATTACAGCAAAGTCGTTCAAGAATGGTATGCAGAGGAAGGGGTCCAGTTTGTTCCAAAAAACCTTAACCCACCCAACTGTCCCCAGTTCCGCCCTATTGAGAAATACTAGGCAATCGAGATAGCTAAAACGATGGACGAAGAAGGTGTGCGAAGCCTCGAGTGAGTGTTACAGGAAAAATTCGAGAATTCCTTCGCAGCCGTAACGAATAATTTTATTCGTATTTTGTCTTAAAAGTATGAAGAAAACGCTACATTTGTATGAAAAGATCTTAAATTCACTAATAAATAACTGAAAAACAGGCAATTGTCTTTGTTCCAATTCTATCTGAAGCAAGGTTCATTTGCCACATATCAAGGCTGCTTCTGCTTTTGATCACAGATTTCGCATTACACTGGCTTTTCTTTTATATTGGGTGAGCATTTTGCATACTGCAAATAAGAAACAAAAACGTAAACGCATTACCTGAAAATCAAAAAACCGTTACAAATGTCACGCCTAATTCTTCTAAGGCACTGATTTCTTCGAAACAAAAAACAGGTACGCCTGCCAATTCGTCTTCTAACGAAAACAATTTATTGACAGGTAGATCGACCTCGTCATCATCTTCTTCTAATGTCAGTTATGCTGGTATATTAGGTAGAAAACTACCTCCTATTTCTTCTAATGTAAATAATTCTAACGAAAACAATTTATTAATAGGTAGACCGGCCAAATCACCTTCTTCTTGGCAGTCTACCTACAAATATTCCTTCAATGCCATTCGCTTCTTTAAATGAAGTCGATTTAGGCGATATAACTGAAAATAAAATGATCTACCTACAAGATCAACTTTTTCAAATGATCATCCAAATGAATTCGACTTCATCACTTTTTGAAGCATTTCAAATCGGATGGAAATTTGCAAATAATATTATAATGAATTTAAAATTTAACAGTGATGTTAAATAATCATTTGAATATTTTAAATTGGAATGCTCGATCTTTGAAATCGAGTGAAGATGAATTTTATAATTTTCTCGAAGTTCACAAAATCCATATTGCCATTGTGACAGAAACTTTTCTTAAACCAAATGTCAAATTGAAAAGTAATCCACATTATGTGGTTCATCGATTTGACAGGTTTACTGGAATGGGTGGTGGAGTTTCCATTTTTGTCCAACGGCAAATTAAACATCGAATTTTACCTTCTTTCAATACTAAAGTTATTGAAAGCTTGGGAATCGAAGTTGAAACCATTCATGGAATTTATTTCATCGCTGGAGCATATTTGCCATTCCAATGCACCGGCGAACAATTAAATTTCTTTAAAGGCGATTTGCAAAAACTTACAAGATATCGATCGAAATTTTTCGTAATATGGGACTTAAATGCTAAGCATGTCCAGTGGAATTGTAGGCAAAATAACAGTAATGGTAAAATACTTCATAATCAACTCTCAGCTGGTTACTTCACAGTTCTTCATCCCAGTAATCCTACTTGTTTCTCTTCCGTGAAAAACCCGTCTACAATTGATCTGGTTCTAACAGATCAAAGTCACATTTGTAGTGAACCGATTACACATGCTGACTTTGACTCAGATCATCTTCCAGTAACATTCAGACTTTCCAACGAAGCTATAATTAATCCAATTAGTTCTATTTTCAACTATCATAGAGCTAATTGGTTGGATTACAGATCTCACATTGAAAATCATGTGGATCATGAAACTATTTTAGAAAATTCTGCGGACATCGACACAGCAATTGATAATTTGAATCATTATATTATCGAAGCTAGAAATCTTTCAGTTCCCAAAGCTCCAACTAAATTAAATTCTCCTATCATCGATGACAATCTTCAACTGCTCATTCGGTTGAAGAATGTTCGTCGACGACAATATCAACGTTCTCGTGATCCTGCTATGAAAAACATAGGTAAAGATTTACAAAACGAAATTAAACATAGATTTACTCTTTTGCGAAATGAAAATTTCGCTAAAGAAGTTGAACAAATTAAACCATATTCTAAACCTTTCTGGAAACTTTCTAAGGTTCTTAAGAAACCTCAGAAACCAATTCCTGCTCTCAAGGAAGGAAATCAAATACTTCTTACAAATGGTGAAAAAGCTCAAAAACTTGCTCAGCAGTTCGAGAGTGTCCACAATTTTAATTTAAACGTTGTGAGTCCTATTGAAAATGAAGTCTCACTGAAATATGATCATATTTCAACCCAAGTGTTATCACACGATGACATTATTCAGACGAATTTTGATGAAATTAAATCAATTATTAGGAAACTCAAAAACATGAAGGCTCCTGGTAATGATGGAATTTTTAATATTCTTATTAAAAATCTTCCCGATGTTGCCTTGAGACTCCTGGTTAAAATTTTCAACAAGTGTTTTTCATTAGCTTACTTCCCAAAAAGATGGAAAAACGCTAAAGTAATTCCTATCCTGAAACCTGATAAAAACCCAGCAGAAACATCAAGTTATCGCCCAATTAGCTTACTTTCTTCTATCAGTAAACTTTTTGAAAAAATTATTTTGTTGAGAATGATGACTCATATAAATGAGAATTCAATTTTTTTACCAGAGCAGTTTGGATTTCGTCATGAACATTCAACTACTCATCAACTAGTCAGAGTAACGAACATGATAAAAGCAAATAAATCTTCTGGGTTATCCACTGGAGTTGCTCTTCTAGACATAGAAAAAGCATTCGACAGTGTTTGGCACAAAGGTTTAATAGCAAAAATGTCTGATTTCCAGTTTCCTATTTATTTGATCAAAATGATTCAAAATTATTTAACTGATCGTACTCTTCAGGTTAGCTATCAGAATTGTAAATCTGAATTGTTACCCGTACGAGCCGGTGTTCCGCAGGGTTCGAGTGTAGCTCCAATCTTGTATAATATTTTCACTTCTGATCTTCCAAATCTACCCGTTGGTTGTCAGAAATCGCTATTCTGTGACGACACAAGTCTGTTAGCCACAGGTAGAAATCTAAGAGTGATCTGCAGTCGCCTACAAAGAAGTTTAAATATTTTCAGTGATTATCTGTCAAAATGGAAAATTAAACCAAATGCAGCAAAAACGCAATTAATTATCTTTCCTCACAAGCCAAGAGCTTCTTTTCTTAAACCAAACAATAATCACATTCTCAAATTGAATGGCTTGGAATTGACATGGTCTGATCAAGCTAAATACTTAGGTTTAACGTATGACAAAAAACTCACTTTCAAGGATCACATTGAAGGAAACCAGGCAAAGTGTAATAAATATATTAAATGTTTATATCCTCTTATAAACAGAAATTCTAAGCTCTGTCTAAAAAACAAATTGTTAATTTATAAACAAATTTTCAGACCAGCCATGCTTTATGCGGTACCAATTTGGTCAAGCTGTTGTTCCACCAGGAAGAAAACGCTTCAAAGGATTCAGAATAAAATTCTGAAAATGATTTTGAAGCGTCCTCCCTGGTTTAGTACAAATGAGTTACATAGACTCACAAATATAGAACCATTAGATGTAATGTCACATAATAAAGGGTGATTTTTTAAGAGCTTGAGAACTTTTTTAAACAATAAAACGCATAAAATTTGCAAAATCTCATCGGTTCTTTATTTTAAACGTTAGATTGGTACATGACATTTACTTTTTGAAGATAATTTCATTTAAATGTTGACCGCGGCTGCGTCTTAGGTGGTCCATTCGGAAAGTCCAATTTTGGGCAACTTTTTCGAGCATTTCGGCCGGAATAGCCCGAATTTCTTCGGAAATGTTGTCTTCCAAAGCTGGAATAGTTACTGGCTTATTTCTGTAGACTTTAGACTTGACGTAGCCCCACAAAAAATAGTCTAAAGGCGTCAAATCGCATGATCTTGGTGGCCAACTTACCGGTCCATTTCTTGAGATGAATTGTTCTCCGAAGTTTTCCCTCAAAATGGCCATAGAATCGCGAGCTGTGTGGCATGTAGCGCCATCTTGTTGAAACCACATGTCAACCAAGTTCAGTTCTTCCATTTTTGGCAACAAAAAGTTTGTTAGCATCGAACGATAGCGATCGCCATTCACTGTAACGTTGCGTCCAACAGCATCTTTGAAAAAATACGGTCCAATGATTCCACCAGCGTACAAACCACACCAAACAGTGCATTTTTCGGGATGCATGGGCAGTTCTTGAACGGCTTCTGGTTGCTCTTCACTCCAAATGCGGCAATTTTGCTTATTTACGTAGCCATTCAACCAGAAATGAGCCTCATCGCTGAACAAAATTTGTCGATAAAAAAGCGGATTTTCCGAATGGACCACCTAAGACGCAGCCGCGGTCAACATTTAAATGAAATTATCTTCAAAAAGTAAATGTCATGTACCAATCTAACGTTTAAAATAAAGAACCGATGAGATTTTGCAAATTTTATGCGTTTTATTGTTTAAAAAAGTTCTCAAGCTCTTAAAAAATCACCCTTTATTATAAGCAAATTCCGACAAAAATCGATGCAATCTTCAATTGAATCGATTCGCTCTCTGTATTAGTTAGTAAGTTAGTATACAAGTTCCTTTTCCCCATTACACAATACAAGTAGGTTTAGAATTTTCCCTACACAAAAATCTCAGAATTGCGGAAGCAAATGATGTCTTCATGGTAATAACCAAATCATATATATAACAGGGCTGAAAAGTCACCACTTGTGACTGAACACCCAATTTAAATCTTAATAATTTAACTTTAACTCATATTCCAATAAATAGTTAATAAAAAAAAAAAAAAAAAAAACGTAAACGCATTTTACGTCGCGCATTTCATATTGAAAATGCGGCATCTCGCCCATAGTTTTTGTGCGACCTCTCTACCTATTTGTAGGTATACATGCCGCTCAATTCCAAATGGCCACGAAAAAAAACTATGCCTGTGATTGAAAAAATTACTTCGACTACGTTCTATCTGTTATGTTATGTTATGAGGTTATGTGATTATTTGGGATGGACTTCGAATGAAATATCATAAATGCTTACAGATGAAATAATATTCGCTGCTTTTACTTACCCTTTTGTTGTCGTGTCATGAGGTGAATTCACACTGGAACTTTGGAGCACTCCCAAAACTACAAACTCTAAAATGCGACAACTCTGTCAGAGCGGCATCTCACTTTACCCTGTGAGTAATATGAGAATACCATCTTCACACCACAAGGTGTGAGTTAAAGCAGTTTTTCAACAATTCGATTTGTTACAATTTAGGCCTAACGCTTTTCAGCATTATATCGCAAGCAAACGTCAATAAAGTTTATTTAAAGTGATGTATTTCATTACACACTGATAAACTATAAAAATTACAAAAATGAAAATTAGTAAAAACGAATTCCTAGAGGCTAGACCCGCAATCTCATTCAAACATGGGTACTCGTTCTACCAATAGAACTATTTTAGGTGTGACGAAACATAATACTGAATGAAATTATTTTTGAATGGAACTTGTGATCTTATTTTGCCCGCAAATTTCGCAATACCATCCTCATCATCATCAAAAGCTAATGGTTCACTTTAGGAAGTCCCTTCAATAAATTTTAATAACTACACAGATAAAAATATTTTGTGAATTTACATCTATTTTCATGCACATATTTGGAGCAGATAATTAAACATAAAATTACTTTACAATTCTGTACGTTTCAATATAACTTAATCGCAAAATAAGCGTTAATTAAAAGATACAGTTATATTCATTGAAAATTCAATGCAATTCAATTTAGTTTTGCATCGATGAAGGTTTTCAATCAAAATTTCGATTCAACGCATGTCTATTCCATGTTACTATTGATTTACATCTCGTGTAAATTTCATTATTTCTTTCTGTGTAAACATCTATTTGTACTAAGGCACAACAGAAAGTTTACAAATTTAAAGTTCTTTTAATCCATGCCATTTTGATTTGACTGTATCATGAGAACCGAGTAAAAATGTTCGTTTAGACAAAAATGTTCCGATTTTATCGTTTAGATGTTTATAGATTATCTTTGACTTGAAGCGTAGTTTTATCGATCATCCTACGACAAAAAAAGCCCGAGTTGGCGGTTCAATACATATGGCGCTGGTCTTACAAACCGGTTGTCGAATGTTCGAGCTTTGACAAAAGGAATGTAATGCCAAGACTTTGCTTAACATTCAAGTGAAAGAGCGTTTTCGATTTGGATTTTGTCAATCGACATCGGTCCGGTCACCTGACCGATTGAGTACGATATCGACCCGATCGTAGTGCTGCAATCGGGCCCTTCTGTTCCATTTCCATCAACCGTGTCAACCTGAAAAGGCTATGTCGCTAGCGTAAACGAGTGAAGAGATACCAAACAAGGCATTATCGAGCAGAGGTCTACCCCGATAACCTGATATCGGGCACTTTGTTTTTGTTTCGTTAAAGCTTCAACCTTAAGGTCATTTGTCTCTTCGGGCCAGGCAAACTTTGACCTTTTATTCGGGGTTGGAAATCGAACCCCTCGCTATACCCATCACCATGGATGTGTTTATTGTTCATTTGTCTCGACCCATAATATCTCATAATAATCCCATAATAATAATAATCGAATAATTAATAGAGTAATCGATTAGGATGAAAATTATACTTATACTAATTATATAACCAAGCATGTAGATTTCATCGTACAGGACATTGTGGCATACGTGAAGGCTGACTTTTCACAAATTCCTGGTACTAAATTCTACACTACGAAGAACAGAGAAAGTCTAGAGTCTAGTGTCTTTTTATTCGACCGGCCCAATATCTCGTTTACGAACCATTTATACGTGCGGTAAAATCAGCCTACCATTCTCCCAGAGATGCCAGGTAAAAATTTCAAATATCTTCAAAATCTGTCAAATTCTGTATGCAGCACTATGTCCGAAATCTGAAGATTTACAGAAAAATCTGCAAATCTGGCATCTCTGCATTCTCCTCAATCGGAAACATTAAAAGCGAAATCATCTTCCATTGCCATTTCTAAAGCTGCATTTTCGAAACACTGTTTTATCTCGATTTGGCATTTTTCCACTATTCAACAGTCCTTGATGGCACGAGTTAAGCCAAAGGTACGAAATTTGGGGCGTGAAGTGAAATGTAAATATATTACTGCAAAAGTGCCAGAAAGCATATAAAGACTGTCCCAGAAAGTATGGATGCAACCAAAAACCGCTGCCATTTCGCAATGGAATCTGTCAATTTTTATGGCTGCGTCCTGTTGTTTACACTCTTCTCTAAACACTTGTGCAGTTGTTTATTCGTTTTCATTAGTTTGTTTCGAAATGCGTGAACTTTCAGCAGAACAACTTCGAAAAATTGTGTACAAATGGTGCACAGAATGCGGACTGTCACTGAGAAAGATAGCAAAAATGGAAGGAGTAAGTGAAAAAGCCGTGCGAAATGTAATCCTTTGAGGATAAACCGAAAACGGGTCGAAAAAAAGGTCCTGCTAACCCTCAGTTGGATAAACTTATACTGAAGGCGTTCGAGCAAAAGAAGGAGGTTTCAGTTCGGGATGTGGCCAAAAAAGTGGACACTTCGAAGTCAAATGTTCTTCGTGCTAAAGAACGTTTGAATCTTCGAACCTATAAGAAGCAGAAACAACCAAAACGTAGTCCGAAACAAGAAGCATCGATCAGGCCGAGGGTTCGAAAGCTGTACAATACGATTCTTGCTGGAAATTTGAGCTGCATAATCATGAACGACGAAACCTACGTGAAACTCGATTTCAAATCCTTGCCGGGACCACAATATTATACGGTGCGAGAAGGGCAAGTGTTGAACCAGTCCGAGACATCGATTGAAGTCGAAAAATTTGGTAAGAAAGCTATGCTCTGGCAAGCAATTTGTAGCTGCGGTAAGATTTCGAAACCCTTCATCACCACTGCTTCAATGAACAGCGAAATATACATCAAGGAATGTTTATAAAAACGACTTCTACCCATGGTTCGAAGCCACAAGGATCCTGTTGTCTTCTGGCCAGATCTTGCTTCTTGCCCACAACTTCGACCAATTGAGGAATTTTGGGCATTAACGAAGGCACATCTTAGGAAACATGTCTCGGGAGCCGAAACCATTCAACAGTTCGAAAAAGATTGGAAAAAAGTGTCAAAACTTGTCGTCAAGAAGATCTTTGGAATTTAATGAGAAACGTTCGCAAGAAGGTGCGCCAGCTAGTCTACAATGGCTAAGTAGCAAATGTTGAGAATAATATTCTGTTGTAGTCTAATATTATCAGTATATCGAATAACATTTGAATATCTAAGACTTGTGAATTATTTACAGCGGAATCAAAGTCCGTCCATACTTTTTGGGACAATCTTTAATAGAAAAATCAATGCGAAATTTTTTTTTAATTGCTGTTAAAGCTATAACGTAACTTGTGCATGCACATTTCCCCTTTGCTCTTCGTTGTTTTTTTTATATCACTATTTTGATATCTATAACATTACATTCTATTTTATCGTTTGCAGTATATCAATAATTGATAATAACGCTCAATTAATTCACAAATATTACCGTTATAAACAGTCAGCTTGCGGTCTAAAAAGAAACGACGGAACGGCTGCTGTTTTTTTTAAATTTCATGTATGCAGTCTGTAATCAATATTTATTAAAGTGTTTTATTGAAAGTCCTTTGCACAACGTTTTCAGTTAACCCAGTAGAACGGTTTACATATGAAACATCCGAGCGGATTATGGGTAGGGTAGCGTAGCAGCCACCCTTCTCGATGGGAGAAAAACCGCAAACCTAAACGAACGAAAACAATAACCTGCTTTACCCGTATTTGGAACAATGGCCTATTTATATCGGGTTTCGTTGGGTGGGGATCAGGGTAAGCCGGTTTCCTGAAGAAGGAAATTCGCCGGAAACCCGCCTTTATACGCCACATCATGGTAGCGGGAGCTCTTGGCAAATGCATCGCAATTTTTTGCCTGGCAAAAGAAAATCGGTGATGATGTAGATTCCACTGTAAAGAAAAACAAACAATGCTTCTCATTGGGGCTAGTATGCAGTAAAACTACGAAACAGGACATTTTTTTACTTGTGAAAGTGACAAATATGAAATTGCCACTAACAGCAGGCAATAAAGAGAACGAAAGCTGAATCATACCATGATAAATTCAAGGAAGATTTTTTTTTGTGTAGTGCAGTGTATAATTGACTTATTTTATTGGTGTGAATGGGTCTTACAAAAGAATACCAAACTTGTTGCTTCACGGTGAGGTACTGGAAAAATATTCTTTGTAACGAGTGGAAGTGAGTTAGCTTTTTTCACTGGAATGTATGTCGACAGCTAGATAATTGTTTCTTTGTCTAATTGCAGGGTTTTGCTTAACTCGACAATATCAAAAGGGTGTGAAGAATCGCCATTGTATAAGTTTTTAACTACAGTCTGTTATATAATAACAGCAATTGATTTTTTTCGAATTCGAACACTTATTGTTCAATCGTGAATATCCAATTCAAATACCTAAATAGCAAGTCCAATAACCTCCACTATCGAATGGTAATGTAACCTTTCGAAAGAAATGATTACTTTTCTCGATATTCATATTATCTGTAAATAAGAGAGCAATCGTTTTGTTTTGGGTTTTGTCACAAAAGGCTATCTTAAACTCGAAAAGAATGAGGGGAGGAATGTTTGAACAACTCAGAGCGAGATTTGTGATACGAGTTCATCAACCAATAGTGATACTTCAACCGGTGCAAACTAAGTATTATGTACGTCCCCGGTAACCAGTAAGCACATACGAATGTCGCATTATGACAGCAAATAATCACTAATTCGCATTTCAATTGCACTTGAGACTAAATTAAAGCCGACTTTGACAAAAGATACGGCTATTCATAGATAATGCTTATTTATGGCTGGTGTGCATTCTGAAAGCTGAATTCTGGCTGATTTACAATAGATGAGCTTTCGGATTGCAGATATAGACCTATAAGCATTTTTGGTGCTCATAAAAGGCTATTTTGATGCCAATATTAGTGCTTACTGGCTACCTGGGGTGTTTCTCGCTACATTCTCCTGCTGGAACGTAGGCTATTTTTCGTTAGCAGCAATAAAAATTAATTAAAAAGTTCGACCCCCCTTTTTTAAAAGCGCCCTCAATGGGCCTTCATGGGGTGTTTAATAATCCATTTAAGGTGTCTGCTAGTGGAGGATAGATTCTTTTTAACATTTCCTTTGCGAAGAACTCCGACATTTCACTTTTTTTTTTTATTTAAAAGATATTTTATTCAGGCCTATTTGCGTACAAGCTTTACGTGGCCGATTTAGCTGAATTTTTAAATAAAAGATTTTTTTTGCATTGGATCTCGTTGTCACCCTTTTTCTAAGGGGAGAGGAGCTTCCATTTTCCTCCTGCGAGGATTGAGGGGCACTTCGTTCGTGGTTCGTCTCGTCATCCATTGCCGCATCGGTGGTATTGTTGTTGATTTCGTTGCTAGTTGCTGTAGCTGCGCTTTGTTGTACATTATTTGCAGTTGCTGGTTGGTTGGATGGTAAGCTGTTAACTGCAGCTGGTGTACTTTGTTCTATAGGGGATACGTTGGATGGTTTCGTTGAAGAGGATGCTTCACTGTTGTTGGTGACTGTCACAGGTGTACTGGGGTTGCTTGGGGTTGATGTGAAGGAAGCACCGTTGTCCTTTGGTATAGTTGTCTCCTTGTCCGGTTTATCACATGGCTTAAGGTAGTGAACAGCTTTTTGGCAATATTGACATGTGGCCATCTGATTGTCATAGGTAACAAGTGATTTGCACGGTATTCTTGTATCCTGACCGAATGTCACATAAGAAGGTATAGGCTTCCTCAAGCGCAGGCGAAACAAACGTACGCCATTTAGAATACCGGGGAAAAAATTCTTCCACTTTTCTTTTTCGCTAGAGAGAATCTCTCCGTATTGGGACATGGTTTTGCGAATATAAGGATCGATGACGCTTGAGGGAAGATCATGCACACGCACTTCTATAGCACTATCTTCCATATATACTGGAATGTTGTACTTGATGTTTTCATGCTCCACATAGTGCACATTATTATTGTCTTTAGCGAATTGAATTGCATCCAACTCTTTATAGAACTGGATATAAACAACATTATTGGTCTTATTGCATTGAAGTAAATGCACACGTTTAATGTCAAGATGCATTTGCTCCTTAAGCAAACCTTCAAGTTCTCGTATCGAAGGTCGAATTTTGCACTGTCTGAAGTCAACAATAATTGTATTCTTTCGTACCGACGGTAGCTTTTGTTCGTTTGGTTTACTCATTTTTCACTTTTTCACTATTAATTGTTTAGTGCATCTCGAAATGCGGAAGCCTTATTTTCGACATTATTGACCTTTTCATAGCGACTCATTCGCTTGCTTACGAACTGCTTCGATTTCCTCTTGTATTTCACAGCAGCTGTTTGTGTTACACTGGATTCTTTTTCATGCGAACATTTATCAGAAATCAGAACTAATTGGCTCAAGTGGCACGTTCCCCTAGTTATTTGGAGATTTGTGCCTTGCCATAGTCTTCCCGGGTTGGCGCTTCAATGCATAGGGCGCTGGTCTTACAAACCAGTTGTCGTATGTTCGAGCCCCGACCTGGAAGGATTCGTAGTGTCAGTAGAATCGTAGCACCAGCCATGCACTGGTTCTGTACACTCTGAATCGGCTGCGAAGTCTGTTGAAACAGAAGGTCAAATTCCACTACAGGAATGTAATACCAAGGCTTTGCTTTGCATAGTTTCTCATCAACTTTCTGATGGAACATGGAAGGGAATCGGGAAGTGGGTGAGGTGGGAAAACGGCACAAAACATAAAGAAATAAATCGTTCTGCATCCCCGAAAGGACGCTGAACGATCTGCAGGTACCAAAATGCACGGGTAATAAAACCTCCAAACCCCGAGAGAATTTAGAGATTTTACAATAGCGACACCATTCTGCATTCCGGGAAGAATGCAGAACGATTCGCAGTATGTATGAACAGAAGTAATTTCGGCATCCCATAAAGGATGCCAAACAATCTGCCTAAAACCTTTTAGCGCTGAATACAGAAAGGATTCATTCACTCCAGGAAGAACGATGAACCCTTCTGACTATAGCTCCTTACCACATTGGGTGAGAAACGATAACAATATATCCTTTAATTTTAGCTCCGCATACACAGACTCAACCTTGTATGGAGAACCAAAAACCCGGATACGTAGTTGCGCCAATGCGGGACAGTTACATATCAGATGATATGAAGTACCGTCATCGCATTCACACAAATCACACGAATAACACTCAGCACGTTGTACAGTAACCATGTGATAATTGAGTTTTCAATGTCCAGTCAGAGCTCTGACCAGAATACTGCAATGATGCTTGGAAAAATACAGTAGACACTTTGACATTTCCAGATTTAAATCTGGTTAAAATGCTTTTGTTTGAGCGCAAGTTTGCAAGCTGCGCCAGTTGCTGACATGTTTGGATGCTGCCCAAGAACGAATGTTTGGATGCAGCCTATGATCGAATCTTGTGCTTTATCCAACTATTTAAAAGTGGTAAAGCTGGTTCCGGACAAACGAGAATCATTCGTTGCACCAGCTCTAGCCAACTCATCAGCCAATTCATTTCCAGTAATACCAGACTGGCCGGGTACCCATAAGAAGTAAGCAGCATTTGAGATACTAAGGTCTTTAGTTTGAGTTCGACATGCGATCGACCGTAAATCATTCGAACTGAGTGCTTTTAAAGCTGTCTGACTGTCGGCATAAAAATAAATTCGTTTACCACAGATTCTTTGCTGAAGTGCCGATTGTATTCCACACAGAATCGTGTAGATTTCTGCTTGGAACACACTACAGTATTTACCAAGTGAATAAGACTGCTTTAGCCTCATTTCACGACAGTAGACACCAGCACGACCATTCAAAAGAGAACCGTCCATATAACAAACTATGTGTTCATCAAGTTGTCGTACCAAATAACCAGTCAACCATTCCTCACGAAGAGGATAGCTTGAATGTTTTGAAAGGAAAACTGCATGTGAGAGTTGGGTCACTAGGAGCGAGTAAATACTCATCCCAGGTAACCATTTGAGACCACAAGCGCGTGTGGCTAGTAGCATAGTCTATAGGGTTACTGTTTCAAAGCCCTGTAAGCTTAAGACGGTATGCACAAGATAATGCTTCTTGTTTTAGGAACACGTCTAGTGGTTTAATGCACAGTAGCGCCTCTAGAGCAGCAGTAGGAGTTGTCGTGAATGCTCCTGTCGTCGCCATTAGGACCATTCTTTGGAGATGATTTAGCTTTGACTAAACTGTCGCAACTTCTCCTTTCTGCCACCATACAAGACATCCGTATGCTACAATTGGTCTAACGATAGTTGTGTAGATCCAATGAATGTATCTGGGATTGAATCCCCATGATTTTACAAAAGCTCGTCTGCATTGGCCGAAAGCCATGCAAGCTCTTTTAATCCCGAAGTCAATGTGAGCAGACCAATTCAGTTTTGAATCAAGAATAACCCCGACGTATTTAACTTGATCAACCACAGTGATCTCTGAACCGAATAACTGTAACGGACGAGCTCCTGTGATTACGCTACGATGAGTGAAAAGGACCATTGATGTTTTGCCCGGATATACAGATAATCCAAACTGACAACACCATTGTTCAACAGAGCACAGAGCTTGCTGCATTAAATCAAAGAAAGCGTTAATGCTTATACCGGTCATCAATATATGATAATCGTCGGCAAAACCATAAGTCGGAAATCCAAGGTTATTAAGTTTCCTTAACAAACCATCAGCGACTAGGTCCCATAAAAGTGGGGATAGTACACCACCTTGAGGACACCCACAGGCACTTAGCTTTCTAATATCTGCTTGCCGAAGCAATGAACAAAGAAGTCGAATGCTAAGCATTGCGTGTATCCAGTAAGGGAAAAACCCAAGATATTCCGTTCACGACTGCATTGTTTAACCTCCCGCAGCCATTCAGTCCTCGGCACGGAAATACACCTTGACTTCTATTTTTGTGGCCTTTTACGACATGGAACAGGAGACCAGTGGATCAATTCTTGGTAGAAAATAATTCCGCCGGATGCCACACGGCTTACCTGTTTGGTGGACTTATATCACCGGTACAGGTGGACCGTAGCATTATTCTTAGCCAGTTGGGAAACCGCTACCGACACTACACGGCTATCTAGGCTGCTCAGAAAGGGAAGTTGACATTAATGGACAACTTCCATGGATGGTCGAGCAGCCTCAGCGAATAGAACTTTTTACTGGAATATATAACGTTTTACTGGCAGATATAGAGTTTGCGTCAACAATATTGTAGACATTGTAATTTGTAGTAACTTTGCTCGAATCATTTCACTAACTACACAAACAGAAATAATGAAAATTAAACGACATGTAAATCAATTGTAACATAAAATAGACATGGGTTGAATCGAAAGTTTGATCGAAAACCATCATCGATGCAAAATTAAATTGGAATCCATTGAAATTTCAATGAATAGCACTGTATCTTTCAATTAATGCTTAGTTTTGCGATTGAATTATATTTTTTTATTTAAAAGATATTTTATTCAGGTCTATTTGCGTACAAGCTTTACGTGGTCGATTTAGCTGAGGTTTTAGATATTTTTTTTGTATTGGATCTCGTTGTCACCCTTTTTCTAAGGGGAGAGGAGCTTCCATTTTCCTCCTGCGAGGATTGAGGGGCAGTTTGTTCGCGGATCGTCTCGTCATTCATTGCCGCATCGGTGGTCTCCTTGTCCGATTTATCACATGGCTTACCGTAGTGAACAGCTTTTTGGCAATATTGACATGTGGCCATCTGATTGTCATAGGTAACAAGTGATTTGCACGGGATTCTTGTATCCTGTCCGAATGTCATATAAGAAGGTATAGGCCTCCTTAAGCGCATGCGTTACAAACGTACGCCATTTAGAATACCGGGGAAAAAATTCTTCCACTTTTCTTTTTCGATAGAGAGAATCTCTCCGTATTGGGACATTGTTTTGCGAATATAAGGGTCGATGACGCTTGAGGGAAGATCATGCACCCGCACTTCTATAGCACTATCTTCCATATATACTGGAATGTTGTACTTAATGTTCTCGTGCTTCACATAGTGCACATTATTATTGTCTTTAGCGAATTGTATTGCATCCAACTCTTTATAGAACTGGATATAAACAACATTATTGGTCTTATTGCATTGAAGTAAATGCACACGTTTAATGTCAAGATGCATTTGCTCCTTAAGCAAACCTTCAAGTTCTCGTATCGAAGGTCGAATTTTGCACTGTCTGAAGTCAACAACAATTGTATTCTTTCGTGTCGGTGGTAGCTTTTGTTCGTTTGGTTCACTCATTTCGAGGTCGTTCTATTGTTCACTACACAATACTGTACTTGGTTTCTTCTGTCCCGAACGTAAGCGGTTTTGTTTTATCGATTGACTTGGATGAGATGAGAAAGCGAACTGTGATTGAATTATATTGAAACGTAAAGAATTGTAAAGTAACTTTATGTTTAATTGCCTGCTCCAAATATGTGCATGAAAATAGATGTAAATTTACAACATATTTTTATCTGTGTATAGCCGTTAGACGTTTTCATTCAACTCTTTTCAGATTAATCCCTCAGAAATGGTTTATTCTACAAAGCGTTAGATTTTGTAAGAATACATAAAACTACAGAGCACTTTATTATTCTATGACTATTTTTGAAAAAGTTATAGTTAGTTATATATAAAAAAATGGTACGAACCTAATTATTTCACTAGCTTGCATCAAACCACTTCAGTTTTTTTAATATACATCATAACCTCGAAAAAATGATTTGTATCGGATAGTCTCCTAGCATTCAATGAGCGAATAAATAGCAATATTCAATGAAAGTGTTAACTATGCCCAACATCATGTCCCCGGAAATTAAAAGCGTGAAACGACATACGTTGCAACCAATTTGAAAATAATATTTACTTATACACAAAATATGATTTACTCTCATTCACTTACAACTCTTTCAAAACATGTTTAATATTTACCCAGCCGGACTTAGTTAAATCCAACCAACACCTCGTTCATTCCCAGCACAATCATCGCTCACTCAATCAGTCTACAATTTTCCTCATTGGAGCCGGTGTTTTTGGTTGGTGCTGTGAATTTCAACCCATAATCCGGTGTATTAACAGGCAAAAGTTGTACCCAGTCAGGAACCCAAATGTGCTAGCTAGTGTAAAACCGGAAACAAGTTTGTGGCAACTGTCCCTTAGTTTGTTTTGTATACTTCTGCTGGCGATAGAATGACTCAGTCTCAGAAAGGCTCACGAAACTTTTCCGACGAAAGGGGAAACGATAACTGTTTCTTATCGCTGCCGAACACGCTGGTTATTCGACTGGTAATAAATGTATATTTTGCAGCCCCAAGTATGGGTTAATGCGTGTGAAATTTAGTATCGGTTCTAGAATTGAATCCGTTATATCGTTGTGAGAAATGTAATATATTTGTCGCGCTAGTTCTCACGACTAGATTTTGATTTGAAGACCTTTTCGTTTCTTTTTAATGACTACTGTTGTGAATATTACAGTAATTTCTAACCTTATATCGAATCACTTCTAATGACTATCACATGCTTTTGAAAAACATCGGTTAAAAAAATCCAATATCATCAAAAACCAATGCGTCATGAAAATGATTTTCATCGATGTAACAAACAATGTGATACAATAATTGTAAAAAAACGTCGAACAACAACAGCTACAATCTGTGAAATTGTGTTTCTATCATCTATATGGATGACATCAGTATCATTCTATTGGAAAACAAAAAAATGAATATATTCATTCTACTGTAGTTGATATCAGCGAAAACAAGTGCGCCACCGCAAACCACAAATGAAAATCATTCCATCGCCCACACCCTGGTTAAATGTGAATCGTTCTGTGAAAACTAACATGCAACCAATTTGCTGACAGGTATTTTTATTTACTACGTGGCCCTTCATATGCGATTCGTTTGGGTGCAGAGAAAGCAAAACGCGTTAGGACAACCGTCAATAAGGACATGCACGAAACGTTTGCATCATGCCTCCTGTCATTGGCCAGTACATTGTCTTTCCTATCTTCGATAACTTCGGGTGATAGCTTGCTTCATTGAAGCTTCGTTTACTTCGAAAATACGATCAGTTTTGAAAGATATTCCAAGTACAATTGATTCATTCTTATATATTTTATCAAAATAGTCATCAGCCACTTAATGTAGGAACTCCAAGAAGATAGTGTTGTTAAGTATTGATTTTAAGTGTGTTGTTAACATTGATTTTAAGTGCTGCAGCAAGTATGATTGAAGTTTAACGAAAGTCCAACAAGTTGAATTCAACAGAACAAGTAGTTCAGTTATCAGAGTGCAAGGAGCTGAACTATTCCGCAAACAATAACATGTACGGGTTCGTACATGAGAACGTTAGATATAAATTTTCAGTTCTCGTAGAACTTTTTCCCATAACAAAGTGAGTACAAGACCCTCCATTAAACACTCACGGATTCGAAAATATATGACATTCTACATCTCGATTGTTTTATTGAAAAAACTGACGCATAATAATAGAATGGTTGTTCTAAGTGCAAACTTCTGCCGAATAATGGCGGTTTTATACGTAGAAACTAAATACC
This sequence comes from Malaya genurostris, assembly GCF_030247185.1. Classification (NCBI taxonomy): domain Eukaryota; kingdom Metazoa; phylum Arthropoda; class Insecta; order Diptera; family Culicidae; genus Malaya; species Malaya genurostris. The sequence goes on along the minus strand of NC_080572.1, from coordinate 87,527,842 downwards.
GGTTTTATACGTGGAAACTAAAATGTCACGCTAATTTTCTGTTAGTATATAAACAGTATAGTCAAGTGCTAGATATCAACAACTGTAAACATACTTCAGTAAACTCATAGTAAATAACTTACCTTTTTGTTGATTACTACACTGTATTCGCTACTATCACAAAGTGATATCGTTGAAAACTTGATATACTTGATGTACTTCAAGTGCGAAGATTTCTTCCCTATAAACTGGCTATTCTTGTTTGTCCTGGAAAAATATAATTGAATTTTGCACAGTTCCCTTTCAAAGTCTATCGTCAATTTATTTGAAGCAAGAAAAAGTCCACTGGTAATGAGTTTGTTTTACTTCGTTCTCCAGCTGGCATAAAACAACTTCATCTTTTCGTATCAGATTATATTACCGACATCCAAAATATACATAACATGTATTCTATAAATCCTTGTGAGTTGCGTAGTTGGGTGGATTTTAGTGGTCCAGATGGAAGTGAATCGAGTGGAAACATGTGCAAACAAATTATACACTAACATGAAAAAGGAATTGACATAGCACAGTGATGGATAAGACCATTGTCTTTCACGCAGCTCAACTGGGTTCAATTCTAAACGCCACACATAGGGTCAGAATGATTTACTGACCCGAGAAAGAGTTAAAGTTGAATACAAGCTTACATGAAAAATTTTGAGCTACCCATCGTGCTGTGAAACAAATATTTTTTATATCAATATGGATCCCTTTAACGAATCCAATACAATTCGAAAAAGACATCACAGTAACACCATCTCGTGACTAAAAATGCTATTAGTTCAGTCATGTTTAGCAGTTTGTGTTTAGCGTGCACCCAGAAGTGAAATGTCAAAAATAATTGAGAATGATGCCCACGTAGAGGTGTGAACTTTTTTTATATTTAAGTGTGTTTTTTTCTGAAGAATGTAAATGTCGTCAATAAATAATGTAGATTTGCGCTTCTTTAGATCTATCGTCGTCACTTTCAAGCGTTATAAAGGAGTATTTTACTTTGCTCATGAATGTTATGAATAGTGCTGAAAAGACGAAACCTATAGGCTGTGAGGGCGATTTTTGGCATATCACTTCTGATATATAGAATATATCAACAAAAATAAAATGAAATGAACGGTGTATTACAAGTTACTTTGATTGCGATATTTTTTTCATTGCGGTCATGATATTGAATTTAAGTTAACTGCACATTATCTTTTCTCTCCGGGAAAGTTAGAATGTAAAAGAAAATTATCATAAACGATCTGCCCCTTGCTGTGAGCTGTTTTGCGAGTAGTTTAAACTTTTAGTCAAAATTTGAGATTTCGATACTTATTTTCTAAAAAGTAGTTGAATTTCACTCAACAGACGAATCATTCAAAAACTCGACAAATAGAAAGTTTGTTTTTAAATTATTTTGTTTTGAAGCACTTATTTATTTATTTATTAAACAACCTAATATTGTGTGTAATCACTGGAACCTTAATCATTATCACAATAAACATGAATACAAATGGATTAATTTTTCAAATCAAGAAATTGTAATACTTAATTCGGAAATGTTAATCAAATTCTGGAATTAGTATTAAGATTAATTTGTTTAATTCTGCTTGCACATTTCACGCACATTTATATAAATAGGGATTTTTATAAAACAATGTGTTCTCTTCCTAGTTAGTATCAGATTGCAAGTCTAAACCGTATTTACAGCTTATTTATCAGCTTATTTATCGTGCAGTGTATATCGAGAAATATTTCATATATTTGGAATTGTTTGGTTCAGTGTACTGATTGGGAAAGCTGTCATATTTGCATTGAAAAATTTGTAGTGTAGTTATTTTTTTGCACCGCACTTTACTGTGATGTCCCTTGTGAATCGCAAGAGTGATCCATATTGATATACATATAGTATATTTGTGTGAAAACTATGCTAGAAAGGTTCAAGCGCATGTGGATTATGAACCTGGAGCATGATGGAAAAGTATAAGGATAATTTCTCCCAAAATATCGCGTTTTATCACATGAAGTTGCCAAGAAGCTGAATGCTGGTTTGCATAGTTATGTGCAGAAGAGTGGAAAAACGGCTCAAGACGTGACTCAGATGACCAAAATGTGGATCTAGCACAGGAAGTTGTCTCTGGATGTTTTTTCCTCAAAGTACAGTGATTTGTTTTAATGTATGAACCTTATTTGTACGTCATTTCGTTACCAAGATACAGATAAATTATTATACCGCATTATAAATAGACATAGCTTTACCGATAAATTCCCGGGTTGACGGTTCAATACATAGGACGCTGGTCTTACAAGCCAGTCGACGTATGTTCGAGCCCCGACCTGGAAGGATTCTTAGTGTCAGTAGGATCCATAGTACTACCCATGCCATTCTAGATTCTGTACACTAAGAATTGGCTGCGAAGTCTGTTGAAACAGAAAGGCCAAATTCCACAAAAGGAATGTAATGACAAGACTTTGCTTTTTTACCGATAAATAAAAGCTAACATTTTTCAAGTTTGAATAAATAGATAATAGGCTCAAGAAGGTACTCGTGATTGTCACATCAAACCTTTTCAGAATGTGTTATATTTTTTATATTTTATATTCGATAAAACCGGCATTCCGAACATCATCTGTAATGTGTTAACCATATATGTAAGAAACCTGAAAGTTTGAGTAAATCTTGTGTACAGTATATCATTTACTTCTGTCAAGTTTATCACTCAACTCTTTGCATGAAATGATACCCAAAACTTTCGACTTTCAAACAGAATAGTGATATCAAAGAAAATCTTTTTAATCACAGCACAATGATCGAAAGAGAGAATGATTAAAGAGAAACTGTCACTTGCTTATACGCCCTTTTAAAAAATTAATCGAGAACTGTGTCAGTTGTGCTCACTCTACGTGAATATAGTCGAAGCTATCGTGACAGTACTGCGTCCAAATAACAACCAGAACCCTGTCATCGAAGCTCGAATGAAATGTTTTGGCTGTATATAATTAAATTATGTTACTGGAAATAATTAAAAAAAATGATTTGTAAGCCTTTGATTTCCAACAAAATGAGCCTGCACGCCGTACAGCGAACAGACCAATAGACCACTTGTGTTGGTAATTTTGTCAAAACGGCAATTCAGATAGTGCCTCCATTATCAATCCGCGAAGCCTTGCGATATAAATTTTTTTTTATCATTTCAAAACAGCGCAAATTTTTTTACAGTTATAAAAATCTGTTTATCTTGGAATGTTGCCATAAATTCTCATTTATTCAACATACACAAACCAAAAAGGGATACACAATTTCTCAAACATCTTTACCGAATGAACGATAGGAAACAAAATATGTTTTTTTTCGAAGTTTGCTTGTTCGAATTTAGTCTCAATGATGTATTTTTGCTAAATGATTACTTGTTCGATATTTCAACTTACTCACATCAAGACCGATGTCTGTCAACTTCCTGGACAAGTATATTTCGTTACCAAGTCTTAGTTCGATGTTCCTTAGGTTTTTCGATGGGAGAAATTATCGCAATTTTTTAATAAGTTTCTGATCTGACACGCAATTTGCGGATGTGGTGAAATTGCACACCCCTCATCACTTCCGGAATAGTCATTGCCATTTATAAGAAAGCACAAAGAATCAACTCTGTTTTGGTCTGACCTAGCATCCGGCTACAACGCTCGAAATGCCAACGAAGTCAATTGAGTGCCAAAGGATATGAATTTATCAAATTCACCGGAACCAATTGAAAAATTTTGGACTTTCGTGAAATTCGCAAACATCTCAAATCTATTGAAACAAAGCTGGCGTTGAAGAAAATCAGGGTAAAATCAACAAATACACTGAGAAAATCAATTGTTCAAAATTTGATGGGTGGAATGTAAGGAACGACCGAGCATTCGCAGCGGGAGACAAAATTGAATAATGCGAATTCAGTAAATCATAACTCATACGTAGTTTTTCATGCCCAGAAAAGTCTCCGATAATCGATTTAATTCTGATGAATATATGTGTGTGTCATTTTCACTCTTCTATCATATGTTATATGTCTATTATATGTCCACAAAACAGGTGTAAAACTGATGACTATAAATTTTGTGAATTGATCATTGTTTGAACCGATCTTGCCTTTACCAACGGTAGACCTAACATCGAGTGGCACATGTCGAGACCAACTAATTGTTGACTCAGTTTCATTCGAACCTGTTGAAAACGAGCGCAAATAATAAATTACATATTGATGTGTGTACAGTTGATGATTAGTCGTGATAAGGCTGACGATTTCTATTGGCAATGAAAAGATCTTATCGCACGTTCGGTGTTTTACAGGTTAATGAGCTTTCATCACCTCTCACGCTTAGATGCTTCTCTAACCGTTACCAGTTAATACTTTCACTTATGTAGGGGCGTCATCGCGGTTTTTTTTTTCTATCGCAGACAATTTGTGAGTGGCTAACAACATCCCAATTAACCATATTATGCTATTCAATCGAAACCAAACAGTAAAAGTGTCCGAAAAGTGTATTTGGAACAACACAAGGCGGCGTTCTAACTATTCCTTGTTCTGCGCTTTGATTTTTATTATACTATTTAATCATTCCTATTAGATAACTAACAAAAATTGATACTATTTTTATGAAGAAACAACTATTGTCCTAATAGAATCATTCGATACTAATTATTATTTCGTTTTCGTTCACAGGGTGACGGCACCTCTCCGGGTGATCCGGACGAACTCAAAGAGATGCTGCTGTCCACCGCGGAAGCTTCCACCTACTCGGCTCAGGAAGTGGCCGCACGCCTCCGGGTAGACATACGCACGGGGTTGCGGTGGTCCGAGGCCAACAGCCGTTCGAAGATCGTCGGCTACAATGAGCTTAATGCACTGGATGACGAACCTCCGTGGATGAAGTACGTCCAGCAGTTTAAGAATCCACTTATATTGTTACTATTAGGTAAGCGCATTGCTAGTACTATCTACGTACATCAGCAGCATACGTAATAAATGTAATGTGCCAATTGCAGGTTCGGCGTTGGTGAGTGCGTGTATGCGACAGTTTGATGATGCTGCCAGTATTACGATAGCGATAATTATTGTGGTCACTGTTGCATTCATCCAGGAATATAGATCTGAGAAGAGCTTAGAGGAACTGAAGAAACTGGTTCCACCAGAATGCCACTGGTAAATGTTATATTAATGAATTATTTTAGTCGTTGACCAATTGTTTCTACTACACATTAACCTTTCTATAGTTTACGAGAAGGACGACTGGAAACATTCCTAGCGAGAAATCTCGTTCCCGGCGATATAGTATATCTCAACGTAGGTGACCGAGTACCGGCTGATATTAGAATTTTCGAAGGCTTCGATCTGTCAATCGATGAGTCGAGCTTCACCGGTGAAACGGAACCGGCTCGCAAAAGCACTGAAGTTGTTCTGAATGTGCATAGCACAAAAAATCACCACACGAGCATGAAAAACATAGCCTTCATGGGTACCCTGGTGCGGTGTGGTAACGGAAAGGTAGGTTTTCTCTTTTGGCAGAATGTCAGGGAATAGTGTCGACATGATGTTAATTTCGGTCCTTTTTTATCGTTTGTAGGGCATCGTAGTTAGCACAGCTGACAAGAGCGAGTTTGGGGAAGTATTCAAGATGATGCAAGCGGAGGAAGCTCCCAAAACACCGCTTCAGAAATCGATGGATATTCTGGGAGCACAGCTGAGCTTTTACTCGTTTTGCATCATCGGTGCTATCATGCTGCTGGGATGGATCCAGGCTAAACCATTGGTAGAAATGTTTACTATCAGTGTGAGCTTAGCGGTGGCTGCTATACCTGAAGGTAAGTGACTAGAATTTCCAATGAGGAATGTAGGTTCGTCTAAAAAAGACAAGAATTCAATTTACGAAACATGGTTCTTGATTAATAAAAGAAAGTTAGTTTCACTATACGTTTTATCCTTCTCATATACTGCCTTTACTCTGCAATTTAAAAACTTTAATAATATTTGTATGTTTGTTCAGCAAAATAAAAAAAAGTGATGAGATCTAACGATTTGGATAAACTAGCATAAAATTAGAACAAAAATATTATATCTGTAATTTGACAACACCCCATGCTTGATGTTTTCTATTATTCAAACTCAAATTAATCTTGTTTCAGAAATTAGAAGCATGGCAGCAACCTGAATGTAGCGAGCCTTCTCTAAATCAAAAAGATGAACTGGGAGCAAAAAGACGCTACCTTATTCCGAAAATTAAATTGTTCTTCCTGGTTCCTCGAATGGTTCACTTTGTTAGTTAAGATTGAACTCTACTGTTTCACTGTCATGTCACTATACTTTTCCTAAGTATATAAAACGTTACAATACATATATGTATTTTGAACTGTTACTTACAGCATCAAAACCTTACATGGACTTAAAAACTATCGCCATTGTGATTGTTGGGATCTTTCGTAATTCTCGTTAGCTAAGTCGATTTTAATGACTGTAGCTTCAAAACTGAAATTCAACTTTAGTTTCAGTTTAATAAAATTTGATTACAAAAGTTCAACTTCCCTGGGCATTAGCACAACCTTTGAGAATGATGCTGTCGCGGTCCCAGGACTTATCTGTATCCTTACTTAATTGAGAGGATGCACACTGATGGTGGCATGGGTAATATCTGACAAGGCAAAAATACACAGAAAGGGAACAACAAAATGGATATGTTCCTGATTCACATTGTGCAAATAGCATTGATCCCTGCATACTGAGCAATACCGACTAAAATTCTGGAAAGGGAAGGATTGTTAGTTCAATGCATTTTGCTACTAGAAACCAAGGAATCCTCTGCATTTTCACGTGCATCACAGGAAGGAATAGTTTATTAATGAATGTTCGGATAATATTATTACGTGTTTTTTACCGGCTGGCTACCGAGAATGCGTTGAAATTTTATCGTGTTTTGTATTGATAAGTATTTGCAGGGAACGAATGCTTTCAGAAACTCGTATAACTACAGACAGCCAGCTGTCCGAAGTGCCGCTATTCGTTTATTCACGAAAAAGACTTCACGCGCGCATCTTCATCGTTTAAACTTTGCGATTAAATAGAAAAAAATAATCGTTATTGATAGTAAAATTTATCAACTATATATCACACTTAAATTTTCTTGCTGAATCTCGGCAAAAAAATGCCGTGATTTGCACAGCCGAGTGCAGGGTAATCGTCTCGGCAAAATGTAGAATTACTGAGAATCTCGGCTATCCAAAATTTGTTAACTGTCAATTATTGCCGAACTTGTCAGACGAAATTTTGCTGTCAGTTCGGCAAAAGTTATCAGGATGGAATCATGCATTGCCGAGTCATCAGTAATCGAAAAAAGGAAAGATTTTTCTTTATTTTTGTATGAAATTAATATTACAAAAGCTACGCACTTAAATTTTATTACTGAATCTCGGCAAAAAACGCCGAGATTTGCAAAGTGAAGAGATCGGTAATCATCTTGGCAAAATAATAATTACTGAGAATCTCGGCAATACCAAATTGCCGAACTTCTCAGCAGCAATTCTGCTGTTAGCTCAGCAAAAAGCGATTATGATCGAATAATGAATTGCCGTCATCAGTAATCGAACGTAGAAGGGATTTTTCTTTATTATTGTATGAACTGAATCTCACAAAAGCTAAGATTGGGGAAAGGGAGTGTTTTATTAATGTCAATTTTAATGCAGCACGGAAAGACCGAAATCAGCATTTTGACGAAAAAATTAGTTGATTTTCTGATTTTAGTTAGTTATTTTTTGAGACAACTATAAAAAATCTTACTTTTGCTAATTTAGATTTTTCAATTCTCATTCCCTTAATAATAATAAAATATTTGTTGAAATGGCTATTTTTTAGTTGAATTCATCAATTCAACGTGATAGCATTTCTTAGCTAAGGCACACTTCATTTCCATTCAACTAATTTTTTAGTTGAATTAGAGAAATAAAACGTTGTTTTCAACCAACATAAATGGTTGAATCGGCTTCTGCATTTTGCAGCTATATGGCGCTCTGTCACCGAAAAAACGTTAACACCGTAATGACTACTAGCCACTAGATGGCACACTACTACCGACAAAAAAAAATTCAGTCGCGGTTGTCTTTTCTATATTGGCAGGTATAAATACGATGTTGTATTGGAGAAAAAGACATGAACGAAACGTAAACTTCTTCTTGAACATTTTTCTTCTGAATCGCTGTTTTTTTCATTCGACTTCGCGAAATACACTCTTTCACTGAAAACTTTGAGCACTCGGAAAACAAAAAAACGAATACAAGTAGTACACCGGACGGCGTAGCCCGGAAGGTTGGTAGATACAAAAAATATCATTTGACATATACAATTAGAGTGCAACATTCGAAACTCACTTCACTGTTCCGTATAAAAATATTATTACGCACAATCGCTTCAAATGCGCACTAATTCTGAATAAATACACTTTCCACTAAAAGTTTACGTCATTTTTACATATCGGTTTAGAAATATGATATGAATATATCGTAACATATGCGAAAAACATCAAAACAATTGGCAAGCAGTTTCAACAAGACTGTCCTTTTTAGCTTTTTAATGGATTGTTTTGCTTTGACACTTCTCATGAGTTGTTGGTTAATAAACTTGTTAATAAAACCAATCTCATTTTGTTTTCTTTGTGCTGTCCTTCAGTAATTATGGTGATGGATAAATAGAAGCAAATTTTCTGATGTTAATAGCAAAATTAGTTGTCAATGTAAAATATCAGTTGTGTTGGATTGAAATATTGCTGGTTTGTGTCCAGGATACTCACCAACTAAACACATTCTTTAAAAATAAGAGTTTTTTTCAGCAAAGTAAATTCTCAATTCTAACTATTTTCATAGTTATTTTGGAAATTTTGTTATTAAAATCAACTCTTTCAAAAACAGTAATACGAATTAGGCGCAGAGCTAATTTTAGTCGTTCCGTGAGTATACAAAAAAAAACAAAACAAATCTCAAATGAAAACATCACGGTTAAAGACAATTATTTCCAGTGCTCCTCAACGCTTCTACCTGAAAATAAGAAGACTTTTGTAAGTATGTTTGAAAAGCAGAGTTTGTTATTTCACTTATCTTTTCAAGAAATATAAGAATGTCTTACCTTCATCCAATATATATTATTTTCCCGCTCCACCAGCAATGGCTACGTGGTGTTTGGCACATTCGACAAGAGACTATAGATGATAAGTGTCTCACCGAGTTTCAGTAAAAGCTAACTCACTGTTCGAAAGCTCAGCAAACGGTTTTGCTGATCTCGGTATTTTTGTTGTTTATTGTCAAGTTTAGTATAATATTATACCAAACTTCGGTAAAAAAACGCGCTTTACCGAGATATCATGATATTACTTTAACGATTTTCGGGAAAGAGCATGTGAATTACTGAATTATCAGTAAAATGTTGTGTTGCCGATCTAATTCGGCATTTCATTATGCCGAGCTCGAGAAACAGTGAGTAAATTTTATAAAGAAACTTAAACTAAAATATTCCTTGGAAAATCTGCGGTGTTTAGTCTAATCCAAATTTTTATATTACAAAACAGCAGCATTTTCAATTTAAAAAATGAAACATTTTCAATGTATGGACCACTTTTAGAAGGACGACACTATATTTCCTTCTCGAAGTTCGTCCGACACAAAGATCACAAACTATTTCCATAATGCTTGAATTTTAGAACGCCAACAATGATGTGCAGATGACGCTTTGATCGGTCATAATCGTTCATTTTTGAGTGGCAAATTCTCTCAGCAACCGGCACTTGCATATTTTAAAATTTTACGAACAATATTTTATAATAAATAACACTTTCAGCACTACTAAACAAAGTATCGGCCACACAGGGGCTGGTTTCCAATAGGAGATTGATATTAACTTTTATTTTACTCCGGGCAGGACCAGTCTAGAGGTAATTCCTGCCTCTCATCAATTCTAACGTGAGAATCACATTTTCATTCCATACCTTTCTCAGATAATAACAAGATTTGATACATATGAAAAGTTTAACTAATGATTTTAGTTGAGATTCATAATGGATTTATTCACTCCTGTTGCGCATTGTAATTCGAACAATATTTTAGTAAAATTCTGAAGTTTGAAAAATTGATAAACATTACAAACTTTGTTCTAAAGGCAAGGTACTTGGTTAAAAACGGGTTATCTATTGGACGCCTTAGTGCAGGAATGTATCAAGTTATCTTCGATTTGGAGATGATGTAAAGTATGAGCCGTTAGATTTATGCGTGAATGAATTTTTGATCCAGGTAACGAAACAAAATATCATAATGCACACAAATAATCTTCTCAATTCAAAATTAAAAACAAAAAAGTACACTAAAAAATAGTTTAGTTTTCATGAACCAACTTCTTATATTGTACGTTTGAATCAGAGATGGAAATAAGCCCATTTTGCGCACGAAAATGTGAATCAAGATTTCCGTTTGTAAATCAAAAAACCGAACACCGTGAATTAAAAAAACTGGTAAGAAAACTAAAATTGCGATTATTTTTTAAATTGTTCGAACTGTATATTACACAGAGTAGCAGCAGATCTTATGCGTACGCTCTCTTTTTATTGCGCTGTGACAAATTTGTTCTCAGAAGACAACCATGCGCAGGCGATGCTCTCACAAAAACTCATTCGCGCATTTATGTATGTACCGTGGCAGATATGAATGTACAACGATTCGTACGTTCACAGCGCATTTAGCCAAAAATGAGGTTCGAGTACTATAAGTCGCATGAACATCGCGCGTCGCAACATGTGCTAATTAACTCTCCGATAAGTCCCCGATCACAATATGACATTTACACAATTTTTTAACAATATTAAATCCTATATTTTGTATCTGTAACTATTCAAACATTCTAAAGCTTTTTTATCTACTTCTTCAAAATCCGGGCTCAACACCACCTTATAATTTATTTAAAATTGTTTGGGTGGTCATACATAGAAACATTCAAATATGATCTAGAATTAAATATAGTAATCACGCTAGTAATTTTAATTATATTATACACAAAATCACCCTGAACTACTTGCACTTGCTGGTCAATGACAGCCAAGCGATCTTTTCTTATCGCATTGCCGTGTCCTATACGTGGCGCTCTGAACTCGAGTACTTCGTCTTGTGCGTCGAAATTGCGTGTATTTACATGTATTTTATTTACATCTAACTTCAAATTTTAGGTATCTCTTGTCACTGTGTGAGTGGCTTTTCCATGCACATGTGTTCCTGCATAGATTCAAGAAAAGCGGGAATTACTCAGCTCAGCTCTAAGATTTGTTGTTCTCTCTCACGTTTGGCTCCGTGAGAGCTTGTATGCATACCTTCAGGGGAGGTTTCAGTAGCTTATGCTTATGGTAGTTGAAAACAAATTGCTGTCTCAGTTGAAACTTCAAAGCGGTTTTATTGATGAAGCTATTGACAGGTTTGCTCGACGTACAGAGGGCCGAATTCCTGTATCAAGAAACGTTTAATAAAAAATTCCCATCCAACAATATATCGCTATTTTATTGTATTGAAAAACACAGCGATTATTCATTCCTCAATTATTAGTTTTCACTTACAATGAACTGTTAAATTTGATATCATACCATACCAACAGTGCACAATCTGTAAATTTTTCATGCAAAAATCAATACATTTGCTCTGAAAGTGCCGGCTAAGATTTTATCCGGTTAATTCATTCAAAGTTTTTTGTCCAGTACTTACCTTACCTAACAGCTATAGGCCTGGGGTGTATCAAGCATACGTCTCCACATAACTCGGTCCATGACTGCTCGTCGCCAGCCACTCAAGGCACGGATGCTTCTGAGATCACCCTCCACTTGATCGATCCACCTTGCTCGCTGCGCTCCTCTAATTGTACTTCCTCTTCTTTTGTCCAGTTTTTGTCCAGTTAGCATATAACGCTCAATCACTTTTTGAAATCTGCCATGTTTCAAAAAGTATCACAAGCATAGATTTTTTGATAAAAAGTTTAGGAAATTAATGTTTCATTCATGTCTATTCATGTTAACTTGAATATGTGTATTAGGCCTCAGAAAACTTTTTTGTTGTTATCGCTTATTTTAATCAAGATGTAAAAATCTAAAATTATAGTGGTTTATAACTTCAAAACGGAACTAGTATCGATCTATTTTAACGAACTTAGATTCAAAACGAAGTTATTGTTAATAATTTTCATTCAAATCCAACTTCCGACTCAGCAAAAAAAAAAAATAAAACTGGCAGATAAATAAACACAAAACGGTTATAAAACTTCAAAACTGATCTCACACATACATTTCGAATTACGTTATATGTAAAGCAAAGTCCTGGCATTACATTCCTTTTGTGGAATTTGGCCTTTCTGTTTCAACAGACTTCGCAGCCGATTCTTAGTGTACAGAATCATTGCATGGCTAGTACTATGGATCCTACTGACACTAACAATCCTTCCAGGTCGAGGCTCGAACATACGACAACTGGCTTGTAAGACCAGCGTCCTATGCATTGAACCGCCAACCCGGGACGTTTTAATATATTCAACATATATATTACGTTATATGTTGAATATATTAATAGAATCAGAAATATATTTAAAAAATTTGGTTGAGTTTGATTTGTATGCTCATTTGAATGAACGTTTTGCTGAGAAACTACGAATAGTTAGCGATACCCATACGTAAAAGATCCTGCAGTTGAATTCTTGACATTCACGGGCAGTGAAACTGTTAACTTCGAAAATACTCTTGAATCAAATCGATGATCGCTTGTGATCTTTTCCTTTACATAAAGTGATCTTTGATACTGATCCAATCCTTTTAAGATCAGTTGATCAGTGATCGTTGAATCACATCGATCAAAATCAATACTGATTTTCCGTCACACAAAATTGGTAGTAATTTTGAGCTACTATCACTGATTCCTGTAAGATCAAATCACTGGACGATTTGATCAGCTATGAGCATTGTGGAAGAAAATCACACATGAACAAAATCGGACTTGAGTGCCGATTGATTTACGTCTAGAATCGGAATACAGGAATTTTTAACTAAGGATGGAAAATTTCCATTGTATCTTTTGGAAGTTTAGTAATGGGTGATAAAGAAAATTAAAGAAGCATGTACAACAATCATTTTTGTCAATGTGAAGGGTGCTCAAATTTGGGAAAATTGCCAATTTGTAACTTTCAGGAATGCTCCTTTAAGAGTCCTTATCACCAGAGTTGGAAAGAAATACTGGTTTCGTTACCGCACGGTTTACGAAGTTTCAACATAAAAACCGTGTTCGAATTCGCAATCTGTTACTTAATTTGCAATGAAAATAATGCTAGATGCAGGATTTATGAAAATAATCAGTTTGGATCGTAATCACATTGATAATCTTTGTTTTACTTCCAACTGGTTGATGTTGATGATGATGTACATGCACTATTTAGATTAAACCCAATAGAAGGCTATTTCACATGAATTTGATTTATAGAAGTAACAGAAGCACAACGTTTGAATGATGCATTCGAATTGGCTTAGCAAAATCTTGCATTCCTGTTACTTCTGTGTATAATATTTAAGCTAAATAGGGTAATAATCAGCTGCATAGCACGCTTTGTAATTGGATATGGTTTTTTTATCATTATAATTATTATTCATCGCAGCGTGCATGTTAATATTAATAGCTGTTTTTATTGATGATATTACTCCACCACGACGGTATTGCGGATAATCCATGTCCTAGAAAATTGAGCGATAATCAGTTTTGACGTTTACATTACTCATACCAAAATATTACCGGAACCCTAAGTGACAGCTATTTGAACTTCAAACCTCGTTCATTAAGCAGGTTTGAGTGTAGCGTTAAAACGAGTCTAACTTTGTTGAAATGTTGATTCCGAATCAGACAGTGATACTGATAACGATGAAGACATTTTTAAATTCTAAGTAAAACCATAATTTATCTCATCAAAATTCATTCTTTTCAAAATTAATTATAATATCTACAAACAATATGTGATATGAAGAGATAATACTGAATATTTTTATTTACTGTGAATCAAAAAATTTGCTTATTTCCACCTCTGGTTTGAATCTGGGATATGTTGAACGGGATAACCTTACTAAAAATTGGCAGCGGCCGTATTTGATTATATCTGGGTATGTAAAGTTCTCAGGCAACATTTTCTATTCGCTGACTTGGTATGTTTAGTATCTTAATTCTTGTAGGGTAAAAAACCATTATTCCCTTATCATTGTAATTTTAAGCCAGCATTGTATATCGCCAATCAAGTAACACATATCATATTATTTCTCCCTGACAGGTCTCCCGATTGTAGTCACGGTCACCTTAGCTCTCGGTGTAATGCGTATGGCAAAACGTAACTGCATAGTGAAAAAACTACCTACGGTGGAAACTCTGGGTTGTGTTACGGTTATTTGTTCCGATAAAACGGGTACGATCACGAAGAACGAGATGACTACTACGGTCATCATTACCTCCGATGGTTACATGGCCGATGTGACCGGTGCCGGTTATAACGATAATGGCGAAATACACATTCGTGACTGTAACAGCATAGAGAACGCTAAGCGTAGTATCAATCAGCTGCTGGAGACCGGTGTTGTCTGTAATAACGCAATCATACAGAATGACACTCTTCTGGGACAACCGACCGAAGGTGCACTTTTGGCTGTAGCTATGAAAAATGGACAGTATTCGGCAGCGGACAATTTTCTGCGAATACAGGAGTACCCTTTCAGTTCGGAACAGAAAATGATGGCGGTAAAAGCTGTACACAAGTATGCAAACAACAAGGAGGAAATCTATTTCGTTAAGGGAGCCATCGAGATCGTTCTACCACAGTGTACTAAGTTTTGGTATGGAGGACAGGCCATTGCCCTGAGCAAACAAAATGAGGCAGAGTTTCTTCAGGAAGCTTATGAAATCGGACGAAAAGGTTTACGAGTTTTGGCACTTGCGAAAGGATCATCATTCCAAGACTTGGTATATTTGGGATTGGTTGGTATCACAGATCCTCCACGACCACTGGTTCGAGAATCAATTGAAATATTACGATCGAGTGGAGTAATGGTGAAAATGCTAACCGGTGATGCACAAGAAACGGCTATGGCGATCGGTAAGTTGAGTTTTACATTTTTTATTTTCCAAAATATCCATCTAAATGCAACAGGTTCGCCAGTTTTGATGGCTTTTGTTTAATTGCTTTTTTAATAACTGGAACATGAATCGGAACCTCGACCGCGTGTGTCTCCGGAATAACCACATCTTTGTAAATAATTTCTTCCACGGGCACTTCCTTGATCACTTTTACTATTTTTACATGCGGAATTTCTTGCACTACAGGCACCTCTCGGATCAGCTCGACTTCTCGGATGACTGGAACGGGGACCTCCACCCGTTTGTGAACAACTTTCTCCACGGGCACCTCTCGAACGACTTCCACATCACGGAATACCTTGACTTCATGTTCCACTGGTACCTTTTTGATGTACGGGACTTCTTGAATGTGCGGTATTGTGTGCTCTACGGGGACCTTTTGAATGACAGGCACTTTGACTTCCCTAATGGGAGAAACCTTATTCTCGACATGTTTGATATCCAACACTGGCACTTTTATGGGTACGGGAACATCCACCTTAACTATGTTAGCCTCACAGGCTAAAACGAATAATCCTATCAGCGCTATCTGGAAGATAGAAAATCATTGTTAAACTCACTATCGGTTCAATTTTTGATGAAATACTTACAAACTTCATCTCTATTCTACTGCAGTAGGTTCGGTTGGTTGGAACGATTCGTTGTGACTGATATCGGTTCCTACAAGTCAAGTCATTTTATAGTGGATTGTTGTAATGTTATGGAGAAATTTTATACCTGATACAACAGGTCAATTTTCCTTTGTTTGCTTGATACACAGGTTTGTGGATGGATGAACCCCTAAATTTTTGTTGCGGTTCTTCTTCGCTTCAAACGGGTTCCTATCCACTATTTGTGAAACTATTTAAACGAAGTCATACGCTCTGAACAGTATTACTTCCGTCATCAAGTTCAAGCAATACAGTTCAGAAATTTGAAAGTACAATATGAAGGTGGTGAGTAAACAATTCTGCAGTTTTCTGTGTCTTTATATTCCTAACCTAATAATTTATATATCAGCTGATAGCGTTTTGCGTCCTGGCGGTAGTCGCCAATGCACACGACCTGCATGTGCCAGTGATTTCCCCTTACATCGAAAAAGTTCCCATCCCGTTCGTGAAGGTAGACTTCACGAAGGGAGAAGAAATTGTCAAACACGTCCCACAAACCATAATACAAGAAGTGCCCGTGGAAAAAGTGGTAGAAATCAAAAAACCCGTTGAAGTGCTGAAGCATGTACCGGTCACCAAGGAAATTTTCATTGAGCGGCCGGTTGAGGTGATCAAAGAGGTGCCGATCGAGAAGGTCATTATCGACAAGGTAGAAGTGCCGTATGAGGTGATCAAACATGTGGAGAAAATTAAGCATGTCCCCGTTAAGAAGCACGTGGAAGTCATTAAACAGGTTGAAGTGATTAAGGAGGTGCCGTACAAAAAGTATGTCTTCAAACCGGTGCAACAGAAAATAAACTATCAGGTACCGGCACTCGTGGAAGTTCCTTATACTATTACCAGTGTACCGGAGAAGATCGAGAAGCCCTACCTTTCCAAGCTACCTGACCCGCTCGGTCTGGTGAAGAAGTTGCTACACAAAGAATAATTTATTTTGACATGCAATACTGTAATATGAAATAAAAGTTATTTATTTATGAAATTGAAAATTTGTTCCCATTATTTTTGTTGAAGTCGTTCAATTGTATACAGCCTTTCTTTTATTCTTGTTTCAACATTCTTCGTATTAGGCAATTCGAAAGTCGCACGACAATAGAGCCTAACTGTAAATGACAGATTTTCTTTTTTTCCCTTTTTTTCACGATTTATCGGATCGATTTTATATTTGACGCCTTACCCTTCGCAAAACTGTCGAATAGATATCACAAGCTTTCGATTTATATTGCAGGGTTGTTACGGTCACGCGGATTTCGTGGATTTAACGCGTTTTCTGCTAAGATTTTGATTCTATGGCGCGAATTTAAAAATTCTTTGCAAATTTTTTAAGCTTGTGAGTTTTATGAAACCCTAAAAAATTAAAGATGAGCGAACGTTTCAGCAATTGGTCGAGCAGGCCGAATTGGTGAATTTTCACCTTGATAAAACTAAAATTTATGGCGGTTCTAGCAAATGTTTTCTTCAGTGGACAAAAAAATTCGATTTTATGCTCTTCGATCTCGAGTGATACAAGTTGCTCTTTCAACAGATTTTTCGATCAAGTGTATAAACTATCGTTCGCCGATGACTTTCATATTTCATGTTTCAAAATGGTTTGAATGCCACTAAATGCTTCGTCATCTCTTTTAGTAGCAGAAAGTCTGTATTCAAGTTCAACTATAATATTCCACAATCTATTCTCGAACGCGCATCGTCCGTTAAAGACCTGGGTGTTCTGGAAACAAAGTTAAATTTTGAAGAGCACATAGAGCTTGCAATTGATACAATTTGACATTCGACGTCGTAGTTTTCCTATTTTTTCTTCGGATTCCCTATGTTAGAACTAATTATGGATATAACGAGCCCTTTGCTAGCATGTGCCGCATATTTAACAAATGTTTCAATTCTTTCGACTTTCATTTATCACGTAATGTTATCAAGAAATCGTTTCTTATGTTACTGTCTCATTAGATTTAGCACTAAACTTAAGGATATGTATCATTTGGATGATTTTGATCTATTGATGCAAAAGATGAGGAGGTTTTATGTCTGCTGGAGAACAAGTTTGACAGAAACTAATTCCAGTGGGCTTTTCCCTGATCCAAATAAAAGAATAAAAGATGAGGAGGAAAAGAAAGGCATTCAGAATAAAACCTGACAACAGAAGAAAGCGCTATTATAATTGAAACTGAAATTAAAAAGAGTGAATCAGATCATCCTGATGTGGTCTACCTTGAAATTCTTCTTACCAAGAAGGAAAAGTTTTGCCGAGCAAAAAGATGTCGAAGCAAAAAATATCTTCTTCCTCATTTGTTCGATTCTGGAGGCAGCAGAACAATCCCAAACTAAACGCTTTCCTGGGCCAACGACTAACAGAAGGCCTCCCAACCCCTGGTGGGACAAAGAGTGCTCAGAGGCTAAACTCGCAAAACAAAATGCTTGCAAGACGTTTCTAAAACGGGGAGGAGGAACTCCTCAGAATTTTGAAAAACTTATGGTTTTAGAAACCAAGTACAAGAGCATACTTCGAGCCAAAAAATGTAGCTATTGGAGACATTTTGTCGAAGGTTTGTCAAGAGAAACCTTAATGAGCACTCTTTGGAATACGGCCAGACAAATGAGGAATCGTAACGTGGGCAATGAGAGTGATGAATACTCGAACCGATGGATATTTGACTTTGCTAGGAAAGTTTGCCCAGATTCTGTTCCTACGCAGAGCATTATACGGGAATCTCCTCCAAATAATATTTATTAATAACCCATTTTCAATGATGGAATTTTCTATAGCACTCTTGTCTTGTAACAATAACGCCCCTGGGTTGGACAGAATTAAATTCAACTTGGTGAAGAATCTGCCCGACCTCGCAAAAAGACGTTTGTTGGAATTGTTCAACAAGTTTTTTGAGCAAAATATTGTTCCGCCTGACTGGAGACAAGTGAAAGTTATCGCCATTCAAAAGCCGGGGAAACCAGCTTCCAATCACAACTCATATAGACCCATTGCGATGTTGTCCTGCATCAGGAAATTGTTCGAAAAAATTATTCTACGACGTCTCGACACTTGGGTCGAGACGAACGGTTTGTTGTCAGATACTCAGTTTGGCTTCCGTAGAAATAAAGGGACGAATGATTGCCTTGCATTACTTTCGTCTGACATCCAAATTGCCTTCGCTCAAAAGCAACAAATGGCATCTGTATTTTTAGACATTAAAGGAGCATTTGATTCAGTTTCCATTGATGTTCTTTCAGACAAGCTCCACCAACATGGACTTCCAGCGGTTATAAATAATTATTTGCACAACCTTTTGTCAGAGAAGTGCATGTATTTTTCACATGGCGATTTGGCAACATTCAGAATTAGCTACATGGGTCTCCCGCAAGGCTCATGCCTCAGTCCGCTCCTCTATAATTTTTACGTGAATGACATTGACAGCTGTCTAGTAACCCCATGCACACTAAGGCAATTGGCAGATGATGGCGTGGTTTCAGTTACTGGGCCCAAAGCTATTGATCTGCATAAACCATTGCAAGATACCTTAGATAACTTGTCCGTTTGGGCTGTTCATCTTGGTATCGAATTCTCTGCGGAGAAAACAGAGTTAGTCGTCTTTTCAAGAAAGCATGATCCCGCGCAGCTTCAGCTCCATATGATGGGAAGAATGATCCAACAGGTTTTAACTTTTAAATACCTCGGGGTGTGGTTCGATTCCAAATGCACGTGGGGAGGACACATTAGGTATCTGATAACGAAATGCCAACAAAGAGTAAATTTTCTTCGAACAATAACAGGATCTTGGTGGGGTTCTCATCCGCAAGATCTAATAAAATTGTATCAAACAACGATACTTTCAGTGATGGAATATGGATGCGTTTGTTTTCGTTCCGCTGCAAACTCTCATTTTATCAAACTTGAGCGAATTCAGTACCGTTGTTTGCGAATTGCCTTAGGTTGCATGCACTCGACACATACAATGAGTCTTGAAGTTCTGGCGGGAGTTCTTCCATTAAAAGATCGATTTTGGGAGCTTTCATCACGCCTGCTAATAAGATGTGAGGTGCTGAATCCCATGGTAATTAATAATTTCGAACGACTAGTCGAGCTTCGATCTCAAACAAAATTTATGACAATATATTTTAACCATATGTCACAGGAAATCAACCCTTCAAGATATATTCCTATCCGTGTCAGCATCCTAAGTGCCCCTGACTCAACTTTATTTTTCGATACATCCATGCAGCGTGAAGTGCGTGGAATCCCGGATCATCTACGCTCGACGGAAATCCCAAAAATATTTTCAAGTAAGTTCAGGCATATTGACTCTGAGAAAATGTTTTACACGGACGGATCGCGAATTGAAGAAGCGACAGGGTTTGGTATGTTCAACAATAATGTTTCGGCCTCATTAAGGCTTCAAGAACCTGCATCTGTTTATATAGCAGAGTTAGCAGCAGTTCATTATAGTTTGAGTGTAATCGTCACATTATCTCCAAACCATTATTTCCTCTTCACAGATAGTCTGAGTGCAATTGAAGCCATTCGCTCAATCGCTGCTGGCAAAAATGAACCGTTTTTCTTGGGTAAAATAAAACAGTGTCTGAACGACATATTGAATAATAATTATCTAATCACTATAGTCTGGGTCCCGGCTCATTGCTCCATTCCAGGCAATGAAAGAGCCGATAATTTAGCCAAACGTGGTGCTATTGAGGGTGAAATTTATGAGCGACCGATTGCTTTCAACGAATTCTATAGCTCGTCTCGCCAAAGAACACTTGCCAGCTGGCAAGCATCTTGGGATAGAGATGATCTGGGTCGGTGGATGCACTCAATTATTCCGAAAATATCGACAAAGGCATGGTTCAGGGGACTGGATGTGAGTAGGGATTTCATTCGTGTGATGTCCAGACTCATGTCCAATCACTACACGTTAGATGCACATCTCTTTCGAATTGGGCTCTCCGAGACTAATCATTGTGCTTGCGGAGAAGGTTATCGGGATATTGATCATGTCGTTTGGACATGCGTGGAGTATCGTGATGTCAGATCTCAACTAATAAATTCTTTGCGTACCCAAGGTAGACTATCCAATATCCCAGTTCGAGACATTCTTGCTTGTCGTGACCTTTCATACATGAAACTTATTTATCATTTCATAAAGAAAATTGGAGTATCAATTTAATAAAGGCCCTTTTTAAGACTTAGTTCTGATCCCAGCTGCGTCCATGAGTTCAACCAATAGCTAAATTAGAATAAAAATTATGTAATGATACAAACAAACTCGAAACAGTTTATGAAATTATCAACAAAATGTCTGAAAATAACAGCTTATTTTATAATTTATAGAAGTTAATCGTTTGGTTCAAATAATATTTCCGAGTAGATTTCATAATTAATGACGAGTTACCTAAGATGATATTTAAGCTATAAGAGAATATGTTTTAATAAATTCAAAACGTTGTGACTATGTTAGAATTAATTTAGGATAAGAATATTATGTAAAAGTGATGCTACGGCGAAGAAAAACTTATGTAAACTGCCTTAAGAAATAAACGTATTTATGGAAAAAAAAATATCTTCGATGAAATCTGGTTCACTTCTTTCAAAATCACAATTGTAAGCATTTTTATTTGTACCTTAACATTTTCCGTACATCAGAGAGTATTAATTAAGGATCAAGAGTAAACCAAGTTAACTTGTGTTGGTAATTTGTGTATTACGCACATTTTATTCAGTACGTATGTCGTAGATTGATATATTGAATAGATATTTTTTAAAGTGACTTGCAGGATTGAGTTTCAAACAATCTTTTTTAACAATAATTTTTTCTCAAATGAATGTTAAGCCTGATATTTTGTATGAAATATCAGTTTTGAACAATTTTTCACCAAAGTTTGATGGAAAATTGCTTACATTTTATGAATGTAGATTTTAAGTTCCTAATAAAAAAGCTGGCAACACTGCTTCGAAGCATTTGTATTAGATTGCGCTACAAAAAATAAGCAAAACAAAATATTTTCTGTTACAAAAGTAGTTTTCCGGAAAATAAATAGTTTTACGACAAATGAGGGGCTGGGGTCCACTAGGAGATTGATAGTACCTATTAGCTCTCTCCGGACTGTACCAGCTTAGATGCCGTGTGGAATCCGGCGGAAAAAAATGAACCAAGAATAGATCCACTGGGTTCCTGCTTCCATGTCGTAAAAGGCGACAATTGCAGGAGTTTTCCTTTCAGTTATCAGATATTTTCAATGTTTTACTTCTGATTACTCTATTTTACTAAATCATCTCTTTATTCAACCTATCAATTTCCGTCTAGCTTCGTAGAAAAGTTTTATTAGGAATGATTTCTTCTTCCATGTTATTGATTGTCTTTCAGGATTATAAAATGAATGATAAAAATCATCCATTGCGCAAATCCGTTTTTATTACAAAGTTAATAACAGAGATGACATGTATCGGTATATTGAATACATAGTAAAAAACACTCGATATTAATATTTCAAACAGTAAATTAATATTTTTCTCGGTAGCCGGCTGCCCAGATCAACTAATATAACGAATTAATAATTTTAATAAATAATTAAAATAATAAAGCGGAAATAATAAAGAATCAAGACGCGTGTGAAATCTGTTGACCTTTGTTTGGTGATTTAAAATGATTTTATAATAACTGTTTAGAATATTTCAATGCAATGAATCAACTTTTTTGTCTAAATCCTATTCGCTCGTTTATTTTGTATCGCGAAAGGTAGATGCATAAACGAGTGACTGCATACTCGACAGCCGGCTGTCCGGAGTTTTGTCAATTTCGGAGATTGACTGTTTCGTGCATTATATTGCCAGCACAAAGTAACACATAAAACGATAATACTTTAAAACATTCTTGGTAGCCGGCTACCCAGAGCAATAAACACATGATAAAATTATTAAAACATTTACTAACAAAGTATCCTCTCCTGTGATGCATGTGGGAATGCAGAGGATTCCTCGGTTCTTAGTAGCAACATGCATCGAACTAACAATCCTTTCCCTCCCAAGTAGATCTGCATTCGGACGTGGCCGGCGTCGGTATTGATCAGCATGCATGGTTCAATACAGTTTTCACAGTGTGAAACAATGTGTTATTCCCAAACATGTTACTTCAAAAAATCATTTTGCAATCTCAATTGGTCCAGATCAATAACGGAGTAGCAACACACGGGCGGTCTCTAATGCTAATGCTAATGCTAAATAAATAGTTTTACGACAAATGCCATTTCCATTGCCTTTCGCATGTTAAATTAAAGGTTTCTATTTTACGGGTTTACTTATAGAAGCTACGAAAAAAAATTCTTCAAAAGGAAATCCATATAGGAATGTGTTTGTTGCTAATCAAATGTGTCAGTGGAAGTAAGCTGAAACTGAGATAATTTTTCTCGAGCAGTTTTAAGGAAAACCGAAGAGTTCTAGACTAAGACACTTTTCTTGAATTGCAATTTTAAGCAGAATGAACTGATTGTTTTTTTAACCATATGAAAGATTTATTGATAGAATTAAGAAAAAGAAGCGCCGGAATTTGTTTTACGCACATATTGTTGACATTACTCATACGTTTGCAAAAAGTCTTGATCCTTAACTAAGTGCATCGAAAAAGATGGAGAATAAAAATGAAATCGTTTTCATGGGGTTTCTCGAAGTGACGTGCTGTATGCGGGCTTATTTATTGTGTTCATATGACAAACTTATGCAGATTTTTAAATTATATTTAAGTAAATTTTCAAGTACTGCGTAAAGTATCGCCTTCATAAAAATAGTTGTCTAACGCTTCACTCGAATATCGCGCGTTTTAGTTTTTGACTTCGCGCGGATTCCGCGCGTTTTGATTTTGAAATTTCTCGTAACAACCCTGTATGTACAACATTGATTATCAGTAGGCAACTAAACAAACCAATTCTGGCTATCATGGCTCCCAGTTTTCGATTAACGACGGAAGAAAATTGTCATATGGTCACTTTTCTCTGAGATTGCAGAGCCGATTTTCTCAATCTAAGATCAAATGAAAGGTTTTATGATCCAACCAAAAATTAGTGCATATTTCCGGATTCAACAAAAATGTAAACCGTCGTTTAGAGTATGGTGGCAAAATCCCATAAAATTTTCAAAATAGGAATAAAAACTAGTAAAGTTTGTACGTCATGTTAGTTGGTGGCCGTACGAATCGACTTCGATTATACCGGTTCTCGGGGTCCGGTGCTGGAAGTACATATTAACATATAGTGAACCCACTTCGTTTTCTTAAGGATGCCCTACGCGTACAAAGTACCGTTTCATTCTGTATGTTATACTAGTTAAGGCACAAACAATTCTTTGGTTTCTTTCAAAAATCGAAGAGAAACATTTTGAATAGAATACCACATATGAGAAAGGCATCATTACACCACTAGGTGGATAAAAAAAGTTTTTTTTTATTTTTTCATTCGAAAAAATGTTTAGAGCATTTGAAATTTCGTACAATTTTTGTACCACTCTAGATTTTACATCAAAAATAAATTATTCATGATTATAAAGACTGCCCCAGAAAATAGGGACGTAGTTTGATCTCGCTGTAAATAATTCACAAGTGTTAGATATTCAAATTTTATTCAATATACTGATAATATTAGACTACAACAACAGAATATTATTCTCAACATTTGCTACTTAGCCATTGTAGAGTAGCTGGCGCACCTTCTTGCGAACGTTCCTCATTAAATTCCGTACAGACTTCTTGGCGACAAGTTTTGACTCTTTTTTCCAATTTTTTTGAACTGTTGAATGGTTTCGGCTGCCGAGACATGTTTCCTAAGATGTGCTTTCGTTAATGCCCAAAATTCCTCAATTGGTCGAAGTTGTGGGCAATTTGGTGGATTCATGTCTTTTGAGACGAAAGTGACATGTTTGGTAGTATACCATTCTACCGTTGATTTCGAGTAGTGGCAAGAAGCAAGATCTAGCCAGAAGACAACAGGATCGTTGTGGCTTCGAACCATGGGTAGAATTCGTTTTTGTAAACATTCCTTGATGTATAATTCGCTGTTCATTGAAGCAGTGGTGGTGAAGGGTTTCGAAATCTTACCGCAGCTACAAATTGCTTGCCAGACCATAGCTTTCTTATCAAATTTTTCGACTTCAATCGATGTCTCGGACTGGTTTAACACTTGCCCTTCTCGCACCATATAATATTATGGAGCAAGGATTTGTAATCGAGTTTCACGTAGGTTTCGTCGTCCATGATTATGCAGTTCAAATTTCCAGCGAGAATCGTATTGTACTGCTTTCGAACCCTCGGCCTGATCGATGCTTCTTGTTTCGGACTACGTTTTGATTGTTTCTGCTTCTTATAGGTTCGAAGATTCAAACGTTCTTTAGCACGAAGAACATATGACTTCGAAATGCCCACTTTTTTGGCCACATCCCGAACTGAAACCTTCTTCTTTTGCGCGAGCCTTCAGTATACGTTTATCCAACTGAGGGTTAGCAGGACCTTTTTTCGACCTGTTTTCGGTTTATCCTCAAAGGTGTTATCCTCACCGAACTTCCTGATTGCATTTCGCCCGCCTTTTTTATTTACTCCTTCCATTTTTGCTATCTTTCTCAGTGACAGTCCGCGTTCTGTGCACCATTTGTACACAATTTTTGACGTTGTTCTACTGAAAGTCCACGCATTTCAAAACAAACTAATGAAAACGAATAAACAGCTGCATAAGTGGTTAGAGATGAGTGTACCCAACAACAAGACGCAGCCATAAAAATTGACAGATTCTGAACCATTGCGAAATGGCAACAGATTTTTGTTGCGTCCATACTTTCTGGGACAGTCTTTATTTTACTGTATTATTATCAGCTTTGCAAAAAATGTGGACGGTTATAAAATTAGGCTTTTAAAAAAATTAATCAATCAGAATTCCATGCGTCTCCATCACATTATCATCAGATGAAGACGCATGGTATTCAGTTCTAAAATATACACCACATGCCTTTAGAACTAAATACAATGCGTTTCCATCTACAACTTGAGTTCACGGCTTGGGTATTGAAGTAATTAATAACAATAAGAGAATCTCATTCCTTATGTTATTTATCAACGCTTGGCACGATTTACTTAGAAATATTATAGTTACTTACTTAATTTCATTTACGTGACTTTAAATCGAATTCATTCATACGTACAAAAATAATGTAGGGAAACAGCTCTGTTTGTCCATTTGTACAAACGTATTAGTGAACATGTGTGCCAGTGGACGATTGTAATTCATAAGGAAGGACCATTGAAAATTTTGAACATGAAATAAACTTCGAAAAATCGTGGATACTATCGAAAATCCTGTTCAATACTTATCTCCCGAACGATGAGAAAGCATCTGTCAAATTGCTCATTAGATTAGTCATATTATTAAGAGCTTTCAATATGTGGAACAGCTTTTCCTATTGAGCTACCCTGGAGAACCACATCTAAAAAACAATCTGAATGAACGAATCGCTGTACACTGAGCACACCCACAAACTACAAACTATATTCGGTAATCGCTTAGAAAAGTACAAATTCAATAAGCAATCTCGTTTCACAGATGTATGATAGAAACATGGTGTGACCTCTAAAGTTCTCCGTAAATGCCGTTCGATTTGTAATAGAAGTTTCGTTTCCTTTCCTTTCTACAGCCTCCAAGATCGGTCTTGACATCGTACACATGCAAGCTCTCTCCGGTCATGACATCGATCAGATGAACGAGATGCAGCTGGAGAAGATGATCAACACGGTGAGTGTGTTTTACCGGGTGACCCCGAAGCATAAGCTCGCGATAGTAAAGGCCCTGCAACAGAATGGCCACATCGTCGGTATGACTGGTGACGGAGTCAACGATGGAGTCGCACTGAAACGAGCCGACATCGGAATTGCTATGGGTAAAAACGGAACGGACGTGTGCAAGGAAGCCGCCGACATGATCCTCGTGGATGACGATTTCCATACTATTATGTGAGTTCTAGATAATCAGATCAGGCTGAACACTGTTACTAAGATTTTTGAATATTTTCAGTGCGGCCATTGAAGAAGGCAAGGGGATATTCTGGAACATTCGAAATTTCGTACGCTTTCAGCTGAGCACATCGATCGCAGCCCTTTCACTAATTGCTCTCTCAACATTGATGGGTATTTCGAACCCGCTGAATGCTATGCAGATTTTGTGGATAAATATTATCATGGATGGACCACCTGCTCAATCGCTCGGTGTGGAGCCAGTCGATTTGGATGTGCTTAAGCAAAAACCTCGGAACGTAAAACAACCAATGATTTCAAAATCGCTTATCATCAATGTGCTGCTATCGGCTGGTATCATTATATTGGGGACACTTTGGGTATTTCAAAGGGAAATGGCTGATGGGACGGGTGTGACTAGTCGGGATACTACAATGACGTTCACCTGTTTCGTTCTTTTCGATATGTGGAATGCTTTAAGCTGCCGATCGCAAACCAAGAGTGTTTTCCAGGTAACCAAAACATCCCAAACCGATTGAATTTTGATTTTGATTCATCACTGTCTAACTTTTTCAGATCGGTCTGCTCACCAACCGAATGTTCCTGCTGGCAGTAGGCTTCTCGCTGTTAGGTCAGTTGTTGGTAATTTATTTCCCCCCGCTGCAGATGGTATTCCAAACCGAGGCTCTGTCGGCCATGGATCTCATCTTTCTCGTGTCCCTGACGTCGAGCGTGTTCATTGTATCAGAACTGAAGAAATGGTTCGAGCGCACCATGGAACGGCGAATGTATCGCAAGAGGAGCGAGTTGGATTTCGTATGACAGTCACCTCACGCTGGAAGATTGCATAAGGACTAAGGAGCTGATGAAGACCGCGCAACCATTGTCGGTAAACATTTACACGCAACACACTCTATGAGACTTATTTAAGCTTAACGTTCAACTATCAGACGAGACGAGGCGAGAGAACGAAAGGTGATTGGACCGATAAACTGCGTTCCCACTGAGCACTATCTGGTAAAGCACTAAGGAAAAAAAAATACTACACATTCGGTAGTATCCCCAGACTAAAACAAAGCAGTACACTGTTTGAATTATATTTCCGATATTCGTAAACTGATGAAAAGTGATCTAAAACCGTGTTGGGGTACACCCTTCTTATATTGATTTACAATCTAAGCAGTAGGATTATTTAGCATTATTTGAAAAGTATTTCTGTAGATATTTATAATTTTAAACAAAAATTGGCTGCTCATTAATTATTTTATTTATACCTTACGAGACTTGTTTCCTTTACGATATAGCTAAATTTAGTAATAGAACGATGTAATACATACTATTCTGTTTTAATTTCGCACCTGTTTTGTTTTTATTTCATTTTTGTGAGAAATGTTTTCTTTTAAGTTTCCCTGTAATATATTTTCAAGTTGCGTTCTCTATTTGATTTTGTGTATATGATTGTTTTTCCTTTCTTTTTTGTGTTAATACCATATTAAATCCAAATGATTGCACTTCTCTGTACCCGTTCGTTGAACATTTTTATTTTGGATGGGATGTTTTTTTTACATCTCTAACAGAGTGTAACGTGGCTCCATTATTTCAAAGCATATTAGATATTAAATTATATCTTATTTCAGTAAAAAGAATATTGCCAGCATGTGTTATTCCGGGTAAACATTGTTGCTAAAAATATTCCCAAATACTTGAATCATTTTATACATAATTTTTACTGAGGGTATGAGGACGAAATGAAATGATGCGAAAATTGGATAAGTGCATCTCATCCCGTTTAAGTAAAGTGACTTTTCTTAAAATGGTATATTACTATAAAAATAAGCAAATATTAATTTCTTTTGCAGTTCATCAGAAATCAATTAACCAAGTCAAAAAAAAAATTTTACCCCTATGTATTTGTGAAGTCAAATCATAGAATGGAAAAAAGTTATTTTTTGGCAACACTGTGTTTGTTCACAATTTGATTGTTGCGCTCAGGCGAAATAAAATCGTTAGAAATGTGCGAATTCATTATGAAACTTTGCCATAAAAATAGAAGCTACACGGAACTGGAAGAAATTACGGAAGAACCAAGAGCTACATTGGTTCGTCCAACAAGATAAATATCACAAATATACCTTGCAACGTTGTCAAGGAGTTGTTACTTTACAATACGCTAAAACAGTTTTATTTTCCGCCGCAGTCTCCAGATCTCAATCCTATCGAGCATTGATGGGATGAATTAGGCCCTTGAAGGAACACATCCCCGTCGATACTACTCACATTTCATTTCCATTCCACACCGTTTGAAAGCGTGTGTTTAAGTCCGAGAATGTTTTACAAAATACTGAAATTTCATGTTAATCTTATTCGTATAACTGAATCAGCGGTATGAACACTTTGTTGATTTGGTTAATTGATTTCTGATTTTTAAATAAATATTGAACAGAACAAGAAATCAACATTTGTGTGTACCTGGAGAAAACATTTAAGCTTAAAACTTCTGTCTAAGTGCACATTATGCGGGCATATATATATCAATGGAAAGCTAAAGTCCCTAGCTAACAACTGATTAAGAAACTAAGTTCATTCATTTGATTGAAAAAAATTATTATCAATTTATACCGTTTTCGTTTATTGATCAGAGCTGCCCGAGAGCTGAACCAGAGTGGCCCAAAAAACTTCTGAGATGTTTGTTTTAGCAACCTGGGGTCGCTCTAGATCGGACTCCAATCGCGTAGTTTCGCTCTAAAAATTTTCTCGGGTCGGACCACGACATCCATGCGAGTTTGTTCATTTTTTCTTTTTTTTATGAGTTGTTGTTTAGGGCGCGTATCACGTGTTCGTTTTACTCGGAGTCAGAGTCGCCCGCGTGATGGTTCAAAAACGAAAACGTTATTAGTAAACTAATCAATTTTGGCCTTTTCAAAAAAGGTATTCGGTTACCGGCACTCCAAGAAATTTCGTTAAAGATGGAAAAATATAAGTAAAGACTGCAACTGTTCAAAGAAAAAAACGAAGTTTATTCTTTTCGGAGGCGTTTTGGACAAAAGTCTCCATTGTCTGATGGTGACTTGGCTAGCTTGGCCGATGACTTGGATGGTGGCGCCTTTAGTGTTGATCGTGCTGGTGGTCTTCCACGTTTTGCCTTTCTCATATAGAAATGCTATGCAATCGCTGTGAAAACCGAGTTTACAACCGAGGCCCGGAGGGCCGAGTGTCATATACCATTCGACTCAATTCGTCGAGATCACAAAATGTATGTGTGCACGCGCGAGTTTGTGTGTGTATGAATGTATGTGTGTATGTGACAAATAATGTCACTCAATTTCTCAGAGATGGCTGAACCGATTTTCACAAACTTAGATTCAAATGAAAGGTCTTAAGGTCCCATACAAATTTCCTGAGTTTCATTTGGATCCGACTTCCGATTCCGGAATTACAGGGTGATAGCACCAAAAAAAGGAAAAAAATAGTCACACACGTTCCTCAGAGATGCCTGAGGCGATTTCCACAAACTTAGATTCAAATAAAAGGCCTTATGGCCTCATACAATTTTCTTGAATTTCATTGGGATCCGACTTCCGGTTCCGGAATTACAAGTAAATATTTGCAAAATTATTAAAGAATGCGCACTCAATTTTCTCGGAAATTTCTTACCCGATTTTCATAAACTAAGAAGCAAATGAAAGGTCTTCAAATTCTTCAAAAAGTCCCCGGAAGATAGATCCAGATCTGAGTTCCGGTTCCGGTATTGCAGTGCGATTAGTAAAAATTGTCAATTTCATGAGTATTTTTTCACAAACGATTGTGAAACGAGGTGCATCTTTTTATAAAACTTACTGCTAAATTCATCTAGTTTTCAGATCTTATTAGTTAGTGAATATATAAAACAACTTTGGGACTACTAGTCCGCTTCCGAAAGCACCGACAATAGTGTTGAAAATCTCCAAAAACGGAACTCACTTCGATTTCTCAGCAACGGTTAAGCCGATTTTTACGAATCAGGGATTTTCAACGAATTTATTTTTTTCAAAAAATCATAACTCTTGATACCGTTGATCAATTTCGATGCGTCCAATGTAAAAAAAAAACAGATTTTCTTCTAGTCCATGCTGAAAACACCAGAGTTATTCCAGATCGCGTTGGGGTATTTCTGTTCTGCCGTTAGAAGTATGTTATGAAGGTGGCAAAAAGTAGTTGATCAAACAGCTCTAAGTGGAAAGTACTTTGAATTTACACCAAAATCTCGAAAATATGCAGATCAACTAAACTGGAGTTCCCAGATTAGTTTTGAAAGTCTTTTAACAACTTGAAAAGTCCTGAGATGAAATGCCATGTCAAATTTCAAGCACAATTCTATGGGACCACAATCCGGAGCTCTAGTAAGTCCTTCACATTTTATACAATTTCCGTATTAACCCCATACTTATATAAAATTTTATTGTTTACAAATTAAAAAGGTAATGTTAGTTTATACCCAAAGAAAGTTCTTATTTTATTCAAGATTGAAAAAAAGTTTCTTCACAGAATCGTCTAGTGATATTTTTGAAAATATTAGTAATATGAGAAATGCATCATTACATCACTAGGTGGATTAAAAAATGTTTTTTCTTAGCAAGAGCATCTGCTGTATGAGCAGCTAGACGTTTGTCCAAAACTTTGGCTGGTTATGTCTCTACAGTAACCTGTCTCTGCATAACCGAACACCTTGGGGTGCCGGTAACTAGCTCCAGATTCTCAAAAAAAATCCATTCGGAATCTCAAAATAAGTCCAATTCGACGAAAAGCAGATTTTCTTTCAGATCTGTTCCAAGGGTCACATGCAGTTTCTAAAACTCAAACTCCAATTCTGTTTTTTTTTTCAATCTTTTCTTTTCTGTTTGCTCGTTGTTGATTGTTCAAGTAGGGCTACAAATTATACAGATATTTAAAAAATTTTGTCATCTTTTAATGGTATTAAAAGTGGAGTTGAGGAAATGCAGCAGAAACCCAGCCTTCATTGTAATAGGCAATATTGATTTTACGTTTTGTCTTTGACACATCAGTGTGTAACAGGTCATGTTGAACTGCATGCGTGACCTGGCGGCTCATCATAAACCGCTAGGCAGACGTAAAGGTAATGCTATTTGCAAAACACTTTTTGCTATTACACTGCAATATAATGTCTAAACTAACGTCTCGACAGTTTTCTTGCTGTCTTGCTGTTCAATGCATGTGGTACCCATTTTTCTATCTTACGAGCTTGACCCATAGCACTCTCTCAAGTATTCCGAAGAATTCAGTGCTCGCGGAGAGTTCATCATAACAGCAAATGAGAACAGAAAAGTTTACCCACTCGTCTGATGGTAAAATTTATACTTTATTAGTCATAGATCATCTGCAATTCCTGTTAGCAGTGGATAGCACATTCACTGCTTCGGTTATTTTTTGAGCTCATTTACGTTTCGCATTCAGCATCAGTGCAGATCAGTGCAGTCAGATAGAAAAAGGTTGTTCGTGAATATGATTGGCGGCAGGTTGGGGATAATTGTTCTTGAGTTTTCAAAACCAAATTTCTATGACATTCTCCCTTTTGGCAGAATTTTCGAGCAATGAGATCAACATCTATTTTACGAATTAAAGCGGCTGTTCGTAAATTTTAAATCCGGTCTATTTGCGTACAAGCTTTACGTGGCCGATTGAGCTGATTTTTTAAATATTTTTTTTTTAGGTTGATCGCGTTGTCACCCTTTTTCTAGGGGGAGAGGAGCTTCCATTTCCCTCCTGCGAAGATCGAGGGGCACTTCGTTCGTGGTTCGTCTCGTCATCCATTGCCGCATCGATGGTATTGTTGTCGATTTCCGTCTTCTTTTCGTTGCTAGTTGCTGTAGATGCACCTTGTTGTACATTGGTTGCAATTGCTGGTTGGTCGGAGAGTAACTGCAGCTGGTGTACTTTGTTCTATAGGAGATGATGATGGATTCGTTGAAGGGGATGCTTCATTGTTGTTGGTGACTGTCACAGGTGGGTTGCTTGGGGTTGGTTTGAAGGAAGCACCGTTGTCCTTTGGTGTAGTTGTCTCCTTGTCCAGTTTATCACATGCCTTACCGTAGTGAACAGTTTTTTGGCAATATTGACATGTGGCCATCTGATTGTCATAGGTAACAAGTGATTTGCACGGAATTCTTGTATCTTGACCGAAAATCACATAAGAAGGTATAGACTTCTTCAAGTGTATGCGTATTAAACGTACGCCGTTTAGAATATCGGGGAAAAAATTCTTCCACTTTTCTTTTTCGATAGAGAGAATCTCTCCATATTGGGACATAGTTTTGCGAATATATGAATCGGTGACGCTTGAGGGAAGATCATGCACACGCACTTCTATAGCACTATCTTCCATATATACTGGAATGTTGTACTTAATGTTCTCGTGCTCCACATAGTGCACATTGTTATTGTCTTTTGCGAATTGAATTGCATCCAACTCTTTATAAAACTGGATGTAAATAACATTATTTGTCTTATTGCATTGAAGTAAATGCACACGTTTAATGTCAAGATGCATTTGTTCCTTAAGCAAACCTTCAAGTTCTCGTATCGAAGGTCGAATTTTGCACTGTCTGAAGTCAACAACAATTGTCGGTGGTAGCTTTTGTTCGTTTGGTTCACTCATTTCGAGGTCGTTCTATTGTTCACTACACAATAATGTACTTGGTTTCTTCTGTCCCGAACGTAAGCGGTTTTGTTTTATCGACTAACTTGGATGAGATGTGAAAGCGAACTGTGTTCGTAAATTGAATCACACTTTATCATCGCATTAAAATTATTTAAATTTAAATGGTGAAATTTTGGCAAATCATAAAACTAAAACAATTTTGTGTCGTCGTGAAGCACCTTGTCGGTTCGCCATATAGAAATTGGTGGAAAAATTCGAACTGTTGGAACAAGTTAATAATGTGATCCATAAAACCTCTACAACAACCGGAAGTATTGCCGCTGTAGCCCAAAGTGTTTAAAAAAACTCAGGTTTGTCGAATCCTCGTCGTTCTTGAACTTGATCATTACATCGTATTTTCCATAACGACTAGGATATCAAGGCTTATAAAACTAAGTTATCACAAAAACTCAATTTCAATTTCATCGAAAAATAATTTATCATTTGAAGACCAATTTCCAGTTCCGTGGCTACACCAACAAGCAAATTTGTCGCCTCTAGGGCTCGGAAAACCCATGGTTTATTTTTGAAAAGCCGCTCCATCCTCAACGTGTAACTGTTTGGTGAGGTTTATATTCCAATGACAATCCAATCCCAATGACCTTACTTTTTCGAAAATGAAGCAGAAGCAACTGTTACGGTAAATGTATTAGATTTTTTATCGTGACGTCACAAATGAACAAGAATTCATCCTTGACAGTTCAGCGGTACTGTTTACGAACAAGCCTAAACAAAAATCGAAGAACACATCTCAAACAATCATCTTTACATTTTGCAACTTGGGACTTACATTCAATAAATCTCAAAAACAACCCGTATCCAATCGTGAACAATTGTTTTAAAACTCTATTTAGGCGATATGGACTGTACATGGCCTCATCCAATTTGTCAACAGACAAACAAAAAAATCTATGTTTACAAACAGTACTGCTGAACTGTCAAAATGTTGTAATTTGATTGAGGTTAGCAGTGACGGTAAAAAACCTAATTGCGCTATCGGGAGATGACAATTGTTTTTTTATGGCCGGATTTGGCTACTGATCGGGACAACGTTTACTTTCAGCAAGACAGCGATAAGTAGCCCATCAAACCAAAAAAGAAACAGTTGTTTCAAACCGATATATCGTAAATTTCAATAAAATATGCATGTTTTACACTAGTATATGATTGCTCCAAACAAATGTTGGTTGTTTAAAAAAAACGTTGGTTGAATCAAACCAGAATTGTTTTTATCACTATACCAACAAAAAAAATTCGTTAAAATTTCCCGGTTTTCAATTATTTTCACAATTTTTTCTGTGCAAACTACATTCCGAATCGAATAAGAATATCTTACAAGTCGGGGCTCGATGAGACGTAAAGTAGATTTCGAGACCAGCGCCTCATACTCTAGACCATCAGCACGAAATAGCTCTAGTTTTTTTTCTCAACAATATTTTGTCGTGTGAGAGAAATGCAATCATTTATATTAGATATTACCTATGATTAGTACTTTCTATTACCAACTTTAGTTTGATAGTTGAACAAAGGAAAAGAACGAAAGAGGAGAAGAATTGCTAAAACATATCGAAATAAAACTGCGGTGTCCAACTACTACTATATATTAAAGAAGATTCCAAATACAGAATGATATAATCGTAGTATGACTAGCAGATATTTACCAAACTGATTATGATATGTTTTGGAAAGAGGCGCAAACAAATCCCTTAACATTAGATAGGACGGGACGGGTCATAGTAATTTGCGTCTGGAAAGAAAAGGAAGAGAGAATACTCTCAATTACTAAGTTCTACAATCAGCAAAACTAACGACAATAGAAAGGGAAAGGGTGCACCAGTTGGACCGGAACCTAATCTAGTACTAATTGCAATATTCGTTTATGTTATGTCCAACCGGTGATCTAAGGGTTTTCCTACAGGTAGCGAAATATATTTATATTTAGATTATGTAAACTGCTGACGTGAGCCAAGAACCTCATTGAGTGACAATGACACGCATTAAGGTAACAAGTCAAACTGGCTCCAGTGGTGACCCTCATTGCGGTGGTATGCTAAAAATGTGACCCATGCCGTCGGCCTGACTGTAGAAAAGGGCCCCAGTAAGCCGCTGGTGATTTGAAACTATCAGTTTTAGCATTCGTACATAGCATTACTGTGGCAAAGCAAAACATTGATGTTTATCTCCTGTCTGGTAAACCGTAGGAATGATGAGCAAGATCTGTGAGGTATATTCAATTTATTTTTCGCTTTGGTTAAATACCCCTGAACTAAATGAAATTAAAAACAAAACAATGTGGGCGGCAATTTGTTGCGAACGGAGAACGAACGACTGTAGTTGATCTGATTGGTTGTCTTCTAAAAGTGAATCAGTAATGTAATGTGAACAAAACACCAATAAATGCGAAAACATCAGCAAACCGAAAAGTCTTATAATACGTGAACTTAACATCATCAGCAAGCAAATCTTCTAGCGTGAGAGCAATGCAAAAATGATTATTATAAAGCAAACAATTTCATAGCAAATGAAATATAAAACAATGACAATTATAGTTTGTAGTTTTAAGTTGGCAAAACCGATAATAAAATCAAAGTAGGAAATAGTTTTGTTGACATGATGAACATTGTTCAATATTTATTAAAACTTGATACGAAGTAATAGAATAGAATAAGTTTCAATGTTAAATCAAGTACATCTTTTTCACATTGTTCTTGTAGAACAGCACGCGCTACAGCTTCTTATCAACTACAAAGATCACGAATGAAATGCACCTCATCGTCATTTTAGAAGCACAATCAATTATTGCAATCAACTCAACAAAGAAGAACTGTGCGAAATGCGAACGTTTTTCACCACATTATCATAAATTCACCACCATTGAATCATTATTCCAGCTGAATCTCAAACAGTCCTTTGATTTTTCTTGTTAATACGTACTAAATTCTTCATAATGTAATGCTTATTCGTTAAAAAAGGCTTCCACCTAATAGTCTCAAATTCTTTTCGGAAATAAAATTACTACTTTCTATACAATAATTTCGAAACTTCCACATATCATTCTTTAAAGAAGCCTGAACTTTGAATCATTATTTTTCTTTCCGGTACATTTTCATCTATTTCCGCTACTAAGGGTTGACATGAGCACGACCAATACAGAACCATCTCTTAAAACATTCACAAATTCTCTCCAATTAGCACAAAAGATTCTCAAACCGCGACTTCGCTAATCATTCCTGCCTTCATCGATTTATACATGTGCGCTAGTCTTTTTCTTACATAAGTAATGGCCAATAATGCATCATTATTACACCATCAGTAAAAAAGCAACAAAGAATGAACAATAAGTTAGCCAACAAATGGAGTTCACTAACATAACTAAAAATCAATACAAATATTACACCATTCGATTGAGAATAATGGATACACATTAACATACAACAAAACACAATTAAAGCAACAGCTAAATAAGCAGTGAATTCGAGTAAAGGTTTAGCCTATTTTATGCAAACAAAACAATAAAATTCATAATAGCTACTGTTCGAAGCAGTTAGAATCAAGACGAATAAAATACTGATTATTTTGATGCGGTTGCAAGCTAAATTGAACATAAATGTTTGGTATTTTTAGTGCTGATGCACAGATAAAATTGAGCATCCGAAATTAAAAAAAAAATACGTGTAAGGAAAGTATACTTTGACCAAAGAACGAAAGCATCTACAGCACACAAACACACACACATAAGATGGTAAAATAAAATAAATTTTACAAGTTCATGTTGTTTGTCTATTAAATACAGTCACATTCAATTCTGCAAATTTTTGGTAAAATATTTCAGGGCGGACATTCCCTCCCATTGGTTGGTGGGCTTGACGGTATTGCCAACAACATCACATATAATCAATTAGCGTTACAATTTGATAAAGATATGCGTTACAGCTTTTAGCTTCATAACTGAATTAAATGAATGAGACTTGAATAACATATTGATTGCATTACGGGGTTGGAGAGGCCGGTAGGGCTTAACTGAGCTCTTTTTTATGTTTTATTTTCATACTACCGGCCCTTATTACCAGTGTGAAGTGAAAATTAAGTAGAGTAAACGTATCCCAATTGGGTTTCACACGATGACAATAAATGAACGGTAAATCGATTCCATCTTTGACGTTTATTGGTGGTTTGTGTACCATGGAATACCCAAGTAGCAAATGTAACTTATTGAAATTTCAAGAGGTTCTACAATTGTTTTAGAATTGTTTTATATGTTAGATATGTTCAAAACATTTTTTAAATATATTCAAATCGGTTGTGCAACTTATACCTGTTAAGTTTTACGACAATACCGAAAAAAAATCACTGTACAACAATTTTAAGTATATCTAAAACAATTGTGCAGCAAATCATCAACTTGCCCACGTTGCACTAGTAGTTATAGAAGCTCTGCCAAAATTTTCACATCGTCATGTAAAAACGAAGTAACTAAAACAATTGTTCGACTTATCAAAAAAAGTTCAAATGGCTTTCATAATTGTATCGGACTCAATATATGCCGAAATGGCTGGGAAATATCTCTTGTGAAGAAAAAAAATAATGAAATTATTCTCTCCGCAAGGCAAAAACTGATAAGCCGAATTGAAAACCTCGCAGTAAAAACCATTTTGCTGCCGAGTCCGCATTGTCTTGACTGCCTCATCGTGAAATTTTAGGTCAGTGTGTGTAGTTTTCTTCATTTTTAGAAAAAAACAATTCGAAACTTGCAGAAAAGTTGTACCAGATTTATCTGCTTGAAATGAACGTAAAACTTGCCGACATGACATGGGCACATGGGCTCATCAAAATAATACCTACAGTGCGTATCACAAATGTCGGGTTCACTAAGATGAATGACTAAAGTGTATTGTTGTTTAAGTCAACTACTTTGATAAAAATAACAACAACTATTTTGATAAAAATAAAAACAAAAATTTCCGTTTTCAATATTTACATGTTTATATTTTCTTTTACTGAGGTAAAATAAATGATTACGTTGGGTGAACCATTTTCTTTTCAACACACTGTTACCCTCGATGCCATATTGGAAAATATTGAAGTAAAATTCATTTCAAGATTTTTCAGATTAATTGAAACATCAATATGATTAAAATCGTCTGAAAATGTCTTTGAATGTTTGATAAACTTTCTTGTACATATTTTAAACACTCTCCCGATCATATTCATTGAAATCAATATATTGTTATTTTAATAGAAATTGATGTGCAATCATCAAAACACGTACATTCAAAGGCGCTTGAAAATTTCAGGCGTACGAAGACATGTTCACCATAAAAATGCAGTTCGTTGTCGATTTTCTATTTGCTAAAACATAAAAGATCAATTCTACAATATGTAGTATTACCATTGATTGCAGTGCATATGTGCAGAATATTTTTATAGTTTCATGTTTGTGTTACGAGCAGTTGTATTGAAAATCAAAAGTGAAACTTATTCATTAGAAATTATGTTTGCTATGTTTTTGTAAACATCAATTCAATTCTTGTTTACATTACGTACCCAAGTAGCACGTTAAGTTGTTGTTGTGTATTTTTCTACAGATTGTGCAATTTATCAAATTAGTTCATATTACTATTGTAGTAACTATTGTGTTATGGAAAAAGCGCAATTTTTCTGTGTTGTGCAACATATCTTTAAGTTCTTCCGACTGGCACCATTAAAGAAGGTGACAAGTGATTATAAATACACTCTCCTACTCAATGCTTGATCGGAGAAATAGGTATAAAGCGAGAGAACCTAGTGTTTGATGGACAGAGAAGATGTTTGGATAGAAGGTATCGGTCGGGTGACGGCCAGGATGTAGACCATGTTCGATGTACGTTCTACTATGTCTGTCTGGCGTTTTAGAGTGTCTAAAACAAGATTTAGAGTGGCGAAATGGTAGCGCGTATGCACGGAATGCATAAGAACGCAGGTTCGAGTCCTGTCTCTGAGCGTATCTTTTTCCAAAAATTCATCTTTTCTGTTAGTTTTTCTTTCATTTGGCTTTTCCAATATATGTTTCCGCTCAGTTATTGCAAAAAACTGAACTTAGTTATGGCGGCTTTGCGTCAAACAACTAAAATTAATAAATCGTGATTTTAAGTGGTTTCAAACGAAAATGCTTCATATATTCGAAACTTTTTACGTTAGACCTATAGCTTCTTCGGCAAAATTTTTGCTCGTTAGAAGTTCTAAAACTTTGTAGAAGACATCGTTTTTCTATCTCTTAAGGGAATAAAGTTGTTGAAATGAACTTTTATCGTAGTAGGCTTTGCACGTTTTTTATTGTGATCGAATCACGAGGAATATTTTTGTGAATGAGTTCTCCAAAGGAACTATGTATATCGGATCAACGGTTTAGCAGCTAGAGAATTTAGTTCACGTTTTTGTCGATTCAAACCACTGTGCAATATAAAGATGTAGTTTATGCACAAAATATTCCTGAAATTGACGTTTTCATACTGAGCACCCTATCTCCGGAACCAGGGGTTTAATCCGAATGAAAATTGGGATATTCTTATGACATCTTAAGAACTTCCAATGACATCTCCAAGAAAAGTGAGTGACATTATTTTCACTTTTTTGGTACATTATTTTCACATTTTTTATGCATATCAGCTTGGATCCAAATGAAATTCCGAAACATTATATGGGACCATAAGACCTTTTATATGAATCTAGGTTTGTGAAAATCGGTTCTGCCATCTCCGAGGAAAGTGAGTTTTCACATTTTTAGTGCACTATTTTCATATTTTTGGTGCATATCACTAGAGATGGACAAAACAGTTCCTTTCAAAGAACCGTTCAGTGATGCAAAGTTCTATTGAAAGAACTAGTTCCCCAGAGCCGTTCGTTCGTTCTTTTCATAGTTGGTTTGTTTGTTCAAAGACTAAATGAGAACTTAGTGTTGTTAGGTTAGGCGAGCAAAAAAAAGGTCCCACGAATTAGAACTGAGATGATGCAGCTTTCTTATTACAGAACTACCATTCTCGAAAAAAGAACTACTCCTCATTCATTCTTTCAAAAGAACAAGTTCTTTTGAACCGTTCGCGAACGAATTGCCCATCTCTACATATCACCCTGTAAATCCGGAGCCGGGAGTTGGATACATATGAAATTGCGAAACTTTGTTCGGAACCATGAGACCTTTAATTTGAATCTAAGTTTGTGAAACTCGGTCCAACTATCTTCGAGGAAATTAAGTGACATTAATTTCACATTTTTGGTGCATATCATTCAAGAATTCCGGAACCTGAACTCGGATCTAAATGATCTTCAGGAACTTTGTATGAGACCATAAGACCTTTCATTTGAATCTAAGTTTTAGAAAATCGGTTAGGCCACCTCTGAGAAATATTATTTTCATTTATTTTGGTGAAAATACCACCCTGTAATTCCCGAACCGGAAGTCGGATCCAAATGAAATTAAGGAACTTTGTATGGGACCATAAGACTTTTCATTTGAATCTAAGTTTGTGAAAATCGGTTTTGCTATCTCCGAGTAAAATGAGTGACATTCTTTTCACATTTTTGGTGCATATCACCCTGGAATTCCGGAAGCAGATGTCGGATCCAAATGATATTCAGGAAATTTTTATGAGACTATGAGACCTTTCATTTGAATCTAAGTTTGTGGAAATCGGTTCAGCCATCTACGAGAAAAGTGAGTGATAATATTTGTCACACTCACAGACATTTGCTCAGCTTGTCGAGTTGAGTCGAATGGTATATGATATTCGGCCATCCGGGCCTCGGTTCAAAAGTCGGTTTTTGCAGTTATTGTATAGCCTTTCTATATTAGAAAGCCAAAAAGATGATTTATAAGCGGCCCTTACACGATCATTAAAAGTGTCACTACTAAGTAATGACACTTCTGCTCAAAAGCGGCCCTTACACGATCATTAAAAGTGTCACTACTAAAAAGTAATGTTACTTTTAATGATCGTGTAAGGTCTACGAGTTAAGTAATGACACGAATAATGATGGAATTCCGGATTTTTCATCATTACCAACATTATTTCTTCTTCTTATTTTTTGTGGAAGCGCTGAATATCTTTAGAACTATACGCGAAAAAATGACAAAGTTTAGATTTAAATTGTTAATATTTCATTAACCTTAACGCTTCAATGGCAAATCACATTTATTTTCAGCTAAACGAATATAAAAATATTGCTATTGCTATTGCTGGAGTAGTTACAAAAACTCATCATTAATAATGAACGTGTAATGCTAAAAAGTAAAATGATGTACAGTAATGACGAGCGTTTGAGAAGAAGTGTCATTATTTAGTAATGACACTTTTAATGATCGTGTAAGGGCCGCTAAACGCTCGTCATTACTGCATTACTGTACATCATTACTTTTTAGCATTACACGTTCATTATTAATTATGAGTATTTGTAACTATTCCAGTACGGGGCTTGTAACCAGAATAACTTTCCCTCAGCAATTAAAGAATATTAGCAATATTCTTTATCTTCGTTTAGCTGAAAATAAATTTTATTTCATTTAGGGGTTAGCCAAATTTTGTGCTAGGGCACATAACCGTTTTTATTAAAAAAAAACGTAAAAAGTAA
This sequence comes from Malaya genurostris, assembly GCF_030247185.1. Classification (NCBI taxonomy): domain Eukaryota; kingdom Metazoa; phylum Arthropoda; class Insecta; order Diptera; family Culicidae; genus Malaya; species Malaya genurostris. The sequence continues at coordinate 87,485,728 of NC_080572.1, read as the reverse complement.
TAAATTTTATTTGCCATTGAAACATTCTGAAGAGAATGTTTACTTCACGGTTGTCAACTAACGATATTCAGCACTTCAAAAAAAAAGAAGAAGAAGAAATAATGTTGGTAATGATGGAAAATCCAGAATTCCATCATTACTCGTGTCATTACTAAACTCGCAGACCTTACACGATCATTAAAAGTATAATTACTTTTTAGTAACGACACTTTTAATGATCGTGTAAGGGCCGCTATAGAGCATATTCAAGGATGTTTTTGCATTTGTTCAAGGTTTTATAATGATTCATGATAAAAAATTTCCAAACAAAATTAATCCTCAAAATGTTTTTGTCTCTTTGGTTTAACCAACACTGAGCTAAATTTTCTTTTTCACATTATATGATATTCTAATGATTTTGCACTATTAGCATGTCCAATAATAGTTACAAGATGTGTTCAACATCATGTCAAATATATGAGATAATCTTATGAAACATAAAACTCTTCTTAACGTTATTTTTACAGGATTTCCATATAACGAATGAAATTCCCAGTCTGAGTCAAATTTATTGGCGCGTCTTATAACCATTACTAGATATCCGCACAACATACATTGGAACAATTTATGAAGCGCACACTCAGAAAAATAGTATGGTAACTGTTACTATATAGAGGGCCAACTTGACAATGAGCGTATAGTGGTTTTCAGCCGACTATGAAATCAGATGATTTCAACAATAGTCAAGTTCATGTTTACTATGAATGGTATCGGCTCTAGAATAGTAATATTGAACAGTGTATTGTATGAATAACTAATACGATTGAGATGGTTAGCCTAACCATGACCGAATATTTTTTTTACATTGTAGTTTTTGCTATAACCAGAGTCATGGTATTTTTGACATTTCACTTCTAGTTATTTTGAAACTAAAAGCAGTGGTTGATTCAACAATGCTGAAGATCAGCAAAACATGAGCTAATGTTTAAAAGTTTTATGAATTTAAATTCTAAAATAAGAACAACAAAATAATTTCATTAAACTCTATTTTATTTTCGCATCAAATCAAATGATAATATACCTGGTGAAATATTGCTTAGCATTGCTTGATAGCATCAGTTGATCCAAGGCTCTGTCCGATGGAGTTTTTCCTGAAGCAGGAATTGGCAGCAGGAAAGAAATTATTAGCCAAGTCCAGATGCAAACCTCGATGCCCACCTGCGATTTTCCGTCGGATTCGAGCGAATTGAATCCGGGAATCAAATGATAATCTTCCTTTTCATCAATCGCTTGATGTTGTTTCTACAGCGACCGATAATGAATAATAAACCGTATACGAGATGTTGATTTCACTGGAAAACATAACCGTTGCCGGAAATTTGTTGAAAAATTAAATTTCAACGACGGAAACTAGTAAGGCTACAAACTTTACTTACCTGTAAGACCTACCAAAGTACACAGTCACAATATAGAATATTTTGTTCAAATCCATCACTGATGTGTTACCCATGTTCGAAATTTTCTGCTAAATTGTAACTGTATGTGACAATAACAGTACACCCGTTCATTGACAATTTGTATAGTCAGCACAAATGTAATACATAGTAGGTTGAAAAACACTATACGATAATGTGCTTCCTACATAAATTCTGTTGATATGGACTACATGAATAGTGTTTTCAAACTTCATAATCGTCTTTTAAACCATGTATCTATTTATGGTAACATTATTATATTGTGAACATATTTACATGGTAGCGATAACTATTTAGCTCCTCATATATCAAGGCTCGAGAGCAATTTCACCTTACTAGAAATTGTGATTTTAACTATTTGTTCTTATATTTGAGATGACTACCATTGTCAGGATGACTATGCCAGAAAAGTCATTAATACAAATAGTTTAGTCAAGTCGTAGTCTTTGTTGTCTAGTAATTTATACAATACAGATGGTGAATAGTCATATATCATGATTGTTGCAACTATTTAAGCATATAGTTGAAATGACGGTGGAAAACAGGCTACGGTTACTATGGTATTTTGCTCAGTGCATATTTTATTCACTTCGAATTTATTAAGATATGTTCATATATACCATATGACTAGCTTTAAAAAAATTATTTATATATTTATATATATATATATATATATATATATATATATATATATATATATATATATATATATATATATATATATATATATATATATATATATATATATATATATATATATATATATATATATATATATATATATATATATATATATATATATATATATATATATATATATATATATAGAACTTTTAATGGAGGTCATACGAATAGCGGATAATTGCCAACTACTACTTTTCTTTGAGGATTCAAGCTTTACTAGTATTCCATTCGGTAAGGGAGCACCTCATGATATTTGCGAAAGAGAAGTGAGATCCCGAGACTGGAAATAAAAAAATGAATCTTACTAGACAGATAGAGTAATGAAATGTACCGGATATATATTTCATGGTCCATTAACGCATATCCATGAACGAAGTTGGATGAGCTGTCTTGTCAGCGATTTAAAATTACAATGATATGCGGAACTTCCTAAAAAAAGTGTCTGGAGCAGTTGATGAATATCGAGGAAACAACTATTCACGACTTTCATCGGATTTCCATATAAATTATATGGGATATTTTTATAACTTTCATTATGATAACGTCCATTTAGATTTGACGTACACATTGAATAAAGATTATAAGTTTTCATATAACTTCTATGAATTATATTCTGCATATGATTCATATGACAAACCTAATGAATATAAATAAGATTTTCATTTCAGTGAAAGACATCATATTAACAAGATATCCAGCTCTCACATTTCCCGAACAAATCATTGGCAACATCCTTTCTTGCGAGCATGGTGCCCTCAGGTGAGTCCGCATTGAATCTCTTGCACATAAGTAGAGGAGAGAAATGTCAAACTCGTGCGCGCCAAAATAGCAGCACTGTGCACCCATACAATTGACATGATATGTTGAATGTGATGCCGTGCGTTGGCGTTGCTGAACTGAAGATTGATTTCGCTCCAAGCTGACAGGGTCTGGTTTAACCGAATTTGACATTTCTCTTCCCTACTTCTTTGTAGGAGATTCGATGCGGACTTGCCTGAGGGCGCCATGGTCGCAAAAAAGGATGTTACCAATGGTTTGTTCGGAAAATGTAAGAGCTTGATAGCTTGTTAATATGATGTTTGGTTAAACTTAACCAGACCCTGTTAGCTTGTAGCGAAATCAATCTTCAGTTCAGCAACGCCATCGAACGGCATCACATTCAACATGTCATGTCAATTGTATGGGTGTGCAGTGCTGCTATTTTAGCGCGCACGAATTTGACATTTTCTCCTTTACTTTTATGTACGAGATTCGATGCGGACTCGCCTGAGGGCGCCATGGTCGCAAAAAAGCATGTTACCAATTGTTTGTTCGAAAAATGTGAGAGCTGGATATCTTGTTATTATGATGATTGGTTAAACCAGACCCTGTCAGCTTGGAGCGAAATCAATCTTCAGTTCAGCAACGCCATCGCACGGTGTCACATTCAACATATCATGTCAATTGTATGGGTGCGCAGTGCTGCTATTTTGACACGCACGAATTTGACATTTATCTCCCCTACTTCTGTGTACGAGATTCGATGCGGACTCGCTTGAGGGCGCCATGCTCGCAAAAAATGTTGTTGCCATGATTTGTTCGGGAAATGTGAGAGCTGGATATCTTGTTAATATGATATCTTTGGTTAAACCTAATTTAATTTTGATTAAGTACAATACATTTAGACTATTCTTCTCTTTTCGAATGGATTGAAATATTAAGTCAATGTAACAATAAGTAGCAAACTATGTACAATTTCCATTTGATGAGAAGTTGAATACAAAAATTCGAGAGGGGTAAATCAAAATTTCCAAACTGAAATTTTTCACAAATGATTTTCAGACAAAAAAAATCATCGATCAGAAAACTTACTGCAGAAAAAGTTCAATACTGTTTTTTTACAACGCGATTCTCACATGGCAAAAAAAATCAGTTGTGAAAAGTTCACTAGCGAGCATTCTCCTCGATGATATTCAAGAAAAAAGTTCGCACATTCAATATATCTGATATATCAGATATATTGAGGAGAAGATTTTTGCGAAATGAATTTTCATAGCCGTTATAGTGTTTGCATTAAAAATGGACTTTCAGGGTTGTTACGAAAAATTTCAAAATCAAAACGCGCGAAATCCGCGCGAAGTCGAACAATAAAACGCGCGAAGTTGAAAACTAAATCGCGCGATATTCGAGTGAAGCGTTAGACAACTATTTAACTATTTGGGTACACAACCCTGCTATTTTGGCGCGCACGAATTTGACATTTTTCTCCCCTACTTCTATGTATAGGATTCGATGAGGGCTCGTCTGGGGGCGACATGCTCGCAAAAAAGGATGTTGCCAATGATTTGTTCGGGAAATGTGAGAGCTGGATATCTTGTTAATATGATGTCTTTGGTTATATCTAACATAGGGAATCCGAAGAAAAAAATAAGAAAACTACGACGTCGAAAGTCGAATTGTAACAATTAAAAGCTCTATGTGCTCTTTAAAATTTAACTTTGTTTCCAGAACACCCAGGTCCTTAACAGACGATGCGTGTTACATACAGAATACAGATTTTTTGCTACAAAAAGAGACGACGGAGCATTTAGTGGCATTTTAACCATTTTGAAATATGAAATACGAAAGTCATCAGCGAACGATAGTTGCATACACTTGATCGAAAAATTAAGATCGTTGAGCTACAATAAAATTATGAAAGGTCCAAGATGACTTCCTTGAGGAACTCCAGATGTAACAGCACTTGGTGAGGTTGTACAGGCTCCTTTTTTCACTATCATTTCATTACCAGTTAGATATGATCGAAGCCAATTAAAAAATGATCCATTTAATCCCAGTCTACTTAACTTGGAGATCGTTATGTGATGATTGATTTCGTCGAACGCAAAGCTTTGGAATGGATCCAAGCTGAGTCTCTGATATGTAGTCAGAGCAACTATGTGTTATAAAATCCAGAACTATAATTTCAAACAGTTTCGATACAGCGCACAAAGCAACAATATTATTGAAGTTACCATATTATTGAAGAATCGCATTCCATTTATTACGTTCTTTGCATTATTGAATGTATGATCACTGAGACGATATCTTCCACCTGACATCAATATCCTTGAGTGCAAAATGTTGAAATAGCAACTTGTATCACTCGAGATCGAAAAGCATAAAATCGAAATTTTGTCCACTGTAGAAAACGTTGGCTAGAACCGCCTTCTAGTAAATTTTAGTTTTATCAAGGGAAAATTCGGCCATCGCGACCAATTGCTGAAACGTTCGCCCATCTTTAATTTTTTATGGTTTCATAAAAATCACAAGTTTCAAAAATTTGCAAAGAATTTTGTGGAATGATGTTTTTTGAAATTCGCGCGAAATCCGCGCCATAGCATCAAAATCTTAGCAGAAACCGCGCCAAATCCGCGAAATCCGCGCGACCGTAACAACCCTGGACTTTATTTCGGATGGTGATAAAAATAAGGCTAAAACAGATAATTGCTTTTGATAAATTTCTCATGGAAGCTAATTATTTAAGCTAACTTGCAAAAAAAAAATTCTACGTTCTTGCGAGCGGCTTTCCGGTTGTTAACCGGAACATTCGCCATGGAGGACAAAAACATGCAGGTAGGCATGTTTTTGAGTTTTTTCTTCGTTGATGAATTCCTCCTCAGTTTTCACAACAAAGCTGGGGGACGTTGGGTGGGTTTGCCGAACTGGGTACCATATCGATATTCAGTCGCTTCATTTATTCCAACGAATAAATTGGGCCGACACCAGATCCGGCCAGAAAACCACTCCTTCGCCCTTATAGTATTTATAGATGAACGACACAATTTCCGGCATTGCGTACTATAAATTTCCCCGTTCACGACCAACTCGGAGCGAAAGAAGAGCAGCTTTGACATCCCTTTCTCGCTGATTGTCAGTCACAGCGAACTTGGTGTGTAGAATGCACTACGCCTCGGAGCTCACTTCCTCCGTGGGGGAAGTAAAATACGAAGTGGCCTGCCAGTCGTTGCCATCCAGAGTAAGCGAGCTACCGCTACGTCGATACCTGCAGTTCCGAAATCAATAGACGCGACTTCCGGTTCATGCAATGTATGTTCATGTTCGCTAAGTACTTTTTCACTGTTTTACCGGTTGCATCAACCTCCCGGCCAAGCACACGCAACAATATAGCCTCGGTCTTCCTCTTTAATTTCCGGTTTAATCCTAGGACAAGACCTGACAATTGTTAATCCACTTTTAGGACCAATTTCGGACCAGCTCGTGATTGGTTGAAATTGACATAAGCAAGTACAAGTTGTTGAAATCAAGATTACTGCAGGGTGGTAGAAAAAGTGTTGTCAGTATCGTCGGTAACAATGTAGCATGATATTGGATATTTTATTTTTCGGGTCATCTTTTCAAAATTATTAATTTCAATAGGATTTAAGTTCAAATTGTTTTTAAATCCTGTCAATGCGGACAGTATACGAGTACATTTAACAATCACTGGATGATACAAAGACAAAGCATGAAATCACGAAGTGTGATATGGATGAGAATATTGATTATGTTGGTTGAGAATAGCACCGAATCTTCGGATACTTCTGTATGTTATTATTTTTCTCAAATAGAATATGTTGAATACTTTAGTTAATAAAGCTGCAAAAATTAATTACCCAAAATTGAGTGTTTTAGAAAAATTTTATTAAACTGTTTCAACTAAACGTTTTCTTCAAAACAAACATCTGATCAAAATGAATCCAGAGCTATATTTTTGACCGATATAACATTTGTCTAAGTGTTTTCAAATGATAAATAATTGCATGTTATAAGGGGAGAAAGTTTTAAGAATGAATAATTATCTCTACTGGCAACAGTGATCGCGAGGCATTTATTATTTACAGCAGGGAGCAAACGGAATAAGAAGAGAAATATTTTTCTGGATAAAGAAGCCAGTTGTCTGGTCCTGTCCTAGGTTTAATCTAGGACAAGACCTGACAACTGGCTTCTTATTCTTACTTCCGAATCATCCTTCTCGTTATTTTCGCCCTGTGGAATAAATACCAACGTATCGGCTACAGTGTAACCATATTTACAGATTTTTTAATAACTATGCTAGGAAAAAAATATTACATTTAAATTTTTAGAGGCCCTTATTACCGGTGTCACTACACGGTGAAAACCAAGTGAAGTGATTGTGACCCTTATTATCGGTATAACTTCACGGTGAAAATCGAGTGAAGAGAATTTAGGTCCTTATTACGGAAGCCGCTTCAGAGACAAAAGTAATTACTTGGATGAACTTGATGTCATTATGAACATCACGCCACCAACATTTTGTCGAAAAAAATAGTTTTTTCCACTACACTGATCACTTCACTATGCGTGATACTGGTAATAGGTAAAATCAAGTGAAGTGACATGTAAGTGAAGTGAATGTGAAAGTGGAAGTGAGAACGGTAATAAGGGCCAGACTTTAGGTTTTTGATTTGTAATAAACATGAAAAATGTTTTGGTGAATGCATTTCTTTATTATATATTAATGCTTAAAAACAAATAATTGAGCTTTGATGACAAAACACGAAATATCTCATGTTGAACGCAAAATCGAATCCATTGTTGACGTATTACCGGATCTTTTGGAAACCGGAAAAAGTCAGGTTTGGGTAGAAATGCTTAGTGCGACCACAGTGTGGAACACAACAGTTCATTCTTCTCGTAAAACTAAACACACTTTCGAGTTTACACTAATTTAACAAATCTTTTTTGGTTACACTTTAATTCACTAAAAAGAAAAACGGCTTGATGCCTATTTTAATTACACAGTGCAGCCACTATAAACATTTATTACCAATGAGATTGAAAATAAGTGAAACATTCTCCGAAAATTTTCATTTTCATTGGTGAGCTAAAATTATATATATTAATAAATTTGTTTTCTAAATTTCTTTATACTTGGTATCATTGCTCGCGTACCCTGCAAAAGTTTTTTCTTTTCACAATGTGCAGGTAGCAACATCAAAATCAGCCAATCAGAAACTGGTTCATTTTGGAACAAAAGCAGCCCCCCCAGATGTCAGGTCTTGTCTTAGGGTTTAATCTAAATAGCGCTTTGTAATCAACCAGCAGCAGCCCGCATACGCATGGCTGCCAGATGTCTGACTAAACGCTGCCAGCTGGAAAAATATGGCTGGCAGACATTCTGGTGACCGACTGCCTCACCGCTACCAGATATACAACTCAAACGATACAACCGTATCCACCACGATTTTTCCACATTGAAATCTTTTAGACATTTTTGACATTTTTAGCGAAGGTGAAAACGCTCGGCTAACTTAGATACAGGCGACTTTGTTTTGTCAAATTGGATTTGACAACCGACACTGTATCAATTTTGGTAGCCGTCTGGTGGTCATAGCTACCCAGGTAGCCAAAGCGCTATGCGGAAGCCTTTCGTCGCTACACTCAGAAAAATATTACAGTAACCGCAACCTGTTCCTCAGGGTCATTTCAAGTATGCACTCAAATAATAGTAACGACTATGATATCAGATTATTCACCATCCGTATTGTAATAAGCACTAGAACAAAAAATCTACTAATTGACTATACTATTTGTCTTTATGACTTTTCTGGCTTGGTAATTCTAACAATCATTAAAATAAGAACGAAAAAGTTCCAACGACAATTACTAGTAAGGTGAAATTGAACTTTCGGTCACCATAAAGTTGAGAAGTGATATAGTTATGACTACCATGTGAGTAAGTTCTTCTTCAGAATATAATAATGTTACCATGAATAAACATATAGTTGGATAGAGATTGTCAAGTTTGAAAGCACTATACATAATGTTCATATCAACTTAATTTATGTAGAAAGAGCATCGTCGTATGGTGTTTTTGAACCGACTATGTATTTTCTTAGTGCGACTATACAAATTGTCAATCAACGCGTCTGCTTTTTTAGTGTCATATAAAGTTTCATTACAGCGGCAGATTTCATATTCCAACGAGGAAATTACGATATATTGTATTAGTGTTTAATTTTGTAATAAGGCGCAGTTGTACTTCAGCATTGGTATTGCAGGTGAGTAAATTTCATAAGAAATAATGATAAAGGAAAAAATGCTACAAATTGTTCGAAAACATGGAGAACTCGATTCGGAGCATCGTAAACATGAATATCTCTAGCGGATATGCTGAAAAATTTGCTGAGTTATCCGTTAAGTTTCTGTGTAAATACTTCTATTTGTAATTTTTATATAACATTTTTTCTACACTTTTGTAGGAACAGTATTATTCCCCAAGAAAGTCGCTGGTAAAAAACCCGAACGATTTCATGAAAGAAACATTAAAACAACGAGTTGATGATTTTGAATGCCTACAAGCGTTCAAAAAACAAGCTCTTGCGCTAACTAGTGAAGGTAAATTTATCATCATAGAAAAGTTGAAGTAACGAATATTCAAAATCAAAATTAATTGCTAGAAGTCGCTCGTTTCATTGTTGAAAGAAATGGTTCAGAATCAGCAATACTATAAATAAATTTATAAAATGTTACAGATAATGTTCATGTATAATGTTAAATCAGTGATAAATATATGAGAGAAATGAAGTAGGTTTTAATGTATTCTTGTTATTTTTACATCGAAATTTCAATAAATATAACTTTTGAACATTTTTGCATGTTCGAATGATCTTCACCATTGTCAAATTAACTAGATTTCCGTGTTTCGAAAGAACCAGAAGTGAAATGTCAAAAATACCATGGCACTAGTTAAAACAATAAGCAAAATGTAAAAATAAGATGCTTTCACGGTTATGCTTATCATTCCAATTGTAGTAGTTATTCATACCATATACAGTTCAATATTACTATTCTAGAGCCAAAACCATTCATAGTAAAAGTGAGCTCGCATACTGTTAACATCATCTGATTTTATTGTGTGCTGAAAACCACTATACTTGTATGGTTTAACCGACGACACGACCAGAGACTCCGAAGGAAAATCGAAATAAAAAGTGTTCCTGAGCGATTTACCGCCAGTTACCACAAATATAGTGACCCCTTGGTAATGATAAAAATAATCTTCTTGGACAACACTGTTCAAGTTGCTACGAATTAGTTACTAAGGAGCCCCAGAAAAAATAAACAAAGTATTGGAGAAAGTTATAGAACAAATCTATAAATTTTAATTTTCTGCACTCTGCTCTGTCGGAATCTTCTATTTTTACAATTTCGAATTGTAAAAATGGAAGATTCCGACAAGCTGTGAATCAGTGAAAGCTATAATAAAGGTGAGTGCTTAAATTTCATTTGTGTGTTATATGAGGATTGAATCTACGAATTCTTTGGTATTTAAACATATCGTCATAACATCCCAAACATCTTTCATTTTTTTTCATTTAGCTAATACGGATTTCTATGCTTTGTATTTCGCCGTCTTTTCGAAAATGTTCCTGGAGCCAGCAAGTACAGCAGCATCGCCAAGAGTTTCCCCTCGGAGGCGTTCAATGTAATGCAACACCAACCGAACATATCTCTGCGCTATCTTTCGGATCTCACATTCCCATTCCATAAAATAATTTGATAAATAGTTTTGAAATCGTGTTTTCTATGAATTTTGTATCTTTTCAATACCCTTAGACCCAAACTGTCGCGTCAGAATTTCGCTAACATGCCGGCAACGTAAGTCAGCCAGCATGAACAAAATATGAAAGAAAAACATTTACCTGGAATATTTTTTAACTTTTGTGGACAGAAATGAAAAAAAAATCATTCCAGTCGTTTTTCATTAAAATGTTGGTTTCTTCCCACCATTTTTATAAAATAAGAAAGGTGTTCGTAAGACATGTCCATAAAATTTCAAACAAAATCATGGATAAATTAAAAAAACTGAATTTCTCGAAGACACAGTATTTAAACAACATTTGAAGATGATCTTAAAAAATGTACATGTATATTTTCACCAGTATATCCTTGCTACCCATTTCTGCTTTAGTTATCTTCCTTTATCTGTAGTCAGAGACTTTCGATGATTTCAAGATCATTTTGTTCATTTTAATATTTCATCATTCATCGTTAGCAGCATAAAACTATTGTTTTGTGTGCCAAATCCCGTAGAGTATATCATCTACACACACAGTACCAATCGGACAATTTTTGCCCACGAAGGGTGATTTTGCATGTAAATAGTGCATCGTTTTTTTCCTCATATTATCTTCGATAATTTATTACAAAAAATCCACTTGCTTGCTGGAGCACTTGCAAATTACCGCGAGAAGACGATCTTCCAGCCGGTCGGTAAAACCAATTTTATTTTTCTGAGATTTCCCATACGATTCGGGATTGGTTTTGTTTACATTCTTCATGGCTTTAATATATAGTAACCAAGGTTATAGTAACTGTTGTTTAAAATCAACAATTTTTCAACTTGTGTTGCCAGTTTAAAAAAAATTTAAGTGATTTCATTTTGACATTACCAGTTACTGAGGGGTAGTTAAATTTGCGATACAGTTTTGATAGGCGAGTGGCAGGTCGTGTCGTCGGTTTAACTAACCTCTCATATGGTAGCTGTTACCACCTTATTTTTCTGAGTGTATAATCTCTGTTTGGAATGTGGAAAAAAATATTGTTCATATTGACCACTGTACGTGCATCGAAAATATCCCTGATTATTTCTCGATTGCGGTTCAGTTGTGAATTAATTCAATAGAAATTTTTTACTGATGAAAATATAATAATATCGAATCACTTCGGTGTCGAACTGATCGACTCTTCTCACTTTCGATTATTTCCTTAACGAAAAATCGTCATCGCTGACACAAAAAATCACTCGTGAACTTTGAGGTTCAGTTTTGTGGATGGTATAAATAAAATCTTGCACGAAAATTCGAAAAGGAAAAATCAAAATTTCGAAACTGAAATTTTTCACAAAATGATTTTCAGACAAAAAAATCATCGACCAGAAAACTTATTGCAGAAAAAGTTCAATACTGATTTTTTTATAAAGCGAAACGGATTTCACATGCTGAAACCGATAATGAAAAGAATTTTTTCATGATTTTCAGATTATTCATCGGATGAAAAATTGTTGCTGAGGCCAGAATTAGTCCACATAGACAAACCCTTGCGCATCTCCTACGCATTGTCCGGTAATTAAAACATTGAAATGTTTACTTGTTTGACTAAGACCAAAGACATCATATTAACAAGATATCCAGCTCTCACATTTCCCGAACAAATCATTGGTAACATCCTTTTTGCGTGCATGGTGCCCTCAGGCGAGTCCGCATCGAATCTCGTACATAGAAGTAGGGGAGAGAAATGTCAAATTCGTGCGCGCCAAAACAGCAGCACTGCGCACTCATACAATAGACATGATATGTTGAATGTGATGCCGTGCGATGGCGTTGCTGAACTGAAGATTGAGATCGCTCCAAGCTGACAGGGTCTGCTAAGACGTACGTCAATATCGTTTAAGCAGCGAAGTATATCCATATGATATTCTATGATTTTGGTAAGGAAGTTGATACCGACATAAAAGCGCATCGTGGAACAAGTGGTTATGCGAATGATAGTTCAATCTGGTGATGTTATACCAGTAACGGTTGTCCATTAAAAATACAGAACGTGAAAGATTAAACGTATGAAAGGGTACTCCCGGCAGCCGACAGTCCGGAGTTTTACGAATTTAGGGAAATAGACGTTTCAAACAGTACATAATGACTATCGCACTTAGAAAAGTTCTTTGGGACCGTAAGTTATTTGAGCCCGAGTTTTATTTCAATCGGTTTAGCCATCTCGGGGAAAAGTAAGCGCATGTTTATTTCATTTTTGTTTGTTTGCACATTGCACTCTGTAGTAACAGTATAATAAAAATATCATGGGATGAGGTGGAATCCTTTTGTTTGCATTTAAAACATATGTTTAATATAAAACAAAAGCGCATCGAAATCTGATGACACCATATAAACATCATTATAGCTTTGAATCGATATCGGCTTTCAACAAAAACTGACCAGCAAGAGAAAAGTGGTCTGATCCGAAATACATGTTCGGAATCGTGTAGATTTCTTTAGCTTGTTGCACCGTCGGCAGCGAGTACAATGCTACTAACTTCAAATTACTATCTACTGGCGATTTTTCACCAACATTGAAAAGCTTTGTGTAGAACAGATAATCGACAGTAATCCATTTGCCCTGGAATGTGGACGTTTCCGTGTGGGCTTCCGTCATGCCATGTTTGTATGCGGAACAAAATCGAAAGCAATGCTTCAGGTTTCCTTGACTGAAGTTCTTACACGTCTGAAGATTGTATTCTGGACTTAAAGGAGGTGTAGTAGATGCATCGTTGGAATTATACAGCTGAAAAAATAGTACGTAATTTGATTGAACGAATCATAGGAAAAATCTAAAACACACCCTAGTATGGCGTTTGCATTCTTCGTCCACTCGATCAAGTAAACACTCATGCTGGCAACTATCAGTAATGCCAAGTAGGGAAGGAATCAGCTCTTTTCCGCACGGAGAACCGTACATGTTCGGCTCAAGCGTATTAGTCGTTAGATTTTCGTACTGTAAGAAACCCGAAGTCAACAGTACATAGGGGGCAGTGTACGGCAGGAGATTAAAATCTCCACAAACGATGGTTGGTAAGTATTTCGGTGTTCCATTGGCGTAACGTCCCGTAAAAGCTAAACGATCCAACTCTGCTAGCAATATTTGAATCTGCGCCAGTCGGATATCTTGTCGTCGTGGATTGTACAGAAGATGCGTCGTGGCAACAACCAATCGTTGATGAGGATTCGATTTCACCGACAGTTTTGCAATAATTGCAACATTTTCGCGATCCAAGCGCTGTAATGACAATTGTTAATTGAAAAATAATATGTTCCACCGAACATGAATACCTTTACATGAGGCTGGTAATACTCCACGCCCTGATGATCAATCAAATTAAATAAATCTCGTCGAAAATAAATAGCGCATCCATCGGTTTTATAACCGGTACGTTTTTTGTAAATCATATCATAGTCGAAATTATTCAACCCACTACTGAGCTGTTCTTTGTGGTCCTCTTGGAGCTCTTGCAAGCAAAGAATATCGGGCTTGACAAGGTTTATTTCCGCTATTAGTCTGTCATATCTGTGAGGCCAGGCTAACGCCGCATGTTCATGCTTATCGTATAAGTTTGCATGAAAATCTAGCAAATCCTGAGCTAATATGTTGTAACTCATAACCGTGAAAGCAACGTCATCTGTATTACGGCGAACCGAAGAAACATTGCACCATTTTCGGCATTTTTCCGACATAGCCTTTTGTTTGGAGTATCGATGAATGATTTCATCGGCACCAGTGTTGGACGTCTTACCTGAGCGGGACATACGTTTCAAGGCTCTGAAAAAGTAACTGACTGCCGCTCGATCATTCAAAGGAGCTAGAAACGTTTCTAGTAGATACAGCGAGAGTGAATTACGAATGAGTTTCATCAAACTGCAAAATAGCAAGAAACTCTTGATCAAATATTCAGGTCAGCGAGATAGGCCATTACTGGCCTTTGCCAGTAACAACATTATTAGGGAAAAAAGTTTTAATCTGAGCCAGATAATTGTATATGAAATTTCATGTAAATGTTAAATGTTACTATTCTTGTGTCGAAGTTTTGTGTATTTACCAAACGAGAAAATTTCTAGCTCCTGCACAAACACTAAACGTCAATTTATTAATATATATATTTTTAGAAACAAAAATAAATCACATAACAAACAGCTGAGGGATGTTGTGCGATTTTATCTTTTGTTTTGGGTTCTGTTTTGTTGACAAAGTACACACGCTCAGCAAAAAGTATTCAATTTGAATCCATAGCGGACCTTACACGATCATTAAGAGTGTCATTACTAAAATATAATATCATTTTAATGAACGTGTACGGTGCAGTAATGACGAGATTTCTATGCTAATTTGAAATATCATTACTTAAAGCAAATTCAGCAGCTGCAGGATTGATATGGGCGGTCTATCATATAACTGAAACTGAAACAAACGTATCCCCAACAGTCCGCTCTAATTTTTTTTATTCGACCAGTTCTTCTGCCAAATTTAAAACTGGTCTACGATGCCGCTCAATTTTTTGTAGATTTGAAACACGGGTAAAACACTACTGGGACTGCCAGTTGTTCTTGTTATAAAATTAAGATTTAAATTTTGTAACTGACATAAATTATGCATCTAGAACTAGACCACTACTGAATATGCCCTAAGGGCAGTAATGCTGAATTCTCCATACAAATTTGGAATGTTATTAGTAATCATTAAAATTGACATTATTGATTCCCTTAGAGCAAATTCAACAGCTAGAAGTTTTACATGGAAGATCTATAATATAATTGAAACTGGAACAAACGTATCACCAGCAATTCGTTCTAGTTTTATTTATTCGAACAGTTCTTCTGTCACATTTAAAACTGGCATACGATGGCGTTCTATTTTTTATATAAATCTGTCAACCCGGCAACGCTGATTGCAGTAGTATTTTAGAAAAATGTATTCGAACACCCCTCGATCGAATGTTTGTTATTGTCCTTATAAGCGGCCCTTACACGAGCACTATTAATGTCATTTTTAATTATTACTAAAGTAATGATACTTCAAATTTGTATAGCAGCCCTTAGACGAGTAATTAAAAATGTCATCACTAAAAAATAATATCATTTTAATGAACGTGTAATCGGCGACACGACCAGGCACTCCGAAGAAAAATCAGCATTAAAACTGTTCGCTAACGATTTACCGCCAGTTACCACAAATCTAGCGACCCCTTGTAAAAGATAAAAATAATCTTCTCGAGCAACACTGTTTAAGTTGCTGTGGACTAAAATTACCAAGGACGCACAAAACAAATAAACATGTTTTGAAAGCGGTGGAATAGTTTTATAAGTGTTAAAGTTTTTTCCAAATTAGGCAGAAATGCATTTAAATCAACTCCATTTTCGGAATTTAATCGACTAAACTATATGTATAAGCACTCAGAATCCGAAGTAATCGAATAGGGAGATACAGAATTGTTGTCGTGATCTTACTCATTTTTGAGTAACTATTTTTAAGCGTGTTACTTTTTTGTGGTGATACTTTTGATGATCGTGTAAGGGCCACAATAAGAGTACATTAATCCTTATTTAGCTTCTATTACCGTGTTGATTGAGCGCTTTTCTATACATATTTTTTAAATAATACTCTAGTGAACCTTTCAGCATAAGGAATGAAATTTTATTCTAATATTATTATATCCGGAATTTATCTGAATGCTGATATTTTGGATGGAGTTTATCAGTTTTGAAAATATTTGTCGATGTTGTTTAAGCAACACCGAGGATTTTTCTTCAATCTTCGAAATCTACAACGATTATTATATGCCAAAAGTAATCAATGTTTGCACAGGATTATCGGTATGTAATATCCTAAATAGATAACTACATATGAGTAAAGTCAACTTTTCAGATTCACCAAAATGATGGACTACCCGGCGTGGTATGTCAGTCATGTCTGCTGAAACTAGTCACTGCTTATGAAACCCGACGCCTTTTCATTCGATCAAATAATCATTTGAAAGAGCAACTGAATCATTTGAAGCTATCTGAACAGGAGATATTGATAGAACTCAGTACTACTGCTGAGAAATGCATAGCAGCTTCTGCAGACAATGCCGAACTATTACCATCGGTTGAGAATATACTTGACGAAGCACCAATAACAACCTGGGATAACGAAATAAATTTGCACATTGAGCAACTGCAGGATGGTACCAACGAATTGGCGGCGAATGTTGAGGATTGTTTAGATGAGTTAATAATTGAAAAATACGAAAATTTAGAAAAGAATGGTTACAACTTTCCGGTGGTCGAATCAACAGTTGAGGATGTTAAAAATGATCAAGAATCACTTGATTTTCCCATGAAAGTTGAAAGCAGTTCCCTATTTGTAAACGAAGAAGAGCAATGTTCGGAAACAGATTTTCCATCTTACTCAGATGGAAATGAAGATGCAAAAGAAGTTGATTGCAAGGAGGAAGCGACTTCTGCTGAAACCAACGTGAAGGATGTCCCGCAAAACTGTTCTATTTGCGGCAAAACCTATCGAAATGGACGTCTTTTACAGAGACATATTCAATATCACAATACTAACAAGAGTGATTGTCCCATATGTTCCAGAAGTTTTACACATACTAGTAACCTAAAACGGCACCTGCAGTCCCACAAACCGCCCGTGGAAGGATTTACTTGTTCAATATGTTCACGAAATTTCGAAAAAGGAGCTCAACTGTACGATCATTTGAAGCTACACAAACCGGCTCTTGATGAGTCAACCTCCTATACAATGCATTGTGATAGTTGCGGAATGGAAACAACTTCGTTTGCTGGTTTTGTAGCACATATGGCCGAAGAACATGGTGTACCGAAAGAGAAGGTGAAAGCCTTCCAATGTCATCTTTGTACCCTACGTTTTGTTTCTAAACAAGGCATGGTTAGGCATATTCAGAGTGTCCATGAAAACATAAAACCAGTACAGAAGTGCTCCTCGAAAAAATTTCTCTGCACCGAATGCGGCAAATGTTTTCAGCGAATGCGTCACTTAGAAGCGCACACCAACTCGCACAATGGCCTAAAGCCGTATGTTTGCGATTGTGGTCTATCGTTTGCCCAACAATCGGGACTGAATCTTCACATCCGGTCGAAGCATGAAAATCGCAGGTCATATCAGTGTAAAATCTGCAACAAATCTTTTGCTCAATCCACACATTTGAAACATCATGAGTTGATTCACAGTAATCGTAAGGAACACGAATGCACGGTTTGCAAACATCGTTTTCGAGTGAAGAGTAATCTTGTGGCTCACATGCGGATCCACCGGAAACGGCCGTACTGCTGCAGTGATTGTGGTCGAGAGTTTATGCAGGGTTCAAAACTAGAACAGCACATGCTAACAGAACATGAAGCAGGTTAGCACGTCTGAACAAGTGCAACGTTCAGAACGATTTGATGCCAAAGATATACCGAAAAAATCGGGTTTAATTTATATACTTTTAGGTGTGCAAGATAAAGCTAAATTTGAACAAAAGTAAACATTATTCGATTAAATATTTCCTGATAGTAAACTAACAAAAGCGTAATTCATTTTTTTACGTTTCGTCTTCCACTTATGACGTTAGCAGTTTATCTACTTTTACCGCGACTTAGCCGTTCAACCTAAACTCAGCAGACATAAAGTTATTGCTATTTGCAATCACTTTGAATGTTTGCACAGAAGTATAATGTCCAAACTAACGTCCCACTAAGTAATGTTACACACATTCTTTTTGTAAACAATTCATGCTTCCATCTACTGTGCGAACATCCTCGTCATGAATAAAGTGGATAAAGTGGGTTAAAATGAATACACATGCTCGTGCAGCTTCGGCTCCGTTCGCACCGGCATGTACGAACAAGTCCGAATAGTAGAGCGACTATCGACTGATAGACTCTTGACGGCCGGACCGTGTCAACGTTCCGGTAAAGAAAGTACTGAACTAATGTAGACGGAAGAAGGCGGACCGTCTGAATCGTACATTATGTATGATTCAGGTGGTCCGTCTCAACGTCTCAACACCTTCCTGAGTCCTTCTTCTTCTGGTTGGCGTCACCTCACTTGAGATGACGCCGATTTGCTCGCACAGCAACTTAGGCTTTATTGTCAGTTAATTTTCGTTTATAGTCTAATGAACTTTCTTTTCACAGGACTACAAGTGAAAATCTCGCTGTGTGGCTACGTCGCGTACGGAAAAATCCTTGCGAAATACTCGAATTTTCTCCGGACTAACACGCTACAATGTACTATTTTTCGAAATTCGCTAAAATTCCATTGGCGTGAGATAGCAACTTGTGAGCGCCACGTGGACCAGTGATATCTCGCTTGAAAAATAGCCAAATCATACATCATCAAGTTCAAATTGCATTTATTTTCAAAACTCAGTTAAATGAATCAGTTATTCCCGGCTGAGTAGGGGTGGGGTAGTAAAAATTACTAGCCGCATGATCCTTGAAGTATTCTCCCCCACACTCCTCATACGTCGCCTTAGTGATCAAAGCCTGCTTGAAGCCGTCGCTCATAGCAAAACGACTAGCCCCTTTCCACCCATCTAGAACGGGATCAGCAGCAACCTTCAGATTAAACGTAGAGCGAAACGGTAACATCTGCATTAGCTCTCTTGATAACCGTTCATAGAGTCCTTGGATGTTGGCACAACCGCCGGTGAGTACGATATTACTAACCAGCTTCGGTAGTTCATCCTGAGTAAACAACTTGAGCACATAATCGATCGTGCCATTAAGCCCTGCTTCCTGGATTCCGATCATACTAGGCTGAAACAGTATTTCAGGAACACGAATTCGTTCAACCCCAAGATGTAACTGATGGAATTCGGCGATGCTTCCCGTTGACGTCGTCGGCTCAATATAGCTGCTATCATGTTGTTTAAGAATTTCTTCATATTCGATCAGTTTTTCATTTTCCGCTTCACTATCGCTATCTCCATCTCGGCTTATAGACTTATACACATCCCAATCTTCGTCCCTCATGCCAAAATCGTCTACACCTTTCTCTTTCTTGGCTAGGTGTGAAATTATACGCATCCGCTCTTGTGCTGCGACGGTTCGACGTTTCGCCAAATCCTGTCGCCGTTGCTTACGGGTCTGTTTGCGATCCAAAATGTCTTCTCGCTTTTTCCGAGTTTCGATAACCCACTGCTGGATGGTCATATTAGCAGGCGGTTGTAACAGGCGTGGTTTCTCTTCTTCCTGATTTCCTTGGTTATTCATTTTTAGTGTTGTTTTGGAAATGCGCTCTTTCAATGAGGCGATGGTTTTTTTCAACTCATCGACATTTTTAAGACCAAACTCTTGTAAGGTAAATGTAATGTTTTCATCATCTAAGTTTTCCTCAGCAGCACTCATACGAACCAGAAGAATTTTATCCTGAGCAAGCTTTTCCTCTCGCTTCCTCTGATTGATCTCAGCCAGTCTTCGTGAGAGTTCTTTTCGTTTTTCCATCCTTTGTTCGGTAGTTAACGTAGATGCAGTCGCTGTTTGATTAAATGGTAGCTGAATTTTGATAACGTTCTTATCGTAGTAATCTAACGTAGCCCAGTCTTTCAAAGATTCCGTATAATCATAAGCGATCGAGCAGTATTTGTGAATCATCATTTCAGCCCGACTCAAAGTGATTGAATTGACATGGACAGGATACTTTAGCTGAAGTAATCTAAACATAAAATTGATCATATTAAAGCCACCTAAGTTTATTCGTCGTACTTTGTCCTCTATCATACGTCCATTGAGAACAGGTATGACGTGCGTTGCGTGATATCCACAGGAAATGATTAGACCGTCCGATATTGCACTGTTATTGCTAAAGCTGAACAAACTGTCTACTCCGTACGCTATCCCCGGAATGTTATAGCATTCGAACATAAGCTCTGCCATCAACCCCCGGCTATAGTTAGGATTGGCGACACATTCAGTAAGCAACACATGGTGCGGCACATTCCGTTCGGTATCGATGCCCAGTTTACTAAACAAATAGTCGAAAATTTGTTCCTGTACATGAAAATGAGTAACCACATTTCTATCAAATTGTGTTCGTAACTGGAAGCGAACTGCTTCAATGTTGGCAATATCATTTCCAATTTGGACAGTTGGCACCGTAAGTTCTGCGTCCTTTTTACTGCGATCTTTGCGTGGTTTGGCAAGTACATTTTTAAAGCTTAATGAAGGTGCCTCTTTTGAAGCCCAACCTGCACGGCACTTATAGGACCCATTATCGATTATTATCGTAGCATCAGGAGCGACATCCGGATCCGGGTAGGTACAAACAATGTCTGGTTTCACTTTGATATCCTCAATATCGAAAAGACTCATTTTCACAAAACAAAACCGTTTGGCGCTGGTTAAGAAATATAAACAATGCTCCGGTTTTCAGCAATAACCATAAATTGTTACAGAGTTCTCGGCTGATTTTTCAAAAAGCCGTAAGAGTAAGTGACAAATTTTCTTTGTTTATCAAGTGGTTTCCACGTTTATTATTAAACTCTTTGAATTAAATGATCCCCGGAACCTCCGACTTTCAAACATAATTGTAAAATCCAAGAAAACTTTTACAGCGACTAGAGATGGGAAACTTATCGATATTTATCGATAATATCGATATTGCCACGATATCGACGATATCGATAATTCAGAGCAGAGATGCCATTTATACAGATTTATCTGTATTATACAGATTTTTACATGCGCATACAGATTTAATACAGAGTACAAATTTCTTACAGATTTCTTAAATTTAATACAGATTTATACAGATTTCACCAAAAGTATTAAGGAAAAAATTAAACTATCTATTAGTATTTGAGCTATCTATTAGTATTTGATTGCAATGACGAGATGAACGTTAAGGAATCAACGTACAAATCACTTTTTAAAATATATATTTTTTGTGCAGATATTTAATGAAGAACACTGAAATCCATTTATATTAAAATTTGTAACTAAATTAAACTTAAAAGTTAGACAAGTCTTGGCATCATGACACATTATTGCCAGACTGACAGTTGTATTACCTGACTCGACGTTGCATATTGGGTTTTGGAAATCCATCTCAACTTATGAAGTAAACACACAGACTAACAGACATGACAGTATGAGTAAATTCTAATAAAAATTATTTTTCGTGATGCACTAGTTCCACCTATATTGTACTGCGCGAACTATTTACTATCTGTACACCCCTTGTGTTATGTAAAAGTTTTTTTACTAGTTGGTTTCCCCTCGTTTGTCAACACCGATCAGCTGCTTGCAGGGATGCCTGATTTCATCAAAATATTTGAAAATGAATCGTCACAATGATTTATTGGATTACGTTGATAATATATTTAACTTTTTCTTGATGTTGGAGGGTAACCATTTATTCGACTCAAATTTGGTCATCTAGACTATTTTTTATTGTGTTGGTAGTTTTCACCCGAAATTAAGTGGCGGCAGACCAGAAGCAAGTAAATATTGTAACAAAACGGGTTCGATTTTTTATTGAGTTGGAGGATGAGAAGTAGGCGCAATTATGTATATAGTTTAGGCAATATCAAAGATAAACTCAAGATAGAGTAGTCTGCGATTTCTTAGGTATCATTTGAATAGGACCCCTCGATGAGCTCGGTTCACTGTCAATTTGAGTATTTTGAAGCAAAACAACAAGTGTCTGATCACTTGATGCGTCGTAACTATGACAATGATTGTTTATGTTTGGAAAAATATCAAGTTACAGTATGAACGATATTGAGAAATTTCGCTTTATATCAGTGATTCTTAGAATAAGAAAGTGAAAACTACTTAGAACCATTGTCTAGAATTTATTTAATTTGTTATAGCCTCATCCCATGAAGCATCAGTTGTGGCAAGAAATCATTATATGCTGAATGTAAACATATGTGTGCTTCCTTTCTTACTTGTATTGTTTCCATGGCATTTTGTCGGAACTAGTCGACGCTTGTTAACGGAGGGTCAATAAAATTACATTATTACTGAACCAACTGGTTCACGATTACTGACCCAACATTTTTCAATGAAACGTATGGAACATTGTAATCTTCAGTTTATCTTTGGCAATATGTATTAAATCTGTATCCTGCATGAAATTCGCATGGACGTATACAAATCAATACATTACAGGTAATTCTGTATGAATGGCAACTCTGTTGGTAAATGAAAAAAATAGAGACAGTCTAGATGACAGACATGATGTTTTTGATAGGGTAACGTGGCGCCATCATGACACATGTGAGTACTGTCCCAAATAATGGAATATTCGAAATGACCGTTAAAATGATTGAAGAATCAAATTTGAGTGTCCTGTCTGTTAGTCTGTGGTAAACATTTTCAAATTAGAAAAGTATACAGCACCATAATTCAATTGTTGTTGATAGGAAAAAACTATAAAATTTCGTCGATGAATATAATATAAGATATGAAATTTAATCTACCATTCTATAACCATAATCACCTTTTAACATAATTGTATTGTAGAAATTTCATTTTATTAGCGAATACAGATAAATACAGATATTTTATACGAATCAATACAGATTTTATATAAAAATATCTGGCATCTCTGATTCAGAGCATAGACGAAAAATATCGATATTCGATATTGCAACCATCACGCACAGAAATTGAGCTTGTTTAAAATAACAAAACAGTCAGTAGATTTTAAAATATGATTTCTGTTGATTTCAAGCTAGAATATGATTGTTTTGAACCAATTTCTCCCTTCTACATTAACAATTATATCTATTTGATTTGAAGACAAATTCTCATCCTGGCTATCGAAAAACTGGTTTGTTTCGGCAGATTTTGTCGTTGAAATAAATCAGCCATTTATTACATGTCAACAAAAGTTGAGTTGAAGTTATTGGCAAAGTATTTGTTGATTCAATCGAGTTTTACATTTATATCAAGAAAAAACTTGGTTCATTTTATCTATGATTTTATTTGTGTGATGGCAACTAAGTTTATTGGTTGAATTAACCGTATCAGTTTTGTTTCTTAAAAGTCAGACAATTTTGCTCCCGTGGATGATCAAAAAAGTTTGCTCGTGTTCTAGAAGGAAAATTTAAGTGTTTCTTTCGTTTCCTCGGGGTCTTTTAACAGTTCAAGTGTATGTATGGATAATTCAAAATATTACCAAACTTGCATTACTTTACATAACACGTTTTTTTACAGAAAATATTTGATGCAGGAATTCTATCTTAACCAGATTAATGGAGCACCGAATCATTAATTGTAACATGTGAAAAATTTTATCGTCCTACGACAAAAGGGCCCAACAGCTATTGAAAGCAATTAACAATTTGAAAATTGAAAATCGAAATAAAATTAGTTTAAAAAATTACCTTGAAAATTAGTTTGAAAGAAATCTCTATTTAAGAATAATGACAAACAAAAATGTATGATATTAACAAACAAAAGCGTTTGTTGAAATACTAATTATTTTAGGTTTGAATCTTATCGTTCATTTCAACTGCCAAGTTTATAAATTCAAAGAACTAATTATTTTATCTTTATCTAAAGCTAGTTCATTTTAAACTTATTTTGAAAGTTAAATTTACCATGAAATTGTTTGTCAAGAATTTGACAGGAATGCACAAGTAAAATATTTGTTATTTTTAACAAAATATTTCTTGAAACAAACTAATGCACTGAGCAAAATCAAGTATTTTATTTTGTAGCTTCAAACAATAATTTTTGCAATTTCAAACCAGATTTTCTTTTGTCACTATTTCAACAAAATAAATCGTTGCGTGAAACCAAAATTTAGTTATTTTTACAATATTTTTCTCTGCGTGATGGCAACCATGGAGTTAAGTAAAATTATAATTTCATATTATTACTTCGCTCGTGTAGTTTTTATCTAATATTAGATATTTGGCTATGTTCAAAAATACGTTAATAAAATCTTACCTAAAATCAAAGACATCATTATCAACTAGATATCCAGCTCTCACATTTCACGAACAAATCATTGGCAACATCCCGCATACGCATGGCTGCCAGATGGCTGACTAAACGCTGCCAGCTGAAAAAATATGGCTGGCAGACATTCTGGTGACCGACTGTCTCATCGCTGCCAGATATACAACTCAAACGATACAACCGTATCCACCAGGATTTTTCCACATTGAAATTTTTAACATTTTCAGCGAAGGTGAGAAGATGAAAACGCTCGGCTAACTTAGATACAGGCGACTTTGTTTTGTCAAATTGGATTTGAAAACCGTCACTGAATAAATTTTGGTAGCAGTCTGGTGGCCATGGCTGCCCAGGTAGCCAAAACGCTATGTGGGATCCTTTTTAGCGAGCATGGCACCCTTAGGCGAGTCCGCATTGAATCTCATACATAGAAGTAGGGGAGAGAAATGTCAAATTCGTTTGGCGCGCACGAATAATACGCGCCCATACAATTGACATGATATGTTCAATGTGATGCCGTGCGATGGCGTTACTGGACTGAAGATTAATTTCGCTCCAAGCTGACAGGATCTGCTAAAATTGACTTCCTGCACGCAACTCTTGTAAAGGGCGAACAGTACTTAATGTTAAGTATTTTGTTGGCAGTGTGCAGACTAAGTATTGAGCAGGCACCAGAAAACAGATATCTCGGTAAATTCTTCAAAAGGGCTTATAAGCAAGTGACAGTTTCTCTTTAATAACTCTCTCTTTCGATTATTGTGATGTGATTAAAAAGATTTTTTTTTATATAACTATTCTGTTTGAAAGTAGAAAGTTTCGGGTATCATTTCATGCAAAGAGTTGAGTGATAAACGTGGAAACCGCTTGGTAATTAATAGAAGAGAATGTAAACAAAGAGAAACTGTCACTTGCTTATACGCCCTTTTGAAAAATTAACCGAGATATTTTCTCTTATTGGGAAAATTACACAGAAATTTATTGCACAGCGTCTTTTGATAATTCTAGCAAAAAAAAAGACGCTGAAAGAGTCAATTCCACAGCGGGAAACACGGCTTGTTTGAGCCCAGGGATATTTCAATTTTCAAAAATGTAATTTGTTCGGCTGTGAACCTAAAATTAATTTTTGCAATCAAATATACTTTCTTGTTTTAATAAATTTTCATTTAGCTGGTGACAAATATCGATAATATCGATATTGAATTGAGATATATCGATATTATCGATAACAGATTTTATTCGATATTTCCCATCTCTAATCAGCGACCCTTACACCAGCGTTGCCAGGTCATTTTTCCAAATTTGCATTCGGCGCAAAAATCTACCTACCATATCGGTATCAAACTCTCTTCTATAAATAAGTCCCAGGAAAATGTCACCAATTTGGGTGAGCAAAAAAATAAGGTCCCACGACAACCTTTTCTCATATCTATTCAAGCTAAAAACCAAAATCGGTATTTATCTTTATGATCCGTGAATTATCGGTGTTTTGGGAGTACATATCCGTATTGAACAATCCAATCAGTGTGGTCATCACGAGATAGCGTTATGGTGATTGTTTTGACATATCCCATGTATTTAGAAAAAAAATTGACGAATTTTTCAATTTACTTGAGTTTGGAAGAATGCAGATGGCAAAACCTTACAAATAATGGTAAGAAAAACGATTATTCACGTGTTGTCATCAAACATATGATTTCAAATTGTCCTATACTCTTGACAACCTCGGATGAAATTTTAAATTTTCAGTTCACATACAGATTTGATTTAGATGATAAAATATAAGTAAATAGACTAGTCATAAAACTTTTGATCATAATTTATCAATCAATCTCAAAATCCAACCCAAAAAAACAAAGAATATCCCAGATATGAAAACAGTACCCAACCTCACTTCTTCGATTTTGGTATTTCTTGTTACGATTTTTTCATAAATATCAATCAAACATACCACGGAAAGTTACTGAATCATTAATGATCGATTTTTGTCGTGAATACGACTTACTTTACTATGGGGTGCCTTTTCAAAATTTACCCTCTGAGAGAGTGATAAGTTTTTGATCGTGAATATCTATTGTTGTATCTAATTAATCAATATAATTCTTGCGACATGCCATCGGAAATATGATCACAATTTTATGATAAAATTTTCAGTTTTGTGACATAGTCTCAAATAAATCAAAATTAAACTTTTCTGTAATGTTTGGTACAAACGAGTATCAAAGAGGATAATTCATAAGGCGCGTTTGCCTTTCTCGTATTTATAAAGCTCATAGCTCAGTGATCTGTGATAGGATTTATATAATCTAACTACCAATAGAATCGAAATTTTTTAATTTAAACGTGTATAGCAAAAGCATTGAAGTATTTCAATAGTACACTATTGAAAAACCTGTCTCATTTGATCCATGTCAACACCAGCCAATCAGAACGCGTTCTAAGGAAGAGAACAAAATATCTGCTGCTGTACAACAAATCGTCCGGGAAAAATGTTCCGAAAAGTGGTGAATATCGCAGTGAGTTCCTCAATTTGGTCCTTCTGAATGCAAGAAACGAATCCCTACAGCATATTGATAGTTTCTTTCAATAAAATATGCAAATCCGAAATGAAATAATCGACATTAAAATTCTGTATGCGGCTATTTTTATAGTCGTTAGGACCGCCCATTAGTGAAAAAGCTACAAACGAAATCAGGTAGAAACAAGCCTCTCAACAAAACTTGAATCAGTTTGGATTGTATCGCCACTGCGAGCAGATGTGTTTTGTGTCGTCTGCACAACTAGTTTCGCTTTCGACAAGAGCGATTACGTCACAGCTGCCAGTCATTAGCATTGGGAAAAAAAACAACGGTGGAGAGCATTGCACAATATCAGCCGTTCTAATGGCTCTAAAAGTTTTCTAAAGAACTATTAGGATTTGTTGTTCGCAAATCGAAAGGAAATATCCTCAGTTTAATGCAAATCTAGAACAGTTTGGTTAGATTTGTGCACATTTCGCTGTGTGAAACTCACAGTAATCGAGATCAAGTGAAGCCTTCTTTGTTTTTGCGAAAAATGTTCCAGAGTTTAATGTCGTAGAGAATTACGCAATTTGACTCTTCTGAATGCTGGAAACGAATCCCTACTGCATATTGATAGTTTCTTTCAATAAAATATGCAAATCCGAAATGAAATAATCGACATTAAAATTCTGTATGCGGCTATTTTTATAGCCGTTAGGACCGCCCATTAGTGAAAAAGCTACAAACGAAATCAGGTAGAAACAAGCCTCTCAACAAAACTTGAATCAGTTTGGATTGTATCCGTGTTTTGTGTCGTCTGCACAACTAGTTTCGCTTTCGACAAGAGCGATTACGTCACAGCTGCCAGTCATTAGCATTGGGAAAAAAAACAACGGTGGAGAGCATTGCACAATATCAGCCGTTCTAATGGCTCTAAAAGTTTTCTAAAGAACTATTAGGATTTGTTGTTCGCAATTCGAAAGGAAATATCCTCAGTTTAATGCAAATCTAGAACAGTTTGGTTAGATTTGTGCACATTTCGCTGTGTGAAACTCACAGTAATCGAGATCAAGTGAAGCCTTCTTTGCTTTTGCGAAAAATGTTCCAGAGTTTAATGTAGTAGAGAATTACGCAATTTGACTCTTCTGAATGCTGGAAACGAATCCCTACAGCATATTGACAGTTTCTTTCAATAAATTATGCAAATCCGAAATGAAATAATCAACATTAAAATTCTGAATGCGGCTATTTTTATAGCCGTTAGGACCGCCCATTAGTGAAAAAGCTACAAACGAAATCACATAAAAGGAAAATTCTTAACAAAAATTCAATCAGTTTGGATTGTATCGCCACTGCGAGCAGATGTGTTTTGTGTCGTCTGCACAACTAGTTTCGCTTTCGACAAGAGCGATTACGTCACAACTGCCAGTCATTAGCATTGGGAAAAAAACAACGGTGGAGAGCATTGCACAATATCAGCCGTTCTAATGGCTCTAAAAGTTTTCTAAAGAACTATTAGGATTTGTTGTTCGCAAATCGTAGGGAAATATCCTCAGTTTACTGCAAATCAAGAACAGTTTGCTTAGATTTGTGCACTTTTCGCTGTGTGAAATTCACAGTAATCGAGATCAAGTGAAAACTTTCTTTGTTTTTGCGAAAAATGTGAAAAAGGTGAATGCTTGCATAATTATTACAATTGATATTCGGAAGTGTTATGGAACATGTCAGTTGTTTTCGTATTCACGACAACCAGTTATGTCTCTGACATTACCCACCCGCCTTTTTTACCAAATTTTCACACGTTTTTGTATGTTAGTATTCGATTCATATGAAAAAAAAATAAAAACCCTGCATTTTGTTCGAATTTTCAAGCAAAATCTGAAAATTATCACCATCGCTTAGTTCAAAGCTCGCCACTCGGGCAGCGCAGCAATCGCAAAAGAGTTGGTTGGATTCTTCAATTGCGGTATTGAAGAATCAAACGCTATCTCGTGGTGACCACGCTGATTTGATTGTTCAATAGAGGTAAGAAATCTGTATAAATACTGAGAAATCGGTATACCTGACAACGTTGCCTTAAACGATCATTAAAGGACTATTCACACATTTCAGTTCCGTGACGGTTCAGTGAAAGTGCCTTCATTGCGCCGTCAGTGTACTTTTTTTTATCGGAACCCTTCCGTTCCGTTTCCGTGCTGTTTCTGTTCCGATACAGCAAATGCAGTGACATACCGACTTCAGTGAAAATAAAATAATATCGGTGAAAACGAATTTGAGTTTGCGGACGGACGGACGCTACGCTGACGGCGAGCTGCACTGAAACGGCACTGTGCCGGATAGGTGTGAATGCGCGCCTAGAAAACGAATGAAATAATATAAGTATCCGTACACGGTGTCGTGTCGGCACTGAATCGGACCGGATATGTGTGAATAGTCTTTCAAAGTGTCATTACAAAAAGTACACTGAAGTACACCACTTCAGCTGTTTTTCGTAGAATGGAGAAAAACATCGATGAATGTTTCGACTTTGGTTTCGAAATTATCGTATATTCTCAGATCAATTTATGATTAGTCGATGAATTGTTAGTGTATCTTCAAAAGGCATGTAAATTTTACCACTTTACTTCTATCAAATACAAATTATAATACGGAGTACTCCGACAAATTTTCAAGGACACATTTTGCATCGTGCGGTACATTGTCATGATACACTGTCAGAGTGACAATGTACTCTATTGAAATATCTTTAAAAATGGCAACACTGCAACCTGGAACTCGACATTGCCATGGATACTGTTTAGTTTTCAAAACATGAAAATACTTAACAGGCAATATTGGAGATGTTCTTACCTTGGTTCTTGGATAGAGACTCACCAAAAGAAGGTGCATTTTGAAAGATTAATTACAATATATAAAGGTAAATAGATTGATTATCCACTTGAGTAGCAAATAACGTCAAATAAGTTAATCATCGCATTCTAGTCTGAGCGTAATACCATGTTCACATTAGCGCTTATATCACTTGATATACCGAGATGATACGCATATCACGT
The DNA here is from genome assembly GCF_030247185.1 of Malaya genurostris. NCBI lineage: Eukaryota > Metazoa > Arthropoda > Insecta > Diptera > Culicidae > Malaya > Malaya genurostris. The sequence goes on along the minus strand of NC_080572.1, from coordinate 87,455,534 downwards.
GGAAGTGTTCACATATGATCGAAATGATATCGTTTGACAATCAAGTTGTCATATTGAATGTTCCCATTAGGAGTAAGATCAAAAATATTGCTTTTCTCTCCTACGATTCCATCAATAATTTAAGTCTTGCATTTAATGGTCTCCGAACGCAAGTATTCGTTGAAAAATTCGAAATTATAATGATTGTTTATTGTCACTCTCAAAGTGACGTTCATAAATAAGTGCGTTCAATGCCATTATCCGTGTTGCTAGTTGCGATTTTTGACAACTCGAGATGATATCGTACATGATATCCCGTATATCATGCCAAAATGGTGATACGCGTTGACATCAAATTGTATGGGATATCAAGTGATATCGCACATGATATCATCGGATATCAATTCTATCTGTATATCACTTGATATCCCCGCTAATGTGAACATACTATAAGTTCCCGTCAACGACCGTTAGTCTGTTAGTCTGTTAGTTAGCATCTCCTAGGCAAACATTAAAACAACAGCTATGTACAGCACATTTGGAAATATATTTCCATCGGATTATCAAACGGAGACAATATGAACCTGGATTTCTGGATTTGGCTCTCGGTTCATTGCACATAGCCTGTACGATTATTTTGAGAAACGACCTTCTGAATAAATGACATCAAACCAGTACTCAAAGTTCGAATATACAGTTTTGAAGCGAGGCGAGTGATTTGGTAAAAAATAAAATAATAAATTATAGGTCTAGTGATAAATGTTGTTGACCACATTTGGCTTACTTATATTAAATCAATATGAAGCAAACTATAGTTCTAGTGTTTTATATTTCTTGTAGATAGCATATTTACATGATTTTAAAAAGATTTCATCTATCCAGAACACAGAGAATAATCTTTATCAATCCTTCAACGCACTTTCCGATGCACTATCATCTATCCCTGAAAATCTAAAGAGTAAATAGAATATCATGCCAATTCCAGAAACTGTTATAACATATGACTTAAAACTGACAAGTTTTACTGTATTCACCAACAGTCTCCTATTGTTCTGCAACCAATTCTTTGCTCAAATGTTTTTAAGATTAACTTCTGTGCTATTCTATACTATCTATTCCATCAATTTATGAGAGCATTTCATTCTTATAATGGTGAATATTTTAACATATTTCGACGAGGTAAATATAATCTCTATAAATATTCTTCGTGAATCATTTAATTTTGAAGTAGAAGCAGTTCTTTTTTATTGCTCTTTTCGGAATCCTGATAACAGACAGTTGCTCTCGTTGATTCGCAAACGTTGCTCGGAAATTAATCAATAACTGAAATAAGATTTCATGAAAATTTTCACACTGCATGTTTTTTTTTGTCGTGAATACGACTTACTTTACTATGGGGTGCCTTTTCAAAATTTACCCTCTGAGAGAGTGATAAGTTTTTGATCGTGAATATCTCTTGTTGTATCTAACGAATCAACATAATTTTTGCTACATGCCATCGGAAATATGATCACAATTTTATGATAAAATTTTCAGTTGTGTGACATAATCTCAAATAGTTCAAAATTAAACTTTTCTGAAATGTTTGGTATAAACGAGTATCAAAGAGGATAATTCATATGGCGCGTTTGCCTTTCTCGTATTTTGAAAGCTCATAGCTCAGTGATCTGTGGAAGGATTTATATAATCTAACTACCAATAGAATCGAAATTTTTCAACTTAAACGTGTATAGCAAGAGCATTGAAGTATTTCAATAGTACACTATTGAAAAACCTATCTCATTTGACCCATGTCAACACCAGCCAATCAGAACGCGTTCTGAGGAAGAGAAGAAAATAGCTGCTGCTGTACAACAAATCGTTCAAGAAAAATGTTTCCAAAAGTGGTGAATATCGTAGTGAGTTCCTCAATTTGGTCCTTCTGAATGCTAGAAACGAATCCCTACAGCATATTGATAGTCTCTTTCAATAAATTATGCAAATCCGAAATGAAATAATCGACATTGAAATTCTATATGCGGCTATTTTTATAGCCGTTAGGACCGCCCATTAGTGAAAAAGCTACAAACGAAATCACATAAAAGGAAATCTCTTAACAAAAATTGAATCAGTTTGGATTCTATCGCCACTGCGAGCAGATGTGTTTTGTGTCGTCTGCACAGCTAGTTTCGCTTTCGACAAGAGCGATTACGTCACAGCTGCCAGTCATTTCGATGGATGAAAAAGCAACGTTGGAGAGCATTATAAAAAATCAGCCGTTCTAATGGCTCTAAAATTTTTCTAAAGAACTATTAGGATTTGTTTTTCGCAAATCGCAGGTAATTATCCTCAGTTTAGTGCAAATCAAGAACAATTTGGTTAGATTTGTGCACTTTTCGCTGTGTGAAATTCACAGTAATCGAGATCAAGTGAAGCCTTTTTTTGAGAAAAATGTTCCGAGTTTAATATCGTAGAGAATTCCGCAATTTGACCCTTCTGAATGCTGGAAATTAATCCCTACAGCATATTGATAGTTTTTTTCAAAAAATTTTGCAAATCCGAAATGAAATAATCGACATAAAAATTCTGTATGCGGCTATTTTTATAGCCGTTAGGACCGCCCATTAGTGAAAAAGCTACAAACGAAATCACATAAAGGAAACTCTTAACAAAAATTGAATCAGTTTGGATTCTATCGCCACTGCGAGCAGATGTGTTTTGTGTCGTCTGCACAGCTAGTTTCGCTTTCGACAAGAGCGATTACGTCACAGCTGCCAGTCATTTCGATGGATGAAAAAGCAACGTTGGAGAGCATTATAAAAAATCAGCCGTTCTAATGGCTCTAAAATTTTCCTAAAGAACTATTAGGATTTGTTTTTCGCAAACCGCAGGTAATTATCCTCAGTTTAGTGCAAATCAAGAACAATTTGGTTAGATTTGTGCACTTTTCGCTGTGTGAAATTCACAGTAATCGAGATCAAGTGAAGCTTTTTTTTGCGAAAAATGTTCCGAGTTTAATATCGTAGAGAATTACGCAATTTGTCCCTTCTGAATGCTGGAAATGAATCCCTACAGCATATTGATAGTTTTTTTTTTCAATAAATTTGCAAATGCGAAATAAAATAATCGACATTAATATTCTGTATGCGACTATTTTTATAGCCGTTAGGACCGCCCATTAGTGAAAATGCTACAAACGAAATCACGTAAAAGAAAGCTCCTAACAAAAATCTAATCAGTTTGGATTCTATCGCCAATGCGAGCAGATGTATTTTGTGCCGTTTGCAAAGCTAGTTTCGCTTCCGATAAGAGTGATTACGTCACAGCTGCCAGTCATTTCGATGGATGAATAAGCATCGTTGGAAAGCATTATAAAAAATCAGCCGTTCTAATGGCTCTAAAAGTTTTCTGAAGAACTATTAGGATGTGTTGTTCGCAAATCGAAAGAAAATATCCTCAGTTTAGTGCAAATGTAGAACAGTTTGGTTAGATTCTTGCACTTTTCGCTGTGTGAAATTCACAGTAATCGAGATCAAGTGAAGCCTTCTTTGTTTTTGCGAAAAATGTGGAAAAGGGGAATGCTTGCATAATTCATACAATTGATCAACTATTTGATATTCGGAAGTGTTAAGGAACATGTCATTTGTTTTCGTATTCACGACATCCAGTTATGTCTCTGACATTACCCACCCGCCTTTTTCACAATTGATAAACATAACAACTCAGCGTTGCATAGCAAACATGAGCATACTTTGATGTCGTCGAGTTGCCAGTAAATTTATTTCAAACCATTTCAACCTGTCATCACGTAACTGAGGGAAAGGCTAGGCTAAGTTGATATTTCGATGAACCAAACATTAGCGATCCGTTTGTATGATACTCAGGGGTATTATTATTTGTATTTGCTTCTATATCCACTGAATAAATCAACCATAAAAGAGTTTCGCTCTTTTCGATTTGTTTACTTTTATGCTTCCTGTGTGAATTGTACAGATACGCCCTTGCGCATTTTTCGTGAAATTGACTGGTTTTCGTGACTTAGACAAATCTGCAGGTAATTTTATCGTCTCATTTACTATTTCCAGTGGTAAAAGGTTCGGAAACAATCTCAAATAAAGAAAAAAATAGTAGTTTTGCCCTTCCTTACTAACAATTGAAGAATCGCCCTGTTTGTTTGCATGAAACACGGAGGGCGAAACTTACGTATACAAATGGAATGACAGTTTCGCCTATTATAGTTCTTTGTATTACTAAGATTGAGATTTTTGTAGAATCTGAATTTTTAGGAAAAATCGTAGGATTTTTAACCATTCATTGATAGGAGAGAGAAACTCGATTTGTTTACTTTTGTAAGACTCGTCCGTAGCTGACTTAAATTTAATATGCGTTTTCATGTCAATACATAACCAAAGCGATTTGTTTCAATGTGCAAATTCACTAAGATGCGAGATTAGATTATTTTTCACTTAGCTTTTGATGTGTTTTTCCTTTGGATGTTATGTGTTTGCTTCAATAGCAACTCGAACTACATGTGTTAAACACTTAATTTTCTAGTGGGAATGAGTACAGCACAAATGTATGTGCAAAATACTTTAATCGGTCAACTCTGTTTCAATTGAAATCTATGTGGAAAACAATGTGCCATTCACATGAAATGCATATAGAATCTAGAGGTAACGATATATCTTATCGTTTTTAAGTGCATTTCAGATAAACGTAGCATAATTTCCACTAAATATAAACAGTTTTTACACTCGTTTTATGAGTTAAGTGTTTATTTTCGATGATAGCATAGAGAAAAGTAGAGTGCCTACAACCAGAGTGATGACTCCACATCATTAATGTTGGCAACAATTCAAAATATTCAATCCGAAAAGTTGGCAGTTTCGTTAGCTTCACATTGTATTTAACAGGAACAAAGCTCTCATTCCAAACGAACAGCTGTCGTCACTCTGGTTATAGGCACTCTAGAGAAAAGGTTGCTACGAGACCTTTTTTCTTTTGCTCACCAAAATGAGCTTTCTCGCATATCGGTTTGGCTACCTGGGCAGCCATGGCCACCCGACGGCTACCAAAATTGATTCTGTGACGGTTGTCAAATCCAATTTGACAAAACAAAGTCGCTTGTATCCAGAGATGAAATTTATACAGATTTATCTGTATTATACAGAATTTTACATACGCATACAGAATATAGATTTGGTACAGATTTTCTAAATTTAATACGGATTTCATAAGAAGCAAAAAAAAAAAAAGGTTTTTCGTATGAGCAAACCTTTAGTATTTGAATGCAGTGACAAGAAGCAAAGCCTTGGCATTACATTCCTTTTGTGGAATCTGACCTTTCTGTTCCAGATGGAAAGAATTATTGCTCATCGAATCTACAATTCTACAGCCATAATGTGTTGGACTAACATCTTTGAACATCATTTTATTGTTGACATTTAATTTTATTAGAGAATACAGATAATACAGATTTTTTATACAGAGTAATACAGATTTCCTATGAAAAAATCTGGCATCTCTGCCTGTATCTAAGTTAGCCGAGTGTTTTCATCTTCTAACCTTCGCTGAAAATGTCGAAGATTTCAATGTTGAAAAATCCTGGTTGTATCGTTTGAGTTGTATATCTGGCAGCGGCGAGGCAGTCGGTCACCAGAAGTTTTAAACTATTCGATTAAATTTTACTCGATTATCTGGGTTATTGATCGATTACTCGATCAATCGATCGATATTACGACATCCCTATACACATAGCGTAACTAACTTTCATAATATGTGGCTTTCTGTCAGTTTACTTGCGGGTTACTTAAAATGAATGCAGCATTCGACACAGTAGATTGTCAAAAGCTTCTGACAACACTGCAATCGAAAAACATTCCGCGGGACATAATAGAATGGCTCTACGAATACCTAGAAAAAAGGAAAGTTACGCTAAACACTACGATAGGTGAAATATCAAAACAGGTAAATATCGGACTGCCTCAGGGGTGTCCGCTCTCTCCGCTGTTGTTTAATCTATACACGACCGAGTTACATATGCTAGAAGAGAATGGTGTAATTCTAATGCAGTTTGCTGACGACCTGGCTCTGATAGTAACCGCAGACGGGATTGATGTTATTGGAAAGGCCAACAGGTGCTTGGAAAATCTCAGGCAGAAATTGCAGGACCTAGATCTATCGGTAAATCCCTCTAAATGTGTGGCTATCAATTTTAGCCAAATTGAAGACACAAAAATTCGTCTGCGAATACAAAACGAAGAGATACAATTATAAAACACCCACAAACACTTGGGATTTGTCATAGATCGAGGATTATCATATAGAAAATATATAGAAGAAATAACTAACAAAAGTAAAAGTGGACTAAATCTGCTGAAAATGCTTTCCAACAGAAAAAGTCCAGCAAGCCCAGAAACACTGCTAAAAATTGACAATGCAATAATCCGCTCCAAACTCGAATACGGTGCAGTAATTTACGGATCAACAGCCAAATCAAACACGAGAAAACTTGAAACCACCCAAAACGCGTATATTAGAATATCTATGAGATACTTGAAGTCAACACCAGTGAATGTTATGCTGGCGGACAGCGGACTAATGCCAATGGAAAGCAGAGTTGTTACGTATCGTTTTGTATCACACTACTGGTGGCTGCTTTTCAGCACCGAACCACCAGTTCAGGGTCGTTTACCTTGTTGGTCTCCTGGAGAATCTTCACTTCACTATTTTATTGGGAGAACTTTTCTTCCCACCTGTGGTCACTGAGCGAATCGATTGCGGCGGAAACAAGTTACACAAAAAAAACAAAATGGACGACACAGCTCGTATATAAAAAGACCACACAATTTTAATCTTTAAACACTATATTTTATAAAATAAACACAAAAGAATATACTTTTACTACTTGCGCAAGTTTATTTGGTGAACGTCTTAGCTTCGACGCTCCGTTGCGGCCGTGATGATCGTTGGTCGACTTTGGTGATCTCGTTGGGCGATGACGGGCGGGACGGCGCTGACTTCGGGGCGATGGGACCGTGATGTGATGACCAGGGTATCCAGACGATGCAGCAACTCGGCCTATTTGTAACAGAGGCCTGCGTTTCACAAACAACCCGGAGAGTGGTACACGTGCACTTAAATTATCACGAGTGTCTAACGCGAAGTCGAGTGGGATTTTTAACTTGATCGGTCTTTCCCGCCAAACCCTGCCAATACGTGGGTAGTGGCGTCGTAATTGGCGTCTTTGGTTTTGCCAACACTGACCGTCTATTGCACTCGCGGCGTACGATTCAAGGAAACGGCAACCACACTGATCCCAACTCGACTCACCGAACAGAAACTAACGTTCGTGTGGATCTTCTGAACGGTTTAAGATCCCTTTGGATCAACTTTACGGATGGCTTTTGAAACGCACTGTCACTTCTTGCCTGTGACTCGCTGCTGCGATCTTCACTCTTCCGGGTCTGAAAAATACTCGTCCCTGCTTAAGGGTTTTCCCGCGGTTTTATCGGCTTGCTTTCCATTTTCCATCCCAATCCCACCGCCACCTTCAAAGCAGGCCACCCCGCATTTTATGCTGCGATGATGACGATGATGAGGATGATGACAGTGTGTGGACAGATGACGGTTACAATGATTTATCGTTTGTGTTTCAGGTTGGTGTCTTGGATTATATTTGTACCTACTACACTTGTTTCCTTTAACCAAAATAATCATAATTTATTAAATAAATTTGTATAAACAAATATATGAATTTACGAATGTGAATAAATGAATAATATAAATAAATAAATAGTGTAAATATATGATTGTAAATATATGAATAAATAATAAATAAATGTAAATAAATAAATAATAAATAGAATAAATAAATAATAAATAGAATGAATAACTAATAAATAAACAAATGGAAATAAATAAATAAATCAACAAAACCCTACCTTTTGACACCAACCTTTGCTATTAAGCAGAGCTTAAACGTGACTCAAACGTGTAAACACGGAGTAGAAACGCGATTGACATTTAAATTCTACTTAGACATTTACTGACAATTGATATAAACAAAAATATACAATATTTGAAAAAAATATATACAAGCTGGACTCAGTGACCAAAGGAACAACATTGTGACCAACGAATAACAGGTCACAGAGTAGAATGGCTAGCTCTGAAAGAAACGATAAAAAACAAACACGGATCAAATCCTAACAGAAAATTCATCGACGGTGTAATGGAAGGTAAAAAGAGCCATGGTACATATATGTTGAATTTGGCGGAAAAACATATAGATGTACTTTACCAGATGAGAAGCTACACGGACCAAATGATGGAAGAACCCAAACTACTTAAGGGCACTAGAATCAAGGTAACATCGAATCTTTCAATTAACGAAAAGAAAGAAAACGTTTCAGCCGAAATATGGAAGTCAACAGCAACAGAAGAAATTGCCACCAACTACCGATGGCACAAAAAAATATACACAGATGCATCGCGAAAAAACAACAGAGTGGCCATCGCAGCATGGGACCCACAAGACAGATCCAGCAAAACCAGTAAAATAAATCCCAACGTGAGCATCACAAACGCAGAACTCATGGCAATAAGAGACGCAATCAATATTTGCATCGACAAAACATATGATAAAGCAATTACCAATAACCATATAGTGCTTGAAATTTTCCAAGCAATATACAAAGCTCAACAAATGAACATAGATATATGCATCCAATGGGTCCCCAGCCACGTAGGCATAGGAGGAAACGTCGAAGCGGACTCACTTGCAGTTCAAAGTACAACAGATCCACAAAATAACTTCGAAACCCTAACATTAGGGGACACTATAAAACTAGCAAAAGAGGAAATCTGGTCAAATTGGATTTCAGAATACCAAAACATCTCCGGCTACAAGGGAATAAAACACTTCGAATTTTCAAAACATCCATGCCGAAAAGTTTGGTATATCGAAAAAGGAATAAATCAACTACCAACCGACGAAAAAATTACCCTAAATCGAATCAGGTCTAATCATTGCAATACAAAAGATCGAAAATTTAAATGGGGATGGGAATCAGATGATCTATGCGATATGTGTGAAGAGGTGGAAAACATCGAGCATATACTATACGATTGCGCGAAATGGATGATAACCAGATCCTACTACAAAGTACTGGAAAATAAAAAACCTTTAAATGCCATACTAACAGACAACAATGAAAAAGAACTTAAACAAATAACACAATTCCTACAAGAAGCCGGAATAACTTTCTAAAGAAGCCAACACAACATCGAAAAATTCACAAAACACAATAACACGAAGGCCGGCGAGATGGACCAAACTCTTCAAAGTGAATGTTGATGGATGGCTTATTGGCCGTTCTAAAAAAAGGCGTGAAATAAACAAGACACGTCCCGCATAGCGTTTTGGCTACCTGGGCAGCCATGGCCACCAGACGGCTACCAAAATTGATTCAGTGACGGTTGTCAAATCCTATTTGACAAAACAATGTCGCCTGTATCTAAGTTAGCCGAGCGTTTTTATCTTCTCACCTTCGCTGAAAATGTCAAAGATTTCAATGTGGAAAAATCCTGGTGGATACGGTTGTATCGTTTGAGTTGTATAACCACAGACTAACAGACATGACAGTATGAGTAAATTCTTATAAAAATAATTTTTCGTGATGCACTAGTTCCACCTATATTGTACTGCGCGAACTATTTACTATCGGTACACCCCTTGTGTTATGTAAAAGTTAATTTACTAGTTGGTTCCCCCTCGTTTGTCAACACCGATCAGCTGCTTGCAGGGATGCCTGATTTCATCATAATATTTGGAAATGAATCGTCACAGTAAATTATTATATTACGTTAATTATATATTAAACTTTTTAGCGATGTTGGAAGGTAACCATTTATTTTTCTCAACATTGTTCATCTAGACTATTTTTTATTGTGTTGGTAATTTTCACCCGAAATTAAGTGGCGGCAGATCAGAAGCAAGTAAATATTGCCACTAAACGGGTTCGATTTTGTATTGCGTTGAAGGATGAGAGGTAGGCACAATTTTGTATATAGTTTTGGCAATATGTATTAAATCTGTATCCTGCATGAAATTCGCATACAAATGCAAATACATATCAATACATTACAGGTAATTCTGTATAAATGGCAACTCTGTTGGTAAATGAAAAAAATAAACACAGTCTAGATGACAGACAGGATGTTTTTGATAGGGTAACGTGGCGCCATCATGACACATGTGAGTACTGTCCCAAATAAAGGAATATTCGAAATGACAGTTAAAATGATTGAAGAATCTAATTTGAGTGTCCTGTCTGTTAGTCTGTGGTATAACTGCCAGCGGTGAGGCAGTCGGTCACCAGAATGTCTGCCAGCTATATTTTTCCAGCTGGCAGCGTTTAGTCAGCCGTCTGGCAGCCATGCGTATGCGGGTGGTCTTACCCGCATACGCATGGCTGCCAGATGGCTGACTAAACACTGCCAGCTGGAAAAATATGGCTGGCAGACATTCTGGTGACCGGCTGCCTCACCGCTGCCAGGAATACAACTCAAACGATACAACCGTATCCACCAGGATTTTTCCACATTGAAATCTTTGACATTTTCAGCGAAGGTGAGAAGATGAAAACGCTCGGCTAACTTGGATACAGGCGACTTTGTTTTGTCAAATTGGATTTGACAACCGTAACTGAATCAATTTTGGTAGCCTTCTGGTGGCCATGGCTGCCCAGGTAGCCAAAACGCTATGCGGGTAGCCGAGAAAAGCTGTAAACAAAAAAAAATAAAATGAATGCATATCGATCGAAACTTCTCAAAAATCTAGATTTAATTAATAAAGAAGGTAATGATATAAAATTGTAAGCTGTAATAATGATTACAGTAGAATATACTATTTTCAGAAATTCGACATCAACATCCTTTTCAAACGGATGACGAAATTGAAGACATTCTTTTTCAACGTTACCGGCAGGACATATCGAATGCAAAACTCAAAGAAAATATTGAAAAGTGTAAAGCATCTGATTCTTATCGATTCATACCACAATTTCACTTTGAGCTACCGAAACACAGCGATGGTCTGGCACAAAAATTACGAGAAGAAGCGCGAACTTTATTTTTGCAGAAGCGTAGCAAAGAATTACTGGACAATAATGAGCTAAAACTCCTTTGGAGCCTGTTAGAGAAACACTATTCGCCCCCATTGATGGGTGAGGAACAATACATCAGCTATGAAAATTATTGCAAGGTAGCAACTATCGCGGGGGATAAATTTAAACGTTATTTGACGGCATCCACTTTCGCGCGATTAGTGGTTTCCAGTTGCTACCCGAGCAAAATAAGTGTTATGTCTTTGTTCAATTATGCCATGAGAAAGGTGTGGCTACAGCAAACTCGGATTGGACTATCTCTGTACGATTACACCGGACAAGGGTATTTGAACGAATCCGATTTGGAGTCCTACATATTGGAGCTAATTCCAACCTTTCCGCAACTGGAAGGCCTAGAAAAATCATTTCATAGCTTTTATGTTTGTACTACGGTTAGGAAATTTTTCTTTTTTCTGGATCCACTGCGGACGGGAAGGATCCGGATACGAGACATCCTAACCTGCAGCTTTCTAGATGATTTACTGGAGTTGAGAGATGAGGAGATCCCGAAGGATGCTCAAGAAATGAACTGGTTTTCAGCTCCTTCTGCTCTCAGTGTGTATGGACATTATTTAAATCTAGACAAAGACCACAATGGCATGCTTAGCAAGAAAGAATTGATTGGCTATGGTTCCGGGACACTCACACCGATTTTTCTAGATCGAGTATTTGCTGAATGTCTTACCTACGATGGGGAGATGGATTATAAAACGTATCTTGACTTTGTGCTAGCCCTTGAGAATCGGTCAGAGCCGCAGAGTTTGCATTACTTGTTTCGAATATTGGACGTGGAACATAAAGGCTATTTGACAGCATTTACTTTGAATTATTTTTTCAAAGGTATTCAAGATGAAATCTCAGCGCATCGTGCTGAACCGGTTAATTTCGCTGATATCAAGGATGAAATTTTCGATATGGTAAAGCCTGCTAATCCCACCAAGATAACACTGAAGGATCTGTTGAATAGCGGCCACGGAGAAACAGTAGTCTCCATACTGATCGAATTCCATAAGTTCTGGGCCTACGAAAACCGCGAAGTTATGGTGACGGATTCTGCGGGAGCTGAGGAAACACACAACTTATGATATTCGGACTTTGTTAGAAATAGAGATGAAGTAATGACCATATTTTAGCTATTCATGAGTGCCTTCATTCAAATATTTCTTCTTCACATGCATTTACTTATAAATCAATTACGAATAAAATGTTTTCAACAATTCGTATAGAATTCGGTTCTATCTCTAATACTCTCTGTATACTGTTAACGTACTGTTGTCAATATCCCCTAAACGTTTAAAATTATTACGCCAGGTAGCAGCAAGTAAATTTTTTTCCCATAATAATCCCATTATAGATAGAATTTAAAAAAAAAACCTATTCATACAAGCTTGTTCTGTAGATTTCAGATGGCTTAACAGTCATGCTCACACTACTATATTTTCGTTGATCCGGTCCTTAACTTCTTCGGTGTTTGACCACAGTTTCCGATCAAATGTCCTACGTACCCTATTCTAGATGCACTATTTTTATTGCAGTAAGTGCATTTGATCATAAGCTTGGATTTAGAATGCATTTTCGAATAGTGGTTTTTCAGCATTTGAAATTTGTCGTACTCTAATTCACATGTTGCACATTTATAGGAAATCTTCCGCCAGGAAAAGCACACCCTACCAGTATCACGGGCCAGTTGCCTGACTTGTACCATTCCGTGGATCATGTTGCAATGAGACCGGCAAGCCATTTCGGAGTAAAAAGTTCGGGAACAAAACTCACAAGCTACAGGATGATAGAACAATTTGTGATCGCGCAACTCCTTTTTCGAGCGAAAGCTCTCTGTGCAAAGATTACAATCACGGTATTGACGATGAACAAGCACGTGATAGCGTATTGTGTTTATTGACCAGAATCGTTTCTGACAGTTATCACACTCATACGGCTTATCTTCGTCCAGCTTACGGGATACTGAATGCTGCTGATCGTCGTGAAATCTTGTGTGATGGCTTCGATAGGCGCTGGCATCTATGAATGTTCGCTGGCAGGGTTCACAAGTAACAGTAGAAGCTATCAGCTTTGCCCCTTGAGAATGATATCGTTCGTAATGCCTTTCTAAAAGCACAGCTGAAGGCAAATCAACCCCACACTTTTCGCAATTGAATTTCGCCTCGTGCAGTGTCATATGAGCTTGCAGGCTATGCAATGTATCGAAACTTTTCGATGGACAAAGGGAACATTTCTCTGCTTTGGTAATATTGCGATCAGCTTGCGACTCATTCTCGGGAACATCTTTGTCACAATAGAATTCGTGTGCAAACAGTTTCTCTTTAGTTGGAAAATAGATGTCGCAATACTGACACGGGAACGATTTCAAGATATAGCTAGTAATGGCGTGCTGAGACAACGCATAAGTAGATGAAAACGTCTTTGAGCAGTAGCAACATCGCAAGTTCACTGTGTCCATGTGTTTTTTTAGATGAAAATTAATGCTTTCCTTGTTGATAAAGAATTGATCGCAAATCTTACACCGATAGTCTTTATGCTCGTTCTTACGTTTGTCCCGTTTTAAATCAGTAACGCTTTTCTTTTTCATCCTTGCGATTATGGATTTTCCTGTTTTACGTATTTTATTCTTTGTTTGAGGCGCAGGACTACTTGAACTCAAAGAAAGCTCATTTTCTATATATGGTTCGTTTTTAACAAATGCTTCGGTTACACATTCTAGCTCTAGTTCGGTTTTAGCAAAAGATTCATCAAAACATAACGGCTGGCGGCGTTCTTCACAATCGGAATCGATGGACTCATTTTTAACAATAGACAGAATTCGGTCCATATTTTGCTGCCGCTTTGCTCTTATTTGTTCGCTAAAAATCCTACATTTTGTGCGAAATGTTTCAAACTCCTCCAATTTTAGCAAACATTGATTGCAGATCGCTGAAGGAAAGTCTTGATCTATGGTTAGAGTAATATTAACTAGATCTTGCAGTAGAACAATTATGCGAAGGTTTGCTTCCCCATTCGAAGGAAAAATAGACTGCAAGTCTTTATTTAAGTAACAGAAACGGCAGTATGATTCGGGATGATCAATTATGCTGTTGAAAAGATATGATTAAAATCAATAGATTTATAAAAGTCTGCAAAGTACTTACAATTCAGACATTTCGTTTTTAATAGCATCCATGGCTATATGGTCTATAACTCACATAAATTGACAATCTGTAAAGCACTGAACATCTCTTATTATTTATAAATATTTCGATATGATGCTAGGATGCTAGCGAAGACATCTTCTTCTTCTTTTCTCTGGTGAGCTGACTTTTGAAGTCTTGAGCAGTGATGTCAACCCTACGGATTTATCCGTAGATCTATGGATTTCAGTCTTTTCTACGGATCTACGGATGAATCATATGAAATCTACGGATTTAGCATTATTTTACAAGAAATCTCCTAATGTAGCATTATTTCTCTTGATTTCAAAGGAAAATTATCAAATATTGTTACATCGTCTGCATATTTTTTTTTTGCTTGTCCTATTAAAATTGTAATCATGCATCTATTAGCCATCGATCTGTCATTATTAGAAGCCTGCGTTTGTGGATTAGAGCTTAAAAAGCTGTTAAGTTTATGTAAATGTACTAGTATAAGTACACTTGGAACCAAATCTACGGATTTGAGTTCAACGAAAAGTGGCATCACTGGTCTTGAGCTCTTTGTAACCCGCATACGCATGGCTGCCAGATGGCTGACTAAACGCTGCCAGCGGGAAAAATATGGCTGGCAGACATTCTGGTGACCGACTGCCTCACTGCTGCCAGATATATAACTCAAACGATACAACCGTATCCACCAGGATTTTTCCACATTGAAATCTTTGACATTTTCAGCGAAGGTGACAAGATGAAAACGCTCGGCTAACTTAGATACAGACGACTTTGTTTTGTCAAATTGGATTTGACAACCGTCACTGAATCAATTTTGGTAGCCTTCTGGTGGCCATGGCTGCCCAGATAGCCAAAACGCTATGCGGGAAAGGGCTGAGTTGCTAAGACTAGAGTGCCTATAACTAGAGTGCCTATAACCAGAGTGACGACTTCTCATCCGTAATGTTGGCAACAATTCAACACATTCCATTAGCTTTACATTGAATTGACAGGTCGTTTGCTCGTTTGGAACTGGTAGCTGTCATTCCAAACGAACAGCTGTCGGCACTCTGATTATAGTCACTCTAGCTAAGACTATAGCGGCCCTTACACGAGCATTATTTTTGTCATTTTTAATGATGACTAAATTTTAGCTGTAACTTCTTCATTTTCAACAGTTGTACTATTTATGTACCATTTAATTCCACTATTTCACTGTCACGTTATTACACTTTCACAAAGTCACTATACTTTAATGAAGCATAACAAACGTTACAATACAGATACGCATATTTCGGAATGTTATTTACATCCTTCTTCAGTGTATCGGTTTTATAAGTTGTTTCTTCATTTTTCAAAATGCACGGATGGGATAGCCTTCAATCTGTAGGTTTTAATTAAAGCTTTAAAATAAAAATTATCAAAAAAAATCGGAACCCTGATTTTTTAAATGTAGTTTCGTTGGTTCATTTTGAAATTATTGAAAAAAAATCATATATATTTTTTTAGAGTGCCCTATTGATTCCCTACAACTTCTTCCTGGACGTCATTTTTGTACGATTAACAGTTTCCGAATTACAACGAAAAGAACTTGATCATTTGCATGCACTCGTAAACTGTTTTAGCTGTTACTTCTTCATTTTCCAAAGGCACGGATGGTATAGCCATCAATCTGTTGGTTTTAATAACAGCTTTAAAATACATATTATAAAAAATAAATTATAACCCTGATTTTTTTATTTAACTTTTTCGCATTATTTTGTAATTATTGAGAAAAAATCAAAAAATTTTTTTGGTGTATATTTTTTTTAGAGTAGAGCGATTCCCTACAACTACTTCCTGAACGCCATTTTTGTACAATTAACGGTTTCCGAGTTACTACGATTTGAAAAAGGCAATTTTTGTGAAATGCAAAAATACATACAAAAATAGGTCGATTCTGAATTTGTCACTTTTTCGTCTACTCATTCCTGAAATTGCTCCTATCAAAAACATCCTGTCTGTCATCTAGACTGTGTTTATTTTTTTCATTTACCAACAGAGTTGCCATTCATACAGAATTACCTGTAATGTATTGATTTGTATACGTCCATGCGAATTTCATGCAGGATACAGTTTCAATCTTGGTTTTAATACATATTGACAAAACTATATACAGAATTGTGCCTACTTCTCACCTTTCAACGCAATACAAAATCGAACCCGTTTTGTTACAATATTTACTTACTTCTGGTCCCTTAATTTCGGGTGAAAATTACCAACACAATCAAAAATAGTATAGATGAACAACGTTGAGAAAAATAAATGAAGGTGACCATCGCTAAAAAAGTTAAATATATTATCAACGTAATCCAATAATTTATTGTGACGATTCATTTTCAAATATTATGATGAAATCAGGCATCCCTGCAAGTAGCTCATCGGTGTTGACAAACGAGGGGGAACCAACTAATAAAAAAAACTTTTACATAACACAAGAGGTGTACCGATAGTAAATAGTTCGCGCAGTACAATATAGGTGGAACTAGTGCATCAAGAACAATTATTTTTACTATTTACTCATATTGTCATGTCTGCGAGTCTATGATTATATGTTCCCAATTTTCGGGATCGTTTCAGATTTCGCAATTTTCGGCAGTCTTATGTGCTCGTTTTTTATTTTTTTTTATTATAGAACCATGGATGTTTGTCATAAAATTGTTTTGTTGTGCGTATCGGCTTTAAATTTACAGCAGGCACCTTCTATTAAAAGGTGTTATTGATAATAGTGGTTCTATTCAATCCGCTTTTAGCTAATGCTAACGCTGATGCATTTGTTAATGTTTTATTTATTATTTGAGGAATTGATTTCTCTTTTTCTTTATTGCTGATCACTTGGCATGCAGATTTTGAATCTGTATATATTACTGCATTCTCTATTCTATCGCATACAATAAAAGAGAGAGCGGTGTCTATTGATAATAATTCTGCTATTGTTATGCATGTTTCAGATTGTAATTTGAATTAATATCTAGCTTTATTATACTTAGTATTTTCTTATCTCGCAGGTTTACTTTTATTCGGAAGCGTTATGCGTGGTCTGTTCTACAAATAGGTATTTAAAGTCATTATTTTCTTATTCCATCACTCTATCGAATCTGAAGAATTATTTTGAACATTATTTGATTGTTTTCTGAACTGATTCGTGCCATTATTTTGATTTTGTGGATCTTTTTTACTAGATGTTCGATCCGCTCCCTGTCGTTTGTCTTGCTTTCCTTGCTGCTTCGACACTTGCCAGTACATCGTAAATATTGCGGGTATATCAACTCTTTCGCTTCGGCGTAGGTTAAGTTATAGACTTTATGCTTTGTTCTTTTGCTGCGAAGGACAGTTAGGGTCCGTAGTGCGGTGATCCGAAGTTCGGCAATGGAAGCATTTTATATCGTTTGGGCAATCCATGTGGCTTTCCTCGTGTGTTTTGGTACATTTATTACAGCGCTTCTTAAGTTCGCTATTCAGCAGGAACTTGATTTACAGAAGTAACAAGAGTGCAGGAGCTAGTTTCCCTACAAAACCCAGCAAACGAAGCGTTTGTTTGTTTGCAGTATTTGCTGAGATCACTGTAGGATTTCGTATGAAGATACAACACCCGGATACTCAACAAATATCGCGATTCTTTATTCCACGCGTATTACACAGTATTCTTCCTCCAGTTCTCGTCTTATACTATAGTGACCTTATGCGCCGTGTTGCCTATCCTAAGGGTTTTCCCTAAAGGGTTTGTCCAGATCCGACAATCACCAAATCGCCATTGCTAATTGCTGCACTCCTGCTATTTCTGTTTATAATATTCAAGTATAACTAAGAATTCTCACCCTCTATTAACTTGACACGAATCAAATAAATGATATGCAACAGTTTTCGTGGCATAAAGTCATCAATAACATCCGTTCGCGTTCTGAGAGCCAGTCATCAGTATGTTAGCGAAAACTGAATATATAATCTTCGTCACTTCCTAGCCCCGTGAAGATTGTTAGCTTGCAGTGAAATATTTTGCGAGAAGAACGACGCTCAGAGCAACGAGAGAGAAAATTATATTCACGGCTTCTGTGCTTCATGAAGACTCTAACACCAGCACACTGTACCATCTGTGCATATATGGAATATATTTGCTTTCACTAGCGTTTTGTTTGTGTGGTTCTTTTTGGCTGGATAGGCGTTCTCTTATGTCGTTTTCGTTTTTAAATTGGACTACACCGGTGTAGCGAAAGCTGCACTGAAACCGTTCGTTTTTGCCAATTGCACTACACCAGTGCTACACTTTTTCTGCGCCGATACCACTGGTGTAGCACTCATCAAAAGTTTGGTGTAGCTCTGTGCAATGGAATCGTTTATGGTAGTCAATGGTTACTGTTTATGTTTTCGTCATTTTTGTTCGTTTATTCATGCCTCCGTGTAGCCCTGCACCGGTGTAGTGCAAATTAAAAACGAAAACGCCATTAGTGAGCGGTGAAATTGTTCGTTCACAATGCAATGGAAACTATATATTCATTCACCGGTGAATGAATATTCCAAAATCTGCTGGAAACACTACTACCATCTACTCGACTGTTCGCCGTGATCTTTCAAAAGGTTCCACTACGTTTCGGAACGATAACAAAAGCTTTCTGCCTATTATAGAAATATTCCAACTACAACCATTTTGACACTTATCACACGATTTCCCTAAATGTTCAAGACAACTTTATTTCCATGTCGCAAAAATCACACGAAAATTCGACCCAAATTGGATCTTCGAACTTGATCAATGTACCACTAGTAGTAGTCAAATGAGCCTAAGCTAGTTGAAATCGAGAGAAAATTGAGCGGATAGAAAAACTTTCGAAAGGTGCACATACAGAGTCGAGCTGAGTGGAACACTAGTGGTCTCCGAGGTTCTAATGAAAATTTGGGTTGTAATATTTTATCCTTTCTATCGAGGCAAAAACTTCTAACCCCAACAACAAAACTATCTACAGCAACAACAATAAAAGCAGCAACAGCGACGAAAAATAATATTTTAGTGAAAATTGCATGGTGCTTCAGGTGGCATACACTCCTTATTTCGTTAGTTTCAAGGTCTAAGCTCCCCTCTCAGCAAGCGGTTCTATTTTGTTGGTCGTTGAGCGCATGTTGAACGACATACTGCACGAAATATTCGTTCAGTTTGCTGGGTCGGTTTGTTGTTTTTTCTCCTGCAAAAATAGTGTCAAAATTAGGTGTTACCTTCATATAGAAAGAAAATTTGTTGTTATTCAACGTGAAGTAGAAGAATTGTACAGGTATGTAGTGTTAGTCAAAAATAAATGAAAAAACTTCAGAAATTCTCCAGTAAAACTAGTCCAACAGGGTTCCAACTCCTCATATTAAAAATGGCTCAACAATGGTTCTCTGTCTGCCGAGTTTGTTCAACGAAAAAAATGGTATTCGGTTCTACAGTCTGTTTCAAAATCGGCAAACGAAGGTCCCGTGTTGGCCTCCCGTTGAACGATTGATTGGACTTTCAATGGACCAATGATCCAACGTATTGGACCAACGAAGGATCACCGTTGAAGGTTTTTTTTCTAAGAGGGTCGTGATATTCTACTTTATTTGATTTAATGTAATGTAATGATTTTACTAGCGATTGCGATTCTTTAAAATCTTTTTGAATTTAAATTTTTTAAATTTTAAACTTTTTCGAAAGGATATGTGATATTCAATTTCTGTACCGCCTGCCTTCAGACTACCAACCTAGCATGGGCATCAAATCCAACGAAATTGTCGCGCTACACGTAATTAAGCCACGATATGTAACTGTTCCATCATAGCTTTCCTGGTACAACATTTATGCTTTGCTCATATTCATGTGGTAGTTGTTCGGGCTGGTTAAGCAGATTCGAAGGGGCAAGAGAAAAAAGTGGAACGAAAAATGCATTTATTCGGGTGAAAAGTTTTCAAATTGTGCTCCAAAATACATCCTTCGGGTAGACGAAACGATGAGAAGTGTTTTGTGATGTGGTTTTCCGAAAATTTCTCAAAGGTTGTGATGAAAATCGGTGGGAATAGGGTCAAATTTTTGAAGAACTTGGATTGATCGACAACCCAACCCACACAGTGGCTGTTGATCGGTCAGGGTGGCACCAATACCAGCACATTGTACTAATGCTGTGATCTTGCTGGGACCCGAGACGGTGCAGCAGCGTGTGAGTGGATGAGCCACCGTTTGTTTATGTGAAATTGTTGGAATTCCAATGCCCGAACCATCAATGCTAGCCAGCTAGCCCATGCTGGGCTGGGTGACTGAGTTGATCCCGGTGTGTTGTTATTTTGCCCAGCTCGAACCGAAGTGTTGGTGATTTTGCCTTTGGCAGCAGAACGGCAGGGAAAGGAAACGAAGGAAATATTTGTATCCGCAGAAAGAAAATCCACATTTCTCCACATCTGCCGTGATCGAGACCCCTGTTGCCGAGTAACTATGTGACCGATTTAATTATTTATCATGAAATGAATTACACCAGATATTTAAACATTTCGTGAGAAAAGGATAGGAAAATTTCCGCAGAAAGGAATTTCAGTTAAGAGACTATAGTTGATATGTGTTATAAATACTGTTTCCAGAAACTGGACCCAATTAAATATCGAAACGTGTGAAACAGTGCAATAAATTATATTCTGGTGCTGTCGTGTATCAAACAGCAGTGAAGAAACAACAAACTAACAAACTGTAGGAAATACAAAAGTTGCATGTTAATGAAGTATGACAACAATTACAAGTGGTGGGTTCATCGACCAGAGTTAGCACGGATTTGCATGGATTATCTTCAGTTTGCTATTAGGTTAGTATCGGTCGCAATGAAATCGTGCTTTTATTTCTAACAATTTTTATTGTTCAATAATGGCAGTATACGAATAAAATATCTATTGAGATTCCATTTGACCGATGAAACACATTCGTCCGCACAGAAATAAAGGGGTGTGCGTTTGAAAGATGTGATCCAATACGGTTAATTTGACATAACACATGGTTTGTGGATTTGCTCTCACGCATTTCTTTTTCACATCAACCTTTCTCTAGTTCGCAATAAACGGAAATTTACATTCAATATGATGTGATATGCAAATGATGGATCAATTCCCTCTTGCTAGGATCATAAACTACAACTATGTTGAAAGCGGTATGTGTCGAGTTCGTTGCTGGAGAATTCGCTCGCTTGTTGATGTCTCTTGTGATTATGTTGCGCCCTACAAACGATACAATCCAATATCATTGAAAAAAAAACGAGTTGAAGAATTTGTTGATTTATTGTGGATTCACGATAACTACAATGGAAGGAATTTCTTACATTTTTGAAATTGTCAAACCTTTTTCGAATTGATAACTTTTTACCTTTCTCATATAGAAAGGTTGCACAATCACTGTGAAACCCGATTTTTGATTCGAATCCCGGTGGGCTAATAGTATGACTATGACCATTCGAATCAATCCGTCGAGTACGTTAAATGGCTCGGTGTGTAAATGTGTTTATGTAGATTTAGGTAAGATTTTTCTGCACTCACTTTTCTCAGAAATGGCAGATCCAATTTTCACAAACTTAAATTTAAAAGAAAGACCTTAAGATGAATTATAAAAATCCAGAACTATTATTCGATCCCATTTTCGGCTCTGAAATTATTTAACCTTCAATTTGAATCTAAGTTATTCAGAAACGGTTCAAATGTCACCGAAAAATCAATGTGACTTTCATTCACAGACTGGTAACTTGCTGAAACAATAGAACTTTTAAAGATGAATTAGTAAACACAAAATTATTAGTTGTAGCTGACATCAAATCCATCTATTTTGTATAAAACTGTATTTGATATGGTTAAAATTCTCGATTATTTCCGCTATAGTAAAAAAAAAAAGAAAAATAGACGAAATCTCAAATCAGTGCCTGACGGCAAAGCAGAATGTGAAGATAGACTTACGATGCGGTGTGTGTTGGGTTTTCATAGAGGTGTAGTAAGGTAAAGTAAGGTAAAGTAAAGCTAAGCATGCTTGGTTATTTTAGTCAATGAGACTGTCTCTTCATGTGTTTTTATATTTAGGGTAAACGCAGAGACAAAATTGTAAATATAACCAAATTTGGGTTTCACGCAACGATTTTTTTTGTTAAAATAGTAACGAAAGAAAATCTGATTTGATATAGAAAATATTGCTGCTGTTTTGTAGTTTACAAAACATGATAATCAGTTTTACTCAGTGTGTTAGTTTGTTTCAAACGACCTTTCGATAAAAGCAACAAATATTTTACTTGTGCGTTTTTGTCAATTTCTTGACAAACAATTTCACAGTGAATTCAATTTGAAAAATTTGTTATGAATGAACGAACTTTAGATAAAATTAAGAATTGTTGCGCTTTAGATTTACAAACTTTTTAGTTGAAATAAATTACCTTAAATTTAGCTATTTCAACTACCGCTTTTGTTTGTTGACATCATACATTTTTTTTTAATTAAAATGATTTCTTTCAAACTAATTTACAAGGTTATATTTTATACTAGTTTTATTTCAATTTATATTGGTTTAAAAAATTTCTGGAAAAAAATTATTGTTAACTTAGAAATTTTTTAAGACATTTGATCGTTTCGTCATTCCCTTCGCTACATGATCGAATTATTCACATACCGCTGTAAGGCCCTGTTTTTTTATTTGTATAGCATCCAAACGATTCGGTGCTCCATCAGTCTGACCAAAACAGAGAACCTGCATCAAATGTTTTTGTAAAGAAAATTTGTTATGTATTCTTCTTCTTCCGCCAGAGACAAAAATGCTGTGTTTTATACGCGCGAGAAAAAAATGTTCTGGTTTATATGAAATAAAACTAACGCGTTCATTTGAACAGTAAACTTAGTTGTATCATTACACAAATAATATCATAGATAAATTGTACCAAGTTTTTTCTTGATATAAATGTATAGCAGGATTGAGTCAACGAGCACATTGCCGCAAAGCTGATTTACCGGTAGCGACACCTGCCAATGAAAAATGGAACCAAAAAAAGGAGGATTCTTTCGGAAATTTTCATATCGGCTGCAGTGATTTGAAAGTTTTTTATCGTTTATTCAAGAGTAAAAACAGATATCAGCAATAAAAGTACATTCGGAGTAGAAGAAAATCAATTTCAAAGTGATTACTACTACTTTTTTTTAGTGTAAACTACGATTAAACATGGAAAATCTTCAGAAATGTGTCAAACTGGGTAAGGTTAGGTTTTTTCGGATCAACATTTTTTAAACAGAAACCAGTGTCATGTTGATTTCTCGAGTACTAGAATGTATAGCGCTCGAGTACTATTTATTTTGGATACTTTATTTGTTATTTCCAGGCATTTAAAAAATGGTATCAAACCAAGTTTAATGCTCTATTCCCAATAAACTAAGATCAACATTACCACCTCAGAGTAAAAACTTTTTCTTCAACTTCTACTATGATTTTTCAAATGAATTTGCCCGTTTTCATAAGAAATCGTTGAAAAGGTGGAGTAATTAGAAATTTTCCTATCGATTTGACAGCATTTGCTGAAAGTATCATCTCTAAACTAACAGCGCCTTTACATTTCAGTTTTGCGACAAAATGCCAATAGCATTAACTCAACTTTGGTTGACATGTAAAAAAATGTCAGTTTATTTCAACAATAAACTCAGCCGGAACGAATATATTTTTGGTTTGGTTAGACCAACATTTCTATTAAAATCAAACAAAGATCATTGTTTTTGTTGAAGGGAGAAATTGGTTTGTAACAATCATATTCTAGCTTGAAATGAATATAAATCAAATTTTAAAAAACTACTAACTGTTTTGTTATTTTAAACATGCTCAATTTCTCTGCGTGTAGTACAATTGACAAAACAATTTCCCCGGTTAGGAGCTAGCTACGGGTCTGAGTCCCGTCTATGCGGTAACATTTCCGCGGGTTTCATAACATAGTTGCATACGTATATCATTTTTCCAATCTGCTTCCCTCGAATTCCTGATCAAATTTTAAACCAGACAAGACTAAACACAAATCATTGTGGATTGGATATCGTCGATTGGATATATTGAATATTTTCTCGAAAATTTGTTTTTACACGTAAGCCGAAAATTTCAATAAAAACAAGTTTTACCTAAACATCCTGTAGTTCCGGAACTGGAAGTATTATCTACAACGAATTCAGGGATTCTGTATGCAACCGTAAATTTTTTCCTTCTATAAATTTGTGAAAATCGATTTGGCCATATAGAAGAAAAGTAAGGTAGATCATTTTCCGCAGTTTTTCCAATACTTTCGAAACCTAATTTCGATTACCGGAATAACCGAAGTTGGTACGTATCACCAGCTAGAAATATGACCTTCAAATTTGAACAGTTTAGAACCTAATTGAAAAGAAGCTTTCCCTCTTTTGCTTCGTCGCTTTTGGTAGCGATGTAAAATTGTTAACGCTTAACCCAGTAGTTTCGGAACCGGAAGTCGGAACCAGATGACATTCAGGAATTTTGGAATTTGGAACATTTAGAATTATAATACCTTCTACTTAATCCTAAGCTCATAAAAATTGGCCAAACCATCTCTGAGAAAATAGTCTGAGTTTCATTTTGAAGTTTTTGTTCACTACCTTTGGTGGTTCTGGGACAGGAAATGGGAAACTATTAGTGCCGAAACCAGTTTATTATCAAATAAATAGGTTCTGCAAAATAGAGGAATTTATCAGTCAGTTTGATGAGATTTATGCTTGTGTTTGCCATCGGTTATGAAAAAAAAACACATGAAATTGAAAATTTTCCATTTATCGCACTTTAGTTCAGAAACTGGAAGTCGAATTCGAATAAAATGTTCTAGAAAATTTTAAATAATTTCAAGACCTTTCGTTTTAATCGTTTCACATATTACCCTATAATTCCGGAACCGGAAGTCAGATTCAAATGAAATTCAATAGCAGGCTATAAGTGCATATTTTTTTTACATACATACACTCACATACACACATATATTCACCCCGATTCTGTATTTCGTCGAGTTCGAGTTTTCCATACAAAAGCATCACTCGATCGAATTAGAGAATGCAAATTTTTACATTCGTTCGACAAAATCCGATTCGATCGAAATACAGAATAGGAGTGATTTGCTCAGTTCGTCGAGCTGAATCGAATGGTATATGACATTTGGCCCTTCGGACCACGGTTAAAAAGTTGGTTTTCACAGTGATTGCATAGCCTTTCTATAAAGACTGTCCCAGAAAGTATGGACGCAACCAAAAACCGCTGCCATTTCGCAATGGTTCAGAATCTGTCAATTTTTATGGCTGCGTCCTGTTGTTTACACTCTTCTCTAAGCACTAAGCACTGGTGCAGTTGTTTATTCGTTTTCATTAGTTTGTTTTTAAATGCGTGGACTTTCAGCAGAACAACGTCGAAAAATTTTGTACAAATGGTGCACAGAACGCGGACTGTCACTGAGAAAGATAGCAAAAATGGAAGGAATAAATGAAAAAGCCGTGCGAAATGCAATCAGGAAGTTCGGTGAGGATAACACCTTTGAGGATAAACCGAAAACGGGTCGAAAAATAGGTCCTGCTAACCCTCAGCTGGATAAACGTATACTGAAGGCGTTCGAGCAAAAGAAGGAGGTTTCAGTTCGGGATGTGGCCAAAAAAGTGGGCACTTCGAAGTCAAATGTTCTTCGTGCTAAAGAACGTTTGAATCTTCGAACCTATAAGAAGCAGAAACAACCAAAACGTAGTCCGAAACAAGAAGCATCGATCAGGCCGAGGGTTCGAAAGCTGTACAATACGATTCTTGCTGGAAATTTTAACTGCATAATCATGGACGAAGAAACCTACGTGAAACTCGATTAAAAATCCTTGCCGGAACCACAATATTATACGGTGCGAGAAGGGCAAGTGTTGAACCAGTCCGAGACATCGATAGAAGTCGAAAAATTTGGTAAGAAAGCTATGGTCTGGCAAGTAATTTGTAGCTGCGGTAAGATTTCGAAACCCTTCATCACCAGTGCTTCAATGAACAGCGACATATACATCAAGGAATGTTTACAAAAACGATTTCTTCCCATGATTCGAAGCCACAAGGATCCTGTTGCTTCTTGCCACTACTCGAAATCAACGGTAGAATGGTATAGGGGAAAGTCTTATAAAGCGCCCCTGCTAGCCAAAATGCCCCCTTTCCTTTCTTAAGCATTGACGACTTTTCTGAACCAAAGTTTTATCACTAACACTATCTTTTCGTAGGATCTTTATGCTATGCAATTTTGGTGGTTGTCGTTTGCAGGAGAGTATGAAAAAATTAGAAAATTTCATTTGGCAGCTTTTCGATGTAAGTTTTTGCTTCGACTAAATAGATGTTTTATCCGCCATTTCTTTGACATACTGATTATCTAAAAACAGTAACTTAATGGACATTTCAGGAAGCGTAATGCATCATTGTTGTGGGATAAAATGTCTTTTGTCGTGTGTCATGCCACTGATTTGTTGTGAGACATATTTTACGGTTGCTGGGGCATTATGTCTGAGGCGAGCGAAAAAAATTAATAATGTGGCCGTTTTGGAAAATATGTTTATATCAATCAATTCTCATCTTTTCTATTGGAGTCATTAAAAATTATGTTCCTCTTCCGTATTACAATGAAATACTTACATTCTCGAAGAAAATATATCAATACACTTGGAAATATCTCAATGTTTTCTTAAGGGGGGCATATTATAACACTTTACCCTACTACCAAAAATGTCACTTTCGTCCCAAAAGACATGAATTCACCAAATTGCCCACAACTTCGACCAATTGAGGAATTTTGGGCATTAATGAAGGCACATCTTAGGAAACATGTCTCGGCAGCCGAAACCATTCAACAGTTCGAAAAAGATTGGGAAAAAGTGTCAAAACTTGTCGCCAAGAAGTCTGTACGGAATTTTATGAGGAACGTTCGCAAGAAGGTGCGCCAGCTAGTCTACAATGGCTAAGTAGCAATAGTAGTTGAAAATAATATTCTGTTGTTGTAGTTTAATATTATCAGTATATCGAATAAAATTTGAATATCTAACACTTGTGAAGTATTTACAGCGAAATCAAAGTGCGTCCATACTTTCTGGGACAGTCTTTATGAGTAAAGCAAAAACACATACTTCAGTAGTCAAAATAAAATCGTCCGTGACGTAACGTTTTACCAAGTAGTCTCCCTCCCCTTGACAAAATTTTTTTTCTCAAAATTTGAACTTGAAAAATGTCATGTAACATTACAACTTAAACAACTTAAAATGTAATTGAACTATCTTTGAGGGAACATGATTGACGGTTTAAAAATATATATATTTCTTTGGTTGATGCATACCGAATGAATCACACAATAAAATAAAACGAAGAATAGCTATTCCTCCAATTTTGTACATCTTATGATCAAAAATTTTAATGAATATCCTACAAAATTCGAGTTTTCCTAGCATTTTCACTAAATCCACTGAACATTTCTAAAACTTCTCTGGAAGTTTTCAACATTTTACAAAAACTTATTAAATACTAATATCAAATGGTCTTAAACCTACCTAAGTTATAGTATCTCTAAATTACGAAATAATAGCTAAACAAGTTATAGGCTGTAATAGGCCAGTTGAAGCATTATTCTGCTATTTCAATAATGAAATAATTTTGGCATTGATAATAAAATGAACTATTAGGTACTATGATATTATTTTTCTGTCGCCATTTATTCGGGCTCTTTCTTTCATTTAACCTTTCAGTCAGTTTCGGGTTTCAATGAAAATCAGGTACTATGCAGTATCGATATTCAATTGAAGCTTCAAGAATCGATAATGACAGAAAACGATTCACAATGACCTGATGGTGCTTGTTTCTTTAGAAGTTTTAGTTTCTTTAGTGGAAAACGAAAATGCTTGCTATCTCTACATTTGTTTTGAACGCGATCATTTACGAATGACACAGTTAAAAAAAACGTAGATGAGGCTGTTGCATTGCGAGAATTTTTTTTCTCGTGAATATGACTTATGTTACTTTACTATGGGGTGCCTTTTCAAAATTTACCCTCTGACAGAGTGATAAGTTTTTGATGGTGAATATCTCTTGTTGTATCTAACGAATCAACATAATTTTTGCTACATGCCATCGTAAATATGATCACAATTTTATGATAAAATTTTCAGTTGTGTGACATAATCTCAAATAATTCAAAATTAAACTTTTCTGAAATGTTTGGTGTAAACGAGTATCAAAGGGGATAATCCATAAGGCGCGTTTGCCGTGCTCGTAATTTTCAAGCTCATAGCTCAGTGATCTGTGAAAGGATTTATATAATCTAACTACCAATAGAATCGAAATTTTTCAACTTAAGCGTGTATAGCAAAAGCATTGAAGTATTTCAATAGTACACTATTGAAAAACCTGTCTCATTTGACCCATGTCAACACCAGCCAATCAGAACGCGTTCTGAGGAAGAGAACAAAATATCTGCTGCTGTACAACAAATCGTTCGAGAAAAAGGTTCGGAAAAGTGGTGAATATCGTAGTGAGTTCCTCAATTTGGTCCTTCTGAATGCTAGAAACGAATCCCTACAGCATATTGATAGTTTCTTTCAATAAATTATGCAAATCCGAAATGAAATAATCGACATTAAAATTCTGTATGCGGCTATTTTCATAGCCGTTAGGACCGTCCATTAGTGAAAAAGCTACAAACGAAATCACGTAAAAATAAGCTCTTAACAAAAATTGGATCAGTTCGGATTCTATCACCACTGCGAGCAGATGTATTTTGTGCCGTTTGCAAAGCCAGTTCCGTCTCCGACAAGAGCGATTCCGTCACAGCTGCCAGTCATTTGCATTGATGAAAAAACAACAGTGGAGAGCATTACACAAAATCATCCGTTCTAATGACTCAGAAGTTTTCTAAAGAACTGTTAGGATTTGTTGTTCGCAAATCGAAGGTAAATATCCTCAGTTTAGTGCAAATATAAAACAGTTTGTTTTAGATTTGTGCACTTTTCGCTGTGTGAAATTCACAGTAATCTAGATTAAGTGAAGCCTTCTTTACTTTTGCGAAAAATGTTCCAGAGTTTATTGTCGTAGAGAATTACGCAATTTGACCCTGAATGCTAGAAACGAATCCCTATAGCATATTGATAGTTTCGTTCAATCAATTAGTCCTGCTGTATCATTGATCAACCCAGCGAATTAATGTTTTCTTTATTGGAAGATTAAAATCGGTTGTAAATGTAAACCTACACCAACCATATCAGTATCGCACCCACGTACAACAGTTCAGCCTGGAATTAGATGACGGAAGTCAGCGGCATCCATCGGAATGCGAATTCAACTCATCACTCTCCATCACAAACGCTTTCATAAAAGGTTCTTTTCAGAGCCACCATTATTTTATTATAAAGAGCTATACTGGTTATTTCATAATATTTGTGTTTCAGAATGTTAAATGTAACTAATCTGTACTTTAGTTTAGGTGCATCGTTTCAAATTCTACATACAATTTCATACAATTGATCAACTAATTGATATTCGGAAGTGTTAAGGAACATGTCAGTTGTTTTCGTATTCACGACATCCAGTTATGTCTTTACATTACCCACCCGCCTTTTCCTAATTCGGTGCGAATTGAAATTGATTTCACAGTTAAAAGTTTTACCGATTTACTCACATGATGACCTTTCGATGTAATCTCATCTTTACCGAATAAATATGTTTGCTGCGCCATGCTTGATAAATCCTTTTTTCACTATTACAGCATCAGAACCAACTTAGGACGCCATGGCTGAGTTCTTGCCGCTTTGTGATGTACTTTTCAACGTGATCTCACTAGCAGGCTACTTCTGCGATGTAGTGTTCGACGTCGTGCTTGGTTACGCCCTTTACGAACGGCAAAAGTTTACCTATTTCGCCGCTGTTCTTGTGATCGTTAGTTTCTCGCTAATAATTTCTCAGGTTTGTATGCTAGTTATCAGCATATGAAGTCCGTCCATTTTGAACTCTAATGTCGTTTTCAGATTGTTTCCGTGCAGTGGTATTTGAACAAGCAAAAACTAAGAAGCTCAACCAGTGCAACTACAGAACCACCTTCGGAGAATCACGATCACTTGGAAAACAGCTTAGAGAAAAAGAAGAAAAAATCACCAGAGGTAGTACTATCCAAAACAGCCAAATATAGTCGGTACGCCGTACTAACACTACACGCGACACAATTGGGTGTGTTGTGGCGCTACGCCAAACTCTTCGTTCCTGTGGATCTACGTCATGTGAAACATGAAGTGCGAGATCTGTGCATGTTGCGGCTGGTGCATGCGTTCTGTGAGGCTGCCCCGATGCTGCTGCTACAGCTCTATGTACTGGTAAACCTGCAGAACGAAAACCAACTTAACGCACTAAAGCTAAAAGCTCTAGCCAGTGGACATCATTTATCAACGACGGCATTAGTTCAGCAGACCAGCATTGCTGAACAGCAGCAGAAAACCTTCCGCGATCTTAACATGGTCTCCGCAACACTGTCCCTTTTCAGCGTCTGTTGGGCTCTGGCCAGTTTCAGCAAGAATGTTAGACTGCAAAATGTTCACCGACTGGTACTGACGTGGCTAGGAGTGATCTTTCAGTTCCTGTGGCGACTGGGTACTGTGATATCGCGAGTAATTTCACTAACCGTGTACGCATCGGTTTACAGTCATTGGGTGTTTCTGGTTATCAGTAAGTTTTTTGGTCGAATTCTAGCTTTAACTATAATTTTTCAATTACTGTTTCATTTTCTTCTATCAGTCCTACATTGGTTCTCAATGTTTTTGTGGCTTATTTCGCCGAAAAATGTGTTCCACGGAGAACGGATATCGAGACTGAAGAAAGCAATGCTCGGAGGGTTGATTGCTTTCGTGTACATTTTTGCATACATCAATCTTCAGGAAGTTCGACACCGACAGAAAATGGTAGGTACAATTGGTTAAGCGGATGTTTTCAGATTTTTATTAACGATTCTGTTGCAGCTTACTTTCTACGTGGTAATGTTCATGGAGAACTGTTTGCTGGTATGCCTGTGGATGGTTGGCATTTGGCCCAATCGTCCTGAGGGTTGGTACACGATACCAATAGCAGTGCTGTGCAGTTTTGGTGTAGGTTTGCTCTTCATGGTTGTTTACTATCAGTATTTCCATGTACGTCGGTTAGGCTACGAGGCGGGTGGTCGGGTTCCGTGCAGTGATAGTATCAATAAGTGCCATCACGATAACTGCCGCTGTCAGGAAGGTACACGGCACATGGAAACAGGAAAATCCTTGAGTGGATGTGGTAACCAAAAATATCCTCATGTAATCCCGGGCGTTTTCAATTGTCGTTTTTCTAATCCGGTAAATGCGGCAACTAAGCGGAAGAAAAAGAAACCGACTTCATTCGTACCACCTCCGAATTTTGCTCTTCAAGCAAACAGTACAGAACATGAGTCCCCTATCGGTCCAATGGCAATTCCGTTTTGGCGTAGGCCTCTCCCGAGATCACATACGGGAGGGTCCAGTGAAAACGACGGCAGTAGTGTTAGCTCGAGGGTCAATATTCAGCAGAAGTTACAGGAAAAGAAACAGAAACAGTTAGCTGAGCTGAAAATAATAGAGGAAGAGATAAAACAGGGTAAACTAGGTGGACCTGGGACGGGAACGCTCAGCTCGGGAGACGATACTAAGGCCACCTTACCGCGGCAACCGATTCCAAGGGCCAAGAAGCACATCGATATAGATCCGATGGATTGGCGCCCGTCAAGCCCCGACATGGCCGAGATATCCGTAGAGAAATCATTCAATGATCTTAATTTGCTGCTGGCAGCCAATTTAGATGATGTAAATAATCTGAATAAATTTAATGCTAATTATGACCCAATATACAACAGTTTTGGATTGAATGGAATAAACATTTCCGCCCTCGTTAGTATGAAGAATGCTGAAGCGCAACAATCGGTAGCAAACAATAGAAACATGTCACCGATATCTTCGCAAATATCGGCAACGGAAAGCAACTCACTCACACGACATCCTCGGGCAAAAATTCTGCCGAACAACGTACCTAGGAACCCGTTTGCCGAAAACTATCGAGGTAATTTCGTAAGTCTCTACGCGGATGCTGCTGCTAACAATCACAGGCCTCCTTCGATAAGCCCACGATCTACGGATGTGGCAGCTGTAAATCGAGCGGTTCTTTATGACAACCATAGCCGGTTGTACATGGAAGCCAACCACCCTCGGCAGATATCGGGAACGTACAGTAGTATGGAAAACACGGGTACCGAAAATCTACCGTTTCCATACAATGTTGTTCCACCACCTCGCAGTAAGCTGGACAGCCGGGCGACACCAACGATGCCGACTAATCCAAGTGCCACTAACACCGGCAGCAGCAGTGGCAACACTAACAATAACAGTATCGGGAGGAATGTACCGGTAGCCGTCCCACCGACGACTATCAATAATTTGAACAACACGAAGCGTCAGATGCAACGAGCTAAAACACCGGAGATTCTGCTGGCACCACATTATCTAGAGAATTCACGGATCTACTACGACTGGGTGGCACGAGAGGCAGCTAATTTAAGGTAAGAACCGCATTACATTTACAAATGTTTTCCATGCGTAGATTTGGATTCATTAAAGTCTGCAGACTATTATTTCAATTATGTTTATTTTGCCATGTTTATAACACGAATAACAACAAAAAATAGCATCTATAAATATATTTATTTATAGAACAATATTACATAACTGTAATGTTTTCCACACGGAAAGACCGAAATCAGCATTTTGGCGAAAAAATTAGTTGATTTTCTGATTTTAGTTAGTTATTTTTTTAGACAACTAAAAAAATCTTACTTTTGCTAATTTGGATTATTAATTTCTAATTCCCTTAATAATAATAAAACATTTGTTGAAATGGCTATTATTTGAATTCACCAATTAAACGTGCTGTCATTTCTTAGCTAAGGCACACTTCATTTCCATTCAACTAATTTTTTAGTTGAATTAGAGAAATAAAACGTTCTTTTCAACCAACATGAATGGTTGAATTGGCTTCTGCAATTTGCAGCTATATGGCGCTCTGTCACCGAAAAATGTTAACACCGTAATGACTACTAGCATAAATCAAATAAACATAGATTTCCCAGTGTAATAGTAATGTAGTTGAGCAACCCGTGACACCAAAAGCACCGTCTGGTGGAGAATGGGTGCGTAAATGCTCCTAAAATGCATGCAAAATGTTGCCTGCGCATTTAACACAACCACAGTAGCTAATGGAAAAAAGTACACCCGTTTGTCACTAGAGGTGCTGTTAGTGTCACCGTACAGTGAGAAATCTATGTTTATTTGATTTATGCTACTAGGCACTAGATGGCACACTATTACCGAAAAAAAACTTTAGTCGCGGTTCTCTTTTCTATATTGGCAGGTATAAATACGATGTTGTATTGGAGAAAAAGACATAAACGAAACATAAACTTCTTTTTGAAAATTTTTCTCCTAAATCGCTGTTTGCTTCATTCCACTTCGCGAAATCGACTCTCTCACTGAAAACTTTGAGCACTCGGAAAACAAAAACTGAATACAAGTAGCCCGGAAGGTTAGAAGATACAAAAAACATCATTTGACAAATACAATTAGAGTGCAACATTCGAAATTCACTTCACTGTTCCGCGTAAAAACATTATTACGCACAATCGCATCAAATGCGCACAAATTCTGACCAAATTCACTTTCTACTAAGAATTTACGTAATTTTCACATATCGGTTTACAAATTTATATATGGATATATCGTAACACATGCGAAAAACATAAAAACAATTTGCAAGCAGTTTCAACAAGACTGTCCTTTTTAGCTTTTTAATGTATTGTTTTGCTTTGACACTTCTCATGAGTAAACTTGTTAATAAAACCCATTTCATTTTTGTTTTCTATGTGCTGTCCTTCACTAATGATGATGATAGATAAATAGAAACAAATTTTCTGATTTTATCCTTATCCTAAGAATAAACCTATATTATCCTAAGAATAACTTTCTAACTGATCAGTCTTTTTCAAGACGACCACTACATCAGTCTTTTTTAAGGCTATATGAAAATCTATCTTTCCCAAGTGCCAAGGTACTAAATTCTTCTAAAATTCATAGAATGGATGCTCGCCGTGCTCGACAAAAATAACTATCTTATGTCGTTTTCGCTTGAGAAAACTGAAACTGACCCAGGGTAGTTTCATCAAACAAACACTTTTCACGAAACTGTGTTTGATTTCGCACTTAGCTTTGAGCAAACCTGATATAAAAACTAAGTTCGAAACTGACTCGATTTTCAGTTCAACAACGTTGAACTAGGTTCAAAATTGGTTCCAAACAAACGGTTTGACAGCACACGGAACGACCGAAATTAGTTCTGCGCCTAATTCGTATTACTGTTTTTGAATTAGTTGATTTTAACAACAGCATTTCCAAAATAACTAAAAAATTAGTTAAAAGTGAGGATTTACTTTGCTGAAAAAACTCTTATTTTTAGAGAATGTGTTTAGTTGGCGAATATCCTGGACACAAACCAGCAATATTTCAATCCAACACGAAATTCTCATGTACAACTAATCTTGTTATTAAAATCAGAAAATTTGTTTCTATTTATCTATCACTATCATTACTGAAGGACACTACAAAAAAATCAAAACTGAAATTGGTTTCATTAACAAGTTTATTAGCCAAAAACTCATGAGAAGTGTCAAAGCAAAACAATCCATTAAAAAGCTAAAAAGGACAGTCTTGTTGAAACTGTTTGCAAATTGTTTAGATGTTTTTCGCATGTGTTACGATATAACCATATATAAATTTCTAAACCGATTTGTAAAAATGACGTAAACTCTTAGTGGAAAGTGTATTTATTCAGAATTTGTGCGGATTTGAAGCGATTGTGCGTGATAATGTTTTTTACGCGGAGCAGTGAAGTGAGTTTCGAATTTTGCACTCTAATTGTATATGTCAAATGATGTTTTTTGTATCTTTCAACCTTCCGGGCTACGTCATCCGGTGTACTGCTTGTATTCGGTTTTTGTTTTCCGAGTGCTCAAAGTTTTCAGTGAGAGAGTCGATTTCGCGAAGTCGAATGAAGAAAACAGCGATTTAGAAAAAAAAAATTCAAAAAGGAGTTGATGTTTTGTTTATGTCTTTTTCTCCAATACAACATCGTATTTATACCAAACATAAACTCAAGATTACGAAGTATCATAAAAGCCTATGAAGCATTTTGGGTCACGGTTCGTGATCAGATGAACTGTTTCAGAATATCTGTTGTTTGACCCCCCCAGTCTGTAAGGTTCAATGATAATGCTGGTATCCATGATAACCTATTTATTATTGACAAATAAAACTAACTAAAAATGGAAACAGCAAAACATGGGTCGCAGTTGTGTTGTTAACGGCTGTAAAAGCCGACCAAAGGATTCAGCACCTTTTTTAAAATTTCTTGACAGTTCAAAACTGTGAGTAATCATTCAGTATGAATTATTACTTATGTATGCAACTTTCCATTAGAATTCAAAGCGCTGATATATCTTGTGCTGTTTACATTTTGTAGAACTAAATTGCAATTAGAAAAACAAAGAAAAACGATATCCTTCAAGAGGAACTACAGATTGAGAGAGAGGACAAACGAAGACTGCATCGTATATGTAATCGACAATTGAAATCATCGGAACTAAAAAATACCAACTTCGAACAATTAATCAAAAATTCAAAAAATAACATCTTCCAAATTTTAAAACGATCGAATCATCAAAGCTATTTGAAACAATTCGTTTTTGAAAGAATCTTTAGAAAAAATTACTGGTCAAATTTTGAATCCAATCGGAACAAAACTCAGGAAGTTATGGGCCTTTATCTTTCCTTATCTCATACTGCAAAGAAGCAAACGTTCTGCTTCGATTGACTTGAAAATTTGACAAAGGAATGCTTTATTATAACAAAATGGAAAAAACCATGATTTTACAAAAATGTTAGACTCGACGCCCTCCCCAAAAAATAGATTGTTTCTTTCGATTCTATAGACAATAAACACTATATGTTTAAACGTTTTTCTCGAAAGCAGGTTTTGGTCCGTGTCCATCGTCATTCATTAACTACTTCACCATTTTTTTCAAATTTTGCATACACTTTCTACATGTAAATTACTAGACCCTTTTCGTTGTTTATTTAAATATCCACCAAAAATAGAAAAAAAAAAATTTAAAAATCAAACAGAAATGTTGGGGTCGAGAAAAACATCTGCTGTAACTATTGAAATTTTTGTTGCATTCTTTTAGTTTAAAACAAAGTAAGTTACCCTTATAGTCAAATTTTATTGCTGTGCCTATTGATTTAAAAGATATTTCATTCAGCTGTTTATTTTATTTCTCAGCAAAGGTATTCCCAGGTATACATTCTGGCAGGCGCGGCAACTATGGGGGGCAAAGCACTTTAGGCAAAGCAGGCAAAAATTAGTTGAATGGAAATGAAGTGTGAGCTTGCTACGTTTATTCCGGAAGTGAAAATCTCTTTTCATAACAAGCAAAGAGGAGAATGTCGAGTTTTGGTGGGATATTTGAAAGATCACAACAAACTCATTGTTCAGCATTTTTTATACACTGAGATCTTTTTTTACGCGGAGGATACAACCGCACAAAAAACTGCGTGAAAAACGTCAATCCGCGTAAAACAAACGCAAAACTAGAGTAAATTTTTTTTTGCTATAAATTTATGAAACATTGAGATCTGTTGTTATCTGGACAAAAATTTGTTAGAAAAAAATCGACTCTGGGACTTTTGAGATTTCCGAAATCGGTGGTGTAATGATGCCTTTCTCATATAATCCATGTTTTCATGAATGTTATAAACCCTTTTGGGTCAAGTTTATAAGAATTTTTCCGTTTTTTTGCATTTTTGCTCTTCATGACGGTTTAAAATTTTAAACACACTTAACCGTCATCCCGAAACCGAAAATCTGTTAGGAAAAAAATGAAGAGAATTTTTAAGTCTTCGAGCACTATTTTCGGACAAGAAACCTGGAACCGGTACAGCTGAAATCTGTTCGTTTGGCTAGCAACTAACACAACCCACAAATTGAAACAATTTTGAGCCACAATTAGGAGATTTTTTCCTTGTTTTTTGCATTATCGCTCGAAACGGCGGGTTGGAATTTGCAACAATGCCTGTTTTTTAAGATTGTAAATTACCCCTTAGATATCTATTTTTTCTAAAACAAACGAGAGGTATTTATGCTAATTCCTCAACAAACAATCTGCCACGTCAACTTCTTCATCAGATGTGACTTATGCTAGTATTCTAGGTAGTAACACGTGGGCCGAAAAGTCCTGGGCCTAACAAAGGGAACATGTTTTGTCGTGAATACGACTTACTTTATTATGGCGCCTTTTCAAAATTTACCCTCTGAGAGAGTGATAAGTTTTTAATCGTGAATCATCATAATTTTTGCTGCATGCCATCGGAAATATGATCACAATTTTATGATAAAATTGTCAGTTCTGTGACACAATCTCAAATAGTTCAAAACTAAACTTTTCTGAAATGTTTGGTATAAACGAGTATCAAAGAGGATAATTCATAAGGCGCATTTGAAAGCTCATAGCTCAGTGATCTGTGGAAGGATTTATATAATCTAGCTTCCGAAAGAATTGATTTTTTTCAACTTGAACGTGTATTGCAACAACATTGAAGTTTTTCAATAGTACGCTATTGAAAAACCTTTCCTATTTGACCCATGGCAGCTCCAGCCCATCAGAACGCGAGATATCGCAAATATATTATATATCAATATTGGCTACTTTAACGAATTCAATACAAAAAAGACATCACAGTAACACCATCTCGTGACGGAAAAAGATATTAGTTCAGTCATGTTTAATAGTTTGCGTTTAGCGTGCACCCACAAGTGAAATATCTATCAAAAATAAATGAGCATGATGCCCACATAGAGGTGTGGACATTTTCATATTTAAGTGTGTTTTTTTTATGAAAGTAAATATTGCCTATAAATAATGTAGAATTACGCTCTTTTAGGCCTATCGTCTTCACTTTCAAGAGATGTGAAGTAGTATTTAACTTTGCTCATTAATGTTATGAATAGTGCTGAAAAGACGAAACATATAGGCTGTGAAGGCGATCTTTGGCAGATCACTTCTGATATATAGAATGTTATCAACAAAATGAAAATGAAATGAACGGTGTATTACAAGTTACTTTGATTGCGATATTTTTTTCATTGCGTTCATGACATTGAATTTAAATTAGCTGCACATTATCTTTTCTCTTAGGGAAATTTAGAATGTAAGAGAAAATTCAGCTGTTTTTCAAAGATGGGCGAATCTTACAAAAGTAATCAAATCGAGTTTCTCTCACCTACCAATAAAAGCTTCAAAATCCTACAATTTTGCCTAAAAATTCGGATTCTACAAAAATCTCAATCTTTGTAATACAAAGAACTACAATCGGCGAAACTGTCATTCCATTTGTTTACGTAAGTATCGCCCTCCGTGCTCCATGACAACAAACGGCGCGATACTTTAATTGCTAGTAAGGAAGGGCGAAACTTTTTCTTTCTTTATTTCAGATGGTTTCCGAGCCTTTTACCACTGAATGTCAATTAGACGATAAAATTACTCGCAGATTTGTCTTAGTTGCGAAAACCAGCCAATTTCATGAAAAATGCGCAAGGGCGTATATTTATAATTCACACAGGAAGCATAAAAGTAAACAAATCGAAAAAGGGCGAAACTCTTTTTGTGTTGATTTATAGATGGATATAGATAGAAAGTGGTAAAATTTGCATCCCTTTTGAAGATAAACTAACAATTCATCGAATATTAATTTATTGATCTAAGAATATACGATAATTTCTAAATACGATTTGAAACCAAAATCGAAACATTCATCGATGTTTTTCTCCATTTGCTGTCAATGTTAGATTCGCCGTTCTTTGAAAAACAGCTGAATTGTCATTTTTATAAACTGTCTATGAATTAAAAGTGCATATACTAAGCGATCTGCCCCTTGCTGTAAACTGTTTTGTTAAATAGTTTAAACTTTTAGTCAAAATTTGAAATTTCGATATCTATTTTCTAAAAAGTAGTTGAATTTCATTCAACTGACGAACCATTCCAAAATTTGACAAATAGAAAGTTTGTTTAGCACTGAAAAAATGTTAATAAATAGTGTGATAAGTGCAATACAGTAAGCAAAAGAACAAGTTATACTTATTACTTTTATTTCAACTGATAGCTCTCGCTGGGGCGAATTACGGTTTATTTATATACTAAATTGTATTGTTTTGAAGCATTTATTCAGCATCAGCCAATCAGACAAAGAGAACAAAATATCTGCTGCTGTACAACAAATCGTTCGCGAAAAATGTTCCGAACAGTGCTTAATATTGTAGTGAATTCCACAATTTGGTCCTTCTGAAAGGCAGGAATGAATCCCGTGCAGCATCCTGATAGTTTTTCTCAATTAAATATGCAAATCCGAAATGAAATAATCGGCATCAACATTCTATAAGTGACTATTTGTGTGGCCGTTGGAACCGCCCATTTGTGAAAAAGCTATAAACGATAAAAGATATCTCTAAAGAAAAATTGATTCAGTTTGGCATCATTAGGCACTGAGAGCGGATGTGTCGCGGTTCGTTCACAAAGCCAGTTTCACTTCAAACAAAAGCTGCTGGTCATTTGCATTGGAGCAAAATACAACGAAAAGTGAACAACCTTGGGAAACATATGCAAATCGGAAGTGTAGTTTAGTGTAGATCTACAGTCTGATAGATTCTAATTATAAAATTTTGTTTCTCGATTATTTTTTGTATTAAAAATTCAGGATTGCTGGCAATTATATATTCTCGTAAGAATACGCCGATGATACGCTTAGAGGCACATGAATTAATCTCGTATTTGCTAAAAATATCAACATATAAAGCCGTACTTATATTTCATACTTTTCATATCATAGACCTATTGTATCATTGATCAACTCAACGAATTAATGTTTTCTTTATTTGGAAAAAAAACGAAGAACGATTTATTTTTTGTCTCAAAATAGGCATCAATTTCAACGATAACCTCTTCATTCGTGCGATTTTTTTTTCCGGTGAACATTTTTTTCAGCTAACTCACGCAACTTCACTTTTCGATCACTCAGAAAGATTTTGTGATTTTTTTCATGTTTTCTGATGTTGACCACCTCATTTGGACGTCTACTGCTTTCTGCATCATCGTTATCTCTACAATTACGTTTGAAGTCAGCTTACCAACGTTTTATTATTGTTTCTGATGGAGCGGAGTCTCCATAACACTTTTCAAGTCATTGCTTTGCTTGAACGGTATTTTTTCACTCTTAACACAATACCTCATAAACTAATGAATAGAATATCAATAAAACTAGTGCCATCATGGGCTCGGGACTTTTCAGCCCATGTGTAATTGTACCTGAAATAACTTTCCTCAAAAGTCATTCTCTTCATTCAACGATGCTGACGTGGGCAACATAACTAAAATAAAATGATTTTTCTTCAAAAATTATCATTTCAAATTATCATTCACTTGAGTTCAAGTGGGCTCTTTTATCTCTACGGAGAAAACTGAGCTGGTTGTATTTTCAAGGAAGC
This sequence comes from Malaya genurostris, assembly GCF_030247185.1. Lineage (NCBI taxonomy): Eukaryota > Metazoa > Arthropoda > Insecta > Diptera > Culicidae > Malaya > Malaya genurostris. The sequence goes on along the minus strand of NC_080572.1, from coordinate 87,414,573 downwards.
GAGAATCAGCACAATTACAGCTTCAACTAAGGGGTGAAACCATAGCTCAGGTCTTCACATTTAAATATCTCGGGGTCTGGTTCGACTCCAAAGGCACCTAGGGATGTCATATTAGGTATCTGAAACAAAAATGCCAGCAGAGAGCCAATTTTCTTCGCACAATAACCGGAACTTGGTGGGGTGCCCACCCAGGAGACCTGATCAGGCTTTACCAAACAACGATATTGTCCGTAATGGAATATGGATGCTTCTGCTTCCGTTCCGCCGCGAACACCCATTTCATTAAACTGGAAAGAATTCAGTATCGTTGTTTGCGTATTGCCTTAGGTTGCATGCAGTCGACTCATACGATGAGTCTCGAAGTGCTCGCGGGCGTCTTACCGTTGAGAAATCGATTTTGGGATCTCTCATATCGATTGCTTATCCGATGCGATATCTTGAATCCGATGGTGATTGAAAACTTCGAAAGGCTTGTCGAGCTCAATTCTCAGACCCGTTTTATGTCCCTGTATTTTGACTACATGGCTCAAAATATTAATCCTTCTTCGTTTGTTTCCAACCGTGCTCATTTCTTGGATACTTCTAATTCTACTGTGTTTTTCGACACATCCATGAAAGAAGAGATTCATGGAATTCCGGATCACGTACGCCCTTAGAGTGGCCCCAAATATTTTTTATAATAAATTTAGAACAGTCAACTGTGAAAAGGTGTTTTACACTGACGGATCAAATATCAACAGGTCCACAGGCTTCGGCATTTTCAATCAAAACATCACCGCTTCTTACAAACTCAGTGATCCGGCTTCAGTTTACGTCGCAGAATTAGCTGCTATTCAGTACACCCTCGAGATCATTGAAACCTTGCCCAAAGACCATTACTTCATTGTCACGGACAGTCTAAGCTCAATAGAAGCTCTCCGGGCAATGAAGCCAGGAAAGTATCCCCCATATTTCCTGGGGAAAATACGGGAACACTTGCGAACTTTATCTGAACGGTCTTATTCAATATCGTTAGTCTGGGTCCCTTCGCATTGTTCCCTTCCGGGCAATGAAAAGGCAGACTCATTGGCTAAGGTGGGCGCATTAGAAGGTGATATTTATGAAAGACCAATCTGCTTCAATGAATTTTTCAGTATTTCTCGTCAGAAAACTCTCGAAAGTTGGCAAACTTCATGGACGAATGACGAACTGGGACGTTGGCTACACTCCATTACCCCTGAGGTATCGACGAAACCTTTGTTCAGGTGGATGAACGTATGTCGCGATTTCATTCGTGTTATGTCGCGGCTCATGTCACTTTCAACTCACATCTCCGGCGTATTGGGATCGTGGAGAGCGGGCTCTGCACCTGTGGCGACGGTTATCAGGACATCGAGCATGTCGTGTGGTCGTGCGTAGAGTATCGTGACGCCAGGTCGGAGCTTCTGGAATCCCTCAGGGCCCGAGGTAGGCCGCCTAAGGTTCCGGTTCGGGATGTGTTGGCGAGTCGGGATAGTTCTTATATGCTTCTTAGTTACCAATACCTTAAACATATTAATATACAAGTGTAATCCGTTGTATTTGGCATACAAAGTTTTCCTTACTCTTTTCGAGACTAAGAATACTCTTCACCTATAGGTTCGACACTAACATCCGCCCGATTCTCCCAATCCCCCGTCTGTCTACCATCTTTATCGATACTAACAAGATCTTTTTGCTGTTACTAACTTTTCGCTCCCCTTTCCCCAGTCTCTTCACCATCTCGATGTCAACTAACTAAATATTTGTCGTTATTAGTTATTTCGTTTCCATACCCCTCTTTAACAATCCGTTTTCCTCAACAATTACTTCTCTATTTTTTTTTCTTCATACTATTCGGCAACATCACCATCATTGCCCACGGAAAGCCGCTCCAGTCGATGACTAACATGCGGGCCACCCGCCGGGTCTTCGCAGCCTGGGGGTGTTTTCCGCGGTCCCCCAGAAGGATGCGGCAATTTTAAATACATTCTCACGTCACCTGGCTGATCCCAAGAACGGAGGACCACTCCTGTCGGTAACTAGCACGCGGGCCACCGGCCGGGTCTTTGATTCGGGGGTGTCTTCCGTGGACCCATACGGACAAGCATACGGCCACTACCATTGAGTAACAACGTCACCAGTAAAACATTAGAGGCCAGCACCTACACAATCCTTATTATTAGAAAATGCCTTTGGCATCATAGAGCTAACGCATTGTGCCTTAATAAATATATCTTATGAAAAAAAAGTGGGCTCTTTTGATGTGGAATACATCTTTGTTTTCTATATAAGGGTGCAAATTAGAAATTCATGGGAAGGTTAGAAATGTGGTCAGCTTTTGAACACTTACAGCTCAGTCAGTTTAGTTTCAATCAGTAATATTATTTCACCAATTGATTGAAAATATTTCCACGTACTGATTTGAATGTACTTAGCCGAGTACTTTCAATTATATATAATTGAAATGTTGATTAATAGCTAGCAGTGTCCTATTTTGTCTGCTAAAATCTCCTGCACACCGGATTTCCCTAACGTAGACGTCGGGTTTGAAGGAGTAAGCGATATATCAATGGGAAATCGCATCGCTCTGATTGGTCAATCGTGGGTTGAGAGTTTCACCGAACGCATAAATCACACGAAAATTCGACCGGAATAAAACAAAAATAAACTTGTCATTTTAACCAACAGCAAAACAAAAAGCGTGAAGTGAATGTTGCACCAAAAAATTGTTGCTCATGTGAAAGTAGCACCCAAATCGTGGTGGCACCTTCTGTCGATCGTGGCGACATCTGCAAGTGTTCGCCACGCTGATTGAGCAAGTTTTACACACAGTTCATATGTGAGCCTGTATATCTGTTATCTGTGATTCGAACTTTGTGAACTTTCTTTGGTTTTAAAATTACAGGGTGAAGTATATTAGAAGTTTAAATCCGTGATTTAGAATCACGAGAGTAAACAACGTAAAAATCCTTCTAAATTCGGTCCATAACCAAATACCAATGCATTGGCCATAACTGTTTTATTTAGTTTATGTTAGTTGAAAACTATCTTCAAGAGTCAATGAAAAGTGTTTCGACGAATCTCACAGTAATAGAAATTCATCATTACACCACTAGGTTCATCAGAACAGGAAAATCATTTGAATGTTTTAAATTGGAATCCTGGTTTTCTGAAATCGAGTGAAGATAAATTTGTTAACTTTCTTGGAGCTCACAAAATTCAGTAGCTGAGAATTTTATTTGGGAGAATATATAGAACTGAATTAGGAACAAACGTATTTTCTACTTCTTCTTCTTCGTTCTTCTTCGCTGGACTACAAGCGAAAATCTCGCTGTGTGGCTACGTCGAGTCGCTAAAGTACAGATAAAAATTTTTTCTTTCTCGCGGAATACTCGAATTTTCACCGCACTAACACGATTCAACTTGCTCACCCGTTGAGAGATTCGCCGGAAGTGAAATGTGCTGAAAATACAGCAAGCCATTTCACTTTTCTTTACGTTTCGTCTTAGACTCGTCAGTGCAGAGCAGTTCAAATTGAACTGCTTAGTGCAAACTTAAACAGTTCAACTTGAACCGCTAAGCGGACATAAAGATAATGCTATTTGCAAAACACTTATTAATTGGCACCGAAGTGCCATGTCTTTGCTGACGTGACGAACTAAAATGTTATTTTCGGCTAATACTGGCCAATTCAGGTTTTATTAAGGGTTAACTCAAGTTTGTGCTCAAAGCACATAAACGTTTTTACTTTTCTTTACGACCATGCCTGAATCGGCCAGTATTAGCCGAAAATAACGTTTTCGTTCGGCATGTCAGCAAAGACATGGCACTTCGGTGCCAATTAATAAGTGTTTTGCAAATAGCATTAACTTTACATCGGCTTAGCGGTTCAAGTTGAACTGTATAAGTTTGCACTAAGCAGTTCAATTTGAACTGCTCTGCACTGACGAAACTAAGACGAAACGTAAAGAAAAGTAAAAACGGTTATGTGCCTAAAATTTCAAATTAAATCCTATCATCGACGAAAATATTCAACTGCTCATTCATTTCAAGAATGTTCTTCGACGCAATATAAACGGTCTCGTGATCCTGACATTAAATCCACAGTTATGCATTTATTAAAGGAAACTAAACAGAGACAGTTCTATTGCGGAATGATAATTTCGCTCAAGAAGTCGAACAAATTAAACCATATTATAAATCCTTCTGGAATCCAATTTGTCTACCTGAGCAGTCTGGATTTCGTCGCAAGCATTCAATTTCTCATCATCTTGTCAACATGATAAAAGTAAATAAATCTATTGGTTTATCCTCTGGAGTTGATCTTCTTGCAATTTATACAATCTTCAATTGCATTGGTTCGCTGTTGTTAGCCGAAAATAACGCTGTTGTTGTTTTTCATTTTTTTATTGCTAAATCAAACGCTGCTATTAAAGTTTTAATTAAACAAAATCTCCAATAAAATCTGTTCTCTGTGACATTTGCTAAACTTACCCGGACACAATAAATAACTAACATTTTTCTTTATTTGCAGAATTCAAGAAACTGATCGCAACGAATCTGTCGTAAGTAGTGGCGATGAAAATTTAGATCGCAATGCCGTAGATAATGGACAGAATCTGAATCGCATCCCATCCGATATTGACAGCCAGGTATAGACGATGTTATGATACAACATAAATTTTGCATGCTCACGTCCATTGTTTATTTATAGGTCTCCTTACCACGCTCCTACACGTTACCACGGGAATTTAAGTACTACCGTCGGAACAAAGGTAGAAAGGTAATCAAGAACGAACACTTCATTGCCAGTACCAACAGCAGCGATGGTGACGTCGACAGTGGCGACGATAACGAATCGGAACACCATTCCAACAATTCGAACACCAACTCGCAACAGCGTTTGAAGAACTCTACTCCGTGTTCTAACCTTGGGGCAACATCAAGATTGAATAATCTTAACAAAAATTCGGCAGCTCTGCACTACGGTCAAAACATTTCCCCCAATGCAACCATACTGGCAAATGGAGGCAATTCGGTGGTTATTTCCGCAGTAAACTCAAGACAAACGCTGAATGCGACGCCCCAGAGTATGCACATGGTCAATGGCTATGGGAATAATTTGTTAGTAGGAGGTTCGAAACAAGTTCACAGCTTGGATTTGATAAACGGCGTTGACAGTGCGGTCAATGCAGTGAATCCCAACGGGTCCGCAGTTACGTACAACACGAGGCCAATGCGATTGCGAATGTATGGTGCCAAGAATGGGATAGTTCGACACGAGACCAAGTTATGAGATTAGTGCTAGGATCTCGGTTGAAATTAATGTAGTTTGAAAGTTTTGAATTTGAAGCATTTAAAAAAATATTCGGTAACATGTGATATAATTTTAAATCGTTTTTCATATTGAAGATTTGTTACTCGTATGCTAGGTAAAATAATGTGAAAACAATAGACTGGCATAATAGGTAATTCAGTCTTGATTTTAACACCATATGCATGTTATTTACAGTGGCGACAAATTTAGATAATTAACGTAAATTTAAGATGCTTTTTAATATAATAAACGAATTCATGGAAAAATATAACACATTTTCTCAGTGATTGCGGAATTTAAATTTCAGATTCTAATGAAAGGTCTTACAATCCCATAGAACGTTATCAAAATTTTATCATGAAACGACTCCCGGTTTCGGAATTACAGGGTGATAAGTACAAAAAAAAAATTTCACTTTCTCTGAAGCGACTTCCGTAAAAATAACCTACATTCACTTCACTTGGTTTCCACCGTGAAGTGATACCGGTAATAAGAGCCGTTGTGTTCGGTGACTGATTGTCAACAACAATGTCACAATGGAAGAGTTAGCTATTTTGGAAGAAGAAGAGTTCTCTGAAGTCTTTATAAGAACCAACGGTGTAGTGAATGGGGATAAGTCTTCGTTCTATCTTGATCCATCTATCGATAAAGTATACTACCTTGATTAAAAAGTTCCCGGAATTCATCAAGAAAATTTAAAATACAAGATTATTCATCAAAATCGATATTGTCCCTTCAAAGTACTCCCCATCGACTGCAACACACTTATGCCAGTGTTGATCCAATCTTTGAAACATTTTTTATGTTCAGTTTTCGGTATGGCCATGCCCATCAGAGCCATCTGCGATTTGTCCATAATATCTTCTCGGTGTTGAAATCGTTCCACGGAGCAGTTTCTTGAGTCGACTGAATAGGAAAAAGTCGCAGGGAGCCCAATCAGGTGAATTCGGTGGTGGCTGAATGGTACTCGTTTCGGTTTTAGCCAAATATTCACGGGTAACGATGGCATTGTGTGACGGTGCGTTATCGTGGTGCAAGTTCCACGAGTTGTTTGCCCACAAATCTGTCCGTTTTTCGGCGAATTGCTAAGCGCAAACGTCTTATAATGCCCAAATAATATTTTTTGTTGGCGGTCTGGTACTATGGAATAAATTCAACACCACTTACAATCAATGAAAACTGTGAGCATCGCCTTTTTTTCGACTGAAAACTCTCTCATCATCATTCACAGACTCACGGTCACTTCTCAAACGTTCGTGCCACTGATAAACGACAATCGCAGATGTACTATATACAGCGTAATTTTTACAAATGTCCAGGTATCAAGCTGAAAATTCGATAGAATATCAATGACAGATGTGGCAACCTGAAAAATTATAATCGGTTGACTAAGAGCGCCATACGGTGGTGATTCCGGGTAGTAAGTTCTCGACCAGGTCTAGCAAAAAGTAATTTTGCCACATTAAAAATTTGCCAATGTTTAACGTCATCAGAAACGCCACATACAATACAGTATTATTATACTTATTTTCTAGTGGCGACTGCAACTCTGCTGCTATGTTATGGTCTCATGTAATCTCGTACTTCATTGATCAATTTATACCAAAAAAAATTCGTCGTGAATCGATACACCCCCCATGGGCAAATCTGACCTTGAAACGTTGTAAATGCGCTAAACGGTCTGCATTAAGAAAATTATCTAAACGGCCTTCGCTTCAATTGCGATCTCACTATATCTACCTTAGCAACCGCTATAAACGACTCAACAGAATGTTATACGATACTCACCTCCTCCGAGTACAAAATAATCTAAAAATCAGCCCTAAAAGATTTTGGAACCACGTGAACGAACAAAGGAAAGAATCAGGACTACCCGATCAGATGTTTCTTGATGACATTGAATCATCGGCGATATCTGATATTTGCTACTTATTTCAACGACATTTTCTTTCGAGTGATCAGATCTCCAAAGCTATCATCAATGTTCCTAGCCACTCTCCAACTAGTTCTCACCCTTTCATAACAACTGCTATGATTGAAAAAGCGTGTATTAAGATGAAATCATCTTTCAAAGCTGGACCGGATGGTATTCCTTCATTAGTAATAAAAAAGTTCTCAAAAAGTTTTCTTATTCTACTGTCGATGTTGTTCAATATTTCTCTTAGATCAGGAACATTTCCAAATATTTGGAAAAAAAAATCATTTGCTTTCCCAGTTTTCAAGAAGGGAAACAAAGCCGATGTATCCAATTATCGTGGTATAGCTGCACTATGTCCCGTATCTAAATTATTTGAAACTATAGTTCTGGATTTCTTGAAACACAACAGCAACAACTACATTTCAGAAACTCAGCACGGATTCATGCCGAAACGATCAACTGTAACAAACTTACTCTGCTACACTTCTTTTATAGTTCGATCTCTACAACCACGCCTACAGGTTGATGCAATCTACACTGATTTCTCTGCAGCCTTTGACAAAATAAACCACCAAATAGCAGTAGCAAAACTCAATAGACTTGGTTTCAGTGGATCGTTGCTAAATTGGCTCGAGTCGTATCTAATTGGTCGCGAAATGTCTGTGAAAATCGGAGACTTCATTACAGTGCCTTTCGCTGTCAACTCTGGAGTCCCTCAAGGCAGTCACTTAGGTCCATTCTTATTTTTACTCTACCTCAATGATCTCAACTTCATATTGAAATGCCACAAACTATCTTTCGCAGACGACTTCAAGCTATTTTATTAAAGATTTGGGTATCATTCTTGATTCTATGCTGGACTTCAAAAGTCACATCGCTTATGTGATTTCGAAGGCCTCCAAGCTCTTGGGTTTCGTTTTTCGTGTTACCAAGAGCTTTACTCATGTCTACTGTCTTAAAGCATTATATTGTGCTCTTATCCGTTCGACGCTAGAATATGCAGCTATTGTCTGGGCACCTCACATTGCATTGCATTGACATTGCACGCATCGAAGCTATCCAGCGTAAATTTGTCTAATCTTCCTAGCTACAAAGATCGTTGTAAGCTTATTGATCTGGATCTGCTATATGTTCGTAGGAATGTCTCCAAAGCCGTTTTTGTAGCTGATTTATTACAATCACGTATCGATTGTCCCGAACTTCTGCAATTGATTAATCTGGACATTCATCGACATAATCTACGCTCTCATCGTTTCTTGAGTTTACCCATTGCACGAACAAATTATGGTTACAATGAACCATTTTCCAGTATGTGCAGGACATTCAATAGCTGCTCCAATGTTTTCGACTTTCATCTATCTCGAAATATGATCAAACGCTTGTTTCATTGCCACTTATCAGATTAACTTTGGATCAGGATTTGTCTGTAACCGTTTGTATGTTTGTTCAACCTAGTGATGGTTGAACAAAAATACAAAAATTTCTCCCATCACCGTTGGAAACTAATCAGATTCGCTCGATGATACTAACCCTATCGCTTCCCATCTCATTTTCTTCGTTTTCTTTATGTCTATTGGAAACTAATCAGATTCGCTTGCAAATACTAACCGGCTCGCACTTCCTTCTTTCCTCCGTCTTCCACCATCTTTTCGATTACTAATTAGATTTACTTGCCGATTCTAACCCCGTTGTTCGACCACGCTTACTTTCCACCCCCTCCACCTACCTTCATCATCCATTTACCTATCCCTTTTCTCCGCCAGTTGAAGCAAGAACACTATTGCTGCCCTGTAGTGCTTGGTGTCATCAACTAGATATAGGGTTATAGGTATAGTTTTAATTATTAGTTTTTATTGTTAGTGTTAAGCCTTATTGTATCTGTTGGATCATTGTAATCTGCTGATACGAAAGATGAGGAAGTTTTATGCCTGCTGGAGAGAGATTGCCAAATTTCATCTCCATCGGGCTGTTCCCTGCTCCCAAAAATAAACAAAAATAAACAACAAAAAATAAACAGTAAAAAAGACGTTTTAAACATCGGAGTCCAGCTGTTTTTACTTCGCGTCGTACATTGTAATATCATATAGCGATAATTTTCTTCATTTAAGTAGACAGATAGAAAAATTGCACTTTGAGCAAACTAATTTGAATTAGAGATAGTAGTGTTCTATTGATAGCTAGAATAGCTTTACAATCTATAAGCTATAGGTTAATTTCAAAGTGATCTATTTAACTTATGTTAAGTAAAGAGAGCTTTTCAAAAAGTGGGCGAAAATATAGTTGATCTATATTTGCTCTGGCCAAAATATACTTTCATCATGAGCCAAAAAACAATTGGGTTGGCGAAAATAAACAAAATATATGATATTCGGAATCGACAGTTACAAACACAATCTCGATAGTATTATCAAATACAAATTATAATACGGAATATTCCGACAAATTTTCGGGGACACATTTTACGACTTGCAGTACACTGTCAATATGCGCTGTCAGGGTGACAATGTACTTTGAGCAATTGTCGATGAAACTGGTACCACTGAAAATGGTTGTCCTACTTAACCATAGAAACGGTTTTACTGTTATGGATATTGTTTATTTTGCTCATCAATCTAATATGGAATATCAATCATGGGTAATTATTGTCCTCTCGAATACATTAGATATGCAATATCGAAACAGCAGCATGTTTAATTTCGTTTAGATGTACGAGCAAGGTCATGTAATAAAAACGATGTCTTGAATTTCATTCTTTCGAATGTACATGGTCAGTTACATAATGATACATTCCAGCATTAGCGGAAACCCTTTATTAATCCAGTAAACTACAACGATCATAACTAGAAATTTATTATCGAATGTGTATTAATTGTTCAAAAACTTATAATTAATATCTGTAAAGAACCGCATTTTGTACAAACGACAAAATAAACCTAGAATTATTGCTTGATATGCTGGTTCGGTTTGCAAGTTTCGATTCCAGAAGTTGAAATTGATGTTATCCAGTATTAATGAAAGAACCAATCAGGGCTGTTCAATCATGAAGTGGGATCACAGACTAACAGACAAGACACTCAAATTAGATTCTTCAATCATTTTAACGGTCATTTCGAATATTCCTTTACTTGGGACAGTACTCACATGTGTCATAATGGCGCCACGTTACCCTATCAAAAACATCCTGTCTGTCATATAGACTGTGTTTATTTTTTTCATTTACCAACAGAGTTGCCATTCATACAGAATTACCTGTAATGTATTGACTTGTATACGTCCATGCGAATTTCATGCAGGATACAGAATTAATACATATTGCCAAAACTATATACATAATTGTGCCTACTTCTCATCCTCCAACGCAATACAAAATCGAACCCATTTTGATACAATATTTACTTGCTTCTGGTCTGCCGCCACTTAATTTCGGGTGAAAACTACCAACACAATAAAAAATAGTCTAGATGAACAAAGTTGAGAAGTTGAGTCAAATAAATGGTTACCTTCCGACATCGCGAAAAAGTTAAATATATTATCAACGTAATCCAATAATTTATTGTGACGATTCATTTTCAAATATTTTGATGAAATCAGGCATCCCTGCAAGCAGTTGATCGGTGTTGACAAACGAGGGGAAACCAACTAGTAAAAAAAACTATTACATAATACAAGGGGTGTACAGATAGTAAATACTTCGCGCAGTACAATATAGGTGGAACTAGTGCATCACGAAAAATTATTTTTATAAGAATTTACTCATACTGTCATGTCTGTTAGTCTGTGGTGGGATCATCAAATTAGGCAAAGCATTCAATTTATTACGTAAATCCTCATGTGGTAACTAATTTTTTGTTCTTACTAGTCTCGTTGTTCGAATATGGTTATGAATCTGAATATGATTACAGATACCATGAATTCATTAGACTTTCTAGGTTTATTTAATACCTGAAAGATACAAGATATCAGTATTTAATAAAGGAATATATTGGCTATATAAACCGGTTAGTCTCTGGACGCTGCTTTTTTTTAAATAACATTTAGGTATACATTTTTGCAGGACGGCTAGGTTGAAACTGAAAAAACGTTTAGATTCATTATAAACTTTGATAACTATATTTAATGTTTAAATTGAGAACAAAGATTACTTATTCGTTATTAGTATTAGTATAAATGAATAACAGGTAACTTGTAAAACAGGACTAAGGTACAAATCCTTTTCTTTTGAAACGTCAAATTATCAGACGATAGAAGGATTTTATTCCTGCTTGTTAGAAAGCCATTTATCTATGTATCAGAGTTTGCTTCGAAAAGTTCCTAAGATTATTCGTTACTTTTGAATTGAATAATTTCCTTGAGCCCAAATGGAGATGACTTGATATGATAAAACTTCCATGACTTGATATGATAAAGCTTCCATAGCAGTGCCTGTTAAAGTAAATACTAGGTGTCATAAATGCTGACGGTGAGAAGGATCACGACTTCGATATGAAAACAAAGAGCTCGTTGTGCAGTGTAATAATATCACAAATAAATTTCCACACAAACCTTCCAACCTAGTAATATTTTTCGGATTCTGAAAATAGAGAAAAAATAATCAATTAACACTTGAACAGAAAATTACCCGTTCTATCCAGAATGGCCATAAATCAAAGCATCTTTCGGTGGCTTGAATTTGAGAGGTTGTTTATATGAAAATAACAAAACTAACAAAGCCATAGCAACATTAGATAAAGTTGCCAGTAAAGAACATTTTTGGAAATTTTCATTTGCCAAGCCTTAATGTAAGTAGAGGCTAGGCTAACTTGTTCATTCCGCGAACCAAACATTGGTGATCTGTTTGTGTAGGACTTAGGGGTATTATTATTTGTATTTGGTATTATGTCACAACATACTTCATATAGTAGGAATGATGTGTATTAGTAATCTCTGTTTGAAATTGACCATATTGTATTGAATTAAATCACTAATTTCACAATATTGTGCAACTGCTTCCTAAAGTGGGTCAAAATACCTGTTTTTCCATAAATAAATGAACGTCTCAGGCAACATTTTCATCTAGCGTTGTTTCTCCGTGTTAGCACAAATGCACTATACATTGTGTTCGTTCATTTTAGCAACACATCCAGCGGGAACCACACTGAAAGTGAAACGTAGCAAAATTGATCATTCTGACAATCCGAAGTAATATAATATGTCAACACAACTGTCAATTTGGTTTTCTCTGAAAGTCCGAACCGAGAAAAAATCGTGTGTTGCCTATTCATCATTCAACAGAGATAATCTTTCTGTACGAGATCCATTTCACTTTTGCAAAGTAAACCCAGTGTTGTAGGCGAAGTGAGCAAGGTGTTACGATTACGATTTTCGATGCTATAGGACCCATCGGTGCCGTTGCCGTAAGGGTAGCCAGTGGTTTTTTTTTTCGCAGCAGCCAAAAGGTGATATTTACCCCGATTTGAAACAAAAAATAGAAATCTGCAGTTTTAATCCGGATTGTTCTCCCGGGAGTTATCGGAGGAGTGTCGTGGTTAGTGTGCTCCATTTTCTGCATTATACAGTGTGAATTGTGACTACCAGCGACAAGATTTTGACGAAGTGAAAATTATCCCTAATTGTACCTACAAGAACGGTAGAGCAGGTGAAAGGCAGATCCGGATAAAAATGTCAGAGAAACCAGCGCAAAAGCTTTCGGAATCGGATGACTTTACCGACAATTCCGTTGATGTAAGTATGAAAATTTACTAAAATTCAGCGTGATTCAATGGAAAAATAGTCCTCTCGATGACGGCTGAAGCCTTTTTTGTCAGATTAGAGTAGCTTGGAGCAATAAATGCCATTCGTAATGTGCTGGTAGAATTGAGTGCACATTCCGAATGGATGTCAGTGACATTTAGGATGTCACTTTACATGAGCAAACTGATAACGATTTCAGTGATGAATAATTTTGTTAATATCAACAAATACCGAATCAGGCAATATTCAGCTAGCTGAAAGGTAAACAAAGTTGACCTTTCTAATGTATGTTGCATGGCAATGTCAATGACACCTGGTTCTATAAAAAATCTTTAACCAAAGTTGCTATGATACAAATGTAGTTGTTTTGCACAGAAATTTTACGAGTAATGCAAAGCTCAGAGCTTAATGAAAAAAGAGAAGTTTTTCAATTGACTTCATTGAGAGCCAAAGAAAAATGACACGGGAATGATGCATTATCATGAAGATTAAAAACCGCATTACCAAGTCTGTTAAATGAATGTGATCGTTCAAAGTTTCACGAAAGATAATTGTTTCGTTGAGATGTGGTTTTTATTTATTGATAGTACGAATCGTAGCTGTTTTATTTCGGATTGACCTTTGCATTCATAATTTCAGACCAGTTCTTTGAAACGTGGACTGTGCTACCGGAGGCGAATGGAGAAAGAAAACAATACATATTATTTCTCGTGTGCAAGAGCACGCGACTCAAGCAATTCGAGCGGTAGAAATGAAAGATTTTCCTTTTCTTTCCTCACGCCAACGTGGATCCGTTTGCTCGCAGGCCGAATACGTTTTTAACCTCCGCCGAAAGTCGCTAGTAAGGAGGATACTATGAAAACGAATGCCGGAGAGATGACGGCGTTGATGATGATGATGATGATAAAGTGGTGCTTTATAGAGATGCAACTGATTGAAAATCGGAAACGATGAACCGCAGACGGTAGATACGGGTTGTCTAACCGTGGTGCGGGGTAGAGTCTGGCAATTAAATGTTATATGAAAATGTTTGCTTTCGCGAAGATATCAAATCCATCTCGCTCTTTTGCATTTGTTTCGAAGAAGGTGATTTATCAGATGTGCATGAAATATACTGAGGCTGGGTTACTTTTCCCTATTATGCACTCGATTAATAGCGTGCCTCATGAAACTGTTCCGATACCGGCTCTCACTCGTATTGCGTTTATTGAGAATTGCAAAAATGCGTTACGTCAGGTAATGCTGGAGAATTGAAAATAGGATTCGGATCGGAGATGTTTACTTGAGGAAAGATGGTGTATGTTTTTTATCATTTTAGTTCTAAGCGTTTTTTATCGCTAAGTTATAGGCAGCCTGTTTCAACAGATTTCGATATTGATTTTTAGAGTACAGAATCGTAGATGCAGTCGTATAGGATAAACTCAAGTACAGTATTAAATTAACGTGCTAAACGACCTAGACTCTAATATCAAATCTAGCAACGCTATGCAACAAAACATTCAAGATTATTTTTACCTTTCACTCCTACTATCGCTGTCTGCGTTGATAGTGGTGGATTACCCTTTTCCTCCGAGTAATAGAGGTAATCTGCAAAATAGTTTGCCCGGATTGGCGGGTCAACGCATAGGGTACTGGTCTTACAAGCCAGTTGTCATATGTTCGAACCCCAACCTGGAAGGATTCTTAGTGTCCACGGAAGGAATGTAATACCGGGACTTTACTTTGCTTGCAAATAGCTGTGTGCTTCCTAGAAAGAACCACAAAATAAACAATTTATCGATGAATCTTTGTTCTGCCTTACAAGATTTTCACAGAAGTTTTCTGTGAAGTTCACCAGTACCGTAGTGAGGGTGAGGCGAGTGAGGCGACCGCCTCGGGCGACAACAGCCGGGGGGCGCCAAAATATGAAAATTGGGAAAAAATGTACAATTATTTTATAAAAATAATTTCATGAGTTTTTTTCGGGAAAACTATTTAAACTAGATTAAGTTTCAGGTTAGTACTATACTGCTACAAAAACCCGACCAGATGCCGCCATAATCATTATCATTGAAAAACATGAAAATGCAATTTCACAATCATTTAGAATACAGAACCGCCATTCAGCGACGACCGTAAAAATTATTATTCATGAGCACGCTCTCTTCTCGATTGTGGTTATGAACTTGGATCTACCAAAGATCTGATTCTCTGCGAAAAAAATTTCGATTTAGGAATTCCAGAGTCGATTTATTTTCAAAAAAATTTTTTGAGATAACACTAGAACTCGAAGTTCAAGATATTTTAAAGACATTGGCATATAAAACAAAAGAATTTTCGATTTCGGAGATCTCAAATTTTTTTCAAGTTCCAGAGAATCGATTTTAAAAATAATTTTATTTTATATGACACTAGATCTGGACTTTTCATGCAATTCTATTAAATTTTTTCAACCTAATAATTTTCCTGAGTTTTAGAGTCGAGTTTTTTTAAAATAAGATTTGAAATTTTAGAGCTCGATTCAGGATTTTTTTTGAATACTAGTTCCCGAAGTTATAAATTCTAAGATATTTGGCATCAAAAATACCATGCCGTTCTAGGATAAAATTTGTAAAAATTTTGATGAACAGTCGAGGAAACAATTAAATGTTTTAGTCCTTATAAACACCGCACGACTTTCATATCTCGACAGCGTGAGCGATTTTTTTTTTTGGGAGACGTGTTATTTTACTCTGGTTCGCCTTTCCAGAATGAGCAAAAATTGCTTAGCATAATCATTTGAACTCTATACTACCGGAAATATGTTTAACAATAGTCGATCAAATTTTCAGTAGTATGAGAATCGTAAATAACGAAAAAAAATTTTTTCTAAAACTTTTGGTCCTGGTTCAGATTTCAGCTCTGGAACTTAGGTTCAGAATCCAGTTCCAGAATTTGGGTTTAGAACCTAGGTTCCAGATTTCATTCCCAGAACCCAGGTTCAGATTCTAGATGTCCAGTTCCAGAATTCAGGTTCATAATCCACGTCCAAAATTCATATCCAGAATCCTAAACACTGTCCCAGAAAGTATGGACACAGTTTGATTTCGCTGTAAATAATTCATAAGTGTTAGATATTCAATTTTTATTCGATATACTGATAATATTAGACTACAACAATAGAGTATTATTCTCAACATTTGCTACTTAGCCATTGTAGACTAGCTGGCGCACCTTCTTGCGAACGTTCCTCATTAAATTCCGTACAGACTTCTTGGCGACAAGTTTTGACACTTTTTTCCAATCATTCGAACCTGTGTATGGTTTCGGCTGCCGAGATATGTTTCCTAAGATGTGCCTTCGTTAATGCCCAAAATTCCTGAATTGGTCGAAGATGTGGGCAATTTGGTGGATTCATGTCTTTTGGGACGAAAGTGACATTTTTGGTAGTATACCATTCTACCGTTGATTTCGAGTAGTGGCAAGAAGCAAGATCTGGCCAGAAGACAAGAGGATCCTTGTGGCTTCGAATCATGGGTAGAAGTCGTTTTTGTAAACATTCCTTGATGTATATTTCGATGTTCATTGAAGCAGTGGTGATGAAGGGTTTCGATATCTTACCGCAGCTACAAATTGCTTGCCAGACCATAGCTTTCTTACCACATTTTTCGACTTCAATCGATGTCTCGGACTGGTTTAACACGTATAATATTGTGGTCCCGGCAAGGATTTGTAATCGAGTTTCACGTAGGTTTCGTCGTCCATGATTATGCAGTTCAAATTTCCAGCAAGAATCGTATTGTACGGCTTTCGAACCCTCGGCCTGATCGATGCTTCTTGCTTCGGACTACGTTTTGGGTTGTTTCTGCTTCTTATAGGTTCGAAGATTCAAACGTTCTTTAGCATGAAGAACATTTCATTTCGAAGTGCCCACTTTTTTGGCCACATCCCGAACTGAACGTTTAGCAGGACATTTTTTTCGACCCGTTTTCGGTTTATCCTTACAGTTGTTATCCTCACCGAACTTCTTGATTGCATTCCGCACGGCTTTTTCACTTATTTCTTCCATTTTTGCTATCTTTCTCAGTGACAGTACGCGTTCTGTGCACCATTTGTACACAATTTTTCGACGTTATTCTGCTGAAAGTCCACGCATTTCGAAAAAAAACTAATGAAAACGAATAAACAACTGCACAAGTGGTTAGAGAAGAGTGTAAACAACAGGACGCAGCCCTAAAAGTTGACAGATTCTGAACCATTGCGAAATGGCAGCGGTTTTTGGTTGCGTCCATACTTTCTGGGACAGTCTTTAGTACTGGTCGAAAATCTGGAATTCATGTCCAAAATCCAGTTCTATTATTCAGGTCCAGAAACCAGGTCCTAAATGCTGGTCCTGATTCCCGGTTAAAAATTCAAGTCCAGAAATCAGATGCAGAATCCAGGTTCTTAATTGAAGTTCAGAAGTCAAGTCCAGAAATCCGGTTTCTAGAACCAGAATCCAAGTTTAAAATCCAGTTCCTAGTTCATAATCCAGATCCAAAATTTATTTACAAAATCCAATTCCAGAACAGATTTAGAATTCATGTCCAGAGATCAGATACAGAATTCAGTTGTAGACTTCTGGTCTAGAATCCAGGTACCGAAACCATATCCAGATTTATTTTTAAGATCTAGAATTAAAGTCCAGAATCCAAAATTCTGGTTCAAAATCTATTTTCAAAATCCAGGTCCAGAATCAAGATTCAGGATCCAGGATCAGAGTTCTACTCCGAAGTTTAGTTAAGAATATAGGCCCAGAAGGCAGGTCCAAAATTCAGATCCAGAGTTAATGTTCAGAATTGGGATCCAGAATTCATTTCCAGAACTCAAGAACAGAGTCCAATTTCATAATTCTGTATAAAATGTTCAAAACGACGAACGTAACAATGAGAGATTCTCTTTGTTTACTTTCTCTTTCGATTATTACGGTACTCATAGCAATCCTTCTCTCCGATTATTTACCGATAATAATAACTAAAGCTATCTTCTTCTAATCTGCACTGAAAAAAATATCGAAAAAAGCAGGAATATTTCGCAATAATCGAAAGAGAAAGTAAACAAAGAGAATCAGTCATTGTTACATTCGTCGTTTTGAACATTTTATACAGAATTCATGTCCGAAATCAAATTCCAGAATTTAGGTTCAAAATATATGTCCAGAATCCAAGTACTGGTGCAGAATCTAAAAATTGTGCCCAAAGCTCAACACCTGATTTCATGTCCAGAATCCAGTTCTATAATACCTTTCCAAGACCCAGGTCTCCATTACAGGCCCAGAACCCAGGTCCAGAATTCATTTCCAGTCGCTATAAAAAGAATCCAAATCTAAAATTCAGTTCCTAACCCAGAATTCATTTACAGAATGCTATTCAAGAATACAGAACTAAAATTCATATCCAGAATTCAGATACAGAATACAGTCCTAGAATTCTGGTCCATAATTCAAGTCCAGAAATCAGCTGTACAATCCAGATCCTGAATAAAAGCTCAGAGCTAAGGTCCAGAATTCATTCCCAGAACCAGAATACAAATTTATAATTTAGATACAGAATCAAATTCTATAATTCTAGTGCAGAATCTAAAATTTAGGTCCAAAATTCATTTCCAGAATCAAGATTTAGAATTTAGGTCCAGAATTCTGTTTCCAAGCTCAGTTTAGAATTCAGGTCCAGAATCCGTGCCCAAAACCCCAGTCCAGAATCCAGAAGTAAGTCAAGAGTTCAAAATTAGGGCTCAGGTTCATAATTCATTTCCAGAATTCCGCTTTCAAAGTTCAGACCGACAATTCAATTCCAGCATTCCTTTCAGCTTCTGAATTCAGATCTAGAATTCATTTCTAGAATCCATGCCCTGAAGCCGAATTCATAATTCGTGTCCAAAATCCAGTTCATGAATTCAGGTTCAGTCGTAAAAAAGTCTTATATATTATTACTATGGAATTTTAATGTTGATCGTAAAACAGGTTTTGAAACTTCCTTGAATTGTGAACCATTTCGAAATAAATTTAACGCAGGGTATACTAGTTTTTCCGTTCCCTTTATATGGTAAACCTTATGAAGAACAGTCTACTTTTTTTTATTTGACAATATAATAAAAATAAAGCACACTGCCTTATCTCTAAGATGCCAATAGCATTTCTTAACTGTATTTAAGACTAGGGTAATTTTATGAATTGCAACGTTGTTGTTTTTGGTTCACATTGTCGTATGCTGACAACCGAAACTCTGAGGGACCCAATCGCCAGTTTAAGTCGACAGTGGCTGATGGGATGAATTTTACATAGGGATTGTCCAGATGACGTGATAATCGTATTCTTTTGTTCCTGTGGGAACTTGGCTGCAATATGATCTTATAATGGTTTTCAGAATGCTTTTGCGGCGTTTACAGTTTCAATGCGGGACTTATGATGTAACACTCAACTTATTTCAATCAATTCTCACGCGTGCTGAGAATTTACGAATATTTTAGGCATCATTTTTGCATTTAATTAGAAAGCGACACCCATATGTAGAAGATCCTGCAGTTGTATTCTTGAGTTTTACAGGCAGTGAAACTGTTAACTTCGAAGACACTCTTGAATCAGGGCTGGAAAATCAAGATCAAAATATCATCAAATCGTAATCACTAGCGAAGGTGATCGCTTGTGATCTTTTCCAATAAAGATCACTAATGATCTGATCTTGTTAAGATCAGTTGATCAGTGATCTTTGAATCACATCGATCAAAATCAAAATTGATCTTCCATCACACAAAATCGGTAGTGATTTTGAGCTACTATTGACACTGATTCCTGTAAGTTCAAATCACTAGACGATTCGATCAGCTTTGAGTATTGTGGAAGAAAATCACTCATGAGAAAGATCAGACATGAGTGCCGATCTTTCTCATGAGGGGCGGGAAAATTAGTTGATCCCAATACGGGGCGGCCAAAAAGTTACAACAGTAATCCTACAGGAATTTTTAACTAAGGATAACGCGTGTCAATGGGACTTTTCAAACTGTGGAAAAAATGTAATTTTGTATCTTTGAGAAGTTTAGTGATGGGGCTGAACGATAAAAAAAATCATCATTTTTTCAAAAGTTTTTCAGAATTATCGTTCAACAAAAGAAATTCAATTGTTTGCATGCTAAAAAGCATCATTCGGAGAAGAGGTATTTTTGAGGACGCTTCTTATAAATCATGATTTGCAGTGTTTGCATCTCAGCGCAGACTAATCAGAAGTGAACAAATCAAAGCAGCATTGATAGAGTAGATGTTTTTTCTAGAACCCAACGTTTCTGTTTGATTTTTTTAATTTTGTTTTAAATTTTTGGTGGTTGTATAAAATCAAAACTACGATTTTTCACGAAAAAATCCGCCATTTTGTAGCTGTAAACCCTCCCCAAAGTAACAAACAACGAGAGAGAAAACGTTTGGGTCTGGTTTTTTATATGTAGAAAGTGTGCAAAATTTGAAAAAAATTGGTACAGTAGTTTTTGAATGACGATGGAAACGAAGTTTCAAACCCTGCTTTCGAGAAAAACGCGTTTTTTGTGTATGAAATCAATGGAAATAATTTATTACTCCATTTAGTTCATTATAATGAAAAAATTCAAGAATGTATTGTCAAGTTTTCAAGTCAATCGAAGCAAAAATCTTGGGCCTGTGCGCCGAGTTCTTTTTTTTCGCAGTATGGGATAAGTAAAGATACAGGCCCATAACTTGCTGAATTTTGTTTCGATAGGCTTAAAAATTTCACAGAATATTCTTGAAATGTTTTATTATAAGAAAATAGCAAATGATTTGTCACAAGTGTTAAACCCTACCCGCCCCATAATGTAAGTTTTACAGTTTTTACTGCGCAATAGAAATGCGCAATGCAAAATTTGTAAAAAATATACTACACCAAATAGTGATTACTGCGGCCAAAGACTTTGTTTTACTTCCAGCTGGTTCATGCACTATTTAGATTAAACCCAATACAACGCTATTTGACATGAATTTGATTTATAAAAGTAACATGAGCGCAGCATTTGGGGCAGGCGTTTGAATTGGCGTAGCAAAATTCTGCACTCCTGTTACTTCTGTGTAGGATATTCAAGCTTGTGATTGAATTTTTCTTATCATTATAATTGTTATTCATTGCAGCATGTATGTTAATATTATCAGCTGTTTTTTTATGATATTACTCTACCGCGGCGGTATTACCGAATAAATTTCAAATACATGACGAAGCATAGAATTTCGATGCGACCTACGAAATAAGCTTACCTAACGAGCATAAAATTATTGATATCGAATAATCCATATCCGAAAAAATTGAGCGGTAATCAGATTTGACGTTCACGTCACTTATACCATCATATCACCGAAACATTAAGACGATCCTAATTTTGTTGAAATGTTGTTGTGATACTAACAACGATGAAGACATTTTTAAATTCTAAATAAAACCAAAATTTATTGCAATATCTACAATAAATATGTGATATGAAAAGATATAACTGATTATTTTTATTTACTGTGAATTGGCATATTTCCCCCTTGTTTTGAATGTTACCGATACGATTATTGCGATAATTTTTTTTTCTGGGTTTACCGGTCGGGCAGCTGAATAGCGCAAATTCTGAACCGGGCCCATTTATGGATCCAGGATATACAATATCAATTCCACGCCTGACGAACTAGTCTATGTTGACCAACTGGACACTGGCGTTAGCCCGGAATTGTGCATTGATCCTTTCCCCATTTGTAATTTAGGATATGTGTGTTGCTGAGTTATTTACAAAATATGTTAATTGTAATTATACTTACTGGGTACGGTCACTGTCCTTTTATGTATTTTTAACATGGTTTCCTATTAGTACAAGGCAAAAGTAAATTATAAAATAATAATAATGGTCGTAATGTATAATGAACGATATTGTTTGTGCGTAGGTTATTCTGAATCGCCCGGGAACACGTCCTCATTGTCGCTGAAGCCTGCGAAGTCTGATGGTAGTAGTGATTCGTCCGAGCTATATTCTTCTGAATCATCACTGATTTCGTATTCTGACTCGACCATTTTTTCAAACAATGATTTTGTCAATTCCTTCATTTTTTGCTTATTTAGTGCTGTTTCATGCCAATTCTGTAGAGGAATTCCACTCCTATCTATGTCATCGAACATGTTATTTCTTATCGAGTAAGCCGGTCGACCTCTCTTCTTTGGAATTGGTATTTTGTATTCCAGAGCTTTCTCTAGAATTCCGTTTTCGCAACTTCTTATAATATGTCCAAGGTAGTTGAGACGTGCAATTCTGATTTTATTATTAATTGTTTTATTATTTAACCAATTGGGAGCTATATGTGGATTCATCAAGTGATGTTCAGAGTTCAAATTATTTCTTTCACTCTGGGGCTCAATTCCAGGAGATATTTGTGATCCTGATCCGTTGTTATTTGTTTTTTGTCTTTCTGCTACTTTATTATTATCATCGTGTTTGTTTTGCGGAGTGTTACTGGCGTTATTTTGTTCAGTTTCCTCCCTTGAATTTATATGTTCTTTTGTGTTTTTGTTTTTACTTAGTTCTTTGAGGGTTAAAAGCATTTCGTTTTCCATTCTGCGTAAAGAGTTACGATTTCGTTTTAGAATAGTAGAGACTTCCATTCCATATGTCACTACTGGGGTAATCAGAGCATGGTAAAGTTTTTTTATGGTATCCCAAGGTAATTTATGCTGTTTCAGGAAAGAGCATAATTCGTAGAACGCTTTGTAAGCTTTACTAATTCTTCCTGATGTTGTTGTTCCTCTAGATAAGCTGCTGGTAATAAATATACCAAGATATTTGAGAGTTGTTACTACTGGAAGTGTATGTTTTCCAAATTTTCTTAATGTGTCCGGATCTACATTGTTAGTATCGTATGGGATTCTAATTAGAACTTTGGTTTTGTTGTGGTTGATTTCTAATCCATTTGAATTTAGAAGTGGTATTAGTAAGTCTAATAGATGTTCTACTTCTCCTTCGTTTTTACAAAGGAATAAAAGGTCGTCTGCATATCCAAGGATACATGGTAATGCTATGAACCATCCTTGTTCTAGTTTCAACTCTGGCCAAAGTTCTCGTAAAGTGAGTAATACATGATGGAGCATTAAGATAAATAGCTCTGGACTTAATGGACATCCCTGCTTAATACCTCTTGTTTTATTTTTCGTTGCAGTTCGTTGTCCGAACCATTGTATAGATGTGTTTTCAAATAAGCATGCTTTTATTATTCTGTTAATTAGGGCTTTCGAAGCACCCATGTCATGAAGGATTTCCGCTGTTTTTGACGTATCGATTCGATCAAAGGCCTGTCGTAAGTCCACCGATACGAGTATTGTTTGTAGCCCTTTTCTCCATCTTCCATCTAGAATTCTTCTGAGGACAAATATTTGATCCGTTGCACATCTTTTTGATTGGAATGCCATTTGATAGCTTGGTATAGGATCAATTTGCTCCCTCAGGCGATTTAACAGAATTTTTGCGTACACTTTGTAAGCTGAAGAGCATAGCGTTATGCATCTGTAATCGTCCACCTTTTTTGGATTAGGGATTTTTGGTATTGGTACTTGGAGAGTGTAGGACCAAGATGTTGGAATGACGTTTGATCGGAAAATTTCTCTGATACATTCAGTCATTTCTTGTAGCAATTGTGGGGATCCATATTTGAGAAGTTCGTTATGTATACCATCTATCCCTGCTGCCGTGTTATTACGTGTATTCCATAATATTGTGGCTATTTCTTCCATCGTTGGTTCTTCTCTTGCACTCTTATTATCATTTTCCTCTAATGTTCTTATTCGTTCCGATTCCGTGTTACAATTTGAGTTAAGTTTTTCTTCCCATTTCTGTATGTTAATAAAACTGCGCTTCTTATTTTTTCTCTTTTTCTTATGACTTTTAATAAATCTGAAAATTTTCGTCATTTTCGCTAAAGAATTCTCATTTTCCACTACTTTTAGAAAATTTGTTACTGTTTCCGAAAAGTGATCATCAAACGCTTTCTGTTTCGCTTTAGCCGCTTCTCTAACCTCCTTTATTAGTTCTTTATTGTTTCTATCTCTAGGTAGTTTTTGGTGGGTACTAACATATTTATTAATTGCGTTTTTCTTCTTGGCGTTAAGGGAAATTCCTTCTCTTGCAATGTGTTTTCAGCCGCTCCTATAACCGCCGATTGTATCCTTTTCCTCGCTCCATTCCGCAGTTGTTTATTGCCATTCTTTTGTCTACTTCCATTTGATAGTTTTTTCTTTTTTCCTCATCTTTCAATGATTCTAGATTAATGGTGGATTTCTTTACTCTATTTTTATTTTTATGTTGGCTTGAATTGCGGATTTGTTTATGAGGTAATGTGGTTTTTCCTTTTATAGTGCACTCTATCATTTTATGATCACTGTGCAATGCACCGTCGAAAAATGCTCTTATTTCTGGCAATTTTAAGAAATCCATTTTGGTCATTAGAACGTGATCTAACTGTGAAGAGCTTCTGCCATTGGTCCATGTTATTCTAATAGAAGGCGATGTGCTAAACGTTAGATAGTCCTTCATTCTTTGTCCATGTAGCAATGCTTTCAGACCTATACCATTTGCATTACAGAATTTATGATAAATGCTTTTTCCGACAATTTGCTTATCTTCCTCTGTGAGATCTTGAGTTCCTATGTGGGCATTTAGATCACCTACTATAACGACATTTTTCCTTATTCCTTCTGGTAAGTATGTTAAAAAAATTGATATTATATTGAATTCTCTATTTTCTGTGGAAATTTCACTTCCTATGTATGTTGATATTATTAACATTTTCATGTTATATAATTCAATTATATATGCACACGAATTATCGCCAATTTTTCTGAATTTATTTTCCTTGTATAAATGCTTGTTTATTAAGATGGCGGTACCTCCTCCTGTTCTATCTTTAGCTTGTTCTTTATTTACATTAAACCAATAGTAGTTTTCTGTTTGAAGGTTGCATTGTGCCATTCTGATTTCTTGAAGTGCAATGATTTTATATCCTTTCTTTGTAAAAATTTGATCCATTGTTACGCGTTTTCCTTCCTCCGAGCAGCCTCTGACGTTCCAGCTTAGTATTAATGTTTTTATAGAATCTTCATAATTTCTGTTGTTCGTTTCTAATTCCAAGTTCCTATTCTCTTCGATTTCTTTTTTTTTTATTTATACTCATATTGTTTTGAAAGTTTATCACTTGTGTTATGGGAGGTATAAATTTGTTTGTATTTACATTGATTCTTTTATCCATCCCTTGTTCCAGGTTATCCGATACATGAATTCTGTGAAGTACTATGTCATAATGGTTTCTTGTTATATTCCCTCGCATTCTACTGGATATTCTGTATGCAATTTTCAAAACTCCATGCGCGCCTGCTTCTCGATTAAAAACGATTATGGGTCCATCTTCGTAATATATATCAATTCTTCTGTTTAAAATGGATGCTGCTGCTGCGATTGTCTCCTGTCCTCCCCATTCATTTGTTCCTTTCAATCTTATTAGAAACTCTTCGATTTTTTCACCAATATTTTCTTCGTTTGCACTCCTCACCGAGTCTTCTAGCGATATTCGAAACTCCTCCATGTTTCTTCTTATGTACTCTACTACTTGTTTTCGTAGATTCATAATGTGGCTATGATGATTATCACTGTTTATCATTGTTTTATAAAATTGGCTTATTATGGCCGAGAATAAGCAGTGGCCATCCCGTGGTACTACTTTCACAAGTACCATTCCTCCATCATATTTCATACAATTCATGATGATTTTGTTAGTTTAAACACTTCTACACATTAGCTTATTTGCATTTTGTGAACCACCGCGCTCTATATTTTGAACTGGAATCGTTTTTCTTGAATACTAAATATGGCTTGATGGTCTTCAATCTTGGAAGAGGAAATAAATATATGTTTTGCATAGTAGAATATGAGTGATGATTGTTGAGTGAGTGGCTCATTAGTTTGGATCTAAGTAAAAGTGTCAAATATCTGAGAAAGCACCAAGCTTGCTACAATGTAATCTAAGAGAGAGCTACTTTCAACAAACAACTAAACTACTATGTGTGAATGTTTCGGGCGCTGTTATCCTCTCCATTTGCGGTTCCAAAAGGTAACAAAGAGTACACGATTCGGTGATCATTCGGACAAGTTTGGCACACTCAGAAATAGGAACATATCCATTTTATTGCTCCCATTCTGTGTATTGTTGCCTCTTCTTGTCAGACATTACCCATGGCACCATTAGTGTGCATCCTTCTCCATTGAGTAAGGATACAGACAAGCCCTGGGACCGCGACAGCATCATTCAATCTGTCTCAAGGTTGTGCTAACGCCCAGGGATACGATTATTGCGATAATGGAATCAAAATTAATAGAATGAGTTATTTCGGTAATTAATTTGATAAAATTGCTCAGAAAAAAATCTATTTTCGGTTGTAGTTTTTGTGTGTCTCATTTCTCGAATGGACAATGTATGGAACACTTATATAACTAATTTGATACTATTATTTTGCAAAAAGAAGTATGTTGATACGTTAAGGCGTTTAAGAGTTATGCAATGTTTTGGAGTTTTCTGAAGGTATTTTCAAGACTAATTTAAGTAAGTTAAAAAAAATTACACCTTTCCAATTTTCTCTTAAATTTTTACTAATATTATGACCTTTCAGGAACCGCATAGGATACATTTTTATCGATCTGCATCTATATTGATATTTGAAGCTTGACTACTTTGTTATGAAAAAGCAATCATAAATTTTTTACTGGTAGGGCAACGGCTCCCTATTTCATCTGAGCTCCTATATCCATCTCATCCCTTCACCTCATAACTTTGAACATGAATAAAATTTTACAACCTACCGGAAGCAAACTGTGAAATGTTTTAAAATGATTTGAAAAGCTATTGTCACAATTTTCTATTGAAAGAAATGGTTTTAAATTCTTCGGTGATCGTTTTTTTCATATAAAATAAACTCACTTTTCAATTTAGGACACATTTTCGTCTCAAGATTTACAGTTCGTAATGTTTTTGAACAACTACTAATCGATTCGTCTCAAAACATGATCACTATTTCGCACAATTACACTACCATTGAATGCTGGATGACTTCATAATTAGTTATGTTCACTTGCCACTTGTTTAGTTAACGATTAAAAACTTCAAAATTTACCCGACAAGCAATAAAAGTCTTCAAAAATATGAGATGAAAGTTTTTCACTTCGTTCACTTGATTGCGCTTTGTTTTCATCTCATTTGGTTTCGCAAAGTTGCCAAGTTATTTCATAATGTTACAAAACAAAAATTGTTTATCTTCTTCAAATTATCATCAAAAAGTATGTTTTTGGTATCCGTGACATTAGATTAATTATATTATTGATATTAATATTTCAATAAAACTGTTTCTGCTTCGAATATTACCAGAAAGAACGTGTTAAATACTAATGAAATAACCATTGTGGCAAATCTAGTAGCACTGGTTTCATTCCTCTATACGTCAACATAACGCTGTGAAGTGTGTGTGTGTTTCATCGGCTGTGCACAGAGATGCCAGGTATTTTCATAGAAAATATGTATTACTTTGCATAGAAAGTCTATATCTGTTCTTTCTGTTTTCACTAATAAAATGATGTTAAAAGATAGTTCTTTAGATCTCCGTAAGTCATTGCCCCATTAATTAGATAATTCAACGAGTAAATTTTTTACCAATAATAATAATGTGGAAAAATCCTGGTGGGTACGGTTGTATCGTTTGAGTTGTATATCTGGCAGCGGTAAGGCAGTCGGTCACCAGAATGCCTGCAAGCCATATTTTTCCAGCTGGCAGCGTTTAGTCAGCCATCTGGCAGCCATGCGAATGCGGGTGAGAGTGTAATAGTGGAATATTTTGTTTTGATTGCTGTCGCCATTGCTAATTTATGGGATGAATAAAAGATCAACGATAGGATGGATAAAAATCCATTGAGATGAAATTAGGAGCAGAGTAGTGAAAACATCATTAGTGTTTTCAGCTGTTTTATAAATATTAGTTGAATTTTCAAGAAATGTGAATCAATTTTCAACGTGGAGCAAGGCGAATGAAGCAGTAATATGAAATAGTTACAGTGATTTTAGTGACTAAATCGGGGTTTGAAGGCGACGTCCTTACAAATGAGATGAAATAGGGAGCCCTTACCCTAGCTCATATGAAAAATGATTAGTTCAACAACTCTTCTGACGACAACTTTTCCATATAACGTTTCACAAAAAAGTGATTTTTCAGGAGCCACCCTACTTTTACTCAGAAAAATTGATGTAACTCGATCAAATGAAAAGCTCGAGAGGTGCTTTATTTCAGCAAAGTTGCTCAAAATAAAATTTTCTACAACTTTATTGCACTACAAAATTATTTTTGAGTTCAATTAAGAAAGTTAGATTTCAGATTTCAATCTAAATGAGGACCAACCTAGTAACTTTTTTCATCAAAATGAGCGCCACAAAAAACTAATATTTAATAGTGAAAATATTTTTTTCACGCTAATTTCCCGTTTTGGACCACTGTGCATTGAGTTGTCTCGCTTCGACCTGACCACGGCGAAGCACTACCTTAAAAGCGCCTTTTAACTTCACCTAAAACTTTCATAGTAAACAGAATTCTGTAAGATTAAAACGATTGCTTCATTTCATATATCTTTATTTTGCAAACGATAGAAACTAAAGTGTGTAGTTTGGGGATGCTTGCTTGCGTTATGAGGGCACATGACCATGAGAAATGTAAATGTACGACGCTCTGTTCAATCGAATTGTTTTCTGAGATGTGTGTTTAATTGCATCTCAGAATAGTTGAAATGGTAGTTCCAGTTCCAGTCACTGGAAAAGATTTGTAAGTTGGAGTCCTGTCTCTGAGGAAAACATTTTCTATTTTCGCATTCCCGTTTTATCATCTAGCGATACGTCTTTCGTTGGGTATTGATTGAATGTTAAGCTAAGTTCTTGATCACTTAACGCCACAACGAATCAAATTATCTGATTCTGAAGTCTGAAGTCGTCGATCGTACAGCGGCCCGGCAGAACCTATGTAAGTCCAGTAACATCTTCTAAGCTCGGCACTACCGGGAAAGGCCCGTGCAGGTGGAAACTCTATTTTCCATACCACTGACAACTCAAACTTATAAAGGTGAGATTATTTACTAAAAAACAAAAAAAAACATTACAGCACTTGCATTAGCGTAGAATTTCAACCAGCAATAAGTTTTTTATCTCATTGATTGTATTAAACTATTTCGTTTCGATGTTTCGGGACGATTTGACGGAAAACATAAAATAGAGTGGTTACATCTTCTTTTCGCCATGATGATGATAAAGATGGTGATGATCATGATGAAGAAGATGGTAAAGTTAGAAAATACGAACGAAACAATAAATAAAAAAAAACTGTAATCAAACACGAATGCAGCGGCCAACGGCAGAAATCGATTTCTTCAATCGAAAAAGATGGTGCAACTTTGCAAGTGTATACAAGTGTAATGGCGCTCTCAGTTTGAAGAATATTCATCGACCACCGATTGCATTGACGAATGGCTGCATACCACTTGTTACAGAAATTGTTAACTGGCATTGTTACGGTTATGCCTAATTAGGAAAACGTAAGGAATATGAGATGAATTGAGCGGTCATATTCAATTTAAACCCCCATTTAAACATGGTAACATGTTAAAAATTTAACATGTCAAACACATAAGTTATTTTAAAAATATAAGAATTCGACCCGCAGAAATAAACGAATGACAATCAACTGCAATTTAAGAATTTCGTCGGTATTCGATATCGAAAACCAAATGACTCAAATCGCCTTTTTTTTAAATAACTATTTATTGGAATATGAGTTAAAATTAAATTATTAAGATTTAAATTGGGTGTTCAGCCACAAGTGGTGACTTTTCAGCCCTATTCTATATATGATTTGGTTATTACCATGAGGACATTATTTGCTTCCGCAATTCTGAGATTTTTGTGTAGGGAAAATTCTAAACCTACCTGTATTGTGTATTGGGAAAAGGAACGTATATAGTAACTTACTAACTAATACAGAGAGCGAATCGATTCAATTGAAGATTGCATCGATTTTTGTCGGAATTTGCTTATAATATTATGTGACATTACATCTAATGGTTCTATATTTGTGAGTCTGTATAACTCATTTGTACTAAACCAGGGAGAACGCTTCAAAATCATTTTCAGAATTTTATTCTGAATCCTTTGAAGCGTTTTCTTCCTGGTGGAACAACAACTTGACCAAATTGGTACTGCATAAAGCATGGCTGGTCTGAAAATTTGTTTATAAATTAACAATTTGTTTTTTAGACAGAGCTTAGAATTTCTGTTCATAAGAGGATATAAGCATTTAATATATCTATTACACTTTGCCTGGATTCCTTCAATGTGATCCTTGAAAGTGAGTTTTTTAACATACGTTAAACCTAATTATTTAGCTTGATCAGACCATGTCAATTCCAAGCCATTCAATTTGAGATGTGATTATTGTTTGGTTTAAGAAAAGAAGCTCTTGGCTTGTGAGGAAAGATAATTAATTGCGTTTTTGCTGCATTTGGTTTAATTTTCCATTTTGACAGATAATCATTGAAAATATTTAAACTTCTTTGTAGGCGACTGCAAATCACTCTTAGATTTCTACCTGTAGCTAACAGACTTGTGTCGTCAAAGAGTAGCGATTTCTGACAACCAACGGGTAGATTTGGAAGATCAGAAGTGAAAATATTATACAAGATTGGAGCTACGCTCGAACCCTGCGGAACACCGGCTCGTACGGGTAGCAATTCAGATTTACAATTCTGATAGCTAACCTGAAGAGTACGATCAGTTAAATAATTTTGAATCATTTTTATCAAATAAATAGGAAACTGAAAATCAGACATTTTTGCTATTAAAGCTTTGTGCCAAACACTGTCGAATGCTTTTTCTATGTCTAGAAGAGCAACTCCAGTGGATAACCCAAAAGATTTATTTGCTTTTATCATATTCGTTACTCTGACAAGTTGATGAGTAGTTGAATGTTCATGACGAAATCCAAACTGCTCTGGTAAAAAAATTGAATTCTCATTTATATGAGACATCATTCTCAACAAGATAATTTTTTCGAAAAGTTTACTGATAGAAGAAAGTAAGCTAATTGGTCGATAACTTGATGTTTCTGCTGGGTTTTTATCAGGTTTGGGGATAGGAATTACTTTAGTGTTTTTCCATCTTTTTGGGAAGTAAGCTAATGAAAAACACTTGTTGAAAATTTTAACCAGGAGTCTCAAGGCAACATCGGGAAGATTTTTAATAAGAATATTAAAAATTCCATCATTACCAGGGGCCTTCATGTTTTTAAGTTTCCTAATAATTGATTTAATTTCATCAGAATTCGTCTCAATAATGTCATCTTGTGATAACACTTGGGTTGAAATATGATCATATTTCAGTGAGACTTCATTTTCAATAGGACTCACAACGTTCAAATTAAAATTGTGGACACTCTCGAACTGCTGAGCAAGTTTCTGAGCTTTTTCGCCATTCGTAAGAAGTATTTGATTTGCTTCATTGAGAGCAGGAATTGGTTTCTGAGGTTTCTCAAGAACCTTAGAAAGTTTCCAGAAAGGTTTAGAATAAGGTTTAATTTGTTCAACTTCTTTAGCGAAATTTTCATTTCGCAAAAGAGTAAATCTATGTTTAATTTATTTTTGTAAATCCTTTACTATGTTTTTCATAGCAGGATCACGAGAACGTTGATATTGTCGTCGACGAACATTCTTCAACCGAATGAGCAGTTGAAGATTGTCATCGATGATAGGAGAATTTAATTTAGTTGGAGCTTTGGGAACTGAAAGATTTCTAGCTTCGATAATGTAATGATTCAAATTATCAATTGCTGTGTCGATGTCCGCAGAATTTTCTAAGATAGTTTCATGATCCACATGATTTTCAATGTGAGATCTGTAATCCAACCAATTAGCTCTATGATAGTTGAAAATAGAACTAATTGGATTAATTATAGCTTCGTTGGAAAGTCTGAATGTTACAGGAAGATGATCTGAGTCAAAGTCAGCATGTGTAATCGGTTCACTACAAATGTGACTTTGATCCGTTAGAACCAGATCAATTGTAGACGGGTTTTTCACGGAAGAGAAACAAGTAGGATTACTGGGGTGAAGAACTGTGAAGTAACCAGCTGAGAGTTGATTATGAAGTATTTTACCATTACTGTTATTTTACCTACAATTCCACTGGACATGCTTAGCATTTAAGTCCCCTATTACGAAAAATATCGATCGATATCTTGTAAGTTTTTGCAACTCGCCTTTAAAGAAATTTAATTGTTCGCCGCTGCATTGGAATGGCAAATATGCTCCAGCGATGAAATAAATTCCATGAATGGTTTCAACTTCGATTCCCAAGCTTTCAATAACTTTAGTATTGAAAGAAGGTAAAATTCGATGTTTAATTTGCCGTTGGACAAAAATGGCAACTCCACCACCCATTCCAGTAAACCTGTCAAATCGATGAACCACATAATGTGGATTACTTTTCAATTCGACGTTTGGTTTAAGAAAAGTTTCTGTCACAATGGCAATATGGATTTTGTGAACTTCGAGAAAATTATAAAATTCATCTTCACTCGATTTCAAAGATCGAGCATTCCAATTCAAAATATTCAAATAATTATTGAACATCACTGTTAAATTTCAAATTCATTAAAATATTATTTGCAAATTGCCATCCGATTTTAAATGCTTCAAAAAGTGATGAAGTCGAATTCATTTGGATGATCATTTGAAAAAGTTGATTTTGTAGGTAGATCATTTTATTTTCAGTTATATCGCCTAAATCGACTTCATTTAAAGAAGCGAATGGCATTGAAGGAATATTTATAGGTAGACTGCCATTAGAAGAAGATGATTTGGCCGGTCTACCTATTAATAAATTGTTTTCGTTAGAAGATGAACTGCAAGGCGTTCCTGTGTTTTGATTATTTACATTAGAAGAATTAGGTGGTATATTTCTACCTGTTACACTAGCGTAACTGACATTAGAAGAAGATGATGACGAGGTCGATCTACCTGTCGATAAATTGTTTTCGTTAGAAGACGAATTGGCAGGCGTAGCATTTGTAACGGTTTTTTGATTTTCACGTATGTTCTGTAAATTTAAGGTCGTTGATTTGACTTGTTGTCTAAGCGAACGAGCGTTTAAAATTTTTTCCCTGACAGGACATTTGAAATAATTGGATTTATGATTTCCATTGCAATTTGAACATGAAAATTTATCAGTGGTTTCATTCATTGGACAAACATCTTTCGAATGCGATTTACCACAATTCAAACACCGTATATCCATATGACAATTTTTGGTTCCCTGACCGAAGCCTTGGCAACGACGACATTGCGTTAAGTTTGCAATACGATTATGCCGTTTATAATGTTCCCAATGAATTTTAATGTGGAAAATGAAACGTACTTTTTCTAAAGTTTTCAAATTATTTACATCACTTCGATTGAAGTGTATTAGGTAAAGTTCATGGGAAATTCCAGAGCGTGGTTTAGAAGTACAATTCCCTCTTTTTTTCATATGTATTACTTGGGAAGGGGCAAAACCAAGCAATTCTTTTAGTTCATTTTTAATTTCATCAATACTTTGATCATTTGATAAGCCTTTCAAGACAGCCTTGAAGGGTCTGTCTGATTTTATATCATATGAATAAAATTTATGAAGTTTCTCGGACATATCGAACAATACGTTCGTAATCTTCCAATCCATCAACCAAGACTCGACATTCTCCTCTTCGTCCGATATGAAATGAGACTTTTACTTCCGGGAGAAAAGTAGAAAGCTCAGTACGGAATGCTTTGAAGTCGGAAATCATCACCGTCACTGGTGGCATAGATTGTTGTTTCTTCCCTTCCCAGAACGACAAGCGTCCATTTTGGGAATTTTTGAAGAATTTTCTTCTATGTCGCTACAATCGGATTCAGGAAGAATCTCGTAAATATTGTTAGACGGCATAGGATCAGCGGAAGGGAATTCCGTCCGTTGTCTTTTATTTTTCAGATTCTATAAGATCGTGAATGTTATTAGAAAAATGTTGAATAACGGATTGTGATTTATTCCGTATTGAATTATTTTTAGCCTTAGACTTGTTGCCTTTCCGGTTGGACGCAGACATTTTTGAAATGAATGTAATTTTAAATTAAGTTAACTAGGCTAAATTAGTCTTCGATTAGACTCCTAGCTAGCCTTAAAAAAGGCTGATTAATTTCTTAGTCACTCTAATATCACTCTTTGTATAGCCTTGAGAAAGGCTGACTAATTGTTAGTCTTTAAAAAGACTGTTAGTGATTCAGGTAGCCTTGAATCAATGAAACTCTAGGTAGCCAGAAAACAATTCCAGGAGCCAAGAGCTATATACGTGCGGTGCGAACGACTGTTCAACACCGACTGACTCAAATCGCCTTAATTTTTTCAAATGCTCTTTTATTTCAAGCTTCAAACGGATATCCCTTGTCAACAAAAAGAACAGAGTAGGCCCACTAGTTGAGAATTGCAGTATTTTTCGTGTATTTTGATTTAAAAATAGGAAATATTCATTATTACTAGTGCAACGAAACAGTTCTCAGATCGGTTAGGCCATCAGAAAACGAAGTGGGTTCACTATTATATGTACTTCCAGCATCGGAACCCGAGAACCGGTATAATCGAAGTCGGTTCGTACGGTCACCAACTAACACGACGTACAAACTCTACTAGTTTTTATTCCTTGAGTGACGGTGCAGGGTTGTTACGAAAAATTTCAAAATCAAAAAGCGCGAAATCCGCGCGAAGTTGAAAACTGAAACCCGCGATATTCGAGCGACACGTTTACACCACTATTTCTATGCAGGTGATAATTTCCGCAGAACTTGAAAATTCTCTTAAATATAATTTAAAAATCTGCATAACTTTATCATACGAACACAAAAAATATGTCCGCATACAACACGTCACTTTGAGAAACCCCATGAAATCGATTTCATTTTTATTATCCATTTTTTTTCAATGTCCTTAGTTAATCAATACTCTCTGATGTACGGAAAATTTAACAGTAAAAATAAAAATGCTTACAATTGTGATTTTGAAAGAAGTTAAGCAGATTTCAGCGAAGACATTTTTTTGCTTTCAGCAACTCTTTTTAATTTCAGTTTCAATTACAATTACGGGCCTTCTCCCGTTGTCAGATTTTACTTTGAATGTCTTTCTTTTCCTCCTCATCGGTTATTCTTTAATTTGGATCAGGGAAAAGCCCACTAGAGTAAGTTTCTGTCAAATTTGTTCTCCAGTAGGAATAAAACCTCCTCATTTTTTGCATCAATAGATTGAAATCATCCAAATGATACATTTTCTTAAATCTAGTGCTTCTATAGTAACTAATTCTAATGAGACAGTAACATAAGAAACGATTTTTGATAATGTTACGTGATAAATGGAAGTCGAAAGAATTGAAACATTTGTTACATATGCGGCACATGCTAGCAATGGGGTCATTATATCCATAATTAGTTCTAACATAGAGATTCCGAAGAAGGAAAA
Source organism: Malaya genurostris (assembly GCF_030247185.1). Lineage (NCBI taxonomy): Eukaryota > Metazoa > Arthropoda > Insecta > Diptera > Culicidae > Malaya > Malaya genurostris. Next base: position 87,379,005 of record NC_080572.1, on the reverse strand, counting down.
ATGATCGAAGATCACGACGTCGAATGTCAAATTGTAACAATTGCAATTGCTCGGAGCAATCGATCTGCGACTCAAGTAGGTCTGTCACAAAACTAGCCTTACAAACATCGCGACTGACAAATAATCAGTTTGCAGCGGCCATGGTAACTCGGTAATTGTAAAGGATATCTCCATGGAAGACGTGGGAGAGCGAATCGGACAAATTGGCGTTGAATCACTTCAATGCGTTGGATTTCGTTTTGGTAATAAGGTGCCCGGAAAACCGCAGTATATTACTTAGAGCTACTCTCTACGAACTATAGCGCAATACAGAGCTTACAAGCAATGTACATTAGAGAATTTTTTAGTAACGCGGAAAATAAATCCTAATAGATTAGATGCTTTGGAGATAGTAAGCTCTATGTGCTCTTCAGAATTTATCTTGGAATCCAGAAGAACAACCAGGTCCTTTACAGACGATGCGCGTTCGAGAACAGTTTGTGGAATATTATAGTCGAACTTGAATACAGACTTTTTGCTACTAGAATAAATAACGGAGCATTTAGTGGCATTCAAAACCATTTTGAAATATGATAGTCATCGGCGAACGATAGTTTCATACACTTGATCGAAAAATTTAGATCGTTGAGAAACAATATAATTATAAACGGTCCAAGGTGACTTCCTTAAGGAACTCCAGAGGTAACAGCAAATGGTGAGGTTGTACAGCAGCGCCACTTTTACGTATGCATGGGCCGGGGGCAAGATGTACAGTCTCCTATTATCACTATCATTTCACGACCAGTTATATATGATCGAAGAGCAATTTAAAAATGATCCGTTTAATCCCAGTCTACTTAACTTGGAGATCGTTTGTGATGATTGATTTTATCGAACGCAGCAGCAAAATCGGTGTATATTAAATCTACTTGTAGTCGTGCTTGTAAAAAACGTATGATGAAGGAAGTGTAGGTTACTAAATTTGGGGAAGTTGAAGGCTTTGGCATGGATCCACGCTGAGTCTGAGATATGTAGTCAGAGCAACTAGGGTAACAGAGGTATTTTGGCCCACTTTAGGATTGATTTTATTTTATATGTAATATCTTTGAAAACTCCTTCCGCAATAGGTAATTTAAAAATTTAATAGGTAATAGGATAGTGGAATCAACAAACTATTAGAACAATTTCTTATCACCACGGATGGAATCCCAGAACTTCTTCGATTTTTTATTTCTTGTCCAACTTCGCTTCATTAGCTTGTCGTGCAAATTTTGCTTTAAGAATGCGATTTTTATCACACACAAAATTTGTGACCATATTATTACGTTATTTGCATTATTGAATGTGTTTTCACTGAGACAATATCTTCCATCAGACATCAATATCTTTGAGTGCGAAAATCTTCTTTCGATTTCCGCATTGGAATGGGGAAACGCAACCACATGTATCGAAAAGTTTTTGTAATTCCTGGTAACAGCTCTGTTGAAATAGCAATTTCTACCACTCGAGATCGAAGGGTATAAAATCGAAATTTTGTCCACTGAAGAAAACATTTGCTAGAACTGCCTCCTAGCAAATTTTGGTTTTATCAAGGTGAAAATTCACCGATTCGGCCAGCTCGACCAATTGCTGAAACGTTCGCCCATCTGTAATTTTTTAGGGTTTCATAAAACTCATTAGCTTCAAACATTTTCAATGAACTTTTTTACGAACAAATGATTCACAAATGTGGAATGATGTTTTTTGAAATTCGCGCGAAATCCGCGCCATAGCATCAAAATTTTAGCAGAAACCGCGCTAAATCCACGAAAATCGTGAAATCCGCGAAAACAGCAAAATACCGCGCGACCATAACAACCCTGGGTGTACAACATAGAACACATTTTACCCTATAACTCCGGAACCGGAAATCGAATCCGGATGAAATTCAGGAATTCCGTATGGAACCGTGAGACCTTTCATTTGAATCTAAGTTTGTGGAAATCGGTTAAACCATCACCGAAAAAATCTAGTGAGATTATTGGACACACACACAGACATTGCTCAGCTCGATTAACTGAGTCGAATGAGCTCGATGAACTTGGTCCTCCGTGCCAATTTTTACTAGTCGGTTTTTCAAGTGATTGGTTATGCAATCTATATGAGAAAAGAAAAACATAAAGCCTTTTTCTAGTCATCTAGGGGTTTTGTTAACACAATATCGTCATTGCCAGGACTTCGGCCATGGTACAACAAATTGTTCAAATTGTTGTAATTCGTCTGCAAACATATCTGTTCAATTATCGAAATCCTCAGAAGATTTGCATACTCTGATTGTGATGGAAAACATAATTTGAATTATTGATATTGTCATGTCAAACAAAAAAAATTAAATTCTCATCCAATAAAATCCAATTTAAGGTAACGCTTCGCCGTGTTCAGGTCGAAACGATACAACTTAATGTTTTCTCTTGCTTTGTCGTCTAAATTTCACACCAAATCTCCAATAATAACCCGATTCACGAAAAATCGAAAACATACGATTGTAGATAAATGATTCTACTATGAATTTGGCGAAAAATATCAGTTAGAAAGGATTACTTTCGCGAGATTTCGTGCGAATTTTGTTAAACTTTTTTTTTTTCTTTTTTCCTTTTCTTGCATATGTAATCTTAATAGTTCTTTAGATAACATTTAGAGCCATTAGAACGGCTGATTCTATGTAATGTTGTCCACTTTTCGTTTTCTTTCTCTCCAATGTAAACGACCAGCAGCTCTGCTGTATGACGCAATCGCTCTTGTTTGAATTGAAACTAGCTTTGCGAACAAGCTGCAACACATCCGCTCGCAGTGCCAAATGATGCCAAACTGATTTAATGCAATGTCTTCTCGCCTTGACGACCGGAAGGCAAATGAGAACTAAGACCTGAGCGTTTGAGGTTTATAACCACGCAGAAGGTATACTCTCCGATGCCGCTGGTTGAATGCGTCTGCTCGCCCCGACGTCTGCTTCCATCCAACACACAAAAAGAAAAGATCGATTTTGACTACGGTTCCCTTTTATAACGTTCAGTTGAAGATATGTACCTGACTACCTGAAAATCGTCGTCCTTCCGCGTTGTTTTCAAAGTTTGAGGAACTTAATTTTTGAGTTGTTTGTAGTTATCTCACACTGTTCAAAATATTATTCTGAATTCCTGATCATATTTTTGATGAAATAGTGAAAGAATCATGTTGCTGCTGTTAATACAAGTCGAGATATGCACGATTAAGTTCTGTCCATTCTTCCATATGGCAAATTTTGAAAGTAAGTCGTATTCACGACAATAAAAACATATTCAAAGTATTCATCATTGCTTTCCCTTCACATCTTGACCACCTTTCTAACAATTTATGGACACCACACCAATAGAAATGATCGACTACTTCGTAAGTATCGTAATGCTACTCAGTCAATGTGTAGCCCAACGATGGAAACAAATGGTAATCGGAAGGGGCCAAGTCTGGTGAATACGGCGTTTGCGATTGCTGCTCACAGTCAAGTGCTTTGATTGTACCCTGAAACGACTTTGCTTTGTGTGCAGGTGCGTTGTCGTGTAACAAAATTACTTTGCCGTGTCTTCTGTCTCATGCTGGTCGCTTTTCGATCAATTCATGGTTTAAGTTGATCATTTGTTGTCTGTAGTGAATAGTATCAACAGTTTCGCCAGGTTTTAGATGCTCATGATACACCACACCTTTCCAATCCCACCAAACACAGAGCTTTCTTGTCGAATTGATCTGGTATTGCAGTCGATGTTTTCTTTCACTCAATTCATTTGGCACCAGTTTTCCATACTTTTGGATTTTTCCCATAGCTTTTAAACGGTCAGAAAAGGATTTGTTGGGCAACATTCAACATTGCTGCCATTCGCTTCAGACTAGAAGTATAATATTCGGCGTCTTCGAACTTTTTTTATGGTCTTCCATATTCTTCATATCTCAAATCAAAATCATCATCTCTGAACTGTTTGAACATGCGTCTTCTCGAGGAATTCCATGAGCAAAATAGCATGAAAATTTTCCTGGAGATGAGATGAAAAATATCATGATGTGAATCATTTTGCTCATGAAATCATGAATAATAAGACATGCTTTCATGAGAAGACATGTTTCGTGATTGGCATGATCGGTAATGGATTTTTATCTGTGTAAGAACAGAATTAGCCTAGTTAGACAAAAGCCTAATTTTCGGGACCGGTAGGTAACTTATTCGTCGATCAGTTTTCCAACCAATGTTTTTCTCGTTAGATACTTATAAAACCTCAAGACGGCTATACGTCTTATCAAGACGAAACCCAATCGTGATTTGATGATATTTCTGGTGTGTCAAGAAAAGTTGAAAAAACTACTCTCTTCAATTGCAAAATCTTTTTTCCTCCAAACTTATAGCCTGGTTATTCAAAGGGTATTTTCAATCACCACAATCAAGCTCCGATGCACATTTGACTACAATTTATGCTTTTCTATAATTCTTTCACCAGAACGCCAATGACGCTGTCCGGGAGGACACATCGCAGCAGAGTGGTTTAGCCACGGTCGAGTCCGAGTATGATACGGCATCAGATTCACCATCCGATGGGGAAGAATACGATGAACAAGAAGAGGAAAGCGAGAGTGGCGAGGAGGAAGAGCTAGCTGGTAGCGAGGACGAAGAAGAAGAAGAGGAAGAAGGTGATGATGGATCCGATGATGATGTGATTGAGGTGCTGGACTATGAACGCCAGAGTGGCGATGGTCAGGAACAGGAAGCGGATAGCAAACGGAAGGTGGATGATGATGAAGACCGCAGTAATCCGCAGTATATTCCGAAAAAGGGAACATTTTACGAGCATGATGACCGCACAGTGGAAGATGAAGACGATGGAAAGGATGCCGACGATGAAAATGTTAATAACGAAGATCCATCAGGAGTGAGTGGGGAACGGAAGGGAATTGATAAAAATGCGGCCTCAAAAACTATGAAGAAATGGCAAGCCTCCGCTGATCGTTGGACGCACGATAGATTCGATGAGTGTGAGCAGGCTCCAAAGTCCCGTGCGGAACTGGTTTCGGCCTACGGTTATGACATACGTAGCGAAGACGGTCCTCCACGTGCGCGCAGGAGAAGACGTTATGCGTAAGTAATAAATGTACGATGATTGAGCCTTTTGACCAAAATTTGTTTTGTTTGTCTAATTTCAGTCGTGGTCCCAACAAGTACACCAGAAATTGGGAAGACGAGGATGCTTATTCCAAATCCAACAGCAATCCGGAACATAACCGGCTGCGCAAGGTTCCAAGACCGGAAGACTTTCCGGAGCTGGGCACAAACAGTGGGAAACTTCGAAGCAATCCAAATTCGCGTCGTCTCAGCAAACAGGGCCGAGCATCGTCAATCAATGATAGATTGGACGATCGCAGCAGTGGCCGACAGCGCCCGGAACGTAGGATAAGTGAACGGAACCGAGCTAGCAATAGCAGTCGAAGTATAGCTGACCGGGACCGGGGTATCGATCGAGATCGCTATGAACAGCGTCTGGAGCGAGTTGACCGGATGGATCGAGAACGTGATCGTGATCGTAATTGGGATCGCGATCGAGATTATGACCAGCAAGATGGTGGTAACTACCGAGATGCTAGAACCGACGGAAGTCGGTACAGTTCCGATAGAGTCAGTAACAGTTACAACAAAGAGAATAAAATTAATAACCGCAGTAGCAAGGAGAAAGATCGACGTGGTCCAGATTACAAAGTCATTACTTCGCTACAATTTAAAAATCAAAGTAGAAATAAAAATGCCGAATCTGGAATGGTTATAGCTGGGGCAGGTGGGGTAGGTGGGGTGACTGGACAGGCTGTTCATGGCAATAGTGTAGGGGCACTTTCTGGCAGTAGCAACAGTAACAAAATGAACAATGCGATGGATCGGGTTCAGAATGTTCCTGATCGCATGCTGGATCAACGAGCGTTACAACATCATTATCAAAATCAGCCACCGCAGATAATGTCTCAGCAGCAAATGCCTCCAACACAATCACAGCAGCAGGTTCAGCAAACTCAACCGCCGCCCCAACAAATACAGCAGCATCATCCACAAACCGCATATGTCAGTGACGATCATTACGATTCGTACAGTGAATCGAAAATGCCAAAAGATGCAAAGTTCCCGTATAATCCCCCGGCCAACGCGACCATCCAGTCGGTGGAGATTGGTCAGACGGATATTGCAAAGTATCCCCCGCCGGCTACCCAGAGAACTACTAAAGATCGACAGCAAGTGCTTCCTACGACGGGCGGTATGACATTGAATGCCCGTTCCCAAATATCGCCCCGACAGATTGTTTCCACACAGGCTAGTCAGTTAACAACGATTTCAACGACCCAACAGCAACAGTTGGTGCACCAACAGCAACAACAACAATTGCAACAGCAAAGTCAGCAACAACAATACCAACAGATGCAGCAGCAACAACAGCAGTACCAGCAACAGTTGCATACATTGACCAATCAAACTGCACCACCAGTGGCATCTCAAGCTCCACAGACTCAGATTCCACCTCCACAATTGCCACAACAGCAGGCACCATCATCACTGCCGCAACCGGCTCAAATGCACAATGTGCATTTGGCCGGTTCCCTGGCAAATACAGCCGTCAGTCAACAGCAGTTAATGACCGGTGACAACAGTTCTCGATCTAGCAAACGTTATTCCAGTCTGCGTCAAAGAACCACCATGGATAACCCCAATGTTGTTGTTGTTCAGTCTCCATTACACGAACAGCAACAGCAACAACTTCTACAGCAACAACAACAACAGCAACTACTTCTACAGCAAGAGTTGCAACATCAACAGCAACAGAAACTTAGTGCTCAAGCAACCAAACCGTCAACCTATCAAATAAACCAGCCGCCACAGCAAGCAACGTTGCCCTTAACTTTGCAAAGTGAATATTTGGTCCAAACGGCGAATCAACCGAATGCCTCCAACAAACCGCAATCCGTCAGTCAAGCTCCTGTTCAATATCAACATCCAGCTGGGTACTACACCGCTACTACGCCAACTGCCGGCGATTTCGTAACCGGTAGCACAACCCAACAACAGCCACCACAACCCCAGCAGCAACAACCACCATCGGTTGCAACGGTCCCGGTGGTACCCCAGCCGCAAAATGCATTGCTGACCGGACCGCAATATCCGCAGTACAGTCAGTCGAACACCGCAGCTCATCAGTATATTCAAGCTCCACCACCTGCCGCGTACATCCCACAAACAACGGCAACTCCGCAACCTACACCACCAGCAGCACCGGCTGCACCACCACCGCAAATACTGAATTACGTTCCGGCAATTACACCCACGGCTCCGTCTCAGTACCCACCAGTGGCCGCACCTTATCCTGCATACCAAAACTATAATGCCGTTGTTCCCCAACCGGTGGCACCGGCAGTTCCACAACACACACCATCCCCATCGGCAGCCACAGCAGCTCTCTACCAATCCAGTGGTGGTATTACCTACTATGCTCCACAGTCGCAAACGCAAGCCCCGAGGCCACTTCCGTCCCAGCGACGGCCAACCAGTGCGATACCGATTTTGGCACCCCCGGACCGGAAAACGAAAAACAACCGATCGAGCAATGATCCAGCCGGTGGTAGCGGGAATGAAAACGAAGAAAACGGTGGTGCTTCCGTGAACAGCAGTGGAGGTGGTATGATGGGAGCCGCGGCCACTAGTTCGGGCGGGAACGCTCCAGTTGGTAGTGACATAGATCACATCCTAGATAACATGTTCGTACAACGCCCTCCCTATCAACCTCCGACCAGAAAAAGTCCTTCACCCGCCCCAACGTCAGCGTCGGCAACGATCTCCGGCAGTGGTGTCAGTACAGTCAACAAGTTGGAAGCGGCAACGGCTCTGCCATCAGATGCTCCGAATGAGCTCGAAAAGGAAGCCATCGATAAGATAGGCGACTCGGTGAAGGTGAGTCCCATTTACAAAGCGAGTTTGACATTTGACATTGCTTAGTTGTCTGTATTCTGTCCCTTTTCAGAATCTTACTATCCAGGAGGAAAAGTTACCGATAGTTGATCCACTGGCTGGCGCCAGTGTCCAACACGAAAAGCTCGAAATCACACCCACTGCCGTTGATACCACGGCCGGTTGACACTACTAATCAGCGTTCCTTCCATCGTAGATCATCACTTAATAATCTAACCGAGGAATTTTCGGTTCAAACCGAACCCAACAATTTGTAACAACATGTTTTTTCACTGTCCTCACTGGCGTTCGGTGCTGAGTGGCTGGATAATTTTTGTAGGTTGTGTATCAGCACGAAAACTCCGACTTTGTTTGTGGTTCGCTATTTTTCCGTATCTTACATCAACCGATGCGTTGTAATGTATGTTAAAAACACATGAGTAATCCTGGTGCTTTCTACTTTGACCGTGTCAAAACTGGTAGCGCTCGGTGTAAGCTAAAATATTATTTAGTTTTGGTAACGTGCCTAATAGCGACTGAGAAGGTTATTTTTTTCAAATTGTAATTCCGATTCTGATCTTTAAGCTATGCGTATAAGAATAATAATTTGCAGAACAAATTGTTTAATGTTAACCACAATAAAGCACATTCTATGGCTTATTTAATGTGAATTGAACAAAGTAAATTAACATATATATGAAGTTTTGTCTTGGTTTCCATCATTAGTTTGACCAAATTAAAATTTTATTTATTGATTCGATAGGTTTGTGTTTTTTTTTTTTTGACAGATGGTGAGTAGAATCGTGCAATTCTAACGGTTCACCGTAGATTGGAACTACGTAAATCAATAGTTTATTAGCTGCACTTGCACCCATTGAACTTGAATGTTTCTGAATGCCCACTTTCATATTTAATAAGATCCAGTTATTTTAGTTGCATTGAATTATTTTATTCGGAGTCCCTACTTGTAGGGATTGCATTCACGAAATAAAAATTTTGCAGAATCAACGTATTTTATCTTAGTTTGAAAATGGCAGAATAAAAAAAGATAGAGCGTCGTATGGACTAGATATTTGAAGTTGGCAAAATTTAATCGTGGGCCGTTAAAAGAAAAAATAATGCAAGGAAATCTTTATGAATTGTATTTATATTTGAAATTTATACGATAAGCGTTAAGTCTATAGGATGTAAATGGAAAAATTGAATAAAATGTGATTGAATCTTCAAAACTCAACAAACCTAGCTTTTCTTACCGATCAAACTCAACAAAATGTTCATGAATTTTTTTCAATAAATGATCCTTTGTTTATTCAGCAACTTTCACTCTAGAGTCCAACCTACGATGGCAACAGACTTACTTTTTCAGTCGTAGACCACGCGAGTCTCTGTTGTATACAGGAGGCGACTCCATTCAACTCGATGAATGGCGCCGCCAGCCTCGGTAGCTGCGAAGGGTCCTCAGGTCGTCTTCAACTCGATCGATCCATCTTGCCCGCTGCGCGCCTCTTCTTCTTATACCAGTCGGATCATTATCGAGGATAATTTTAACTGGGTTGTTCTCCGACATTCTAACAACATGTCCGGCCCACCGTAACCGCCCGACCTTGGCCATTTGGACTAGGGGTAAGTCCTGCCAGCAACTGGTGCAATACATGGTTCATTCGCCTTCTCCACGTACCGCCTTCAATAGAGACACTAAGCATGTTGAAAAGCTGTTGATGACTGACTAGAGTACGCATTCTCCAACACCATTTTCATATACTTCGCCAAAGATGGTTCTAACCATATGTCGTTCAAAAGGAGCCCTCATAAACCACATAGACTCACTGAACGGAGGAAACACATTTTCTTTCCTAACGTTCAATCGGTAAAGATGTTTGAGAATTATTGTATCTTTTTGCCGCTTTGGTAATTTATAACTGAGAAATCATGACCTAATTATACGAAAACAGATGACGCGGAAGTTTCTTATCAATATTTATGATCTAAAAAAAATGCTAATCTTTATATAAAAATGGATGTAAGTTTGTATGTTTGTAACCATAACTTCGAAACCACTGAACGGATTTCCATTAAACTTGGCACAATTATTTCCTGCAATTCAGAGATGGATAAAGGAGTATATTTATAGGGGAGGGAGCGTAGCAAGTGTCATAAGCAAGGGGGGGGTCATGGAAAAATTCATATAACTTGACAAGAATCGATACGTTTTGAAAACCATAAAAACATTTTGCATACCTTATATATGACTATACGGGGGTAGTTGTAGTAAGAGCTTTTAAAAAGGGGGCTGTAATGTTTAAAACGGCATAACTCTGAAACTACTGAACGGATTGTCACCAAACTTGGCACAGATACTTCTAGCTCTTCTGAAAAGGTCATAAGAGTATTTTAATGGGGGAGGGAGCGTAGCAACTGTCCTTAACAAAGGGGGGTCATGAAAAAATTTGTCTAATTTGACGAGAATCGACACTTTTCAAGACCATTGAAACAATTTTCATATATTAGATATGATTATATGGGGAGTGGATGTAGCAAGAGCCTTTAAAAAGGGGGCTGTAATGTTTAAAACGGCATAACTCTGAAACTACTGAACGGATTGCTATCAAACTTGGCACAGATACTTCTTGCTCTTCAGAGATGATCATTTCCAGGGGTGAATAGCAAGTGTTCTTAACATGGGGTGGGTCGATACTTTTTGAAGACCATACATACTTTTTCCAAAACTGAAATATGGTCTTAAGGGTATTTGTGGATCTAATGAGTGACTCTAAAGAAGGAAGTTTAATGTGAAGTTGATAGATTTTTCCAAAACACGATACTTATTGCTAAGTACAGATAATATTTGCACTTCAGATGATCCTAAGAGTGGGATGAGGATAAAATAAGGGTCTCATTCAAGGGGGTGCACAGCTCAAATTTTTTAAATGATTGAACATAGCTCCGAAACATCACCTAACTTGGCACATGTTATTATTGATGTTCATAGATTGCAATAAGGATATTTTAAGGGGGGATATAGTAAGTGTTTGCTAACAGGGGGAATTTGAAGCAAAATGTTTCGAATTTAGCGGAAATCGAATGCAGATGATCAGATTTATCTCGACGAGCATAGATGTTCATTACAGAGGTGATCAAAAGGGTGGAGTTTGAAGCAAGTGCCTCTAAAAAGGGGTGTCTCTTGAAAAATTTATTTTATTTATCGTCAAACAAGGGGAGAGATTTGGACTAGAAGAAGGAAGTTTTAAAAATGAATTTTGGTCCCATTTTATGGTAAAACCAGAGAGGGGCAACAATTTCAGAGTCATGCTAGATAGTATTGCTAATGTTAATTCGAATGCAACGCAATTTTTTTTAACAATTTAAAAAAATCTGGTTATGTTCTGCCGGGGATTTCAAAGAACTAAGGGAATATTAATCCTTTTCTGTCTTTGAACGCGAGTTTATGTAATTTTCATAACATAACTACAAAACAACCAAACGAATCGCCACCAAGTTTGGCACATATACCAAAGGTGGAAATCAATACTTTTTGAAGAGCACAGATACTTTCTACAATATTCAGAGGGTAATCATGGAGGAGAGCTGTAGTAAGTTTACTAATAAAAGGGGAGTTAAATGTGAAAATTATTCGACGAGAAACGATGCTTCTTTACAAATACAGATAATACTTTTACATCAAAGAAGATTACCAGTTATTTTAAGGAAGAGGGAGACTAGCAAGTGCCTCAATCATGGGAAATGTAAGCTAAAATTGATCGAATTCTACGAAAAACATAACAACAAAAAACTGACTCGATATGACGAGAATACCGTGAAAATTATGATTATTGTGAGATCTGAGAATGGACACTGGCCGTAAGAAATCTGGACATGTACGGAAATGTTTTCGCGGAATTTCCATCCCGAAACATTTCCGTGCAACGCCCGGTAATTCAGCTAGTAGATGTATAAATAAGTTCGTGCCATTTCTCTAACAGCCATTTTTCATGCCATGACTTGACATGATTTTTATTTCGGTGATTTACCTTTACAAATGTGCATTGGAAAGCTGCTGTCACACAGTTTCAGAATCAGTATGTGTCAGTTAGCTGAAGCGTCAAAAATATTTTTACTGGGAAAATGTCGAACTTTGTAATGAATAAAGTGTTTTCGTGGCGAGTTCTCCATTTATTCAATATGAAGAAAATAACCGTCGAAAGTCATCGTATTTCGGTAAAAGTGTGTGATGAGCATGCTCTAGCTGAGCGAACGTGTCGGAAGTAGTTTGTACGGTTCAAAAGTGGCAATTTTGACGAAGACGAAGAACGAGTCAGAGCGTCACCAAGGATGATGCATTGGCGGAACTGCTCGATCAAGATCCATCGCAAATGCAAGAAGAACACGCAAATGCACTCGGAGTTACTCATCCAATTTGCTCAATCTCAATTTGCTAACGTTTAAAAGCAATGGGAATTATCCTAAAGGTAGGCAATTGGGTGCCTTATGAATTGGAATCAAGGAACGTCGTACTTCGTTTTTGCACATGCAAACCACAAGAACAAGCAAAAGGTTTTGCCTTTTTCTATAGAAAGGTATTAGAATTGCTGGAAAAACCGTCTTCGAGGCTCGGAGACCTATAGTGTTATATACCATTCGACGAGATCGGAAAATGTCTGTGTGTGTGCGTGTGTGTGTGCACTCTTCGATATTTTAACGCGCTCAATTTTCTCAGAGATGGCTAAACCGATTTTAACATACTTATGCTCGTTTGAAAGCTACTGTCTGGCCATTGATCAAGTTCAAAGATAAAATGGCTGTGACTTTTGGTTCCGGAGATATGATGGTATAAGTGACGTAACCGATAAAACGCGTTGTATTTTTAACGCGCTCAATTTTCTCAGAGTGGGTTCGTTACGATAAACCAAATTTTTGGACACGCATAGTCAGGCGCGCAGCCAGAGAAAATTTTCGGGGGGGGTTTAGAACATGGTGATAAATCAACACATGTACAATTTATATCACAATGTTTCCCATGGGTTATAATTTTTTGTTTCGGGGGGGGTTTGAACCCCTAACCCCCCCCCCCCCCTGTGTACGCGCCTGCGCATAGTCATCGACGGTCATTTAGAATGACATAAATGTTATGCTCTGTATGTGGACGAATTAGCTGGGTGTGATGTACTACGAGCTGCTGCAAACGAGTGAAAAGATCACGGGGAAGTCTATGGCAATTGATTCATTTAAGCCGTGCATTATTACATATTTAGAAATTATTACTCTAATGGGAAGTCATTCCCCAAAGCAAAGTCTAGGCATTACATTTCTTTTGTAGAAGTCGTAGAAATCGGGTTCGAGTACCCGAAACCCGTACCCGTATAAAATAAAAAAAAATGTTACCCGTACCCGACACGAACCCGGCAAACATATTTTCAACCCAACCCCGATCCGTACTCGTTGGACGAAAATAACCGAAACCCGACCATCTCTAATTTACATACTGAGTGGTGGAAAACTTCATTCATTGGGAATATTTTTATGGTTCTAAAAGCATCGTTTTGTGACATTTATCCGATGTTGACATTTGTTGTGTATTCTTTTACCACCATTTGTTTATTTACACATTTACAGAAACTGAAACTGAAGACGTGGAATGAATTTGCTCTAGAATGCTGGAACTAAACTCATTTTCAGAATCCAGGTTTCCAATTTAATTATAGAACTGAATACTGAACTTGAACTCAAAAACTGAATTAAGGAACTGAACTTTTTTAGTTTTAGAACCCAAGTTCCGAATTCAATTCCACCAAGTAGGTTCTAAATTCTGCCCTAAATTTTGCAATTAGTGCAACTCGAGATATTCACGATTAAGTTCTACCACAGATAATACACATACAGGCTCACATGTGAACTGTGTGAAATTTGCTCAATCACCGTGGCGAACACTTGCAGATGTCACCACGATCGATACGAGGTGCCACCAAAGATAAATAATAAAGACATGTACGTGCTTATAAATATTTTTGAAAAATGTGGTTCGTTCCCGGTACCTTCTGAAATGACAGCACTCACCGCTTGGTGGAGCGCGAGATTAATTGTATTGTTATCATTTCAACCAAAATGTGCCATAAAATTTCAATATATACAAATGAGCTACCGAATCGAAAGGGTTCTCACGGTTTGGCATTTGCATTATGAACAGAGATGCCAGATATTTTCATAGAAAATCTGTATTGATTCGTATAAAATATCTGTATTTATCTGTATTCGCTAATAAAATGGAATTTCTACAATACAATTATGTTAAAAGGTGTTATTCCAATAGATTATGGTTATAGAGTGGTAGATTAAATTTCATATCTTATATTATATTCATCGACGAAATTTTATAGTTTTTTCCTATCAACAACAATTGAATTATGGTGCCATATACTTGTCTAATTTGAAAATGTTCAAATACTAATAGATAGTTTAATTTTTTCCTTAATACTTTTGGTGAAATCTGTATAAATCTGTATTAAATTTAAGAAATCTGTACTCTGTATTAAATCTGTATGCGCATGTAAAAATCTGTATAATACAGATAAATCTGTATAAATGGCATCTCTGATTATGAATGTATGATGGGAACTCAGTAGTGCAACCAATTTATCACCATTGGTGCCAGTTTCACGGAGGACCGTAGATGTGCACCAAACAAATATCGTGACTGTCTTGGCTGGAAATTCGTTTGTGGTGCCTCGTGGTGGGTGACGCTTTCACCGAGCCACAATTTTGGGTGCAACATTCACTTCACGCTAGATTTTTGTTTTGCTGTTGGTTAAAATGACAAGTTTTTTTTATTTTATTCCGATCGAATTCTCGTGTGATTCATGCGACATGGAAATAAAATTGTTTTTAACACTTAGGGAAATCGTGTGATAAGTGTTAAAATGGTTGTAGTTGGAATATTTTTATAACAGGCAGGAGGATTTTGTTATCGTTCCAGAACGTAGTGGAACGTTTTGAAAGATCGCGGCGAACAGTCGAGTAGGTGGCAGTAGTGTTTCCAACGTACAGCAAATTTGAAATTTATGCAGGATTTTGAATCAGGAATCACAACAAATGGTCTCAAGTGGTACATTGGCCAGGTTAATTGAAGATTTGTGTATTAGGCAATATCAATATCGACAAAATCGACTTGAATTGAATTGTCTTTATTGTCTTCGATTAGAGTTAACCTTTCGCACAGACTTTGGCTGTATAACTTAACACTAATGGTAACTTAATAATATTTTTGATTTAAACATGTCTTTGCTAATATTAAAATCAAACAGATGATACACGCTGTTGAAACGATGGCAACAAACATCCATTGGATTGTTCTGACCATACTGTGTGCGATGAAATGAGCGTCTAAGAAAATCCGTTCTTCGCAATGATCTTCCTGGAACGTTAAAGTGAATTCTTTCGAGTAGCACGGGGCAATCGATGTTATCAGTCAGTAGATCAAAAACGAAGATCCTTTGTAGATGTACTCGTCTAATTTGCAGAGTCGGTAGGTTCATGAGAGCACAGCGATTCTCGTAACGTGGCAATTGAAGATGATTCTGCCAAGGTAGTCGTCGAAGAGCAAATCGGACGAAACACTTTTGGACCCTTTCGATCCGGTCGATGTGAACATTATGATGCGGAGCCCAAATTATAACTCCATATTCCAAAATACTTCGTACTAAGGCGATGTAAATTGTTTTTAGACAATACACATCGTTGAAATCTTGCGTGTTGCGTTTAATGAGTCCCAAAACTGCAAAGGCTTTCGCAGTAACAAAGGCAAACTGTTCGATGAAGCGGAGCTTGCGATCGAGAATGACTTAGAACAGCTATGGCAAATTATGCACTGATATGGGTTTTCGGTCAATTGATCAATGCAATAATGGAGAGATTTGTGAGTTGGCCGTGGTTCCGGTGCCTTCGGGTGGGGGTTTAAGTACTTCGGTACGAAACTGACCATATTAGTTTCGTACTACTCCAAAACATCTTTCGAGTAATGGCACGAGGCAAATTAGTACCAGAAAAGCATATATGGCTTTAGAAGCAGAAGTAGATGTTTCTAGCGGTATTCCTACTCGTTTATCATTCGGTTGTCACGAATAGAGTTGTCCACTTTCCACTTAAGCTAATTACTTACCAATTTTTTTTTTTGAAAACTGATAGTTGCACCCAAATATTTTATTTGAAAACACCCAATGAGTAGAAAGCTACACCCTTTTTAAAGTGATGCAATTTGATTCCGTACTCCCGCGCTTTTATTACTTTTGAAACAAAGATGCTGTGAACGGAGTACTTATGGTGGAGTGCAGATGGAGTCTATTCATATTTAGGCAGATATATCTAATTTCAGGTCGATACACTGCGGAAGCGTGTTTGTCCATGCTTATGCGAAATCGAGTTGACATTTTGGTGTTGATTTGTACTGTAGCTGAAACCGTAATCAACTATTACTCGTCAAAGAACAGAAGAACATCACGGATGTGTATTATGCAGAACTTCCGGAAAATTACTTTATGGACGGGATCGAAAGGTTAGGAAATCGGAATCGCTTATCGACCTAAAGGAGACAACAATTTTTTTAAAACATTTTTGATACCCAAGCAGGCTACTTTTTACCCCATCTAGGCACTGTCAAGAGAATTTAATGTTCAACGATTCTGAATTTGATTTTTCAGTGTATCATGACTGATCCGAAATTAAGGCATCTTTGTGGTCATCGTGACCCTTTTAATAAAACACTTTTTTGCATTTAACAATTCGTCATTTGATTACAAAAGCGTAAAATTGAACTATAATTCCGCGTGGCAAGGGCAAATATTCTAACATTGGTGCTTTCGACAAATTGATTTGTTTCTATGCAATATCGTGGTGTTTTGATTTGTACCATTTTTAAACAAGTGGTGAGGTTGTTTCTCTCGGTTTAGACCTTCCTGAAATGAGTTTTCTCCTCTAGAACCCTTCGTAAGCTGTCTTCGCGTTGTTTCAGTTTTCGTTGCATCTGATTCACTTCTGCAATGTGGCGCATTTGCAGATGCTGCAGCTGTCCGTCCCGCTCTCGAATTTTATCCTGTAAAGCTAGTACACTTCGCCTGCAATCCTGTGACTGTCCACGTTGCTGTTCTACACTCTTGCCCCAAGTGATCATGTTTTTCAATCGGGTCTTCAAGAGCTCCTTCGATTGTCGGAGGTGGTGAAGCGATTGTTTGAGGCTAGAATTTTTCTCCATAAGGACTCTGTAATGGATATTGGCGGGATAAATTTGAAAACGTGAGGAACCAAACACAACTGGTACAAACTTATTGATTTCCTTAGCGCGATCGAGAGCCTGTTGTTGATCGTTCAGCTGTGATTTGAGCTTTGATATCTCTTCGATTTTTGTTTGGAGTTCTGCCTTCAGAGATTCCATTTCGGAGGAAGATTGAGATTTTTCAGAATCATGCTGTACCTTAAGTTCTGCAAATAACCTAATTGTATAGAAGACAAAGTATTACATTGGAGTTCCCAGATTAGGAGAAAAATGGTTCACGAATTTATAAATATGTGGGTAGTGGCTTCCATGAACTACCTTTGGCATTCTTTTAAACTTTCAACTACGACCTCTGGCTGCTGATTAAGATTCCTAACAGAAGTCAATTCACCCTTAGAACGGGAGTATGCATCCTGAAGTCGTTCAATATCAAGGGATTGAGCTTGAACTGAAAACATAAACAAGACATTAAAACGATTGAATGTGAACAATCCATACTTGGCATACTTTTTTGCTCATAACATTTTAAAACTTCCACTAATTTTTCCTTAGCTAGATCAGCTCGTTTACCCTGGATTTCGGCCTTATTTTTAAATAAATCAACTTGTGCTTGAAGTCGTGCTCGCTCTGAAATCCAATTACTCTGACTGATTCTAGCTTCATCCATATCCTTATGAAGTAATTCGTTCTCTTCAAGCACTATCTTCAACTTCCCAGTAAAATCAATCAACTCCCGTTCGTACTGCTGAACAAGATCGTTTTTTTCTCCAATAGTTTCTTCATAAGCATTCAACAATGGTCCAAGAGTGTGCGTATTAACAGGTCCCCAGTTGAGATTGTCTTTGGTTCCTCCGTACGAACTATCAACGAAGTCAATCTTTGGAATATTATTCTTCGATCCTTTACTATCTCGCAGCACATCCTGATACCGTTCGACCTGGACATTCAAGCGATAAACCAAAATTTTCATCATTTTGATGTCATTTTTCAAGTCTCCGTTTTCCTTCAATAGTACTTCCCGTTCACTTTCGCGAGTTTCACAGTTTTCACAGCTTTTCGCTTTACTGTCCTCTAACGCTTTCAGATTAAGTTGAACTTGCTGGTATTCCTTTTGCAGCTTTTCATTTTCGATTGCAAACTGATTGTTACATTCAAATAGTGTAGTGATTTTGTCGATCAGTTTGGTTATCTGACGATCTTTCGCTTGAATCACATTTTCTAGGTTTCGGTCGTTACCTGTATTTCGGCCGACGGGATCATGCTCATTATCGGCCAACAGATCTTCGGCACTTTTGCTTCTGCTTACTACTGCCCTTCCCACGTAGGTTCTGGTCGGGCCGGGTATACGACTTTTGGATCCCTTCGATCGGTTCCGGTGATGATCGGTTTGGCGCTGATCTACATTTTCCCGTCGGTCGTTCGGAATGACCGAAGAAGATTGTGCCGAAGGCGGGGCCAGATCGGACACGATTTTGACGAGTGGTTCGAAGTTTTTGCGAATCGGCAGCTGGGAGGACATTGCCGAGTGGTCATTGCTTGGATTTAGTGGAATGTTGATGTATTGTTTGTTGGGAGATGTTCTGAAACATACAACATAATAAAATAGGTAATTGAATTTGTAGGTATTGATTTCAAAGTATAATCTTTTCAAAATCGATTTTTTGCCATTTTTTCAGTTAACACCGGAGACGCAGTAAATTGATAGATAAAATGGCCAACACAAAAAGATCTTCGACCAAATTTAAAAAAAAAACAAACAAAAAAATAGTTGTATCATCGCAGCGTTGTGGCGATGGTATTGACGGGTTGCACACTGATATTAACATGCTTTCTGCTGACTGACTAATAAGAGTTGCTTGGGGAATAGTATTGAAAATTGATACCATTCCAACTCAAACTGAACATCTTAGCCACCATTGCCGACCACTCCCATCTTCATCGTTTACAGGGAAGGATAAAAAATAAATAAGAGGGGAAATGTTAATGCTTCAGCTACATTGCGGGTGTTCTCTTCTATAGGTGTCGCGGATTTGGCATGTTCGTGACAAAATCTGGACACCCCTGAATACGTATACCTCTGGAAATACTTCATCAACGCAAGAATTCTTTCACAGACTGATGAACGTATGTCTGTTCATTATGTGAAATCAATTTTAAGTTTTTTTTTCACAATTTTTTAGAATTGCGTCGAAAGAAGAGTAAGTGCGAATAGAAATTGTGTACTTGCAAAAAACTTGGTTTTCCGGAACGGTAAACAAGGCAATATACCGTGAAGAATGCCTAAAGAAGTGATTGTTACCATTCCAGGGAAGCCATGATGCTCCCTCCCTATGCTGGCATGATTTGGCATCTTATCACTAAAACAAAGATGTTTTGGAATAGTAGAAAGCGAATGGAGTTCATGTTGTATGTATGTATGTATGTGTGAAGCCACCATCAGTTCAAGGCATTACCAGTGGATGCAGGTAGACTTACAGTAGATCCGAATTTGATTATCAGATAACTTTCATATTACTGCTGTTAAGAAGGCCAAAATGGGCTTTGAGGACCCGGCGCCTTCCAGCAATAACATCCGGCCATATAATAAAAGAATTCGCTGTACCAGCTTAAACCTGCCTGATGGTTTGTTTGTTAGAAGGGTGCGTCTTACTCATTTCAGACCTTCTGGGGAAAACACAAAGCTTTCCCCTGTGAATCGGGTTGACATTTCACTCCTTCATCCAGTCATTCACTTGTAAGATACCCTGATGCACTCCCATCCCTCTTCCCTTACAATGTACTTGAGTATAGTATTATATAATGTAACATAATACACTTTAATATAATTTCCGGCAGTATAATACAATAAAACACAATATAGTATAAAACGGTGCAAAATCGTATGGTAAGTGTATTATAGTCTACTATAATATTTTATGATGAATATAATAGTATCATAATGTTATGTGACATAATATAGTAAAACATACCATAATATATTATAATATAGTTTGGTCACTATACGACACTGAATATAATAAAATAATATTATGCATAAAATATAAAAATGTAATACATCACAATGCAATATAATACACTTATAATTGTGTATTAAAAAAATACCTTACAATACTATAAAAAACAATACCAAACATTGTCCCATAATGTAGTATAATATAGTACAATGTAATATAATATAATACCACAAAGTATGACGTAATATAATATGATACCATTTAATAATATATATGTAAAGTGAAATGTGTAGTATGGAAATGAAAATGTAGCTGATAATGATAAAGATTATAATAATGGTAACAATAGTAATAATAATAATAATAATAATAGTAATAATAATAATAATAATAATAATAACATAATAAAGTATAATATATTTTAATTTAATATAATATAATACAATGTCATACAATATAATATATTATAAATCAATATATAAAATAACAGTTAATGTAGAGTGTCAGTTATGCTCTTCTATCTTCGCAATACTGCAGGAAATAGAATATTTCTCTTCTAATAACAATAATAATATATGTTATTATTATTGATGACAAATTAATAATTATAACAATAAATATAATAATTAAAATAATAATAAAAAACAACATAATATAGTACATAGAATTATATAATAAATAATAGAATGAATAAAATGATATGTTGCGATATGCTATGATATTATGTTACTTCAATTTATATGTCATTTCTCATCCTCTCATTCTGCCATCAACGCATTCCATCGACCAATTGTCACCACAGATACACGTGTAGGCATGAAACAGGAACCAGTGAGGACCAAGCTCACCTTGTGACGACCTTGATATTTAGTTAAAATTTAAAAATGATAACTTATAAGGAAAACAAATTTATATTTTGCGCAGAGGTACGTAGTACTACTCATAATAAACCCTATAATATAATATAATATAATATAATATAATACAACATAATGCAATACAATATAACATAATATAATAGAATACAATATAATATAATAAAATATAATATAATATAATATAATACAATATAATATGATATAATGCAATGCAGTATAATACCATACAACATAGTATATAATAACATAAAATAGTGTAAGACGATAATATGTGAAATAATATGCTATGACACAATATAACAGTTAATGTCGCAGTGTAAGTTACGCTCTTCTAATAATAATAATAATAATAATAATAATAATAATAATAATAATAATAATAATAATAATAATAATAATAATAATAATAAAAATAATAATAATAATACATGATGTAATAAACAACAGAATTATATGTTGTAATATACTATGATAAACACTGCACTTTAGGATGGGCTTCAACCTACAAGCCATTTTGCACCCTCTCATTCTGCTACTAACGCTGAAGGCGATAGCACCCAGTCGACGCCGTTCTATTGACCAAATGTCATCATAGACGCTCGGGGAGGCATGAGATAGGGACTTGTGAGGACTTAGTTATCTCACCATTTGACGACCAGAAAGCGAATGGAGTTCATGTTGTATAAAAAAAAGCCGAATTCACCTATCTGCCAGGAGTTACGACTTATCGATCGGTATTGGGCTCTCGTGAAAAAACTGCACAGACCCTAATAGCTGGAGTAAGCTCAAACGATCGTAGTTTCTTCATGGAACCTAATTAAGTAGCTGTAATTAGTTTTAAAATTAATAATTAATAATAAATGGATAAAAAATTTTGGATTAAACTGACAGCAAAATTATTCCAAATTCAATCTGTTCAGATTTTATCGCAAACAAGCTTTATGAGGTCTAGGATTTGCTCTAGGCGAGCAATACGTTTTGAATAAGATGGAATCAAGAACGGGCTCTGCTAAATAGCTTGGGTGTTTTCTCTATATAAAAAAAAGTGTTTTTTTACTGGAATGTTACTTTTGGAAGGAGGTTCCCAACTTTTATTGAATGCGAATGAGTGACTCTGCTTACGGGTTCGCTCAACCCATTTTTCCCTCTTTATAACAGCAGTAATCCGGATCTACTGTTTACCCACATCCACTGGTGATGCTTTGAAGTGATGATAGCTTCACACATACAAACATATATACATAATGAGATGTCGTCACTTTCTTTACATCAACCCTGGATATGCCGATTGTCTTTCACGTGGACTAACTGTATTCAATTCTCAACCCCTGGCATAGGAAGTTACTCACAAGGACTACAAGGCAAACCCTCTCTAATCAAACAAAGGAAGATTTATTCGCAAATCTGTTAATTTGGAAATAGTTTTTTTCATTAAAAAAAATCAACGCCTTGCCATTGACTCTATTTAAGGAATTCGAAATAGAATTTTGAAATATCGACTGTTTTCATTCTGAATTTATACACAGCAATTAGATACGATTCCTGGTAGTAATCAAAAATAGGTCACCTGTTAATACTCACGTGCGGTTGTCGGTTTCTATGTAATGTACATACAATATTTCAATAAAGAGCCGTAAAAGGTTGACTACAAATGATCAGAGTAAATTATTAGTTTGTTCGCCGTTGACCACAATACAACGGACCACCTGGTTTTACGCACAAACTGTATACCAACACTAACGTCACTTAATTTACATATGATTTCAATCACTTCTAGTGGGTAAAATGTTTTACAGTTGCGTTAATTTCAATTTTTTTTTGCTCCTTTTCATTTCCAAAATCACTCTTAACGGATTCCTCGCAACAAAGGCACTAATTCCAGTCAGAAAAGTGAAGAAATTTAGCGATTGAAATCTACTTGCTTATGACAACCAAACGGCGCAACAACAAACAAACCAACTTTTCATCACCGTAGTATAAAGTGTTGAAAAGGGGTGGATATCGAGAACGGTGCGATGGAAGCACGGAAAAGGACATCTCTCTCGCAGGATTCTCTCGTTTTCATATAGGAAAAATGAGAAGTGAAATTAGGAGTTTCCATCTCAGATATAGTTTAAAATTAGTAAAATTTGTTCTGTTATGTTATAAATTGATAAAAATCACCTCGATATTTTGTCAATTTCTGTTCTAAATTTTGTCAATATGAAAATATTCTTTGTGCAAGAGTAACTTATTTGTTGCAAAAAAAAACAGATTCAATAGAGAACTAAAAAATTACATTTTGACCAATTAAATATGCAAAGCAAGTAGAAACAATTCCAATGGATTTAATACCTTTCATACCAACCTATAATTCATATCCCTTATAACCAGTTTTACTCGTGTCCAATCAGAGATGGCATTTATACAAATTTATCTGTATTATACAGATTTTTACATACGCATACAGAATACAGATTTGATACAGATTGCCTAAATTTAATACGAATCTCCCAAGAAGCAAAATAAAAACTTACTTTTTCGTATGAGCAATCTATTAGTATTTAATTGCAGTGACGAGAAGCAAAGTCTTGGTCTCATTGAATGTACCATTCTACAGCCACAATGTGTTGGAATAACATCTTTTAACATCATTTTATTGTTGAAATTTAATTTTATTAGTGAATACAGATAAATACAGATATTTTATAGAGAGTAATACAGATTTCCTATGAAAATATCTGGCATCTCAGTGTCCAATAAGACTATCTTTGCCAACAAGAAAATTCACCGCATGCTGTTACACTTCAAGAGACCGGTCTATCTCATTCCTCACACGTTTGTTTTGATTTTATTTCGGCCGCTCTCTCCGGACGACAGAAGACTGCTCTCGCGCTCTCAACGCGGTTTCAATTTTTGTTATCGATCGGCAATCAGCCGCGTGTGTTTATCCGCTCTCTCTCATTTGTTGTTTAGTATGTTTTTAGCTGCCCTTACACGAGACAATATTATTGTCAATACAAGGAGTATTGACAATACTTTTGATCGTGTAATGGAAACTTCATTGGATTGACGAAAATATTGTCAAAAAATCAAAACTGCTCATCAATCCGACAATACTTTCTCTCCAGAAAGGAAGCTGTCGAATATGTGCAATGAACTCATCTCTCAATATTTCAATGTTCAGTTGCAATATTTGAAGCTCCAAACGCTTGATTTTCTCGAAAAATGCGGACTCAAGTTACCAAGCCAATTGGATTGATGATATTGACAATACTTTGGATTGACAATAATATTGTCACGTGTAAGGGTCGCTTTTCTCTCTTTCTCTGCTGGCCTGTGTGAGTGCGCAGTGAATGATTAAAGATTCACACTTCAAAATTTTCACCCGCGAGTAATATCGATGTAAGCTCGGAAAAATTGTAATTTTCACTGGTATTATGGTGTATATCGAAATGAAAAGTTGAATGAAATGAAAGAGTGTCGTTTCTAGAATCGTGAACTAGTGTTTTCAGTTATTTCGTAAAAGATTCGCATCTTATTCTGAATGATTAAAATTTTCACACGAAAGACGGTTCCATTATTTGCATACTGCTGTCTGCACCGAACTGTCTCGCTTGTGCAAAAGTACAGGTTGCTGGCCGCCAATCAGGAGGTCATTAATAGTAAAATTAAGCCTGATAAGTAATCCAAACTCAGACGAAATAGTGAGTGAGAGGTTACGTGTAAAGGAAAAAAATCGGCAAGATCTTGATAAGCGTACGACAGGCAGCCGCGATAGATTTGAAACCTACGTATGTCTGAGCCTGGTGAAATGACGAGAATGTGGATGAATCGTTTACGGCGTGTGAGTTTTTCCGGAAGAATTAGATCATCCGAAATTGTGTTTATCTAAAGGTGAAGATTTATGATACAAATGGAAGTTTTTATCGCCTGTCATTTCACTACTACTTAATAATAGCGAAAAGAGGTTGAGCATCGGATCAGGGTTAGTAGATATTGTATTTTTTATTTAATTGTTTTAACTCCAGACAGGGCCGCCGAGAGAAATTTCGTGCCCGGGGGGACTGCAATATTACGGGCCCTAAATATGAGCATAAGAAAACATTGTGAGCATGGGAATATCATCGAATCAAGGAATTTTTGAATTCATTATTTTAACAAAAGCCCCCTGATAAAGTCCGAGCCAGAGGGGATTCCTCCCTTTCCCCCTCCCCTCTCGGCGGCCCTGACTCCAGAACCCCAGGGATTCGTATTGTCATACGTAATGCAATGTCCCTACAGTTGTGAAGAGAACTGCATCGATACAAAATAACTGCTCGATATAAAATAACTGCTCGACTGTCAAATTTTAACTAAAAGTTCAAATAATTCGCAGGATGGTCCACATTCTTAGAATTGAAAACGAATTTTTGATGCCAAATGTCTTAGAATTGCATGAAACGTCAAGATTTAGTGTCATATCGAAATTTTTTTTTAAATCGACTTCGAAAGTCGGTTTTTCCAGCAATTCTAATACCTTTCTATAGAGAAGGGCAAAACTCAGTTCGCTTTTACATCTCATCCAAGTCAATCGATAAAACAAAACCGCTTACGTTCGGGACGGAAGAAACCAAGTACAGTATTGTGTAGTGAACAATAGAACGATCTCGAAATGAGTGAACCAAACGAACAAAAGCTACCGCCGGTACGAAAGAATACAATTATTGTTGACTTTAGGCAGTGCAAAATTCAACCTTCGATACGAGAACTTGAAGGTTTGCTTAAAGAGCAAATGCATCTTGACATTGAACGTGTGCATTTACTTCAATGCAATAAGACAAATAATGTTGTTTACATCCAGTTTTATAAAGAGTTGGATGCAATTCAATTCGCAAAATACAATAACAATGTGCATTATGTGGAGCACGAGAACATTAAGTACAACATTCCAGTATATATGGAAGATAGTGCTATAGAAGTGCGTGTGCATGTTCTTCCCTTCCCTCCTTATATTTGCAAAACTATGTCCCAATACGGAGAGATTCTCTCTATCGAAAAAGAAAAGTGGAAGAGTTTTTCCCCGGTATTCTGAATGGTGTACATTTGTTACGCATGCGCTTGAAGAGGCCTATACCTTCTTATGTGACTTTCGGCCAGGATACAAGAATCCCGTGCAAATCACTTGTTACCTATGACAATCAGTAGGCCACATGTCAATATTGCCAAAAAGCTGTTCACTACGGTAAGCCATGTGATAAACTGGACAAAGAGACAACTACACCAAAGGACACCAGCTGCAGTTAACAACTTACCCTCCAACCAATCAGCAACTGCAACCAATGTACAACAAGGCGCATCTACAGCAACTCTCAACGAGCCCAAGACTACGATCAACATGGAAAACGAAAAGAAAACGGAAATCACACACAACACCGGTGATGAAGCAATGGATGATGAGATAAGCCACGGACAAAGTGACCCTCGATCCTCGTTAGATGGGAATGGAAGCTTATCTCCCCCTTGAAAAAGGATGACAACGAGATCCAATAACATAAAACAAAAACAAAATGTAAGCCAATCGGCCACGTAAAGCTTGTATGCGAAAAGGCCTAAAGACAAAACCCTTTTTGGTCCACTTAGTGGAATTTTCATAGATCTTGAAAATTCACCATGAAATTTCCGAAATCGAAAAAAGCGTCTACTTTCACTTATAATGTCACACAATGGTCCAACGCTTTACTGGGCGGATTTAGCCTTATGCCATTTTTCAGAAAATGTTTTAGAGTTGTACCAGGCCAATGAGCTCAACTTCGTGCCGAAGGGCTTCAATCGGCTGAGTGCGTTCGAACTGTGGCCAATAAAAAAAGTGCTTGGCCATCATGGAACAGGCGTTGTGGAACCATTCTACGGAAGTAATATCGGAGGAAGATATGAGAGGCGGGGTAGCACCTTCCTTGTGGGGAGAAAGAGTAGCAAGTGCTTATAGCAGGATGATCTTAGGTGAAACTGATCGAACTGAAGGAGTATTTTCAGGGGAAATATATAGCAAGTGAACCTAACAAGGGAGAAGAAAGGTCTAATTGATCTGATTTTCCGAGAAACGAGCTTCTGACGAACACGTACCCTAAGTTGTTAAAAGTTTTATTTCGCCGCATTCAACAATTTCGCCAACACTAGTTCGGATTTCCGCGATGCATGGGAAAAATTTAATGTGGTGCTGATTCAATGCGATGTTTTCACAAGTGATGAGCAAATGTCAAAATCAACCAGAAGCACATCTTTTGAATAAGGGGTGTATAGGTTTATGTTTTTATTCACGAAAAAAACACGTAGGAAGCATAATAACAATAGATATTTGTTGTATTTCGATATCATCAATTACGAAATCAAATTCAATATATTCATCATATGATTTGCCTCGCTGGTTTCCGTTGAGAGCTTAACTCCTAAAATCGTAAATTGCGCTACCATACTCAATCACCTATGGAGGTATAGTCTTAATGGTTGGAAAGCTCATCCTATTTGATTGTGCACCCATTTGATCGAGAAAGAGCTGATTAAATCTCATATTTCATTCTCTTTCATAAATTATTACTGAGCACGAATGGGGAAGAAGAGTAATGATAATGACTTCATCGATGCTTCTGATTGTAGCATCCATGGATTGAGCTTTATTGACTATGCTATATGTGAATCAATCCACGAGAAAAATATAGAAGATGGAAAAACTGAAAAAGAAACATTACTTGTAAATTTGACTATACAATCAAATATACTCTAAGTTAGCGCACTAATAAAGCAGCAGAAGCTCCAGGACACAAATCATCAAGTTGTGCGAAAAATCATTTTCTCTTGACAGGGACCAGTGCAATAAGGTTCGAATTTGTCTTCACTAAAGGCCTCTGGTTAGGAATTATTTTTTGTAAGGTTTCGTTTAATATACAACATGCACTGTAAATGACAAAGATGATGTTTTGGCGTTACCCGAACACAATGTTTTCGATGGTCAAGATCACATAGCATTGAATATTTTTGAAACAAAATCGAATCGAAACGATAGCTTGTTTGTTTTTTTTTCTCTCAACCAAGCTATGTGGTAGAATCGTAAACATTTCAAGCGAAGGAAAAACAATTATCCGGCTTATTAACAGCTGAAACAAACCTCGTCCCTTAGTCGAGAAAGAGAGAGAGAGTACGCAGCATATCTTCTGAATATCGACCCGCACTGCACTACATCATTGACCCACACTGCACCGCTACATCACTGACGCAGTGTTTCACCCGTCAGTTCCCGACCGGTACTTTGGTACATAATGAAGCCAAATTGATGAATGAATGTTTCCACGCTGCCTTTTTTTAAAACAGCATAACTGAAAATAAGAGTCCCACTTTGTTTACTTTTATTCGATTATTTTGTGAAGTATTCTTAGTTTTTGTATATATTTCCATACGATTATTAATTTTGCTAGTGCAATTCAAAAAAAAAAGTCAGTACTCATGACAAAGTTAGAAGCTATGAATGCAGTTGAAAGCAAATTCTTTCATTTTTATATTCATCGTTTCTAAAATTTAATGTATTTTTTTCTTGTCGGTTACTGTCTAGTACTTTTTCTGTGCGAGCCGTCCCCATATACTAGCCAAAAGGGGGAATCCAGAGGTGAAAGAAAGTTCTGATCCGGCGCACACACATAGGCCTCTGGATCCGTCGTATTAGGATAGTGATTGTTCAAGGTTGGTGTGTGTATGTTCAACCGCTACGATGTCATTCGACACAAAGACTGAATCATGCTGCCGGTTGCAAAGTTGATGTTTACTCGCGAGCCTGCTTGTTTGTTAGCAAAACCGACCTATGAAATAGATCCCGAGGGGTATGATACACAATAATTTCGTTGTGCTTGTTTTGACGTTTCGTCTTCGACTCATCAGTGCAGTAGCAGCATATGTAGAATTGTTTATGCCATTTGTGTTGAAGGCAAAACTTTGAAACAAGTAATTTAGTCATGTGCGGTTAGCACAAACCTATTACCCATGTGGTTCCAAAACCCCAACATAGCTAATTTCCTTGCGTTTTTTCCGCAACTTCAAATGCATGGCTAAATTTCGGTTTTAAAAAAATCTGTTTCAAAAAGTACATGAAGCACTAGGTATTTGCTGTAAACTCACGGTTGCAAAACAGTTCAGTAAGTTGACAGCTAATTGAAATCGTTGGTTAGTTATTTATGCCATCTTGGGAGTTAATTTTTTCCCGATTGTGTGTCATCATTAAAATAAATGCCTCAATCTACTGAAAATAGTTCCTTTAACCAGGGTGGCAAGTGACCGGGAAAATCGGGAAAAAGTCGGGAATTTGGTTTTACCGGGAAAAAGTCGGGAATTTTAGTGCAAATCCGGGAAAAAATTTACTAGTCCTAATCTTAGTAACGATTTTCAGCATCATGATTTTCCTGATACAACAAATGAAAAGATGAAGGCTATTTTGTGTTTGAACTAGAAGTTCAGTACAAGTTTTGAAACTTCTTATTGTCCCTCACAGGTTCAATGGTAAACAATCCATTGAAAATGGAGCCAACACCTCAGCATTTTTAAATCAATAAGAGCTCTCTTAGTTGTCATCAATAACAGCACAATGAATGCTCATAATGAAAAATAAGGATAACTTGGATACTTCTGCTGGATTTCTATTAAATCTCGACAAATAATAGAAAAAAATTCCAAGTGCAAATGACAGTTTCTTTTTGTTTATTTTCTCTTTCAATTATTACTGTATTTTCCAACTTTTTTATAACAGCAGATCGAAAGTTGATAGTTTCAGTCGTTATTCTATGCAAAGTGTAAGATAGAATGATTGCCTATAGGACCATAATAATCGAAAGAGAGAGTAAAGAAAGAGGAACTGTCATTTGCACTTAGGACCTTTTCTAGTGTTTTTCTTCAAATTTCAGAATAAGTATGCATAACGGTAAAAGTGACATCAAGTAACATGTTTGTTTGATAAATTTTTTAAGAAATCTTAGGGGCCGTGTTTTTAGTTGCCAGCCAATAATTTCCCTAAATTCACTAAAATTTGTCTCAGTAATGTCAAATTGTGACAATACTTGTTTAGTAATCTTGGTATTGATTTCAATAGGATTCACAAAATCGACAGAGCTGTCGACTTTCATTTTATCCACCGTTTGCAAGGAGTATTTGATTTCCTTCTTTAACAGCTAAAATTGGTTTCCCAGAATTCGTAAGAGCCTGTTTAGTGTCGATGATAGGAGAATCAAATTTAGATCATCTCAGTCACTAGAGGCATAGATTGTTGTTTTTCCAAAGTGACAAGCGTACATTTTTAAAATTCTAGAAGGATTTTGTTCTCTCGCCAAAACCCAACTCTGAAAGAATATCGTATATGTTGTTAGCAATGGTCTCTCGTCCTCATGTGCACCTCGTGCACTGCACAACTGGTCAAATAGGCTGCTGTCTCAGTTGCAACGTCGAAACGGTTCTGATATCATACCATATAAGCAGTGCACAACCCGTAAATTTTGTCAAGAGACGCCACTTGTTGTTAGAAGTAATCGGGTTTGAGGGAGGAGTGTTGTGCTTCAGTTCATTCATTTTTAATTTTTAATCCTATACTATAACAGGCTAAAAAAGTAATGGAATATACTAGAGATGGTCAGTCCGCGTATGGTCCAAAAGAACTAGTTTTCCTCGAAGATTGAGTGTACTGGAGTTCTTTATTGAAGAACGATATCTCTCTATTCTTCTCAATAGAATAGTCTTTCGAAACGTTTGCTGGTTTGAGGAATCTGATAGAAGTTCGCAAACTTTGAAAATGTATACAAAAGAGAATGATTATAGGTAGAACACATGCAAAAAGACTTCATTATTATTGAATCTGTTTACTACAAAATATAATTTATTGCTCTCATATTATTTTCGAAGAAACAAACAAAGTTTCAGAAAAACGAAAGAATGGTTCAATAGAACTAATTCTTTCGGTACAACTGTCAAGTTTTCAACAGTTCTTTGAAATGAACGGTTTTGCCCATTTCTAGAATACAGTCCTAACTTGCATAAGTTTTAAGAAGGACTGATTTTCCAGATAGCCTTTAAAAGACTGATTCAGTGATAGTCTTGAAAAAGATTTTTTATTTTGATTGTAAGACTTTAAATTTATTTTTTCATCATTAGGCTTTCAAATAACTGATGATATTTCTGTAAAACTGCAAAACACCACCAATAATCGTCGAATATGATGTGAAAGCTGCGCTTAAGAGCAGTATTGGAAAAAGCAAGAAGTTAAAAAAAATTGTGTTGATTTTTCAAGAAAATTGCAACAATTTTGATGCTTCATTCCTTCGTGAAATGCAAGACTGATCACTTTCATTACCGTTGGCCAGATATGTTTCTTGTTTTAATCCTATTGTTACTTCGAAGTTACTGGCGAAGTAAAACACAAAATAAAGATGGAATACATTGGGCTGGATGGTACTGTTAGTTCAGAAGATAAACGTTTGGACAAACTGTGGATGAGAGTTTTAATCGTAGTTCCAAGGAGATACCCGCAAAATACTTATTTCTCAACTCTCGATGTTTTTTTGGACATGTTAAAAAACCGGGAATTTTTAGTCTTGCGCACCGGGAAATTGAAATCGCTAATTCACTTGCCACCCTGTTTAACAATGTGCTTAATCCACATAGCAGTGAGACGATTTTTTATCAATCGGAATGTGTATTTTGCATGAGGGGCTGGGGTTCACTAGGAGATTGATAGTACCTATTAGCTCTCTCCGGACAGTACCAGCCTAGATGCCGTGTGGAATCCAACGGAAAAAAATGAACCAAGAATAGATCCAGTAAAAGGCGACAATTGCAGGAGTTTCTTTTCCCTTTCAGTTAGCAGATATTTTCAATGTTTCACTTCTGATTACTCTATTTTACTATTACCTACTATTACTTTACTTACTATTACCTCTTCATTCAACCTATCAATTTCCGTCTAACTTCGGAGAAAAGTTTTATTTGGAATGTTTTCTTCTTCCATGTTACTGATTGTCTTTCAGGATCATAAATTGAAAGATAAAAATCAACTATTGCGCAATTCCGTTGATATTATAAAGTTAATAACAGAGATAACATATATCGGTATATTGAATACACACAGTTCGATTTTACATCTTATAAGATGCACATAAATGGAGCGTCGTATTTCATACAAATTTATATTCAAGAAAATGGAAAATTGAGTGATTTGAAAATTACATGTCTTGAATTCGAATGAAATAAAAAACAAAAAATCGATAGCAGCAGCGCGACTTGAACCGCACATTGCACCTCACAAGCACATCGGTTACACGACTGGACTGCAGAGCTCATATCTGTTCAGTGAATAATTGATAAATATAAATCCATACAGCGGCACTTGGTAGCCGAGTGCAAATTACACTCAGACAATGTAAAATTCTGTGCGAATGGAATATTGCGTCATTTTAAAAATTTAGTAGTTGTGAATTATATCGTTTGTAGAATCCTGTCACCTGTAAAATTCATTATTTTTTTCTGTGCATAGTAAAAAAAAACACTTGATACTAATATTTCAAACAATAAATTAAAATTTTTCTCGGTTGCCGGCTGCCCACATCAACAAATATAACCAATTATTAATTTTAATAAATAATTAGAATAATACAGCGGAAATAATAAAGAATCAAGACGCGCGTGAAATCTGTTGACCTTTATTTGGTGATTTTAAATGATTTTATAACAACTGTTTAGAATATGTCAATGCAATCATTTAACTATTTTGTCTAAATCCTGTTCACTCGTTTATTCTGTATCACGTAATTTCATTTATAAAAAATAGGATAGTTTTTATTCCTTACGCGATAGTATTACAAATTTTTCTTCAGTTTCCTCTAATAAGAGCCCTGGATCGGGACTTCCCTGACTTCAATTTAGGTTATTGTGGAAACGTTCACTCGGGAAGTCAGTGAGTTTAGTGGTGCATCCGAGCATCTTGAAATCGGAACATACTGAGTCGCGCGCGCATAATACCAATACTGAAATTTTTACTAACAAATATCCTTCTCCCGTGACACTTGTGGAGTGCGCAGTAGTATATACGGCCTCTATTAACAACAAGTGTTGGACTAACATTCCTTCCCATTCCTTACACGATCTACGTTCGGTACTGATCAATAAATTCTGATGTACATTGTATTGTACATTGAAGGATGATTTACCAGTCCCAGGTTTGATCATCTAAAAATGCCCCGTACAATTTCAGCTAATCCCGATCAGTAACGGAGTAGCAACCAGGGGTGGTCGCTCAAGCTCAAGCTCAATCGGAATGTGTATTTTGCATGAATATTCTTCGGTGTTTTTAGTTTTCATGATTTATTCTAACGGCCGTCGTTTCAAGAGATGGTTTGAAATTTCAATCCCTGATTACCCTGTAACTGCAAGTCGGATCGAAAAGAAAATTTGTATGACACCATAAAATTAATAATTGAATCTAAACGTGTGATAATCGATGAAGCATTCCATGGGATGTCGAAGCGAGTTTCACTTAAGAGTTTTTGCAGCTGCATAACCACAAACGGTTTATATGGCCATAATTTTTTGGTGTCGTCATCTTCTATGACGGTTGGAATTTTAAAAACTCATCGCCCTGTACTTCCAGAATCGAAAGTCGGAATCGGGTAAAGTTCACCAATTTTGTATGCGTCTTTTAATTTGAATTTTTGTTTATGAAATTCGTTTTGGTCTTCTTTGGGGAAACGATTGAGCTTCTCTATTTTCGACATTTTTGGAACCAGAATTCGGAAATCGGTGTAGCCGAAATCAGTTAAATTCACCTAAGGGATTTTAAACTACTTTATTTGATGCTAAATTTTTGAAAATCAGTGTAACTTTGAGAAATCGTAATGTGTTCCAAATAAAATTTTTGGGTACCTTCCGTGATCGAAAACCGAACACTGTGAAAACTGAAATAAGTTTTTGGGGCATCGACTATCAAAATCTGCACCCCGATTAATTTATGTGAAATTGACATGTTCACACTAATCACCCTGTATCCCCCGAACCGAAAGTTGGATCTGATTAAAAACGAAAATTTGTATGGTATCTTATACCATACCATCTCCAAGAAAATTGAGTGAAATTATTTGTCATACACACATTTGCTGATCTCGACGAACTGATCCGAATGGTACATGGGTGTGAGATGTTATGTTCTTCAAGCAATTATTGCTGTAAGCGGCTTAAATCAATATAAATATGAAATTGTGCTGAATTCGAAAATACTGCCATCTTTCTAAAACATACGTCATATTCCAACGACGATATTGCAACCAAAAACGAACCGTCCTAAAATCGAAACGAGACAAAAAGTCATGAAAAAGGATGCTGTAAACAATCTATTTGGTGCTTAAACATAATTGCCAACAATAGTATTAATAATCGTGTTTAACGTTGATTCCTAACATTGCTTTATCATACAGCGTTCGAAATTTCTGCTACTGGAATAGTGGGAAAAGTCGTCTACTCAAAAACTTGCTAGCTATTACCGTGTGAAATCTAAGTCTTAAAACATATTTTGTTTTCAAGAACAATTGTGACAGCTATTGTCAAACAACTTTGACATAACACTTCGTCCAACTGGTAAAGTAAACAAAACATTCAATATCGTTCAGGCTCATGAGTAGACCTTTCATTTGCGGCTAGTTTGATCAAAATTGGTCCAGTAATTCCTGAGATCTTAACCTTTTAATTGACAACACACATAGGCACACGTACACACAGACATTTGCTTAGCTCGTCGACTCCGGACCTCGGAATATTTTTTCATATTGAGTGAATCCTATACATAACACTTAGACTGAAAATTCCCGGGCCTATCAAAGAGAACACGATATTTTTGGTTCAAAATTAACCTTATTCATCAACGTAATCTTAATCAAAAGCAATGAAATCATACCAGCGCCGCTCTAACCTTTCCCGAGCTTTTTATTAAGGTCTGCGTACATCCAGTAGTCACGCTATATAACATTCACTGTTAATGGTATTTCCTTTCTCAAGATAGTCGAATAAATAAATCTAAAACGGCATGCTGGGGATACGTTTGTTCCAGTTTCAGGTCTATTATAAATCTTCCATATGAAACTTCCAGCTGCTGAATTTGCTCTTAAAGCAAAAAAGTTATTGAAATGAACTTTTATCGTAGTAGGCTTTGCACATTTTTTATTGTGATCAAATCACGAGGTATATTTTTGCTAATGAGTTCACCAAAGAAACTATGTATATCGGATCAACGGTTTACCAGCTAGAGAATTAAGTTCACGTTTTTGTCGATTCAAACCACAGTGCAATGGTGCGACGACATTGCAAATGTTAGAAGAGTGTTGCAGCAACGATATTCTAAAGTAAAAAAGTCGTTTATCAGTGGCACAAACGTTTCAGAAGTGGCCGTGAGTCTGTGAATAATGACAAGAGAGTTTTCAGTCGAGAACGAAGGCGACGTTTTCATTGATTACAAGGGTGTTGTGAATCTTGAATTCCTTCCACAAACGACTTGTGGATCTTGCACCACGATAACGCACTGTCACACAATGCCATCGTTATCCATGAACATTTGGCTAAAAATGAAACGAATCCATGAACATTTGGCTAAAAATGAAACCACCGAATTCACCTGATTTGGCTCCCTGCGACTTTTTGCCTTTCTCATATAGAAAGGTTATGCAATCACTATGAAACCCGACTTTTGAACCGAGGCCCGGAGGGCCGAATGTCATATACCATTCGACTCAGTTCGTCGAGTACGCAAAATCTCTCTCTCTCTCTCTCTCTCTCTCTCTGTGTGTGTGTGCGTATGTGTGTATGTAACGTTTTTTTGCACTAACTTTTCTCGGAGATGGTTGAACCGATTTTCACAAACTTAGATTCAAATGAAAGGTCTTGTGGTCCCATACAAAATTCCTGAATATTATTTGGACCCGACTTCCGGTTCCGGAGTTATGGCGTGAAATGTGCAAAAAAATGAAAATACGTGCTCTAACTTTTCTTATAGATGGCGCGACCGATTTTCACAAAAATGAAAGGTCCTGTGATCCCATACGTAATTCCTGAATTTCATCCGGATCCGACTTCCGGATCCGGAAATATAGGGTAAACTGTGTTAAGGATTTTTTACCATCACTGAAAGGGGTGAAAACCCGTAGAAAGTTTTCCAAATCGACCTCAAATCTTCTCCAATTGATAGTTTTTATCAGTAGACGGTCAAACAAACTGATTTCGATTATTCTTTTAAGAAAATTATTCTGAAGAGTACCATAGCATTATATATGATAGTATGATTGATATGAGAAAGGCATCATTTCACCACTAGGTGGATTTAAACAGGTTTTCTCGACCGAATAGAGTCATGAAACCGCTCCGTGGAACACGTTTCAGTGTTGCAGCCGATGAAGAGTAGTTTGAAGGGGACAATATCGATTTTGATAAAAAAAATCTTGCATTTTTAATTCGTCATATCTACCGAAAACATAAAACAATATATTTCTGATCTTTGATGCAACGTAATACATACATTTTCGTGAAATAATCAATAAATGTAAATACCTCTGACAAATGCTAGCATAATAATGCAATGCATTTATACAATGTAGTTTTATTATCCATTCGAAGTAGGGTTGCTTCCTACTTGATTTTGTGCTCACGCACATCCGAATCACGTTTTACACACTAGCGGAAGGATGTAATTTTTCTTCAATGTCGGCTGGTATGTGTGCATCTCATTCAGACCGATCGGATTTTTCCTCAAACGCCGAGTGCTAGTGTGTTGGTGCGCTTTTACTACGTGGTTTTACACGTTCTCATTCCTTCTCAGCACTTGCCTACCTTCCGCACTCTATGCTTCATTATTGCGATCAACGAACAACCCCGCGTGATATCAAATTTATATGGGTTGTGTGTTCGTTCGTTCGATAGAATGGATTTTGTACGGCATTCGATTCGGCGAGAGCAGAAATGACGCGAAAACAAAACAGCTAATTCGAACGAGAGAGAGACTTGCAACTACCATCAGAGCGAGCCGTTGAGCTACCGGCGGCGCCGGGCGAACGCGAACGCGGCTACAATGCAACCTACCGGGAGAGTATTGGAGGTGAAAAACACCGGGGCTCTCCCGTGGACTATCGCTGCAGACGCAGTCTGGTCGAATTCTAGTTTGCTGTGGGGCTTCAGTTAGTTCGCGAGAGTTTACCAGTGCAAGTTGTGTGTAGCGTAGTTTCCTCATCGTAAAACGTCGGAACAGTTATTTGACGTCTATACTTGTATGTGCTGTTCCCTTCGTCACGCGGTGTGGTATCTCCGTAAAGTGCCCTTCCTCCCTTCAGAGATGTGTAGATCAGTTAAGCAGTGTTGAAGAATAATTATTAGGAAAACTTATGATGAGTTTTGTACTACACTCAAGGAAGGTGTAGAACCCGTTAGTTTGATGTGTTATTAGCAGTGCCTTTCTCGTTGTTCCGGAGAGATTTTGTGCTTTGTTGTTTCCAGCGAACGTAGTACTATAGGAAAAAGGGCCTATTAGCTGATTAGTCAGGACTCATCGGTTCTATCCTTGACAACCAAAGGTGGGTGTTGTTGGAAGTTTGCCGCAGTGGCATACCGAATTCAGGAAGTGAGACAACCGAAAACGGTGTGCAAAACAAAAAATAACTGAAGCACTCTCAGTGTTGACTCTGCTTCTGATGTAGACTGGTGAAAAATCAATATCATGACGATGACAAACCGTTTCGACGATAAGTTGTGCAATATGTTCTAGACCAATCAATCGAGATGGTGACGTTTTCGAACCGACTGACTGCCCCCTGAACAGTTCGATAAATAGAACTACTTTTTCCCATTAGACAACCGATATTTTTTTCCGAGGAGCTCCCACCAAAATACACGGTTGTTTGGGTGAGCTGCTGCTGTGCGAACCTTCAAAGTAAGGTAAGATTGAAGCCCGCGGAACAAGATATCTCGTAGCGAGAATAAAAAAATGGGATTACCTCTTTGTAAGTGCTGCCTGCAACTTACGGGACTGGTGGATGGAAACCATATACTTACCAGTCTCCGCACTCGTTTTGGGTGCGGGAGACGAGCTTCGGGAATCTGCGGGACTGGCTGACTGACTGACTGGAAAATGTACTCTGGTACTGGAGCTCCTCTTGGTGGAAAACGTGGCGAATAGAATCAAGACGAGTTCAGTGAACTTTTTTCCTCTTTTGTGCTTTCTGGGCTGCTAGGTTTCTTGCATGGATCGTGAGTTGTTCTTCTGTTGATGTTATTATTGCAGTTGTTTGTTGTTACTACTCAACGATGCATAAGTTTCCTGTGCTGTGATGTGCTCTTTTCTTTTGTTTTCTGGATCCCGGTTTACTTTAAATAGCATTCATACCGTAAATTCTCAAGCCGAAATTTGATTGCAAGAAACCGAACTAAACAAAATAAAATTATAAAATTTGGACTTCACAGTATGACACGAAAATGCCCTTTTATCGGAATTGAGTTTAAGAATATTCAAAACAAGATATCTCAATGATCACTTGATGTTATATTCTACAAAACAAATAATTATTTATACGTGTTCCTTTCAACATTGAGAACTGAAATTCATGTAGTTAGTCTATATTAAAAACCAATCACTGTTGAGTTACATTGTTCAACTTTTCGAAAAAGGCGTGCCTTTGAGATATACATTTCAAAAACTTGTTTAAATCCACCTAGTGGAGTAATTTGGAAAAAAAGGTAAGGTAAGCTGTGTTGATGCCTTTCTCATATTTTACTTAAATATTACTGGAAACTGTGGATCCGGTATTGAAGCTCTTCACATGGTCATTTCTAAAAAACACCCTTAAAATCAAAATGTTTACGCTAATTACCCTGTTATTTTGGAACTGGAAGACCTCTCGAGATAGAATTCAAGAAAATATCTTCTAAATTAGTGGAAATCGGTTGAGCCATCTCAGAGAAATTGACTGCACAAATTTTTTTCTAAAAATAAAAATATACATTTTCACAAATAAGAACATTTGCAGATTTCGACGAACTGATTGGAATACTATATGACAGCGACATTTGTATTGTTTACATTGAGTTGAAAATTTTACCTCCGCAAAAAAAGGAATTAATTCTTGAACATTTTCCGGCAATGATTCATTACGAATTTGGAGCGTCCAAAATTAGTTGCTTGGCCAGAAAACATCGATGCTGTGAAACATCTGATAATGGAAGATATCTTTGTGACGTACCGTGAAATGGAGGCAGCCTTGTGCATTAGTGTGAAAAGCTTATATGTTATTTTGCATGAACTTTTCGTGCTTCGAATTTGGTGTATAATATCTACACAGGTGATGAAACATGGATTTACTCATATGAGCCCGAAACTAAAAAGTAGTCGAATGTATGGATGTTCCAAACAGAAACAAATCCAACAAAAGTTGTTCGCACTCGAAGCACATCAAAGGATCGTAAGACTGTCAATTCTGATTGGTATACCACCATTTATTTGCCAGAAGTTTTTCGTGAAACAAGGAAAACAAACGCAAGACGTAAAATTATTCTTTATCACGATAGTGCAAGCTCTCACAGATCGTCTCAAAGAACCGAATATTTGAGCTCCCAAAACGTTGAATGGTTTCTTTGGGTGAAAAATAAACTGCGTGGAGATCGATGCAGTACTCCTGAAAAAGCTGTTGAAGTGTTCCAAAAAACATGTTTCGGGGGTACCTCAAGAAGAGTGGAAAAATATTTATGAAAATTGGTTCAATCGTATGCAAATATGCATTAATCATCTAGGGGAATATTTAAAAAAAAAACATTTCCGACCGAATATATTACTGTTTACATTAAATACATAAGTAGAAACAGGGTGGCAATTGACCGGGAAAATCGGGAAAAAGTCGGGAATTTGGTTTCACCGGGAAAGGGTCGGGAATTGTAGTGAAAAGGCGGGAAAAATATTACTATCTCAAATATGAGTAACAGTTGTTAGCATAATGTTTTTTTTCAACAAGTGAAAAGAAGGAGACAATACCCAATTTTGCGTTTGAGCGAGATGTTCAGTAAAAGTGTTGAAACAACTTATTGTCCCATACAGGTTCTATATTGAACATATCATTGGAAATCGGACCATAACCCCATGTCTCGTCCAACGATTTTGAAGGGTTTAACAGCAGTTTTAAATCAATCAGGAAGCGTGAAAAATAAGGATAATTTGGATGTTTCTGTTGAATTTTTATTAAGTTTTGAAATAAGTATTCAACCCACTTGCAAAATTGTTGGCTAAGTTTGCAAGAAGTATTTGAGTTCCTTCTTTGAGAGCTGAAAATGGTTTCTGAGGACCAGTATAGAATCTTCGAAAGATGTAGACTATGGATTGATTTGTTCAGTGAATCTATTTTTAGTCTCAAAGGTCCTCAACTATTCCATAACAGGATCACAAGAACGTTGATATTGATGTAGATGAAGGAGAATGGATTTTAATTTGAGCTTTTGGAACTTCAATAATGTAATATTTTCAAAACAATTGCAAAGTTTACATTGCTTTCGATATGAGATCTGTATCCTAACCGATTAGTTCTGAGGTGATAGAATATATAAAAAGTCGAACTAATCATTGCTTAATTTGCAACATTGAATGTTATTGGTAGATGATCTGAATCAAAGTCACTATCACGTCGGGGTCACCAGTGAATTAGCTACATTTATTTAAATTTATATGCACTGAAGTCTTTTTTTATGCGAAATTACGTACCGCATAGAAAAATCTCATAACTCTGAAAATTCGCATTAAAAAAAATCGCATAACTCTGAAACTTCGCGTAAAAAACCGCATAACTCTAAAACTTCGCACAAAAAAAACCGCATAACTCTGAAAATTCGCATAAAAAAGTCGCATAAAAAAACCGCATAAAAAATACCGCATAAAAAAAGACCCCGTGTACCTTATGGTCAAAAAAGAACCGGAATTTTATAAAAAAACGCAACGTCTCTATGGTCTCAAAATGCGTTCCCCGCAATGGCAATTTGGGTCTGGGGAAGAGGAAAAAGTCACACGGGGCCATATCTAGACAGTACGGTGCTTGGTTGATGATATTGGTTGAGTTTTTGACCAAAAACTGCGACACAACCAACGCTGTGTGAGCCGGCGCATTCAGCTTTTTTGGCACCAGCCGAGAAGCGACGCGTTTCAAACCCAAAACATTAGTTAAAATGTGTTCGGCTGATCCATAAGAGATGCCCAACAACACAGCAATCTCTATAATCGGTACAGAACGATTTTGCAACACGATTTGCTTCGCCGATTCAATGTTTTCTTCAGTAACAGATGTTGTTGGGCGGCCAGGGATCTCATCATGATCCAAACTTGTACGACCACCTTTGAAGCGTTTATACCACTCGTATGTCTGTGTTTTTCCTAGACACGATTCATCAAAGGCCTTTTCTAACATTTTCAACGTTTCGGAACACTTAAATCCATTTGCAACACAAAATTTGATGCACGCACGTTGTTCAAAATTTTCATCCATTATAAAAATCGCCACACGAAAATTTTTCAATTTCTTTGTATAGACGCCAAACAAAAACTAATCGTACGATATGCGTCAAAATTTGACAGAATGTGTATAAAAGTGTTGCCAACGTTGAGAGAATAAAAGTTTACCGATTGGACAAGCGCGGGAATTTTAAAATGAAAATTCCGGTTCTTTTTTGATCATAAGGTATTCGCAAATATTTTTTGGATACAGAAGAGCTTTCTGAGCACACCTTTTTCACGTGGCACAGGATTTCTGCTACTATTTATTGAATTCACTTGAGGTTAGTTTTAACTATTGAAATGTATTAAAACTATAGGCATTAGTCTGCTTCTTATTTGCATACAAAACCTTAGTTGGAATAGTAATTCGTCACGGATTCCGGTGACAACGACTCGCTGCTTTCCTCAGGAAACACGTGAGAAGACAAGTGAAACAAAATATGTAAGCATATTGGCATAAAATGAAGACTATATTCCAAATAAACCGTTATTACAGCTTTAAGTTGCCGCTAATGAAAAAAAATATTTTCATCCACCTAGTGGTGCAATGATGCCTTTCTCATCAATCAGACTATTATATATAATATTGTGGTATTCTTCAGAATAATTTTCTTCAGTTCTTAAAAGAATAACCGAAATCGGTTTGTTTGACCGTCTACTGATAAAAACGATCAATTTTAGAAAATTTGAGGTCGATTTAGGAAACTTTTTACGCCCTTTTCAGGATCCGGATGAAATTCAGGAATTACGTATATGACCACTGGTCCTTTCATTTGAACATAAGTTTGTGAAAATCGGTCGCGTCATCTATGAGAAAAGTTAGAACACATATAATTCATTTTTTGCACATTTTACCCCATAACTCTGGAACCGGAAGTCAGATCCAAGTAATATTCAGGAATTTCATATGGGGTTACAAGACATTTCATTTGAATCTAAGTTTGTGAAAGTCGGCTCAGCCATCTCCGAGAAAAGTTAGTGTAAAAAACGTTTCATACACACATACACACACCAAACAACTACTAGAATCAGATCAATTCTGTATAAAATGTTCAAAACGACGTATGTAACAATGAGAGATTCTCTTTGTTTACTTTCTCTTTCGATTATTGCGAAATATTCCTGCGTTTTTCGGTAATTTATCCAGAGCAGATTAAAAGATGATAGCTTTAGTTATTATTATCGGTAAATAATTGGAGAGAAGGATTGCTAAGAGTGCCGTAATAATCAAAAGAGAAAGTAAACAAAGAGAATCTCTCATTGTTACATACGTCGTTTTGAACATTTTATACAGAATTGTAGAAAGATTTCTCGTAGAAGATGAATTAGTTGAGCTATTGGAAATAAAACTGGCTTAAAACCAGTGGAGAATTCGTCATGAAGAACTCGTGCTTTCTGATTACTCCACGAGCATTTAGATCTTGTTAGGAAAAAATAGCTCGATATCTCGTGCGTTTTTACAGCTATCGTTTATTTCATTTGCTCATCAACGCATTGAAATCGAAAACATGCTGCATTCCAAAAATGGGATGAAATGACTGATGTACCTTAGGTATGTGTACTTCTAATGATTTTAAATTTAATTTTAATACATGAATATTTAAAATTTTTGCTCTGATAGGACATTTTTAATAGTTGTTTTTAGTGTTTCCATCACAATCGCAGCATGACAATTCATCTGAGGGTATCTGTTTAAACATCGTATGTCCATATGACAATTTGCTGTACCATGACCGAAGCAATGACGATATTGTGTTAGGTTCGCTGTGCCATCATGCCGTTTATAATTTTTCCGCCGAACTGAGATTTCCACTTTCACTTCCAGAAGGAGCCAAAAAAGCTCTGTACAAATTGCTTTGAAATTGCAGGCATAGATTGTTGTTTTTTTTCAGAGTAGCAAGCGTCCGTTATTGGGATTGTTGTTCCTTATTGATTTATTTTCAATCATATGTAACATACCAAAAAATAATAAAAACAGTCATGTGCACTCGGAAGAAATCGGTTACGTGTAACCAAAACCCCTTCAAAGCTAGAAAAAGGCTTTACACTTTTCTTATATGCACACGTAATTATCAATATTTCCTTTTTATACTTCGAGATGCCTGAAAAGTACTTCAATCCTCAATTAGCTTAACCTTTTTTGGACACGGAATATCTGTTTAAAGTTTAAATTACAGAATTCAAAAAGAACTAAACAGCGGTGATTTGAGTCTTTTCCAAAAACCGAGAATTTTTATCTCGAAAAACCGGGAAAATCGGGAAATTGAAATCGGCAATTGACCCGGGAACGACCGCAACTAGGTTAAAATCGGGTATAAATAAACGATATAAATTAATTAAATCGGCAGTTCATTTGCCACCCTGTAGAAACCCTCGTAAGATGAAATGATATTTTTGCATGTAAGAAACAGTTGCAAGATATCAATAAGGTCAAAAAAATTCATTTGCACAAAATATTTGG
Organism: Malaya genurostris; assembly: GCF_030247185.1. Classification (NCBI taxonomy): domain Eukaryota; kingdom Metazoa; phylum Arthropoda; class Insecta; order Diptera; family Culicidae; genus Malaya; species Malaya genurostris. The sequence goes on along the minus strand of NC_080572.1, from coordinate 87,334,960 downwards.
TCATGTATGATTGTTTACTGCGTCAAAATGTGACTGGCCATTATGAGATTTCCGACTTCAAGGTTGGTCCACTCCGACATATCCGTGGATATGTCCCTCAGACCAAATGCGTTTTGCAACTGAAGGTTGTAGCTTTGGAACAGTGGGTATAACATTCCGAGTGATTTTTTTTTGCGCAAGACCAAAGGGGCCATTTTTGCCCCGGTCTCCTTCATACTGTTTCTCAACCAGATACGATTCATTCGATCCTTCAGTATGGTTGTTCCTAAACAACTGCTTTCTCTGTCATTTTGTCGTGTTTTTTTGACGTCCTAACGCCAAAGGCATTTGACTTATTCCTATAGCACCCATGGTAACTATGAATTTAAGTTTTAATTGCTTTCGTTAATTTAAGTGTTCTATTAAGGATCGATTTGCTTCGATTCGGGTGTAACTTTGCACACGTCTTCAGTATGGAAAACCATTTGTTTTGTACGGCTTGAGTTTGAGACTCGGTTCAAGACTAATTTCTAAGTTGCAATTATTGAAACTTCGCATGTTTTGTTTTTAATCGAATCCATTCCTGTGCGGTTTTCATTCATCACACAGGTCTTAACCTCCATACCGGAATCCTTGGCAACGTTTGCTGGGGAACAAATTACCTAATTCGCTCGAACGAAATACTGTTTCTGCTGTTCAATGGCAAACATACGTGAAGCTGCGGTCGTGGTCGGTACAAACTTTACGTTCACTAGAAGCGGTATCGGTCGATGCGAAATAGTTTTAGTACCGCGACTACGGATTCAAAACTATCTCAAATGATGCAGTTTATTTGTTCTTTGTTTTATTAGTTTTTGAATGAAATTTGATTTTGAGGTTATTTTTAGTTTTACTGCTTTAAAATTACTGGAGCTCTTGATCAAACCTTATGCCAATAATATAAAAGGTATTCTCCTGATAACAGTGAACGGATTTACTGTGCTTGGTTTATCTTTTCCCGGGTAAATTTATGGTTCTTTTGATCAAAATCGACACACAAGATTAGAAATTTGATGAAAAGCAAAAACATTTTTAATCACGAGCATTTGCTGATGATTATTTCTATCGAATCCAGGAAACGTTAGGCTTTTCTTATCATGAAAAACATTAAATGCTCCTGTTCTTTGTCAAAACTCAATAATGCTATCAATCCGGTTATTTTATATTGTTTCATAGAAAATAGTGCTCTGAAAAATAAACTCGAAACATCCGAAGTTACCGTTGCCGGTTAAGATCAAGATCAGTTGAAATTCGAAATTTTAAAAAAACATGGCTGAAACCCAACTAAACAAAATAAAAGATTTTATGTTCATATAGTTCCTCTTTAGAAACAATGCAAATTTTTCATCAATATCCACTTCCGAGTCGAAATTCCATGACGCAGTGGGATCGATCCAAAAGTAGCCAAACATCTAAGTCAAAAGAACCAGAAAGGAAACGAACTAAAAACAAACTCTTATCAGAGAACTTCAATTATTCTGAGCGTTTTTCTTCTTGTTTTTTTTTTTTATTAAACAGAAGCAATAAAACACCATCCACAGTAAACATTTCACCTATAATCGCACTTATTTCGCCACATCAAATACAACAAACAAACATTTAGTTGCCTAAGTACGAACACTTCAAATACCTGGCAGCGGATGATTTCAAAAACCGAATCAACGAACACAAACGATGAGGCAGCTCTTGGCAGCACTCGCCAGCAACTGCCATGCCATTATCTTATTTGCGTGCCGGTGTTAGTTGATATAAGTTATTTCTTTACTTTTCGCAAAGCTTTCGGATTTACGGTCCGAAGTGGAAGTTTGTCAGCATTTGCTGATAAAACATTCAGATGAAACTTGAACAACTACTAAACATGAAGTGTTTTTGTACTGCTTAGATTTTAGTTTTTCTTTCGGATAGAGAAGGTGACTTGCTTATGCACTTGTTATCAATTCATAACAGCTATTGTTTGGAGTAGTCCCTGTGTTGATTCAGTGTTATTTTGTTTCTTTTTCCAGTAAAATAACATTTTCAATTCAATCTGTTTCCTACTAAATGATTCCTTTATTTTTAGCCAATATATATTTTTGATTGAACTATTTTTGATTTGTAAAATTTTCATATTAAAGATTAGGAGGTTTCATGCCTGCTGGTGAGAGCATAGAAAGTTTGATTAAATCAGTGGGTTGTTCTCTGCTTCGGAAAACAAATCAAAAGTTTCCGAATATATAAGCTAAACTGTTGCAATTATTCTAAAATTGATGGATGTCTCGGGAGTTGTTCTCACTTCTGTTTTCGCGGTATTCACTTTAGTGAAAGAATATTGAAAGTAGTTATAAAACACAAAAAAATCAGAATCTTTGAACTGAATTTCTCGACTTTTTGAGCACTCCATTGGTGTTAATCAATTTCTCGAGTTTATTTGTCTTTCTCATAACTAGATGAAAACAGTCCACACTCGTGTTTTGGTACATACAGTCAGTTGGGACCAATAAACATTTGCTTCGAACGAAACAGATTCGTAGACAATGGGACATTTTCGAAATGAGGAATCATAATGAAAATTAAACGCCGATTTTTGTGCTTTCCCTACCAACTCAATTCTGCTTTTAGACACTGCCGTATATTTGAAGTACAACTCAACAAGGTTTGAAGCGCTGGGTCTGTACTGTTAAGCTGAGAGCCGGGTATGGGCGACGATTTTTTTAAAGGGTCCGGTTCGTGTTTAAGAATTTCGTCGGGTTTCGGGTATTTGCACCCGATTAGCTCGGGTCAGGTTCAAGACAAAAAAAAATTTTTTTTCGAGCTCGGGTTGGGTACGGGTAAAGATTTTTATTTTTATCGGGTACGAGTCGAATTTCTTAGCTTCGATCTGGTACGAGTTTGGCTCGGGTTTAAAAAATTGCATATCCTATCATACCTACTGCTCAGTATATTTTTTTCGATTAATAATATTATTATATCTTTCAGATCGAAATATTTTTACGAAACGATTTTAATGAATGAATCCATGTATTTTTAATTATAGAAGACTGAAGTTTTAGTTAATATTAGTGACTCATTTCACCTGCTATAAATCTAAGAAACTATGCTGACTGTCTTTCTCTATCACAGACGACGGTTTCGGATGTCGGATCCGGAAAAAATCTTCATCAACTTATGAGACCATGATTCCCATATGGAAATGGGGCCAGCCGTTTCTGAGAAATTGGAGTGATTTCCGAATTGGAGTATACGATCACTTTTTCCGATTCTAAGATCCGGTATACCCAAAATCAATGTATTTGGACATAAACTAGCCAGACCTACCTAATTGAGGATGTATACGGCAAGTTGAAAGTATTTTGATTGATTTTTCAGTGTCTTGTTATGAAACACGCTCTTGAAATTGATTTTTTTCTGCTTATCAGCATGTAATTCCGTAACGTACTTATTGTACTATTGATCAAGTTCGAGGATCAAATGGCTGTTATTTCTAGTTCCGGAGATTTAATGGTATAAGTGACGTAACTGACAAAGCGCCCCTTTTTTACCGCTCAATTTTTTTTGCAAAGATTCCTAAACCGGATTCCTGGCTCGTTTGGAACCTATCATTGGGCCATTGATCAAGTTCGAAGATAAAATCACTATCACTTCTGGCTCCGAAAATATAATGGTATAAGTGACGTAACCGACAAAACGCCCGTTTTTTTACATTTCTCATATAGAAAGGTTGTGCAATCGCTAGAAAAATCGACTAGTAAAAAAGTCATATAACATTCGACTCAGTTCGTCGAGCTGAGCAACGTCTGTGTGTGCATGTATGGGTGTATATGTGTGTATGTATATGTGTGTATGTGTCAAATACTGTCCCTCATTTTTTCTCAGAGATGGCTTGACCGATTTTCACAAACTGAGGCTCAAATGAACGGTCTCGTAGCCCCATCTATTGCTATTGAATTTCATTCGAATTCGACTTCCGGTTCCGGAGTTATAGGGTAAAATGTGTTTGAAATCGCAAAACGTTATTTATAGCGACGATGCAAAGAAAAATAAAATTCTTCTTAATTTGACATAATTGTTAACAAATTGAAAAGGTTATGTTTGTTTATACCCAAATAAATTTTCTAATTATTATTTAAGTTGGAAATAAAATTTTGGGACATAATCCTGACATGTACAGTCATGGTATTTTCACAGTGACTGCCTCATCTTTCTATATGAGAAAGGCACAAAGAAATTTATAATATTTACAATTCGAGACAGTTCGATGTTTAACGCCTTTATTTCACATCAACAATCCGAACAAGGCTATAACAAAGACAATCTTTGAAATTTTTAAATTGAAAAGAAAATGAGAGTTTTTGCCTTTCTCTATAGAAAGGTATTAGAATTGCTGGAAAACCCGACTTTTGAACGGAGCCTCGGAGACCCATAGTGTTATATACCATTCGACTCAGTTCGATGAGATCGGAAAATGTCTGTGTGTGTGCGTGTGTGTGTGCACTTTTCGAAGATATTTTTACGCGCTCAATTTTCTCAGAGATGGCTGAACCGATTTAACAAACTTATGCTCCTTTGTCGGGCCATTGATCAAGTTAGAAGATCAAATGGCTGTGACTTTTGGTTCCGGAGAAATGATTGTATAAGTGACGTAACCGACAAAACGCGTTGTATTTTTACGCGCTCAATTTTCTCAGAGATGGCTAAACCGACTTTAACAAACTTATGCTCGTTTGAAAGCTACTATCGGACCATTGATCAGGTTCAATGACCAAATGGCTGTGACTTTTAGTTCCGGAGATATGATTGTATAAGTGACGTAACCGACAAAACGCGTTGTATTTTATCGCGCTCTATTTTCTCAGAGATGGCGGAACCGATTTTCACAAACCTTTGCTCGTTTGAAAGGTACTGTCGTGCTTTTGATTAAGTTCGAAGATCAAATGGCTATGACTTTTGGTTCCGGAGATATAATGGTATAAGTGACGTAACCGACAAAACACGTTGTATTTTTACGCGCTCAATTTTCTCAGAGATGGCTAAACCGACTTTAACAAACTTATGCCCGTTTGAAAGCTACTATCGGACCATTGATCAATTTTGAAGACCAAATGGCTGTGACTTTTGGTTCCGGAGACATGATTGTATAAGTGACGTAACCGACAAAACGTGTTGTATTTTTACGCGCTCAATTTTCTCAGAGATGGCTGAACCGACTTTAACAAACTTATGCTCGTTTGAAAGCTACTATCGGACCATTGATCAAGTTCGAAGACCAAATGGCTGTGACTTTTGATTCCGGAGATATAATGGTATAAGTGACGTAACCGACAAAACACGTTGTTTTTTATCGCTCTAATAATATATAAGGGTGCCAATATTTTGGGATCACCTCTAATTTCCTAAAGCGCTACTGTTCAAAAGTTTAAGCACCTCGTAAAAAGTCCTCATGCAAAATTTGAGCTAAATCGGACATGGGTAAGGGGTGCTGCCCGGCGGTTAAAGTTTGAAAATTTTCGATCTTGAAAAAAGACCTTAGGAGGGAGTACATGAAATTTCCGAAATTGAAAAATTTTTTTGATGCAAATAATATTAAAATTGCATGAAACGTCGAGATTTAGTGTTATTTAAAAAAAAATTCTTTCGAAGAAATTGACTCTGAGATTGTTTAGATTTTTTTTCTAAGTCCCAAAAAGTCAATTTTTCCAAAAAAAAATTTTTTTAGATGACACTAAATCTCGGCGTTTCATGCAATTCTAAGACTTTTGGCACCAAAAATTTTTTTTCGATTTCGAAAATTTCATGTAAGACGCATTAGGTTGTTATGTTTGTATGATGATGATGGATTTTTAGTGTTAAAAAAATTAGTTGTCTACAAAAGTATGAGCCTCGCTCGTGCGAAGCAGATAGAGGTAATGTGGAAAATGAATATGACTGGAACTGGTTATGTTCTCTTTTATTTTTGAGAGCTTTAGAATTCTACGTGTCAAGTTCTAGACTCTGTAAGAGTTGAGTAATGATTTATTAATTATATTTCGGAAACTAATCGGGATCGGAAGTTGTTGATGGAATTGGGCTTGGCTCTGCTCATCCGCAGTCTCGTTACTCCATCGTAGCTGATGTTTGTAGCGATGAACTGGTCCGGCGGGAAGGGCCAAGTGAATTACTGTCCGATACTGACAAAGGTATCGGGTTCGATTCCTGATTTGTTCAAGGATCATCCCGGGTAGGAAATTTTCTTCAATAACCCTGGATAGTAAACCGGAAATATTTGAATGTTTTCTTGTTCTCAGATGTACTTTAGAAGGAGAATCTATACATGCTGGATTAATCAGATTTATATTTAGTTAACTGGTTAAAATATGTGATTCAATATTTATTATCATTTAGATAAATCGTCCAGCTCACACTTTTGTAGGGGTATGAGACGGGACCATCATCATCATCAACAAAGATATTGTTTCCGATTTTATCACAATTCGTTGATTGAAAGTCGAGTAATCGGCAAAATATCATGGCGACTCCTCTAATCCGATGACTAGTGGTACAATAGCCTTATCATTTTATTATCGCGCTTCGCGAAATAATGGATCTCACTCACACTCTTTAAAATTCTCTGTGTATTTCCAGGATTGGGTATAATTACATCTTCTACCGAAACGAAATGATCTTGAGTAGCAGCCGCTGAATTGGGCAGTGTCAGTAGTTTCTAAATCTGGCGAAGGCACTACTGAGCACAACAATTTAAGCAGCAGCGTCAGCGGAAACCGCACCATCCCTAACAACAATAGGGAAAACCGGAAAATAAAAATAAGATCATTGCCCTAACCAGAACGGTGGCCACAACAAAGTGGTGGACGGCCGAAAATAATTGCCGCACACAATTTCGACGCAAGCTTTCCGATTGATTAGGCCATACGGCGGGCCAAGTCCATTGCAGCAAACGAAAGAAGAAGAAAACAAAAAAAACAACAACCGGCATCTACGTTTCATAATCGTAAAATCCAAACACAAAACCGTTACAAATCGAGGCCGAACGAGTGCAAGAGAGCAACACCACACGATCACGAGCCCCAGTTTTGCGAACGCAGTGATCTTTCACTCGGCGAGGTGTGGACCATTTCCTTCGGTCCGAAAATCCAAGAATCGATCAATCGGTTGGCCAAAGTAGAGCGACGAATTACAAACCAGTGGCAAGAAAGCGAGAGAGAGAGGTGAAAAAAACTCCATTCATGTTCGACCATGAAATGTGACATGGCAACATTGACCAACGACAAACCCTGCTGCCACGGTACAATCGCAAACGGCCGATGAGCTGCAACGACTGGTGCAACTAACTTGCCCCACATCCCGGTGCCTGGCGGTAGTGCGACACAGCCTAGTCAGCTAACACCAGAAAACAACAACTGACGAAATTGTTCCGTTCATATGGTGATGGCTGCTTTGGTGCAGTGAAGTGCTCGAATTTTGTTCCTTATAGTCTTCGATGCTTATTGGTTCGACCAAAGCAAAGCGACAAGGCTTCTCAAAACACCGACACTAGTGCAATATTACGGCAGCTCCTATTGAAAGTGAAATCAATACAAAAAAAAATAACGAAAGAGTGAAATTATTCCTTGCATCGAAAAGGAAACAAAATAGAAAAAAAAGAAAGTGGAAGTAGTTTAATTATTGTTGATCATTAAAGTGTACGTGTAATATTTAATTAGGTGGGATATGGTTAATAGTATATAGTGGAAAAATAGGTTAACGTTAAAAAGCATTCTTATTACTACACTGCTCCAGTTGAGTTAATTATTGGAAGTACTACCAGTGAGACATCAGTTATCAGTATTGACAACACCAACACCGAAAAAGCCGCATCATGAAACGGATACCGAGGAAACCGAGCAGCAGCAGCTTGCCCGGCTTTAGTATGGATCGGGAGAGTTTGGCGGAATGGGCGAAGGATAAACCACTCAGTATACTACAGCTGGACCCGGCAGATCGTGCCGTTCTGAGAATAGCAGGTAGGTGGCGTAGTTTCGTGTCAGAGTTTTTTTTATTGTTTTTCGTAAAGAATGATAAATGCTAGCTTGAAACAGGAGGCGAACTAATTAGCATAAAGCTGTCACGCTTATTACACAGAGCTTTGGCATATGTTTTCTTTCCGGTTGCTGATGATCTAAATGTATCAACAATGACGGTGCCGGTTTGTTTGTCGTCAACTTCAAATCCGTCTAGCGTTCGACCTTTATGAAAAGCAGTTATGTGTTTTTGGCATCTTTGGGCGACACAAGTTTAATCGTGAATCGAACCGGTATAGTAGCTCATTATCGGGAGGAAGGATTCGTGTATTATTTTGTATGTTTGAGCGCCGCTTTTACGTATTAATGGGCTCGGGAGCAAGATTTTTTTGTGTGCCCCTGGCTAACTGAATATCTTTTTTTTTTTTCTTTGCTCGGTTGGTCCTGTCCGGGGCCCACTAAAGACTGTCCCAGAAAGTATGGACGCACTTTGATTTCGCTGTAGATAATTCACAAGTGTTAGATATTCAAATTTTATTCGCTATTCTGATAATAATAGACTACAACAACAGAATGTTAGTCTCAACATTTGCTACTTAGCCATTGTAGAAGCTGGCGCACCTTCTTGCGAACGTTCCTCATTCAATTCCGTACAGACGTCTTGGCGACAAGTTTTGACACTTTTTTCAATCTTTTTCTAACTGTTGAATGGTTTCGGCTGTCGAGACATGTTTCCTAAAATGTGCCTTCGTTAGTATACCATTCTACCGTTGATTTCGAGTAGTGGCAAGATCTGGCCAGAAGACAACAGGATCATTGTGGCTTCGAATCATGGGTAGAAGTTGTTTTTGTAAACATTCCTTGATGTATATTTCGCTGTTCATTGAAGCAGTGGTGATGAAGGGTTTCGAAATCTAACCGCAGCTACAAATTGCTTGCCAGACCATAGCTTTCTTATCAAATTTTTCGACTTTAATCGATGTCTCGGACTGATTTAACACTTGCCCTTCTAGCACCGTATAATATTGTGGTCCCGGCAAGGATTTTTAATCGAGTTTCACGTAGGTTTCGTCGTCCATGATTATGCAGTTAAAATTTCCAGCAAGAATCGTATTGTACAGCTTTCGAACCCTCGGCCTGATCGATGCTTCTTGTTTCGGACTACGTTTTGGTTGTTTCTGATTTTTATAGGTTCGAAGATTCAAACGTTCTTTAGCACGAAGAACATTTGACTTCGAAGTGCCCTCTTTTTTGGCCACATCCTGAACTGAAACCTTCTTCTTTTGCTCGAACGCTTTCAGTTTACGTTTATCCAACTGAGGGTTAGCAGGATCTTTTTTCGACCCGTTTTCGGGTTATCCTCACCGAACTTCCTGATTGCATTTCGCACGGCTTTTTGACTTACTCCTTCCATTTTTGCTATCTTTCTCAGTGACAGTCCGCGTTCTGTGCACCATTTGTACACAAATTTTCGATGTTGTTCTGCTGAAAGTCCACACATTTCGAAACAAACTAATGCAAACGAATAAACAACTGCACAAGTGGTTAGAGGAGAGTGTAAACAACAGGACGCAGCCATAAAAATTGATAGATTCTGAACCATTGCGAAATGGCAGCGGTTTTTGGTTTGCGTCCATACTTTCTGGGACAGTCTTCAAGACCGTGGACCCCACTGCCCCTATGTAAAAGCAGCCTTGGTATGTTTATAATTTTCTAGAAAAAAATGGGTTACAACAAACATCTTGAACTTGTTTGAATTGGTTTGAACAACTATGCAACTTTTCATAGATATGAATAATGCATCATAACAGGTTCCAAACTGTTAGTTTTTACCTTTCGTCTTCAAGTTATCAGTGCGTTAGCGATTTATATCGAATTGTTAACGCGACTTACACCTAAGCCCCTAGACAGACGCGAAGTTAATGCTACTAGCAAAACATTTTTGGTTTTGCACCGAGACGTCTGATTAGACATTACAAAACTGCTGGTGCTAAACTAAAAGTGTTCTGCAAACAGCGTTAATTTTAGGTATTCTTATTGATTTATGTTGAATTACTGAGTTACGCTAGCAGTTGAATATAAATTGATGAGTCAAAGACGGAACGTCAAAAAATAAAGGTATAAAGACTGTCGCAGAAAGTATGGACGCAACCGAAAACCGCTGCCATTTCGCAATGGTTCAGAATCTGTCAATTTTTATGGCTGCGTCCTGTTGTTTACACTCTTCTCTAGCCACTTGTGCAGTTGTTTATTCGTTTTCATTAGTTTGTTTCGAAATGCGTGGACTTTCAGCAGAACAACGTCGAAAAATGCAATGGTGGACAGAACGCGGACTGTCACTGAGAAAGATAGCAAAAATGGAAGGAGTAAGTGAAAAATCCGTGCGAAATGCAATCAGGAAGTTCGGTGAGGATAACACCTTTGAGGATAAACCGAAAACGGGTCGAAAAAAGGTCCTGTTAACCCTCAGTTGAAGGCGTTCGAGCAAAAGAAGGAGGTTTCAGTTCGGGATGTGGCCAAAAAAGTGGGCACTTCGAAGTCAAATGTTCTTCGTACTAAAGAACGTTTGAATCTTCGAACCTATAAGAAGCAGAAACAACCAAAACGTAGTCCGAAACTAGAAGCATCGATCGGGCCGAGGGTTCGAAAGCTGTACAATACGATTCTTGCTGGAAATTTGAACTGCATAATCGTGGACGACGAAACCTACGTGAAACTCGATTAAAAATCCTTGCCGGGACCACAATATTATACGGTGCTAGAAAGGCAAGTGTTAAACCAGTCCGAGACATCGATTGAAGTCGAAAAATTTGGTAAGAAAGCTATGGTCTGGCAAGCAATTTGTAGCTGCGGTAAGATTTCGAAACCCTTCATCACCACTGCTTCAATAAACAGCGAAATATACATCAAGGAATGTTTACAAAAACGACTTCTACCCATGATTCGAAGCCACAAGGATCCTGTTGTCTTCTGGCCAGATCTTGCTTCTTGCCACTACTCGAAATCAACGGTAGAATGGTATACTACCAAAAATGTAACTTTCGTCCCAAAAGACATGAAACCACGAAAGTGCCCACAACTTCGACCAATTGAGGAATTTTGGGCATTAACGAAGGCACATCTTAGGAAACATGTCTCGGCAGCCGAATCCATTCAACAGTTCGAAAAAGATTGGAAAAAAGTGTCAAAACTTGTCGCCAAGAAGTCTGCACGGAATTTAATGAGGAACGTTCGCAAGAAGGTACGCCAACTAGTCTACAATGGCTAATGTAGACAAATGTTGAGAATAATATTCTGTTGTTGTAGCCTAATATTATCAGTATATCGAATAAAATTTCAATATCTAACACTTGTGAATTATTTACAGCGATATCAAAGTGCGTCCATACTTTCTGGTTACAGTCTTTACAAATTTGGTAGGTAATCAAATATAGTGTTTATTTGTGGTACCTAAAGGTCAGGCTCTATACTGTTTCAAGTTTTTGATTTGATTTTATAACTTTGGATCAATATAAACTTAGCGAAACACCTATAGTCGATTGTACCGCAAATAAGTGAATAAATTGTTGCTAGTTAGTTACTGTAGTTTTGAATTTGTTGCTCAATTTTTTTTCGAATACTTCGGTTCTTATGAAGTAAATGAAGCCATTCCATCTTACGTGACCTTCGAATTCGACGGAAGGTGGTCATGTAGATCGCAGGTCACGTATGATAACCAGCAGATCACGTGTCAATACTGTCATCAAACCGCATTGCAATCGGCCGATACGAATCGAGATCGGAGGCTAGTTTCCCGGGTTTTTCAAAAGACGATTACCCTCACTTGTCTTCAGTCGTCATGTGGGACAATACAGGGTCCGCCATCTAACATTTTTTTTAACTGGCGATTATTTCGACATTCGTAACCTTAAGGTCACTTCTGATTTGACAGAAACTTAGTTTTATTCTTCCGCTGAACGAAAATGGTTGTGTATACGCTTGAGGAACGCGTGAAAATAGTGCAGTTTTACTTTGAAGAAGACGCCGATTTTTGCCAAAAAAACATTTTCTCTGATGAGGCACATTTTCATCTCGGCGGGTATGTTAATTAGCAAAATTGTCGCATCTGGGGGGACGGCAAACCCGCACGTTATCATGGAGAAGCCGATGCATCTTCAGAGAGTGACGGTTTGGTGCGGATTTTGGTCTGGCGGCATCATTGGGCAATTTTTCTTCGAAAATGAGACAGGAGCCGCTGCCACGGTCAATAGCGAGCGCTACCGCGGCATGGTTAGCGATTGGTTCTTCCCGTTACTTGAAGAGGAAGACTTGGACACCATTTGGTTCCAACAAGACGGCGTTCTGTGCCACACAGCCAACGCTACGACTGATCTTCTGCGCACAGTCTTCGAAGATCGAATTATCAGTCGAAATTCGGATGTCGTTTGGCCGCCTCGGAGCTGTGATTTGACGCCGTTAGACTATTATCTTTGGGGGGCTGTCGAAGATAAGTGGTATGTGGACAAGCCAGAAACAATTCTAGCCTTGAAGGACAACATTCGTGCAGCCATAGCTGAAATAAAACTGCATACAATCAAAAATGTACTAAAAAACTGGACCGACCGTATGGCGTACTGCAAGGCCAGCCGAGGCAGCCATTTGAATTAAATTATATTCCACAATTACCCGGAAGGATTGTACTTTAATATGAAAAAATAAATTTTGAAATCGGATGAACCGTTCGTGTTTTATTGCATGTTTAAAAAAAAGTTACATGGCGGACCCTGTATTATCCTCAAGGAGTTTATTGAATGAATTCAGTAAGCGTCTTTTGGCTTAGTCAGGCAAATTTTTCACCAAGTTGAATTTGATTGTGTCTGGCCCCGGGGCTTTATTGTTACATGACGAGAGCGCAAGTGAGAACTCGACCATCGAAGTCTAAGTACAGCGAAGCATGCATAGTTTCGTCCACTCAATTGGACTTTCTCTTCATGTGTTTTCATGTGCAGGGTAGTTTAATTGGTAAAACAATTTCCCCGGTTAGGAGTTTAGCTACGGGTTAGAGTCCCGTCTCTGCGGTAACATTTTCGCAGTTTTCATTACATCATTGTGTTCATATGTCAATTTTCCAATCTGTTTTCCCCGGGTCACATTTGGTCTGACCACCCGATCAGATGGTAATAACAGAATTATAACAACTGGAGTAATTTATTTCAGAAATATTTTGTGACAAATTTTGAAATATTTTTGGCTGGTTAGTTGTTAAAATAACAAAAATCATAACAAAAAAGACTCTAGCGGGAACAAAATCCTAACAGATTTTGAAACGTTTGTATCACAATTATTATTGAATTTGATATAACTACAGAAGTCCGATAGCAGAAATTTATAACAAATGTTGTAATAAATTCGATAGCAAATTTAACACAGAAAAACTATATCACAGCTAACTTTTAGTATCGTTTATTTAGTGATCTGATTTCTCCTTTTAGTTTTTTTGAAATTCTTATCATTATATTTCGACATAAGGCTTGCTTCATTTAGTATTGGAACAAACTTTTGCTCATAATGTGGCGCTCCTGGTGGACGGATTTGGAAGTTCTTGGCGCCCACGTGTCGCGAATTTTGTCAGCTTCACGTATGATTTTTGACATTCCGCAAATCGACTGTACTTTGTAAACAGTCAACATTGAAGCCGAAGGAAGGGAAAAAAATATGCACAGTTATTTGGAAAATCCTTTGTGGTTTGCATCTAGGCTAGCCAAACAGCTGAAATTGCCCAGAAATGCCGTATGGCGCGTTATCAAATGGTATAAGGAAACATTGCGACGATTCGGAAGCCTCAAGCCCATCGTCGGAGTGGAACTGTCGACCGGAAACTGCGTGGTAAGATTTTGAAGACGATTAAGAGGAATCCTGATCTGTCGGACCGTGATTTGACCAGAAAATTCGGTGCTGCGCATAGTACCGTGAGGAGAACTCGATTCCGGGAAGGAATCAAGTCGTATCGAGCTAGCAAACAGCCAAATCGGACCATAAAACCGAATAGTGTGGTCGAAATTCGTGCTCGGAAACTATATGACCAGGTGCTGACCAAGCTCGACGGGTGTCTTCTGATGGACGATGTCAAGGCTGACTTCGGACAAATCCCAGGTCAAAAATTTTACTTGGCAATGGCTCGGGGGGATGTTCCAGCCAAATTTAAATTTGTTTTTGCCGACAAATTTGCAAGAAAATTTATGATTTGGCAGGGCATTTACAGCTGTGACAAAAAAAAACGAAAGTTTTCGTTACAAATAAGATCGGAACTATACCAAAAAGAGCGTCTCTAAAAACGAATTTTTCCGTTCATTCGATCCCACGATCATCCCGTAATGTTTTGGCCAGATTTGGCAAGCTGTCATTACAGCAAAGCCGTTCAAGAATGGTATGCAGAGAAAGGGGTCCAGTTTGTTCCGAAAAACCTTAACCCACCCCATTGCCCCCAGTTCCGCCCTATTGAGAAATACTGGGCAATCATGAAGAGGAGACTCAATGCAAAGGGAAAGGTTGTCAAAGACATCAATCAGATGACGACCTGGTGGAATAAGATAGCTAAAACGATGGACGAAGAAGGTGTGCGCCGCCTAATGACCCGTGTTACAGGAAAAATTCGAGAATTCCTTCGAAACCGTGACGAATAATTTTATCCGTATTTTTTCTTAAAAGTATGAAGAAAACGCTACATTTGTATAAAAAAAAGATCTAAATAACTGAAATGCAGGCAATTGTCTTTTTTCCAATTTTATCTGAAGCAAGCTTTAAAGCAACGGAAGAACTCATTTTTTTCAATCATTGAACTTCATCATGAGTCTTGCAAATGAAAATAAAACATCATAACTGATTTTTTTTATTATATTGTTATCATAAGTCTTAACTTTCAACTGTTTTCATTTGTTAAATATCTCAAAATGACACAAATTGTTATACATATCAACTGTTGATATACTTGTGTTATGATTTTGTTATGTGCATCTGATCGGGCATAGATCGCGGTATCGAGAATCAAACCAGCTAAAATCGTGTACTCTTTCTCCTGAGGATGTTGTTTCTAGTTTCTCAGATATCGAATTTGCGTAGCATTTTCAATCAATATTTCGGGTAAGATCATACGGAACATTGATTGTCTCCGATGATTTTAATCCGCTGGCGATTAAAATTACGATAGGTAGATGATCGCTACCATGGGGATCAGGGATTACCTTCCACGTGTTATCCAAGCGTAGCGATGTTGAGCAAAGGGATATATCCAACGTACTTGGTCTTGCTGGTGGTGCAGGAAATAGTGTCATCTCTCCCGTATTCAAGATTTGATCCCGTTAATTAACCATCGAAGGACACGATCGCTGAAAGAAGGGGCCATTTTCATCGTAATTATTTAATTTATTTACCTACTTGTGTTATCATCGGAGATTGGTGCTTTGAAAAGTTCGTGTTCATTCTAAATTTATGCTTACCATTTTTTTCAGAAAATTCCACATCCTTAAGTAAAATAATTAAACAAAGAATTAAGTACGTCCTATAGTACCAATCCAGCTCTGGGACTAATAAATGATTTCCGAGATTACCAAGAGTTCTACATCAAAACATGATCCACCAGTCCCATAATTATCCTTTGAGCTTAAGGAATATAGTGCCGAATCTTGACTTGACTTTGTTCGGTTACGAACCCCGAAAAATGATTCAATATTGTCCAACTGCTAAAATTGTTGGAACAAACTGAATTGCGACAACTTAAAAGAAGTGGAATCTTTGTGTCAGTATACCAAAGCAAACTACTAAATATTATCAATAAACACAAGCACACTGTAAGTTCGTTACAGTCAAACCTCGCCGTCGCCTTGATGCTGTCGGGCGCTGACTCGTTCTGGTTAGCCCGGCTTGTCCTGTGTCATTTTTATATTTATGTAAACAAAAGTCTAAAGACCAAGCGACTTGCATGGAGCATGGAGAAGAACGGTACATAAACAAATCGTTCAGTGTTATAATATTTACATTTTACTGGACGACTTTGCTGAGAGCTAAGAGGTAAGATGCTCTCAAGCATCGCGCCCCTGACAGTCCCCGGTGATAGCTCATTGACGAGGACGAGTTAAACGACCTATTAAACAGCTATTTAAAGATTCGGTGTTCGATTAGCTGCGTGACGTTGCAGTGAAACAATTTTCCTTTGTCTCGTGTGCTAATCGTTGCCAGCTTCAGATCGCCTAACCCATCAGAAGAAATAGTATATCTTTCAACACAACAATTTTCATGCCCATTGATTAAAACTTCATGTTTCAACGGCTCCGCGATATCAATTTGTCGTCGCAAATTCGTGTCATCGTCTGACAATTGACGAGTTGATGATTGGCAGTCGGCTCACTACCGGGACAACTGTCAGTTTTTGAATTCTATAACCTTTCAGATACTGTAAAATCATACCCTGCCCGGGGGTGTCAATCAAGGACTCATTCAATGAATCCAACAACTGAACACTGGCCAAACCTCAATAATTCTGTGTTTGTACAGCGAAAGCGAAATGCCGCGCGCAAAAGGAAGCCTGCCTGAATACCATGACGAAATTCAATAGCATGTACCAGGTCTCATTCTGTCTCGCTCTCTATCGGTATTCGTTTACTCGCTTCACAAGCCCGAGAAGATAGTTTCAAGAAGTATAAAATGGTTCAATCATCGATCAAATCAAATTGTATTATTAGCCTGTAATCGATACGCAGCCAGCCGCTCGCCAAACAATTCCTATCCGACCACCCGCTTTCCGACCGCTCTTACTTTCCCGAGCTGTCAGTCACACCCCTGCAGCCGGTGTCGGTATCTAGATTAGCGGTCGGAAGGAAAAAGTGGACCCACCTCGTCGAATATCCGCCGTGCGAACGGTGCTGCTGCCGCTACTGCTCAAGGCAGCAGAAGGTAGCATCGGTCTTTGGATTACTTGTAAGTTTTCGAATCGATCGCCCTCGTAAGTAGACTGTAAAAACGGATCACTAAAAGTAGTCCGTTCGATTGTTGATTATTCACGCGGCTCCGAGGCGAACGCAGTACGTACTTGTTTTTGTTTTTCTGTTGCAATGGCCTCTTTCGGGCCGAGATAGGGTGAGGATCTGCAATAATTCTATAGTTGCTGGAAGGGAGAGAATCTGCAATTATATTGTACCTAGCATTAGATTAATACGATGTGTTATTAGTGTTTTTTCATACTATTTGGTTTTATGAATTATAATAGGCACTGGTTCGACGCAAACCACCTTATTCGATTTGCTACTGTTGATATTGATATTGATCCCGACGTTATCGGTTTATCGACTTCTACTAGTTTGTCGGTTAATATTTGCAAGTTGATGGAATAAAATTCCACTTTTACATGAAATTATACTTGATATCTACATTCATACAGCCACTGATAACACCGCTAGTTAATAACGCGATGTATGTTCATACCAGGGGTGGAAATAAGCAAAGTTTTGATTCACAGTAAATAAAAATAGTTAGTATTATTATTTCATATCACATATTTATTGAAGTTATTATAATGAATTCCGCAACGAATGATTTTTGATAAGATAAATTTCGATTTTACTTAGAATTTATAAATGTCTTTATCGTTATCAGTATTACTGTCTGATTCGGAATCAACATTTCCACAAAGTTCGGTTCGTTTTAATGCTACTATGTGTTCATTAAACAGGTTTGAAGTTCAAATGGCTGTCACTTACAGTTCCTGTGATGTAGTGGTATAAGTGACGTTAACGTCAAAACTGATTACCGCTCAATTTTCTCGGATATGGATTATCCGATATAAATAATTTTAGGCTCGTTAAGTGAGTTTATTTCGTCGGTCGCATTGAAATTGCATGTTATTTGAAATTAATTCAGCAATACCGTCGTGGTGGAGTAATATCATCAATAAAAACAGCTAATAATATTAACATACATCCTGCGATGAATAATAATTAAAACTATAAAAAAAATATGTCAAGCGTGCTATGGAGTTGATTAATAGTACCCTATTTAGCTTGAATATAATACACAGAAGTAACAGGAGTGCAGAATTTGACTACGCCAATTCTAACGCACCATTGAAACGCTGCGTCAAATGCTGCGCTCCAGTTACATCTTTAAATCAAATTCATGTCAAATAGCGTTTCATTGGGTTTATTCTAGGTAGTGCATGAGCGTCATCATCAGCATCAACCAGCTGGAGATAAAACAAAGTCTTTTGTCGCTATAATTACTATTTGGTGAGGTATATTTTTTACTAGTTTTGCACTGCGTGTTGATATTATGCAGCGAAAGCTGCAAAGTTAACATTATCAATTGGATTAGGATCCAATCTGATTATTTTCATAAAACCTTCATTTAGTATTCATTTTATTGCAATTAAACAACAGGTTATGAAATAGAATACGGTTTGTATCGACGGAGAGCATGTGTTGAAACTTCGTAAACCGTGCCGTAACGAATCCGGCATTTTTCCCAACTCTGGTGATAAAGACTGTTAAATGCATTCCTATATGTTACAAATTGATAATTTTCCCAAATTGTAACACATTTATGCATGTAATTTGAGAAAAATCATTGATGTACAAACTCCTTTAATATTCCTTATCACCCATCACTAAACTTCCCAAAGATGCAAAATTTGCAATTTTCCAGTCTGATTGACACGCGTTATCCTTAGTAAAAAATTACTGAAGGATTACTGTTGTCACTAATTTTCACGCCCCTAATATTGATCAACGATTTTAGATGTAAATCTATCGGCACTCATGTCTGATTTTGCCCGTATGTGATTTTCTTCCAAAATGCTCAAAGTTGATCGAATCGTCCAGTACTTTGACCTTACAGGAATCAGTGATAATAGTAGTTCAAAATCACCACAGATTAGTATTGATTTTGATCGATGTGATTCAAAGATCACTGATCAACTGATCTTAAAAAAATTAGATAAGTAGTGATCTTTATTGGGAAATATCACAGTTCGATAATATATGCCTATTAAAATATTTTTCGGAATCAAAATTCATAAGAGCGTTAAAAATTACTTCAATTATCGATTTTTTCAGGTTTTAAACATAGATTAATATAATTAAAATTACTTACGTTATTACTATATTTAATTCTAGATCATATTTGAATGACTTTTATGTACCACGCAAACAATTTTAAATAAATTTTAAGGTGGTGTTGAGCAAGATCACATCAGGATTTTCAAAAAGAAGTAGATAAACAAACTTTAGATTGATTGAATAGTTACAGATATTTTTCCGCGCTTTTGAAAACCTAATCATTAACAATTGTGCCGTACGCCAAGGAAAGTCTCAGAAAACGCAATTGCCAAAAAACGAAGGGTTTAATATCATTACAAAATTGTATGAATATTAACATTGTGATCAGGGACTTGTCGGAGCGTTAATTAGCACAAGTTGCTACACCTGTTCTCATGCGAATGGAGCACTCGAACTCCGTTCTTGGCTAAATGCGCTAAGAACGAACGAAGCGTGTTACATTCATTTCTGCCGCGGTACTCAAAGACCCGAACGATGGCATGGTTGTCTTCTGAGAATGAGAACAAATTTGTCTCACAATAAAAAGAGCGCGTATGGATAAGGTCTGCTGCTACTCTGTGTAATATACAGTTTCCACCATTTAAAAACTAATCGCCATTTTAGTTTTGTTACGCAATTTTTCAATTCACGATGTTCGGTTTACTGATTCACAATCGGAAATCTTGATTCACAATTTCCTGCGCAAAATGGGCTTATTTCCACCTCTGGTTCATACCTTGCGCATTGGAGTGAATGCAAGAGTTGAATAAAAATCTGTTTTGATCCCCCTATTGAAGTAGTGATACTTTCTCATATAACGCAGCGTTGTCAAAAATATTACTAAGGGATCCTTTAAAAAACTTGCTTTTGAATCTTCAAAAAGAACAAAAAAGGTTTTTTGTGCATCCATTAGCATATCCTTTTCAATTCATTAGAAGTTTTGAGCCAAGTTTATAGAAACTCTTCTCCTTCATCTTTTGCATTGTTGCTCTACATGACGGTATAAATTTCAAAACATAATACATTTCATTTGAATCTAAATTTTTGGAAATCAGTCCAGTCGTTTTTGAGAAATTAGAGTAGTGATTTCCGGTTTAGAGCCGCGATCATCACGTAGCAAGCACCTGTTCAAATGAAGAATTATGCGGCTAGTTGAAAGTGTTTTGCTCGATTATTCAGTATCATGTATAAAAACACGCTCTCGAAAATGAAATTTTTATACATACCCATCAGGCTGTAATTCCGGAACCGAAACTAATATCCAAATGATGTTTGGTAGGGTTCTATGGAATTGTAAGATCCTTCTTCTAAATCTTGCCTTTCTCTATAGAAAGGTACTGTAATTGCTGAAAAAACCGACTATCTAACGCCTCGGAGACCCATAGTGTTACATATCATCCGACTCAGTTCGACGAGATCGGAAAATGTTTGTGTGCTTATATGTGCATGTGTGTGTATTCTTTTCGAAGATATTTTTACCGTTCAATTTTCTCAGAGATGGCTGAACCAATTTAACAAACCTAGGTCCGTTTGAAAGCTATTGTTAGGCCATTGATCAATTTCGAAGATCAAATGGCTGTGACTTTTGGTTTTGGAGATATGATGGTACAAGTGACGTAACCGACAAAACGCGTTGTTTTCACCGCTCTAATATAATAAGGGTGCCGATATTTTGGGATCACCTCTTATTTCGTAAAGCTCAAAAGTTTAAGCACCTCGAAAAAAATGAAAAAAGGCGAGGTGGTAGTGTCAGAGACATAACCGGATGATGTGAATACGAATAAAATGAAAGGTTCAATATTTCTTTACACGGAACGACCGAAATCAGCTCTGCGCCTAATTCGTATTACTGTTTTTGAATTAGTGGATTTTAACAACAAAATTTCCAAAATAACTATGAAATTAGTTAAAATTGAGAATTTACTTTGCTGAAAAAAACTCTTATTTTTAGAGAATGTGTTTAGTTGGCGAATATCCTGGACACAAACCAGCAATATTTCAATCCAACACGAAATTCTCATTGACAACTAATTTTGTTATTAAAATCAGAAAATTTGTTTCTATTTCTCTATCACCATCATTGCTGAAGGACAGTACAAAGAAAACAAAAATGAAATTGGTTTTATTAACAAGTTTATTAGCCAAAAACTCATGAGAAGTGTCAAAGCAAAACAATCCATTAAAAAGCTAAAAAGGACAATCTTGTTGAAACTGCCAGCAAATTGTTTTGATGTTTTTCGCATGTGTTACGATATATCCATATATAAATTTCTAAATCGATTTGTAAAAATGACGTAAACTCTTAGTGGAAAGTGTATTTATTCAGAATCTGTGCGCATTTGAAGCGATTGTGCGTAATAATGTTTTTACGCGGAACAGTGAAGAGAGTTTCGAATGTTTTTTTTGTATCTTCCAACCTTCCGGGCTACGCCGTCCGGTGTACTACTTGTATTCGGTTTTTGTTTTCCGAGTGCTCAAAGTTTTCAGTGAGAGAGTCAATTTCGCGAAGTCGAATGAAGAAAACAGCGATTTAGAAGAAAAAATTTGAAAAAGAAGTTTATGTTTCGTTTATGTCTTTTTCTCCAATACAACATCGTATTTATACCTGCCAATATAGAAAAGACAAAGGCAACGGAAAATTCTTTTCGCTAGTAGTGTGCCATCTAGTGGCTAGTAGCCATTACGGTGTTAACGTTTTTTCGGTGACAGTGCGCCATACAGCTGCAAATTGCAGAAGCCAATTCAACCATTTATGTTGGTTGAAAACAACGTTCTATTTCTCAAATTCAACTAAATAATTAGTTGAATGGAAATGAAGTGTGCCTTAGCTAAGAAATGACAGCACGTGAAATCAACTAAAAAATAGCCATTTCAACAAATATTTTATTATTAAGGGAATGAGAATTAAAAAATCTAAATTAGCAAAAGTAAGATTTTTTTAGTTGTCTCAAAAAATAACTAACTAAATTCAGAAAATTAACTATTTTTTTCGTCAGAATGCTGATTTCGATCTTTCCGTGTACGTTTGAACTTCTTTAAGTAAAACTCGGCAGTTCAACCAGACGTAAAGTTAACGCTATTTGTTAAATACTTTTTTATATTGCACCGGAGCGCAATGTCTAATCTGACGTCCTGACGGAATTCCTCATTCGGAATTCTGAGACTGAAATTCTGGAACCGAATTTTGAAACCGGATGCTAAAACTGAAACCTAAACTCTGACACCCAATTTCAATGCTAGATTCTAGAACAGAATTCTGAGCCTGAACTCAGGAACTGAATTCCTAGCACTGAGCTGTGTACTTGGATTGTGGTCTGTAGCTAAATTTTAGTTATAGAATTCCGATCCAAAATTCAATTTTCAAATTTGGATCCAGAATTCAGCTCAGAAATTCAGTCATAGAAACCAGATCCGGAATTTCGATCCAAAATCTATAGAATTTAGTTCCTGATTCCAGTTACACTTCTATAGTTTTGGAACTGAGTTTAGGAATCAATTTCTAGGGCTGCAACTGAATTCCGAACCTGGATTTTTTATTGCATTTTCGAACTGAATTCTGGAAATACAACTAAATTTTGAATCTGAATACTCATCCTGGATTTAGGTACAAAGTTTCATAACTCCATGTTAAGAACTAAGTTATTGGAATTAAATTCTGAATCAGAATTCCGGACAGGAATTTGGGAACTGAGTTCTGGTCTGAGCGTCAATTTGAGTTCCCGAAATTTAGTTTACAGTCCAGATCTAGGCTTAGAATCAAGTTCTGAAATTCGGTTTCAGTTTCAGAGTTCTGGTACTCGATTCTGATCTTGGACTCTGGACAACGAACTGAACTTTAGATCTGGATTCTAGAAATGAAAAAAAAAACCTGTCTTGGATCCTAAAACTGAATTTCAGAACTGATTTCTAGAATTGGATTCTAAACCCAGATGCTGGTCTGAACTGAACAAGTCAACTACGCAGGCTAATTAGAATCTTTGAACCTCTACTAAACTGATTATATTCACTTCCGATTTGCATATTCTAACAGATAAGTAATTCAAATAGTTCTTCAGATAACATTTGGAGCCATTTGAAGGGCTGCAAATGTTATCTGAATGAATTTTGCATAATGTTGCTTAAAATTGTTCAGTTTTCGTTGTACAATTTCGAATTTAAAAATGCAATAATAAACGAACGGTTTGATAGATTTTAACGATTATACATTTATTTGTAAGGTTGATTCATTGTATTTTGCTCTAATGCAAACGACCAGCAGCAGGATGACGCAATCGTTCTTGCTTTTACGTGATTTCGTGATTTGAGATGGCTCTTAGCATGTGATTTTCAATTGGATTCCAGAGAAAATGAAATAATCCATTTCGGGCGGAATCAGTAGGTGCATTTGGAACTCACAATGAATTCCAACTCAAATCTGAACAACGCTCCCATGACGACTGACGACTTCCATTGGCAAGCTTTTGGTGTGTGTCTATTCTTCGGTAACCGTTGCTCAGAAAATGATGGGAAAAAGTTGAATGTTCATCTTTTATACCGATACAGTTGTACAGCAACAGATATTTTGTTCTCTTCCTCAGAACGGCTATATTTTGTTCTCAGTCTTGATCCGTATAAAATTATTGGCTTACCATACCGAAGACCAATTTTTTTCTGAATCGAAACACATCCTGATTTCGCCATTTTTTCTGCCGTTTATTTCTGGAAATTATCTAAGGTGTTATATTAGATTTACAAGAAAGAACTCGGGTGTCGGGAGGTATTTAAACTTCATTAGAATTGAACAACACTGAAACATTTATTGAAAAAAGATGAAAATGCATTACAAATATTCATCTTATGATTGTTAAGTAACAAAACAAAACACTCTACTTATTTCATTGCCAACACGACTAACGCACGAATGGTTCCCAAGTCTTCGAATAGAGTAGTTTATGGTTTAATTAAAAAAACTGCTGAGGGTAAACTCGATCCCAAAACGAAAATGAAACAAAGGCACTGGTTCAGTAGAAAAGCCCACTCACTGAAATTCATCCGGCAGAGTAGAAAGCATGCATCATCTAATCATATGTTGAACATAACATTTTTTACTATGAATAACGGTTTTCGATTCTTTCTACGGCGCCAGGTGTGTACTGTCATGGTGGGTAACTTTGAACAGCTTAGCAAAAAATAGTATTTTTTATTTCGAAAACAACTGCTGATTGAGCCTACCAGAGTAACTTTTTATTCAATGTCTCACACAAATATTGATTTGGAAAAGCGGCACTAAAAACATATGTCCAACCGCTTTTAGAAAGCTTCATCATCATCGACATCCGATTCATCACTATTCAATTCCACTGAATTTAACCCTATTCTACTTTCGTCAAGAAGATCTGATAACTCTCGGACGTCTCAGCTAATTAGTAGATTGGTAATGAAATGAGAACCGATTCAATCGTCCGTGCGAACTTTCTAGGTTCAGATCAACCGACTGGGTGGTTGCAAACCCAGTAGTCAGTTCATCAACAGAAGCAGCACGATCCATGGAGTACCCACAGATCATCCGAAGAACATAAATTAGCGGATTTAATTGCCTCCATCCCCATGCTCGCTCGCGCCAACAAGCACGGTATTTGGCTAATGGTGTTCCGCTCAGAGCTACGGTCGTGGGACACAATTTACAAGATGACGGCAGCGGCGGCTCTGCGCGATGGCACTTTATGTTGCCTGCAAGCAGCAGCCTCACTTATTCGCACCCGGCCAGGCTGAGGAGAAATGGACCTGGGATCTGTTGGCGCTAGCAGAGAAACTGGGCGGATTGTGATTGCTGGCGGCCGTTAGAGTGACAGTTGGATTAAGCCGAGCTCGTAAATTAACGGTTCTGTCGTGTGCTGTTGTTATTTAGTGTGGGAAATGTTGCCTGGCTATCTTTCAAACAGGAAAAATCATTTGCTCCGGTATGACGGAAGTAGATTTCGAACATACTTCATTAAATAAAAAATGATGTTATTCCATTTGAGTTCGAAGATCGATTTTTTTCTTGTAATTTTTCAAACTTTGCGTAAGCATCTTTCATAACCAAAATTTGTTTTAATCCATAATTCTGCTGGTATTATGATGCCTTTCTCATATAACCTCCGTTCCCGTCGCGACTCGAACCCGACAAACGATTTTACTCGGAACCCGTACCTGTCGGGCGCGGGTAGAGTTTAAGGTTCCAATACCCGAAACTCGACCATCTCTATTGGATATCAGTATCGGGCAATCGACATGTTGTAAAAAGATTAATCAAAATTTATTTTGAAGTTTTTGGATTTTTAGTGCTACAAACGATAAATCTTCGATAAATTGATGTTTAGAAAATTATGTATTCAATTTTGTTAATGATTTCCGTTTGGAAGTATACATCATTCCGTCGAAAAACCCTTCACACGATAAGTCAAGAACAGCTTGACCGATTCAAAAAAATGTATATCGGATTAGAACGTATTAAAATTTGAATGGAACACCGTTAACACAAATTTTTATCCCACTGTTCTAACATCTAATCTAACCTAATAAGTTTTATAAAAACAAAGAAAAATTTTGCAAGTTGTAGTTTTTGAATAAAAAAAAACATTTAAAAAACAATAACGGAGTTCCATACAGAACTCAGAACAAAAAAAAAGCGGGTGAGGAATGTCAGAGACATAACTGGATGACTTGAACAGAGATGTCCATCTCCTCTGTGTGACGAAGGGCAAGCAAAATTTCTCCCCTCGCACTGACAACTTCAACGAGAGCTCTTCTCTTTCACATATATACACCACTGTTGTATAAAGTGTGCACGCATCATGAGTGCTTTGGTTATTTCCTTTTACCTCCTCCACTGAATCGCACCAAAGTGCTAGAGCAGAGCTAATAAATTCTCTGAGGTGGATGCAGATACTTTCACAGAGGTGTACACGCCGGTGAGCACTCTGGTGTGTGGTTTAGCGTAGAAGAAGAGTGGGACACGTGAAATTATCAAAATAAAACAATTTATCGTTAAATTTTCGGTTTTCATAGCAAATTTTTCATAGCAAGGCCAGATCTACTCTCTATTAATTAAAGTTCACAGAAGTGTTCGCTCACCATCACGCGCCAGTGATCACTTGGGTGTATTTAGGCGAGAGCACGTGAGAGCAATTCGCGCGAAGAGAATGTTATTCTCTCGCACCAGCTTCTTTCAACACAAGCACGCACTCAAAGTCTGTCTGTCTGGACACTGAGAAAAAGTGCGCTTTCCTCTTTTTTTGGCATTAAAAATGCCTTACTATTCACTATATGGGGCCGGGTGTCAATTAAAAGTTTCAAAATTGTCGCGTAACCTTTTTGTGTCATAATTTTGAACGTTAATAACTCGGTCATTTGTTGATGGATTGTTATAATTTAACAACCAATCGATTCGGAAACTTTTAACTTAAACATGTATGACGACGTCGTTTCAGTATTTCAATAGCATACTATTGAAAAAATGGTTGGAATGGACCTATGTTTTCATCCACCAATCCCTGTTGTACAAAATGACGTCAACTTCTTGTTCGGCATAGGAGGCTCTGGGTCATGCATAAAAAACACTGTATCGTTATGCGTAGTATGAAGAGAAATCTATAAATATAGGCTGCACAATATTTCTTTGCCTAGTTGATATTTGACTGTGAATGAAACAAGTACCTAGCTTGTCCAGTGAGCTGATGACGGGATTGTATATGCGTTCACTTGCTGAATTGTCACTTTTGCATTATGAGTTGGTGAAATTTCCTGTTGTCTGTGCAACACCGTGTTCGCTTGAGTATCTTATATATCATCTAGCTATTGAAGAACCGAATCAGCGTGGTTACCGATTCTTTTGAAATATCTCATGTATTTAGCAAATTTTTGGTCGATTTTGCCATTAAAAATGCCTTACACTTCGCTTCCCGAGGCTGGGTGTCAATTTAAAACATGCAAAACTAATCGCGTAACATTTTTCTGTCATAATTTTGAACGCTTATAACTCAGTAATTTGTTGATGGATTTATAAAATTCAACAACCAATCGATTCGGAAACTGTTAACCTAAACTTATGAGATAACGTCATTTGAATATTTCAATTGCATACCATTGAAAAATTGGTTTGAATAAAGTATTTTATTTTGGTTCTCTGGTAATTATCAGACCAATTCAGAATTATCGACGATACATTTTTCGGATCTAAGTTGCAGCGCTTGTTCCTCGATGATTTGTTAATGGATTTTCCTAATTTAAATGATTCCAAAGCTTCAATATTGTAAGTTTAAAAATGTTTTAATTTGTCAACGGATTGGTTTGCATACTTAAATCTCCATTCGCATACGAACAAAACCTGTTGTTGTCTCACCAGGAATTAAACGCTTCAAAAGATTCAAAATTCAATTCTGAAACTTATCTAAAAGCGGCCTCCTCGGTTTAGTAGTATAAATGAGTTCCACAGGCTCATATATACAGTACAATTAGATGCAATATCATATAGTATCAAAGATAAACTCAAGGTAAGTTTACCTGCGATTTCACATGTATCGTATGAATAGGAACCCTCGTAGAATTTGGTTAACCGCCAGTTTCAGTTCAATTATTATTTGCTTCAAAACAATAAGCGTCTGATGGCTACACGTGTTGTAACTATGACAATATTCATTCATGTATTAATAACATCAAGTTACAATATGAACAAAATTTCGGAATTTTGTTGCGTATCCATTCCGTATATTCCTAATATGCCAAAGCGAAAATCAATGTAAGTAACTAAATATTTTATGCAGACTATTGCACATGTTTCCTTCCTCGTATTGTTGCAATATTATTCACCGACACTTTCCGAAGATAATCGACGATTTTGAAGAATTAATAAAATTACACCATTACTGAGATTACTGGTACAACATTCTCTTGGATCGATTAACTGTTTATAAAATTAATAAGTCCACCCAGTGAACGACCATTATTAGGTTAAAACTGGGGGTAAATAAATGATGTAAATCAAATCAAATTGATAAGTTTGTACGTTTCTCAAAAATTATCATCATAAAATAAATTAGTTTCATTTGTTCAGGTTTTAATCTTTAGGTTGTTTGTATCTAAAGTTAAGCTTTCAAGTAACTTTGAAGTGTAGTGAAGTTTAGTGTATCATCATCATTATCATCTTTATTTTTGTATTTATTATGAAGACCCTAGAAACGTTTCATTTTTAATGTTATTTTGCTCGGTCGTGTCTTGAATACAACCTTATATATTTTTTTTAAGATATGAGTTTAAATTAAATTATTAGGAATTAAATTGGGTGTTCAGAAACAAGTGGTGACTTTTCAGCCCTATTATATATATATATATATATAT
The DNA here is from genome assembly GCF_030247185.1 of Malaya genurostris. Taxonomy (NCBI): domain Eukaryota; kingdom Metazoa; phylum Arthropoda; class Insecta; order Diptera; family Culicidae; genus Malaya; species Malaya genurostris. The sequence continues at coordinate 87,306,549 of NC_080572.1, read as the reverse complement.
ATATATATATATATATATATATATATATATATATATATATATATATATATATATATACATATATATATACATATATATATATATATATATATATATATATATATATATATATATATATATATATATATATATATATATATATATATATATATTTTTTTTTTTTTTTTTAAATAACTATTTATTGGAATATGAGTTAAAATTAAATTATTAAGATTTAAATTGGGTGTTCAGCCACAAGTGGTGACTTTTCAGCCCTATTATATATATGATTTGGTTATTACCATAAGGACATTATTTGCTTCCGCAATTCTGAGATTTTTGTGTAGGGAAAATTCTAAACCTACCTGTGTTGTGTAATGGGAAAAGGAACTTATATACTAACTTACTAACTAATACAGAGAGCGAATCGATTCAATTGAAGATTGCATCGATTTGTGTCGGAATTTGCTTATAATATTATGTGACATTACATCTAATGGTTCTATATTTGTGAGTCTGTGTAACTCATTTGTACTAAACCAGGGAGGACGCTTCAAAATCATTTTCAGAATTTTATTCTGAATCTTTTGAAGCGTTTTCTTCCTGGTGGAACAACAACTTGACCAAATTGGTACTGCATAAAGCATGGCTGGTCTGAAAATTTGTTTATAAATTAACAATATGTTTTTTAGACAGAGCTTTGAATTTCTGTTTATAAGAGGATATAAACATTTAATATATTTATTACACTTTGCCTGGATTCCTTCGATGTGATCCTTGAAAGTGAGTTTTTTGTCATACGTTAAACCTAAGTATTTAGCTTGATCAGACCATGTCAATTCCAAGCCACTCAATTTGAGAATGTGATTATTGTTTGGTTTAAGAAAAGAAGCTCTTGGCTTGTGAGGAAATATAATTAATTGCGTTTTTGCTGCATTTGGTTTAATTTTCCATTTTGACAGATAATCACTGAAAATATTTAAACTTCTTTGTAGGCGACTGCAGATCACTCTTAGATTTCTACCTGTGGCTAACAGACTTGTGTCGTCACAGAATAGCGATTTCTGACAACCAACGGGTAGATTTGGAAGATCAGAAGTGAAAATATTATACAAGATTGGAGCTACGCTCGAACCCTGCGGAACACCGGCTCGTACGGGTAGCAATTCAGATTTATAATTCTGATAGCTAACCTGAAGAGTACGATCAGTTAAATAATTTTGAATCATTTTGATCAAATAAATACGAAACTGGAAATCAGACATTTTTGCTATTAAACCTTTGTGCCAAACACTGTCGAATGCTATTTCTATGTCTAGAAGAGCAACTCCAGTGGATAACCCAGAAGATTTATTTGCTTTTATCATGTTCGTAACTCTTACAAGTTGATGAGTAGTTGAATGTTTATGACGAAATCCAAACATTCTTCAACCGAATGAGCAGTTGAAGATTGTCATCGATGATAGGAGAATTTAATTTAGTTTGAGCTTTGGGAACTGAAAGATTTCTAGCTTCGATAATATAATGATTCAAATTATCAATTGCTGTGTCGATCTCCGCAGAATTTTCCAAAATAGTTTCATGATCCACATGATTTTCAATGTGATATCTGTAATCCAATCAATTGGCTCTATGATAGTTGAATATAGAACTAATTGGATTAATTATAGCTTCGTTGGAAAGTCTGAATGTTACTGGAAAATGATCTGAGTCAAAGTCAGCATGTGTAATCGGTTCACTACAAATGTGACTTTGATCTGTTAGAACCAGATCAATTGTAGACGGTTTTCCACGGAAGAGAAACAAGTCGGATTACTGGAATGAAGAACTGTGAAGTAACCAGCTGAGAGTTGATTATGAAGTATTTTACCATTACTGTTATTTTGCCTACAATTCCACTGGACATGCTTAGAGTTTAAGTCCCCTATTACGAAAAATTTCGGTCGATATCTTGTGAGTTTTTGCAAATCGTCTTTAAAGGAATTTAATTGTTCATCGGTGCATTGGAATGGCAAATATGCTCCAGCGATGAAATAAATTCCTAGAATGGTTTCAACTTCGATTCCCAAGCTTTCAATAACTTTGGTATTGAAAGAAGGTAAAATTCGATATTTAATTTGCCGTTGGACAAAAATGGCAACTCCACCACCCAAGCTTTTTCCTCAACCATAGTAGTTGTGGTTATCTCATAGTAACTAAATTTGTATCATAATTTGCTGAAAACATTTCCGATGATTTGGAGAAATGTTACAACCAGAGATATTCACGATTATTGTACAGAGTGAATTTTGAAAAGGCGCACCAAAGTAAAGTACGGCGTATTCACGTCAACAAATAACATATAATATATCGTTTGTTCCAAAATCAATTCTTGAGGCTGCAGTTCGTTTATTTCTGCGAAAATAACATATCTCAGGAACAACTCGATATTTTTATTATTTTTTTCAATACGTTCTCATCGAAATTCCAACCGTATCTGTTAGGCACTTTAATAAACTTTTTCAATGAAATTAAAAAGATGACCAATTAACGATCGATTGTAAGCAAACTGTCCAACTTCCATACGAAGCTCAGTATGGGGAAACGCTGTCCATTTAGCAGGATTGAAATCGGTAGCACCTGACGGGTCCGGGTCATGAATCGCTCGAGTATTGCACTCTTGTTGTTCACAACAGTTTGCCATCTGGACACAAGACGGTTCCGTTGGATATTATTGGATTGAATGCTCTATTAGTGCAAAATAGAGAGAGAAAGAAAAAAAACCTCAACCGATTATGTACTCCTAACAATCTCTAGCCATACAGCAAGCAAACAATAAATCGCAAAAGGTGCCGTTAGTTTTAAATTTTCTTTCCTCCCATTAAAGCATTGAAAATCCGGACCCATCACTGCGGTTTTAATTTGCATGCCCAATGGGTATAAGCTGAAGGTGGATTAATTAATTGATGGGATGGTGGCAAAACAGGTTGCCTGCCTACCTGCCAACTACGCCAGATTCCACGACTCTCGAAACTGTACATTTGAAGCACACTTGCGATGGTAAGCAGCAGATCTCTAGAACCACTTCCTCCGAGAGAACCATTTCCAAAGGTGCTGTGATTCGCGATCAAACAACAGCAAATAAAAACCGAAGCATACACATACCACCGTTGGCAGACGAAACGAGAAGACTGGTCTGTCCCGAAGGTTTGTCTCTACGGGTTCGTTTGCCAGCCGGTCGCACGTGGAACATCGCAGTGTCAACTGTCGGGTGTTCATGATTATTGGAAGAGATTTGCTTGGGGTAAATACAATCGATTTGGCTGCTTGTTTCTGTTTACTTTTGTTCCAGTGCCGTGTTGAGGTACTAGCTAACAACGCAAATGTTCTTGGCATCAGCACAGAAAATTTGATTCCTAATTTGAGCGTGTGGAAGTGGAATATTTCCATCTTCAGATGCTCGGAATGTCCACACACAAGTCGGTTCTGTTGACAATCAGTCATTGGCCGATGACTAACAACATGTTCATTGCGTCATCGAAATTTCCTTCCTTTCTGATATACAACCGAGTTTTTTGTAGTGGTGTTGAAATAACAATCAAATTTCATTACTATTAAGGCTATACAGCCTATTCCATAAGAAAAGAGGGAGTAGTATTTATAAAGTCATGAAACTGTTTATTCCAACTATTCTTTACAGTGCAATACATTTAAAGTGATTCGACGCAATCAATAAATAAATAGTGTAGTCCCAACCGCTATTGAGAATAGCCTGACGGCTTCGAGATATGCTTTCGGCGAGGTTTTCAGCTTGGCAGCATGCTGGAAGAGGTTGTCAAATCTTACAAATTTCTCGAGTTGATGATTTTCGTAATGGCTCAGACAGTTTCGAAAGGATTTGCTTCGGCAGATTGGGACGGCCTGTCCTAAGTGGCAATGACATTTATCTCATTTTGGTTGCAAAATAGGCGGGTGGTTAATGTCACAGACATAACTGGAGGACGTGAATTCGAATAAAACTGGAATATTTTAATGGTTCTTAGATCAACCGATTTGCGGAATTTATCCGAAGTTTACATATTTTTTACTATAATTTCGTTTACTCAAAACAGAACTGAAATGCTAGGCCAGAACTTGATTCTGAAACTTAGATTTAAATGAAAGGTCTTCCGGTCCCATACGGAAATCCAGGGTTGGAATTCCAGGGTCGTGCGGATCTCGCGGTTTTCGAGGATTTCGCGATTTTCGCGGATTTGGCGCGGTTTCTGCTAAGATTTTGATGCTACGGCGCGGATTTCGCGCGAATTTCAAAAAACATCATTCCACAAAATTCTTTGCAAATTTTTTAAGCTTGTGAGTTTAAAGAAACCCTAAAAAATTGAAGATGGGCGAACGTTTCAGCAATTGGTCGAGATGACCGAATTTTCACCTTCATAAAACTAAAATTTACTAGAAAGCGGTTCTAGCCAATGTTTTCTTCAGTGGACAAAATTTCGATTTTATGCATTTCGATCTCGAGTGATACAAGTTGCTATTCCAACATTTTGCACTCAAGGATATTGATGTCAGATGGAAGATATCGTCTCAGTGATAATACATTCAATAATGCAAAGAACGTAATGAATGGAATGCGATTTTTCATTAATATGGTAACAAATTTTGTGTATGATAAAAATCGCATTCTTAAAGCAAAATTTACACGACATGCTTACGAAGCAAAGTCTGACAATAGAAGAAACGAAGAAGTTCTGGGATTCCATCCGTGGTGATAAGAAAGTGTTCTAATAGTTTGTTGGTTCCACTATTCAACATTTACAATTGTTCTAAGCGTTCTGGAATTTTTCCTGAAATATGGAAGAAATCCTATGTGAACAAGGGTATAATATCCAACTACCGTGGAATTGTTGCTTTGTGCGCTGTATCGAAGCTGTTTGAAATTATAGTTCTGGATTTTATAACACATAGTTGCTCTGACTGCATATCAGAGACTCAGCTTGGATCCATGCCAAAGCTTTAAACTTCCCCTGCTGCGTTCTACGAAATCAATCATCACATAACGATCTCTAAGTTAAGTAGACTGGGATTAAACGAATAATTTTTTAATTGGCTTCGATCATATCTAACTGGTAATGAAATGATAGTCGAAATAGGAGCCTGTACAACTTCACCATGTGCTGTTACATCTGGAGTTCCTCAAGGAAGTCACCTTGGACCGTTCATAATTTTATTGCATCTCAACGATCTAAATTTTTCAATCAAGTGTATGAGACTATCGTTCGCCGATGACTTTCGTATTTCATATTTCAAAATGGTTTAAATGCCACTAAATGCTCCGTCGTCTCTTTTTGTAGCAAAAAGTCTGTATTCAAGTTCGACTATAATATGCCACAAACTGATCTCGAACGCGCATCGTCTGTTAAGGACCTGGGTGTTCTGGAAACCAAGGTAAATTTTAAAGAGCACATAGAGCTTTCAATTGTTACAATCTGACATTCGACGTCGTAGTTTTCCTATTTATACCTTCGGATTCTCTATGTTAGAACTAATTAGATTTAGTTACTATAGAAGCACTAGATTTAAGGAAATGTATCATTTGGATGATTTGGTCTATTGATGCAAAAGATGAGGAGGTTTTATGCCTGCTGGAGAACAAGTTTGACAGAAACTAATTCCAGTGGGCTTTTCCCTGATCCAAATAAAAAAATTAAAGATAAGGAGGAAATGAAAGACATTCAGAGTAAAATCTAGCAACAGAAGAAGGCACTATTATAATTGAAACTGATATTAAAAAGAGTGAATCAGATCATCCTGATGTGGTCTACCTTAAAATGCTTCTTACCAAGAAGGAAATGTTTGTCGAGCAAAAAGATGTCGAAAATGTCGAAAAAAATATCTTCGATGAAATCTGTTTAACTTCTTTCAACATCACAATTGTAAGCATTTATATTTGTACTGTAACATTTTCCGTACATCAGAAAGTATTAATTAAGGATCAAGAGTAAACCAAGTTAGCTTGTGTTGGTAATTCGTGTATTACGTACATTTTATTCAGTACGTGTGTCATAGATTGATATATGCAGTGCAACGAGTTTATTTAAATGACTTGCAGGATTGAGTTTCAAACAATCTTTTTAACAATAATTTATTCTCAAATGAATGTTAAGCCTGACATTTTGCATGAAATATCAGTTTTGAACAAATTTTCTCCAACGTTTGATGGAAAATTGCTTACATTTAATGAATGTAGATTTTAATTCCCTAATATAAAAAGTTGGCAACACTGCTTCAAAGCATTTGTATTAGATAGCGCTACTCAAAATAAGCAAAACTAAATATTTTCTGTTACAAAAGTAGTTTTCCGGAAAAATAAATAGATTTACGACAACATGCCATTTCCATTGCCTTTCGCGTGTTAAATTAAAGGTTCCTATTTTACGGGTTTACTTATAGAAGCTACGAACAAATTTGTGCTACGAACAAAATTTCTGCAAGAGGAAATCCATATAGGAATGTGTTTGTTGCTAATTAAATGTGTCAGTAGAAGTAAGCTGAAACTGAGATAATTTTTCTCGAGCTGCTTTAAGGAAAACCGAAGAGTTCTAGAATGAACTGATTGGTTTATTTTTCAACCATATGGAAGATTTATTGATTAAAATCAGTAAAAGAAGCGCCGGAATTTGTTTTACGCACATATTGTTGACATTACTCATACGCTTGCAAAAAGTCTTGCTTCTTAACTAAGGGCATCGAAAAAGATGAAGAATAAAAATGAAATCGTTTTCATTGGGTTTCTCGAAGTGACGTGCTGTATGCGGACTTATTTATTGTGTTCATATGACAAACTTATGCAGATTTTTGAATTATATTTAAGTGAATTTTCAGTTACTGCGTAAAGTATCACCTGCATAAAAATAGTTGTCTAACGCTTCACTCTATTATCGCGCGTTTTAGTTTTCAACTTCGCGCGGATTTCGCGCGTTTTAGTTTTCGACTTCGCGCGGATTTCGCGCGTTTTGATTTTGAAATTTTTCGTAACAACCCTGGAATTCCTGAATTTCATCCGGTTTCGACTTTCGGTTCTGGAGTTATAGGGTAAAGTGTGTTCAATATTGTACACCGTCACTTAAACCGGTGAAACAAAAAACGTAAAAAATTGTCTAAACTGGTCTCAAAACTACACAATTCTATAGTCATTATCAGTAGGCAACTAAACAAACCGATTCCGGGTATCCTGATTCTCGATATCCGTTTCCGGAAGCACCGGAAATAGTTGTTATATATACCAAAATGGATCTCACTCACTTTTCTCAGCGATGGATTGACCGATTTCCACAAACTTAGATTCTTCCGGTCTCATACGGAATTCCTGAATTTCACCCGGATCAGACTTCCGGTTCTGGAGTTATAGGTTAAAGTGTGTTCAATATTGTACACCGTCACTTAAACCGGTGAAGCAAAAAACGTAAAAAAGTTCTAAACTGGTCTCAAAACCAATATTCCCAATCTTAGGGTCAAATGAGAGGTTTTATGGTCGTGCCAAAAATTACTGCATATTTTCGGATACAACAAAAAATTGAATCGTCGTCGCGAGCAAAGCACTGTTACATTTTGTATGTTGTACTAGTTAATGCACAAACAATCCCTTGGTTTCTTTCAAAACTCGAAGAGAAATATTTTGAATAGAATACCACAGTATTAAATATGGGAAAGGCATCATTACATCACTAGGTGGATTAAAAAAGGTTTTTTTACATTAGCATCACTCTTCTCATATAAATAGGCAACGCAAATGCCAAGCGCTTGATTGGAAAAACGATGCCGAGTATGTGACAAGAAACACCGAGGCATGCTTTTGTGAACTACTCGAAGCAATCTGAATTACTCGGTGTCAAAAAGGGCCAAAATTAGTGTCAGAAATTATTTTATAATTGCATATTGTATAAGTGACGTAACCGACAAAATGCGTTATTTCTTTACCGCGCAATTTTCTCAGAGATGACTGAACCGATTTCAACAAGTCTAGGCTCGTTTGAAAGCTTTTGTTAGAACATTGGTCAAGTTCGAAGATGAAACGACTGCTACTGCTGTTTCCGGAGATATGATGGTATAAGTGACGTAGCCGACAAAACACGTTGTTTTTTACCGCTCTAATGTATATAAGGGTGCCGATATTTTGGGATCACCTCTAATGTCATAAAGCGCTAGGCTCCAAAGTTTAAGCTAGTGACATAAACACTGAAGCATGCTTTTGTGAACTACTCGAATCAATCTGAATAATTTTGTGTGAAAAATGAGCCCAAATTAGTGTCAGAAATTTTTTTATAAAATATATAAACAAATCATGAAACTGTTTTGAAGAAAGAGAAAGACATTGTCACACCACTAGGTGGATTAAGAAGGTTTTTTTTTCGTACTATTACTGATCCCGGGTAGAAGTGATTGGAAAACCAATAACAAATTCTATTATTGAAACCGATCATCTCAATGGTAATAATTAACAGTATTTAGTTTGAAATAAAGTCTGCCTGAGAAAATAGCAACAAAATATCAAATTCTACCATTATAATATCAAAGCAAGAACAAAATATTTATAAAAGACGAATTTTTGAATTATTCAGTTATATTGTAGCACTCCGAAACGATTATCACAAGCATTTATATCATCTGAATCTGAACCAGTTTATTCAATTGTATTTTATTTTACGGGATCAATTGTACTTAATTAAATTCGAATATCTCATCAATCACTAAATAAAATATTATAACTAATTTTGATGCTCAACAGATATTGTACTATTTCTTCTTTAATTCCGGAACTATTTCTTGTCACCCTGTAAGTCCGGAAGTTTTTTTTTTTTGATGAAATATAATAGCAGCCTATGAGACCAAAAGACCTTTCGTTTGGGTCTTTGTTTGGAAAAAAATGACTCTCACACATACACATACCCACACACACAGACAAATTGTGATCTCGGCGAACCGAGTCGAATGATTTATGAAACTCAGCCCTCCGGGTTTGCGAAATAAAAATTGACAAAAATGTCACTATGTATACTGAATAAGGACCAAAACTATATAAGAAAACATGAAGGTAATTCCTTTCCACTGTCAATTGCAATGCCGAAAACCTTCCGCTTTATCCAGGCTCGGTACTGACATCCATGATATTATACTACAGATATTCGCTGCCCTATTTCGGATATTATTTTCAAGACTAGATACTTACTTCTAATATTGTTATTTTCTTGATTTGCGTTTTTCTTCCAAACTAGTTGACGCGCACGTGCCGCATGCTTTTGAAGCAATTACGCTTCGTTCTTTTTCAGCCTGGCCGATAAGACTTCAACGTAAGAGTTTCTAATTATACATATTACGTTCATTCCTTTTCGTCATCTTGCCCGGTCTTCATAGGAGTCACAGTTAGGCACTAGACCAGACGGCGCTCAAGATTCATCATCCATTCCTCTGTTCATTGCTACGGCACTTAGGGCTGTGAAATTCAATTTCTTTTCGGAGTGTGAATGTTGGCACCTGTCGTAATTAACATTATCTCTGCGATATATGTGCTTCGAATGCGTAACCGAAATTAATGGTATTAGCCTTGGTTATCGCTTGAGCTCTTCGATAAAAAAAGGGATAAACGATTTTTGCGGTCAATATTAATTTGTTTCTCCGAAATAAGTTTTTATTGTAACTTATTCCTAATAATCCATTCAAATCCAAACATTATTTTGCATCTGACAAATCGCACTGTTTAAAAATTCTGAGAAATTGATCGGCACATAAAAAAAATCGCAACTTACGACGGCTGAGGGATCGCATTCAAGGCGATTGTGAAACCGATGGGAGAGTTGCAGATAAATCACTACGGTAATAAATTTAGTAACGAATGGAGGCCCGAAGTGTAATAAAAACCCACTCTGATCAACTGCACCTGATTGTCTGCGAGTTGAGGCAATGCTTGCAAAAAAAAAACAAGTAAATCTACCGAAGCGTTGCGAGCCACCTTCTGATGACTTGATATGAAGCATTGTACTATCTAGTTTTCGGTTCCGTGGTCTCCGGATTAAGTCCGCTTATCGAGCAACAGTAGTCACTCTCTAATTCCTGCGGCGTTCATCCACCACGTTTGGCTATAGAAGTCGTCACTAAGCCCGTACGAAACGCTGCTGATATAACACCACGCGCTTCAAGGTCACGCACAAACACTTCTTTCTTTTCCCGTTCATGGATCGATGATTGCAGCAGTAGTCATCTTAGTCCACACTTTGTTCTGTCACGTGGCATCGCAGAAGCTTCGTCGAAACGTTGGCTCGTACTTCCTGGCAATGCTTGAGACGTTCATTGCTTCACACCAACTCGAAAATTGATTCCGGAAAGGTAAATAAAAATAGCTACCGAAACCAACATAACCGAACGCGGTTGACGTGCGTTTCCATGGTGCCGCGGTGTAATCTTTCACGTGGTTGGTGTGCATCTGATCAGATGGGGGGTGATGGGTATTGTGTTGAATGCATAGGCGGAAGCAAGAGTGAATAGTAAATAAGATCCATCACGCGAAGCTGGGAAGTCAGATCATGCGGCTGGATTTCGGTCTCGTGAAAAGGAAGCGGAATGCGACTTCGGTTTGGATTCTTTTTGGTGTGGGTGTTCGTAAACCCGATAGCTAATGTTTAGAGTAATGCTTGATACTTGCTTCGATGTCATTGTGAGCTCATCTTGTTCGAATTGTTTTTGTACAATTTAATGCCATGCGTATGTTGATGTTAGAAACAAAAGAAAGTATTTGCATTATATTCCAATGCTTGATGTTTTGCTTCAAAAGACGGTACCTGGTGCTCAATATACCAGACTGTTGTGAATCTTAATAGATTTTGCTAAGAGTGAATTGAACAAATACTGAATATTTAAGAAACCAAAACAACTTTATTCAAACATTGGATGGTATTGAGTATTATAAAACCTGTTTTAATCCACCTAGTGGTGTAATGATGCATTTCTCATATTTCTCATAACATCATACATATTATCGGGGAATTCGCAAAAACAACTGTTCATTGAAGAGAAATAGGAAGGTTTGGTTGTACTTAATCTAACAAACTCTTCAAATCCCGTTTACCCTGTAGTTCCGGAGCCGGAAGGAATTCCGTATGAAACTGTAAGATTTCTCTTTGAACCTATAAGTTTGTGAAAATCGATTTTGCCATCTTGAAGAAAAGTGAAAGAGATCCTTTTTGCAGTTTTTAATCAACATTTTCAATTCTTTCTAAACCGGATTCAGATGAACGGAATAGCCGAAGTTGGTTCGTTTGCCAGCAACAAATATGACCTACAAATTGGAATAGTTTTGAACGTAGTTAAACCTATACTTACTATCTCATGCTCGAGTAAACCAATTAAACGAAATCTAACAAACAAAACTAACCTGCGTTTCTGTTACTTCTGCATATGTAAGTCAAGCTTAACAGCATGAATCAGCAGCATAAAACATGTAGTAGGATTATTATTATTATTATTATTATTTTTATTATTATTATTATTATTATTATTATTATTATTCTTATTATTATTATTATTAATATTATTATTATTATTATTATTATTATTATTATTATTATTATTATTATTATTGACATCACTACACCACCGGCATGGTATTACTGAACTACCGGTTGTGAAAATTACATTTTTTTTCAAATAAACTTAAATTCATTGACATTCTTTTACTGTTTTCTATCATTTATTTTACTCCGGCTTTACATTCTTTTATTCTTTCGGTCGCACTTATCATAAAATAGCTATATTTTTCCAATTATCACGCTTTAGTTCCGGGGTTTTATACTAAAACGTCGAAAAACAAAAGGTCCAATGACAATACGTCGAACGACAAAAAGTCGAATGACAAAATATCGAAGGTTACAAAACGTCGAATGTATCAAAAGGTCGACTGCGACACAGAGATGACATTTCACCACAGTGATAAACGCTAGAGTCAGATTTCTGCCACACCGAGGATGAAAAAAACGAAGCACCGCACAAAGAGGAAAGCGCACTTCTTCTCAGTGTCGAATAGACAGCATTTGAGTGTGTGCTTGTAGTTAAAGCAGCTGGCGCGAGTGAAACACATTCTCTTCGCATGAATCGCTCACATGCGCTCTCGTCTAAATACACCCAAGTGACCACTGGCGCGTGATTGTGAGCGAACACTTCTGTGAACTTCAATTAATAGAGAGTAGATCTGGCCTTGCTATGAAAAATTTGCAAGGAAAACCGAAAATTTTACGATAAATTGTTTTATTTTGCTGATTTTGCGTGTCCACGCTTCATCTACGAAAACCATACAGCAGAGTGCTCACCGGCGTGTGCACCTCTGTGAAAGTATCTGCATCCACCTCAGAGAATTTATTAGCTAATGCTCTAGCACTTTGGTGCGATTCAGTGGAAGAGGTAAAAGGAAATAAACAAACGCACTCTTGATGCGTGCACACTTACACAACAGTGGTGTATAAATGTGAAAGAAAAGAGCTCTCGTTGAAGTTGTCAGTGCGAGGGGAGAAATTTTGCTTGCTCTTCGTCACACAGAGGAGATAGACATCTCTGCTGCAACAGAAGGTTGTATATAACAAAAAGTCGAATCCCGGTGAACGACCAACATGGTTAAAGCCGGGGTAAAATAAATGATATAAAAAAAAAAAAAAAAAAAGTCGAAGTACCAGATAGTCGAAATACCAAAACATCGAATACAACAAAACGTCGATTATAACAGAAGTTCGAATGCCACTAAAGAACGAATACGACAAAATAGTGAATGGTGGAAGAGTATGTAGTAGAAATACTGTCATGAAATAGAAAAAGGAAATGGTGATGCATGCTTATATACAAGAGGGCAAGGAACTGAGGCGGCAATAAGCCGCCATGGTTTCCGCCAGTCCGAATCCGCCGCCGACCCGCCGTCGGAAGCGGCGGCCTCTTCCATACGAACCTGTGCTCCACTCGCTTGCCCGGTTTACTTAAACATAGTTTGTTTGCCTTTTTTAGGTCCAATCGAGCGGTAGCGAGGTCGGACGGTACTTAAACCTGTGATCTACCCGTTTGCCCGGGATATTGGATCGAGTTCTTAAACGTAGGAAATCACAGAAAGAAAGAAGTTCATGCAACAAAATGAATATAATTATTGTAATTAATTATTGTCTTCTAATATCAATGCAACACCCGTCATGTAATCAGAAATGTTGTCTATTACTGCAAACTTTTCGACAATTTTATATAACTTGTCATCCTTTTGCACCTGTTTTCTAATCTTTTAGGTTCCTGGTGATCCCTGAAGTATTTTCCTTCCACTAGCTTTTGTTCTTTTCGTAAATTGTCCAATATTTCATAAAATTCGATTGTGTCAACCTTCCAAAGGATTAGTGGTTCGAGGCTCTTTATTTATTTATTTATTATTATTATTATTATTAGCTCCATCTGACTGTTGTCTACATGAAATAAAAACTTAAAACTATACACTAAAACAGTGTAATAAACCGGGTGGATGGTTCTTTAAATTCATGAAACTCCTCGACAGTCGTGAAGGTTCGAATCATTGCAGTTATTGGTTCGAAATACCCAAAAGTAGTGCGATGAAAACGTGGATCAAGTAAATTACTACTACGAAGGAGCTCAGAGCTATCAACTTCACCATTCAATAACTTAGCCACAAAACTAGCTTGATGAATACGATTTTGTTTTAGACTTTGTTAAGACGTAAAGCCGCCTTGAGCTAGTTTTAATATGATCAGTATCTAACGGGGAAACAGATTGGAAAATCGACATGTGAACACAATGATATAATGAAAACCGCGAAAATGTTACCGCAGAGACGGGACTCGAACCCGTAGCTAACTCCTATTCCTCCTGGGAAATTGTTTTACCAATTAAACTACCCTGCATATGAAAACACATGAAGAGAAAGTCCAATTGATGGGACGAAACTAAGCATGCTTCGCTCTACTTAGCCACTACGGTATTCACTTACAGTCCCGTATCGACGGAAACAAATTCAACAGAAACACATGCAATGATCACGAGTCTATTTCTACCCATCTGTTTTTGCCGCACGATACTGATTTGAGACTTTTGTTTTTGTCTATTTCGCTATCTACGGGATAACACACGATAGTTTCATCCATCGATTCAATGGATCTCCACTAGTGTGTGGTAGCAGCAGTGACGATTGTGTGATCTCAAACACAATGGTACAGGTAGACAAACCTTTTATTGTCCTTCAACGATTTTGTTTTAGACTTTGTTAAGACGTAAAGCCGCCTTGAGCTAGTTTTAATATGATCAGTATCTAACGGGGAAACAGATTGGAAAATCGACATGTGAACACAATGATATAATGAAAACCGCGAAAATGTTACCGCAGAGACGGGACTCGAACCCGTAGGTTTGTCTACCTTTACCATTGTGTTTGAGATCACACAATCGTCACTGCTGCTACCACACACTAGTGGAGATCCATTGAATCGATGGATGAAACTATCGTGTGTTATCCCGTAGATAGCGAAATAGACAAAAACAAAAGTCTCAAATCAGTATCGTGCGGCAAAAACAGATGGGTAGAAATAGACTCGTGATCATTGTATGTGTTTCTGTTGAATTTGTTTCCGTCGATACGGGACTGTAAGTGAATACCGTAGTGGCTAATTAGAGCGAAGCATGCTTAGTTTCGTCCCATCAATTGGACTTTCTCTTCGTGTGTTTTCATATGCAGGGTAGTTTAATTGGTAAAACAATTTCCCCGGTTAGGAGTTAGCTACGGGTTCGAGTCCCGTCTCTGCGGTAACATTTTCGCGGTTTTCATTATATCATTGTGTTCACATGTCGATTTTCCAATCTGTTTCCCCGTTGATGAATACGCCGACGCCGTTCTAATGTATCCATGCTCAATAATCTACATCGATCATCATACGAAGGAAGGTTTATGGGGTTTCGCCATGGTAGATTACGAAGTGCCAATCGGATGAACTTGTGTTGTACATGTTCAATCTTTAAACTCCACGTCAATTGATAGGGCAGCCAAACAACAGATGCGTTTTCTAGAAATTGACGGACGAGTGAACAGTATAATGCTTTTAGGCAGTACGGGTCAGTGAAATTCTTTGCAATTTTCGATATGAAACCCAATTGTCGATTAGCTTTTGCGATAACGGCCGTGCGCAATACACCTAGATCACTGATCAGGTCAGCTCTTTGGAGGATCGCTCCATTAATATTATACTCAAACATAATTGGCTTCTTGATACGATGAAACGACACAACTATATATTTCGAAACACTAACAGTTAGCTTATTCCGATGACACCAATCGACAAAGAGGTCCAAAGTAGACTGAAGACGGATGCAATCTTCTGTGGTACGAACGACAAAATACAGTTTCAAATCATCGGCATATGCAATCTTACAACCAGGCTGAAGTAGTAGCATCACATCGTTGAAATACAGGATGAATAACAATGGTCCTAGGTTGCTAGCTTGTTGCACACCAGATGAATTTGTGAAATTCGAAGACGTTGTAGAGTCGAGTTTAACACGGAGTGTTCTATCCGTCAAGTAAGATTGCAGCCAATTGGTGAATCGTCCAGATACCACAGGCTTGAATAGCTTGGCTATGAGAATGTCGTGGTTGATCGAATCAAAAGCTGTTTTCAGATCAGTATATATAGTGTCGATCTGGAATTCGAGTTCCAAATTTTCAAAACAAGTAGAGGTGAAACTTAAAAGATTCGTTGTCACTGAACGCTTGGGCATGAATCCATGCTGATCTTTCGATATATAGCATTTAATCGCTTCGAGAAGTACACCACTTACGACAATTTCAAAAATTTTTGAAGCAGCGGATAAGCTAGTAATTCCTCTGTGGTTTGCCACATTACGCTTATCTCTTTTTTTGTAAACGGGGACCATCAACGATTGCTTCCAAATAGCGGGAAAACGTGAATTAATTTGTGATTGGTTGTATATTATGCTAAGCGGTTCAACTAAATTAGCAAAAGTGCGACAAAAAACAACTGAGGGAATACCGTCAGGTCCAGGCGAGCTAGAGCTTTTTAGTTTAGAACACTTTAGTGCACATTCCACAAAAAGCAAAGAAAAGCAAAGTCCTGGCATTACATTCCTTTTGTGGAATTTGGCCTATCTGTTTCAACAGACTTCGCAGCCGATTCTTAGTGTACAGAATCATTGCATGGCTTGTACTATGGATCCTACTGACACTAAGAATCCTTCCAGGTCGGGGCTCGAATATACAACAACTGGTTTGTAAGACCAGCGTCCTATGCATTGAACCGCCAACCCGGGACATTCCACAAACTTATTTCAAATAATGGTTTACTTCACTTTCCATTGCTCTGAGCTTTTTTATGATTGCCGAGAACATAATTTTTCATCACATTTTATGATTTGAAAAGCTTTCGGTACTTTCTCTTGTGGCAATGCTTCTACTTTCTTGAATGACATAGAAACATCTTTGTTCTCTATGTACAGTGGGCGAAATCTTGTGCACTTGTGCACTCTTTTGAAAAAAAATTGTTTGAGATGAAAAAACAATATTTTTGTTGCGAATCCTGAAATATTTTTGATTGTTGCCTTTTCAAAATCTGTGAGTGTTGTGAAGTGCAATTACGTGAAGTGATAGTAATTACCAACAACAATTTAAAATTTGGGAATAAACACTTTGCATCATTTTGCTACTTTATTCCATTATCGACTTTTAGAGCCGCATACTTTGCCTCGACTTAACCCTGGCAATTAATTTCATTTAACAGTTAATTTTCAGTGGATATATGCCATTCAACACACCCAGAATTCACCCTTACATTGTATTCGACTTATTGTTGTATTCTATCTTCCGCTATATTCGACTTTTTGTTCCTTTCGACTTTATGGTGTATTCGACCTTATGGTTATTCGACTATTTGTTACTTTCCCCCTTTCGTTATATTCGACGTTTTGTTATTTCGACTTTTTGTCGTATTCCACCATTTGACGCATTCGGCCTTTTGTTCTTTCGACCTCTTGGTGTTTCGACCTTTTGGTGTTTCGACCTTTTGTTCATCGACGTTTTGTCATTCGACCTTCTGTCATTCGACATTTTAGTATATATTCAGTTCCGGAACCGGAAGTTGGATTCAGATAAAATGTTTTACAAATTTTCAGAAAACTATAAGACCTTTCATTTGACCATCGGATCCAAATGAAATTTAATAGCAGGCTATAGGACTATAAGACCTTTTGTTTGAATCTTAGATTGTGAAAATCGAAATTCAGCCATCTCTGGAAAAAATGAGTGCATATTTTTGTTACGTACATACACACAAGACAATTGCTCAGTTCGTCGAGTTGAGCTGAATGGTATATGACATTCGGTCCTCCGGGCCTCGGTTAAAAAGTCGATTTTCACAGCGATTGCATTGCGTTTCTATATGAGAAAGGCAAAAACTTAAGGCTTGACAAATGCCTGTATACTCTTTTAGCTACAACTTATCGTTTTTTGAAAGGATACTGATTAATTTGATGTCAAATGTTGAATTCAAAACAGGTTTAAAATAAAAATATTGCAAAGAAAAAAAATGCAATGTTTTAAATTTTAATTTTCTTTTCAAACTTTTTTTTCCGGTGTAAATTTTTCAGAGTTCCCTCTGGAACTTCTTTTTGGACAAATTTTTTGTAACAGCTTCCGAGCTACAACGGTTTGAAGAAAGGACATGAAAAAATAAATTGACCCTTTTTAGAAATCAGTCTTGAGTCGAATTGGTCTTTCTATCCGTGCTGAATCAATGGTTTGACACATTGAAGTTTCATCCCATTTGGAGTAAGTTGATCGGGATTTTGCCGGCTTTTATGATTTTAGTTTCTCTAAGTGCTTACTAATATTTTAAGTCACACACTTTATATAAAAAAACAATGCATTTTTTGCTCTTGTTTTCAATATGAAACCATAAAAAAGGTTGATAAAATCGAGTCCAAGCAGTTTTAAAAAACCGACAGTTTCTGTTTAATTATTCCTAATGTTCATTTAAAAATACGACAGTTTCTTGCCAAATATTTTCCACATATTGATTGCGAGGGGTGATTTGTAGAATACGTTTTGATCCGTGCCCGCCTATATCAGTATCTATATTAATACTAATCCCTATAACAATGTCGCTTTCAAAATACAATAGATCAGATTTATTTTTTATCTAACTCTAGCCTACCACCAGTGGTAATCCCAAATTAATTACTTGATGACGTTCAATCTTAAATATTAATGAAGCCGGGTTTGCTTTAATGTGTTTTTAATGTGAGCATTTGCGCCGTTTCGGTTTGAATTATTTTTGGTGGCTCACCTTCACAGTCGAAATCGAAAAGACGAAATGTTGTTTCTAAATCCGGCATTAAGTTATGACTCTTTGTTCGTTGTGTGGAGAGGCAATTGAACCAAAACAATAAACAAGCACAAATTTAGTAACGCTATTCAAAATATCATTCTTATCATTTATTAATTAATTTTTTGTATCTCTGCATGGACTACTCTAGCTGCAAATGTAAACGCTAATATTCTACGTTTTGACGATTTAAGATTATCAAGATAGCACTGGCTGCAATTACCAAATCCTTTTCTTCTGTTATGATTTTTATTTTGTTTTTAAATATAAGATCAAATTTTGTCATTGTAAAGTTACTGTTTGGTGCGAAGAGTATGAATTGACAATTACTGTTGTAATTTAGCAATACGCCAGTTTCTTCGGTTGATCGTCTTAAAAGAATATTTCACATTCCGATGCAGACACTAAAGAATAGTACACATAGTTGACGAAACATTTATATGTGCAGAATACGAAGGAAAAAAATAGAAAACAGGTAGAATTAAAAGGAGAGAGACTCAAGATTTTTGTAATATAAACCTCAAAAATTATCTAACATTTGTAATCCCCGACGTCTTCATGTTCTGTTTTTTTACTGTAGATTTCGCGGTATCATGTATTGATTACGGGTACTTCATTTTGAAGCGCACAGATATTTTCATTGTCTTCTGTCTTAAAATGTAGCATTCTCAATTCCAGATGATGAATTTGCAACATGTGAAGTGCGGATTAACAAACATAATTTTAAACTTATGGAACAGTTTCTGTTAATTTATATCAATGGGAAAGGTTGATAGTGCGGAGGAATACGCACCGTTTGGTTAGTGAGTAAGATTTTGACAACATTTTTCGATCTACGAAATTTCATGTGCAACCCCTCCGTTAATTTTTCAAAACTTAAATCTCGACTTAAGATGAATATTTGAGTCGATTTGAATAAGCATAATTGTTGACACCATCACATGTCTGATTAAACTCAAATTTTGCTCAAGGATTTCTTTGGGGGTGTCAAGTTATCCAGAAAATTATTATTCATAATTTATATCATGGAAATTCATAACTGATTTCGGCTACATCGATTTTAGAATTCCGATTTCAGTATCGAATCGTTTCTCAAAGCTCAATCACTTTTCTCAAAAAGTCCAAATTGAACTTCAAAAACAAAAATTCAAATTAAAGGACTTAAGGTCCCATGCAAAATTGGTGAATTTTATCCGATTCTGGAATTACAGATGATGAGTTTTTAAAATTCATACCGATATAGAAGATGTAAATTGTTTGGCGTATTAATTTATGGCCATTCGAATCATTTAGGGTTATGCTAGTTCCTGAATACCGGCTCTGAAAGTACCATAAATAATGACGAAAAACTTCAAAGTGGAACTTACTTCGACATCTCATGGAATGTTTAATCGATTGTCACACGTTAAGATTGGAATTCGATACGATTTCGGTTTCGACATTACAGGGTAATGAGTGATGAAAAACCCAATTTGCCGTTTAAAACGACAATAATTAAAACAATGTCATGAGAACTAAAACACTTAAGAATATCCATGCAAAAAACACATGCGGATTGATAAAAATAGATTTCATCTCACTGCTAGGTGGATTAATCACGTTTTTATAAATGAAATTACTTGATACAAAATGAACGAGTGAATAGGATTTCGACAAAATAGTTGATTCATTGCATTGACATATTGTTATAAAATCATTTTAAATCACAAAATAAAGGTCAACAGATTTCACGCGCGTTTTGATTCTTTATTATTTCCGCTTTATTATTTTAATTATTTGTTAAAATTATTAATTCATCATATTGGTTGATCTTGGCAGCCGGCTAACGAGAAAAATATAAATTTATTGTTTGAATTTATTGTGTGTGTGTTCGTGTGTGTTTGTGTGTGTGTGCGCGCGCGCGTGTGTGTGTGTGTGTGTGTGTGTGTGTGTGTGTGTGTGTGTGTGTGTGTGTGTGTGTGTGTGTGTGTGTGTGTGTGTGTGTGTGTGACAAATAATGTCACTTAATTTTCTCAGAGATGGCTGAACCGATTTTCACAAACTTGGATTCAAATGAAAGGTCCTGAGGTCCCATACAAAGTTCCTGAGTTTCATATGGATCCGACTTCCGGTTCCGGAATTACAGGATGATATGCACCAAGAAAAGGAAAAAAAATAGTCACACACGTTTCTCAAAGAAGGCTGAACCGATTTTCACAAACTTACATTTAAATGAAAGGTCTTATAGCCTTATACAATTTTCCTGAGTTTTATTTTGATCCCACTTCCGGTTCCGGAATTACAAGGAAATATGTGAAAATTTATGAAAAAAATGCAATCAATTTCCTCGGAAATTTCTTGATCGATTTTCACAATCTAAGAAGCAAATAAAAGGTCTTGAAATTCTTTAAAAATGTCCCCAAAAAGTTGATCCAGATTCGACTTCCGGTTCCGGTATTACAGAGCGATTGGTGAAAATTTTCAATTTCATGAGTATTTTTTCATAAGCGATGGCGAAACGAGGTGCACATTTTTATAAAACTTACTGCTAAATTGATCTAGTTGACAGATCTTATTAGTTAGTGATTATATAAAACTACTTTTGGACTACTAGTCCCCGGTTTCCGCTTCCGAAAGCACCGGTAATAGTGAAGAAAATCTCCAAAAACGAAACTCTCGTCGATTTCTCAGCAACGGTTAGGCCGTTTTTCACGATTCATGATTCAAATTAAAGCTCTCATTGTTTTTAAATATACTGTGCAATTTCATCCTGATCCGACTTCCGGTTCCGAAATTATAGGGCGATGAGTGTAAAAACATTCAAATTCAAAATGATGATGCAGGGGAACGGGTATAGCGTGATGGGTAAGTCGATGCCTTTCACGCTGCCCACCTGGGTTCGATTCCCAAACCCGCACATAGGGTCAAAAAACTTTTCTGGCCCGAAAAGGTGAATGACAATAATATTAAAAACTTCTATAATCGAAAAAAAAGACGATGCAAAACTGGTACGCGAAGGTACGTGCGGCTTTGCACCATTCACAGCGTGCTTTGTTCAATTTTGTATAGCGTGCAGGGTTGCCACATTAAAATTTAAATTTTTTAGGTGAAAAATATGTACATTTTTAATCCTTTTATTCAATTTGTACCTACTTGTTAGTGTTGTTACAAAATCATGATAGAGATGCTTTTTAATAAAAGTGCACTTATTGCCTTTCTCATAAAGAAAGTTTATACAATCACTTGAAAAATTGACCAGTGGAAATTGACTTATTTCTTATTTTATTCAAGATTGAAAAAAAAAAAGATTTCTTCACAAAATCTTCTGGTGATATTTTTGAAAATATTAGTAATATGATAAAGGCATCATTACACAACTAGGTGGATTAAAACAGGTTTTTACTATGTATTCAATATACCGATATATGTTATCTCTGTTATTAACTTTGTAATATCAATGGATTTGCGCAATAGTTGATTTTTATCTTTCAATTTATAATCCTGAAAGACAATAACATGGAAGAAGAAAAACATTCGAAATAAAACTTTTCTCCGAAGCTAGACGGAAATTGATAGGTTGAATGAAGAGATAATTTTGTAAAATAGAGCAATCAGAAATGAAACATTGGAAATATCCGATAACTGAAAGGAAAAAGAAACTCCTGCAATTGTCGCCTATTACGACTTATCACTCCATTAACTTATGCCACTCAGTAGAGAGAGAGAGAGACAATGTGATTTTTTGTGAATATTCGCTAGTTTAAATCAATATACAAAAAGCTCAACGCGTTCTTGATTGAGCAATTGCCGCTAACTAAGAATGCCTCATCCAACAGCATATGCTACCGAAGTCTTGCCCTACAAGTTCTAAGATCTCACTCGATCGTAACCTTGGCTGTGGTTGCATTGTTGGTAGGCGGTTGTTGTTGATGTACTACTGCAACCGACACATCTCATTGAACTCGTTTATTCAATGTTCTACCGTTTTCCCCCCAGCGAGCGTGCGATCGAGTGGCTGTGGCTGTACTTCGGGGGCATTTAAAAGCTCGTTCATTGGCCAGCTAGCTAAACCAAGCTTGGGTGCTACTGTTTTTACCGCCGAACGAGTGAGCTCTTCGCGTCGTTTGATGATAATTGATATTACGCTATTAGAAGGCTAATTTGCAGTGCAATTATCATCGCCTTATTACATATGTATTGTTTTTATGCCGTTTTTATGTGGCTCACTCAACGTACGTGACTTTTGGTTCAGTTTCCGATCGAATTGCGTAGGCAGTTTTGACAATTTTCTCTATTTTTAGCATGTACTAAATTACTTATATTTGGCATAAATTAGAAACCTTCAGTGATTCCACTATTTTACCTTGAATCGCCACTGTTCAAACATGAGTCATTTTGACCTCATCGAACAAATTCGCACTACACCCGATCTTGGATTCCATACACATTTCAGCAATATGTTTTTTTGATTGCAGTATTGAGTAACCTTGTTCTAGGAACTGATTTCGCTACAATCCGTTGCTCGGAGGCCGACAATGCAGATGACACGATTTGAATTATTCAAAAATAATGATTCCCAAATTGTGGCACTACGGACGAACCCTCGCATAATGCGTCAGTCACACCAATATGAACGAGCGCATGTGATTGTTGGTAAACGACGTTACACCGGCTAAACACTTGTCCGGTAACAGTCCGTGCCATACCGATTGGTTGGAGTGAACTTCCACAGAGGCTTTCAATGATGCGGTACATAATAAAGATGCAAATTTTTTGTTTCATGTACTGTCCATAAATTTGCACTTTATCAAAGTGCTTATAATGAAACCATTTGAAATTGCGTCGGTGCACGTGTCGGTTTTCTTTCATTCAAGGTATTGCTATTTATAGGTGAAATGTTTTTTTTTTTCGTCAGTTGAATTTCTTCTGATTTGAGTTCAATCATTTCGTTGCCAAGTCATAATGTAAATCGATTTTTTTTATTTTTTTTACACAATTATACCTTCGGTACCAATGGCTTCTGCGGTTGTATGTTTTAACGTTAACAAGTTTACCGTTAATATTTGAACCGGCTCATGTTAGGAAATTAGAAATGAGCAATATCATTTGAATTTGAAGGTCGATTATTTTGTATTTATCATTATTAGACTCGAATTTGGAATAAGCTTTCTTCATAACCACAAAGGATCTTGGATCGGATCAACGGTTTTTGCCTTTCTCTATAGAAAGGTGTTAAAATTACTGAAAAACCGACTTTTGAACGGAGCCTCGGAGACCCATAGTGCTAGATACCATTCGACTCAGTTCGATGAGATCGGAAAATGTCTTTGAGTGTGTGTGTGTGTGTGAGTGTGTGTGCATTTTCGAAAATATTTTTACGCGTTCAATTTTCTCAGAGATGTATAACCCGATTTTAACAAACTTATGCTCGTTTAAAAGCTACTGTCGGGCCTTTGATCAAGTTCAAAGATCAAATGGCTGTGACTTTTGGTTCCGGAGATATGATTGTATAAGTGACGTAACCAACAAAACGCGTTGTATTTTTACGCGCTAAATTTTCTCAGAGATGGCTGAACCGACTTTGACAAACCTATGCTCGTTTGAAAGCTACTGTCGGGCCATTGATCAAGTTCATAGTTGGTTGTGACTTTTGGTTCCGGAGATAGGATTGTATAAGTGACGTAACCAACAAAACGCGTTGTATTTTTACCGCGAGAGTTTCTCGGAGATGACCAAACAGAATTTTAAAAGCTTAGGCCCGTTTGAAAGCTATTGTTAGGCCATTGTTCAAGTTTGAAGACCAAATGCTGTGACTTTTGATTCCACGTTGTTTTTACCGCTCTAATGTATATAAGGGTGCCAATATTTTGGGATCACCTCTAATTTCTTAAAGCGCTTTTATTCAAAAGTTTAAGCACCTTGAAAAAAGTCCTCATGCAAAATTTGAGCTAAATCGGACATGGCTAAGGGGTGCTGCCAAACGGTTAAAGTTCGAAAATTTTCGATCTTGAAAAAGCACCATAGTACATGAAATTTCTGAAATCGAAAATTTTTTTTGATGCCGAAAATCTTAAAATTGCATGAAACGTCGAGATTAAGTGTTATCTTTTTGAAAAAATCGACTTTCTAGGACTTTTTGATATTTTTTCTAAGTCCCAGAAAGTCGATTTAAAAAAAAAATTCGAGATGACACTGAATCTCGACGTTTCATGCAATTCTAAGATTCCCCCCCTATGGTGCTTTTTCAAGATCTATGAAAATTCAACTAAGTGGACTAAGGGCATGTTCAGGAGTGTTCTAGTTCTAGATGCATACTTCATGTCAGTTTCAAAATATGAATCTAGAATTTATAACAAAATAAACTGCCAGTCCCAGCAGCGTTTTATCTGTGTTTCAAATATAGAAAAAATAGAACGGCAGTGTATACCAGTTTTAAATTTGACAGTAGAACTGTTCGAATAAATAAAACTAAAACGGCTTGCTGGAGATACGTTTGTTTCAGTTTCAATCATATTATAGAACAAACCATATGAATCTTGCAGCTGCTGAATTTGCTCTAAGAAGGGTTTTTTTTAGATTAGCATCACTCTTCTCATACAAATAGGTAACGCAAATGTCAAGCGCTTGCTTGGAAAAATGATGCCTACTATGTGATATAAACACTGAAGAATGCTGTTGTGAACTACTCGATTCAATCTGAATCAATTGGTGTCAAAAATGAGCCCAAATTAGTGTCATTATTATCAATTATTTAATAAAGAGATAAAAAATGTTTTTATGAGACTGTTTTGAAGAAAGAGAAACGCATTATCACACCACTAGGTGGATTAAGAAGGGTTTTTAGATATATCGACCGTCCCACGACAAAAGGGCCTAACTGCAAATGACAGTTTCTCTTTGTTTACTTTTTCTTTCACGATTTACCGAACTGATTTTATATTTAAATCTTTACTCTTTGATATTCTTTCAAGGTAATACTACAAGCTTTCGATTTATATTGGAAACTTTAGAGAATTTGCAATAATGGCTCCGTAATAATTAAAAGAGAAAGTAAACAAAGAGAGGCTCTCATTTGCAGTTAGGCCCTTTTGTCGTGGGACTATCGATATGTTTCGCAGAATTGAAACCTATATCTCAAACGTTCGACTGATTTTGCGTCTTCGGAATTTAGAAAACTTTCGGGGCAATAATTTAGAAAACTTTCGGGGCTTTATGGAGAAAGGCACTGTAAAGAATTTGTTATCGATTATCTCAAATCAAGGAATTTTCATTTTTTGTTTAAATTTTTCGACGTGTAGCTCATAATTGCACTCGTGGAGAAATATTGGATCAACAATTTTTAGTTTTCTGGAAACAGGGTACGAAGTATTTCAAAGATCAAATGTGCTAATCGGAAATTTTGTTTCATGCCACCGTTCTCGCGGTGCAGTAGTATCACCGGCTTCGCGCAATGGTACGATGCCAAAACCTACCAAAGCATAGTGCCTACCTTCCTGGGACCGAAGGAAGGGTAACAGGCGCTTCTGAAGGCACTCTAATGTTCGTCTCCTCTTCCATTACGATGCATTTCTGCTACACCAATTATTCTCGGTACAGAACTCGTTTGAGAAGAATATCGATGATATTACTGTAAAGGATCGCGTATCACGTATCAGATTGGTCTAACTCAGTCCACAGAGATTCGCATCAAATAAATTGTATTGGGCGAGCCTTGCTTAGAGTTTATTTCCTCTACAAGCGATTGGTCCAGTATAGTGTTTATTGTGCTGGGGAATACGCATTATTTCGTCACAGTAGACCGGGTTTGAGAACAGTTTGAATTTTGTATGGACCGCTTTTATAATATTCTTTAGGCCATTTCATATCGTATTGAGCTTTATGTGCGATGCATAATTAAAAAAAGACCTATTTTAATCTACCTAGTAGAGTGAGTGTGCCTTTCTCATTAACATTTCACGAGAAATCGATGCAAATAGTATCGGTGTTGTGTTTTCTTTTTCCGCACCACCGCATGTACGTACGTTTTATAAGACAGTTTGAAATTCTGGATATTCCTCACTTTTTTATTTCGAAACCGGAAGTCAGATCCGGATGAAATTCAGGAGTTCCGTATGAAATCATGAGACTTTTCAGTTTGTAAAAATCGGTCAAGCCATCGCTGAGAAAAGTGAGTTATTTCCATTTTAAAGATTGTGACCACAATTTCCGATGCTTTTGGAATCGAAAGCCAGGGACTGCCATAACCGGAATGGATACGTTTGGCCATCAGGTGACAAGACCTATCGATTGGACCTGATTTGAGCCCCTAGCAACCCCATTTTTCCGTGTTTTGCATCACTGCTCTGTATAACCGCTTGAAATGTTCAACACTCTTAATCCTGTAATTTCTGAACCGGAAGTCGAATTCAGATGAAATTCAGAAGTTTGGTATGAGGCCATTCTTTTGAATCTAAGATTGTAAAAATCGGTTCAGCCATCTCTGAGAAAAGCGAGTAAGAAATTTGGAATTGCAATTTTTACACTAATCTCCCCATAACTCCGGAGCCGAAAGTCGGATCTAAACAATATTCAGGAATTTCGTATGGGATCACAAGACTTTTCATTTGAATCCTAATTTGTGAAAATCGGTTCAGCCATCTCCGAAAAACTAGGGCAGAAAACGTTACATACACATACGCACATACATACATACATACAAACATACATACATACATACAGACATTTTGTGTACTAGACGAAGAGAGTGAGAAGTTTTTTTTTCAGTTCTTGAGCACTATTTCTGGTATATTGCTACAGGATGTCCCAAAAAAGACTTTCGACAATTTTGATATGCATTTGTTGTTTCCACAGTTGATGGGTAGTGTATATTATTGGTTACATTTCAATCTATAGGAGATGATGGGGTAAAACGCACCCCCGAGGCATAATGCACCTTTTACTTTGCTCAAAAGCTAACAATTTTTTTCAATGAAATTATACTATATAATACACTATACACTATACTACTATACAATTTTGGTAGCGATGGTTCAATCATATCTGGAAAACTTTTAAAAAACCAATTAAGTCTCTGTTATTAGTAATTTTTGATGTTCGTTCCATAGTAATTTTCTAGGGTGAGGAAGACGATTTTAATTGTGTAACCAGTGAACTTCTTCGCCAATCATTCGGGTTTCTAAAATTAGTTCTAATACAGACGATGTATTTGCAATTTTATAGAAAAATCGTCAAATTTATCGTCTCATATTTTTTGGGGCAAAACGACCCGAATTGTGTGAGGCAAAATGCTCAAGAATTCGCTTACAACAATTATCCATAAGTTATCAATTTAATGAATAATAACGAACAATGCATTATTCCGCAACCTTCCACTGAGTCAGTGGATGAAAATAGATGGTATGAGCGTCGGAGCAATTCGTAATACGATTCGTAAGTGTAACGATGGGTTTACATTTTAGAACAAGAAAAAATGTGGACTTAAACCTGGCCCACTTATCCGTAAAAAAGAGTGCTTCCGTACGAGATGTGGCCACAAAGTTAGGAACCTCCAAGAGTACCGTCGATCGAGCAAAAACACGAAACGGACAGAGGACTTTGAAGAAGCAGAAACAAATCAGAAAGAAGTGGAATACTAATTGCATCGGTCAAACCAAGGGCCTATAAGTTTTATGATAAACTACTGTGCGTGAGATCAGCATGCATAATCATGGATGATGAGTCCTACGTGAAATTTGGTTAAAATATGACTCCGGGTAACCAGTTCTACACGGTCCGTGCTAAATAAGGCATTGAAGATGCCGATATGTCGATTTTTACAGAATAATTTGGTAGAAAGACAATGGTTTGGCAAGCAAATTGTGATTGTAGGAATTTGTGACAACGGATTCAATCGCAGCGGATGTCTATGTTCGGATATACTCGCAGCGCACAGTGGTCGGAAACTGAAAAAAAGACGGTCAGAAGTCTGTACTGAATATCATTGACGTTCAAGAGCTTAGGTGTCTTAACAAAAGTTTCTCAGTATTGTATAACGCGTTTGTTGGAGGAGGCCTCTTAATTTGCATTAAGGGGTAGTACCAATTTTGAATAAAAAAATATTTTGATTCAATAAATTTTTATTTCAACTTAGGTGTCTTAACAAAAGTTTCTCAGTATTGTATGGCGCGTTTGTTGGAGGAGGTCCCTTCATTTTTTCACGGAATTTCTGTACAAAAATTATTTTTCGAGAAAGGGGTGTTTGATATAATTGTTTTGTATTTCGTTAAGCCAAATTAAAGCCAAAAGGTTTGATTTCACTGATAATTGCTATACGAGTAATGACAGAAATGACCCGGTTCTGAAATTTTCACAACTTGTGTTATAGAGTACGGAGAATCATATAACGATTGGTTTACGATCACAAAGTTTCAAAATTTTGAGAGAAAATAATTTCATAAACACCTATTTTTTCATAAAGCTATATTCATCTTTTGAAAATGACGTCTTTCAGCAGATTGTTGTATTCGACAAAGTTATTTGTTTCAATGTTATCTTAAACTTTGTAATAGATACTTATTTAAAAAAAATATATTCTGTGATTACATTGTTTATACAGTAAAAATGGTAAATATCGAAAAATAATTTTTGTACAGGAATTACGTGAAAAGTAAAAACACTCAAAATCTTATTTTCTTCAAAACTGTAAGGTGAAAAAAAAATTTCATCGAATATAAATATTCTTTTAACTCGAACTTAGTACTACCCCCACAATAACTCCTCCAACAAACGCGCCATACAATACTGAGAAACTTTTTAAAAATGGTGTCCAGGAAATTGTAGCAAATCAATTGGGTGCTTTTAAAAGAAAATATACACTGTGGTAAAAAATTGTATACTTTTTGAAAAACCGAAAAACTAAAATTAGAAAAATATTTTTTTAAATAGTTTTATTTTAAACCTTAACATAAAGCACACATTTTGGAACAAATTTTGTTAGTATAAATTGAAAATTGATGAAGTTACAGGCAAAACAATTTACCAATATTTCCAAACTTTAAGTTTTTGATAAAAAAAAAATAGTTGTTTAGATGCGAGATTATAATTTTACAGATTAAAAAACAAACAAGCTTTCTCATAATGACTTTTTTCCAGAAGCAGCTGAATATTTCGAGAACAATTCAGACATGAAGGTCAAAGAACTCGTTTATTGATTTGCGATAAATAAATTTATATAAATCAGTGCATCCGTTGGTAAATTGTCTTAGTTGTAAATTCGTAAATTTTCAATACACACTAACAAAATTTGCACCAAAATATGGACTTTAGGTTAAGGCTTAAATTAAAATTGTTTTGAAAAAATATTAAAAAGACGTTTTTTTTCTTAATTTTTGTTTTGCGGTTGGTTTTCTAATTTTGTAAAAAGTATTCAATTTTTTTACAGTGTATAATTCCTTAGAGTGCCCGATCGTTTTTCTACAACTTCTTCTTGAACACCATTTGTTTTACAATTCACAATTTTCGAGTTATCACGATTTGAAGAAAGTGTATGCAAAAATACTTACGTCCGTATGAAAAACTAGTCTTGAGTTGAATCGGTCTCTCCATCCGTGCAAAACAAACGGTTTGCCATTCTAAAATCGTGTGGCAAGATAAGCTCAAATTGAAAACAGTCGATTCTGATTTTGCCATTTTTTCTGCTGTTAATTATTGGAATTGCTCTACTGCTACTGAAAATTTCCATGACCATATTTTCTCCTCTCCTGTTTGGCGAAGTTTTAAAGGGAATTCCATTTTAAAGTGGGAGAAAAAAAATTCTTCTAGTAGGGGAGACGGGGGCTAAGCCGGACACTTATAAGGAATTGAAAAAAGCATCCATTACAACTAGGTTTTTACCCAACTTTTCTATACCATTGTGTAGCTTCAACCTTCTGCTACCATTCCCATTTTGTGACTTGGAGAAACATGTATTAGTTTGTTTTACCAAATTACAATGAAGTGACCAATCCTAAATCCAATATTTAGGAACCGCTGTGGTAAATCGGACTATAAAGTTTCACACAAAAATGTAGAACGTCTTGACGTGCTAAATCTTAAGATAACTTAATGAGCTCAAAACAAATGAAACCGTGTTAGAATGCATTGTCTATGGGTGTATGGGATAAACCTGCTCGTTGGAAATCTAAGTTATGTCTCGAAACTTTAGCCCTGCAATGCCAAATAATTTATGTTAAAACTGACTTGAAAGTCTTTATTGAAGATTATTTGCTTGTTTCGCTACATGTAATTAACGTTTCACTTAAATTTAAGGTAAATCTAGTTTTAATACGCGTTAAGAAGTAGAATTGAAATATAGAGATCAATATTTAGGTACGTTTCAAGAGTTGAAAATTATGTGTCCGGTTGTGCCCCACATTTTTTGTCAGGTTTAGCATCGCATAGACAGTTCATTTTCGAGACTCAATTATAATATTTATTTTCCACGTAATCGAAAGCACTCAATAATGACTGGATTCAGCACAAAATGAACAGTTGAAAGCACTAAAACACCGGCATTACAATGCACAGATATCAAATATACCCAAAAAATGGAAATTTCGAAAAAAAATCAGTAAAAAATGAACACCTTTTGACAGGAACACGGTTTACGCCGAACTGAATTGACTAAGCATTATCCAGCAAACTGACATCTGTCTGTCACATGAACGCGCTTTTACAAAACCAATCCATGGTTAGAAATAATTGCTGGTTTGTAAGAATATTTGAGCTGTCCGGCTTAAAACAGAGTCCGGACTAGCGACGGTCTCCCCTATATGGAATAAGTCATTTTTACGAGCATTGCCATCTATGTTGCGATAGTTAGACGTATTTTGAACATCAATTTCTGACACTGTGATAAAAGTAAACAAATGTGTTAACTAATACAAACAACAACACTAGTGTTGTTTTTTTATATTTTCTTATGATATTTCATCAACAGAATCTTCCGCAGTGGTTGTTCGATGAAGTAAGAACGAAGTAGTTAGTCACATTTGAATGAGCTCCACAAGTGTGCTTGGCCGATTTCCAACGTAAAATCGTATGACAGATGCCCAACTGAATTGATGAAAATGGCATCTGCATGAAAGTGATGCAAAGATATAGAATTCCGAAGGGATGGGATTTGCATATAAATAAAATAGGCTAATAGTAACTACTAGGGCAATATTTGAATTTTCATATTAGCAAAATTGTTTTTTGAGGTCAATTATTTATGGCTTTTTCTTTGGCTATGTGAGTCTATTTGAACGGTGATTGGTCGACTTGGGAACCTTGCAAGTTATGCAATACAACACCTCAAAACAATATTTCGATCGTACACCAAATGGGAGCCTCTCTTTATTTATTTTCTCTTTCGATTATTAGACGATAGTTTTGAAATTTGAAACAAAAGTAGGTTCATGAATACCAGCTTGTTTGGCAATAAAATAAATAGTCACAGTTCACCCCCTGAGATGGACTTTGGCCGGATAACTGATTAAAATAGTATTACATGAACAGTACCGTATGACTAATGTATTGATTTGTCGCTGGAACACCGATTGATTGACAACAACACGTGAGTACAACGTGCTTTCCTATTTTCACACACCAACAGACTAATCGATGTGTTGTACAACCGTTTAGAATTAGATCATCTCGCAGTTTCGCTCCATTTCGTGAATTCCGTCATGTGTAAACATGTCCGTTTGACAGGAAGGAGGGGTGACAGCTGATGGTTTTACGTTTTTTACACCGATCGCCACGCATTTCTGGTCAGGTATTCCGTCCGGTCTCATTCAATACGAAGTGACGGTCCACTTTTCTTCGTCTCGAACGTGTCATCATCATCCTTGCGACTTTTGAACAAAGGAAATGCATTCACCGATGCCGCAGTCAAGAAACCGCTGTCGCCGCCCCACCGTGAGAGTTCGCTGCTCGAGGTTTGTCTGTCGGTTCATGCTTTCTTCTCTCAGCTTCGCCTTCCGTGACTATAATTAAATAGACGGTTCACATTATGGCTCTACACAATCCCGTCTGCAGGCGCGACTTGGCCGATTCGTCGCTGTTCTCAGCGTTCGCTGGGCGTCAATTCAAATGTGTTCGCAAAAGTGCAGCTTTGTACTGTCATTGGAACTGCATATGAGCGAATTTGGAACAGAAAAAAAATACACTTTACCAACTATTAGTGCTCATGAATTATGCCATTCCTGAAAATGTGAATTGTGTGAAGGATTGATCAATAGATTTAACATTCAGTCACGCTATCAGTGATGGGGAATTTCTTTCACAGAAGAAGAATCAGTTTTACCTGATGTGGTTGGACAGACTCGGTGCTTTTGCGTGACTCGTCCGATTAATTTCTGGTACGTTGAGATAGTGGAAGACGCATGCAAAACCGTTTATGACCGTGAAGCTTGTTTTAACTAAATGAAGGTTATATTCTGTAATGAAATGTAGTAAGTTAATGTTAGGAACCACGAATCATATTAGTTTGAAGAATTAAGCAGCTGGCGCACAATAATCTTAAATTCGTTTGTGATTAGACGGGAAGATGTTGAAAAAGTAGTGATACCGTTTTCGTTTTTGAATCTACACGCGGGCGACTCTGACTCCGAGTAAAACGTACACGTAGTACGCGCCATAAACAACTACTTATATAAAAAATGAAAAAATAAACAAACTCGCATGGATGCGTGGTGCGACCCGAGAAAATGTTCAGAGCGAAACTACGCGATTGGAGTCCGATCTAGAGTGACCCCAGGTTGCTAATACAAACATATCAAAAGTTGTTTCGACGAGTCTGGGCAGCTCTCTGGCTGCTCTGATCAATAAACGAAAACGGTATGAAATGATGCTCTGAGTGGTACAAAAACAAAAAAAAACATTATTGCAGGAAAACAATACGATTCGCTGTTACAGAACCATACATAAATACATATTTACCCAGTGTTGGTGATTGCCGAAAATTTGACAGAAGCTGCTATGTTGCTATCTATATTGTGTACAACATTTTCAATCCGGTAGAAGATGCTACAAGAACTCGATTCTCTCAATACATGAACCGTGAGAGAATTTTGCTACATTTCTTCGCTCCACTTCATACTCTAAGCATTTCACGGCCCTTAAAAAATTTACAGTCTGATAATGATTGTTGCTGTGTGGAATTTCCCAAGAGAGAATCGCAAGTTGACAATTATCGCAGAAAATCGAATCGATGACTCAACTTGATGATTCTCATACTAGGTTGCAATATTTCAAAACCCTTGTGCGAGCATTCACAGACATTTTCATAGACACAACTTATACAAAGGTTATATGCATATAGTTAGAATAAGCGGCAATAGTAAAATGATTCTATCGCAATTATCAACTGCCTGTATAGAATCGGATCGCGAAACGAGAATAAGCGACCGTTTGTTGCTTTAGAGAGGATCCCCACAGCAGCGAGCTAACCTTTGATTCTCAGAAATGTCATCGAGAGAAATTCACTCTCGCACTGGTGTCGATTCTATGTTAAATGAGCCATGCCGGGTTTTTGTTGTTGCGATTTTTTATTCAATAATGTAATATAATTTAAGGCACACTGCTTAAGCTCTAAGATGCCAAGGGTATTTTCTAATCTTAATTATCGACTAACTTAAAACTATAATAGTATCATTAGACTATGTCATCTCGGGTTCTCGTAAATCGTAATGGCGATCGGCAGTGGTCGATGAATTGAGTGTTGCATGAGTCTTCCAGATGGCGTTGGTCCGTGTAGGTCCGCGGGAAACACCCCCTGGCTACGAGGGCCCGGCGGGTGGCCCGCATGCTGGTTTTCGTCTGAAGCGGTCTTCCGTGGGTGGTGATAATGATATTGCCGAAGAAAATAAAAGAGAAGTAAATATTGTGGAAAACGTGGTAAAAAGGGGGATGTGGAAACAAAATATCTGAAAACGACAGAGATCTAATTAGTTGCCATCGAGATGGTGAAGAGACAGGGAAGGGGGAACGAAAAAGTTAGTGACAAAAAAAAGATCTTGTTAGTTCCAATGAAGATGGTGGACAGGGTCGGGGATCGAGAGAAACGGGCGGATGTTAGTGTCGAACCTGTAGGTGGAGACTTTCTGAGCGAGGAATAACACATTATACTTGTATGTCAATGTGTTTAAGGTACTGGTATATGAGAAGCATATAAAAACTATCCCGACTCGCCAACACATCCCGAACCGGAACCTCAGGCGGTCTACCTCGGGCCCTAAAGGGATTCCAGTAGCTTCGACCTGGCGTCACGATACTCTACGCACGACCACACGACATGCTCGATGTCCTGATAACCGTCGCCACAGGTGCAGAGACCGCTCTCCGCGAGCCCAACACGCCGGAGATGTGCGTTGAAAGTGTAGTGATTTGACATGAGCCGCGACATAACACGAATGAAATCGCGACTCACGTTCATCCCCCTGAACCAAGGTTTCGTCGATACCCTAGGGATAATGGAATGTAGCCATCGTCCCAGTTCGCCATTGCTCCATGAAGTTTGCCAACTTTCGAGAGTTTTCTGACGAGAGATACTGAAAAATTCATTGAAGCATATTGGTCTTTCATAAATATCACCTTCTAATGCGCCCACCTTTGCCAATGAGTCTGCCTTTTCATTGCCTGGAATGGAACAATGCGAAGGGACCCAGACTAACGATATTAAATAAGACCGTTCAGATAAAGTTCGCAAGTGTTCCCGTATTTTCCCCAGGAAATATGGGGGATACTTTCCTGGCTTCATTGCCCGGAGAGCTTCTATTGAGCTTAGACTGTCCGTGACAATGAAGTAATGGTCTTTGGGCAAGGTTTCAATGATCTCGAGGGTGTACTGAATAGCAGCTAATTCTGCGACGTAAACTGAAGCCGGATCACTGAGTTTGTAAGAAGCGGTGATGTTTTGATTGAAGATGCCGAAGCCTGTGGACTTGTTGATGTTTGATCCGTCAGTGTAAAACACCTTTTCACAGTTGACTGTTCTGAATTTATTATAAAAAATATTTGGGGCCACTTGAGGGCGCACGTGATCCGGAATTCCACTAATCTCTTCTCTCATGGAAGTGTCGAAAAACACAGTAGAATCAGAAGTATCCAAGAAATGAGCACGGTTGGAAACAAACGAAGAAGGATTAATATTCTGAGCCATGTAATCAAAATACAAGGACATAAAACGGGTCTGAGAATTGAGCTCGACAAGCCTTTCGAAGTTTTCAATCACCATCGGATTCAAGATATCGCATCGGATTAGCAATCGATATGAGAGATCCCAGAATCGGTTTTTCAACGGTAAGACGCCCGCGAGCACTTCGAGACTCATCGTATGAGTCGACTGCATGCAACCTAAGGCAATACGCAAACAACGATACTGAATTCTTTCCAGTTTAATGAAATGGGTGTTCGCGGCGGATCGGAAGCAGAAGCATCCATATTCCATTACGGACAATATCGTTGTTTGGTAAAGCCTGATCAGGTCTCCTGGGTGGGCACCCCACCAAGTTCCGGTTATTGTGCGAAGAAAATTGATTCTCTGCTGGCATTTTTGTTTCAGATACCTAATGTGACATCCCCAGGTGCCTTTGGAGTCGAACCAGACCCCGAGATATTTGAATGTGAAGACCTGAGCTATGGTTTCACCCCCTAGTTGAAGCTGTAATTGTGCTGGTTCTCGCTTCCTTGAAAATACAACCAGCTCAGTTTTCTCCGTAGAGAACTCGATACCCATTTGAAGAGCCCATGTCGACAAGTTGTCGAGGGTATTTTGCAGTGGTCCTTGGAGATCGGCAGCTTTGGGTCCTATAATAGACACAACGCTGTCGTCGGCAAGTTGTCTTAGCGTGCAAGATGTGTTGATACATTCATCAATGTTGTTTACGTAAAAGTTGTATAAAAGGGGGCTTAAGCATGAGCCCTGAGGAAGACCCATGTAGCTGAATCGTATTGTCGACATTTCACCATGCGCGAAATACATGTATTTCTCGGACAATAGATTATACAAAAAGTTATTCAAAATTGGTGAAAGACCATGCTGATGCAACTTCTCACATAGGATGTTTATGGAAACTGAATCAAAAGCCCCCTTGATGTCTAGGAAAACTGACGCCATTTGTTCTTTACGAGCAAATGCCATTTGAATTTCGGTTGAGAGCAACGCAAGACAATCGTTCGTTCCTTTGCCCCTGCGGAAGCCGAATTGTGTATCTGAAAGTAAGCCATTAGTCTCGACCCAATTGTCTAGACGAAACAGAATCATTTTTTCGAACAATTTCCGGATACAGGAAAGCATAGCAATCGGCCGATACGAATTGTGATCGGAGGCTGGTTTCCCTGGTTTTTGAATGGCGATAACTCTTACTTGTCTCCAGTCATGTGGGACAATATTATCCTCAAGAAGCCTATTGAATAAATTTAATAAGCGCCTTTTGGCAGAGTCAGGCAAATTTTTCAACAAGTTGAATTTGATTTTGTCTAACCCCGGAGCTTTATTGTTACACGATAAAAGCGCAAGTGAGAACTCTACCATCGAAAAAGGTGTTTCGTTTCTGTTTGATGAGGCGACGCGCATGATCGTCTGTTCCGGAACAGAGTCAGGACATACTTTTTTAGCGAACTCGAATATCCAGCGGTTAGAATATTCCTCGCTTTCGTTCGTGGTGTTTTTGTTGCGCATCCGTCGGGCTGTGTTCCAAAGAGTGCTCATTGATGTTTCTTTCGATAATCCGTCTACGAATCGACGCCAATAACCGCTTTTCTTCGCTTTAATCAAGCTTTTCATTTTAGCGTCTAATGCCGCGTAGTTTCTAAAATTATCAGGTGTTCCGTTTTTCCTAAATACGATAAAAGATGAAGCCCTCTTCGCGTTTAATTCTGAGCATTCTTTGTCCCACCACGGGTTGGGGGGACGGATGTTAGTTTTCGCGCCGGGTACAGGTTTCGTCTGAGCTTGAGTCGCGGTGTCGAGAATCAAGCCAGCCAAAAACGTGTACTCTTCCTCCGGAGGAAGTCCTTGTGTTGTTTCTAGTTTCTCAGATATCGAATTTGTGTAGCCTTTCCAATCAATATTTCGTGTGAGGTCATACGAAACATTGGTTGTCTCCGATGGTCTTAATCCGTAGGCGATTGAAATCACGATAGGTAGATGATCGCTACCGTGGGGATCAGGGATCACCTTCCACGTGCAGTCCAACCGTAGCGATGTCGAGCAAAGGGATAAATCCAGCGCACTTGGTCTTGCTGGTGGTGCAGGAATTCGTGTCATTTCTCCCGTATTCAAGATTGTCATATTGAAGTTGTCGCAGATATCATGGATCATAGCTGATCTGTTATCGTCGTGAAGACAACCCCATCCCGTACCGTGTGAGTTAAAGTCTCCTAAAACCAACGTCGGTGCGGGAAGAAGCTCTATGATATCATTGAGCCGCCGATGCCCAACCGAGGCTCTTGGGGGAATATATATGGAAGCAATGCAAAGGTCCTTGCCTTTGATTGTAACATGACATGCGACAACTTCAATACCTGGAATCGAGGGGAGGTTAATGCGATAGAAAGAATAGCACTTTTTGATCCCCAAAAGTACTCCTCCATAGGGATTATCTCGATCCAGACGAATAATGTTAAAATCGTGAAAGTTTAAGGGTATTTCAGAAGTTAGCCAAGTTTCGCACAGTGCAAATGCGTCACATTTCAGATTATTTAGTAAAAATTTGAAAGGATCTATTTTTGGGATGATACTTCTACAATTCCACTGCATAACAGTGATTGTATCCGTGACCTCTTTGGGTGACTTAGCCATCGAAGGATACAATAGCTGAAAGAAGGGGCCATTTCGCAGTCAACTGCTTCAAGAATGTTTTAACTGTAGGAATAAAAGCCATTATCAGGCTTTTAGGAGGTTCAGTAATATTGAAAGTAGACATGATCCAGTCCACAATATCAGAGAATTTAACAAACCCAGTATTTGGTAAATTTTCTGACTGATCTTTAGGGACTTTCGGGGGTTTTGAAGTCCCAGGAAGTGATGGAAATTCTTGCTCGGAATTTAATTTTCCAAGGCCTGGAGCTTTTCTCTCTGGTTTTTTGCCATCACTACCAGTTGTTGTAATTTTTCGAGACCCATCAGAGGACATCTTCGAACCCTTACTAGGGAGCTTTTGAAAAGATTTATTTCTTCTCTTTCTGTATGATGAGCTAAGAGGGACAGCCGAAGATGTACCTTCGAGGGGGTCATCATATTCGCTCTCGTCAGTTGCCAAACAAGCGTACAGGTTTACTGGAGGTGTAGCACTCTTCAACATTTCAGCAAAAGAACGCTTTGAATGTTGCTTAAGTGAACGCCTCATCTTATCCTGGCGCAATTTGTACGCGGGACAATCAGAGAGGTCATGCGGCCCCTCCTTACAGTAGAGACACTTTTCATTGTCTCCACTGCAGGAGTTATCCGCATGACTCCCTCCACACTTTATACACCGAGATTTATTGCAACAATGGGATGCTGTATGTCCCAATTGTTTGCAATTGGTGCAGTTCATGACCCGCGGCACAAAAAGGCGAACAGGTAAACGAATTCGGTCCAGGAGGACGTAGTTAGGTAAAGCCGAGCCAACGAAAGTCACCCGATACGAGTCTGATGGGATATAGGACTTAGTGCCATCCTCAGCGGTCGATACTGAACGCAATTGCTTGCAGTCCAGTATCTTAACGTTCTTGAGTAAGGGGTTTTTAAAACCGCCTGCCCCATGCTTAAGAACGTCCTCGCAAGTCAGACTCGGATCGGTGATCACGCCGTCTATCTCGACTTCGCGAGCTGGTACGTATACGCGATACTCCCGCGTGAAATGCTCACTTTGAACGATCTCATTAGCCTGTTTTGCACTGGCTAACAAGACCCTAAGCTTGTCCGGGCGTACTTTTTCAATTTTTTGTACAGTATTGTATCGCGAGGACAGGTCTTCAGAAAGTCTTAGAAGGTTCAATTTTTTACCGTTGGCTTTGGTCCGGATGTAAACCGCATACGGTCCGGCCGGGAGTGCAAGCCCATCGGGATAATTTTTTACACGAGATATTTGGCTATCAGATGATTCCATTTTGTCATCTGGAGGGAGGTCAGGCAATTCTGTGCCTTCTGTCATGGCACGGAAATGTGTCCGTGCGGGTAAATATTGGAGGACAAATGTAGTGGTATTGAAGAACAGGGGGAAAAAAGAAAAAGGCAAAAATACTTAGCTTTAGCTCTCAAAGGGTGAACGGCCGACAAGGCCCGGTCCTAGGCAATCGGTGAATATTCCTGATCAATAAAGTGCAAAAAACCTCCTAGAGGAAAAAGCACTTTTTGCAGTCTCTTTCTGCACTGTACAATGGAATCTTATACGTTTTTTTCACTATACACTGTCCAATGTATTTGTTAACAATATAGCAGCAGCGCCCAGCTGGGCGCTGGCTAACGGTACCACACAGTGCTTCTTTACACAGCTCACAATTGACCTTGAAGACGGATTAATTCGAACTATCACTCGACCGCACTGATTCAGACAATAGAATACGAAATGACCTTGAAAGCGGAATAAAACAATTTACCGCACCACTGGAGAAACACGAACTTGCGTCCGATCAGCCCGATAGTTGCAGTGGAACTGTGAATGTTGTTGCGATGATATCCGTCTCTCTTTGATGACACTGATTCAATCGTGTGAAGAGTTGCCAGAGAGCGTTCTTTGATACGAAACTATCGTACACGGGCAAAATTCCGATTCTAGAAATGAGCAAAACGAGTCATGATTCGGGGAAAATAAAATATTTTCATGTTATGATTAAAACTTCTCGTATCATGATCCATTTGGACTGATTTCGCTGATATCTAAACGTAACGTAACGTAACATGACGATGAACGTATTTTTTACGCGATTTTAACTAATGTCTCAAATAATGTAGGGGAGACCGGGGCTAGTTGGCCGAGTTTCGTTTTCGGAATTTCTATACTCTTTCTGGTTAGACTTTTTTAATAAACGGTATGCTCTATCATGAAGATACATCTTTCGAGCACATGTGTAATTTTTTTCATTTCAGAATAAAAATCAGGAAAATAGTTATTAACAATGAAATACGTAAAAAAAATCGGCCAACCAACTCCAGAGCCGGGGTAGGTTGGCCGAATTTGAAAAAATATGTGAAACACATCAAATGTATCAATACAATAACCTTTTTCCTTAGTTGAAAAAAGTTAGTATGCATCATTTTTTGTTATCTAGGTACGTGAAAAACCTCCCCTCCTTGGTTTTTGAGTGTTTTTATCTGTTTTGGACTTAATTTCGACAGCATTAGTGAGCTTTTTCAGCTTTACTTCTACCTTTCGTCCACCAGCGTTCGCACTTACGCTTGGTTTCATTTTTCTACTCCTCTAATGCTTTTAATCTTTTTTTTAAATATAAAAAATAGGTATATAATTCGCTTGAACTTAAGAAAAATTTTCCGAGGCACGGTGGGCCGAATGTTATATATCAATCGATTCAGCTCGACGAACTGAGCAAATGTCCATGTGTGTGTGTGTGTGTGTGTGTGTGTGACAAATATTATCACTCACTTTTCGGAGATGGCTCAACCGATTTTCACAAACTTAGATTCAAATGAAAGGTCTCATGGCTTCATACAAAGTTCCTGAATTTCATTTGGATCCGACTTCCGGTTCCGAAGCTACATCGTGATATGCACCAAAATCGTGGAAATAATGTCACTCACTTTTCTGGGAGATGGCAGAACCGAATTAAAGGCCACCGTTTCAGCTCAGGACTAACGGTCGACCAATAGTAGAGATAAAAGTAGGGTAACGGTACTGGCTTTATCTCACCTCCATTAGTCATCTAATATGCGAAAATCATTAGTTAGAGTGAGATCTGTTGTTTCTGTTCGATAGATTGACTTCAAGAGTGAGATAAAATTAGGAGCATTCGCTTCGAGTTTTCGCGTCGCTACAATGGCAGTATTGAAACATTTTCGAACTACTTTTTCTGCGGTATTGCTTTACCAAGCCGAAACAAAGATATTGTATTCAATTTTATCAAAATACATTGATTGAAATGTAATATTATAATCATAGGATACAAACATGAACACACTTAACAACAATTTTATAAAATCTGTTTGAATCAGCACAAAAAAAAAAACAGTGACCAAGTGGGCACCATAGCCTAGGAACGTATGTGTGTTGATTTAAAATAGAAGCTCATAGAAGCAAATTTTATCGAGGGTTCAGTGTAGAACTGAAGCAAGGGGCTGCTGCCACTCTGACTACTTACAAAAAAAAAACCTATTTTAATCCACCTAGTGGTGTAATGATGCCTTTCCCATATTACTCATTACATCATAAATATAACCGTGAAATTCGCAAAAACAACCGTTTATTGAATAGAAATAGAAAAATTTGTTCGGACCCAATCTCACAAACTCTATAAATACTGTTTACCCTGTAGTTCCGGAACCGGAAGTAGTATCCACAACAAATTAAGGAATTCCGTATGAAACTGTAAGACTTTTCTTTTGAACCTATAAGTTTGTGAAAATCGATTTGGGCAATTTTCCAAGAAAAGTGAGTGAGTTTTTAATCACTATTTCCAATTCTTCCGAAACCGGATTCAGATGAACGGAGAAGCCGAAGTTGGTTCGTTTGTTACCAACAAATATGACCTACAAATTGAAACAGTTTTGATTTGTAGTTAAACCTATACTTACTATCTCATGCTCTATTTCGAATCTGTCAATTTTTATGGCTGTGTCATGTTGTTTACACTCTTCTCTAACCACTTGTGCAGTTGTTTATTCGTTTTCATTAATTTGTTTCGAAATGCGCGGACTGTCACTGAAAAAGATAGCAAAAATGGAAGGAGTAAGTGAAAAAGCCGTGCGAAATGCAATCAGGAAGTTCGGTGAGGATAACCCCTTTGAGTATAAACCGAAAACGGGTGGAAAAAAAGGTCATGCTAG
The DNA here is from genome assembly GCF_030247185.1 of Malaya genurostris. Taxonomy (NCBI): domain Eukaryota; kingdom Metazoa; phylum Arthropoda; class Insecta; order Diptera; family Culicidae; genus Malaya; species Malaya genurostris. Next base: position 87,264,213 of record NC_080572.1, on the reverse strand, counting down.
CCCTCAGTTGGATATACGTATACTGAAGGCGTTCGAGCAAAAGAAGGAGGTTTCAGTTCGGGATGTGGTAAAAAAAGTGGGGTCTTCGAAGTCAAATGTTCTTCGTGATAAAGAACGTTTGAATCTTCGAACCTATAAGAAGCAGAAACAACTAAAACGTAGTCCGGAACAAGAAGCATCGATCAGGCCGAGGGTTCGAAAGCTGTACAATACGATTCTTGCTGGAAATTTGAACTGCATAATCATGGACGACGAAACCTACGTGAAACTCGATTACAAATCCTTGCCGGGACAACAATATTATACGGTGCGAGAAGGGCAAGTGTTAAACCAGTCCGAGACATCGATTGAAGTCGAAAAGTTTGGTAAGAAAGCTATGGTCTGGCAAGCAATTTGTAGCTGCGGTAAGATTTCGAAACCCTTCATCACCACTACATCAATAAACAGCGAAATATACATCAAAGATTGTTTACAAAAACGACTTCTACCCATGATTCGAAGCCACAAGGATCCTGTTGTCTTCTGGCCAGATCTTGCCACTACTTGCCATGGTATACTACCAAAAATGTCACTTTCGTCCCAAAAGACATGAATCCACCAAATTGCCCACAACTTCGTCCAATTGAGGAATTTTGGGCATTAACGAAGGCACATCTTAGGAAACATATCTCGGCAGCCGAAACCATTCAACAGTTCGAAAAAGATTGGAAAAAAGTGTCAAAACTTGTTGCCAAGAAGTCTGTACGGAATTTAATGAGGAACGTTCGCATCTAGTCTACAATGGCTACGTAGCAAATGTTGAGAATAATATTCTGTTTTTGTTGTCTAATATTATCAGTATATCGAAAAAAATTTGAATATCAATTATTTACAGCGAAATCAAAGTGCGTCCATACTTTCTGGGACAGTCTTTATTGTCACTCTATATGGCGATTTGAAAACTATGACACTCATCGACCTGTAACTGCGGAACCGAAAGTCGGATCCGGATGAAATTTCACAGTAGCTTTAAGTATGAACTTTAATTCAAATCAAGCTTTGTGAAAATCGGTTCAAGCATCGCAGAGAAATCGAAGTGAATTTAGTTTCAGGAGTTTTTCTTCTCCACTTTTGGTGCTCTCGGAACAGGAAAAGAGGGGACCAGTAGTCCCGAATTAAGTTTTCATGCCCACAAACTAACAAACTCTGCAAACTAGAAGAATTTATCAAACAGTTCTATGGGATTTGTCTCTGTTTTTAACCATTGTTCGTGGAAAAATACTAATAAACATGGTAATTTTCCACTTATCACGCTTTAGTTCCGGAACCGGAAGTCGGACCCAGTTAAAATGTTCTACAATTTTTTAGGATATTATAAGACATTTCATTCAGTGGCGTCTCGTGACAAAATTGACTAGTTGTGCACTGCTTATGTGGTATGATAGCAGATGTAGCAGTTCGTTGTAAGTGAAAACTAAAGATTGAGGAATGGAGATTCGCTTGTGTTTTTGATTACAATTAGTAAACGATATAATTCCGGATGGGATTTTTTATTAAACTAACGAAACTCAGAGCTGAGCTGAGAATTCTTTCTCTTCTTGAATCTGTTCACGGAAAAGACACTAACACATCGACAACAGATACTTGAAATTTTATGTCTGATGTATATGAGATGCGTGTAAATACATGAAATTTCGGTGTGATCCAACCTGCTTTCATCGAATAAATAAAGATTCCAAAAAAATAACTGAATTTGGATGGGGTAGGGGACGCAGATCATACCTTCAATTCGACCGGTTGTGCAGTGCACGAGGTGCACACGAGGACGAGACGCTACTGCTTTCATTTGAATCGTAGTTTGCGAAAATCGGTTGAATTGTTCCAGAGATAAACAGTAAACTTTTTCTCAAATTTGCTTATATTACCATATAACTCCGGAACCGGAAGTCACATTCAAATGAAATTCAATAGCAAGCTATAGGACCATAACACCTTTTATTTGAATCTTAGTTTGTGAGAATCGGATCAGCCATCTCTGCAAAAAGTGACTGCGTATTTTTTTTATTTGTTTGGGTGCATATCATCCTATATCTCCGGAACCGGAAGTCGGATCGAAATGAAATTCAATAGCAGGCTATGGGACTATGAGACCTTTCATTTGAATCTTTGTTTGTGAAAATCACACACACACACATTTGCTCAGTTCGCGAGCTGAGTCGAATAGTATTTGACATTCGGCCTCACTTTCTCAGATCTTCATTCTTAGAAATTGTAGAATTTTGCAGTATTATGCAACAGAAATCTTCAAAACTATGTTCTAAACTTTTTTAAATTGTAGTATTTCGGGGAAACTTCTGCTGTAGTATACAGGAGAAAATGAAAATGAGAAAGGCATCTTTACACCACTAGATGGATTGAAACAGGTTTTTTTAAAAAAAAAAAAACATGGATTTGTAAAACCCGGTTTTAATTTAACGTACCGTACGTATTGTTCATGTAAAACAAACGCTCTTGAGACAAGACTCGTGACCAGTGCAGTAAAAATTCACTCAATTCAATTGAAACTGAATGTGGAAAACATTGACAATCACCTTACTGCAGTAAACTTCACACTCTAACACACACAACGCTTCGCAACGTACCGAACGGGCAGCATTCAGTTTATCACTTGTTTCTCTTCCAATCGAAGCTCAGTTTTACCACCGTCAGTTGATCTCTTGAAGTAACAAATTATCTCTTTCAATAGTGTGAGAGCGGCCTTCAAATGATGTTCATGTAAACATTCGAATTGGTTCAAGATAATATATAAATGACAAATTAGATAGCTGAAACATAATTTACAGAATATACATAAATTAATAGTTTCCATTTATAATTCTATTCATTCGAACTTGCTCACTACCAAGAGCGAAGACAATGAAGCAGCTAGACTTCTTGACACTTGAAACTGAGCAAGCAAAACTTCAAATGACTGGGTACGATTATTCAACTGACGATGGTTTCTGGGTGCTTCACTTGAAAATGGCAGCACAAGTTAATTAAATAAGTAATAAATAATAAATTAAATTAAGAAAGCTGGTAATAATTTATAGCAATCTATAAAATAAGTGACCATCTTGATTCCGTTATGCACATGTATCACATCGCAATATTTAGTACATGTGCGGAATTCGCTACTTGTGACCTTCATCAGTGCTGTGGGTCAAACGAAACGTGTAGCTGTACAAAGTACTGTAAAGTTATGCTTGTTCATAGTGGAACCAACGAGTAATCAATTCTTATTGCAGTAGGAGAACCTACTTCTCTGAAAAATTCAGCAGTGAAAATTATGTAATTCAGCGTTCAACTTATGCAACGCAGCCTGAAATTTTTCGATTCTGGAACGACTTAGAGCAAAATTTCATATTTTTCATTGCGAAGCGACTCACGATGACAGTTCACGTTTCCGACGAATCTAGGCTATGCGAAAATAACACGGCAACTAAATTTGAAACGCTAATTAAATGAACATATAATTATGCACAATATATACATATTTCATTTGTCAAGTTGCTCTCCTCAGCATGGGACGAATGTTCCCTAGGCCGGCACAAGCTTTTATCGTAATTGGTATGGCGTCACAGTAGGCATAATTTCGTGTCTTCTGTGAACTGCACAACGTTATTCATCGAAATATATAAAGCATCCCGCCTAGCTCTGCACAGTAACAAACAAACAAAAAACGATACAAAGAAAACATGTTTATTTTTGAAAGTTGCCATCCAACTTAAATGTTCGTCAATTTGATCCAATAAATTTACCATAAATTCTTATCGTCGCTCTCATTTATGGCTGCATTCAATTGAAATCGACTTAACATCAGCGCCCCACGGTCACACCGATTCTGTGGTAGCAAAATTAGCATACTTTTGGCCATGCGCGATTGCAAAAAAAAAATAATCACGAAATGAACTATTCTTTTCCAAGGTGTCAAACGAAACACGACGACTTCCAGACCGTCGCCGGTAAATTATTCGTTCCAATTTGATCCAATAAATTTAGCATAACTTTTTATGGCCGTTCTCATTTGCCGGCTCTATTCAGTCGAAATTGGTCCGATATCACTGTCAAGGCCACGGCGGTTGAGTGAAATCGAAATTTGCATAACTACTGTTTCCAACCGAACGACCGCAGGCACTCAATCGCAGGCTACATTATGTCCCTGTTTTTTTTCGGTGTTGCTACTTTTGCAGCGATATCGTTGCTTTGAACACGAGAACTAAAAAAAACATGTTTTCGTACCGAAAGATTTATTAGCGAACCTGTTTGGCTGATGAAATTAACCCTCGGACGGTGCGTGGCACGCAACGAGCAGAGTAGATTCACAGCCATTGGTTTTTAGATGAAACATATATATGTGTGTGTGTTAGTTTGACGATCCATGTTAAACCCACTGGAATCCGCCCTACAGTGTTTTGCTTTGTTTTTTTTTTGTTAATCACGACATCATTTTGATTGTATTACATTTAAGTTTTTAAAATATTTAAGAAAATGAGGAAATGTGGAAAACCTATACGGAAAGTCGAATCATTCAAAATAAATTCTCACAAAAAAGTACGAAATTCAATTGTCATAGCGTACACTTCAACCTTCACATTACTAATTCGAATTATTTTTTAAATTTTTATTGCAGGTATGTGGTCATCGAACTGATTTGGAAGGATTATTTTCAAAAGTACGTAAATAGAGATCTGTTAACCAACCATCAACTGATATACGCGTGAAAATTTCGTAAAATCATCAATCTGACAATGCTTTCTTCGCAAAAGTAACGTATTAATTTTTTCTTTCGGAAAAATCTTCATTGCATAATGAAACATTTCGAAGGTTGATTTTTTTTAGTATTTTTTTCTTGGCTCAAATTTTGTATAAGCAGGACAATTTTCTTCATCAGATCAAAATTTGAACTTAAGCCTTACTTTTGAGAAGGGCAGCAACAATTTCTTTGACATTTTCTTAACCGAGTTAGGGTCATTTCGCCGAAAGCCGTTTCACCGAATCGTACAATCGTCTTAGTATCGTTTTGGAATTGATTCAAAACAAAGAACAATGCGAGATGGTAGCGTTCAGTAGCCCGCATTTGTTGATCTAAAATCGTACATATGAAATGTAGTCTTTTTCTGTTTGCTGAGCGCATATTAAAAAAAACTACAGAGGTCAGCCGTATTGGGTTGTTGGAGCTATTGATGTGGAACAAGGCAACCAAAATTTCTAATGATCAAGCCATGCTTTTGAATGCGCGATTTTTAACATGCGTTTGTTACGAGGTTTTTCGAAGCTACACGGTTTTTATGCGGATTCCCGACGTTATGTGTTTTTTTGCGGTTGTTTTACGCGGTACGTATCCCCGGCGTGAAAAAAGACCTCAGTATTAAGAGCCAACTTCAAGCACGCGAACCTAGACTCTGTTTGCCTTGATTCGTGTTTGTCTTGTGTCCGACGAAGTTAGTTCAATAGCCCAAATATATGCAATTATACCTACCTGCATACTAGCATAACGGATTTCGATATTTAAGCTTCTCTTCGCCAAGCTTGTATTCAAGTTTTGCATGCATGCAGTTATTTTCATAGCGTTAAGTTCTCTACCATTACTAAAATTCTGCGATTTCGATAATTAATCGAGTTCATCTAATTTAAATTAAAAATTAATCTTAAGCACTTAAAATTTACCCTGGGATACTTGCATTTCTCAGTTGCAAACGACACAACAAAGCATTTCATCCAAACTCGCATGACACAAGATCGAAACAAACCAATTAAAGCTTCAAATCGTTTAATAGCGCTGTTACACGTGATACTGAATCGTTGGCTATAATTTCTCTTATATTTATAGATTCGCGTGCTTCCCTACAGTTTCGCTTTTGCATCAATTGACCAATCAGGGCGATGCTTCCCAGCGGATAGGTCAATTTTTATGGCTGCGTCCTGTTGTTTATTCTCTTCTCTAACCACTTGTGCAGTTGTTTATTCGTTTTCATTAGTTTGTTTCGAAATGCGTGGACTTTCAGCAGAACAACGTCGAAAAATTGTGGACAAATGGTGCACAGAACGCGGACTGTCACTGAGAAAGATAGTAAAAATGGAAGGAGTAAGTGAAAAAGCCGTGCGAAATGCAATCAGGAAGTACGGTGAGGATAACACCTTTGGCGATAAACCAAAAACGAGTCGAATAAAGGTTCTGCTAACCCTCAGTTGGATAAACGTATACTGAACAGAGCTGCAAATTGTCAGTCATGTCAAATGACCTTGACAGACTGACTAAAATCATCGTCAACTGTAATCGGTATGGTCAAAGTGTCTGCAAATGAGATACTCGATAGTTCTATGACCAAGTACTCAGTCAAAGACAGACGACTTTTTTTGTTTTCTCTCTCATTCTACTATTCCCTGTTGAAATAAAATAAATTCCATGAGAACATTTTATATTCCATGAGACATAAATTGATAAAGTACATTGTTCTTTGCAAAAAGTCATCGGACTTCGGAGTTTATTGGTGTAAATGAATTTATTTCACAATATCATACGGTGCGTGAAGGGCAAGTGTTAAACCAGTCCGAGACATCGATTGAAGTTGAAAAATTTGGTAAGAAAGCTATGGTCTGACAAGTAATTTGTAGTTGCGATAAGATTTCGAAACCCTTCATCGCCACTGCTTCACTGAACAGCGAAATATACATGAAGGAATGTTTACAAAAACGACTTCTACCCATGATTCGAAACCTGTTGTCTTCTGGCCAGATCTTGCTTCTTGCCACTACTCGAAATCAACGGTAGAATGGTATACTATCAAAAATGTCACTTTCGTCCCAAAAGACATGAATCCACCAAATTACCCACAACTTCGACCAATTGAGGAATTTTGGGCATTAACGAAGGCACATCTTAGGACACATGTCTCGGTAGCCGAAACCATTCAACAGTTCGAAAAAGATTGGAAAAAAGTGTCGCCAAGAAGTCTGTACGGAATTTAATGAGGAACGTTCGCAAGAAGGTGCGCCAGCTAGTCTACAATGGCTAAGTAGCACATGTTGAGAATAATATTTTGTTGTTGTAGTGTAATATTATCAATATGTCGAATAAAATTTGAATATCTAACACTTGTGAATTATTTACAGCGAAATCGAAGTGCGTCTATACTTTCTGAGACAGTCTTTACGTGTAATTTTCCTCTGTATAGAAAACAAAGATGTGTTTCAGCTGAAAATTTTTCAATGAAACGACACATTCGGCGGAATAGCATAATTACAAAAGATGAAATTTTAATTAAAAACGTATTAACATTCAGTAATTTTTCAGTAAAAGTTTTCTTTGCTGAACGGTAGGTAGAGTTCACTTCCTGTCATAATTATCTCGACTTGTTTATCATACATTACCGACGTTCGGTGAATTTTACAAACAATCCGGAATTTACCTTTGTCGGTAAATTATAATAGACCATTTTCTCGATACAAGACTAAGTTTTCACTTCCGAAAATGAATAATTGAACAGATATGATTCTCACCGGAGCAGTCAATAGAATGTGTTCTGAAATTCTTCACTATTATCAATTATTTCACTGAAAGTTGGCAAAACTTTTATTGACATTTCAAAATTTACACATCATGTTAGCAAAATTTAAGCAAATTTTTCGTAATATTTGTATAGTATTTGCTCAAATATGACTGTGAATTGGATGCATTACACAGATCGTCCAGTGAAAATAATGTTTTAAAATTCATATCTGTAAATACTATAGCTGTACATGGAAAGGTAGATTAGTGCTTAGTAAAGACTGTTCCAGAAAGTATGGATGCACTTTGATTTCGCTGTAAATAATTCACAAGTGTTTGATATTCAAATTTTATTCGATATACTGATAATATTAGACTACAGGAATCAGAACAAATTGGCTCAAATAGCACGTTCCCCTTGATATTTGGAGATTTGTGCCTAGCTGGCGCACCTTCTTGCGAACGTTCCTCATTAAATTCCGTACAGACTTCTTGGCGACAAGTTTTGACACTTTTTTCCAATCTTTTTCGAACTGTTGAATGGTTTCGGCTGCCGAGACATGTTTCCTAAGATGTGCCTTCGTTAATGCCCAAAATTTCTCAATTGGTCGAAGTTGTGGGCAATTTGGTGGATTCCTGTCTTTTGGGACGAAAGTGATATTTTTGGTAGTATACCATTCTACCGTTGATTTCGAGTAGTGACAAGAAGCAATATCTGGCCAGAAGACAACAGGATTCTTGTGGCTTCGAATCATGGGTAGAAGTCGTTTTTGTAAACATTCTTTGATGTATATTTCGCTGTTCATTGAAGCAGTGGTGATGAAGGGTTTCGAAATCTTACCGCAGCTACAAATTGCTTGCCAGACCATAGCTTTCGTACCAAATTTTTCGACTTCAATCGATGTCTCGGACTGGTTTGACACTTGCCCTTTTTGGATTTGCAATCTAGTTTCACGTAGGTTTCGTCGTCCATGATTGTGCAGTTCAAATTTCCAGCAAGAATCGTATTGTACAGCTTTCGAACCCTCGGCCTGATTGATGCTTATTGTTTCGGACTACGTTTTGGTTGTTTCTGCTTCTTATAGGTTCGAAGATTCAAACGTTCGTTAGCACGAAGAACATTTGACTTCGAAGTGCCCACTTTTTTGGCCACATCCCGAACTGAAACCTCCTTCTTTTGCTCGAACGCCTTCAGTATACGTTTATCCAACTGAGGGTTAGCAGGACCTTTTTTTCGACCCATTTTCGGTTTATCCTCAAAGGTGTTATCCTCACCGAACTTCCTGATTGCATTTCGCACGGCGTATTGTGATCGGTTCCAGGACCCTCGGGGGAGGTTTACCAGACGATAAGTTTATTTGGTTTTATGAGTTCTAGTAATTCCTTGACATTTTATACATTTCTGGATTAGTCCCATACCAATATAATATTTTGTATACCAAATACTTTTAACGGTATAACAGACATACCCCTACGCGATCTTGTGTTAGGTGTTAAGAATGAACCGGTACAATTTTTGATTACCTTGACTAAAATAAAGTATATTTCGATAAGAGTAATCTGTCTGGATCGAATCCAATGGTAGTTAGGCGGTGCCAAGTTTAGACCAGAAAGTGAATGACTCTGAATTCCACATCCACTACTATCAAAATAAAGGATGTATTCAATAAAAATGATACACACAAATTGAATTATTAAAATAGAGCCGATATCGGATATCCTTGAAATTCTTAGGGAAGGTAAAACTGCTATTGATGTCTAATTCAATTTCGTGTCCCATCCCTAATGTCCGCACCTTCCTTTCCGTTTCATACATAAAATTTTGTAAATTCGATTTTTTCAGCGTTTTTGTTGTTTTTACCCAAATTTTCTTTAACTTCTGTTCTGTTTTAATAGCTTTGGCAATAATTTTTTCTTCCGGTAGACTTTGTGGGCTCGTAACTTTTGGCACAAAATTGATTAAAAACGGTTTAAGCGTAGTGGCAGGATGCTAGATCAGGCCAAAACAGACAAAGCATGACAAGATACGATTCATGAGGCAGTTTTCGCTGTAAACCGCACCGATGATGAGTGATGAACAGAGGGCTTATTTCATCATATTCACAAATCAGAAACTTCTTTGCAAATTTCGATACTTTATTCTTTGAGAAATCCTCCCGAACATCGACTTTACACATGGCAACGTACTATGTTTTCCCAAAAAATTGTCGGAGGTAAGCCTTGTGGTAAGTTTCGTCATCCATCACGAGGCAAAACGATTTGGTGATCAACTTCGTGTAATGTTTCTAGGCATGGGTTTTCGTAGTGATGTTTTGCTTATCATTCCGGTCTGGGACTTTTTGTACCTGATAAACATTACACCGAATTTTTTTATTTTTTTTTTATTTATAACAATTTTTATTCAGGCCAATTTGCGTATAGCTTTACGTGGCCGATTTATCCATGTTTTTGTTACATAAAATTATTTTTTTATTGTTGGATCTCGTTGTCACCCTTCTTCTAGGGGGAGAGGAGCTTCCATTTCCTTCTAGCGAAGATTGTCCGTCATTTTGTCCGTTGCTCATATCATCCATTGCTACATCGTTGGAATTGTGAGTGGTTTCCGTTTCCTTGTTTTCATTGTTGATCGCAGTCTTGGGTTCATTTGCAGTTGCTGTAGATGCGCTTTGTACATTGATTGCCGTTGATAGTTGGTTAGATGGTGAAGGTGCTTTTGAAACAGGAGCACTGCATTCACTAGTTTCCGTTGTTGGGTGGTTGTCCTTGTTTTTGTTTGTTTTGTTTGTTTTCGCAGTTTCAGTGCATGGTTTGCCGTAGTGTGCAGGTTGTTCACAAAACTGACATGTAACCAATTGATTTTCATACGTAATCAACGTTTTACACGGATGTATCCCGTCTTGACCACAAATGATGTAAGATGGAATTGCTTTACGTAGTTGCATACGTACCACTCGCACGCCATTCCGGATACCCGGAAAAAAATTCCGCCATACTTCCTTTTCGATGGAAAGAACTTCACCGTACTGCGACATACATTCCCGAACATACCCCTCGCTGGTCTGCGGGGGAAGGTCATGCACGCGTACTTCTATGGCATTGTCCACCATGAACACAGGGATTTTATATTTAACATTGTCATGATCAATACTGTGCACCCCGTTATTACCCGAAGCAAATGCAATTGCATCTTTTTCACGTTTAAACATAATGTGCACACAGTTCGACGCCTTGTTGAATTGAATCTCACTTACATCATTAACTTTTAGATGCATTCGTTCCTTAAGCAAGATTTCAATTTCGGTTGCTGCTGGTCTAATTCTGCAGCGCTTGAAATCAATACAAATTGAATTTGGCCTTGTAGGCCAAGTTTCAGGCTTTGTTAAATCGTATTTGCCCATTTCGTACACTCTATTTTTCACTGCACTGTATTGTCTTTGTTTCTGTCGTCGCGACCGTAAGAAATTTTCGACTGTGTCGTTTGCGATGCGAGCACGAACTGGGTTTTTTTATTTTGACGCATGTCTGGAACTGGAACTAGAAAACTTGATAGAAGTAAACAATAACCTATGAAAACGATTTACTCTAATTTAAGGTTTTTTTTGACTCACAAGTTTCAAAAGCTACAGGAAACTTTCGGTATGCCTTTTTTATCGAATACACCCTTTATGTGAAACTTGGTGCCAAATTCCGTTGAAAAGTATACCAAATTCCTTCATACCTAGCATACCTAATGAGGAGGTTTGAGATGAGAATAATCATATAATCATTTATTAGTGCGAATCCAGATGTTTTTGCATGTGTGAGCACTCAACACCTATTGAAGGAATGCAATGGAAAACCTACTGCAATTGCAGTGCATTTTGTACACTAGTGCCTATATAATAGCAGAGTAAACTAAATTGCAACAACTTCTAGTGCTACAATCAATAATTAAACTAGGTTGTAAAGCTCTACTAACAAGTTTATGTAACACCGTTCTGCTAATGTATTCTAGTGCACCTGCACGCGTGTTCGATATCCTCTTCTGCCCGTTAACCAACACACCGACGGAACACCTCAAAAGATGCCGACGGGTGAGCTGCGGTGGAATTTCGATACACTCTATAAATGGCAATCTAATGATGATTAGAACGATGATGTCAATGGAGGAAGGTGACATCGCCCGTTCTGGACCATTTAACCCCAGCCAGGTTGTCGGTTGGTGTACCATTCGAAATACAAAGAAAGAAAAAAAGCAACGACAATAGCGCGATGATTTAAATTCAATCAAAACCAATTCCCTCCGGTTTCTTGCCGGTGCTGACGACTACCGAGGAACGGTTGAGTGAGCTTTCCGGACCCGGTGCTGCTGTCTTTCGGCACCTCTCGGTCGACGGGTAATTTAGTTCCATTATAGTTATCGAGCAAACGGAATCGGCGGATGACCGAAATAAAGATTCGTTCTATTGTATTCAAATTTGATTATCGTGCGAATGGGTCAGAAGGTGGTTTCTCCTGCCACAAGTTGGTGCAAGGTGTGCAATATAAGAGGTTTTTTCAGTTTGGTTGGGTTTGTTGCAGGTTTTGCAAAGTAAAGTCTTGGTATTACTTTTTCGATGCGGAACTTGCTTCTCTGTTTCAACAGATTTCGCTGGTGATTCAACCAGCGTTACGTTACTTGACTTGACCAATTTCGATCAATTTTACACCCTCGAATTTTGTGAAGTTTGTATATTATTTTAACTATATCATTATTGATGATCGTTTAGGAAAAACTAATGAAAATGTTTTTTTTCCCGTTCCAAGTTTTTTCTTCAAGCTCAAAATATGCCCTATCTGCATTCATGCGGCACTTGCATCGCGAATAGGATATTGATACTTTACCGAGTCATAACTTTGTTGTTATTCAACCGATTTTCTAAATTTGTTCACCATTGGAATGGTATAACGACAAATAGGGTTGTCTACTGAAAGTTATAATGAAAACTGTAGATAGATGACCTATATATTTTTACGCACCATTCGATTGCTAGTGATACCAGCTACAATTTTCGTCTAACTATCATTCTTGCGTTATCAAAAGAAAACCTTAAAAATCGATGAGTTCATAAATATATATGAATATTTAATTTTTTTCACATGTTTGTATATAACTCAAAATTTGAAGCAATGACGTGCACATTTCTCTGCTCCAAAATATTGGAATCATTACCAGTAACAATGTATTGATGAACAAAATTATATAACCGTTCAAAGAATCTCAAGAAATTTGGTACAAATACAGAGAATTTCTATTATAGGGAAAATTTCGTCAAGTAAAATCAAATCAAAAATTTCAAATTTTATGACATATATTTTGTTATTATTTTAGTTGGAAATTGATTATGAACAAAATTTACAAAAAAAAACCTGTTTTAATCCACCTAGTGGTGTAATGATGCCTTTCTCATTTTCATTTTCTCCTGTATATTACAGCAGAAATCCCCCAAAATACCACAATTTAAAAAAGTTTAGAAAATAGTTTTGAAGATTTCTGTTGCATAATACTGCTACATTCATATACTACATTTGAATTTAAGTTAGTGAAAAACTATTCAATTATATTTGAGAAAATGAGGTGAGCTACATTTTAGGGTAACAGAGGTATTTTGGCCCACTTTAGGATTAATTTTATTTAGGTCTACTTTGTAAAAATATCCATCAAATGTTGTAATATCTTCGAAAAACCCTTCCGCAATACTTAATACGATGGGTTACTTAACATCGATTAAATTCAACCATACACTAATATGACCTACAGATTTATTAACGATTCTCTATGAAGATTTGAATTCTGAAAAATAAATGTACCGATAGTCGGACTTGAATAAAATTCAGCAGATCTTTTATGGGATTATCAATGGTTGGTTTATTTGGTTACAGACTCTCATGGTCGGCAAACTATAAAAATTACCTAGCAAATATAAAGAGGTAGCCTATGAAAAAATTTTCTTGAAACTGACATTTCTACACTAAGCACTCTACCTCCAGAAGCAGGGGTTTAAGCCGAATGAAAATTGGAATATTCGTATGGTATCTTAGGACCTTTCATTTGAATCTAAGCGAGTCAGAGGTTCAGTCATTTCCGAGAAAAGTGAATGATATTATTTTCACATATTTGATGCATATCACCCTGTAATTCCAGAACCAGAAGTCGGATCCAAATGAAATTCAGGAACTTTGTATGGGGCCATAGTACCTTTCATTTGAATCTAAGTTTGTGAAAATCGGTTTAGCCATCTCCGAGAAAAGTGAGTGACATTATTTTCACAATTTTGGTGCATATCACCCTGTAGTTACGGAACCGGAAGTCGGATCAAAATGAAATTCAGGAACTTTCATTTGAATCTAAGTTTGTGAAAATCGGTTCTGTCATCTCCGAGAAAAGTGAGTGACATTATTTTCACAGTTTTTGTGCATATCACCCTGTAGTTCCGGAACCGGAAGTCGGATCCAAATAAAATCCAGGAACTTTGTATGGGGCCATGAGACCTTTCATTTGAATCTAACTTTGTGAAAATCGGTTTTGCCATCTCCGAGAAAAGTGAGTGACATTATTTTCAAATTTTTTTTGCATATCACCCTGTTATTCCGGAACCTAAAGTTACAGCTAAAACAATTTACAGATAAATTCGAAATTTCTAGTTTTCGTTGAAAGATAATCATTTAAACAGTAGAATATTATTCTACAGGTTAAAGACAATAAATTTGTTCATGATATCCTTTCTTCTAGAAGTAGCTGTTCTTGAGATACTTGGATATTTATTTATAACGCCATTTATTATATTTTCATGAATTGTTTATTTGCTTGCTATATCTACAATTATTACATGTACATGAATAATTCTTAATTAAATTTAAGGTTTTAAGTTTATGAAAATTTTATGAGTACTACGTGCATCGTCATTCGAATAGGAATCATTTTGGTATCCTTATAAACACTACTCCACTCGGTCACACCCCTTTCATATTCTTCTTGTGACACGTAACGAAAAGACATGGTCGTGAATGCATCTCGACGTCTCTGCTCTGCCCATTCATATAATTGTTTTGCAACTGTTATTGGGTGTTCATGTAGTTTAGCCAAGCCTTCACGTCGTGCCATTCGCTTTAAATTACCCCGAGTGCATCACATGGTCCTTTACCATGAGAAGTTGCAAAAAAAATACCTCCTTATAACCCAAATAAATTTCTTTCAATGATGAATAAAGCAATCATTTTTGTTTGCGTTCACACTTACCATTCATTTTGACTGTGACGAAATCTCTTGATCCCAGCATTACTCTGCCGACGTCATCGCTGTTGAAATATTGAAGCACCTCGTTTTCTATCGTTTCGTTCCTGCTGCGTCCCGTTTGTTTCTTGGATTTTTTTTTTCGTCCGTTGATTCTCTTGCCTCCGACACAATGTATTTGTTCGCCTTGAATTGGGTGGCTATTTTCTCCTTTGACCACCTTTTCCTGGTTTTGTATATTCCGGAAAATTTTTCCGATTAACAGAAACCATAATTGGAAAATTAGAAGCTCAAAAGTGCTAGGTGAAATTGAATACCACGTTAAGCATTTGTGATCGCTGTCGTAGGCGGGCTTATAAGGAAAGTCATATGTCGGAAACACAAGGGCAGTCAACAACGGAACCACAACCATCCACATCGCAATACGATTTAGAGGAAGTACCTTCGGCAGCTTCAATCAACTCAGCATATTCTGAAGCATCAGTCGCGGCGGAGTATTCAAGGGCACACAACATTGAACTCTTCAACAAGGGCATCGCAGGAATCAACGTGTTTACAACACTTAGGGAAAACCATATTGTAGTATTGTAACTGTTTCGAAAGAGATTTGTTATAAACTGATATCTGTTCTACGATGCATAGCTATTTGTATGTGAAACCGGTATAATTTAGGGAAGCAATTCGCCGGTACGTACGTTGGTTGTAAACAGTAGGTAGTAAACTGGCACACCTATTTGATTCTACATATTTTTATTAGTTTTGACGTAGTTATGTTAGTTCTACTGTTTAAATGACTATCTTTCATCGAAAACTTGAAATTTCTAATATATCTGTAAATCGTTTTAGCTGTAACTTTTTCATTTTTCAAAAGGCATGGATGGGATAGCCATCAATCTGCAGGTTTTAATAAGAGCTTTAAAATAAAAATATCAAAAAAATCGAAACCCAGATTTTTTTTAATTTAATTTTTTTGGTTGATTTTGAAATTATTAAGAAAAGAAATCAATTTTTTTTCAGTGTATATTTTTTTCGAGTGCCCAATCGATTCCCTACAACTTCTTCCTGAACGCCATTTTGGTACATTTAACGGTTTCCGAGTTACAACGATTTGAAAAAGGCAATTTTTGTGAAATGCAAAAATACTCTCCATCGGTTCAAAACTTATGGTTTGCCATACTGAAGCCATGTGCAAAGTTTCATCCAAATCGGAGAAGGTCGGGTCTGATGATCTGCTAAGCATTTCTGGAATTGCTCAGCTGCCAATCTCTTATCGTTTACATACATCTTACGTGACCAACGTCATGTCAAACGGTTTTCAAACGGACGTCATCTACACCTATCGACTTAGATATGATATGAACGTCCTTTGATGGATACAATCATATCTCAGGAATCGACATGTATATCGAAGATATTTTTGCAACATCTGGAATGCCGCAGAAGAACTATACGGCTAGTTGAAAGTAGCTGAAAGCTCGATTTTTCAGTGTCATGTATAAAAAATCCTCTCTTGCTTTTGAAAATGAAATTTATATACTTATCATCAGCCTTTAATCCCGCACTCGGAAGTCGTATCCGGATCAAATTTGACACGGTTCTATGGGATTGCAAGACCTTTAAAATGAACTCGAGCTTGCGAAAATTGGTCGAGCGATCTTTGAGAAAATCGAATTCCCTTTATTTTTATTTTTTTGCACATTTTACCCCGTTACTCCGGAACCGGAAGTCGGCTCTGGACGAATGGAACTATAGAGCCTTTCATTTGAATCTGAGTTGACGAAAATCAGCTATGCGGTCTATGAGAAAATCGAGTACACTTTTCTCATAGACCTCACTTCATTTTTTTCTGCACAGTAACTGTTACTCTCGAACCGGAAATTCGATCCGGATAAAATTAAATAGCAGTCTATGGGACCGAGAGATCTAAGTTTGTGAAACTCGATCCAACCATCTCCGAGAAAATCGAGTGTATATTTTTAACATACACACACACTCGGCGTACTCGACGAATTGAGTCGAATGGTACAAGACACTCGGCCATCCGGGCCTTGATTCAAGATTCGGTTTTCACAGTGATCGCATAGCCTTTCTATATGAGAAAGGCAAGAAATGGTACTTGGACATGTTTTAGGATGCTTAATATATAAGTAACTACCGCATTGTGAAATGCGGTGTCAGTTATTTTTTATACATGACTTTTTTAAGTACATGTGCCGAACTACTGTAAAAATTTGGATCACTTCGATAACTACAGCCGGTGTTCCAAATTATCGAAAAGATTATATTGTCTAGCCTTTTAATACTATTACGAAAACTAGCTCTAATCATTATTTGACAAGATAACTATTAATTTGAGAATTTCAATTAAGTATCATGAATTATTAATTCGACCGAAACATAAGCCGCGGTGTAGGTATCCGAATATATATTTGCGGAAGCCTTGCCGCATTTCCATAATGATGGTCTAACATTGAATTTAATATTCTCCTTCTACCTCTTCAAGAATATTAAAAGCAGCCTTTTTGTTCAGAAAATGTATGAAGATAAAGTTGATTGTTAAAAACGAAAAAATATTTTTAGAAACAGATGTCTACGTCTTGAGCGTCGTCGTTATCTTTACATAAGCAAAACAAAGCAATAAATTAATCAGAAAACTACACAAATCCCTTATGATATTATCTGTTTGATATTTAATAAATGATTTTTGAAGCGATATTCCGGTTCGCTTGCTAATCAGTTAATGATTTTCTTTTCTGCAACACCTGCAACATTTACTAAATACCAAAGCAGTTTGAATTAATATTCGGAAACGAACGTGTTTCGTTTTGACTTTGATAAAGTATGCCGATGGCGACTGGATCGTGAAACAAGGGTGTCTCCAACATAACGCAAGGTAGCCAATTTATATGTCGATTGGCAAATTTGTAATGATTTGTGAATAAAACCTTCTAACATTTAATTAAATCTACTGAACTTTTTATAACATATTTGCTTATTCAATAGCTGTTTATTGAGACACACAGCGTTAGCTCTAAGATGTTAAAGGTATTGCTCTAAAAATAACTAAGACTAAAACTAATACTACAGGATGTGAGTTTGTATTCTTGGGATAATAATTTTGGTAATATTGCTATGAATCCATAAATTACATTGATTTAGATATTCACATAAGTTAATTAGCTTACTTGAAACTCTATGAAACGATTCAAACAAATAACAATTAGATGATTTTATTTTATTGGGTCATTCATCAAATTCAAATGGCTAATGGTGGACACTTCCTAATACGGAGGTATAATCGTATAAGTGACGAATCCCACAGACCGTACATTCCTTAATGCGCTCAATTTTTGGGGGAATTAGAACTGATTGTGGGCTCGCTTGTGATCTATTATAACGAAGATATAATCTTGTATCTACCGTTATTCTTGTATGAATAACGTAACCGACATTCCGAATTCAATTTTGTTCGCTTAATTTTCTCGGAGATAGCGAAACCGATTTTGACGAACCTGAGCTCGTGTGATTTTGGGCCGTAGGCCAAGTTCGCCGGGATGATTCCACATGAGTGAAACGTTGGGGTCTAGAAAAACTTCTGCTCTAACTATGCTGCTTTGATTTGTTCACTTCTGATTAGTCTGCGCTGAGATACAGTGGACACCGCAAATCATGATTTCGAGGAAGCGTCCTCAAAAATGCCTCTTCGCCGACTTATTTCTCAATATTTTTCCACGAAAAAATTTAAAAAATTGTTAGAATGATGCTTTTTATTATACAAAATATTTTAATTTATTTTGTTGAACGATAGTTCTTTAAAAAACTCGCAAAAATGATGATTTTTTTATCATTAATTTAGCAATGGTTCAGAATCTGTCAATTTTTATGGCTGCGTCCTGTTGTTTACACTCTTCTCTAACCACTTGTGCAGTTGTTTATTCATTTTCATTAGTTTGTTTCGAAATGCGCGGACTTTCAGCAGAACAACGTCGAAAATTTATGTACAAATGGTGCACAGAACACGGACTGTCACTGAGAAAGATAGCAAAAATGGAAGTAGTAAGTGAAAAAGCCGTGCGAAATGCAATCAGGAAGTTCGGTGAGGATAACACCTTTGAGGATAAACCGGAAACGGGTCGAAAAAAGGTCCTGCTAACCCTCAGTTGGATAAACGTATACTGAAGGCGTTCGAGCAAAAGAATGAGGTTTCAGTGCCCACTTTGTTGGCCACATCCCGGGCCAACAAAGTGGGCACTTCAAAGTCAAATGTTCTTCGTGCTAAAGAACGTTTGAATCTTCGAACCTATAAGAAGCAGAAACAACCAAAATGTAGTCCGAAACAAGAAGCATCGATCAGGCCGAGGGTTCGAAAGCTGTACAATACGATTCTTGCTGGAAATTTGAACTGCATAATCATGGATGACGAAACCTACGCGAAACTCGATTACAAATCCTTGCCGGGGCCATAATATTATACGGTGCGAGAATGGCAAGTGTTAAAGCAGTCCGAGACATCGATTGAAGTCGAAAAATTTGGTAAGAAAGCTTTGGTCTGGCAAGCAATTTATAGCTGCGGTAAGATTTCGATACCCTTCATCACCACTGCTTCAATGAACAGCGAAATATACATCAAGGAATGTTTACAAAAACGACTTCTACCCATGATTCGAAACCACAAGGATCCTGTTGTCTTCAGGCCAGATCTTGCTTCTTGCCACTACTCGAAATCAACGGTAGAATGGTATACTACCAAAAATGTCACTTTCGTCCCAAAAGACATGAATCCACCAAATTGCCCACAACTTCGACAAATTGAGGAATTTTGGGCATTAACGAAGGCACATCTTAGAAAACATGTCTCGGCAGCCGAAACCATTCAACAGTTCGAAAAAGATTGAAAAAAAGTGTCAAAACTTGTCGCCAAGAAGTCTGTACGGAATTTACTGAGGAACGTTCGCAAGAAGGTGCGCCAGCTAGTCTAC
Source organism: Malaya genurostris (assembly GCF_030247185.1). Lineage (NCBI taxonomy): Eukaryota > Metazoa > Arthropoda > Insecta > Diptera > Culicidae > Malaya > Malaya genurostris. The sequence continues at coordinate 87,244,472 of NC_080572.1, read as the reverse complement.
AATGGCTAAGTAGCAAATGTTGAGAATAATATTCTGTTGTTGTAGTCTAATATTATAAGTATATCGAATAAAATTTGAATATCTAACACTTGTGAATTATTTACAGCGTAATCAAAGTGCGTCCATACTTTCTGGGACAGTTTTTACAATATGTGCTTTTTTATACAATCTAAAAAATCCCAAAATTTGTATTAGATTGGTGCGGTTTGGTTTTCTTGGATTACGAAGCTTGTGGCAATTATGAATATGAAAAATATTGATATTCTGTTTCTAGTCAAAATGAACAATTTTTAAAAAGTGTTGTAAATTTTATTATGGGTCACCCTATTGTTTTGTGAGTTGCGAAACTCGAAGACTTTCGTATCAACCTTGCAAAACTGGATCAACAGGCAGAATTCGGGTATTTAATTATGAGGACGTTTCGTTCAAGCACCGTCGTAAAAGATTAAGACCATAGCGGCACTGATTGGATTGATATTGGTTTGCATGGGAATTATACCGTTGGAATAATTTCGGGGATATTTATTAACACCATAATGAGGCGAAAATTTTGCATTCCAGTGTCTTTTGTTTTTTTTATGCCACTTTCAAAGTACGTCTTAACGAAACGACATTTCCAAGCTCGCGACGTGCCTGCAATCTTGATGGTCACCCAGATTTGCTGCTCAGTCATTCGAAGGTTTCGTCTGCTGGTGATGAAACAAAGAGCAGATAACTTTACAACACAATAAACGGAAATGGGTTAAATTAATTTAGTTTATTTTGCTCTCGTCTCTTTCGATTGTTCTTCTGTACCAACAAAGCCCAACGCAATGACAGCTAGAGCAACATTTGAACTGGTGTTTGTAAAAACGGAGCATCATCAGGATCTGTCGGTTAGGAAGCAATCAGACCAGGAGCAGTCAATGCTGCACCGGCTTACTTTGCTGCCCCGACACATCCTACGACTCGAGCAATGTTCGAGTCACGTAACGGAGAACGGACCTGAGCCGCTTCGTTCATAAATGAGGACCCGCCGGTACATCAGACTCATCGTGACAGTGCGCGTGGTCATGATTCATGATAATTCGTATCGGAATAAATTTATTCTCCATTTATTTGTCAGAGCCAACTGGCCTGACCTTATCCAGTTGGTAACGTCAGACCGGATTGGCTGGAACTGTGCGGCACAAATATGCATTTTTCACGAGCCTTCCGGAGTAACATGGACATAGGAATGGGTATGTCGACGGAGTTATATGTAGGTATGGCCGGACGGTGTAGTTTGCATTTCTTGTTCTCTTTGTATTGCTGCTCCCTTTCACTGATCGGCTGGATGATTCGCCTTGCAACACTTTCCGCCTCCGGAGTCTGGCACATTTCGCGAACAAGGAAACGATGTAGGAATTCGCCCACCAAACAGCCAACGCTGAAAGGCTCGTTGGGTACGAACCAGGCGACTATTCTTCTGTGATTGTTGTTCGTAACTTTCCTCCTCGCTCCAACGCTTCGTCATTCGAGTTGAGAACTTCGATGAACAACATGTGAGTCAAATGATGCCCAGATTAGAATAAATAAAAAAAACATTGGAACTCAATACTTTAAGCGCAAAGCTTATGAAACGACAAGATCGGTTATCTTTTTTGTTTGTTATCATGTCTTATCCCGTCGCCTGAGATCGCTAGAATGTGCCTTAGAATAGAGTCATCCGATACACAAATAAATACGCACCCTTTCTCAACACAACACCGACCTTTTGCGAAGCCCGTCCCGTTGCCGTTTGTTCTACATCCGCCTGAATGGTGCCATTACACTAGTAAACCGTTGCTTTTCACGCGATAAAGTTTCCACTAGTTGCTTCCACCTTTAGTGCGCTGACTAATTCTTCTTTTTTTCGTTTTTTTTGCTTGTTGCGCTCTGTCACAACGCCACACCTCGTATCCAGCACCAATCACATCGAGCGACAACCGTGTGAAGGAAGAAACTGAAACACCAGAAACACATTAAACAGCCATACGCGAGATCTACAGGTCATAGGTTTTGGCTTCAAGTCGTGCCGTCGCGGGTCGTGCCGGTGGAAGCAACCTCACGATGACTAATAACAGTTCGTTCGTTCGTTCGCTGGCGGGTGGAGGTTCCGCAAAATGTAATGAAGCCACCGTCAGGTCGGTATGAATGACCTAGTTTCGGGCCACGCGGGATAGAGACTGAATTTTCGCTAGCGGAAAACCGGAATTTAGCCTATCTGGTATATTTCAATGCTTCCTATTGTGATATTGGGTGAACAAGCGCGGGATGCGTGTCGTGCGCTTCTGCTGATGGCTGTTTTCCAAGGATTAATTGCAATCATTGTATCATATGTTCATCGCTATTCGTTATTTCTAACAAAACAAATCGAGGTTTCGCTCGCACAAATCTGAATCCCGTAAATTTATTGGTTCCTTGATCGATAAAAAGGTGGATGGGAAATGTCAGAGACATAACTGGATATCTTGAATACGAATAAAACTGGCACGCTTCCTTTACACTATTAGTTTTTTTAATAACTATTTATTGGCATATGAGTTAAAATTAAATTATTAATATTTAAATTGGGTGTTCAGCCACAAGTGGTGACTTTTCATTCCTATTATATACATGATTTGGTTATTACCATGAAGACATCATTTGCTTCCGCAATTCTGTTATTTTTGTGTAGGGAAAATTGTAAACCTACTTGTTTTGTGTAATGGGGAAAAGGAACTTATCTACTAACTTACTAACTAATACAGAGAGCGAATCGATTCAGTTGAAGATTGCATCGATTTTTGTCGGAATTTGCTTATAATATTATGTGACATTACATCTAATGGTTCTATATTTGTGAGTCTGTGTAACTCATTAGTACTAAAACAGGGAGGACGCTTCAAAATCATGTTCAGATTTTTTTTCTGAATCCTTTGAAGCGTTTTCTTCATGATGGAACAACAACTTGACCAAATTGGTACTGCATAAAACATGACTTGTCTGAAAATTTGTTTATAAATTAACAATTTGTTTTTTAGACAGAGCTTTGAATTTCTGTTTATAAGAGGATATAAACATTTAATATATTTATTACACTTTGCCTGGATTCCTTCGATGTGATCCTTGAAAGTGAGTTTTTTGTCATACGTTAAACCTAAGTATTTAGCTTGATCAGACCATGTCAATTCCAAGCCACTCAATTTGAGAATGTGATTATTGTTTGGTTTAAAAAAAGAAGCTCTTGGCTTATTAGGAAAGATAAATAATTGCGTTTTTGCTGCATTTGGTTTAATTTTCCATTTTGACAGATAATCACTGAAAATATTTAGACTTCTTTGTAGGCGACTGCAGATCACTCTTAGATTTCTACCTGTGGCTAACAGACTTGTGTCGTCACAGAATAGCGATTTCTGACAACCAACGGGTAGATTTGGAAGATCAGAAGTAAAAATATTATACAAGATTGGAGCTACGCTCGAACCCTGCGGAGCACCGGCTCGTACGGGTAGCAATTCAGATTTACAATTCTGATAGCTAACCTGAAGAGTACGATCAATTAAATAATTTTGAATCATTTTGATCAAATAAATAGGAAACTGGAAATCAGACATTTTTGCTATTAAACCTTTGTGCCAAACACTGTCGAATGCTTTTTCTATGTCTAGAAGAGCAACTCCAGTGGATAACCCAAAAGATTTATTTGCTTTTATCATATTCGTTACTCTGACAAGTTGATGAGTAGTTGAATGTTCATGACGAAATCCAAACTGCTCTGGTAAAAAAATTGAATTTTCATTTATATGAGACATCATTCTCAACAAGATAATTTTTTCAAAAAGTTTACTGATAGAAGAAAGTAAGTTAATTGGTCGATAACTTGATGTTTCTGATGGGTTTTTATCAGGGTTGAGAAGAGGAATTACGTTGCGGTTTTCCATCTTTTTGGAAAGTAAGCTAATGAAAAACACTTGATGAAAATTTTAACCAAGAGTCTCAAGGCAACATCGGGAAGATTTTTAATAAGAATATTAAAAATACCATTATTACCAGGAGCCTTAATGTTTTTAAGTTTCCTAATGATTGACTTGATTTCATCAAAATTCGTCTCAATAATGTCATCTTGTAAAGACTGTCCCAGAAAGTATGGATGCACTTTGATTTCGCTGTAAATAATTCACAAGTGTTAGATATTCAAATTTTATTCGATATACTGATAATATTAGCCTACAACAACAGAATATTATTCTCAACATTTGCTACTTAGCCATTAATGCCCAAAATTCCTCAATTGGTCGAAGTTGTGGACAATTTGTTGGATTCATGTCTTTTGGGACGAAAGTGACATTTTTGGTAGTATACCATTCTACCGTTGATTTCGAGTAGTGGCAAGAAGCAAGATCTGACCAGAAGAAAACAGGATCCTTGTGGCTTCGAATCATGGGTAGACGTCGTTTTTGTAAACATTCCTTGATGTATATTTCGCTGTTCATTGATGCAGTGTTGATGAAGGGTTTCGAAATCTTACCGCAGCTACAAATTGCTTGCCAGACCATAACTTTCTTACCAAAGTTTTTGACTTCAATCGATGTCTCGGACTGGTTTAACACTTGCTCTTCTCGCACCGTATAATATTGTGGTCCCGGCAAGGATTTGCTTTCGAACCCTCGGCCTGATCGATGCTTCTTGTTTCGGACTACGTTTTGGTTGTTTCTGCTTCTTATAGGTTCGAAGATTCAAACGTTCTTTAGCACGAAGAACATTTGACTTCGAAGTGGCCACTTTTTTGGCCACATCCCGAACTGAAACCTCCTTCTTTTGCTCGAACGCCTTCAACTGCGGGTAAGCAGGCCCTTTTTTCGGACCCTTTTTTGTTTAACCTCAAAGGTGTTATCCTCACCGAACTTCCTGATTGCATTTCGCACGGCTTTTTTACTTACTCCTTCCATTTTTGCTATCTTTCTCAGTGACAGCCCGCGTTCTGTGCACCATTTGTACACCATTTTTCAACGTTGTTCTGTTGAAAGTCCACGCAAACAAACTAATGAAAACGAATAAACAACTGCACAAGTGGTTAGAGAAGAGTGTAAATAACTGGACGCAGCCATAAAAAAACTGACAGATTCTGAACCATTGCGAAATGGCAGCGGATTTTGGTTGCGTCCATACTTTCTGGGACTGTCTTTATTTCTTCAGAACTGTACTTTTCAAACTTTTTAATCTTCGTAACTAAGCGGATTGTCACGATGCGTGTCTGGAAAGATGGCTATAAATCGTCAAACCCTGTTTTTCGGAGATGGCTGAAACGACACATAATGGTAGAAGTGGCGTAAGTGACAAAATGCTAATTATTCTCTGTGAAAGTTTATTGGTAGATGGTTCAACCGATTTAGACAATCATTTATTCAGTCAGTACTTGTTTACTTGAAGATATAACCGTAAAAGTGATGTAAACGACAAACTGTACTTTTCTGCATTAGCTCAATATTCTCTAAGATAGTATAACCAATTTCAGACAGGTTCAGGTTTTGAATGATGAATAAAAGCATCATTTTTGCGATTTTTTCAGAACTATCGTTCAACAAAATGAAGTTAAACGTTTTGCATAATACAAAGCATCATTCGAACAACATTTTGTTCTGAAAAATATTGAGAAATAAGTCGGTGAAGAGGTATTTTTGAGAATGCTTCCTAAAAATCATGAAAAAATGTGTTTGAAGTTTTTCGTCTATAAAAACGAAGGAAACAATTTATTACTCTAGGGAACCCGTACAGTCTAACAATTTCGAAAAATCTGATTTTTCATTTTGTATTTGGTTACAATGAATCATTTGAAAAATGTATTGTCAAGTTTTCGAGTCAATCGAAGCAGAAATCTTGGGCCTGTGTGCCGAGATCTTACTTCTTCGCAGTGTGAGAAAGGTCCATAACTTGCTAATTTCACAAAATATTCTTGAAATGTTGTGCTATAAGGAAATACTAAGAAAAAAAAAAGATTTTTCAACAGCGTTAGACCCTACCCGCCCCTAATAATCTTCAGTGAAGTGTGCTTAATTAAGTCGAAAGAAGATTAATTATAGAGATGAACACTTGTACCATGAAGCACTCTTCAGGGCTTACGAACGTAATAGTTTAATTCATTTTGTCACCAGTCAAATAAAATCAAAGGACTGAACCCACATGAGTAAGAAATCTCTGGTTTAGCCCCGCACAGACAGTTAATTTTTGATGCGCAGTAATGATTTTATTTTCCACGTAATTGGAAACATTCAATAACCACTGAATTTTGCACGATATCAACTTTAAAAGCACTTACCAGACCGTCATTACGATCAGAGATGGCATTTCACTAGAGTGATACACCAGGGCGTAGGTTTCAATTATACACTGCGGATACATTTGCTCCGATTCACACAAAGAGGAAAGCGCACTTCTTCTCAGTGTGCAGACAGACAGACTTTGAGTGCGTGCTTGTGTTGAAAGAAGCTGGTGCGAGAGAATAACATTCTCTTCGCACGAATTGCTCTCACGTGCTCTCGCCTAAATACACCCAAGTGATGGTGAGCGAACACTTCTGTGAACTTCAATTAATAGAGAGTAGATCTGGCCTTGCTATGAAAAATTTGCAAGGAAAACCGAAAATTTAACGATAAATTGTTTTATTTTGCTAATTTCACGTGGCCCACGCTTCTTCTACGCAAACCACACACCAGAGTGCTCACCGGCGTGTACACCTCGGTGAAAGTATCTGCATCCACCTCAGAGAATTTATTAGCTCTGCTCTAGCACTTTGGTGCGATTCAGTGCAGGAAATAAACAAAAGCACTCATGATGCGTGTACACTTTATACAACAGTGGTGTATATATGTGAAAGAGAAGAGCTCTCGTTGAAGTTGTCAGTGCGAGGGGAGAAATTTTGCTTGCTCTTTGTCACACAGAGGAGATGGACATCTCTGATTACGATACACAGAAACCAAATATTTTGAAACAATCAGAAAATTAAAAAAATACAGCAACAAACGTGCTCGTTTTATCATGACCACAACTAGCGTCAAACTAAATTGACTCAGCGTCATACATTTAACTGATGTCAACTGCCTATCACATGAAAGCGCGTTTACAAAGTCAATCCATGCATCGAAAAAAATAGGTTTATAAGATATTCAAGCTGTCTGGTTTAGCCCTGGTCTCCCCTACCATCATTGTTGTATATAAACAAATTTATTTGTTGATTCTTACTTTCTACTTGTTGCAGAATTTCAGGAAATTTTTAGTAAAAGGATAAAGATCAATTCGACATTTGAAGAGATATCAGAGTAAGTCGATCTACGCTGAATAATAATTGTAGCAGTATTCTGAATATCATTTGCGTTTGGTTAAACAAAATAAATTTTTGACAAATACCTATACCATGTTTAATTTTTTTTATTCACGGTACTGGCTATGGATTTTTATCCGTTGGGGCTTTGCTCTACATTTCTTCGTATGGTAGTGTAAAAACTAAACTGTGCCGTACATAAATGCGCAATCATATTTCGGCAATCGATTTTTCTCCGCGTTGTTATTTATCCTTCTGTGGAATTTGTCATTATGTTAGTGTTCCGTTAGTGCTTCGATCCTACTGACACTAAGAATCCTTCGGAAACTGTAAACTTTACAAAAATGATGACCAAGAAGAAGCTGTAGGAAATCGATTAGACACTCTAACAATAATATAAACTAAAAAACGTGTTTAATCCACCTAGCAGTGAGATGATACCTTTTTTTATCAATCCGCATGTGTTTTTTGCATGAATATTTTTCGGTGTTTAAGTTTTCATGACATTATTTTAATGACCGTCGTTTTAAGCGACAATTTGATCTTTTATTTTTTTATTTATAACAATTTTTATTCAGGCCAATTTGCGTATAGCTTTACGTGGCCGATTTACCCATGTTTTTGTTACACAATATAATTTTTTTATTGTTGGATCTCGTTGTCACCCTTCTTCTAGGGGGAGAGGAGGATTGCAGTTGATAGTTGGTTAGATGGTGAAGGTGTTTTTGAAACAGGAGCACTGCATTCACTAGTTTCCGTTGTTGAGCGGTTGTCCTTGTTTTTGTTTGTTTTGTTTGTTTTCGCAGTTTCAGTGCAAGGTTTGCCGTAGTGTGCAGGTTGTTCACAAAACTGACATGTAACCAATTGATTTTCATACATAATCAACGTTTTACACGGATGTATTCCATCTTGACCACAAATGATGTAAGATGGAATTGCTTTACGTAGTTGCATACGTACCACTCGCACGCCATATCGGATACCCGGGAAACATTCCGCCATACTTCCCTTTCGATGGAAAGAACTTCACCGTACTGCGACATACTTTCCCGAACATACCCATCGCTGGTCTGCGGGGGAAGGTCATGCACGCGTTCTTCTATTGCATTGTCCACCATGTACACAGGGATTTTATATTTAACATTGTCATGATCAATACTGTGCACCCCGTTATTAACCGAAGCAAATGCAATTGCATCTTTTTCACGTTTGAACATAATGTACACAGTTAGACGCCTTGTTGAATTGAATCTCACTTACATCATTAACGTTTAGATGCATTCGTTCCTTAAGCAAGATTTCAATTACGGTTGCTGCTGGTCTAATTCTGCAGCGCTTGAAATCAATACAAATTGAATTTGGCCAAGTTTCAGGCTTTGTTAAATCGTATTTGCCCATTTCGTACACTCTATTGTTCACTGCACTGTATTGTCTTCGTTTCTGTCGTCGTGACCGTAAGAAATTTTCGACTGTGTCGGTTGAGATGCTAGCACGAACTGATTTGTTTGCCTTTATCAATAAAGACTGTCCCAGAAAGTATGGACGCAACCAAAAACCGCTGCCATTTCGCAATGGTTCAAAATCTGTCACTGTTTTATGGCTGCGTCCTGATGTTTACACTCTTCTCTAACTACTTGTGCGGTTGTTTATTCGTTTTCATTAGTTTGTTTCGAAATGCTCGGACTTTCAGCAGAACAACGTCGAAAACTTGTGTACAAATGGTGCACAGAACGCGGACTGTCACTGAGAAAGATAGCAAAAATGGAAGGAGTAAGTGAAAAAGCCGTGCGAAATGCAATCAGGAAGTTCGGTGAGGAGGATTATCCGAAAACGGGTCTAAAAAAATGTCCTGCTAACCCTCAGTTGGATAAACGTATACTAAAGGCGTTCGAGCAAAAGAAGGAGGTTTCAGTTCGGGATGTGGCCAAAAAGTGGGCACTTCGAAGTTAAATGTTCTTCGTGCTAAAGAACGTTTGAATCATCGAACCTATAAGAAGCAGAAACAACCAAAACGTAGTCCGAAACAAGAAGCATCGATCAGGCCGAGGGTTCGAAAGCTGTACAATACGATTCTTGCTGGAAATTTGAACTGCATAATCATGGACGACGAAACCTACGTGAAACACAATTACAAATCCTTGCCGGGACTACAATATTATACGGTGCAAGAAGGGCAAGTGTTAAACCAGTCCGAGACATCGATTGAAGTCGAAAAATTTGGTAAGAAAGCTATGGTCTGGCAAGCAATTTGTAGCTGCGGTAAGATTACGAAACCCTTCATCATCACTGCTTCAATGAACAGCGAAATATACATCACGGAATGTTTACAAAAGCGACTTCTACCCATGATTCGAAACCACAAGGATCCTGTTGTCTTCTGGCCAGATCTTGCTTCTTGCCACTATTCGAAATCAACGGTAGAATGGTATACTACCAAAAATGTCACTTTTGTCCCAAAAGACATGAATCCACCAAATTGCCCACAACTTCGACCAATTGAGGAATTTCGGGCATTAACGAAGGCACATCTTAGGAAACATGTCTCGGCAGCCGAAACCATTCAACAGTTCGAAAAAGATCGGAGAAAAGTGTCAAAACTTGTCGCCAAGAAGTCTGTACGGAATTTAATGAGGAACGTTCGCAAGAAGGTGCGCAAGCTAGTATACAATGGCTAAGTAGCAAATGTTGAGAATAAACCAGGAAAATCAAAATCGAAAATTCACTTGCCACCCTGAAAAAATTTGTCATCTGCGGTGTAATAGCTCCAATGCAAAAGTTCTCTTCACATCTCGTAAATCACATCCGCTCAGTAACCAACTTCTGTGAAGCAACACTGCGATGTTCATCCGTAGACCGGCCACTCGTAGATCACCGTTCGTAAGCGGGCAGTGACCGAAAATTTGTTTGTGTCTGTCACGTCCCGCTATGGGATTACCGCCCACTTGAGGTCTGCGACCTGCCTCAACTCAGTCAGCCGAGTGAAGAACGGATATGAGAAGAAGAAGCAGCAGGAGCAGCAGCATCATAGATTGAAAAACGCTTGAAAACTTGATGCAAATCAGTTTGCGCTAGGTCGGGACTATCTCCGACGGGTTGCTGCTCACGTTGTGTCGATTTGACATACATGCCGGGCCGGGTCAGACAACAATTGACGTAACACGTTTTGCTATCGCTTTTCGCCGGTCGCGTGAATAGCGAACAAGTGTGATTTTTCACTTTTAATTTGTCGATTTAATGGTTGTCCGAATTGACGACGTGTGATGGACGAAACAAGGGTCTCTTGATCGGTTGTTTGATGATGATGATGATGATGTATGGATCAAACCATTCACGTTACTCAGTTGCCTGCGATAAGGCAGCCAAAAACCGATCGGTTATTTGTTTGCACAAGCCGTATCGAGTTGTTAGGTTGTTTTCGGAATACTACTGAATTGCGTGTCCGTGTTCGAAGGAAGCGTCTTGTGAGTGCCGACCTTTTCAAAGAGACTTGATTGATGGTCTATCTTCACGTGACTAATAGATTGGCTTTTTCGGTTCCGTGGTTGATTAGTTGAACGTTGCACTGCTTTCTACAACGACTACAGCAGACAGTTGTACAGTTCTCGCAAGAAAAAAAACAGAGAGAACCACTTTAACGGTAGTTCTTCCGAGAGCGCATACCAGGTCGATTAACACATTATCGTGCAGACATTGGCAACATGTTGAAAGTTACCCTGCTAAGTGGGACTTGAGTAGATTCCGCTTTTTATTTTCAGCGAAACACTTCAAATAATGCTCAATACTTACACCATACTTGGTTCCATTAGCATCCACGGTGATTCAGGAATTTCTATTAGTTCAAAAGCGAAAAAAAAAGTTTTCATTGCCCCGCTCGCAATGTTCCAGTTCTTATCGTGCACTTATGGCAACAGTTGAACTTGAAAACACAATCAATTACAGCAACAAATCAACGACGAAGGGAGAGGTACGTCAAAACGCGTAACATACGTATAGATATCCATTCGCACTAATAGCTCCGCTCGTGATTTACCGGTTGCTGGCTCGAGATAAGAAAAAAGTGCTCTGGTCAAGATAAGAAAATACATGAATATAAAAAAAAACATCGTCGCTTCGATGCGGCTACGGGCCATTCGCGGGAGATTGGATCAAAAATGGCTTTTCCATAATTTCCTGCGAAATTTACCTTCCGACAGCGTAGCACAAGGACGACGCCCTGTTTTTTCCCCTACGCTTGTCTCGGTTCTCGGATGTGGCTTCCAGTGCGATAGACGAACAACACAACATTGCTTCTCGAGGAGAAATCAATTGCAAATTTATGCATTAAGGTGAATTCGTTCCGACGGTGCAGATTTTTACGGACTGAGATCAGCTTTGAAGTAGTCGTTTTGTTTCATGATCGTGCGAAATACAAATGATTTCATCGATTGGCGACAATGTGGCAAAGAAAGAAGTAATATTTAATGGTTCGGGAAAGGTGCTTACGTCGCATACTCGACAACATTTCCGAAACAAAAAGTGTCCGTAATATTACATTTGAACTTAAAGATTCGCCACTTTTTTAAATAAAAGTGCGAATATAAGAAATGCGGTTTGTCGTTTACGTCACTAATAAGATCCTATCTCCGAAACCGAAAGTGTTCGCCATAAGCCTTCCAAACTTAATCCAGGGCCTCATAGTATCTTTCAATCAAGTTCACATTTAGTGAAATCTGTTGAGACATCTCCCAGAAAATTAAGTGAATAAAGAAGGGCGTGGTTTGTCATTTAGGTCACTTCTACGATTATATGCCTTGAACCGAAAACGACAGTCATTTGATCTTCGAACTTGATCAATTATCCAATAGAAGCTTTCAAATGAACCTTAGATTATTGAAATCGGCTCACTCATCTTCGAGAAATTGAGCGAAGAGAAATAAATTGCGTTTTGTCGGTTACGTCACTTATACCATTAGATTTTCATCTGATGAAACCATCAGTGACTGCTATTTAATCATCGAACTTCACATCCCAAGACTGACTTTCAAACCTTTCAGCCTGAGCTTGTGAAAATTGGTTTAGTCATCTGCGAAAAAATTGAGCGGAGAGAACATGAAACCCTTTCTGTCGGTTACACTACATATACCATTACTCTGGAACCAAAAAAGATCCCCGTGTTCCTTCCAATAGCTAGAACTTTTTTGAAACAGTTATCAGCTCAATGGGCAGTTCTCTCAGGTTTTGTATCATTTGATGGATAATTTATCATCCGCCGCAAATGATTCAATCACTGTCCTGCAGTGGAATTGTCGAAGCATCATGCCAAAACTTGATTAATTTTAAGTTTTGTTGCACAGTCAAAAATGTGATGTTTTTGCTTTGTGTGAAACATGGCTTACATCAAACATAGCCTTAAATTTTAATGACTTTAACATTATACGTCTCGATAGAGACTCTCCGTATGGTGGAGTGCTTTTAGGAGTTAGGAAAAGCTATTCGTTTTATAGATTAAATATTCCTTCGACTTCTAGCATAGAAGTGGTTGCTTGTCAAATAAACATTAAAGGAAAAAACATTTGCATTGTTTCGGTGTATATTCCTCTAAGAGCACAAGTTGGACAGCGACAGCTTACGGAAATGGTCGAAGCCCTCCCTGCTCCACGATTGATTCTGGGAGATTTCAATTCGCACGGAATGATGTGGGATTCCGTTTACAATGATAACAGATCATCCCTAATATATAATATATGCGACAATTTTAGCATGACGTTATTAAATATGGGTAGCATGACACGGATCCCAAGACCTCCTGCACGTCCAAGTGCATTAGATTTATCTCTTTGCTCGACTTCAATTCGACTAGATTGCAGCTGGAAAGTATTTCCTGATTTACACGGTAGCGATCATTTACCAATCATCATCTCAATTAGCAGTAACAAAGGCATTGCTAATTCAGTTAATATTCCATATGATTTGACAAAAAATATTGACTGGATTAAATACCAAAGTAATATTTCAAGTATTTTAACTTCAATGGAAGAGCTCCCCCCTCTTGAGGAATATGACTTCCTCGTTTGTTCGATTCTGGAGACCGCAGAACAAGCCCAAACCAAACGATTTCTTGGTCCATCGTCTAACAGAAGGCCCCCAAATCCTTGGGACAAAGAGTGCTCAGATGCTAAACACGCCAGACAAAATGCTTTCAAGACGTTTTCAAAACGAGGAGGAGGAACTCCTCAGAATTTTGAAAAATTCTTGACTTAAGAAACCAAGTACAAGAGCATACTTCCGGCCAAGAAATGTTTTGGAAGCTATTGGAGACATTATGTCGAAGGTTTATCAAGAGACACCTCCATGAGCACTCTTTGGAATACGGCCAGACGAATGAGGAATCGTAACTAAGGAAATGAGAGTGAGGAATACTCGAATCGATGGATATTTGATTTTGCGAGGAAAGTTTGTCCAGATTCTGTTCCTACGCATAGTATTATTAGGGAGTCTTCTCCAAATAATGGTTCCATTGATAGCCCCTTTTCAATGATGGAATTTTCCATAGCACTCATGTCTTGTAACAATAACGCTCCTGGGTTGGACAGAATTAAATTCAACTTGGTGAAGAATCTGCCCGACCTCGCAAAAAGACGTTTGTTGGAATTGTTCAACAAGTTTCTTGCGCAAAATATTGCTCCACCTAACTAGAGGCAAGTGAAAGTTATCGCCATTCAAAAGCCGGTGAAACCAGCTTCCAATCACAACTCATATAGACCCATTGCGATGTTGTCCTGCATCAGAAAATTGTTCGAAAAAATTATTCTGCGACGTCTCGACACTTGGGTCGAGACGAACGGATACTCAGTTTGGCTTCCGTAGAAATAAAGGGACGAATGATTGCCTTGCATTACTTTCGTCTGACATCCAAATTGCCTTCGCTCAAAAGCAACAAATGGCATCTGTATTTTTAGACATTAAAGGAGCATTTGATTCAGTTTCCATTGATGTTCTTTCAAACAAGCTCCATCAACATGGACTTCCAGCGATTATAAATAATTATTTACACAACCTTTTGTCAGGGAAATGCATGCATCTTTCACATGGCGATTTGGCAACATTCAGAATTAGCTACATGGATCTCCCACAAGGTGCATGCCTCAGTCCGCTCCTCTATAATTTTTACGTGAATGACATTGACAGCTGTCTAGTAACCCCATGTTTCAAAGCTGTTGATCTGCAAAAACCATTGCAAGATACCTTAGATAACTTGTCCGTTTGGGCTGTTCATCTGGGTATCGAATTTTCTGCGGAGCAAACAGAGCTGGTCGTCTTTTCAAGAAAGCATGATCCGCGCAACTTCAGCTTCATATGATGGGCAGAATGATCCAACAGGTTTTGACTTTCAAATATCTCGGGGTGTGGTTTGATTCCAAATGCACGTGGGGATGACACATTGGGCATCTGATAACAAAATGCCAACAAAGAGTAATTTTTTTTCGAACAATAACAGGATCTTGGTGGGGTGCTCATCCGGAATATCTAATAAAATTGTATCAAACAACGATACTTTCAGGTATGGAATATGGATGCTGCAAACTCTCATATTATCAAACTGTAGCGAATTCAGTATCGTTGTTTGCGAATTGCTTTAGGCTGCATGCATTCGACACATACACATAGTCTTGAAGTTCTGGCGGGAGTTCTTCCATTGAAAGATCATTTTTGGGAGCTTTCATCGCGACTGCTAATTAGATGTTAGGTACTGAATCCCCTGGTAATTAATAACTTCGAAAGGCTAGTTGAGCTTCAATCTCAAACAAGATTCATAACAGTATATTTTAACCATATGTCACAGGAAATCAACCCTTCAAGATATATTCCTATCCGTGACACCCTCCTAAATGTTCCTGACTCAACTCTATTTTTCGACACATCCATGCAGCGTGAAGTGCGTGGAATCCCGGAACACCTACGCTCGATGAAAATTCCCAAAATATTTTCAAGTAAGTTCAGGCATATTGACTCTGAGAAAATGTTTTTTCACGGACGGATCACGAATAGAAGAGGCTACTGGGTTTGGTATATTCAACAATAATGTTTCGGCTTCATTTAGGCTTAAAGAACCTGCATCTGTTTATATAGCAGAATTAGCAGTAGTCATTATAGTTTGAGTGTAATCGTCACATTATCTCCAAACCATTATTTTCTCTTCACAGATAGTCTGAGTGCAATTGAAGCCATTCGCTCAAACGCTGCTGGCAAAAATGAACCGTTTTTCTTGGGCAAAATAAAACAGTGCCTGAACGTCATATTGAATAATAAATATCAAATCACATTAGTTTGGGTCCCGGCTAATTGCTCCATTCCAGGCAATGAAAGAGCCGATAGTTTAGCCAAACGTGGTGCTATTGAGGGTGAAATTTATGAGAGACCGATTGCTTTCAACGAATTCTATAGCGCGTCTCGCCAAAGAACACTTGTCAGCTGTCAAGCTTCTTGGGATAAAGATGATCTGGGTCGGTGGATGCACTCAATTATTCCTAAAATATCGACAAAGGCATGGTTCAGGGGACTTGATGTGAGTAGGGACTTCATTCGTGTGATGTACAGACTCATGTCCAATTTGACACATACTCACACGCATACACCCACAGACACTTACATTCCTCAGCTCGATGAACTGTGTCGAATGATATAAAACACTTAGTGCTCTGGGCCAATTTTCACTAGTCAATTTTTCAAGTGATTGCATAAACTTTCTATATGAGAAAAGTAATAAGTGTACTTTTATAGAAAAGCATCGTTATCATGATCTTGTAATAACACTAATAAGTAGGTACAAATTGAATAGAAGAATTAGAAATTTACCTTTTTTTTCACCTGAAAAATATAAATTTTAATGTGGAAACCCTGCACGCTATACGAAATTGAACAAAGCACGCTGCGAACGGAGCAAAGCCGCTCGTACCGTCGCTTACTTGTTTTGCATCGTCATTTTGAATGTTTTGACACTCATCGCCCTATAATTTCGGAACCGGAAGACGGATCGGGATGAAATTGCACAGTATATTTAAAGACAATGAGAGCTTTAATTTGAATAATGATTCGCGAAAATCGGTTTAGCCGTTGCTGAGAAATCGAAGTGAGTTCCGTTTTTGGAGATTTTCTTCACTATTATCGGTGCTTTCTGAAGCGGAAACCTAGTAGTCCCAAAGGCTAGTAGTCCCAAAGTAGTTTTATATATTCACCAACTAACAAGATATGCCAACTAGATGAATTTTGCAGTAGGTTTTATAAAAATGTGCTTTCATTTCGCCATCACTTCTGAAAAAATACTCATGAAATTGAAAATTTTCACTAATCGCACTGTAATACCGGAGCTGGAAGTCGGATCCAAATGAAACTCAGGAACTTTGTATGGGACCTTAAGACCTTTCAGTTGAAGTGAAATTATTTGTCACACACACACACCCATTTTGTGATCTCGACAAACTGAGTCGAATTGTACATGACACTCAGCCCTCCGGGCCTCGGTTGTAAAGTCGATTTTCACAGCGATTGCATAGCCTTTCCATATGAGAAAGGCAAAAAAAGTTTGGACAAGGAAAAGTATTTTTCGACTATTTTTTTTTCCCTTAAAATTGCCAAACTTGAATTCTTGACTGTAGGTAGAGAATATAGAATTTATCTTGTAACAAAATTTCATCCAAATTAAAAATGTTTTTTTTGCAAATCGACTTCAAAATCGTTTCCGTTTCGTGTAGAAGTCGAATAGGATTTTTTTCAATATTTTTATTCAATAACTAGAATAATTTTGAAAAACCGACTCATACAACACTTTTTTGTAGGATTTGGCAGTTTTAGACTACAGCAATTGGAAAGAAATTGGTAAAAAAAGTTTGGCCCTTTTCAAAAGACAGTCTATATATTGTTGAAAAAAAAAGTATGGTTTTTTTGTGGCAAAGTTTCATTAAAATCTGAGAGAGTGCTGTCGACTCTGAATACGATTTAGCGCGAAATTCTTCCTTCTTAAAATACAATATCAATCGTAATGTTCATTGAAATCAAAAGCAAACACGTCGCGTCGCAAACGTTTGAAGATTTCAATCGTCTTCATCAAAACACTGACTGAAGAAACTCGCCTGCTATTGACCTTGGCTTTGTCTCATGTCTACACACCAGACGGCAGAGAGCGTGTCTTGCCATGTGTCACGGAATGTCTCCAGTAAAACATAAATATGAAATTGCGTGAATAAATGGACTTCTTCAACTGAATGAGCGTCGTCTTGAAGGGGTAGGATTTCGGTAATGACGGTTGCCGGGTTGGTAGCGTCTCTGTTTCTACGAGAATGAGCTGGGTGTTTTTTTTTGTTTTTGGAAATTAAATCATTTGGACGAGATGTACAGCCGAAGCCATGTACAGTTCAATTTACAATTGTGGTGCACACGAAGTTGCATGTTTTTGTTGCCTGTGATGGCAGATAGTGCTTTATTTTTGCCCATATGACGGGGGCATCGATCTTCCTCTTTCCGTTGAGTGACTGCCGGCATGGTCATTACGGTTGGATCTGTGTATTTTTCATCGCTACGATTGATACGAAGCGAAACGCTGAACAAATCAGAACATCTTTATTACAATTTTAGCATGTTTCGTAAATAAACTTAATTTTTCCACGTTTCTAGACGAATGTAATGAATTGTTTCTTTTTTTGACCTTAGAATGGTATTATTTCATACACAAAGTACATTGATTTCGATTGGTTTTTCTTAAAAATTTAGGCTTGATTCTGGAAAACTGGTCGCATATTGTTTATTCAAAGTATTGTCCGTACCAAGTATTTCATTGCTCTGATACATTTATTCCTATAAAAACATCCACAGATAAAAATATTTTGTAAATTTACATCTATTTTCATGCACATATTTGGAGCAGGCAATTAAACATAAAATTACTTCATAATTCTGTACGTTTCAATACAATTCAATCACAAAACTAAGCGTTAATTAAAAGATACAGTTCTATATATATTTAAAATTCAATGCAATTCAATTTATTTTTGCATCGATGATGGGTTTCAATGAAATATTCGATTCAACCCATGTCTATTTTATGTCAATACTGATTTACACGTCGTGTAAATTTCATTATTTCTTTTCGTGTCATTTTTCGAAAATGGTTAAAAAAATTTTCCTCGGGAAACTTTTTTATTCATCATCACTCAAACTTTAAAAAATATTCATTAGTATCCTTGTAACTAGACGTTTTTTGTGATATAAAATTTAAAAAAAATCGTGCAGTAAATTAACTGAGAATTTTGAAAAATAATAATCGGAAGATTTTTTTAGAAAGTTCAATTGATTACCTACAACTTAATGTGGCTAAAAACACATATGCCCTTTTCATAAATTAATCTTGAGTGAAAAAAATTTCTAGATCAGTGAAAATACTTCATTTGCTATAACGAACACGCATAGAAAGTTTCGTGCAAATCGAGGTGGGTCGTGCCAACAGTCAGTCGATTCCGCATGAAATTGCTCATTGATCGATAGTCGTAATTTGCTTCTATTATTTATTTACCGAAGCGGCCAAGTATGACCAAACGTTATCATGATGAACAGATGGTTATTTCAAACGGATTAGTTGGGTTCGACGATAGACTCCTTTGATAATTCAACTACTTGGGAGCAGTTAGTGCATTCTTGATTCTAATATGTTCACCTCGCTTCACGCGATTGGCGTTTTTTTTTCTATCATTAGGATTATCACAATTCGTCGTCAGTGATAAATTCGATTCGATATCTGTCCGTTTCAATTCGCTCGGCTCCTAATTTCCAACCTTTTGGATATAGTCTAATGCTTCGAAAAGAAAGATAATTTAAACTACTCGCGATTTGTAAATCCACCATTATTTTCCAGGAAAAAATGAAAGACCTAAGTTCTACTTTTTCTCACATTAATACTCCAACCATTATGCTTCAAAAAAAAGTCGGAATGGTCAGAGGCATCTCGTTCTCATGTGCACCTAGTGCACTGCACAATCAGTAGAATTGAAGGAATTAACTGAATCCCCATCCGCATTCAATTATTATGTTGGTTCTTCATTTATTCGATGGAAGCAGTTCGGATGAAACCAAATATAAAATAATGAACAATTTCGTTCAGAGCACAATGTGCACAAATTCACCATAAGCTGCTTACGCTTGCTGATCAATTACAGCCAAACGATCTTTTCATGTCGCATTGCCGGCGCCAAAACATGGCGCTCTGAACTCGACCACTTTGCTTTGTGCTCGACCACTTGCAAATACGTTTGGCTCTGTGAGAACTTGTATGCACACCTTCCGGAGAAGCTTCAGTGGCTTATGGTTATGGCAGTAGAAAATACAAATCTCGTATGAGCAAGTGACAGTTTCTCTTTGTTTACTTTCTCTGACACGAATATAGAAGGTTTCGTAGGTTTTACAATTCTGTTTGGAAATCGAAGGTTTCTGGTATCATTTTATACAAAGGGTTGAGTGGTAAACGTGAAAACCGCTTAGTAATTAATAGAAGAGAAATTGGACAAAGAAAAACTATCACTACTTGTGGCGTCATCTGTTGCGAAACACTGGAACCTTCTCTATGACTTTAATGAAACTTCTTCGACATGTAGACATTGTCACAAAAAGCCACTATGCATACTTTGTTTTTCCAAAATTGATCTAGACTGCCTTGTGAAAAGAGGCAAACACTTTTAACCAATTATTTTCGAATAGTTTTTGTCGAAAAATGACAAATCCTACAAAAAATTGTTGTACTAGTGCTTTTCTCAAAATCAGTCAAATTTTTGAAAAAAAAATGCTGAAAAAATCCTTATCGTGTTCTATGTTATTGAATAAACTTTCAAAGTTTAAAATCAATTTTTTTTATTTTGATAAAATGTTGTCCCAAGATAGGTTAATATGTTCCCTACCATCCGTTCGTACATTGGAAGATGGGCACTTCGTAGGAAATAAAATTTTTCCAACAAAAACCAAACTGAACTTTTTATCCAGTGTCTTTTTTATCGAAAATTGAACTACAATGAAAGTCATTATCATCAAAGATTCCGATGAAACTCAATTTGTGAGAAAATTTACCCGAATACCCTGTAGTTAGTTGTCGATATTAGCAGAAAGTATCAGTGCTGGATAAGGAAATGTTTTTATTAGAAAAACTTTTTTACCTTCAATATGTCAATATTACAACATATAGAAGGTTAACAGGGAACTTAACTATTTCTACTGGGACAACATTTGATTGAAATAAAGAGTTTTTTTTTGTAATTTGACTTCAAATTTTTAAGATCGATTTTTTACGTGAAGGATTCGATTAGTCATTTTCCCAGTATTTTTTCGAACATTTGACTGATTTTGTGTGTATCACTAGTATAGAACTTTTGTGTAAGTTTTGTAATGTTTCGACCATAAACATTTGGAAAAAAAGATTGTAAAATAAGTTTTAACCATTTTAGGAGACAGTTTAGATCAATTTTGAAAAAAAACAAAGTGAGCAAAATGGGTTTTGTGATAAAGTCTGTATGCTGCCAACTCCGAAAACGGGTTGGCACGAGATTCGTCTATTCTTATTCTACACTAAAAAAAAAACGATTTTCAAAATTAAAATTCGATTTACAAAACAAAATCACCGAATTTTCGATTCTAATTAAATCTTGTCCCAAGATTATTATGTTCCTTTTCAACAAACGATTCGTTTTTTCCTCGAAGGTGCCTCCCATTTTTCTGTGATGGTGGTAGGAAACATATTCACCTATCTTGGAACGAAATTTTATCAAAATAAAAACAAAAAATCGTAAATTGATTTTAAATTTTCAAAGTCAATTTTTTAAATTTAAAACTCGATATGTTGTTGCCTTTCTCTATAAAAGGTATTAGAAATGCTGAAAAAAAACGACTTTCGAATGGAGCCTTGGAGACCCATAGTGTAATATACCATTCGACTCAGTCCGACGAGATCGGAAAATGTGCCTGTAAGTGTGTGTGTGTGTGTGTGTGTGTGTGTGTGTGTGTGTGTGTGTGTGTGTGTGTGTGTGTGTGTGTGTGTGTGTGTGTGTGTGTGTGTGTGTGTGTGTGTGTGTGTGTGTGTGTGTGTGTGTGTGTGTTTGTTTGTGTGTGTGTTTATACGCGCTCAATTTTCTCAGAGATGGCTGAGCCGATTTTGACAAACTTATGCTCATTTGAAAGCTACTGTTGGGCCATTGAACAAGTTCAAAAATCAAATGGCTGTGACTTTTGGTTCCGGAGATATGATTGTATTAGTGACGTAACCGACAAAACATGTTGTTTTTTTATCGCTCTAATGTATATAAGGGTGCCAATCTTTTGGGATCACCTCTAATTTCGTAAAGCGCTATTGTTAAAAAGTTTAAGCACCTCGAAAAAAGTCCTCATGCAAAATTTGAGCTAAATCGGACATGGGTAAGGGATGCTGCCCAGCGGCTATAGATCTTGAAAAATCACCATAGGGGGGTACTTGAAATTTCCGATATCGAAAATTTTGTTTGATGCCAAAAATCTTGAAATTGCAGGAAACGTCGCGATTTAGTGTTATCTAAAAAAAATTTTTTTTTTGGAAAAATCGAATTTCTGGGACTAGAAAAATTTTGATATTTTTCCCAGGAAGTCGAAAATCTATGCGTTTCCTTTTAACAGAACTTGATGGGGACGCTTGGTCGACTGTTATTTATTTTTTAGAAGAAATCAAATATTGTGGTCGTCCACATTTTTTGAAAATATGAAAACATACCACTTAAACATGTCCAAAAATTTTTTATTTATCACTAAAAATCCGGGGTGGTGCAAAAATTGGAAGAGGAAAAAAATATGTTTCAAAATTATTTTTTAATGGAAGAAATACGTCCTCAAAAATTGTGAAAAAAATTTGAGAACGTTCCCCATAATGCCTTACAATACCTGATTTTTTCAAATTTTTCGGAGGAGCGGTTTCTTCAAAAATCAAATAAAATGAAAATCAATAGAACCACCCTAGCTCCGTCAATACGGCAATTAAAAGGTTGAAACTTTGAGAAAATTGTTTCCAGTCTATGACCTTTCGAATGTGGTAGGGTAACAGCTCCCTATTTCATCTGAGCTCCTATTTTCATCTCATCCGTTCGCCTCATTATTTTGAACATGAATAATATCTTACAATGTACCTGAACCAAACTGTGGAATGTTTTAAAATGTTTATTCAAGTTATTGTTACACTTTCTCAAAATTCCAATAAGAAAGTGTGACAATAACTTGAATAAACATTTTAAAACATTCCACAGTTTGGTTCAGGTACGTTGTAAGATATTATTCATGTTCAAAATAATGAGGTGAAGGGATGAGATGAAAATAGGAGTTCAGATGAAATTTAAATTCTTTGGTGATCGTTTTTTGTATTTAAAACAAACTCACTTTTCAATTTAGGACATATTTTCGTCTCAAGATTTACAGTTCGTCATGATTCTTAATATCTACTAATCGATTCGTCTCAAAACATTGTCACTATTTCGCACAATTACACTACTATTGAATGCTTGATGACTTCATAATTAGTAATGTTCACTTGCAACTTGTTTAATTAATAATTAAAAACTTAAAAAACTACCCGACAAGCAATAAAAGTCTTCAAGAATATGAGATGAAATTTTTTCACTTAGTTCACTTGATTGCGCTTTGTTTTCATCTCATTTGGTGTCGCAAAGTTGCCAAGTTTTCTCATAATGTTACAAAAAAATGTTTTCCTTCTTCAAATGATCATCAATAAGTATTTTTTGGTATCCGTGACATTAGTTTAATTATATTGTTGATATTTAACACATGGATCAATAAGTCCCGAGAACAACATTTTTTTTGCAAATTTTTTTTTTATTCATCGACATAATCACCTTTTAGGGTGATACAATGGTTCCAACGGTTTTCCAATTTTTCAATACCATGTTTATAAAAAAATTTATCTTTCGCTTCAAAATAAGCTTCAGTTTCAGCTATGACCTCCTCATTTGAGCCAAATCTTTTTCCCTGAAGCATTTTTTTAAGATCAGCAAAGAGCCAGTAGTCACTGGGGGCTAAATCTGGCGAGTATGGGGGGTGGGGAAGCAGATCAAAGCCCATTTCGTTCACTTTCGCCATTGTTTTCATTGTTTTGTTCATTGCTGTTTTTGTTCCATCGAAAGCAATCACGGCACCCACTTGGAAAAAACCTTTTTCATGCTCAATTTTTCATGAAGGATAGTAAATACACTTCCATAAGATATCTGTGTCATCTCAGCAATCTCACGGAGTTTCACTTTACGATCTTTCATTATAATTTTTGTCACTTCACTCACATTTTCCGGTGTAACGGCTTCCACAGGTCTACCCGAGCGTTCCGCGTCATTTGTGTCGGTACGACCACGTTTAAACTCGGCGAACCACCGACAAATCGTTGCTTTTGATGGACAAGAGTCCGGATAACATTTTTCAATCCATTGTTTCGCTTGCACGGTGTTTTTACCCATTAAAAAACAATGTTTTATCAAAACACGAAACTCGGTTTTTCCATTTTTTAAACAAACTACAGAACGACTTTACTCCAATCTCGATAACTCAGCTGTTTCTGGTCGGATCGACTTAAAATTTTGACCCGTTTCAAGCAAAGGTTAGTACTCTAGAAAGACGTGGTTACTGGTTTACTACGAGCGCCATCTCTGCTTTAGTCTCGGGACTTATTGATCCATGTGTTATATTTCAATAAAACTGTTTCGGCTTCGAATATTACCAGAAAGAGCGTGTTAAATACTAATGAAATAACCTTTGTGGCAAATCTAGTAGCACTGGTTTCTTTCCGCTATATGTCAACATAACGCTGTTAAGTGTGTGTGCATCATCGACTGTGCACAGAGATGCCAGATACTTTCATAGAAAATATGTATCTACTCTATCTGTTTTCACTAATAAAATGAATCAGCTCAAATTGGTTTAAAATTTTAATATGAATGTATATCAGTGTTTACCATCAAATATTTGAACAAAAGTTTTCCATTTTAACATGTGATTTGTCCGTTTATTAATAAACTTTTAAAGAAGTACTGTAATCAAATACTAACAGATACTCAGAGAGAAAAGTCTAACTTTTTACTTGTTACTTACTTACTTACTTAAATCTGAATGAAATTTAGAAAATCTGTATAAAATCTGTACTCTAATTTAAATCAGTATACGAACGCAAAAATCTATACAATACAGATAAATCTGAATAAATGGCATCTTTGGTTCTGCATTTTATTTTTAGACGGGCCAATGCCTAAATAGTAACAATTCTTTTTTTTGTTTTTTTTTAAATTCTCCAAATTAACTGCACAGAAACATTTTAAATTTAAAACGAAAGGTAACGGAAACGATCCAAAAAATTTAAACGTCGAAATGATTCCAAACTGTTTCTAAAAATATCGTGTGTTGTTTCATAGTTGGCATTAGACCCTTTTTAAGACACATTCTGACATTTTAAACCTGAGAGTGTAATAGTGCAATATTTTAATTTTGATTGCTGTTGTCATTGCTAATTTATGGGATGAACAAAGAACCAACGATAGGATGAATATAAAACGTTTGAGATGAAATTAGGAACACAGTAGTGAACATATCCAGAAGTGTTTTTATCTGATTTTTTGAATATTATTTTAATTTCCAAGGAATGTGAATCAATTCCCAATGGGGAGCAAGGCGAATTAAACAGAAATATGAAAAGTCGTAGTGATTTTAGTGGCTAAATTAGGTTTTTAAGGTAACGTCCTTACAAATGAGATCAAATAGGGAGCCCTTACCCAATAACAATATGAATTCTCTTTGGGGGCAGATTTCACATGCTTATCCTGCTATAGCCTTTACTCGCTTTTCTCCTAGCAGTAACCGTTTTCGATATATTAGGGTAACGGCTCCCTATTTCATCTGAGCTCCTATTTCCATCTCATCCCTTCACCTCATTACTTTGAACATGAATAATATTTTAAAACCTACCTGTACCAAACTGTGAAATGTTTTAAAATGATTATAAAAGCTATTGTCACACTTTCCTATTGAAAGAAATGGTTTTAAGTTCTTCGGTTATCGTTTTTTTCATTTCAAATAAACTCACTTTTCAATTTAGGACACATTTTCGTCTCAAGATTTACAGTTCGTCATGTTTCTGATTATCTACTAATCGATTCGTCTCAAAACATGATCACTTTTTCGCACAATTACACTACCATTGAATGCTGGATGACTTCATAATTAGTAATGTTCACTTGCTACTTGTTTAATTAACGATTTAATACTTCAAAAACTACCCGACAAACAATAAAAGTCTTTAAAAATATGAGATGAAAGTTTTTCACTTAGTTCACTTGATTGCGCTTTGTTTTCATCTCATTTGGTTTCGCAAAGTTGCCAAGTTATCTCATAATGTTACAAAACAAAAATTGTTTTTCTTCTTCAAAATCTCATCAAAAAGTATGTTTTTTGGTATCCGTGACATTAGTTTAATTATATTATTGATATTAATATTTCAATAAAACTGTTTTGGCTTCGAATATTACCAGGAAGAGCATGTTAAATACTAATGAAATAACCATTGTGGCAAATCTAGTAGCACTGGTTTCATTCCGCTATACGTCAACATAACGCTGTGAAGTGTGTGTGTTTCATCGGCTGTGTGCAGAGATGCCAGATATTTTCATAGAAAATATGTATTACGTTGCATAGAAACTCTATATCTGGTCTATCTGTTTTCACTAATAAAATGATGTTAAGTCTGTTTTCACTAATAAAATCTGTTAACATCATTTTATTAGTGAAAACAGATAGAGCAGATATAGACTTTCTATGCAACGTAATACATATTCTATGAAAATATCTGGTTCAAATAGTTCAAATTGGTTCCAAATTTCAATATAAATGTTTGTCAGTGTTCATAATCAATTATCTACATAAAAGATTTCCTCTTTGACATGTGATTTGTCCGTTGATTAATAAACTTTTAAAGAATCACTGCTATCAAATACTAATAGATACTCAGAGAGAAAAGTCTATTTTTAACAACTTTCTTTCTATGAACCTGTACAAATCTGTATTAAATTTAGGAAATCTTTACAAAATCGGTACTTTGATTTAAACCAGTATGCGAACGCAAAAATCTATACAATACATATAAATCTGTATAAATGGCATCTCTGGCTCTACACTTTGTTTTAAGAAGGGCTAATGAATAAATAGTAACAATCACAGTTTTGTTTTTATTTAAAGTACACCAAATTAACTTTTCAGTAAAATTTTAAATTTAAAGCGAAAGGTAACGGAAACGACTGACAAATTTTTAAACGTTGAAATGATTTCAAACTGTTTCTAAAAATATCGTATATTGTCTCATAGTTGGCATTAGGCCGTTTTTAAGAAGAATTCTGACATTTTGAACCTGAGAGTGTAATAGTGGAATATTTCGTTTTGATTGCTGTCGCCATTGCTAATTTATAGGATGAATAAAGGATCAACGATAGGATGGACAAAAATCCATTGAGATGAAATTAGGAGCAGAGTAGTGAACATTTCATAAGTGTTTTTTGCTGTTTTATGAACATTATCTTAATTTCCAAGGAATGTGAATCAATTCTCAATGTGGAGCAAGGCGAATGAAGCAGTAATATGAAATAGTTATAGTGATTTTAGTGGCTAAATCGAGGTTTGAAGGCGACGTCCTTACAAATGAGATGAAATAGGGAGCCCTTACCCTATAACATGAAATGCAGAGAGCTCCGATTTTCAATGAATTTCGCCGAATGAATACTTCAATACTACACTAAAAGGGTTTAATCCTGAACATAGTATATAGTATTATTATAGCACTCGAATTCATCGCATCTACGCGGGTACAAATCAAACCACGAGGCAAAACATTTTCCTGTATTTGCGTCGCATGTGCCGCTCTCATTCTCTAAAACCGGCCGGTGTTTTGTTAAAAAAAAGAGAGTGCTCCACTATAAATTTTCTTCTCTTGCAGCGCGAGGCAACCCTCAGAAGATGGTAGTCATTTTCGTTTATGGATAAATGTTCGCTGTCTGGGATAGTGTGTCTCGGATATACGTAAACTTTCAGCTATATCCGCTAGAGGCAGTGTAGTCGCTTGTGAGGGATAACCAAAACAAAAACGGTAACATTTTTAGCTTCAAATCGATAGCAATGCGATTTGAAATTCATTCCATTCGTTAGTTTTTGCCATTTTTGCACTTCGCATGGTCAGAAAAAAAAAATCAACCGCGTTATGAAATTATGGATGCAGCATAAATTTCCCCAAACCCAGTGTCCACATCCTCCCAGATACGAGCTTAGCTTTGGTATAAGCTGAGGTTCGTTCGTTTTTCTAAGCCAATTTAGCTCACGTAGGGCTCTTTAGTGGCGCTCAGCAGAGTTGAATTATTTATAAGTTTGGTGAATAGATCGATCAATTAGACAGCACATCTTGAGCCGTTGGTGGCAGTTTGCGAGTGTAGAAAAGCCTGTGCCAACGGTCAACATTCCTGCTCATTCGCACCTGAAGAAAACGGTTCGGGAAGATTAAGTAATCATCGCAGCTGATCAGGCGTGACAATTCGATTCGGTGTGAGCTGCCGATGCCGATCTGTCGGGCCGGGTGTAGTTATGTTGTGAAAAGTTTTGTTTATTTTTGATATTCCAAGAACTTGAGATATTTGAGCTGATCAGCTGGTCGCGGCTACCAGTGCTGCCAGGTACTGCGTTTCCGTTCAGCTGCATTTGTTGTATTGCGCACTTAAATTACCTTCTCCAACGCCATTTCGATCGCTCGCAGAATTGTTGACTCGAAGCTTTCATAAACAGTTCTCAAGTAGTTCGAACAAAAACAAGCAATAAAACACTCGACTCAACAATTAGTTTGGATTTGAATACATGTCCTGCCGTTCGGTAGAAACGAAACGGTATTGTTTCGCCTTCAATTCCCGCCAAGATTGAACGGCAAATGGAACTGTAGAATAATTCCTTTTTGTCTGCTCGTTTTAAGTTTCTCGACGACGAAGATGATTAAGTCGTCGTTTCCTATTGTTTTCTAATAGAATGAAAGGAAACCGCTCGTGTCGCAGATTACTGGGATGCCTTTTATGGCGATTGAAATTTCCTTATTGATTGAACCCTCTCGGTTGGCGTCGATGACGGTGGCAATCGGGGTTCAGCAAGTGACTGATAGTAAGCAGAATTATTATTAAATTATCAAGTTAATTCAACAAAGCACCGCAATTACGCGCATTGTTGGTTCTTTAATGAATTATCAATTTGCAGCTGATGAAGTGGTTACTTTAACGCCGGCCGATAATTGCAGAACGCAGGCCCGTAGATGCCACAAATGTCACCTATCGGCAGTACATTAAATGGAAGCTATAATTAGAATTAAAATTCCAAAAGCTATTCACCACGACCGGAGAAGTTTATTAGTTTCGTAGTTTTTTTTTTCGCTCTCTAGATCGGAATCGATCGTAAAATCGAGTAGTCGAACATGGCAGCAGCTAAACACACGACACAGCCAGCGTGACAATAAACATTAAATTCTACGCCTTCGAACCGGCACCACCGATGAACGATGACTATTTCACAAGAACTACTTTTATTTATCTCTGAAGTCAGGCAACGATCGGAGTGCAATTACCTTGCAATGCAATCGACGCCCGCCATCGCCGTCGATGCCGCCGCCGCCGCCTACACATCACGCGTGCAGGAGTTCTGATTTTTCCAGCCGTTGCACAGCCTAAGCTAAGGCTGCTGACGACGAACGACGATTACACATTGGCCGAAACCAATATGCATGCAAATGGGGTCGTGAATGTTTGTTTTGTTCGAATATATGACTGTTTTTTCTGTTATTAATATTCATTTCTGTCGGGTTACGATATGATAAATTACGCCATAAATGTATTATGACTGATCGAGAATGCGAAAATTGTTGTGAAGCAGCTAAAACTCGACGCATCGAATGATATTTAAGTTGCAGTTTGACATTTTTGACATTATCTGGTTTGAGTTTAATTTGTCCAATTTTCATCGCGAGATAAGAGTTTTGGAAATAGGACTTTTGTATCAATTGTCATCGCATTAGTAGAGTCGCCATTATATTTTGCCGACTTGATTTGTCGATTGTTTCAATCAACGAATTGTGATAAAATCGAATACAATATCTTTGCTTTGGTTTCTAAGAAGCAATATCACAGAAACAAACAGTTCGAAAATTGTGCAATACTACTGTTATAGTGATGCAAAAACCTCAAAGCGAATGAACCTAATTTCTCTTGAAGTCAATATATCGAACAGAGACAACAGATCTCACTCTAACTGAAAAAGGGCTATGTATTTTTGCATAGAAATTTCTCCTAAACGATGTAACTTGGAAGCCGTTAATGGTAGAAAATGGCTCTGAGAAATCGATTAAATAAAACTCTGAGAAAGACGAATTAATCCAAAAAATCAAATTGAAAAAAAGGCGGGTGGGTAATGTCAGAGACATAACTGGATGTCGTGAATACGGAAACAACTGACATGTTCCTTAACACTTCCGAATATCAATTAGTTGATCAATTGTATGAATTATGCAAAGCATTCCCCTTTTTCACATTTTTCGCAAAAACACACAGCGAAAAGTGCACAAATCTAACCAGACTGTTCTAGATTTGCACTGAACTGAGGATATTTACCTTCGATTTGCGAACAACAAATCCTAATAGTTCTTTAGAAAACTTTTAGAGCCATTAGAACGGCTGATTTTGTGTAATGCTCCCCACCGTTATTTTTTAACCAATGCAAATAACTGCCAGCTGTAACGTAATCGCTCTTGTCGGAAGCGAGAATAACTTCGCAAATGACACAAAATACATCTACTCGCAGTAGCGATAGAATCAAAACTGATCCAATTTTTGTTAAGAGGTTTCATTTTACGTGATTTCGTCTGTAGCTAATGGGCGGTCCTAACGGCTATAAAAATAGCAGCATATAGAGTTTCAATTTCGATCATTTCATTTCGGATTTGCATTTCATTGAAAGAAACTATCCGGATGCTGTACGGGATTCATTTCTGCCTTTCAGAAGGACAAAATTGTGGAACTCGTTACGATATTAAACACTGTTCGGAACATTTTTCTTAAACGATTTGTTGTACAGCAGCAGATATTTTGTTCTCTTCCTTAGAACGCGTTCGGATTGGCTGGTGTTGACATGGGTCAAATGAGACAGGTTTTTCAATAGTGTACTATTGTAATACTTCAATGCTTTTGCTATACACGTTTAAGTTGAATAATTTCGATTCTATTGGTAGTTAGATTATATAAATCCCTTCACAGATCACTGAGATATGAGCTTTAAATATACGAGAAAAGCAAACGCGCCTTATGAATTATCCTCTTTGATACTCGTTTATACCAAACATTTCAGAAAAGTTTAATTTTGAATTATTTGAGATTATGTCACACAACTGAAAATTTTATCATAAAATTGTGATCATATTCTCGATGGCATGTAGCAAAAATTATGTTGATTCGTTAGATACAACAAGAGATATTCACGATCAAAAACTTATCACTCTCTCAGAGGGTAAATTTTGAAAAGGCACCCCATAGTAAAGTAAATCGTATTCACGACAAAACATCTTCTTAAAATTTATTTTCAGTTATATACTTTTCTCGGTGAATTCACCGAAACGGCCTTTTGTGAAAGGGTTATCGGCGAAACGGCTTGCGGTGAAATGATCCACTCCCCTGTGCAACCCTTGAGTCACCGTTTTGACACACTTTCATCCATCGTTCCTTCAAATCCTTATCGTTTTTGAATACCTTGTTTTTCCGGATCTTTTTTATTGGGCGAAGCTCTGACGAGATTGTCGGATTTCCCTTCTTCGATACAACGATACAGTATCGTTGGCTTCGTTCCACTGCATGACCGATTTTGCGTAATGGCACGATGCCAAATCCCACCGAAACATTTGTGGGACCGGAGGAAGGGTAGCAGACACTTCTGGAGACTTTCTGTTTCATATACACCCAAACCTCCGTTTACGAACACTTTTTTTACGTTACCTCTTTTTACGTAACTCTTTTTACTAACCAAATCCCAAATAACGTAAACTTCTTTTACGAACCAACTTCGTAAAAAAAAGGTTTTTGCATCCAATGAAAACAATTTCCGGCTTCATGGAAATTATATGAGTATTTTCGGAACGGAATTGATGAGTAGATGACGGAAAACGATGTTTGAAGTAGTTCGGAAATCCAAGATGGCGTCTTCCGGTTTGACGATATTCCTTAAAAACCCTTACAATGATAGTATTTTCGGAACGGGATTGATGAGTAGTTGACGGAAAACGATGTTTGAAATGGTTCGGAAATCCAAGATGGCGACTTCCGGTTTGACGATATTCCTTAAAAACCCTTACAATGATAGTATTTTCGGAACGGGATTGATGAGTAGATGACAGAAAACGAGGTTTGAAGTGGTTTGGAAATCCAAGATGGCAACTTGTTTAAAAAACTCTTACAATATGGGTATTTTCGGAACGGGATTGATGAGTAGATGACGCAAAACAATGTTTGAAGTGGTTCGGAAATCCAAGATGGCATCTTCCGGTTCTTTGATATTGCTTAAAAACATTTACAATATGGGTACTTTTGGGACGGGTTTGATGAGTATATACCGGGAAATTATGTTTGAAAGCGCTTCAAAGATCAAAATGGTGAGTTCAGTTGTATCGGTATTCTTTGACGATCATTACGATATGATTATATATCGTTTAAAAAAAGTTATGCTTCTGACAAAGGTGTTTCCTGCTAATCATTATTGTTTGAATATTGTACTATATTTTCGAAATGACCATAACAAGTAGACGTCTGAAAAGCTATAATAATTTTATATTGTTATAGTTATATTGTATGCTTTCAATATTTTATTGAACAACTGGAAGTCTCAATCTAATATTTGGAAGCAACCACAAACATTAAAATTTGTCGGCCAGAAAAGTCGAAAACACGTTTTCGTTCGGCACGTCAGAAAAGACATTGCACTTCGTTGCAAAACAAAAAGTGTTCTGTAAGTAGCAGAAACTTTACGTCTGCTTAGCGGTTCAAATTGAACTGCCGAGTTTAGCACTAAGCAGTTCAATTTGAACTGCTCTGCACTGATGAGTCAAAGACGAAACGTAAAAATAATGAAAACGGTTATGTGCCCTAGCACAAAATTTGGCTAACCCCTAAATGACCATACCTGCATCGGCCAGAAAAGTCGAAAACACGTTTTCGTTCGGCACGTCAGAAAAGACATTGCACTTCGTTGCAAAACAAAAAGTGTTCTGTAAGTAGCAGAAACTTTACGTCTGCTTAGCGGTTCAAATTGAACTGCCGAGTTTAGCACTAAGCAGTTCAATTTGAACTGCTCTGCACTGATGAGTCAAAGACGAAACGTAAAAATAATGAAAACGGTTATGTGCCCTAGCACAAAATTTGGCTAACCCCTAAATGACCATACCTGCATCGGCCAGAAAAGTCGAAAACACGTTTTCGTTCGGCACGTCAGAAAAGACATTGCACTTCGTTGCAAAACAAAAAGTGTTCTGTAAGTAGCAGAAACTTTACGTCTGCTTAGCGGTTCAAATTGAACTGCCGAGTTTAGCACTAAGCAGTTCAATTTGAACTGCTCTGCACTGATGAGTCAAAGACGAAACGTAAAAATAATGAAAACGGTTATGTGCCCTAGCACAAAATTTGGCTAACCCCTAAATGACCATACCTGCATCGGCCAGAAAAGTCGAAAACACGTTTTCGTTCGGCACGTCAGAAAAGACATTGCACTTCGTTGCAAAACAAAAAGTGTTCTGTAAGTAGCAGAAACTTTACGTCTGCTTAGCGGTTCAAATTGAACTGCCGAGTTTAGCACTAAGCAGTTCAATTTGAACTGCTCTGCACTGATGAGTCAAAGACGAAACGTAAAAATAATGAAAACGGTTATGTGCCCTAGCACAAAATTTGGCTAACCCCTAAATGACCATACCTGCATCGGCCAGAAAAGTCGAAAACACGTTTTCGTTCGGCACGTCAGAAAAGACATTGCACTTCGTTGCAAAACAAAAAGTGTTCTGTAAGTAGCAGAAACTTTACGTCTGCTTAGCGGTTCAAATTGAACTGCCGAGTTTAGCACTAAGCAGTTCAATTTGAACTGCTCTGCACTGATGAGTCAAAGACGAAACGTAAAAATAATGAAAACGGTTATGTGCCCTAGCACAAAATTTGGCTAACCCCTAAATGACCATACCTGCATCGGCCAGAAAAGTCGAAAACACGTTTTCGTTCGGCACGTCAGAAAAGACATTGCACTTCGTTGCAAAACAAAAAGTGTTCTGTAAGTAGCAGAAACTTTACGTCTGCTTAGCGGTTCAAATTGAACTGCCGAGTTTAGCACTAAGCAGTTCAATTTGAACTGCTCTGCACTGATGAGTCAAAGACGAAACGTAAAAATAATGAAAACGGTTATGTGCCCTAGCACAAAATTTGGCTAACCCCTAAATGATTAAAATTTGGTTTCAAGTCAATGACCAATTTTTTTTTTATTTTCAGTGTTACACTTATAATTTCAGTTGTTTTAGTGTACGTGATAAAGTCGAAAAAAGTACTGTTACTCTCATCATGACACATTTGTTTTTATTTAAACTTGTCAAACAGGCCCGTCGGAATATGATTTAACATTTTGTAAATTTAAACCGTAACCAACCACTTCAAACATCGTTTTCCGTCATCTACCAATCAATCTCATTCCAAAAATACCCACATTGTAAGAGTTTTTAAGGAATATCGACAAACCGGAAGTCGCCATCTTGGATTTCCGAACCATTTCAAACATCATCAATCCCGTTCTGAAAATACCCACATTGTAAAGATTTTTAAGGAATATCGACAAACCGGAAGACGTCATCTTGGTTTTCCGAACTACTTCAAACATCGTTTTCCGTCATCTACTCATCAATTCCGGTTCGAAAATACCCCCATTGTAAGGGTTTTTAGGAATATTGAGAAACCGGAAGTCGCCATCTTGGATTTCCAAACCACTGCGAACATCGTTTTCCGTCAACTACTCATCAGTCCCGTTCCGAAAATACCCACATTGTAAAGGTTTTTAAGGAATATCGACAAACCGGAAGTCGCCATCTTGGATTTCCGAACTACTTCAAACATCGTTTTCCGTCATCTACTCGTCAATTCCGTTTCTAAAATACCCCCATTGTAAGGGTTTCTAGGAATATTGATAAACCGGAAGTCGCCATCTTTGATTTCCAAACCACTGCGAACATCGTTTTCCGTCAACTACTCATCAGCCCTGTTCCGAAAATACCCACATTGTAAGGATGTTCAAGGAATATCGATAAACCGGAAGTCGCCATCTTGGATTTTGAACCGACCCCAAACATCATTTTCTTGCGCCCACATATCACATCCGTTCCGAAAATGGCCATGTGATGGGGGGTTTCCACATTCATTACACAAAACTTTTTTTACGAAGTAAATTCCAAATGACATAAACTTTTTTTACGAACCAAATCCCAAATAACGTAAACTTTTTTTACGAACTACCTCCATTTACGAACCCCCGTTTAGTTCGCAAATGGAGGTTTCGGTGTATTTGGTCGTTAATGATTCCGGTAGTTATGAATTTGCCGCACAAGCCGATCGCATACCACATCCAATACTTTTCTTGGCGAATTATTCGACTTATCATCGAAAAACAGCTCTCTGCTGGCCATTTTCTTGAATATTCACTTCCATATGTTCAGCAATCCTCTCTGTTCTTTCAAGAACTTGAACAACTGCTATTGCGTTCATCTATAGAAAGGAAATAGAATTGCTGCTCTATAACATTCGAATCAGCTCAATGACATCGGAAAATGTGTGTGTGTGTGCACTTTTCAAAGATTTTTTTGCAGTTCAATTTTTTCGGAAATGGCTGAACCGATTTCAACAAGCTTAGACCCGTTTGAATATGCCACTATTACACCATTGATCAAGTTCGAAGAACAAATGGCGGTCACTTTTGGTTCCGGAGATTATATATCGGCATAAGTGACGTAACCGACAAAACGAGTTTATTTTTTTTAAAGTTCAGGAATGGCTTAGCCAATTTCAACCATTTTAAAGACTGTCCCAGAAAGTATGGACGCACTTTGATTTCGCTGTAAATAATTCACAAGTGTTAGATATTTAAATTTTATTCGATATACTGATAATATTAGCTCCATCACTTCACTCCGGAGTCCAATCGACAGTCAGCTGAGTGGACTGCACGCGATGAACCGAACCCAAAGCGTGGAAAGACTCAACAATCGGCCGGTAAGGTTATGGCGTCTGTATTTTGGGATTCGCATGGTATAATTTTCATCGACTACCTTGAAAAGGGAAAAACCATCAACAGTGATTATTATATAGCGTTATTAGAGCGTTTGAAGGACGAAATAAAAAAAAACGGCCTCATTTAAAGAAGAAAAAAGTTTTGTTTCATCAAGACAATGCACCGTGTTACAAGTCGATGAAAACCATGCTGAAATTGAACGAATTGGGCTTCGAATTGCTCCCTCATTCACCTAATTCTCCAGATTTGGCCCCCAGTGACTTTTTCCTGTTCTCAGACCTCAAGAGAATGCTCGCTGGTAAAAAATTTAGAAGCAATGAATAGGTAATCGCTGAAACTGAGCCCTATTTTGAGGCAAAGGACAAATCGTGCTACAAAAATGGTATCGAAAAGTTGGAAGATCGCTATAATCGCTGTATCGCCTCTGATGGCAATTATGTTGAATAATAAAAACGAATTTTGGCAGAAAAATGTGTGTTTCTATTAAACGATACGAACTTTTCAGCCGAACTGTTATGTATCAATTATTCATTAAGCAGATATGAGCTTCTGTGGTTCAGTCGATTAATTGATGTGCTTAGTGATCTGATGGTTCTTGGTTCAAATCGCGCTGTCGCTATCGATCTTTTGTTTTTTTTTTTTTATTTCATTCGATTTCAGGCCATGTAATTTGCAAATCTCACAATTTTACATATTCTTGAATATAAATTTGTGTGCATGTTATAAGATGTAAAATTACAAGATTTTTTCGAACTGTGCAGTACCAAAACTCGAGAACAAGCCCGATATTTTTTGTTGTATTTTTTTGATTTCGGAAGCATGCTAGAATGATAGAGTTCATGTGAGAAAACGTTCAAAGATTGTTAGTGAATTTGATAGGACTAAGCACTGACAGAATTTCACAATTTAAATTTCATTATTTCACAATGACTGTTCTAAACTGTAACGTTTTTTTCTCTTTTTTTTACAGGTGAGTTACCAGAAACGTCAGTATCCTAAATCGCAATCGGCAACGGCAATTTTGGCAACGTGTAGGCATTTACAAGTACACATTGGTGAGTTTACGAATGCAAACATTGATGAATTGACAGCTCAATGCGGTTGGATTATTTTTTACCCAAAATTCGTAATGAAAGCTAGTTGAATTAATAGTAGATATTATAATATTTAGCACACTGTGATCATCGATTAATCGATCGGTTGTAGTGAATAGTCCAAAGGGTGCTATGATAAAAAAGGCCAACGTTGACTTGATTCATGTTCTTTCTTTGTGTATTAAAACACAGTACCTTTCGCTTCAAAGACGTGTTTGTGTGTTGCGCTAATGCCTGCTAGTTAATTTTTACATTTGCTCCTCAGTCTTGAAAATGGCATCAAGGCAGGAGATTCACAGTTTGGCTCGTGCATCGCGAAAATCCGAACTATTCAAACACCAATTTTGAGAAATTATTTAGTGTGGCTAAATTGACTGCCCCCATAGTATTAAAAATATTTAGAGAACCGTTGTCAATAGCCACGAATGGGATTTTAGTAGTACGAAAAAGGATGCAAAGCTTCTGTTGCTGAATATAGTTGAAAATAGTTGCCCCCTTTTTATGTGAACGGCACACAAAGAAACTCTTTCAACTGGTCCTCTTGCTGCTGGTATCTGGCGAACGCAAGACAACTAAGTTGCTAATGCTAACTGAATGCGAAGGCTCTCTTTAAATACTGCGTCGCTACACGTTTACAATCAATAAGGTGGAGTTCATGAGAGCAAAAATATGCCCGGCCACATTCACTAATAAAGGCAGAGCTAACATGTGCAAAAATGTAGCTAACAAAACAATAGGTGCGATTTTAATCCATTATTTCATTATTTTTGGTTCTGCTAAGTTAATGATAACTTGTAAGTCTGGCAGCTTCTTATAAGTCCATCACTACCGGACGAGACCCGTGCAGATGGTAATCCTAAAAATGAATGAATGAAAAGCTAGACATACGATTGGTGTACTACAATCCACACTAGCCTTCCCAAACTAGTTCACCAACATCCGCAATATTGGAACTAATTCCTTATAATTTACATATCACCAGGCTCGATGTTTGAAAACCTACATGCCAGCAACCTATCTTCCGCTGGCACTCTGCCCACTGAAGCCTGTGTGTGTGCACACAATTGGCACCGTAGACTAAGATATGTATCAGAAACGAAAAACATACCGCAACACAATCCAGCCCAGCATTGCCGTCGAGAAGTATAAAAGTGCACAGTATGCCACAAATATAGATCAAAATTCAACCAACCATTTCTTGAACCACTTGGTAACCGACCACCGACCCGCGTGACCAACCCATTGTACACCCTTATGCAACTTGGAGGATAGTTAATCATAAACTAGATGGCTTTACTGTCATACGAGCGCGGTAAAGTATGCAGTCGGACAAGCTGCCGCAACCATCATTGTAGGTTGTTCCCACTGACAGCTTTCGAACAAACTGAAAAAAAAACAACTGGGAGTAACAGCATACTGTAGCATAGGATTGGCAATCGACGGGCTTTCTCTCATGTCCGAACCAGATAAATATTTGCACTTTTGCAAGCCTCATAAATTCTGCTGCTGAATTGATCGTGGCCCCAGCGCGCGATAACAGCCGGATAAT
This sequence comes from Malaya genurostris, assembly GCF_030247185.1. NCBI lineage: Eukaryota > Metazoa > Arthropoda > Insecta > Diptera > Culicidae > Malaya > Malaya genurostris. Next base: position 87,206,143 of record NC_080572.1, on the reverse strand, counting down.
CATCGTCACTTCATCAGTAGGCAAAGGGAACACGCCATACGGTGTTGAAAATTATCTGTCGAATTCAAATGAAAGCTGAAGTAGTTTTTTTTTTGAAACCCTTGCATCGGTGGCATCTGACGTGAGAGTTTCATTAATGGAAGTGTGGCAGGAAAAGTAAACCAAGACACTACACCGATTCTAATCAAGTTTATTTATTTGATTTTGGTTGCCTCGATGTGACTGACCTCCTTCAATTGTTTTTGTTCGAAAATTGTATTGCTGAACTGGAAGATGAGTTCAGGGCGATTGAATTTAAAAGTAATGAAATGCTTAATTTTATGCCGTGAAAGTCAAAGTAATAAAAAGTCGCATTGATAGAGATCAACAATTCATCCATCAAGACTTAACTGAGCCTCAACATTGGGTTTGGATTGTAAGACTTCCGGAGTGACATCGCAGCATTCTATGAGAAACTTTCAAATTGTCCACAGGTTTTTATACGATTCGGATATGGATGTGATTTATGTAAACTTGTTTAAACATCTCATCGATTTTCTCATGTTACAGTGAAAATGTGAGCCACTACGAAGGTAACTCTGGAAACTGTGCCTGTGCCTGGCAACTGTGCCTTTTTATTAATGCCCCGTTGCGAAATGCGTCTCGAACGAAATGAAGTAGCGAATTATCAAATCATATTTCTATTTCACGTTTAAAGACTGTCCCAAAAAGTATGAACGCAACCAAAATCGCTTCAATTTCGCAATGGTTCAGAATCTGTCTATTTTTATGACTGCGTCCTGTTGTTTACACTCTTCTCTAACCACTTGTGTAGTTGTTTATTCGTTTTCATTAGTTTGTTTCGAAATGCGTGGACTTTCAGCAGATTAACGTCGGAAAATTGTGTACAAATGGTGCACAGAACGCGGACTGTCACTGAGAAAGATAGCAAAAATGGAAGGAGTAAGAGAAAAAGCCGTGCGAAATGCAATCAGGAAGTTTGGTGAGTATAACACCTTAGAGGAGTAACCGAAAACGGGTCGAAAAAAAGTCCTACTAACTCTCAGTTGGATAAACGTATACTGAAGGCATTCGAGCAAAAGAAGGAGGTTTCAGTTCGGGATGTGGCCAAAGAAGTGGGCACTTCGAAGTCAAATGTTCTTCGTGCTAAAGAACGTTTGACTCTTCGAACCTATAAGAAGCAGAAACAACCAAAACGTAGTCCGAAACAAGAAGCATCGATCAGGCCGAGGGTTCGAAAGCTGTACAATACGATTCTTGCTGGAAATTTGAACTGCATAATCATGGACGACGAAACCTACGTGAAACACGATTAGAAATCCTTGCCGGGACCACAATATTATACGGTGCGAGAACGGCAAGTGTTGAAACCAGTCCGAGACATCGATAGAAGTCGAAAAATTTGGTGAGAAAGCTTTGGACTGGCAAGCAATTTGTAGCTGCGGTAAGATTTCGAAACCCTTCATCACCACTGCTTTAATGAACAGCGAAATATACATCAAGGAATGTTTACAAAAACGACTTCTACCCATGATTCGAAGCCACAAGGATCCTGTTGTCTTCTGGCTAGACCTTGCTTCTTGCCACTACTCGAAATCAACGGTAGAATGGTATACTACCATAAATGTCACTTTCGTCCCAAAAGACATGAATCCACCAAATTGCCCACAACTTCGACCAATTGAGGAATTTTAGGCAATAACGAAGGCACATCTTAGGAAACATGTCTCGGCAGCCGAAACCATTCAACAGTTCGAAAAAGATTGGAAAAAAGTGTCAAAACTTGTCGCCAAGAAGTCTGTACGGAATTTAATGAGGAACGTTCGCAAGAAGGTGCGCCAGCTAGACTACAATGGCTAAGTAGCAAATGTTGAGAATAATATTCTGTTGTTGTAGTCTAATATTATCAGTATATCGAATAAAATTTGAATATCTAACACTTGTGAATTATTTACAGCGAAATCAAAGTGCGTCCATACTTTCCGGGACAGTCTTTAATTCTTAGAGAATTTAGAAAAACTTCCTTTTCAGTAAAATTTGAATTGACGGGCCTCTCTTTTGACTATTTCCATCAAGTTTTGCACAGCCTTCTTTCCTCACTACAAAGGGTCAGTGTGCCTTGGGCAAATCTTGCACGTCTTCCGCTTGCCAATGGCCCAATATTTTCAATAGGCGAAACTGGGGCAAAATGGGAAGGGCTCGTGTCCTTGAGTACCATCTGAAAGTTAATCGTGGCATACCACCTCAGGACATTTGTTTAGCATTCAAACGCTCTGGCTGAGATTTTCATCGAATTTTTTTCGTAAAAAAATTCAAAATTCAAAAAAAAATTGTCCGATCGATCCAAAAAACTATAACCATACATGGAATGATCTTTTTTTTTAAATGTAGCATGCCACATATTTCAAGAGCAGTTCTCCGGGACCATAGTCCGGATTCATCGGTGAACAATTTTAAGTAGTTCTGCGGTCTCAATACAGTTTTACATTGTATTTTGTTCAGAGAATTTTTTGTTACTAAACACATTTTTATACCTTTTGCGAAAACAGTCTTTTTTGGAATCCGGTTCCAGTACCCTCGGGGAAAGTTTGGCCAAACGATGAGTTTATTCATATTGAAGTGTTTTAGTAAATTTTGCACATTTCGAATTTCCCATACAGACATTTATAGTTTTTTGCATCGAATACCCCAGATGGCAAAACCGACTTACCCCAACGCGATCTGGAATAACTCCGGCGATTTTGAACCATATCAACACTGATAAACACAGAATAAAATTGAGGAATATCCGTTTTTTTTTTGACACTAAATGCATCACGAACGGTCGATTTCTTAAGATGTTATAAATTTTTGAAGAAAAAAAATCGATGAAAATTTCAACAAGAGCGTTTGAATGTTGATAGTGACAAGATGCCAAATCCCACCAAAACCTGAACGGAAGAGTTGTCCTGCTTGAGGAATGGAAACGAATGTTTTTTTAGACACTCCTGTAAGATAATTTCCTATTTGATGGTCCCCTTTTCCATTGACTGGAAAAAAATCCTGAGCTAGAGCTAAAAATATTTATAACTCTGTTACTTTATTTTTTATTCTTTGTTCGAACAGTACATAATCTGTCTGCGAAATCATTTTTGCCTTTCTGTATAAAGAGGTAATAGAAAATGCTGGAAAAAACCGACTTTCGAACGGAGCCTCGGAAACCTATAGTGTTATATACCATTCGACTCAGCTCGACGGATCAGGAAAATGTCTGTGTGTGTGTACTTTTCGAAGATATATTTACGCTCAATTTACTTAGGGATGACTGAACCGATTTCAACAAACTTAGGCTCGTTTGGAAACTACTATTGGTTCTTTAAACAGGTTTCAAGTTCGAATGGCTGTCACTTAGGGTTTCGCTGGTATAACTGCATAAGTGACGTAAACGTCAGAACTCATTTCTTGTATATGGATTAACCGATATCAACAATTTTAGGCTTGTTCGAGATTAAAATTGAGCTAACGATCGATTTCGGACATTTAAAGTTTTGGAGATATAATCGTTAAAGTGACGTAATCAACCGAATTTTTTTTCATTCGTATAAATAATTCAGACCTTAAACTGTCCCAATAAGTATGGACGCAACCAAAAACCGCTGCCATTTCTCAATGGTTCAGAATCTATCAATTTTAATGGCTGCGTTCTGTTGTTTACAGTCTTCCCTAACCACTTGTGCAGTTGTTTATTCGTTTTCATTAGTTTGTTTCGGAACGCGTGGACTTTCAGCAGAACAACGTCGAAAAATTGTGTACAAATTGTGAGAAAGATAGCAAAAATGGAAGGAGTAAGTGAAAAAGCCGTGTCGTTTGGTGAGGATAACACCTTTGAGGAGTAACTGAAAACGGGTCGAAAAAAGTCCTACTAACCTTCAGTTGGATAAACGTATACTGAAGGCGTTCGAGCAAAAGAAGGAGGTTTCAGTTCGGGATGTGATAAAAAAAGTGGGCACTTCGAAGTCAAATGTTCTTCGTGCTAAAGAACGTTTGAATCTTCGAACCTATAAGAAGCAGAATCAACCAAAACGTAGTCCGAAACAAGAAGCATCGATCAGGCCGAGGGTTCGAAAGCTGTACAATACGATTCTTGCTGAAAATTTGAACTGCATAATCATGGACGACGAAACCTACGTGAAACTCGATTGCAAATCCTTGCCGGGACCACAATATTATACGGTGCGAGAACGGCAAGTGTTAAACCAGTCCGAGACATCGATAGAAGTCGAAAAATTTGGTGAGAAAGCTATGGACTGGCAAGCAATTTGTAGCTGCGGTAAGATTTCGAAACCCTTCATCACCACTGCTTTAATGATCAGCGAAATATACATCAAGGAATGTTTACAAAAACGACTTCTACCCATGATTCGAAGCCACAAGGATCCTGTTGTCTTCTGGCCAGTTCTTGCTTCTTGCCACTACTCGAAATCAACGGTAGAATGGTATACTACCAAAAATGTCACTTTCGTCCTAAAAGACACCAAATTTCCCACAACTTCAACCAATTGAGAAATTTAGGGTATTAACGAAGGCACATCTTAGGAAACATGTCTCGGCAGCCGAAACCATTCAACAGTTCGAAAAAGATTGGAAAAAAGTGTCAAAACTTGTCGCCAAGAAGTCTGTACGGAATTTAATGAGGTACGTTTGCAACAAGGTGCGCCAGCTAGTCTACAATGGCTAAGTAGCAAATGTTGAGAATAATATGCTGTTGTTGTAGTCTAATATTATCAGTATATCGAATAAAATTTGAATATCTAACACTTGTGAATTATTTACAGCGAAATCAAAGTGCGTCCATACTTTTTGGGAAAGTCTTTATCTCGAAAAAAAAATTGTTTGTCAATTCTCCGGATTTGTTTTTGATATAACACTAGATCTCGACGTTTAAGGAATTTTTGAGACATCTGACATTGAACATTTTTTCCACAGTTTTTTTTTCATGCGAATTTTCAAAATAATGCAGTTTTTCATGCGTTGCGTATCCCCTTCCTAAAAAAGATTTAGCTTTAAAAAGGAAATCACTTCTTTTTATCACGGAAAGCACAACCATTTGGTCCAAGTGAAAATTTTTGCAAGATTTATTCTCATTTCTTTTGGAAAATAACTATTCCACTGTCAAATTTAAATCAACAGCCTTAGTAAATTACGTGATTTTAAAACATATCGTATGATACATTTCTATTAATGATACACTGTCTTCGACTGCAGGATTTTTTTTATCCTCGAAGAAAGTTGCTACCGCGCAAGAGACACATCCGAGTTGGCAACCCTATGCCCTTCTTCTTGCATCCAATTCGTGTCTGCTTGTTGCGAAAACTAGTTCTTTCTCTAGGACCATGAACATTCTAAATACAGCTCTTATACATTCTACCGCCAGACATGACGAAACAAATAACCAAAACAAAACATTCCTGTGTTCCTCCGTCCCCGAATGACACATCCATCGGTAGAACGACCGAACACCAAACTTGCGCAATCGTGAAAATACAGACTACCGCTAGGAATCAAAGATTGAATAATCTCGTGATCGAAAAGAAATGCATTCTTCGTGCTGTTGGCGTTTATTGCAGTTTCCCTTTGCCGTCGATGTCGTGGCATGCCGTGCCTATTGTGCAGCTGTGCAATATTTTCGCCTTGTCAATCGAAACGGCCGCCAACTGGCAACCAACTGGCGAATCACTATGAATGACTCAACCAGTTCTTCGACGACGACGACGGCGTCGGCGACACGACTGATTGATGTGTAGGTCTTCAGCTGCGAGCTGTGCAATGTTGGGTTTTATTTTATTCTGGTTGCCGTCGCACCCGTGTCTGTAGATGTAGATCGGAAGTAAAACAAGACTAAACCGGCCACGAGCAAGAAAACAATCCAACTGCGAGATGCATCTCGCATGCAACATAGCGTTCATTGTTGAGCCAAACTCTCGGCGATCATTAAATTACTATTCAAAGAAAGACGTGTTGACATCTGCTTTACTGCTGCGAAAACGGCGCTCAAGTGATTTGTGGTGGTGCCCGGCGTGTACCCAAGGGAGAAACGAAAGCAAGACGATTCCACTTGTTAAGCGATTGTGTAGATGAGTCGGATTAAAATGGCCGAGGTGACGGGTTTGGAGTCGATGCATACAAAATAAAAACCTAGCAACCGAATGGGACTGTCTTTCGAACGGAAACCGTGAAAGTGATTTAATTAGAGGTCTCTACGGGCGTTGATCCTCCGTTTGGAAATGAAAACGGAAACGTCTGAGGGAGGTGTCAATCTGCCGGAGATCTTTTCCAAGATAGTGAAATTCCAAATCAGCTTCACAACGTTCGGAAGCCGCGGTGAATAGTGACAGGGTTGTTTTCGACAGGTACTAATTAGTTACCTATTTATTGGAGTTCCGGTGTAAATACGTCACCCAATGAGAAGCATAGTTATACAATGTCAGTTTCAACTGGTAGGCTTTCAAAACCGGAGGGCTTTTGAATCAGTTTTAAGTGATTTTTGTAACAATTCAATCCACAAATTGGATTGAATGAGGTTTATTCACCCATTCAAGCTCAAGTCTTAGTCTTTTACCGGCAATGGAAATTGATCTTCAATGTCAACTTATCTTTCTGAGTAGCCTAGGCCGTGTGTCAACTGGCAGTATTATTTCAACCAAGAATTGATCCACTGGTTTCCTGTTCCATGTCGTAAAAGGCCACTAAAAGGAGAGCTCGTAAGTCAAGGTGTATTTCCGTGCCGATGATTGAATGACTACAGGAGCCATGCCATATTATAATCGGTCTTCGCCGAGCGATGCGACGAATTACAGTGGAGCTAAAGCCACCAATAGTAAATTCATTTCTATTTATTTGCTCTCATACAATGTTTATAGTGTTAGTTCATCACGCTGCCAAGCGAAGTGTGATATTATAACACATGGATCAATAAGTCCCGAGACTAACAATGGAAACAACATTTTTTTGCAACATTTTTCTTATTCATCAACATAATCACCTTTTAGGGTGATACAATCGTTCCAACGTTTTTCCAATTTTTCAATACCATGTTTATAAAAAAAATTATCTTTCGCTTCAAAATAAGCTTCAGTTTCAGCGATGACCTCCTCATTTGAACCAAATCTTTTTCCCTGGAACATTTTTTTAAGATCAGCAAAAAGCCAGTAGTCACTGGGGGCTAAATCTAGCGAGTATGGGGGTGGAGAAGCAGATCAAAGCCCAATTCGTTCAATTTCGCCATTGTTTTCATCGACTTGTGTCAGGGTGCATTTTGTTCCATCGAAAGCAATCGCGGCACCCACTTGGAAAAAACCTTTTTCATGCTCAATTTTTCATGAAGGATAGTAAATACACTTCCATATGATATCTGTGTCATCTCAGCAATGTCACGGAGCTTCACTTTACGATCTTTCATTATACTTTTTGTCACTTCACTCACATTTTCCGGTGTAACGGCTTCCACAGGTCTACCCGAGCGTTCCGCGTCATTTGTGTCGGTACGACCACGTTTAAACTCGGCGAACCACCGACAAATCGTTGCTTTTGATGGCACGGTGCACGGTGTTTTCACCCATTAAAAACAATGTTTTATCAAAACACGAAACTCGGTTTTTTTCCTTTTTTTAAACAAACTACAAAACGACTTAACTCCAACCTCGATAACTCAGCTGTTTCTGGTCGGATCGACTTAAAATTTTGACCCGTTTCAAGCAAAGGTTAGTACTCTAGAAAGACGTGGTTACTGGTTTACTACGAGCGCCATCTCTGCTTTAATCTCGGGACTTATTGATCCATGTGTTACATAATCTTTCTAATCTCTCTTGAACACTGACGATTCTGGGTCGTTTGTTGGTTCTGCAAAGCAAAAAGCTTTTGGTAAGGCTTGTTGAGATGGTTACGTAATTCACTTAAGTATCTGAGTTTCAAATGCAGGATGAAATAACTATTGCAACTTCATCATACGAAACAGGACCTCATAAGATAAAGACTGTCCCAGAAAGTATGGACGCACTTTGATTTCGCTGTAAATAATTCACAAGTGTTAGATATTCAAATTTTATTCGATATACTGATAATATTAGACTACAACAACAGAATATTATTCTCAACATTTGCTACTTAGCCATTGTAGACTAGCTGGTCCACCTTCTTGCGAACGTTCCTAATTAAATTCCGTACAGACTTCTTGGCGACAAGTTTTGACACTTTTTTCCAATCTTTTTCGAACTGTTGAATGGTTTCGGCTGCCGAGACATGTTTCCTAAGATGTGCCTTCGTTAATGCCCGAAATTACTCAATTGGTCGAAGTTGTGGGCAATTTGGTGGATTCATGTCTTTTGGAACGAAAGTGACATTTTTGGTAGTATACCATTCTACCGTTGATTTCGAGTAGTGGCAAGAAGCAAGATCTAGCCAGAATGCAACAGGCACCTTGTGGCTTCGAATCATGGGTAGAAGTCGTTTTTGTAAACATTCCTTGAAGTATATTTCGCTGTTCATTAAAGCAAAGCAGTGGTGATGAAGAGTTTCGAAATCTTACCGCAGCTACAAATTGCTTGCCAGACCATAGCATTCTTACCAAATTTTTCGATTTCAATCGATGTCTCGAACTGGTTTAACACTTGTCCTTCTCGCACCGTATAATATTGTGGTCCCGGCAAGGATTTGTAATCGAGTTTCACAAGGTTTCGTCGTTCATGATTATGCAGTTCAAATTTCCAGCAACAATCGTATTGTACAGCTTTCGAACCCTCGGCCTGATCGATGCTTCTTGTTTCGGACTACGTTTTGGTTGTTTCTGCTTCTTATAGGTTCAAAGATTCAAACGTTCTTTAGCACGAAGAACATTTGACTTCGAAGTGCCCACTTTTTTGGCCACATCCCGAACTGAAACCTCCTTCGAACGCCTTCAGGATACGTCTATCCAACTGAGGGTTAGCAGGACCTTTTTTTCGACCCGTTTTCGGTTTATCCTCAAAGGTTTTATCCTCACCGAACTTCCTGATTGCATTGCACACGGCTTTTTCGCTTACTCCTTCCATTTTTGCTATCTTTCTCAGTGACAGTCCGCGTTCTGTGCACCATTTGACACAATTTTTCGACGTTGTTGTACTGAAAGTCCTCGCATTTCGAAACAAACTAATGAAAACGAATAAACAACTGCACAAGTGGTTAGAGAAGAGTGTCAACAACAGGACGCAGCCATAAAAATTGACAGATTCTGAACCATTGCCAAAATGCAGCAGTTTTTGGTTGCGTCCATACTTTCTGGGACAGTCTTTAGATGATGCAGTTGGGATCTCATCCGCCGTTGAAAATTTGGATGCTGGAATTTTCTATCGGACAAGTTGACTAGAGCTTGTACCACTAATGAAAGATCCAGCTTTGCCACTGTCAACTACTTGGATAAAGCAAAGGTCTGCATCCAAACATGCCAGCTACTGGCACACCTTGCAATCTAGTGCTCAGACAACAGCATTTTTATCAGATTTAAATGTTAAAATGCCTTTTGCATTTTTCCAAACATCATGGCTGGATTCTGATCAGAGCTCTAACGGGACATTGCAAACCCAATCATCACATGGCCACTATTCAGCGTGCTGCTTACTTCATAGCATCTGATGTGTAACAGTACCGCATTGACGCAACTACGTATCCGGGATTTTGGTTCTCCATACATGGTTGAATCTGTGTATGGGAAGCTACAATTGAAGTATATTCTATCTGTTCTCACCCAATATGGTAAGTTGCAAAATGAGAGGAGTTCATTGTTCTTCCTGGAGTGAATAAATACCTTCCGAATTTACTTCTGTTTATACACATTTCGTTCTGCATTTCTTCAGGAAAACAAAATGGTGTCGCTTTTGTGCAATCCCTGAATCCCCTCGGGGGTTGCAGGTTTTATTAAATGTGCATTTTGGCCTCTGCATATCGTTCAGCATCCTTTCGTGAATGCAGAACTCCATCAGGAAAATGATGAGCAGCCGGTACAAGGTACAAATCTCTAAATAACTAGAAGAACGATCCACTTAAGCCCATTAGTTGTGATTCCTGAAAGTTGTAACGGGTTAATTCTTTTTTGACAACAACAAACTTACACCGGAACTTCACAGGAAAAATAGAGGGCCAACAATTGTAGAACCATTCTTTTTGAAGACTTAAATTTTTGAAGCTGTTTCCGGTCATATTGCATTGATACTATTAAAGAACATTCAAATATAAATTGTTACGTGATAAAATCTGCAAGCAAGTCCGTCAAAACAACATTCGCACTATATATTTTTTTAATTCCAATTCAATCCTTTAGCTGTTAATCCTTTCACTGTTATTGATGTATATTGTGCATATAGGTTCAACCAGAATTCACGATTTTTTTCTTCAATTTAATTTTCGCTTTTTTATTTTGTTTGGCTCAAATTTTGCAGAGGTATTCTTCAGTTTGCCAATTTAACTCTATAGTTACTTTTGAGAAGGGACTAAAAAAAATTCTTTGAAAATTTTCTGAAAACTATACTGCTCATACTCGCATATCAGTCCCATATCGATTTTCGCCAATTTTGAGCTAGCTTGCGGAATGCAATCTGTCCTCAATATACTCTCAGAAATTGCTATAAAAGTTGAGGGATTGTTCAGTAAAATGTGAATAAAATATCAACTCATGTCTGTCCCATATGCAAAGTACCCGCATATCAGTCCCATTCAGTGCAAATTTCAATATTTTCATTTGTTGCAATATAGGAATAGCAAAGGTGTATTACCGATATTTCATGTAATGGTGATTAGGTAGCACAATAAATCAAAAAATTTGGAAAAAAAATTTGATCGTCTTTTTCTTGACATGCCGATTATCCATATAGGACTGATATGCAAGTATGGGCAGTATATCTCGTAAACGGTTTGTTAGATTGCTTTGGCGTTTACGATGTTTAGGACACTATTGGAACTATATGAAGAAAGTAGACAGTTTAAAAAGAAATGTTATATTTTTATTTTATTCTAAAAATGACACCTAAAACTCAATTTTCCTGAAGAAAGGTATACACTTTTTTTGATAGGATTTTTTTTAGTTTCGATTATAGATGTTTTAACCTTAAGGCCATTCACTTCTTCGGGCCAGAAAAAACTTCTAACCCTATGAGAGGGATTAGGAATAAAACCCAGGTGGACTGCGTGAAAGGCAACGACTTACCCATCACGCTATACTCGTCCCCCTGTTTTTTTTTGACAGGTTGTAGCTGACAAATGATGAAGTTTATTGCACTATAGCTCGGAATATGAACCAAAGAGTTATAGTTTTTAAATTATGATCTAATTTATTTGGAAATTTTGCACAAATTTTTTAAATGTTTTACAACATGAATTTGTGAAAGAATGTAAAATTCTCAATCAATAAGGATGGTGCACTGTGGTTTAAATCGATAACAACGTGAAATTAATTCAGCAGCTGCCAAACCGTTCTTTTAATGCATATAGTTGCTTTTGAGTAATGCGACGTGAACCTTCCATAATGTCACATAAACCAATGAAAGTTTCATTTTGTTTACTTTCCTTTCGGGTAATAACTTCTGTATTTTGACGTTTACTTACAAAATATTTGTGTAGAATGAAAGATAATATTTCCATTTTTTTTAACAATACCAGATATGCAACGAACATTTGTGTATTAACGCCAATATAGCCGAAAGACAAAGTAAACAAAGAGAATCTGTCAATAGCTTTTATGCCCTTTTGAAATGTTTACGTCGAAATATTTACAAATATATACCACACACTTATAAAAAATCCCTGTGATTTTACATATTATTAGATGCACATAAATGGAGCGTCGCAGTTCACGTAAATTCACGTGGAAGAACATTAAATATTGTGTCTAAAACTCCATGACTTGAAATTCGTTGAAATAAAAAAAAGAATACCGATAGCAACCGCCGCGACTTGAACCGAGAATCATTGGATCGCAAGTTCGTCTGCTAATCGACTGAGCCACCGAAGCATGCATCTGCTTGGTTGGTGAGAGGCGCATTTAAATTCATACAGTCGCACCTGCTAGCAGAATACAAGTTACAGTCGAAACCAGTAAAATTCAAGCTAATCTAACATTAAGTCATTACAAATGAAATTTTCCGTCATTTGACAAATTAGGTCTTTATGAATTACATCGTATGAGGAATTAAGTCTCCTGTGTTATTCAAATTTTTTGGTGTGCACGTATTCCGATCACAAATTGTTCATGGCCAACTTTGACAAAAAATACAATCATAACGTTTTTTCCAATCGATCAAAAATGGTAGAAAAATGGTTTCTTCTACAAAGCTCAAGAACTATTGAAAATAATTTACTTTGTCATAAATACCAAAAGTCTAGGTCGCACCGTTTTAGATATACAAAGCGTTTTTTATGGCAACCCCCCTTAAAACAGTTTTTTAATCTTATCTTTTTGCGAGATATTTTTTTATGCATACTTTGTTTGGAATAATTGTAGAAAATATAAAATCCCATATTTTTGTTGAAGTTTCATTCTTTCCAGGCAAAGGTCTGTAACATTTTATCTCTTTTAACCTGCGTTAAAACCTTGCACTGAAACGAAATTTGCAACTTAATGCAACTGATTTTTACAATACTGGTACTAGAAATAAAATCTAAGTGGAACTCGATGGAATTTTTTAGGCATTTTCATAGTTAGTTTGAACTATGTACCCCCTTCAAACCAGTTTTTTAATCTTAACATGTTTCGAGTTTGTTTATGCAAACTTTGTTTCGAATTACTGTAGTAAATATAAGTAAATATGGTCGAAAACTCAAAAACCGACCTCGCTTCTGTTCCACAGAAACAGTTGAGTAGGGTCAAAACTGGTAAAATTTCAAATGTTTTTTTAAGGATCCCTTAATAATATTAATGATAACATGGGTTATACGGGAAAGACATCAAAACACTACTAGGTAGATTTAAACAGGTTTTTTTTGGTTGGTTGAATGGAATGATTGAAAGACCAAATAAAAAGTTTTCAATTCAATAATTGGCGAAATTGTTCTGGCAGAACAACCCTCGGTGGAATGAATTTTGACAGAATGCTGACTTCAATGCTGACTTCAATCCAAGGAGAAAACTAAATTGTATGGCCGCAGTGTTTGTTAGGTTCCAACAATAAAATTTTATTTATTTTCAATTTCAATGAAATTTCCTGAACAATACAAAAAATCATTCAAGCGCTTTTTTAACCTTTCGATGCCATTTTTTTAGACTGTTATGTTCAGTTTCAGCGATAACTTACGCATTCGAGCCAAATGTTTTTCCCCGGAGCATCGTTTTCGAGACCAGAAAAGGGCCAGTAGTCTCTGGGAGCTAGATCAAGAGAATTTGCTGGGTGTGATTGCTAATCGAAGCCCAAATCATTTATTTTGGTAATTTCATCTCTGTGAAAGATGATGTTTTTCTTCTTCTTCTTCTTCTTTTTTTTCATTGTTTCACAAATGCAAAAGTAACGGCACTTATATCTCGGTAGTTTATTATTTATATCTAAGAGCTGAATTCTCACCACTGGAACTGAGCTCTGGACCTGAACCATGAGGTTACATTTCAAAAAACTTAAATATAGAATTATTTGTGGTGAAGCTGAACATTTTATCATAAATTGCTGATCATATTCGCGATGACATTCAGCAAAACTCATGACGATACGTTAGATACAACAAGAGATATGCACGATAAAAAAAATATGACTGTCCCTCAAGGTTAATTTTGAAAGGTCTCTCATAGTAAAGTGAGACGTCAAAAGACTTGATGGTATGTTTTTTTAATAGTTAACATATATTTGTACAACATTTTATCGGAAGGAGCAGATTGTTCAAAACAAAGGTTCTTCTTAAGGCATACAAGAATGAATTAAATATAAGTTATATTTACTGTAAAATTGAGTTATTTTTGACGCTCATATATGTCGGTCTCAGAAGACGTAAATTTACACGATTTTATCCAGTTCACACTCCAAAAAAATTTGACTTTCACAGGTGACTTAATCCCTCATACGATGTAATTTATAAAGACCTGATAAACGTTACGGCAAATTACGGAAAATTTCATTTGTGATGACTTAATGTTAGATTAGCTTGAATTTTACTGGTTTCGACTGTTACAAGCAGATGCATGCTTCTGTGGTTCAGTCGATTAACAGACGTACTTGCGATCCAATGATTCTCAGTTCAAGTCGCGGCGGTTGCTATCGGTATTCTTTTTTTTATTTCAATGAATTTCATGTCATGGAGTCTTAGACACAATATTTAATGTGCTTCCACGTAAATTTGCGTGAACTGCGACGCTCCATTTATGTGCATCTAATAATATGTAAAATCACAGGATTTTTTTTGAGTTTGTAGATATGATTGAGACTATGAAAAATAAATGGTTTGTCTTTCTGGGGTCCCGGGTTGGCGGTTCAATGCATAGGACGCTGGTCTTACAAGCCAGCTGTCGTCTGTTCGAGCCCCGACCTGGAAGGATTCTTAGTGTCAGTAGGATCCACAGTACTAGCCATGCAATAATTCTGTACACTAAGAATCGGCTGCGAAGTCTGTTGAAACAGAAAGGCCAAATTCCACCACAGGAATGTAATGCCAAGACTTTGCTTTTTCTGGGGACGTGTGGAAAGTTTCATTTGAATCGAAGTATTTGATGGTAGTATTTCATTCGAAGATTTTCACGTTCAATTGGCATTAATTTTCGTCCATAATCGCTGGTCAATACAAAGTGTTCCTACACCGGTTTTATTTTGGGGCGAAAGGTGTATCGCGTTATGCAATTAGTCATCAATTTATTCTCACGGTTTTCGCAATTTCGTTTATCACACCGCTTCATATAGTTTACCGTGCTCCGTGTAATTGTACCTTACAGTATATAACCAATAAGTGCTACCTTCACCATGGTCGGTCAGCCATTCTGTTATCAACCAACACAGGCATCTTCTTTTTTACCACCCATTTCCTGCTCGTACTTGCATATCAGTCCCATATATGGAAAATATGCATGTTGAGAATTTGTATATTTAATTTTTTACTTTTGTTTGTGCCATGTAACGTTGAATTTTGGCACAATTGCATGAAGTGTTGATAATTCGTCAGTAATATTCTGATGTTTCAATATATTAAATTAATTAAATTTGTACTCAATGGGACTGACATGCGGATACTTTGCATATGGCACAGGATAGAGTTTTTTTATTAAACAAACCCAGCCACTTTGATTGTAATTTCTGAAATTGTAATAAGGATAGACTTCCTTCATCAAGCCAACCCAAAAATGGCGAAAATTGATGTGGGACAGATATGCGGGTATGGGCAGTATGGTATATCATCGAGTGTGTAGTTGTTTATCAGCTGCTGAGAGTTGATTTTAGCGTATCAGAGCAAATTATCACCACTTCGAATGTTCGATGAAATGAACGCTATATTTTGGACTTTTTAAAAAATTTCCTCATCATTAGCAATACAAGCGTTCTAGAAACTTCACAGATTTGTGGATTATTGTAGACTTTTCAACTAGTATTCTTCCAAAACGGAACCCCAAAAATGTGCCGACACCCTGGAACTCACAGAAAAAGGTTCATCCACCGATTCACATATGCAAATCAAGATGAATGCCTCCCAGTTAGTCTGGTCGTTAGTATACTCAGACAAGCTTCTATTAGTAGCCCCACTCAGTACGGCTGACTAAGATACGGACGGACTCTGGTCACGATTTTCGCATTGATCGTTTTCCCCGAATGAGCAACGACCTACCGGCTCGCGTTAGTTGTATGTATTCGGTCAAGCCGCGAAGTGTGTTCCGTACCGTTTCGGTATCGTAAGTACAGGAAAAAAAATCCTTCGATTTTTCCCATTTCGCACAGTTTTTCCGGATTTTTCATGGCACGTGCCTGTCCGTTCGTCAGTCGTGGAAAAATCTGCAACGGGTAATACGTTATCTAACACGGTGAATCACGGACCATTCAAGTGGATGGTAACTGAACTGCTGAACGCTACCGTCGAGTGAACTATGTGAAAAACTGAGCATAACATTATGATAAAACAATTCAAAAGAAAATCATCGTTCAAGTATCCAATGTAAAGTTTGCCATAATTTAACGGCACCTAAGTGGCACTACTACTAGATAACAAAGGGAGTGTAGTGGTTGAGAGACACGGCATGCATGCATGCATTGTCATCGAGTAAGCTCAAGTTTTACTTTCGGAGGACCGAACTCGGGTGGTGCACCCTTCCACCGCGTGCAGCGTGTTTGGCCATGTTTTTCCCCGATGTTTCGGTTTCATTTTTCGCGACCAGCACGGAAAGCAGTGTATCTTTAAATAAACCCATGTTTTTGTGTTTCTTCTAAGTCTCGCGTGAGACCGTCTTTCGCGGTCGTGTCCGTGTGTAGTGGTGCGACCGCGGTAACACCGGTGTGTTGACATCTCGCGTCTCGTGCGAGAGGGTGTTCGTGATACACTTGGTTGCGACGGTGCAATTCGTTGCGGTGTAACCGGGTGATCGAAAGAAGAATGAAAGATATAATTTATTAACTTTTACATTATGCATCTAATTCTACGTTTCACTAACACACAGTCGACGAATTGTGGTGTTTTTTTTTGCTTCTCTCATGGATTTTGCTTCGAGCATAGCGACTACAGTCGGATGCATTTCGTCTCTAAGTCATTTTCAGAAAGGATACATATCTATGAAACATTTTACTTTCCTGGAATTTAGTCTCATTTCCTTCATGAAAGCAAGAATGATTATTTTATCTATTAACACACGGGTGCCAGAAGAGATATCTTTCAATGAAACCAACCAGAGTCCGAACGACAAGCGTAAACAATCTGGCAATTAGCTCTGGTGTTCTTTGCCCTAGTATTCTGTATCTTATCGCTCTCTACTGGAAACAATAAAGTCCTCCCTGTTGCTATTTTTGTCCGCAGCATTTGCTCCGATAAAGCTAATTAGTTGTAACAAAGAACTGGAACTATGTTGGTCCATTTGTGTGCTTTGGGCCTAGAGTGGTTTGAGTGATTGTGGGTACGATTGTTTATGTCTGCTGGAATTTAAGACATTTAGAATTTGGAATCCAAATCCAAATCATCAGACTTTACATACTACTCCGATTTCAATGGAATTCTGCACACATCTTCGGTATGCCAAACCATTTTCTTTTTACGGATGAAAAGATCAATCGGACACTAACTTTTAAAACAGGGTAAATGATTTTTTGTATGTAATTTTTTCAAATCACTGCACAGTGGTCCAGGAAGGAAATAATTGTTTACGCTTTTATTATTGGCCTCAGAGATTTGAAGTCTTCGGCACATTAGTTCAACTTAATAAACTGCGTTTTTCGGCCATAGTGGTTTTCGGGTGATCCTAAAACAAACTAGAATAAAAAAAATATTTCAAAATCTGGATGAGATAGAACAATGCATCCTTCCACAATAATTTAGAATAATCAATTTAAGGCAACTTTGTCGAAGATATTGGTTGTGTATCTTCAACCGTTTTTATATTAGAACAGTTAACATATCCTTCGTTAGGGTGCTTCTTAAAAAACAGTTTTTATTCAATAACTTTTTCATTTGAATTTTCTCAATAATGTTATGTTCTAAGAAATTCAGGATCCTAAAAAGACGCAACTTTTAGTGGAAGATTTTTTTAATACTACCTGGCTCAATAGTTAAGTAAAATTTTAACAAATAAATACGCCTTTTTTAAATAACGGTTTCTAAAAATGGGGCAATCCGAAAAAATTTTTTTGATTGAATTTGATAGCTTGTACTTTTTTATATAATATGAGAAAAATTTGGAAAACAGTTATTTTTCTATCTTATTCAAATCAAAATTTAAATCAAGTATTTTTCTACGTTATCATATAACATCTAGCTTAGTAATATACTAAGGAGTGTTAGAAAAAGGAATTGAGAGTGTATTTTCATAACAAATATTTAAAATCTATTCTTTGGACATTTGTGGTACGTGTAGTAAGATGTACCTTTCAAACTTTTTATCTTTCTCATAAAGAAAGGTTTTACAATCACTGTGAAAACTGATTTCTGAACAGAGGTACGTAAAGCCGAATATCATATACCAATCAAAAGTGTTTGTGTTTGTCACATTTTTGCGCACGAATTTTTTTCGGAGATGGTTTAACTGATGTTTACAAACTCAGTTTCAATGGGGATCTCAGAGAAATCTCCTAATTTTCATTACATTTATATGCAATTACATGGTGAAAAGCGTCAACAAATCTATTCCCTAACGTTTCTTATAAGTGGCCATGCAAAGGAAGGGGATTTTCCTAAACTACTTAGTAAAATTAATTGGAACAATATGTATATTAACGAGTATCATATTGCAATATTAGATGCCGCGTATTTGCTGGAAGGATAACTTTGTTAGTATTTTTGTTTGTTTTGTTTTTCAGAGAAATGATGGGATCGGAAGTCATTAGAAGCCTTAAGAACAGATCTTCTAAATTGACCTGTCTGTTGAATTTTCTTGTATTATTTTCCCTAAATCTTCGAATGCATAAAAAAAGAACCGGAATTTTATAAAAAAACGCATAATTTCAATTTTTAATAAATTTCTCTATTATCACCTTCAAAGTACTCTCCTCCAATACATGCATGCCAACGCTTAATCCAATTTTCCATACAAGTTTTATAGGCCGGCGAATATGTATATTAACGAGTATCATATTGCAATATTAGATGCCGCGTATTTGCTGGAAGGAAAACTTTGTTAGTATTTTTGTTTGTTTTGTTTAGTTCACGCAGCGAATTCTCTTTTATGGTCTCTATGGTCTCAAAACGCGTTCCCCGCAATGGCAATTTGAGTCTGGAGAAGAGGAAAAAGTCACACGGGGCCATATCTGGAGAGAACGGTGCTTGGTTGATGGTATTGGTTGAGTTTTTGGCCAAAAACTGCGACGCAGAGATCTCATCGTGATCCAAGCTTGTACGACCACCTTTGAAGCGTTTATACCACTCGTATGCCTGTGTTTTTCCTAGACACGATTCACCAAAGGCCTTTTCTAACATTTTCAACGTTTCGGAACACTTAAATCCATTTGCAACACAAAATTTGATGCACTCACGTTGTTCTAAATTTTCATCCATTGTAAAAATCGCCACACGAAAATTTTTCAACTTCTTCCCGGGTAGGTGTAAATAGCAAACAAAGATCAAAATAATAAAAACTTTTACCATCATATCTTGGCTTGATGTTTCTGTGTTATCACAGCGATACTTGATATTTTCGTGATATTGCATCCAAGGAATCAAGAAATTATACAATATCAGTTTAACATCAAAATTAGTTATAATATCTTATTTCGTTATTGATGAGCTATTCCAATTTCATTAAGTAAATTGATCCAGTAGTTTCATCTTCAAATAAAATACTATTGAATAAACTGCATCAGAATCAGATAAGAGAAATACTTATGATATTACTCTATTCTGAATGCTAGAATATAAAATAATTGAGAAATTCGTCTTCTATAAATATTTTGTTTTTGGTTTCATATTACAATGACAGAATTTTATATTTTGTAGCTATTTTCTCATGCAAGTTTTGTTATGATTTTTGATATTTTAACTCTTATTTCAGACTAAACAATGCTAATTTCTACCATTGAGATGTTTGGTTTTAATAACAGAATTTGTTATTGGTTTGCAAATCACTTCTACCTGGGTTTGTATAGACGCCAAACAAAAACTAATCGTACGATATGCGTCAAAATTTGACAGAATGTGTATAAAAGTGTTGCCAACGTTGAGAGAATAAAAGTCTACCGATTGGACAAGCGCGGGAATTTCAAAATGAAAATTCCGGTTCTTTTTTGATCATAAGGTATTCTGAAAGACACCTTATCGGTCTCCATTTGCTGTTAATTAGTGATGGTATAACATAAAATCTTTCCAATAAATCATGATCCAGTCCTGTAATTTTAGCAACTATCTCTCTTCTTTAAAAAAAAAACAGCTTCGCAACATTACCGCTGTTTCCTCCCCCTGGCCGAGGTTCACTGATTCGTAGACTCAATTGCTCTTGACTATTTTTCTTTGAAATTTTCCACGTTGGTTCCTCCAAGCACAAACGATAGGAAATCTCGAGAAGCAACTCAATAGTGCGAATATACGCATGAAGCGGAGACAGTCCGAATTGGTACTGAATTGCCAAAACTGATGAAACTGACATGAAGACAAAACGCAAAACTAAACTGACGCCACACTTGCTCAGTTTAAATAATCGTGCAGTTTAAGTGCAGAGTAAGGTTCATCTGAACTGTCCGGAAAACTGAACGTGTATGGGCCGCTTTAGGTTTCACACGAACATAACATAATCACACACACCACGCTGAATGGACATCAATTAACAGATAACGGTGTTATTGTAAATTCAAGCATCGGTATATGTTAAATAAAAACTTAATTCATTATGAAGTTGTGATGTGATCTTGTTAAACTTATTTCGTTTTTTTTTCACCGCAGTCAATCTCAAACGAATGAACACGCTTTAACAATTCAGTAGTACTGTCACGTGTTTTTCTCGCGCAAAACGGAACTTTTAACGACTTTTTCGTAGTTGAGCCCATGGTATGAAAGCAGGGTTGATAACCTTGTTAAAATTTACTTTTCTTTACGTTTCGTCTTAGACTCGTCAGTGCCGAGTTCCCAAGTAACATTTTTTGTTACGCTAGCTAATTTGTGACTAGTTTGCAACCACATATTTGAGTGATTTTTACTAACATCTAACCACATGCACTCAAAAAGCGCAGTTCCTACTAGTTCTTATGTCGGCTAAAAATAAGTTGTCGTTACGTTGTAATGTCATACTGAAATAACTTATCTTTTCATAACTTGAAAATAAATTTTAATTGTAGTGTAGTCCCGAAAAAGGCGCGTAAAATTGTAGCCGCTAGAGTTGACCGAATCGTCGCACAAAGCAAAACAAGAAAAACCGGCACATAGAAACCAGAAATATTTTCAGTGATTGAGCGCAGTGGGCTTACCACTCGTTTTGTTGGCTTGTAAAAAAGTATCATTGATTCGTAATGGATTTTTGAATAGTTCACACTTTGAATATATCCTAATTCAATCGTTTATGTACACTTTTTCGAATTTTGGTTGTTTTGGCTAAAGTTTTATAATTTCTGCCAAAGACTGTTCCAGAAAGTATGGACGCACTTTGATTTCGCTGTAAATAATTCACAAGTGTTAGATATTCAAATTTTATTCGATATACTGATAATATTAGACTACAACAACAGAATATTATTCTCAACATTTGCTACTTAGCCATTGTAGACTAGCTGGCGCACCTTGTTGCGAACGTTCCTCATTAAATTCCATACAGACTTCTTGGAGACAAGTTTTGACACTTTTTTCTAATCTTTTTCGAACTGTTGAATGGTTTCGGCTGCCGAGACATGTTTCCTAAGATGTGCCTTCGTTAATGCCCAAAATTCCTCGATTGGTCGAAGTTGTGGGCAATTTGGTGGATTCATGTCTTTTGGGACGAAAGTGACATTTTTGGTAGTATACCATTCTACCGTTGATTTCGAGTAATAGCAAGAAGCAAGATCTGGCCAGAAGACAACAGGATCCTTGAGGCTTCGAATCATGGGTAGAAGTCGTTATTGTAAACATTCCTTGATGTATATTTCGCTGTTCATTGAAGCAGTGGTGATGAAGGGTTTCGAAATCTTACCGCAGCTACAAATTGCTTGCCAGACCATAGCTTTCCTACCAAATTTTTCGACTTCAATCGATGTCTCGGACTGGTTTAACACGTATAATATTGTGGTCCCGGCAAGGATTTGTAATCGAGTTTCACGTAGGTTTCGTCGTCCATGATTATGCAGTTCAAATTTCCAGCAAGAATCGTATTGTACGGCTTTCGAACCCTCGGCCTGATCGATGCGAAGATTCAAACGTTCTTTAGCACGAAGAACATTTGACTTCGAAGTGCCCACTTTTTGGCCACATTCCGAACTGAAACCTCCTTCTTTTGCTCGAACGCCTTCAGTATACGTTTATCCAACTGAGGGTTAGTAGGACTTTTTTTCGACCCGTTTTCGGTTACTCCTCAAAGGTGTTATCCTCACCGAACTTCCTGATTGCATTTCGCACGGCTTTTTCACTTACTCCTTCCATTTTTGCTATCTTTCTCAGTGACAGTCCGCGTTCTGTGCACCATTTGTACACAATTTTTCGACGTTGTTCTGCTGATAGTCCACGCATTTCGAAACAAACTAATGAAAACGAATAAACAACTGCACAAGTGGTTAGAGAAGAGTGTGAACAACCGGACGCAGCCATAAAAATTGACAGATTCTGAACCATTGCGAAATGGCAGCGGTTTTTGGTTGCGTGCATACTTTCTGGGACAGTCTTTAGCTCATCTTATAATCCCATGTGTTCCTATTGAATTTCTTCATGCTTTCATAGGGTAAAGGGTACAATTCTTTTAGATTCGGCCCAAAACTGTTTTAATTTGTAGGCTATATTAGTTTCATACTATGCCTGAAATAGTCAAAATTTTTAAAAAAATCTCACTTATTTTCCTGAGAGATAGTTCGATCGATATTAACAGAGTTAGGTCCGAATGAGAGGTCCTATTGTCTCATAGGTTACTGTTAAATTTCTACCGGGTCCGACTTCCGGTTCCGAAACTTTAAGGCAGAGAAAAAAGTTGATAAGTTTTTAATTTTATTCAAGTTTAAATAAAAATCTTCTAGTGATAATTTTGAAATTATAGATAATATGAGAAAGGCATTAAAAGAGGTTTACTAATCCCTTACAACCATTGCCAAAGGCTTTTAGGTTGAAATTGATGGAATACTTTTCAGTGCCTCTGGCTACATTTTAATCCCTGGTGCTGCGTACAAATAATCGTATGCATATGCAATCTAATAACCCCCGTCGATTAACGTCAATCGACGATAGCCCGATCTCTTATGGCACACACATAAAGCCAATTCATTAGAGCACTCGTTAGGACTACTGGAAACTGATCACTTATTTTCATCGGTGCTTGCGATGGTGATGAACAAGAGAAGAAAAAATGGGCTCACTTGATTTCACAGTGTGCAACTTCTGCTGCTGGTTGCAGTGGCTATGAAGTAACATACCTGTCTAGTAAGTAAATACCAGCTCGGTTCAAATGTTGAATGCTGGCACGCCGTTTGCATTTATCTTCGTTAGTGCCCCCGACCAATCAAACGGTTTGTTGTGACTATCTTTGCGTCAAACGAACGCAACGGTGCAGGGTCGCACAAACTGTTTTAACAGATGTCAGCACTAATTTTTCATCAGTCAATTTCACACAGTGCGTTACGGCATCAAGTAGTACACTGAGGTCTTTTTTTATGCGGTTTTTTTACGCGACTTTTTTTATGCGAATTTTCAGAGTTATGCGGTTTTTTTTTATGCGAAGTTTCAGAGTTATGCGGTTTTTTTTATGCGAATTTTCAGAGTTATGCGGTTTGCCCTTCTGCGGTCTTTTTTCATGCGAAGTTTCAGAGTTATGCGGTTTTTTTATGCGAATTTTCAGAGTTATGCGGTTTTTTTTTATGCGAATTTTCAGAGTTATGCGGTTTTTTTTTATGCGGTTTTTTTTTATGCGGTACGTAAATTCGCATAAAAAAAGACTTCAGTGTAGTTGTCGGAAGGTGAGGGCCTAAGCATTGGATTGAGGTCGATAGGGCGGCCCCAATTATGAGATAAATCCGTTCAAAATTAGCTGTGAATCATAATTAATGTGACCGTAGGTTCATCCGAGCTAGGGCCAAAGGTTGAATCAGCAGGTGTCGGCGCGTGGCACTCGGCGGCGAGCCCCTTTCCGTTTTCTTCATTTATCAGTGAACCATTCGAAAGGATTAAATTAAATACAGCAATGTTGTTTTGGCCAATCGGCAATTGTGACTGATGTCATCATCAACCTGCTACAAATTTGGTGATAAAAAAACGCGTTCGGTCAGAATATAACTAAAAGCTTCAATCAATCACGCGGAGCAATGCAATCAGGATCTGAACCGTAGTCATCATCTACTAAATTCAAAACAATACCATATTGGGAGTGACGAATGGATGCAAATCAATAATTTGCCGCCACTAGGGAGCAAATAATCAACTGGCCGGCAGCATCCCGGGGAGTTCGCCAAACAAACCAACATTCGACAGGACGGACAAGCTGCCGACGAGACGCCGGCCGATAAAAGCTTTCCGTGTTCCGCGTCAAGTGTCTCGCGGGTCATTTCAAATATTTATCACAATATTTTATCTGTCAACAGGAGACGGTGCACAGTGTCGCCATGGGCAACGTTAATCCGGTCCAGCGATGATGCATTTCAATTGAAACGGATTCGTTGTCTCTCGCGAGGAAGGGTAAATGAAGGCCTCGGCCAAAATAATACAAAAGCTAATAAACTGGCAACGCCACCTGAAGTAAGTGTTAATTGGGTGGTGCCTTTGAATGGTTGTGGGATGACCGTCAGCCGATCCCAAAGGGAACTTTTGGTCGGAACGGCTTACGATTGCGACGTCCAATCGTTCTCACGAGTCTATCGTGAAATCACGCTCCGAAAGATATGGACGCAGAGACAGAAGCCAAGCTGATGTCACTGTTTGCATTACACTGGCAAAGGCGCGACCTCACCGATTTTTATCGCGTAGTGAAACTGTTGTGTGCCAGTTCGTCGTCATGATGTCTTTGTGAATGATGAGTGATGGCGGCATGCTAATCAGCCGTTGCGATGGCTTACGGGTGACAAATGTTTTCATAGCTCTTCTGATAAATTGCTTTTCAGTGTCCCCGATTTTTGTACGATTTGCTACTGACCAGATATCAAATCTCCTCTTGCCGTGTTGATGCGAAGACCTCCGTTGTCATTTGTGATCGAATGTATGTCTCGATAATTTTGACATACGCATTTAAATCGCATAATATTGACTGCTTCTACCTATGAAATTAGGTCTGACAAAGAATATTTGAGCAATTTTTGCCTTTCTGAGCAAATCCAGGAATGAGTAGACTAAAAAGTGACAAAATCACCTTCTCCGATTTGGATGAAACTTTGCACATGACTTCAGTATGGCAAACCATACGTTTTGAACCGATGGAAAGGTCAATCTGACTCACGACTGATTTTTAAAAAGGGCGTATGTATTTTTGCATTTCACCAAAATTGCTTTTTTCAAATCGTTGTAACTCGGAAACTGTTAATTGTACAAAAATGGCGTTCAGGAAGAAGTTGTAGGAAATCGATTGGGCACTCTTAAAAAATATACACTGAAAAAAATTGTTGATTATTTTGTCAATAATTACAAAATAATCCGAAAAAAGAAAATAAAAAATATCAGGGTTTTGATTTTTTTTGAAAATTTTTATTTTAAAGCTGTTATTAAAACCTACAGATTGATGGCTATCCCATCCGTGCATTTTGAAAAATGAGAAAGTTACAGCTAAAAAAGTTTGCGGGTGCATGTAAATGATCAAGTTATTCTCGTTGTAATTCGGAAACCGTTAATCGTACAAAAATGACGTCCAGGATGAAGTTGTAGGGAATCAAGAAGGGCACTCTAAAAAAATATACACTGAAAAAAAATGATTTTTTTTCTCAATAATTTCAAAATGAAAAAAAAAAAATAAATAAAAAAAAAATCAGGGTTTCGATTTTTTTGATAATTTTTATTTTAAAGATCTTATTAAAACCTACAGATTGATGGCTATCCCATCCGTGCCTTTTGAAAAATGAAGAAGTTACAGCTAAAACAATTAACAGATATATTCGAAATTTCAAGTTCTCGTTGAAAGATAATCATTTATACAGTAGAACTAACGTAACTACGTCAAAACGAATAAACACATGTAGAATCAAAGAGGTGTGCCAGTTGACTACCTATTGTTTACAACCAACGTACGTACCGGTGAATTGCTTACCTAAATTCTACCTGTTTCTAAATAGCTATGCATCGTAGAACTTCCGGTTCGAGAGTAACGGGGTAAAATGTGCAAACAAGTTAAGAAAAAGTGCACTCGATTCACATACACTCGATACATTCAAATAGCCGTATATTTCTTGAATTGTACAGATTTGGTTATTTGATGACCAAACACATTGAATTTTGGTATACCGGATCTCCGTTTCCAGATTCTGGAAGTATACAAAAAAACCCTTCTTAATCCACCTAGTAGTGTGATAATGCCTTTCTCTTCTTTCATAACAGTCTCATGAACATATATTTCATACTTGAAATTTTCGAAATCGAAGAAAAATTTTTGATGCCAAAAGTCTTAGAATTGCATGAAACGTCGTGATTTAGTGTCATCTCGAATTATTATTTTGAAAATATCGGCTTTCTGGGACTTAGTAAAAATATCACAATTTTTTTAAGTCCCAGAAAGTCGATTTAAAAAAAATGGTAAAAAACAACGTGTTTTGTCGGTTACGTCACTTATACCATTATATCTCCGGAACCAAAAGTCACAGCCATTTGGTCTTCGAACTTGATCAATGGCCCAACAGTAGCTTTCAAACGAGCATAAGCTCGTTAAAGTCGGTTCAGCCATCTCTGAGAAAGCGCGTATAAATATCTTCGAAAAGTGCACACACATACATACGCACACAAACACACACATACACACACACACACACACACACACACACACACACACACATTTTCCGATCTCGTCGAACTGAGTCGAATGGTATATAACACTATGGGTCTCCGAGGCTCCGTTCTAAAATCGGGTTTTCCAGCAATTCTAATACCTTTCTATAGAGAAAAACAAAAAGGGATCGTGTGCTCTAAACCGGAAATCGATCTAATTTCTTAAAAGCGAATGAACCGATTTACACAAACTCAGATTCAATTGAAAAGTTTTATAGCCCCATACTAAATTCCTGAATATTATTTGGATCCGACATCCGGTTCCGGCAAGCTTACATTCAAGTGATAGATCTTGTGATCCAATACAAAATTCCTGAATTTTTTTTGGATTGGACTTTCGCTTTCGGAGTTATGTGGTAAAATGTGCAAAAAATGGAAATAAGCGTACCAATTTTTCTCAAAGATGGCATGATCGATTTTTACAAACTAAAATTCAAATGAATGGTTTTATGGTTCTAAGCAAAACTTCTGAATTTCATCCGGATTCGACTTCCGGTTTCGAAGCTATTGGGTAAAGTGTGTTAAAAATCTTATATCATCACTTAAGGGGCTTAGGATAGTACCGTAAAGTGGTAGGTTTTTTGCTATTTTCCCGTTTCAAATTAAATTTTCTTGGAAACGGTGCAGAATGTAGAAAAACCCACCTGACAATGTCTTCGAAATTTAGTTGAGAACATTCTGTGAAATTTTCAGAATAATTCATTGAGTTTAGCGGTCGTGTTGTATTTTTTTCTGACTGAAGAACTGCTGAAAATTGGAACACTCGGAAATGCATACCTCTACTTGTTCATCTAATATCTCGGATTTGAAGGCTTGTATAATAAATCTACCGTGACAAAGCCTAGATAATTTAGTTTAGATGCGATTAGTACATAAAAACATATATGTTATCGCGATTAAAATAAAGTTCAGTATTTTTCTGTGAAATAAAGTCAGTTTCAATGCATCCGCCATTTTTTTCGCTTTGGTTTCCTGATAGCATTCTGAAAAAGGAGAGAGAAATAAAATTGGCTCGACAAGGCTGCCAAACTCACAGACATTCAAACTTTATGAAAGTTGAATATTTTTTCATTGTTCATTGGAATCCATGTAATGTCCAACCCATACGATAGATTAATGAGATAAAACTTCTCATCAAAATAATAAAATGTATGCTGGCAACCCGGTACAGTTCGCTCATATACGAGAGAGTACAAGCGAAATACGATGTGCAAAGGGAATTGAGCGAGCCACGTGGTCGATTTAAAACTCAACACGCGACCCTCTGTCCTCAGACCTTAAGAGGGCCAAACAGATTAAAACGGCTAAACAAAGCGATTTCGGTTATTCCTTCAAGAATCGAAGAAAATCACAGTATTATATATGATAGTATGGTTGATATGAGAAAAGCATAATTACACCACTAGGAGGATTAAAACAGGTTTTTTCATGCAGTTCGTTTAAGTGAATTCTCAACCACAAAATCAAAACCGGAGCAATGAACGCAAGAAAAGCGTAGTCAGTCATCAAAAACACTATGATTGAATTAATAATGATTCAGATTAAAAGGAAATTCGCCGTGTTTTTCACTGTAAAGACTGGCCCAGAAAATATGGACGCAACCAAAAACCGCTGCCATTTCAAAATCAATGGTTCAAAATCTGTCAATTTTTATGGCTGCGTCCTGTTGTTTACACTCTTCTCTAACCACTTGTGCAGTTGTTTATTCATTTTCATTAGTTTGTTTCGAAATGCGTGAACTTTCAGCAGAACAACGTCGAAAAATTGTGTACAAATGGTGCACAGAACGCGGACTGTCACTGAGAAAGATAGCAAAAATTGAAGGAGTAAGTGAAAAAGCCGTGCGAAATGCAATCAGGAAGTTCGGTGAGGAAACCGGGTCGAAAAAAGGTCCGGCTAACCCTCAGCTGGATAAACGTATACTGAACGCGTTCGAGCAAAAGAAGGAGGTTTCAGTTCGGGATGTGTCCAAAAAAGTGGGCTGTCAAGTCGAAGTTCTTATCAAATGTTCTTCGTGCTAAAGAACGTTTGAATCTTCGAACCTATAAGAAGCAGAAACAACCAAAACGTAGTCCGAAACAAGAAGCATCGATCAGGCCGAGAGTTCGAAAGCTGTACAATACGATTCTTGCTGGAAATTTGAACTGCATAATCATGGACGACGAAACCTACGTGAAACTCGATTACAAATCCTTGCCGGGATCACAATATTATACGGTGCAAGTGTTAAACCAGTCCGAGACATCGATTGAAGTCGAAAAATTTGGTAAGAAAGCTATGGTCTGGCAAGCAATTTGTAGCTGCGGTAAGATTTCGAAACCCTTCATCACCACTGTTTCAATGAACAGCGAAATATACATCGAGGAATGTTTACAAAAACGACTTCTACCCATGATTCAAAGCCACAAGGATCCTGTTGTCTTCTGGCCAGATCTTGTTTCTTGCCACTACTCGAAATCAACGGTAGAATGGTATACTACCAAAAATGTCACTTTCGTCCCAAATGACATGAATCCACCAAATTGCCCACAACTTCGACCAATTGAGGTATTTTGGGCATTAACGAAGGCACATCTTAGGAAACATGTCTCGGCAGCCGAAACCATTCAACAGTTCGAAAAAGATTGGAAAAAAGTGTCAAAACTTGTCACCAAGAAGTCTGTACGGTATTTAATGAGGAACGTTCACAAAAAGGTGCGCCAGCTAGTCTTCATTGGCTGAGTAGCAAATGTTGAAAATAATATTCTGTTGTTGTAGTCTAATATTCTCAGTATATCAAATAAAATTTGAATATCTAACACTTGTGAATTATTTACAGCGAAATCCAAGTGCGTCCATACTTTCTGGGACAGTCTTCATAGCATTTGATACATCAGTTAAATTTGTGTGAAAATACGTTCGTCTCACCATTCCATTACATATTTGAAATCTTCATATTTTAAAACATAGCGCCTGAATTTACGTTGCAAAGATCACAGTAGTAGAAAAAACACGCCTGAAATTATGCCCATCAATGTAAAGTGCGTTACGCTTAAATTTCGGCGAAATCAGCTCAAATGTGTCATGATCCGAGAACTTTTAATCATGGTTTATTATCATAACATGAAAGTATATGTACTTATTTTTAACATAACCTTATGTTTTAAGCGTGAGACTTTCTAGCGAAATGGCTTTCAGCCATATAACTTTCCACCAAATAATTCTTGGCTGAAAGGCTTTCGACGAATCGATCTTTATCGGCAAAGTCAAAGCCTTCATAGATCCACAGTATGCATTTTTAACTATCTAATTAAAGCGCTGGAAATTTGAATGGATTAATGTTTAACCTAATGTGCGCGAGTTTAAAGCGCTTCATATAGGCCTATGGCTAACAACCATTTTCTGTTATTTCTAATGATCTCACTCACTCGGCACCGCTCATCTTCACTGAATACCACTCACTTCAACTCCATTCACTTTTACCCCGCTGAGCCTAAATGAGCTAATCTGCCTTGCCACAAACGCTAGATAGGTATGTCACTCGGCTCATATTTCATGCAAGTTTATGAACCCACCATCGATGCTAGCTAGGTGCTCTCTCCAGTGCTCGATAGAAAACACATTTCATTTGAAAAACCAATATCGTAAAATTTTAAGACTCACCGCGTCTCTAAACTCTAAATGGTTGCGACGCCAACGGCGTACGATGCGTTGTTTCATGTGCGGTTAAAAAATGTCCATTTAATCGAACGCAAAAAAAACTAAATTTACGCCTTTGATAATGACCCTGCACCAAGGCGAGAAGAGAGTTGTTTGTTGTTTTTTTTCTGGAGCTTCTTCGATGCGACTAGCATCAGTCCTAGTTTGGAAGCTGCGTAGCCGTAACGTTGCCTGGCTGGTATGAGATCATATTCTCAGAGGCATATCGCGGTGACAGCTAATTTTCGTTACATCCAATATAGCCGAACTGCGGGAGAGATTTCAGACCGCATTAGGCGGTGAACCCGCGCAAAGTCGCACAAATTTGGCAAAAAGCAATGCTGAGTTATGTTTGGTGTATTGCCGAAATTGGTGCGTGCGGGATCTGGATTTCGGTCGTCGGAATGGGACGGAGATAATTGATTTAGTACTCTGATTCCAGC
The DNA here is from genome assembly GCF_030247185.1 of Malaya genurostris. Taxonomy (NCBI): domain Eukaryota; kingdom Metazoa; phylum Arthropoda; class Insecta; order Diptera; family Culicidae; genus Malaya; species Malaya genurostris. The sequence continues at coordinate 87,175,304 of NC_080572.1, read as the reverse complement.
CGTGACACTAAATGTCGATGTCGAGGTGTGTCAGTCGAGATGTGCTTCGATCTGTTCAACGTGGTTGGGTTGACTTGGCGCAAATATTCTGCTGGTGGGTGTCGCAAAGGCGTCCAAAGTAGTTCAGCTAGTCCGTAAACAGTTTGCAGAACTGACTGGTGAGTGGCGTCATCGCCGGAAACAAGTTGGCTGTCGTCTGCAGGGGCGATGGTGACATGCAAGACGGGAATCACACCTGTTCGGGAATGCGAAGCCCCCGGTGACGTCAGGCCTGTTTTATGGCCACTGACCGCATCCTCGTGATGGCAGAGAAGTGGCAGAATGCGCCGCTGAATTCTAATGCAGCTCTGGAATTGTTTCACGATTTGAAAATAACTTCGGCAGCCGACACCCTCGACATACGGCGAAGAGGAGTTATTCAACGCAAAAACGTTAGGCAGTCGTTATCCGCTGAGGATGCGTCATTGAGTATGTCGGTAACGATTTTTTAGACTGTGAGAAAATTGTCTGCATTTGGCAATGGTTGCTTCAATTCAATCTTCCATAGAATATTTGTGAAGCGACCAAGGCGCCAGATCCCCTACTCTTTGGCAATTCTGGTTCCCTCGAGCGGAAAAGTAAACTATAAACCGGAGAACGAGTTTGACAAGATTCTGGGAGATCTGTTATGATCCGCAAAACCGAAAGAGTGTCGCGAGGTGGTGGGCAGAATGTAACGCGTAGGTGATGTGTTGAAGCCATTTGACCGGAGCGGTTGTGGTTATGAATGTTGAACAGCGTACAAACACTGACAGTTGCGTGAGGTCATCGCTATATTCTCAAGAGCTGATCTCAATGCAGTCGAAAAAGTTTGTTGTTTTGGTTTTGCTGGGGCGAAGTAATAGGATTGCATAGGAATTGGAAATTATGTATTATTCATACCTATAGAGATAATGTTGCACTTGCAATGCTTCACCTTACGTCATCTGCAAATTATCACTAATTATAACGTTTTACCAAACAAACATCGAACACCAAGTCTATCTAAACATAAGGTCACACTTCTACAAATAAATTATCAATTTCATCAACTTATCGTATGTAGTAAATCAAGACAACATAATTAAATTTACACCTTCAATCTGGTTGCAACATGTTCTCTTATCTAGGGATGTTTAAGGTTTAAGGCGAAGAAAAACCTTCCTCATTTCACATAGTGGTGTAATGATACCTTCCTAGTAATACATATGTATACAAAAATATCACTAGAAGATTCTGTCACAATTTTTTTTCACACTTGAAAATAATAAACTTACTTTGAGCTTGAGCAAAAGCGACCACCCCTGGTTGCTACTCCGTTACTGATCGGGATTAACTGAAATTGTACAGAGAATTTCCAGATGATCCAGATGGGACTGGCCTTCATTCTTCAATGTACTTCTTCTGATAACCCCCCTGATCATTGATCAGTACCGGCGCCGGCCAGTCCCGAACGTAGATCGTCTAAGGAATGGGAAGGGATGTTAGTCCAACACTTGTTGTTACTGGAGGCCCTATATATTACTGCGCACTCCACAAGTGTTACGGGAGAAGGATATTTGTTAGTAAAAATTTCAGTATTGGTAGTATTCGCGCGCGACTCAGTATGTTCCGGTTTCAAGATGCTCACCGTTGATTTCGAGTAGTGGCAAGAAGCAAGATCTGGCCAGAAGACAACAGGATCCTTGTGGTTTCGAATCATGGATAGAAGTCGTTTTCGTAAACATTCCTTGATGTATATTTCGCTGTTAATTGAAGCAGTGGTGATGAAGGGTTTCGAAATCTTCCCGAAGCTACAAATTGCTTGCCAGACCATAGCATTCTTACCAAATTTTTCGACTTCAATCGATGTCTCCGACTGGTTTAACACTTGTCTTTCTCGCACCGTATAATATTGTGGTCCCGGCAAGGACTTGTAATCGAGTTTCACGTAGGTTTCGTCGTGCATGATTATGCAGTTCAAATTTCCAGCAAGAATCGTATTGTGCAGCTTTCGAACCCTCGGCCTGATCGATGCTTCTTGTTTCGGACTACGTTTTGGTTGTTTCTGCTTCTTATAGGTTCGAAGATTCAAACGTTCTTTAGCACGAAGAACATTTGACTTCGAAGTGCCCACTTTTTTGGCCACATCCCGAACTGAAACCTCCTGCTTTTGCTCGAACGCCATCAGTATACGTTCTGAGTTATTCAACTGAGGGTTAGCAAGACCTTTTTTTCGACCCGTTTTCGGTTTATCCTCAAAGGTGTTATCATCACTGAACTTCCTGATTGCATTTCACACGGTTTTTTCTCTTACTCCTTCCTTTTTTGCTATCTTTCTCAGTGGTAGTCCGAGTTCTGTGTACCATTTGTACACTGAAAGTCCACGCATTTCGAAACAAACTAATGAAAACGAATAAACAATCGCACAAGTGGTTAGAGAAGAGTGTAAACAACAAGATGCAGCCATAAAAATTGACAGATTCTGAACCATTGCAAAATGGCAGTGGTTTTTTATTGCGTCCTTACTTTCTGGGACAGTCTTTACAGATGTAAATTGGTTTGATACCGTTTGACCGTTTTAAGATTTTGTAGTGCTGAAAAGGACCGTTTTGTTTCAAAACATTGCGTTTGTATTCTAGGAAGTTTAGAATAGTTTTTTTCATTAGATTTATTCTAAGCGGATTATTTTTGCATTTGCATATTTCAAAGAAGAATAATCCGAATAGTCCTTTGGGAAACCCTTGGAAGGGCCGATAAATTGATTTTTCTGCGTCGCTCACTTTTCGGTGTATTTTTCTCGAATGCGAACGACCAGCAGCTGGATGATGACGCAATCGCTCATATATTTTAACATTTCATTCATCTTAATATTTCAGTTAAAGAATCTATCAAAATACTGTAGAGCAATTCCAGAAATGAGTAGACGAAAAAGTGACAAAATAAGAATCGACCTTCTCCGATTTGGATGAAACTTCGCACATGGCTTCAGTATGGCAAACCATAAGTTTTGAACCGATGGAGAGGTCAATCCGACTCACAAACGATTTTTAAAAACGGCGTATGTATTTTTGCATTTGACAAAAATTGCCTTTTTCGAATCGTTGTAACTCGGAAACCGTTAATTGTACAAAAATGGCGTTCAGGAAGAAGTTGTAGGGAATCGATTGGGCACTCTAAAAATTATATACGCTGAAAAAAAATTTTGATTTTTTTCATCAATAATTAGAAAATAATTCGAAAAAGTTAGATAAAAAACAGGGTTTTAATTTTTTTTTGATAATTTGTATTTTAAAGCTGTTATTGAAACCTACGGATTGATGGCCATCCCCCCTGTTTAAATGATTATCTTTCAACGAGAACGTGAAATTTCGAATATATCAACACTCTCCTGAACGCCATTTTTGTAAAATTAACTGTTTCCGAGTTACAACGATTTGAAAAAGGCAATTTTTGTGAAATGCAAAAATAAAATACGCCCTTTTTAAAAATCAGTCGTGAGTCTGATTGATCTCTCCATCGGTTCAAAACTTATGGTTTGCCATACTAAAGCCATGTGCAAAGTTTCATCCAAATCGGAGAAGGTCGAGTCTGATGATCTGCTAAGCATTTCTGGAATTGCTCTGTACGAGATTCATTTATGGCTTTCAGAAGGGTCAAATTGGGAAAGTCGCTACGATATAGAAACACTGTGCGGATATTTTTCTCGAACGCGATGCAGCCAAATGCTAGCTTTATTTGCGCTCGTTTGGTGCGAATTTTACACTGTACACAAAGCTAATCAAATTATTCTAGATTCACACTAAACTGATGAATTTTATCTCCGATAATTAATAGTTCTTTAGATCATATTTAGGGTCATTGGCATGGATGATTTTGTATAATGTTTCCCATCGTTGTCCACTTTTCGTTGCCTATTTTTCCAATGAAAACGACCAGCAGCAGGATGACACAATCGCTCTTGTTTGAAACGCAATTCACACTGCGAACGTCAAACAGCAGTAATACTCACAGAAGAACTAGTTGTTGTCTTTCTGCGATTAGGTTTGAGGAACGAAGCCTCATATTCGTCATTGTCTGAAGCATCACTTGAATAATGCCGGGTTTAGTTTCACTATTTTGACGTAGATGGCGGCCTCGATTTGTATCGGTTCATGGTTTGTCATAGTCTGAAGCTAACAAACGTGCAACAGGGTATATTTATAGGTTCGGTTTTTTAATGTTTTGTATTTGGACCTGTTTTTTCACTATTTATACAATTTTTACGTAATAAATGTGGTATTAACAACAATCTTACAAAAAAAATACTCAAACACGGAAAAAGTTATTAGGAAATCAAATCTGGAATAATTTCTTGTTGTGAAATTTTGACCCAGGAGAGCATAGTAAAGGCAGACGTAGTTCTGCGTCAGAACTAAAATTATGAGAATACGTGGACTTTGAATATATTTTGCGTTCCAAGCGTAAGCTAGTTATCAATGTATCAAACGAGATACGAAAGCGATAATGGTTTTTATTTAGTTACAAATTAATAAATTATCATTGTAATTTGTTTGCAATGCCTAATCGGAGTAATGACAGTTTCCCACCAAAACAACTAAAATATTTGTCTTTTTGTACTATTTTGGACCATTCGGTCATTCGTTCGTACCCGGAACCACTACAAAATCGGATTAGGGATAAAAGATCTGAACTTTGTTTCAGAGGAATGTCACGAAAATCGTATAATCAATACGACTAACTGCGAATGTAACCATTCGTTCAACCAGGTGTGCAAATTCACCTACTTTACCGGTTACAGTGACATTTCGTGGGCAGCATCACTCAACCAATGCCACTGCACACAGGTTCTCCGGTGTTCGTTGGAGTCGCGTGGGAGGTTCGAAGGCTGTACCGCGCGATGTCAGCAAGAGCACGAGTTTCTCAACAACGAGACGACGGCGTCGCGTTTTATTGGTTGAGTCGCGGAATTCAGGTGACATAATTCGCCACCCACTAAAATTATATCTCGTCTGTTGGGATCCCGATGTAGCTGACGTGTCGGCATGTGCTTCCACACTGACTTCCTCCGAGTTGCCGTTTTTTTGGGAACCGCCGCTGTAAGACTTTTGGAAGGTGAGAAATGCTTACGCACTTAAGCTCCGGCAATGGATGTTAGCAAAAATGGCTTGAAAAAAATTTGCATTTCGCCAGGAGAGTGAACAAAAAAGAAGTCAACAATATTTAATTGGTTCCTTCTCTGCTCCGGCCGCCCAAATTTATGGTCATTCTAAACGTTGGTTCACCTTGGCCCCGAACAGCACAACACTGGCAAGGATAATGCCATAAAAATCCACTCTCAGTCGTCGGCTACTGCAAAAGCGACTAAGTGGTCACGTTAATGAGCGAGGCTTGCTTAGAAGGAAAGAAAGTGCGGTGCATAGCTTCAAGGGCACAGGAGTGCCACGACTGACGGTTTTTTACTGTGTTTGGAAAGACAAAATCCACACTCAAGATGATGATTTTAACGTACGGACTAAATGGTGCCGCTAGTGGGTAATAAATATATTAAATAATGACTGCATTTATATCTGTCATAGTTCGTCAATTAAATGTGCAGATGGATGATGATGATCATTTTTAGAATGCTATCGAAACAGACGAATCAAGTTACTCGCCTCCAATCATCTGAATTTGAGCTCTGCTTAATATCCTTAATACTTTTGCTACTGTTAGGGTTGACATTTGCTAAGTTTGTTGGGTGCGCCAACATTTTTTTTTCTAGCATCAGCGAACTGTAATAGCTGATTTATGCAAAGGTAATGAATCCAGTCAATTTTTTTGAATGTAAAACAACCAACTTACCATGCACCTTGGGGGATAAAAATTGGATTCGTTAATATTCAGTAGAGAATCCTGTACAATGGGCGCGTAAATTTAATCGAAAATTTACGATATTTCCAATGATTGACGTGAAAAAGAGCAATATTTGAATGGAAACATATAGAACGAAAAAGTCAAATGAATGAAAAACTCACTGCGAAAATGATTTTTTGGAAAAAAAAAAAGACAGGCAGGACACTATGTGTATCTTTTGTCTTAAATATGACTTACTATGGGGCTCTTTTTCAAAATTTACCCTGTAAAAGAAAGCGTAGAACCTAATCGTGAATATCTCTTGTTGTGCATAACTTAAGAACGTATTTTTTTCTCCATGCTATCGAAAATATTATCAGCAATTCGGGATAAAATTTTCAGGAGTATAAAATAATCACAAATCACTTTCTTCCATTGACATTATTGTAATTCATACCGTGTGTACTTCTGCAGGTCAACTATGTTTTACTTTCTTTTGTAATGTCTTATTAATTTGTGTGTTAGAATAAGTGTGTCGTGAATTCGTCGTACTTTAGTATAGGTGCAACTTTACAATTCTGGAAGTAAATAAATGAAACCTTGAACATGTCACACAATATATCAACTTATGAGAACGATTTTAGAGATTCAGAAGTGTGACGTTTTATTCGCATTCGTTTTATTCGCGGCATTTTGTCCCTTTACCCCTAGAATGTGGGACTTTCATATGAATCTACACAGTTCGAAGAAATCTTGTGATTTTACATCTTAAAGACTGTACCAGAAAGTATGGACGCACTTTGATTTCGCTGTAAATAATTCACAAATGTTAGATATTCAAATTTTATTCGATATACTGATAATATTAGACTACAACAACAGAATATTATTCTCAACATTTGCTACTTAGCCATTGTAGACTAGCTGGCGCACCTTCTTGCGAACGTTCTTCATTAAATTCCGTACAGACTTCTTGGTGACAAGTTTTGACACTTTTTTCCAATCATTTTCGAAATGTTGAATGGTTTCGGCTGCCGAGACATGTTTCCTAAGATGTGCCTTCGTTAATGCCCAAAATTCATCAATTGGTCGAAGTTGTGGGCAATTTGGTGGATTCATGTCTTTTGGGACGAAAGTGACATTTTTGGCAGTATACCATTCTACCGTTGATTTCGAGTAGTGGCAAGAAGCAAGATCTGGCCAGAAGACAACAGGATCCTTGTGGCTTCGAATCATGGGTAGAAGTCGATTTTGTAAACATTCCTTGATGTATATTTCGCTGTTCATTAAAGCAGTGGTGATGAAGGGTTTCTAAATCTTACCGCAGCTACAAATTGCCAGACCATAGCTTTCTTACCAAATTTTTCGACTTCAATCGATGTCTCGGACTGGTTTAACACTTGCCCTTCTTGCGAACGTTCTTCATTAAATTCCGTACAGACTTCTTGGTGACAAGTTTTGACACTTTTTTCCAATCATTTTCGAAATGTTGAATGGTTTCGGCTGCCGAGACATGTTTCCTAAGATGTGCCTTCGTTAATGCCCAAAATTCATCAATTGGTCGAAGTTGTGGGCAATTTGGTGGATTCATGTCTTTTGGGACGAAAGTGACATTTTTGGCAGTATACCATTCTACCGTTGATTTCGAGTAGTGGCAAGAAGCAAGATCTGGCCAGAAGACAACAGGATCCTTGTGGCTTCGAATCATGGGTAGAAGTCGATTTTGTAAACATTCCTTGATGTATATTTCGCTGTTCATTAAAGCAGTGGTGATGAAGGGTTTCTAAATCTTACCGCAGCTACAAATTGCCAGACCATAGCTTTCTTACCAAATTTTTCGACTTCAATCGATGTCTCGGACTGGTTTAACACTTGCCCTTCTCGAACCGTATAATATTGTGGTCCCGGCAAGGATTTGTAATCGAGTTTCACGTAGGTTTCGTCGTCCATGATTATGCAGTTCAAATTTCCAGCAAGAATCGTATTTTACAGCTTTCGAACTCTCGGACTGATCGATGCTTCTTGTTTCGGACTACGTTTTGGTTGTTTTTCCTCTTATAGGTTAGAAGAATCAAACGTTCTTTAGCACGAATAACATTTGACTTCGAAGTGCCCACTTTTTGGCCACATCCCGAACCTCCTTCTTTTGCTCGAACGCCTTCAGTATATCTTTATCCAACTGAGGGTTAGCAGGACCTTTTTTTCGACCCGTTTTCGGTTTATTTTTAAAGGTGTTATCCTCACCGATTTCTGATTGCATTTTGCATGGTTTTTTCACTTACTCCTTCCATTTTTGCTATCTTTCTCAGTGAAAATCCGCGATCTGTGCACCATTTGTACACAATTTTTCGACGTTGTTCTGCTGAAAAACCACGCATTTCGAAACAAACTAATGAAAACGAATAAACAACTGCACAAGTGGTTAGAGAAGAGTGTAAACAACAGGACCCAGCCATAAAAATTGACAGATTCTGAACCATTGCGAAATGGCAGCGGTTTTTGGTTGCGTCCATACTTTCTGGGACAGTCTTTATATGAATGTTAACAGATCGGCTGAAAAGTTCGTATCGTTTCTATGAGAGGGCGCCACTAGAATTAAATCCATACCATTTTCAGTTAGTACCAACCTTCAAAAGATACGTGTATAAATTTGACAGCTGTCTGATTATTAGTTTGTGAGATATTGTATTTTGAGTGAAGCTACTTTTGTCATTGTGAAAAAAATGGAAAAAAAGGAATTTCGTGTGTTGATGAAACACTACTTTTTGATGAAAAAAAGTGCCGCCGATACCAAAAAATGGCTTGATGAGTGTTATCCAGACTCTGCACCGGGCGAAGCAACAATTCGTAAGTGGTTTGCAAAATTTCGTACTGGTCATATGAGCACCGAAGACGATGAACGCAGTGGACGTCCAAAAGAGGCTGTTACCGATGAAAACGTGAAAAAATCCACAAAATGATTTTCAATGACCGTAAAGTGAAGTTGATCGAGATAGCTGACACCCTAAAGATATCAAAGGAACGTGTTGGACATATTATTCACGAATATTTGGATATGAGAAAGCTTTGTGCAAAATGGGTGCCACGTGAGCTCACAATCGATCAAAAACAACAACGAATTGAATTGCTGAAATTGAACGAATTGGGCTTCGAATTGCTCCCTCATCCACCGCATTCTCCAGATTTGGCCCCCAGTGACTTTTTCCTGTTCTCAGACCTCAAGAGAATGCTCGCTGATAAAAAATTTAGAAGCAATGAAGAGGTAATCGCTGAAACTGAGGCCTATTTTGAGGCAAAGGACAAATCGTACTACAAAAATGGTATCGAAAAGTTGGAAGATCGCTATAATCGCTGTATCGCCTCTGATGGCAATTATGTTGAATGATAAAAACGAATTTTGGCAAAAAAATGTGTGTTCCTATTAAACGATACGAACTTTTCAGCCGAACTGTTATATGTTGTAATGTTCTACATGAACGTCTGTCATTTCATTCAGTAGCCTGTCTAGGTTAAATTTTTAGTTTTGCTACAATCTGAAGTAATATCTATTATATAATATTACATAAAAAAACATTATTTCTTCAGCAACATCAATACATTGAGCTCAACAGAGTTGGACATTACTAGCACTATAAACGTCAGTTACATTATAAAATAACGATTTCTTATAATACACATTTTAGTGTATTCAACTCGTTGTTATTTCATCACAATACCCAATGCATGAATTCGTATCATTTTTTTGTATGAAATTTTTGCTCACGACATAACGCTACCGAACCCACTGTGCATTTATCGCACCACCACCATACGAAACAGCAGCGCGCAAACAATGAAAAGTTTATGAAATTCATTTGAATTTTTTTCAAATTTCGGTTATATTGCCTGAAGTTTTATAATCTTGAGTTCCCTTTTAAGGTTATTTGTGAAATTTTGTTTCAAACACTATTTTTAAGTTTCAAAATCATCCCCGTGGAATGGAACAGTAATCGTTTATTCATTTCAAAAATCAATTACGGCTCGGCAAAGCAAAATTTCGTAATTCTGACAATGCTTACTTGTAATAAATTTAATTGCCAAAATTTGTTCAAAAGTTATTAAAAAACTCATTTCACCTAAATACGCGAAGTCGCGTTATTTCAAATAAAACGCGTAAAAAAGTCGCTTGAATTATGATTCTAGTGTACTATTTGAATGAGCAACTGTGAATACAATTATATGATTTTACATTTCGCCCTCTACTCATCAGAACATTAGCAGTTTATGTTAAGCGTCTCACGGCTCATCATGAACCGCTGACCAGACGTAAATTTGATGCTATGTGCAAAACTCTTATTAATGTAATATCTCAAACCCGAATCCAATCCCATAGCCGATCAAAATAAAAAAAAACCTGTTTTAATCCAATGATGCCTTTCTCATATCAATCATACCATCATATGTAATACTGTGGTATTCTTCAAAATAATTTTCTTCGATTCCTAAAAAGAATAACCGAAATCGGTTTGTTTGACCGTCTACTGATAAAAACTATTAATTGGAGAAGATTTGAGGTCGATTTAGAAAAAGTCGGTTTTCACAGTGATTGCATAACCTTTCTTTATGAGAAAGGCAAAAACCCTTCTTAATCCACCTAGTGGTGTAATGATGCCTTTCTCTTCTTTCATAACAGTCTCATGAAAATATATTTCATACTTTTATTAAATAATTTCGGATACTAATTTTGACACCAATTGATTCAGATTGATTCGAGTAGTTCACAAAAGCATTCTTCAGTGTTTATGTCACACAGTCAGCATTATTTTTCCAAACTAGTGCTTGACATTTGCGTTGCCTATTTATATGAGAAGAGTGATGCTAATCTAAAAAAGCCCTTTGTTAGTCCACTTAGTGGAATTTTCATATATCCTGAAAAATCACCATTCCGAAAAAATATTTTCGATTTCGGAATGGTGACACTAAATCTCGACGTTTTATGCAGTTTTGGGACTTTTTGCATCAAAAAAAAATTTCGATTTTGGAAATTTCCTTTACTCCCCCCTATGGTGCTTTTTTAAGATCGAAAATTTTCAAACCTTTACCGCCGGGCAGCACCCCTCACGCATGTCCGATTAAGCTCAAATTTTGCATGAGGACATTTTTCGAGGTGCTTAAACTTTTGAGCACTAGCGCTTTACAAAATTAGAGGTGATCCCAAAATATTGGCACCCTTATATATAAGAGCGGTAAAAATCAACGTATTTTGTCGGTTACGTCATTTATACAATCATATCTCCGGAACCAGAAGTCACAGCCATTTGATCTTTGAACTTGATCAATGGCCCGATAGCGGCTTTCAAACGAGCATAAGTTTGTTAAAATCGGTTCAGCCATCTCTGAGAAAATTGAGCGCGTAGAAATACAACGCGTTTTGTCGCTTACGTCACTTATACGATCATATCTCCGGAACCAAAAGTCACAGCCATTTGATCTTTGAACTTGATCAATGGCCCGACAGTAGCTTTCAACCGAGCGTAAGTTTGTTAAAATCGGTTCAGCCATCTCTGAGAAAATTAAGCGTGTAGAAATATCTTCCAAAAGTGCACACACAGACATTTTCCGATCTCTTCGAACTCAGTCGAATGGTATATAACACTATGGGTCTCCGAGGCTCCGTTCGAAAGTCGATTTTTCCAGTAAATATAATACCTTTCTATAGAGAAAGACAATAAACAAAAAAATGCCTGTATCCGAATAATTTTTCTTTCAAACTGGAATCCGACCCATACTCAAAAAAAAAACACTCTATCTGTATTCTACCCGAACTGGATTTTTTTTGTTTTGTACCGGAACCTTACCCGAGCCCGTCAGGTTCATTTTTTCGGATCGGGTATCGGATTCGGAAACCCCAAACCCGACCAAATTTTTGAACCCGAACCCGACGCGTACTCGTTTAAACTACAGAAAAACGTCACCCGAACCTTAGAAACATTTTTTTTTCTGAACCCTAACCTAACCCGTACCTGTCGGGTGCGGATAGAATTTAGGGTATCTCTAGTATTGAACGAAGAACCAAGTGACGACTCACTGATCGTCATAAGACAGTTGTCATTTTTTTGGTATCTCATGAGTAGGTACCAATTTTCTACGTTTCGTCTTCGATTTATCAGTACATTAGCAGTTCAATTTAAACCGCTAAGTTTACACTGCTTATACAACACTTAAAGGATATTGTACCGAGGTACAAGGTTCCACGAACGCTTGAGACTTCTGTATCATAAAAAATGCAGTTGTTTTTCAATTAGTTCATTATTTACGTCACTACATCAGTTCTTTATCGTAAAATCCAAAACATCCAACTATCTGAATGCGTCGATCGATAGGAACAAATTAAAGTGTATCAACGAGCGACTCATTCCAGTTTCACTATACGACATGCGTGTGCTCACATAAATCAAATAAAACCGATTTCATAAAAAAATCTACTTCAAGCCTACCCACCGCTGTCACTGCCGCTGCCACCAATCAGAAGCAGCAAAACACGACCGAGTCGTGTCTGGCAAGGGGCTTAAGCCTCTGGGCCTCTGCTGATCCCATACGCGATGGGCCGAATGTGCGAATGAAGTTGATCAATCCTATCTAAATGAAGAGCAGGAGAAAAAAAAACAAGTTCACCATGCTGGTACCACCCACCTGTGCGCCTGGGTTTTCATTCGGCGACGGTACCTACCTTAAATAAATCGATATTACTAGTGCGTTCATCGCCTCCTCGACATCGGTATCTCATCTCGGAATGCAAGAAGGTAGTTTGTATGGGTCACGGCGGTAGCGACGACGGTGGCGGCACTTAAAAATAGACTCCAACGTCATCATGGTCTGGTGCTAAACAACCGTGCTGGTGCTAAACATGGTTGAGATTGATGTTTATTTACTGTTTTTTTTTTTTGGTCGAAGTTGTGTTCAGTAGATTGATATGCACGGCGGAGATACGAACCCGTTTGGGTTTCCAGCAAACAAGAATTGGAGATTTAAATTGGGTACATGATTTATGCGAGACGCATACGAATTTCATTAGACGAAAATTCGAATTTCTTACCAACCGTTTAGTCCGTCTCGAGTTTAGTGATTTAGATTAAATCCGGCAGAGAGGAATGTATTTGCAGTTCCCAGCATTCCAGTCATAGACCATTTTGGTTACCGCTTGCATTCCTACTGGTCGTGTAGAAGCAGTGATAGTACATTTTTATGCAACGTTAAGAACTTTTCGACCTACAGTTTGTAGCACATATGAATTGAGAATCAGAAAAATCTTTCCTTTTATTTATACTATTTTCCTCCTTATTCTGGACAGATGCAAGGTAGAGTGTAAAGGAATGTAAAAGAAAAATTTCCTCATTTTTTGGTCGGATTTCTAACTTTTTGGTGTCATCCAAAAAGTAAACTTTTGGAAGGTCTGTGAAATGATCTCCTCTCGCAGGCTGAATTTCTCATGAATGACTCATTCTTCGAAGCTTGAGAACAAGATATAGACCAAGAGTACCAAATCTGATGAAAAAGATGTATAGGGTACCAATTGGAACCCTAAATCTTGAATTTCAGCCATGGTTGCGATGCGACTTGAGTGTCGACAGATTGTCTTGAAATATCAAAATAATAACAATCACTCCAGCAATGCACAGTAATACTCACCATTGAAGGTTCTGCCTTTTCGAAGTAATCTACGAAAAGTATGTCAGGACAATCCCAGGAAACCGACGCCATGGCCTTCCCAACTCATTAAGACGATTCGATGCACTCATGACGGCTTCAATCCATTGCGGGATATTCATTTCGTTCCTTGTGTCAAATTAGGATCCAAGATTCATCTACAGTGTTACTGATCCGGAATCATCGTGTGCGGCATCCTACGGTCGGATATTTTTTTCATTTGTAGAATGTCGCCCAAACTATGATGTGTCACTACTAATCCTTGTGGGATCAGCTAATTCGTTTATTTTGTCTTTCCGTTTTTTTTTTAAATTCGCATTGGATCGTCTACGGCTGCAATCTTTTTCGGTTGAGGAGTTTCCAGGAATCAATAGCTTCCGGTACTGTTTACCCCACCTAGTACGTATTTCATCTACTCCTTTGAGTTTGAGTAGTTCACAAGAAATATTTATCTTTTGAAGCAACCCAACCAGACCCCCAATTTCCGACTTCTGCGTAGGAATCGAAGTTCTGCTCAGCCAAAGCTTAGGTTTGTGGGAATCGGTTCAGCCATCTCCGAGAAAACTGAGTGACAATATTCAATGATTCTTTCAAACAGTTCAACTAAAGTTATGCATTGATAATTTTAGTCAATTTATATGAGCTTTGATGCACAGATCGCTGGGATTAACTATTTTTTTAACCTTCAGGTATCTAATGATAGGTGGTAAGCAGAGGCGGTACGAAAGTCTGTTATCAGCGATTTTGATAGTACACGGTACAGCGATTAAGAAAAATCATAGCCACTTTACTGGAAGTATGGCAGATTCTGGAAAGAATTTCAATGATTTTGATGTGATGTCGGCCTCATCGGAATCCATGCGCCGTGGTGTATTTGAAATTTATTCAGTAATACCGTGTTGGCGAAGTAACATCATCAATAAAAACAGCAAATAAAATTAACATATATGCTCGGAATGATAACAATTATAATTATAAGAAAAACATGTTCAATCACAACACATTCTATGCAGCTGATTAATTCATCCTATTTAGCTGAATTATATTTTGGGATCACCTCTAATTTTATAAAGCTCTAGTGTTCAAAAGTTTAAGCACCTCAGAAAAAGTCCTCATGTAAAATTTGAGCTAAATCGGACATGGGTAAGGGGTGCTGCCCAGCGGTTAAATTTTGAAAACTTTCGATCTTGAAAAATCACTATAGGAGAGTACATGAAATTTCCGGAATCGAAATTTTTTTTTGATGCCAAAAATCTTAAAATTGCATGAAACGTCGAGATTTAATGTTATCTAAAAAAAATGTTTTTTGAAAAAATCGACTTTCTGGGACTTTTGATATTTTTTCTTAGTCCCAGAAAGTCGCTTTTTCGAATAAATTTTTTCTCAAGATGACACTAAATCTCGACTTTTCATGCAATTCTAAGACTTTTGGCATCAAAATTTTTTTTTCGATTACGGAAATTTCATGTAACCCTATGGTGATTTTTCAAGATCTATGAATATTCCAGTAAATGGACTAAGAAATTTTTTTTAGATTAGCATCACTCTTCTCAAAGTCAAAAATCGTAATCAAAATGAGCCCAAATTAGTGTCAGAAATTATTTTATAAAAAGAAAAAAAATCATGAGACTATTTTGAAGAAATAGAAAGGCATTATCACACCACTAGGTGGATTAAGAAGGGTTTTTTTTTCAAATCAAAGGTCTCATGGCTTCACACAATTTTCCTGAATTTCATTTGGATCCATCTTCCGGTTCCGGAATTACAAGGAATTATGTGCAAATTCATGAAAAAATTTTTTTTTTTCGGAGATTTCTCAACCGATTTTCACAAACTAAGGAGAAAATAGAAGGTCTTGAAATTCTTTAAAAAGTCTCCCAAAAAATTGATCCAGATCCGACTTCCGGTGTTGCAGTGCGATTAGTGAACACTTTAAATATCATGAGTATTTTATCACAAGCGATGGCGAAACGAGGTGCATATTTTCACAAAACTTACTGCTAAATTCATCTAGTTGGCAGATCTTGTTAGTTAGTGAATATATAAAACTACTTTGAGATTAAAGGCTTTAAAAACGGTACTCACTTGGATTTCTCAACAACGGTTAAACCGATTTTCACAAATCATAACTCAAATTAAAGCTCTCATTGTCTTTAGAGATACTGAGTAATTTCATCCAGATCCGACTTCCGGTTCCGATATTATAGGGCGATAAGTGTCAAAACATTCAAATCGTCATTTATTTTTGTTTCAATTATAGAGGCTTTAACCTTAAGGTCATTCACCTCTTCGGGTCAGCATTCGAACCCTATGTGCTGGGTTGGTGATCGAACCCAGGTTGGCTGCGTGAAAGGCGTCTACTAACCCATTACGCTTTATCCATCCCTCACAAATCATCATTCCAAATAACGATGCAAAACTGGTACGCGTCGGTACTTGCGGCTTTGCTCCGTTCGCAGCGTGCTCTGTTCAATTTCGTATAGCGTACACGGATGCCACATTTAAATCTATATTTAACAGATGAAAAATATGTAAATTTGTAAATCTTTGTTTTAATCAATTTGTACCTACTTGTTAGTAACATGAACATTTTCAATTTCATGAGTATTTTTTCACAAGCGATGGGGAAACGAGGTGCATATTTTTATAAAACTTACTGCTAAATTCATCTAGTTGGCAGATCTTGTTAGTTAGTGAATGTATAAAGGTTTCAAAAACGGCACTCACTTGGATTTCTCAGCAACGGTTAAACAACGATTGTCATAATTCAAATGAAAGCTCATAATCAAATCATAATTCAAATGAAAGCTCTCATTGTCTTTAAAGATACTGAGTAATTTCATCCAGATCCGACTTCCGGTTCCGAAATTATAGGACGATAGGTGTCAAAACATTCAAATCGTCATTTATTTTTGTTTTAACCTTAAGGTCATTCGCCTCTTCGGGTCAGGAAAGCATTCGAACCCTATGTGCGGGTTTGGCGATCGAACCCTGGTGGGCTGCGTGACAACGAATTACGCTATATCCGTCCCCCACAAATCGTCATTCCAAATAACGATGCAAAACTGGTACGCGTCGGTACTTGCGGCTTTGCTCCGTTCGCAGCGAGCTTTGTTCAATTTCGTATAGCGTGCACGGTTGCCACATTTAAATCTATATTTTACAGATGTAGAATATGTAAATTTGTAAATCTATTTTAAATCAATTTGTACTTACTTGTTAGTATTTTCACAAAATCATGATAAGGATGCTTTTCTAGTACACTTATTGCCTTTCTCATATGATAAGTTTATGCAATAACTTGAAAAATTGACTAGTGAAAATTGTCCTGGAAGACTAGGTGTGTATGTATGTGTGTGAGTATGTATGTATGTATGTGTGAAGCCACCATCAGTTCAAGGCATTACCAGTGTATGCGGGTAGACTTACAGTAGATCCGAATTTGATTATCAGATAGCTTTCATATAACTGCTGTTAAGAAGGCCAAAATGGGGTTTGGGGACCCGGCAGCAAGAACATCCGGCCATATAATAAAGAATTTCGCTGTACCAACTTAATCCCGCCTGATGGTTTGTTTGTTAGAAGGGCGCGTCTTACTTATTTCAGACCTTCAGGGAGAAACACAAAGCTTCCCCCACGTGACTCAGGTTGGCAATCCACTCCATCATCCAGTCATTCACTTGTAAGATACCCTGTTGCACTCCCTACCCCTACCCCGTTGTCGATATAATTTAATTTAATATAACATGATATAATATAATATAACTACAAAGAACAGACATCGTAGCTAGTACAACTTTTTTAAAAAGCTGTGTAGATCATACAAGTGAAAACCCGTTAAAAATCACCTTTGCACACGACTTTGCACGTATGAATGTCTGTTGGATATCTGTTCTCTGTGATATAACATAATATAAAGTAATGTAATGTAATATAGCACAATGTAATATAACACTACACAATATATATATATATATATATATATATATATATATATATATATATATATATATATATATATATATATATATATATATATATATATATATATATATATATATATATATATATATATATATATATATATATATATATATATATATATTAATATTATAAGTATATTAATATAATATCATACAATATAATATAATACTATATAATATGATATAATGCACAGAAAATATTATATGAAATAATATGCTATGATACAATGTATAACAGTTTATGTCGCAGTGTAAGTTATGCTCTTCTTTCGTTGCAGTACTGCAGGAAATATAATATTTCTTTTTTAATAATAAAAATAATAATAATAATAATCGTAATAATAATAATAATACAAACAATAATAACAATTATAATACAATGTAATATAATTCAATTCAATATATAACAAATAATGCAACAAACAACAGAACCACATGTTGCAATATACTGTGATAAATATTGCACTTTAGGATGGGCTTCAAACTTCAAGCCATTTCGCACCCTCTCAAGCCATTTCGCTACTAACGCAGTCGACGCCGTTCTATTCACCAAATGCCATCATAGGCGCTCGGGGAGGCATGAGATAGGAACTTGTGAGGACTTAGTTATCTCACCATTTGACGATCTGTATGTATGTGTGTGAGTATGTGTCAAATAATGTCACTCATAAAATAAAAAATCTCATAGTCCCACACTGCCCATACTTGCATATCTGTCCCATATGGGAAATCGGCATGCCGAGAAATATATGATCAAAATTTCATTTCCGAATTTTTTGATTTATGGTGCTACCTAATGCTAAATCATGGTATTACGACCTGAAATATTTGTAGTACACCTTTGCTATTCCAATATTGCAATAAATGAAATTATTGAAATTTGCGGGTACTTTGCATATGAGATTTTCACATTTTACTGAACAAAACCTCAACTTTTATTGCAATTACTGAGAGTATATTGAGGATAGATTATATTCCAAAAGCTAACTCAAAATTGGCGAAAATCGATATGGGACTGATATGCGAGTATGGGCAGCATAGGTTGAATTTTATAATGCTTTCATAGGGTAAAGTGTGTTTAAAATTGCACACCGTTATTTAGAGCGACGATGCAAAAGAGGGTAAAATTCTTCTAGATTTGACTCAAGACTGATTTAATTTGTGGGCTATACTGGTTCCAAGTTCTCGGTTCCAGAAGTTTTTTACAGAATCTTCTAGTGATATTTTTGAAAATATAAATAATCTCATGGTCTCGTTTTGAGACCATAGAGACCATAAAAGAGAATTCGATGCGTGAACTAAAGGCCATACCTTCGGCGGCCTATAAAACTTGTATGGAAAATTGGATCAAGCGTTGGCATGCATGTATTGCCGCAGGAGGAGAGTACTTTGAAGGCGATAATAAAGAAATTTATTAAAAATTGAAATTTTGCGTTTTACCTTATTTTTGTATATATAAAAAATAGGTATAGAATTCGCTCAAACTTTAGAAAAAGTTTCCGATGCCCGGAGGGCCGAATGTCATATACCAATCGATTCAGCTCGACGAACTGAACAAATGTCCGTGTGTGTGTCTTGTCAACTAAGAGATCGAGATCTCAGAGATGACTGGACCGATTTTGATCAAACTAGTCGCAAATGAAAGGTCTCCCCGTACCCAAAACGCTATTAAATGGTTTTGAGATAGGATGTTTACTTTTTGAGTTATACGAAGTTTTATGTCAATATTTTTAGTTTTTTGACAGTATCTGTCACACTTGACCTTGAAAACAGAATATGTTTCTATACTTAGATTCCACACGGTAATAGCTATTCAACAAGCCATAGATTGTTAAAATCCGTCCATTTTCAACGGAGATATCGACATTTTTGTAGAGGCGACTTTTCCCCCTATTCCAGCAGTAGGAGTTTTGAGCGCTGTATGACAAAGCAATGCTTGGGAGCAACGTGAAACACGATTTTTTATACTGTTACATACAATTATTTCTAAGAACCAAAAAGACTGTGTACAGCATCCTTTTTTATGACAATTTGCCCCGGACCGATTTTAGCACGGTTCGTTTTTGGCAACATAATCTTTCGAATATGGCATATGTAAACCAGATGATATCAGCATTTTCGAGTTGATTCCATAATTATATTGATTTAAACTGCTTACAGTAATAAATGCTGGAAAAACATAACTTCCATCAGCAAATGCGTGCGTGACAAAAAATTTCACTCAATTTTCTCGGAGATGGCTAAACCGTTTTCTACAAACTCAGATTCATATGAAAAGTAGTATACTACCAAACAAGGTTCCTGAATTACGTTTGGATCCGAGTTCTGATTGCGGAACCACAGGATGATATGTGAAACGAAATTAAAATAATGAAATTCATGTTACTCGTAGATGGCTGAACCGATCTAAGGTTGAAATGAAATCTAAGAATCATCTATGATTCAAATGAGAGGTCTTAAAACCCTATAAAACATCTTACTTTTTAGTCAGATCCGACTTCTGGTTTAGGAGATACAGAGTGATTAGTATAAAAATGTCCATTTCACATAAATTAATCAGGTTTATCGGGTTTGCAGATTTGGATAGTCGATTACCAAATATATTTATTTCAGTTTGAGCGGTATTCGTTGTTGGATGTACCCCCAAATTTTAATTCGCACGACAATTTCTCAAAGATGTCAACACACTCCTCAGGTGAATTTAACTGATTTCGGCTACACAGATTTTAGAATTCCCGTTCCAGTATCGAATCGTTTCAGCCCAAATCGAACTTCAAAAACGAAAATTCAAATTACAGGACTTAAGGTCCCATACAAAATTGGTGAATTTTATCCGATTCTGGAATTACAGATGATGAGTTTTCAAAATTCATACCGATATAGAAAATGTAAATTGTTTGGCGTAATAATTTATGGCCATTCGAATCATTTTTGGGTTATGCTAGTTCCTGAATACCAGCTCTGGAAGTACCATAAATAATGACGAAAAACTCTAAAGTGGAACTTACTTCGACATCTCATGGAATGTTCAATCGATTGTCACACGTTAAGATTGAAATTCGATACGATTTGCAGTTTCGACATTACAGGATAATAAGTGATAAAAATCTCAATTTGCCGTTTAAAACGACGATAATTAAAATAATGTCATGAGAACTAAAACACCTAAGAATATCCATGCAAAAAACACATACGGATTGATGAAAAAAAGGTATCATCTCACTGCTAGGTGGATTAATCACGTTTTTTAATAGAATTCCGGTTCTTTTTTTATCATAAGGTACTACTGAGAAGAAAAGTTTCATCTGACAACTTTTTAAAGCATTAACCCCACGCGAAACAAAACAGTACTTAAGGAAATCTCCGGATTACGAAGGAATCAACAGCAATCCTGCAGCGGGCGACTTCGTATCCAATTGCCAATTTTATGATCGATAAAAATGTCATCTTTCTTGGCTATACACACACAGAGCTGCCGTTATTGCATGTCGCAACCGTAACCACTAGAGTGACGCAACACGCATCATTCAACTTTGCACAGATGTTTTCACCTGAAGTTTCGGATTGGCTTCATTTTCTACACCCACGTAAACCCTCCGGATCAGACTGAGTGGTTTGTGGTGTCATCTTCCAGGGCGCGAACATACGCAGAGGAAAACGAAGTTCCAGCCGACCCAAATGACCAATCAACCGACTAGCCACTTGATGACAGAAGACACCCAAAATAGAAGCCTGTCTTCAACGCAATCTGTCAATCTTCATCATTCAGCTATCATCGAAGTGTCCGTTGGGCCGTTTGGTGATAAGAGCCGGTGATTCACCACTGGCGGACTCGAGAGTTTCGGTACAGTCTAGACAGCTTGAAAGGGTTCGGATCGTTCGGGCGAGATCCACACCCGCGAACAAAGAAAGATTTCCTTTGTTGTCACATTCGCGCTCGAAAGTGGAGGCGTTATTGATTTGGCGCCTTGTCCAATCCTGTGCACGAATGCACAACCATAACGGAGTCTTGCTTTTACACGGTTCGAAACCAAAACTTTGCGCCTTTCAATGAATTGATGGTATGCCTTTCAATAGCAAAAGGAACCGGCAACGGCGATTCTCTTCACTGGGATCGATTGTTTACCGATCTTTGTCGAGCATTCGTCTTTGTCTTATGATTTTTTACCAGCTACAGGTTACTTGATTCGAAAACGGGATTTTTGTGAATTATTTCATCGAATAAAACAGAGCGTCATTTTTTTTTAAACCAAATCCGTCCGATTCCGGATGAGTAGCTTTCAACGATTTGGTGTAGCCGCACTCGATCCGAATTGCACCCAGGATATGTATGTATACTTCATAAAAATATCCCACTCTCGATTCTTTTATAAAGGTCACTCATTCAGACCGGGTCTGGTTGATGGTCTGACTTTGGATGGCCGAGAAAGTAAATACACATTTAACTCTTGGTAATTTTACAAAGTCTTTCAGTGAAACAACCACGCATCGCTTCTTGTTTTGGGTTGTTGATTTATGCAGTTTTACTGCTGAGTTGTATGAGAATAACGACCGCGAACTGCGCGACAGTCAGAGGGTGGAAAGTCCCACGGGGTCGTTTGATTGGAATGCCAAAAAAGGCGACACACACAATTCTTGGCCTTTATTTTTGTTTCGATTGGATTCAAATCTCGACTCAAGTCATCTAGTTTGTAGCTAGCTAATGGAACCGAACCCGGGGTCGTTGCTTTCACGGTTGGGTCGTTAAACAATTAATGGGCGTTTAGCATTTTCGACTTTGGTCAAACTTTTGCGAACAAGCAGGAGCTCGGTCGAGCTGATATTGAAACCGGGTTGTATTGTCGCTGGCTGCCGCGTGGTCCACAGCTGGTAGGTTTTCATGTACCAGCCCTTAATTGAGGATTCGATTATTTAATTTTTTCTTTAGTGTAAAATCTTTGCTCTACAAATTTTTTTAAATCTGTTTTAAAATTGCCGGCATTTGATCAATTTTTAGTACATTTTTATCATGGTAAAATGCACCATAAAGACTCGATAACTGGGAAGAAGCAAGAGCTCTTTTCGAAGTCTATGTTTGTCTCTGAATGGGGAAGGAGGGTTTCGTTCTGAATCGACGCAATTTCAATGTGTATTTTAACAGTTCTAATTCTAATCCTAATCAATCCAATTGCTGCAACATAATTTATCACTTCGGCTAAGAATGCGCGATGAACGCAGGCCTGCGTTCAGAAAACATAAGCAATCATTGATTTTTTTCTCGATAACCTGTCCGGTAAAGACATCTAAAAAATGCTTGAAAACAAATGAATTACTTTCTGGCGTAATGGCCCTCTAACTGTAGACGAATTTCGCGCCAACTCGAACAAATTTTGGCTGCACTCTCTCAGAAAAAAAATTTACTTAAAAAATTCGACATCGACCAAAAGTAGTTCGTATGTCCATGAATTAGTATAACGAATAAATTGAAATAGTTTTGAACCCAACTTTGAAGATTTTTTGCTATCATCATCTCCTATGACGGTTTGAATTTTAAAAACTCACCACACTGTAAAGACTGTCCCAGAAAGTATGGACGCACTTTGATTTCGCTGTAAATAATTCACAAGTGTTAGATATTCAAATTTTATTCGATGTACTGATAATATTAGACTACAACAACAGAATATTATTCTCAACATTTGCTACTTAGCCATTGTAGACTAGCTGACGCACCTTCTTGCGAACGTTCCTCATTAAATTCCGTACAGACTTCTTGGCGACAAGTTTTGACACTTTTTTCCAATCTTTTTCGAACTGTTGAATGGTTTCGGCTACCAAAATTCCTCAATTGGTCGAAGTTGTCGGCAATCTGGTGGATTCATGTCTTTTGGGACGAAAGTGACATTTTTGGTAGTATACCATTCTACCGTTGATTTCGAGTAGTGACAAGAAGCAAGATCTGGCCAGAAGACAACAGGATCCTTGTGGTTTCGAATCATGGGTAGAAGTCGTTTTTGTAAACATTCCTTGATGTATATTTCGCTGTTCATTGAAGCAGTGGTGATGAAGGGTTTCGAAATCTTACCGCAGCTACAAATTGCTTGCCAGACCATAGCTTTCTTAAAAAATTTTTCGACTTCAATCGATGTCTCGAACTGGTTTACCACTTGCCCTTCTCGCAATATTGTGGTCCCGGCAAGGATTTGTAGTCTAGTTTCACGTAGGTTTCGTCGTCCATGATTATGCAGTTCAAATTTCCAGCAAGAATCGTATTGTACAGCTTTCGAATCCTCAGCCTGATCGATGCTTCTTGTTTCGGACTACGTTTTGGTTGTTTCTGCTTCTTCTAGGTTCGAAGATTCAAACGTTATTTAGCACGAAGAACATTTGACTTCGAAGTGCCCACTTTTTTGGCCACATCCCGAACTTAAACTTCCTTCTTTTTCTCGAACGTCTTCAGTATACGTTTATCCAGCTGAGGGTTAGCAAGACCATTTTTTCTACCCATTTTCGGTTTATCCTCAAAGGTGTTATCCTCACCGAACTTCCTGATTGCATTTCGCACGGCTTTTTCACTTACTCCTTCCAATTTTGCTATCTTTATCAGTGACAGTCCGCGTTCTGTGCACCATTTGTACACAATTTTCCGACGTTGTTCTGCTGAAAGTCCACGCATTTCAAAATAAACTAATGAAAACGAATAAACAACTGCACAAGTGGTTAGCGAAGTGTTTAAACAACAGGACGCAGCCATAAAAATTGACAGAATCTGAACCATTGCGAAATGGCAGCGGTTTTTGGTTGCGTCCATACTTTCTAGGACAGTTCTTAATTTCGAAATTGGAAGTCGGAATCGGATAAAACTCACCAATTTTATGTGGGACCATAAGTTTATTTTAATTTTTATATTTTTGCCTTTCTCATATAGAGAAAGGTTATGCAATCACTGTGAAAACCGACTTTTGAACCGAAGCCCGGAGGACCGAGTGTCATATACAATTCGACTCAGTTCGTCGAGTACGCAAAATGTCTCTCTCTCTCTCTCTCTCTCTCTCTCTCTGTTTGTGTGTATGTTACGTTTTTTTGCACTAACTTTTCGAAGATGGCTGAACCGATTTTCACAAACTTAGATTCAAATGAAAGGTCTTATGGTCCCATATAAAATTCCTAAATAATATTTTGGATCCGACTTACGGTTCCGGAGTTATGTGGTCAAATGAAAATATGTGTTCTAACTTTTCTCATAGATGGCGCGACCGATTTTCACAAACTTAGGTTCAAATGAAAGGGGCTGTGATCCCACACGTAATTCCTGAATTTCACCCGGATCCGATTTCCGGATCCAGAAATATGGCAGCATTCTTTTCTTCAAACATTCTTCCTCGTACACCTTGGCGTTAATTGTGCCCTTCGTGAAGAAAATCGACGACCTCAAACCACAGGTACAAATTGCTTGCCAGACCAACACCTTCTGCCCAAACTTGTCCATCGCCACCGTGGTGTCAGCGTCGTCCAAGTCCTGGTACACCGATTTCGTATAATATTGCGGTCCGGGCAGCGCTCGAGAGTCTTCTTTGACGTAGGTTTCATCGTCGATCAGGATGCAACCGTGTTTATTCTGTAGAATCCGGTTATACAGTTTTCGCGCTCTTGTTTTGGCCTGAACTTGCTGTACCAGGGACTTTTTCGGCACCTTCTGTTTCTTGTACGTTTTCAGGGAGTTCCGAACTTTGATCCGTTGAATCATCCCGATGCTGGTGTTGAACTGCTTGGCCAAATCCCGCGTCGACGCCGATGGGTTTTTCCTGATGTACTCAACCACTTTTAAGAAAGAATTTTCTTTCGCGTTTCCGGATCAATTCGACTCATCATTGAAACGATAAACCGTACCGAAACCAATCGATTGCGCAGCTGTTATTGACATGTAAACAAAAATGTCAAGGCAAAACACGCTGCAAAAAATTAAGCCATTTCAGAGTAATAACTGTTTGAATGTTGCTAACTACTTATCGATACACTCCTTATGTGTCGGTTTTGCACGATACGCTTTGTGCAATGATTCGTTTAATTCATGTGTTTGGAATTTGATGCGCCTTATTTTAGCACTAAATTTCACCTCGATGCTCGTTCATACCAAACATTTTAGAAAACTTAACTTTTAAGTTATTTGTGGTTATGTACTACTAGTGAAACTTTTATCATAAATTTCTGATCATATGGAGAAAAAATTATGTTGCTGCTTTGAAAACAACCTGAGATACTCTCGATTAAGTCAAGATGTCTGTCTAGATCAATTGTGGAAAAACAAAGTATGCAAAGTGGTTTTTTGTGACAAAGTCAACATGTCCAAAAAGTTTGATTTTGAATGTATATTTTTAGTTTAAGACATAATGCCTGAACTTATAACGAGTGGAAGACCATGATAACATCAATACCCCTGAGGCTATATCTTTCAATGTAACGAACGTTACGCTTCAATTTAGCTTCGTGATCCGGGAATTTTTGTATCGTGGTGTCTAATCATAATATGAAAATAGACTTTTTTCTAAAACTCATGACTTTTTTTTCCATAAATACGTTTATTTCTTAAGGCAATTTACATAAGTTTATCTTCGCCGTAGCATCACTTTTACATAGAATTCTTATCCTAATATAATACTAATATAGTCACAACGATTGGAGTTTAATAAAACATATTCCTCTTATTTTTTAAATATCGTATTAGGTATTTCGTTATTTATTGTTAAATGTACTCAAGAACGTTTTTTGAACCAAACGATTAACTTCTATAAATTACAAAATAAGCTGATTTTTTTAAACATTTTGTTGTTGATTTCGTAACCTATTTTGAGTTTGTTTTTATCAGCACATCATTTTTATTAAAATTTTGCTATTGGATGAACTAATGGACGCAGTAAGAGTCAGAACTAACCCTCAAAAGGGTCAATTATTAAATTGAAACTTCAATAGTCTTTATGAAATGATAAAGAAGTTTCATGTATGTAAGGTCACGACAAGCAAGAATGTCTCGAACTGGAACATTGGATAGTCTACCTTGGGTACGCAAGGAATTTAATAGTTGAGATCTGACATCACGATATTCCACGCATGTCCAAACGACATGATCAATATCGCGATAGCCTTCGCCACAAGCACAATGATTAGTTTCGGAAAGTCCAATTCGAAGAAGGTGTGCATCTAACGTGTAGTGATTGGACATGAGTCGGAAAACTCATGACTTATTGAGCTGATTTTAAAAATCGGAATTCCGCCATTGTATTCAACGCATATGACATAGCTCACTCTAACTAATAGTTTTCCTAAATGAGATACATGGTGTAGCTGAGATGTTACTTCACTGTTTTTAATTTTTAATACACTGTAAATCAAAACAAAGCATTAATTTATTGAAATAGTTATATACCTGGAAAAATTAATTTATTCTAATTTAGTTTTAAATCGATGATGGTTTTCATTCGAATTTTTGATTCATCTTGCATAGTGCTATTGATTTATATGTGGTGTAAATTTCATTACATTTTTCGTTGTAAAATTTCCAATCAACGAATAAAAATCATGTAAACTTAGTCATCTGTGTGTGCATACTTGATTCACTGATCCGTTTATAATTTCTCATTTTCTCCAATCTAAAATGAAAACCGCAAAAAAATCGCCACACTGCACAACAATCCTTCCAGGAATCACTGTCTGCCATTGGAGCTGCGATCGAGACTCAACGGATTGGTGGCTCCAATCCATGCGCAACATTTGTTTGCTAACCTTGAAACACATCCGATGTGCTTTGCGCAATACTTCATTGCCGAGGGCGACAAAATCCCTGGAACTTACCAGTTCATCTTTCCAGTCGCCTTACGTCAGTCTGACGCATTTTTTTAATGTTTTTTTTTGTTGCAACATATGCAACAGACCAACAGACAAGACAAATGCCTGGATGATGCATCAACAAAGCAAATCTGTTTTGAAACTGTAATGTGCTGGTAAGCACCGCAATTGTATCTTTGTCGACCAATTCGATTCAAACCAACCAGTGACGTCACTTTATTAAGTCTTGTCGTATCCTGGTAAAGGTTGATTACCTGTACCACCATCTCGCTCGCCTACACTAGTCTCCACACTGTCAACCAATTCTATTTTCCAAACCGTTCCCTTCCGAGCCGTTTGGATAACAGAACAGCACTGGTCACGTGCATTGAAGTGTTTGTGAGATCGGCTGCGGTGCTGGAAGTGACTTGTTTTGTTTTTTACCGTGTCGCTTTATCGGCTCATTCGGGTTTCTCTTTACGGTGTAGCCTGCTGGCTGGCATCTTGCACCGTCATCACATCAGTCAGCTGCATTCGGAGCAACCGCAGCAGGTTTCTTGGCTCAGGCCAGGCCCGGTCCGGCCACATCAATACCAAGAAACCGGTTCGAGCTCGGACGTGTGAGAGTGTGAGTGGGTGTGAGTGCACCGCAGGGAAGAAACTGCGCGAGTCGACTTAGCGTACGGGTCGAGTCACACAACTTCTTCAGTACTGGTTTGAGTTTTATGCCGAACGGATCATTTCGCTTTCAGTTCCCCCTTTTCGACGTTGTACCTGCACACTGTGTGAAGAAGTGTGTTAAGTAAGCAAGTAAGCAGATACCAAGCAAAGTGAGCATAATGGAGATAAAGAAGAAAAGAGCGTGCGATAGTTTATAACTGAATAAGTGAATTTCGAGTGTCGCCGAATACAATAAAATCGTGTGTGACACCTCCGGGTAGAACGACAAAAGAGCTGAGGATAAATAACAGTAGCCTGTGACTGTGTGCTCGTAGAGTCTCGGGACTGCCATTCAGGCAGCAATCGTGTGTGGAATATTATTTGCTGAAATAATATAATTCGAGACAATGGGAACTCGAGTGGGAACAATCAATTTGTACTTTCCCGGAAATTTGCATTCCAAAAGGCAGCATAAACTCAGAAACATTCGAAAGCTGTCGACAAGTGATCGAACCAATCTTCGCAATGGAACGCATACGCATTACGACGAAACATCATCCTTTCATGCTCTTGTATGAAGTGCTGAAAGAAAAGCACCTCTGTTTTTCTTGGCATCGACAATTGAAAAATTGATTTTTAATTCACATTAATTGAACCTTTTCTTCTCCGGCATCTCACCGGGGCCCATTATTGGGCGACCAATAAAATTCTTCACGCAAAGGGGATAAATCACCATTACACAATTATGGTAGTGCAATTTTAATTCAGACGACCATCCAACCAGTTAACAGCCCCCATTGATTACGATTTACGGGCGTAAGCTGCTGACGTCACGGTTCGTGTATACGTGCGACGGTTTCATGCATTTGGCGAATCATTCCATGCAATAAATCCGTGTTTCTTGGTACTCTTGGTGTCTCCGGTATGACACGGTAAGGTGACGTAACGAACCGACCGTGCTTCCTGATGGACGGTTGCATCTGGGGCCCAGGGCATAACCGAATCATCACCTACCTGCAGAGTGCATGGAATTGGCTTTTGGGGGGGAAGTAGGAGAGTCAATTGATTTTCGGTGATCGACGTGAGAAAAGTACCGTGCTAGTGTTCAATCATCCAATCGGGTCGTGATTTGGTTATTTGATTGAACGGGCTGAGGCAGCTACTAATCTTGAGAATTTCGATCAGGAGAAATTGAGTTTGGTTTCGATTGAAAAAGGAGGCAAGCGGGCGTCGTTAAGGGACTATGTTTAGTGAGGAAATGTGATGGACGATTGAAGCTAGTAACATTGTAAACACGATACGGTGCGAGTTGTGTGATTCGTTCAGCTCATTGAAAGTGAAATTAAACTCGTAATCTGATAGCACGATAGTTTAGGGTTCAACGTTTAAACGAAGTTGAATTGGATGGATTTGTCAGGAACTTATCTGTTGTTTGTTTGTTGAATCACAATTGTCCAAACCTAGCAAAGCCTTGGTATTACATTCCTGTAGTGAAATTTGACCTTCTGTTTCAACAGTCTTCGCAGCCGATTCAGAGTGTACAGAACCATTGCGTGGCTGGTGCTACGATCCGACTGACACTACGAATCCTTCCACGTCGGGACTCGAACATACGACAACTGGTTTGTTAGACCAGTGCCCTACGCATTGATCCGCCAACCAAAAACCAAACCTGCCCATTCTAATTCGAGTACAATAAATATTGTATGTGGCTTTCCTGTAGTAAAATAGTGAAACGAATTTACAATTTTATCATTCACAGAACAGACAGTAAAACGTTAGATAAATTTGCCAGGACTGTTAAGCATTTTCAGTAGTGGAGATAACTTAAAACCAAAAGAAAATATCTAAAGAATACTACTGTTCTCAAAGTAATGCAAGAACGACAAAAATAAAGTTCTATGAGATGGGAGTTTCAAATTCGGTTTCTGTTATTTTCATTAACTGCGCATAATCCCTTTCACTTTCATTGCAAAGCTATTAAAGTAATACTTATGTTGACCTGAAGAGTAACGGTAACTTCCTGTAGTTGATGTTCAATTTCATCTACTTTAGAGCTATTTTACGAATGCTGAAAAACGGGTACAAAATACATGTTTGTGACAGTGTTTCAGTGCTTTACATTTTAAAAACTGTCCCAGAAGTGTGGGAATTCCTGTGGAAATAATTCAAAAGTGTTGGATATTCAATGCGTTTGGGACTGTTTTGTTAATATGAGACTAGCACAACAGATTAGTATTCCAAAGCATATCCTATATAGCGATTGTGCCCTAGCTGTCGCACCTTCTTGTGAACGTTTTTTCATTCGATTCAGCTCAGACTGCTTGGTGATAAGTTTTAACACTTATTTCCAATTTCCTAAGATGTGTCTTCGTCAATGCCCACCATTCTTTAATTGGTCGTAAAGTAACGTTGTTTGTCAGAAATCAGTAGAACCCTTGCTACTTCGAATTATGGGTAGAAGTCGTTCGTTGTAAACATTCCGTGATGTATACTTCGTATTCGATGGAGTCGAGGCAGTTGTGATGAAGCGTTGCGTAATCTTACCGCAGCCACAAATAACGTGCCAGACCATAGTTTTTTTTTGTCGAATTATTCGACTAGAATCGATATCTCTGGTTGGTTCAATACTTGCCCTTCCTGAACCGTGCTATACTATAGCGCCGGCAAGAATTTATAATCGAATTTCACGTAGATTTCGTCGTCCATGATTATGCCACTTGAAATCCTCACAAGCATCGCATCGTACATCTTGCAAACTCTGAACATGATGGATGCTTCTTGTTTGGTCTGCGTTTTGATTGTTGCCGTTCCTTATAGGATGAAAAATTCAAGCATTTAGCATGAAAAACATTTGACTTCGAAGTGCCAAATCTTTTGGACGCATCCTACACTGAAACCTCCTTCTTCTTCTGCTTGAACACCTTCAAGAAGACCCGGAAATTTTTTCGGTCCATCCTCGGTTTATTCTCGAGGATGTTATCTTCAACAAAATTCCTTTTCGCTCTTCGCACGGCTTTCTCAATAATAATATTTTCCATTTCGCTATCTTTCTCAGTGACAGTTCGGATTCTGTGCACAATATCTTAACGTTGCTCCAACGAAGGCTCACGAACTTTTGAACAAACTGAAGGAAACAATAGGACGCAACCATAAAAACCATAACACATTCTCAATTATTGTGAAGTGGCAGCGGTTTTCATCTGACTCCATACTTCTTGGACAGTCTTCATCTCAGTTTAATGTTCTCTATTACGTTATTCTACAATTTGGTGTGATATTGTCGAAATCCACACAACCATATGCCAATGAACGGACATTCGGTCAAACGCTGCTCGTAAGTTTCAGCTCAGATTGTTTACCAACGATTATCTAGTCTCTTGCAAAGTTGCAATTAAATACGCAACCATATCATATTTCCGTAAATTTACCTTTGTCAGGGCTCAATGGGTTTTGTTTAGAGGGCAATTTGGACCATTCATTTTCTCGAGTATGAATTCGATTTAGTTGGCTCCAGGCATCCGTGTACCTTGTGAAATACTAAAATAATAATTGATGCAGTCGGTGTTGAACAGTCGTTCGCACCGCACGCGTATAGCTCTTGGCTCCTGAAATTTTTTTCTGGCTACCTAGAGTTTCATTGATTCAAGGCTTCAGTCTTTTTCAAGGCTACCTGAATCACTAACTAAGTGACTAAGTGATACAAAGAGTGATATTAGAGTGACTAAGTGATACAAAGAGTGATATTAGAGTGACTAAGAAATTAATCAGCCTTTTTTAAGGCTAGCTAGGAGTCTAATCGAAGACTAATTTAGCCTAGTTAATTTAATTTAAAATTTCATTAATTTCAAAAATGCCTGCGTCCAACCGGAAAGGCAACAAGCCTAAGGCTAAAAATAATTCAATACGGAATAAATCACAATCCGTTATTCAACATTTTTCTAATAACATTCACGATCTTATAGAATCTGAATGTAAAAATAAAAGACAACGAACGGATTTCCCTTCCGTTGATCCTATGCCGTCTAACAATATTTACGAGATTCTTCCTGAATCCGATTGTAGCGACATAGAAGAAAATTCTTCAAAAATTCCCAAAATGGACGCTTGTCGTTCTGGGAAGAAACATCAATCTATGCCACCAGTGACGGTGATGATTTCCGACTTCAAAGCATTCCGTACTGAGCTTTCTACTTTTCTCCCGGAAGTAAGAGTCTCATTTCAAATCGGACGAAGAGGAGAATGTCGAGTCTTGGTGGATGGATTGGAAGATTACGAACGTCTTATTCGATATTTGTCCGAAAAACTTCATAAATTTTATTCATATGATATAAAATCAGACAGACCCTTCAAGGCTGTCTTGAAAGGATTATCAAATGATCAAAGTATTGATGAAATTAAAAATGAAATAAAAGAATTGCTTGGTTTTGCCCCTTCCCAAGTAATACCTATGAAAAAAAAGAGCGAATGGTACTTCTAAACCACGCTCTGGAATTTCCCATGAACTTTACCTAATACACTTCAATCGAAGTGATGTAAACAATTTGAAAACTTTAGAAAAAGTACGTTTCATTTCCCACATTAAAATTCATTGGGAACATTATAAACGGCATAATCGTATTGCAAACTTAACGCAATGTCGTCGTTGCCAAGGCTTCGGCCATGGAACCAAAAATTGTCATATGGATATACGGTGTTTGAATTGTGGTAAATCGCATTCGAAAGACGTTTGTCCAATGAATGAAACCACTGATAAATTTTCATGTTCAAATTGCAATGGAAATCATAAATCCAATTATTTGAAATGTCCTGTCAGGGAGAAAATTTTAAACGCTCGTTCGCTTAGACAACAAGTCAAATCAACGACCTTAAATTTACAGAACATACCTGAAAATTCTTCTAAGGCACCTGCCAATTCGTCTTCTAACGAAAACAATTTATTGACAGGTAGATCGACCTCGTCATCATCTTCTTCTAATGTCAGTTATGCTGGTATATTAGGTAGAAATCTATCTCCTATTTCTTCTAATGTAAATAATCAAAACACAGGACCGCCTTGCAGTTCTTCTTCTAACGAAAACAATTTATTAATAGGTAGACCGGCCAAATCATCTTCTTCTAATGGCAGTCTACCTACAAATATTCCTTCAATGCCATTCGCTTCTTTAAATGAAGTCGATTTAGGCGATATAACTGAAAATAAAATGATCTACCTACAAGATCAACTTTTTCAAATGATCATCCAAATGAATTCGACTTCATCACTTTTTGAAGCATTTCAAATCGGATGGAAATTTGCAAATAATATTATAATGAATTTAAAATTTAACAGTGATGTTAAATAATTATTTGAATATTTTAAATTGGAATGCTCGATCTTTGAAATCGAGTGAAGATGAATTTTATAATTTTCTCAAAGTTCACAAAATTCATATTGCCATTGTGACAGAAACTTTTCTTAAACCAAATGTAAAATTGAAAAGTAATCCACATTATGTGGTTCATCGATTTGACAGGTTTA
This sequence comes from Malaya genurostris, assembly GCF_030247185.1. Classification (NCBI taxonomy): domain Eukaryota; kingdom Metazoa; phylum Arthropoda; class Insecta; order Diptera; family Culicidae; genus Malaya; species Malaya genurostris. The sequence goes on along the minus strand of NC_080572.1, from coordinate 87,141,821 downwards.
CTGGAATTGGTGGTGGAGTTGCCATTTTTGTCCAACGGCAAATTAAACATCGAATTTTACCTTCTTTCAATACTAAAGTTATTGAAAGCTTGGGAATCGAAGTTGAAACCATTCATGGAATTTATTTCATCGCTGGAGCATATTTGCCATTCCAATGCACCGGCGAACAATTAAATTTCTTTAAAGGCGATTTGCAAAAACTTACAAGATATCGATCGAAATTTTTCGTAATAGGGGACTTAAATGCTAAGCATGTCCAGTGGAATTGTAGGCAAAATAACAGTAATGGTAAAATACTTCATAATCAACTCTCAGCTGGTTACTTTACAGTTCTTCATCCCAGTAATCCTACTTGTTTCTCTTCCGTGAAAAACCCGTCTACAATTGATCTGGTTCTAACAGATCAAAGTCACATTTGTAGTGAACCGATTACTCATGCTGATTTTGACTCAGATCATCTTCCTGTAACATTCAGACTTTCCAACGAAGCTATAATTAATCCAATTAGTTCTATTTTCAACTATCATAGAGCTAATTGGTTGGATTACAGATCTCACATTGAAAATCATGTGGATCACGAAACTATTTTAGAAAATTCTGCGGACATCGACACAGCAATTGATAATTTGAATCATTATATTATCGAAGCTAGAAATCTTTCAGTTCCCAAAGCTCAAACTAAATTAAATTCTCCTATCATCGATGACAATCTTCAACTGCTCATTCGGTTGAAGAATGTTCGTCGACGACAATATCAACGTTCTCGTGATCCTGCTATGAAAAACATAGTTAAGGATTTACAAAAAGAAATTAAACATAGATTTACTCTTTTGCGAAATGAAAATTTCGCTAAAGAAGTTGAACAAATTAAACCATATTCTAAACCTTTCTGGAAACTTTCTAAGGTTCTTAAGAAACCTCAGAAAGCAATTCCTGCTCTCAAGGAAGGCAATCAAATACTTCTTACAAATGGTGAAAAAGCTCAAAAGCTAGCTCAGCAGTTCGAGAGTGTCCACAATTTTAATTTAAACGTTGTGAGTCCTATTGAAAATGAAGTCTCACTGAAGTATGATCATATTTCAACCCAAGTGTTATCACACGATGACATTATTGAGACGAATTTTGATGAAATTAAATCAATTATTAGGAAACTCAAAAACATGAAGGCTCCTGGTAATGATGGAATTTTTAATATTCTTATTAAAAATCTTCCCGATGTTGCCTTGAGACTCCTGGTTAAAATTTTCAACAAGTGTTTTTCATTAGCTTACTTCCCAAAAAGATGGAAAAACGCTAAAGTAATTCCTATCCTAAAACCTGATAAAAACCCAGCAGAAACATCAAGTTATCGCCCAATTAGCTTACTTTCTTCTATCAGTAAACTTTTTGAAAAAATTATCTTGTTAAGAATGATGACTCATATAAATGAGAATTCAATTTTTTTACCAGAGCAGTTTGGATTTCGTCATGAACATTCAACTACTCATCAACTTGTCAGAGTAACGAACATGATAAAATCAAATAAATCTTCTGGGTTATCCACTGGAGTTGCTCTTCTAGACATAGAAAAAGCATTCGACAGTGTTTGGCACAAAGGTTTAATAGCAAAAATGTCTGATTTCCAGTTTCCTATTTATTTGATCAAAATGATTCAAAATTATTTAACTGATCGTACTCTTCAGGTTAGCTATCAGAATTGTAAATCTGAATTGCTACCCGTACGAGCCGGTGTTCCGCAGGGTTCGAGTGTAGCTCCAATCTTGTATAATATTTTCACTTCTGATCTTCCAAATCTACCCGTTGGTTGTCAGAAATCGCTATTCTGTGACGACACAAGTCTGTTAGCCACAGGTAGAAATCTAAGAGTGATCTGCAGTCGCCTACAAAGAAGTTTAAATATTTTCAGTGATTATCTGTCAAAATGGAAAATTAAACCAAATGCAGTAAAAACGCAATTAATTATCTTTCCTCACAAGCCAAGAGCTTCTTTTCTTAAACCAAACAACAGTCACATTCTCAAATTGAATGGCTTGGAATTGACATGGTCTGATCAAGCTAAATACTTAGGTTTAACGTATGACAAAAAACTCACTTTCAAGGATCACATTGAAGGAATCCAGGCAAAGTGTAATAAATATATTAAATGTTTATATCCTCTTATAAACAGAAATTCTAAGCTCTGTCTAAAAAACAAATTGTTAATTTATAAACAAATTTTCAGACCAGCCATGCTTTATGCGGTACCAATTTGGTCAAGCTGTTGTTCCACCAGGAAGAAAACGCTTCAAAGGATTCATAATAAAATTCTGAAAATGATTCTGAAGCGTCCTCCCTGGTTTAGTACAAATGAGTTACACAGACTCACAAATATAGAACCATTAGATGTAATGTCACATAATATTATAAGCAAATTCCGACAAAAATCGATGCAATCTTCAATTGAATCGATTCGCTCTCTGTATTAGTTAGTAAGTTAGTATATAAGTTCCTTTTCCCCATTACACAATACAAGTAGGTTTAGAATTTTCCCTACACAAAAATCTCAGAATTGCGGAAGCAAATGATGTCTTCATGGTAATAACCAAATCATATATATATAACAGGGCTGAAAAGTCACCACTTGTGGCTGAACACCCAATTTAAATCTTAATAATTTAATTTTAACTCATATTCCAATAAATAGTTATTTAAAAAAAAAAAAAAAAAAAATAATTGATGCAGTTGCTTCCTGATCATAAGTATAATCTGTCATCGCGGCGGTTGCTGCAAAATGCATTTGCAAGCATTCCACACTCACAAACTGATTACCAAAGCATATCAACTTATCGTCGTCGTCAAACTATAATTAAATTTTTCAATCTTTCGTTATACAATAACACAATTTTGCGCAAAGCAAACTGTCATAAACTTACGGGTCGTAGGCTCGACAGATGCGGCTCGTTTGTACGTTGTCGTTGTTGTTATCATCGAATGCAATTATTTTGCCAGAATTGAATGTACATAACACCACTGGTTTCAATTAGTTGAAGTAAATGCACGTGCTTTAGATCAATGTGATCTAAACACGTGTTTTAGATTTCAGTTTCAATTTCAGCTATCGATTATCGCAAATGAGTCCGTTTAAAGTCACCATTGATGGTATTTCATCGTACTAGCAACCGTTGCCTTTTGCTTGTTTTTGTTTTTTTCATTCATAATGTTCATAATACTTTGTTCTTTGTTCCTGTCGTCCTGGTCGTAAGCGATTTATTTCGTCGACTGAATCGAACGAGGTCGAGTGTCGCGAGCTGTAGTTGAATCACTTTACAATCCACTTCGATGTTCACTCGTCACATTTTCGTCAAATGACTCGATGAATAAGCGAGCGATTGTCAAGAGAAATACGTTGCCTTTTCATGAAAATGTTTTATGCACGTGTTTTTCGCGCAGTTTCAAATTGATATTTCTTCGCGTTTCGCCTTCGGCTCATCAGTGCTTGAAGCAGTTCAAACTGAACTGTCATCTCGTGCCTAGCAGTTCAATTTAAACCGCTAAGCAGACGCAAAGTTTGCACTATTTATGCAACCCTCAAATAATATTGCACAAGTGCTATATTATTTCTGACGTCTCAGGCGTAAACGAGTGACGGCTTTAAATTTAGCGGTTTAAATTGAACTGCTAGGCACGAGATGGCAGTTCAGCTTAAACTGCTTTAAGCACTGACGAGTCGAAAGCATAACGCGAAGAAATAGAAACAAAATATGTGCTTTTTGCACAAACCAACAAAACCCCTAAATGTTCAAATTGATGTTTAGGCGGATTCTTAAATATCCGCATAAACGAAAAAAAACTGTTGATCAAAATGATTATTCTTCAGAAGGAATTTATTCGAAGACGTCAACGAAGACAATAATCTTTTATTATTTAGACAAAAATTCTGTCCACAGAAAACCACAGGGCAGGGATCGCGAGCCTTTTGACTCGAAAGAGTAAAAACTAACAGTTTCAAAAACTTTGAAAGAATTGTATTGATTTATAAAATTAAATTAGCACCTGCAGCCTGAGATCCATAAAACCGCATGTGGCTGGTGAGTCGCAAGTTGTCGACCCCTGTCATAGAACATAAAACCAGAAATACGCCTAAAGATATACCTATCAATGTAATGTGCGTTTTGCTTACATTTCTGTCATATTTGTTAAAATAATTCATAATATCTGGACTGCTATTCAAGGTGTATTTTCGTAATGAAATCATGGCTCACGTTGCTTAGAAATCATGACTAATTTTGCTCATCTGTTGAATCGGAATTCTACCCGCAGTCACAGCAAATTTTCAAGAACTGTGTATCAGTCATCCGGTAAATTGTACATATGCGATTGATGGTGAATAGAGGATGTATAGTAGCAAGTCATCAGACTTCACATTTGGATGAGACTTTGCGAACGTTTTCAGTATGGCCATTAAATTTTCGTTCGTATGGGAAGACCAATTGGACTCAAGACTATTTCTAAAAACAGGCGGATGTATCTTTTCATGGACTTTCCATTTCCATTATTCTATCATTATAGTTTGGAATCTTTGAATTGCACACAAATGGTGTCGAAAACGAAGGAGATCGATTTAATAGAAAAAAAAAAAAACTACAGCGATCAGCCCCATGGAGTTGTTCGAGCCATTGATGTGGAACAAGGCAACCAAAATTTCTAATGATCGACCTTTTCAATTAATCGTCAGAATCCGCAAATACACGAGAGTCTGCTTAGATTGATCTTAATTAGGAACCAACACCGGACACACGAACCCAGAATATAGACTCTATTTGTCTTGATTTGTATTTGTTTTGTAGCCGACGAAATTACATCAATATTCCAAATATATGTTTATACATGCTTGCGGACGGATATCGATATTTAAGCTTCTCTTCGTCAAGTTTGTGTTAAAGTTTTGTATGCAAGCAGTTATTTTTATAGCGTTTTATATACCATTACTACCATTCTGCGATTTCGGTTGAAGCGATAAACTTTTTTTCATTATCAATTGAGTTCATCTTATATAAATTAGAAATTGATCTTATGCACTCAAAATTTACCCTGGGGTAGTTGTCAATTTCTCAGGCGAAACGACATAACATAGAATTTCATCACATCTTGCATGACACAAGATCAGAGCATACCAATTAAATCCTCAAATCGTTTTATGGCACTTTTTGTCTTGATGTCTAGCAACAACCTACCTCTGGCATGCTACACGTAGGACTGAAACGTTAGCTATAATTTCGCTTATATTTATAGACTCGCGTGCTTCCAACAGCTTCGCTTTTGCATCGATTGACCAATCAGAGCGATGCTTTTCCTTTGATATATCGCTTACTCCTTCAAACCCGTCGACTATGGCAGGGAAATCCGGTATGCCGGAGATTTTTTACAGACAAATAGGACACTGCTAGCTATTAATCAACATTTCAATGATATACAATTAAAAATACATGGCTATGAACATTCAAATCAATACGTAGAAATATTTCCAATCAAATGGTGACATAATATTGATAATTGATACAAAATTGACTGAGCTGTAATTGTTCAAACCCCAACCACATTTCTACGTGTATTTTTCTCGAGTTTCTAATTTGCACCCCTATATAGAAAACAAAAATGTGTTCCACATTAAAATACACTGAATTCTTTTTCAAAATTGCAAATTTTTTTTTTGAAAAAAATTACGAATTAACATTTATTTACGTTTAGTTACAACTGAACCAATTAATAAATATTCGCAAAGTTTTTAGATGTTTATGAAAAATATTCATTTGAGAATAGAATATGATGAGCAAATTTATAATTTTAGATCTGTAAAATAATATTGTAGAATTATCTGGAACTTGAAGTTTTACCATTACCTCACGGAAAGACCGAAATCAGCATTTTGGCGAAAAAAATAGTTGATTTTCTGATTTTAGTTAGTTATTTTTTGAGACAACTAAAACAATCTTACTTTTGCTAATTTAGATTTTTTAACTCTAATTCCCTTGATAATAATAAATTATTTGTTGAAATGGCTATTTTTTTAGTTGAATTCATCAATTGTCATTTCTTAGCTAAGGCACACTTCATATCCATTCAACTAATTTTTTAGTTGAATTAGAGAAATAAAACGTTGTTTTCAACCAGCATAAATGGTTGAATTGGTTTCTGCCATTTGCAGCTATATGGCGCTCTGTCACCGAAATAACGCTAACACCGTAATGACTACTGGCCACTAGATGGCACACTATTACCGAAAAAAATTTCAGTCGCGGTTGTCTTTTCTATATTGGCAGGTATAAATACGATGTTGTATTGGAGAAAAAGACATGAACGAAACGTAAACTTCTTCTTGAACATTTTTCTTCTGAATCGCTGTTTTTTTCATTCGACTTCGCGAAATCGACTCTTTCACTGAAAACTTTGAGCACTCGGAAAACAAAAAAAACGAATACAAGTAGTACATCGGACGGCGTGACCCGGAAGGTTGGACGATACAAAAAACATCATTTGACATGTACAATTAGAGTACAACATTCGAAACTCAATTCACTGTTCCGCGTAAAAACATTATTACCCACAATCGCTTCAAATGCGCGCATATTCTGAATAAATACATTTTCCACTAAGAGTTTACGTCATTTTTACATATCGGTTTAGAAATTTATATATGGATATATCGTAACACATGCGTAAAACATCTAAACAATTTGCAAGCAGTTTCAACAAGACTGTCCCTTTAAGCTTTTTAATGGATTGTTTTGTTTTGACACTTCTCATGAATTTTGTGGCTAGTAAATTTGTTAATAAAACCAATTTCATTTTTGTTTTCTTTGTGCTGTCTTTCAGTAATGATGGTGATAGATATATAGAAACAAATTTTCTGATTTTAATAACAAAATTAGTTGTCAATGAGAATTTCGTGTTAGATTGAAATATTGCTGGTTTGTGTCCAGAATATTCGCCAACTAAACACATTCTCTAAAAATAAGAGTTTTTTTCAGCAAATAAATTCTCAATTTTAACTAATTTTATAGTTATTTTGGAAATTTTGTTGTTAAAATTAACTAATTCAAAAACAGTAATACGAATTAGACGCAGAGCTAATTTCGGTCGTTCCGTGCTGTAACCTATTTTAGTTTCGACTTCATTATTTTTAATCGCATTTTCATTGTCGCATTAAAGTCAAGTGCTGGTTTTGATAACAAGATTAAACTAGAAATATTAATGAAATGACGAAATAGATTCTTCTTAGCCACAATTTTTATTCAATTAACAATTTTCGAGCTGCAACAATTTGCAAAAAATGCATGCAAAAAGACGTTCACCATTTCCAAAAATCAGTTTTGAGTCGAATCTCCATCCGTGCAAAACAACTGCAGATTCGTGCAAAAGTCTCATAGAAATCGTATCGGAGTCGATCCTGATTTTGTCAGCTTGTCTGCAGAATATTTATATTTCCCTTATATTGACCTAGTGGCCAACTGCTGAACTGCTGAGTGACATAACAGTTCAACATGAACTGTTATGCACTGACGACGAATCGAAAACGAAACATAAAATATGTATATGATGTAGCATTCTTGTTTGTCGTTAGCCAACAAATCTTTTTATAGTTGAAAAAAAAAACGGTTTTTAAGGGTGAATGAGAGGGCATTTCTATTTTAAAGCTTCTCCCCATTTATGATCAGCACGATCGGCCACCTCAAGTGGGATGTATGTTTCCACCATCGTTTCAAGGTTAAGTGTCACAATATTACCATTCGTTAGTTTTAGCATCGCATTGTAGCACACAGGACACGTATTCAATTACATGTCAGTCAAAAAAGTAGTATTTTTAATCAGGCCTATTTGCGTACAAGCTTTACGTGGCCGATTGAGCCGATTTTTTGAATAATTTTTTTTGTGAGTCGGATCTCGTTGTCACCCTTTTACTAGGGGGATAGGAGCTTCCATTTCCCTCCTGCGGATATTTAGGGGCACTTCGTTCGTGGTTCGTCTCGTCATCCGTTGCCGCATCGGTGGTATTGTTGTTGATTTCGTTGCTAGTTGCTGTAGATGCGCTTTGTGGTACATTGTTTGCAGTTGATTGTTGGTTGGATGGTAAGTTGTTAACTGCAGCTGGTATACTTTGTTCTATAGGGGATACGTTGGATGGCTTCGTAGAAGGGGATGCTTCACTGTTGTTGGTGACTGTGTACATATGTGTGCTGGGGTTGCTTGGGGTTGGTGTGAAGGAAGCACCGTTGTCCTTTGGTGTGGTTGTCTCCTTGACCAGTTTATCACATGGCTTACCGTAGTGAACAGCTTTTTGGCAATATTGACATGTGACCATCTGATTGTCATAGGTAACAAGTGATTTGCACGGAATTCTTGTAACTTGACTGAAAATCACATAAGAAGGTATAGGCCTCTTCAAGTGTATGCGTAATAAACGTACGCCATTTAGAATACCGAAGAAAAATTTTTTCTACTTTTTTTTTTCGATAGAGAGAATCTCTCCGTATTGGTACATAGTTTTGCGAATATATGAATCGGTGACGCTTGAGGGAAGATCATGCACACGCACTTCTATAGCACTATCTTCCATATATACTGGAATGTTGTACTTAATGTTCTCGTGCTCCACATAGTGCACATTGTTATTGTCTTTTGCAAATTGAATTGCATCCAACTCTTTATAAAACTGGATGTAAACAACATTATTCGTCTTATTGCATTGAAGTAAATGCACACGTTTGATGTCAAGATGCATTTGCTCCTTAAACAAACCTTCAAGTTCTCGTATCGAAGGTCGAATTTTGCACTGCCTGAAGTCAACAACAATTGTATTCTTTCGTGTCGGCGGTAGCTTTTGCTCGTTCGGTTTACTCATTTCGAGGTCGTTCTATTGTTCACTACACAATACTGAACTTGGTTTCTTCTGTACCGGACTTAAGCGGTTTTGTTTTATCGACTGACTTGGATGAGATGTGAAAGCGAACTGAATGTATTTTCTTTGAAGAGCAATCCATTAGTTTCAACAATGTTTCAAAATTTCAGTCTCAGCGATGATATATTCATTTGATGCAGTTCTCGTTCCTGCCAGCTTTGGTCTTAGTAGAAAAAAAGACCAACCCCTGAATTACCACTACCTTAAGCGGAACGAAACCATTTTACGTTCGGCACGTCGGCAAGGACGATGCTCTTCGGGATGTTCGAATAAAAAGTTGCAACTCAAGTTGAGTTTGAGCTTTGCTGCTACTACGTGACATAGCAATTCAATATAAACTGTTATGCACTGACGATTAGACGACGAAACGGGAAGCAAGCGTTTTGAAATGATTTCGTTCCATGAAGTATGAAATTCTAGGTTTTGTTTGCTTCTAATTCCGTCAATTTGGTTGTTGCTTGGGAATCTTTCTGATCTTTATCGGACGATATGTTCACGGAATGTTTGAATTTTCCTATTCACATTCCCCAGAGAAACAGGTTTCGTTAGGTTGGTAAGCGTTTATTCATGCTAATTTATTCCAGAACTGCGGATAAACTTGGTGGAGTCAGCAGGTTATAAGTTTGTAGGATTCTAAAAGTATTCAATAAGCACCAAATCGTTAACGCATAACGACCATTTTTAGAATCGAACCGCTCCATTTATTGCGAAATCTCAAGCCTGGTCAAAATTAATTACAATCCTTAACACTACCGCAAAACCCCCACCCGAAACCAGTTCCCCCTTTGTCGGGAATGTCAACTGCTAAAGTGTGACTTGCACAAACAGTTTCACTTCCCATCTTAACGCGAGATCACCGGGAAGAATCGTGAATGCAACCACCGTCCTGGCCTCTCCTCTGGTTGCTCGTTTCGGAATCGGTTACCATCCTTCCCTCTGACCCTCCCTCCCGAAGCCCCGCAAAACCACAAACTTGCGCTGCTTTGCACACTGTATTATTCTCGATAAATTTTCTGCCACATTCCACAGTACCCGCGGTGTGCCGACACAAACCTCACCCCTCGGCGGCGCATAGCTTTATGAGCCGCATTTTATTTCCGAGAAACATTTCGTCCTCACGCCTCGCTAAAATCATGACCCCTGCTCCCTGGATCTCCCATTCCCAATGATGACGACGGAGACGACGACGACGACGACGACGACGACGACGACGACGACGACGACCAATCTTACGGGGTAGGCTCTGCCCGATGGACCTCCGCTCTGGGACCCGTACGGTTTGCGTTTTCATGTTTTGGCTCATGATTCTTTCTTCGCAGTCCGTGCGGGATCAACTACTTTACATACCTACAGCGAACCCCCAGGGGCAACTACCACCACCATCATAAGAAGGAGAGGAACCTCGGCATCATCGCATCGGAGCGACCTTTCATTAGTTTGTTGTCGGAGTCGTGTATTTTGTTGTTATTTTTGTTTTTGCGCACTCTTCCCCGCGATCGCGGTGAACAAAAAAACCGGTCTTTCACTGACTGACTGACTGCCGTGTTCCGGAATTAACCCTTATTGTAGGTATTTTTCTGCATCCCGGGCCCGGGTATGGGAACACCTCTACATAAGCGCTTATATGTGCTCAACTGTGTTCGTAAGCGTATGCGTTCCAGATTCAACCACCACCTGAACGACCTCCTGTCTGGATTCAGGTGCGTGGAGGTGCGAGTTATTCAACGTTCCGTTCTTCTTTCACCCTTTTCAGTTGTTGGCTAGCAGTGGCGAGTAACGAACGATTACGACGACGAAAACTGAGTGTGTGAACCACGAAAACTACTCTTCGGTATTTTTTGGTGGCGAACAATCAAAAAATATTTCAAAGAACTCGAATATTTCTCTCCTGGAAAGAAACAGCGAAAAAAAGAAAACCCAGTTTGTATCCAGCCACGGGCAAATGTCCGGCCCGGTTTGAACGACCTGTGAAGTGTGAATCGAGTTATCGATCGTCCGATACGAAGCAATAATCCGCGAGAAAGACAAACAACGAAGCAAACAAATAATTTCCAAAAGAATAAAAAAGTGTTCGCGAGTGCGTGCGTGTGTTCGTTCGCGTCCGCGTTCTAACGGTGTGCGTGCGTGCGTGTGCGCGTGTGTGAATGCAAAATTTACCAAGTCAAAAAATATGCGAAACATAGCAATAATCATTAGCATTCTGGAGTGAATTATTAATTAACGAAAGCAAAGAACCCGCTCGAAAAAAAAAGGTGAAAACAAAAACGAGTTCGGTTCGTTAGATTGTTAAGTGAGTTTTTCAACATCAAAAGCGTAAAATATTGTGCCATAAAATCCAAAAGAAGAGCCACTGAATGTCAAAAGTCGGCATTCGTTAGTTAGTTCTCGATCCGAAAAGCCGAGAATTCGAGATCCGGCCGCCGCCTCAAAACAAAACATTCGTCGGTGTTCGTCCGTCCGTGTGTGCGTGTGTGTGTGATCCGTGGTGCCAGGCGGTGCAAACATCATGACCACACAGTCCTACTACAAGGATCGACTCGGTTTCGATCCTCGAGAGGCACTGTACGATAACAATAACGGAGACACATCTCCGCCGTTGAAATCACCGCAGCATCGACACAGCGTCGGAGGACCGGGTCATTCCGGTACGAAACATTACTACAATAATGGCGGTTCGCCCAGCCCGTCCGGGTTTAACAATGGCAACGGCCATAGTAACAACAACAACAACAACGGAGGGGCAGATTACTACCATCGGAGCCCGGCCAAGCGACACAAACATTCGTTCGGTGGGGTTTCGCCGGTTACCGGATCGCCGATGAAAGTGACGAGCCAGGATGGATACGAGGATGCACTGACCCAGTTCAAAGGTAGAGAGTTGATGACTATTTGGGAACATTTTGTATGGGACACGATAGGTACGGAATGAGACGGGGCCGCCAACTGGCGCATCCCGATTCGGGTTTGTTTGTTCCTGTTGCTTCTTTTGTTGTTGTGTCGTGGTCCTTAAACTCGATGTTGTTGTTTGCTTTCAACTAACGGACGGCTAACCCAGAACCCCTGTGGCGCTGTTGCACCCGTAGATCATGTGCCACGATCGGAGCGGAAATCTTCAGATCAATCAACATCGATCCGCAGGCAGCATCTGTGATTTCCGCACGGTACATACCTAGTCTTCAATAGCTCACTCATTGTGCAAACACATAGCAAAACCGTTAGGAAGCAGAAACCTCAAAAGCTTCACAGAAGTATGCCACGAAGTGGAAACAACGAAGATGTTTTCCTGTTTAGTTTCGCTCTCGTCATAGCATCTATCTATGAGAAGTCGTACATATTTTTGCATGTTTGTCATCCTTCTGTGTGTTTCGTGTTTCAAATGATAAACAGAAAAAACTCTCCTCGGAATCATTTTGTCTGTTTGGTATGCGTGATCGTTTGGATCGCATGAGTCAATTTCGAGACCGTGTCCATTTTTCTTATACCGGCCTGTGTCTAGAAAGCTGATTAGGTGGGATTTTTTTTTCGGTCCGGGACCGAGGTCACTCTTTCCCTGCCAGTTTGTCACTCAATAGGTTGAAGCTGCCAACCGTTTTGGTGTCCTCCTCATCAGCTCAATTAAATAATTAAGAAAACAGAATAAAACGAAGGCAAGCTTCTGGAAGATGCTTCAATTAGGATTTATTACTAAAAATTAGTTTAGGTTTATTTCCTATCATTTCTAATTGAGTGTTGCATGGCGATGACAATTTTTTCTAATCCCAGTTTAACTTTTTTACTCTAAAGAGATGTGTTTTTCAATAATTCAGAGCGAATCAGCTTCTCTTGAAGTATTTTAAGAACTGTCTAAACTGAGAGCTGCATTTCGAATCTCACGTTGGTATAAAAGATGCGGAGGTCATATGTCTGCTTGAGGTTCTGATCGGAAATTTCACCTTTCCCCGGTTTTGCAAATTCATTTGTTAAAGACTGTCCTAGAAAGTATGAACGCACTTTGATTTCGCTGTAAATAATTGATAAAGTGTTAGATATTCAAATTTTATTTGATATACTGATAATATTAGACTACAGCAACAGAATATTATTCTCAACATTGCCTACTTAGCCATTGTAGACTAGCTGGCGCACCTTCTTGCGAACGTTCTTCATTAAATTCCGTACAGACTTCTTGGCGACAAGTTTTGACACTTTTTTCCAATCTTTTTCGAACTGTTGAATGGTTTCGGCTACCGAGACATGTTTCCTAAGATGTGCTTTCGTTAATGCCCAAAATTCCAGACCCTAGCTTTCTTACCAAATTTTTCGACTTCAATCGATGTCTCGGACTGGTTTAACACTTGCCTTTCTCGCACCGTAGAATATTGTGGTCCTGGCAAGGATTTATAATCGAGTTTCAAGTAGGTTTCATCGTCCATGATTATTCAGTTCAAATTTCCAGCAAGAATCGTATTGTATAACTTTCGAACCCTCGGCCTGATCGATGCTTCTTGTTTCGGACTACGTTTTGGTTGTTTCTGCTTCTTCGAACTCAAACGTTCTTTAGCACGAAGAACATTTGACTTCGAAGTGCCCACTTTTTTGGACACATCCCGAATTGTAATCTCCTTCTTTTGCTCGAACGCCTTCAGTATACGTTTATCCAACTGAGGGTTTGCAGGACCTTTTTTTCGACCCGTTTTCGGTTTATCCTCACCGAACTTCCTGATTGCATTTCGCACGACTTTTTCACTTACTCCTTCCATTTTTGCTATCTTTCTCAATGTCAGTATGCGTTCTGTGCACCATTTGTACACATTTTTTCGACGTTGTTTTGCTGAAAGTTCACGCATTTCGAAACAAACTAATGAAAACGAATAAACAACTGCACAAGTGGTTAGAGAAGAGTGTAAACAACAGGACGCAGCCATAAAAATTGACAGATTCTGAACCATTGCGAAATGGCAGCGGTTTTTGGTTGCGTTCATACTTTTTGGGACAGTTTTTATTTTTATTAGAGTTATTCAACAGTCACAAGCAGCTTTTTCTCTCTTCATGTCAAAATTTCCCATCTTTAAGAGCACTTTCTTTAAACTGTTGTAACACGAAAATCCAACTTGTAAGGAGTGTATCGAAAATAAGCTATCCACAATTTTTTCTTTCAAATTATGATAAAAAACTATATTTTATTCAAACTAAAAATTGGTCCGTCATTGTACGAGGTTAAACTTGAGTATAATGAAAACCGAATGATATTTAAGTTATTCCTTCAAGAATTTTCGAACTTTTGATCGAACGCTCTTCATCAAGCTCCGGACAAGTGTTGCATCGCATTTTTTGAACGTTTGAGCCCAAATTTTTTTGAACTTCTGCATGTTCCCAGCTGCCTTACCAGTCTTCTTGAAGACCCTCTTCACGATTGCCCAGTAACGTTCGATGGGTCGAAGCTGAGGGCAATTTGGTGGATTGATATTCTTCTCAACGAAATTTATACCCTTTTCCGCAAGCCAATTGAGAGTGGTTTTGGCATAGTGAGCCGACGCTAAATCCGGCCAAAACAGTGGAGGTGTACTATGCTTCTTATATAAAGGCAGCAATCACTCAGATTGATAGATTTCTGCAATTATAGTTCCGCTAGTGTAAAACAATGGTTGATATCAAACTACAGGAACATATTGCGCGGCGAACGACCGCAACTTGGTTAAAGCCGGGTATAAATAAACGATAAAAAAACATATTGCTTGCCATACCGGTATCTTTCGACCGAGTTTCGTTACTTGAATCGACCTGTCCGCATCGCTCACATCCTCCCCAACAACGACAGTAAAGTATTGTGGACCTGGAAGGATTTTTGAGACCTTCTTTACACAAGTCTCATCGTCCATCAAAACGCATGCATCCGGACACTGCAAAAGACGCGAATACAATTTCCGGGCCCTTGTTGCTGCTCGCTTCTTCTGTTCTACACTTTGTTTCGAGATTTTCTCTTCTTTTAGATCTTCAGGTGATTTCGTCTCTTGATATGCTGGATCATGCCGACACTCGTTCCTGATTTATTGGCCAAATCACGTATTGACATTGATTTTTTCTTCAAGACTAGAGATACCACTTTCTGGACCAGTTTCGGGTTGGAAAAACCGGGTTTTCCGCCTCTTTCTGGTAGCTCATCCAACGAATAGTGTTCTCCAAACTTATTAATGATGGTTTTACCACTGGCATGATGAATTCCAAACCGCTTTGCCAATTTTCGCATAGTAATTCCCTTCTTACTTAGCCATGTGTCCAGAACCTTAATTTTCACTTCCTTTTCAATACGCGACATTTTGAAAACGCGGAATTTCAACCGCACAAACAAGTAAACAAATGAAAGCTAACAGCCAAACACACAGCATGTTGTGATCTGAACATAAAAAACATCACAAATACATGCGTACAACACGAATATGAAAACAAAAATGGTGTCCGAAAAAATGTTGTAAGAAATCCAAAGCTATATAAAAACCTGTTTTATTCCACCTAGTGGCGTAACAATGCCTTTCTCATATCAATCATACCATCATATATAATTCTGGAATGACTACCGATTGGAGTAATTTTGAAGTCGACTTAGTATTTCCGTTTACCCCTCTAAGTGATGATATAAAAATTGTAACACACTTTACCATATAATTCCGTAACTGTAAGTCTGATCCGAATGAAATTCAGGAATTTCGTATGGGACCACAAGACCATTCATTCGTATTTGAGTTTGTCGTCGGTCAAACCATCGCTGAGAAGAGTGAATGAGATCCATTTGGGAAAATAGGACCATTATATCCGGTGCCTCCGGAATCGGCAACCGGGAACCAGGATCTACTAATAATGACTATGGAACAGCGTAGTTTTGAGGTTAGTTTAGAAGTTTTTTCTAAAAGTATTTTTGCTACGCCCATACACTTTATCCAATAATTCCGAATTCAGATGAAATTCAGAAATTTTGTATATAACTATTTATATTTGAATCTAAGTTTGAAGAAATCGTAAACGCCATCTTTGTGAGTAAGTGATTTGAAATTGATTTTTTTAACACAAAATCACGCTATAACTCCGGAACCGAGGGTAGGATTCAGGTAAAATTCAGAAGTTTTGTAAAGGACCATAAGACCATTAATTTGAATTTAAGTTTGTGAATATCGGTCACACCATCTATGAGAAAAATTAGTACGCATATTTTCATTTGTTGGCCCATTTTACCACATAACTCCGGAACCGAAAGTCGTATCCAAACAAAATACAAAAATTTTGTATTGGATCATTAGACCGTTTATTTGGATCTAAGTTTGTAAAAATCGGTTCAGCCATCTCCGATATTCAGGAATTTTGCAGGGGATCACAAGACCTTTTACTGGAATCTAAGTTTGTGAAAATTGGTCTAGCCTTCTCCGAGAAAAGCTAGAAACACACAGACATTTTGCGTACTCGTCGAGCTGAGTCGAATGATATATGACACTCGGCTCTCCGTGCTTCGATTCAAAAGTCGGTTTTCTCAGTGATCGCATAACCTTTCTATATGAGAAAGGCAAAATCCTTCTTAATCTAACACATGGATCAATAAGTCCCGAGACTAACAATGGAAACAACATTTTTTTGGCAAATTTTTTTTTATTCATCAACATAATCACCTTTTAGGGTGATACAATGGTTCCAATTTTTCAATACCATGTTTATAAAAAAAAATTTATCTTTCGCTTCAAAATAAGCTTCAGTTTCAGCGATGACCTCCTCATTTGAGCCTAATCTTTTTCCCTGGAGCATTTTTTTAAGATCAGCAAAGAGCCAGTAGTCACTGGGGGCTGAATTCGTCGAGTATGGAGAGTGGGGAAGCAGATCAAAGCCCAATTCGTTCAATTTCGCCATTGTTTTCATCGACTTGTGGCAGGGTGTATTTTGTTCCATCGAAAGCAATCGTGGCACCCACTTGGAAAAAACCTTTTTCGTGCTCAATTTTTCATGACGGATAGTAAATACACTTCCATGTGATATCTGTGTCATCCCAGCAATCTCACGGAGCTTCACTTTACGATCTTTCATTATATTTTTTGTCACTTCACTCACATTTTCCGGTGTAACGGCTTTCACAGGTCTACCCGAGCGTTCCGCGTCATTTGTGTCGGTACGACCACGTTAAAACTCGGCGAACCACCGACAAATCGTTGCTTTTGATGGACAAGAGTCCGGATAACATTTTTCAATCCATTGTTTCGCTTGCGCGGTGTTTTTATCCATTAAAAAACAATGTTTTATCAAAACACGAAACTCGTTTTTTTTTTCATTTTTTAAACAAACTACAAAACGACTTTACTCCAACCTCGATAACTCAGCTGTTTCTGGTCGGATCGACTTAAAATTTTGACCCGTTTCAAGCAAAGGTTAGTACTCTAGAAAGACGTGGTTACTGGTTTACTACGAGCGCCATCTCTGCTTTAGTCTCGAGACTTATTGATCCATGTGCTATGCTTGATACAGCAAAGGACACCCCAAGACTATAGCTGTTAGGTAAGGTAAGTATCTTTAGCAAATTCTGTTTCAGACACTGAAGAAGCCTGCAAAAATTAATAAGGAAAACACTATGAACACTTTCAGAGAAATTTTGTATAATTAGAAACCTAAATACCTGGTGAGTTTGATCAGAAACTAAAATTCCAGGAGCTGCAATTCCGTACCATCCATTGAATTCAGATTAAAAAACCTACGGCTTTTACGAACGAAACCTAACTCCTTAGTTTTTTCAACTTATTACTTGTAGGGCAATAAAAAAAATCCAATGTCCGATAACATTGAACTTGATCAGTCACTTCCTACATTCTCCGAACTACACTTTTCAAGGGAATAATCCTATTCCGATCAGTTGAACTCCGCAAATTGCAAAACAAAAACTCGTCCGACAGTTGAGCCACCTACACTCGCAAACGTCGTGCGCAGCACTGTCCAAGAGTCAACTATCGTATTGAACTTGATCATCAAACCAAAGCACACTTCCATTAGTAGGTCGTAGTGGGTTGAGTTTCTGCTGGGAGAGCATCTTGAGGCTACCTGGATCATGACCTAGATCTGCCTGTCTACTTGTTTACCGTGTTGTTCGATGTGGGAGCGAGCCGGACCGGACCGGACCGGACCGAACGGCCGGAAGCATAACCAACTCCACTAGTGTCCAGCATCAACCAGCAGCAAACACAGGCCAAGTGCTCTCGATCCGGACGACGATGGAGGTAGGCTTGAAGAAAACAGTGTAATGAAATATGTTAAACACTAAGATCAAGTATAATTCAAGGTCAACCGGAGGTGCTTGAATGAACGAAGCTGAGGGTGAAAGGAAGACGACTGTCAGTCAGTTTAACCGTTGACAACCTCTCGCTCTTTGCGTCTCTGTCTGTCTGCCGGTCGGTCGTTCAGAAATTGGACACCTTCGGCCTCTGCTTGAGCTGGAAGAGGTTTCGATGATTTAATTAGCTGGACAAACACAATTGTGCTCCATTTTTGTCGGAATTATATTTCGAACCTTGCTTCGTGTGACAGCTCACAGCTCAAAACCGCGATGACGTGGACCCGTGTGCGCCGCTGGGCCGATGCGGTGCGGTCATCATGTTCACTGTTAGCTGTTAGCGGCGGTACGCAATGGTGACAAGATAAAGATGATGAGACACTATTCGGTGGAATCGGGCCCCGCCATGTTGACGAGAAAAAAAAGGCGTCGTTTTGAAGATGACGAATTCGTGTTCGCGTTGGCCGACGGGAAGTGGTTGATTTGTAAACAATCGGCTGTTTGTAAAGTAACCAGATGAACGCACCTCGGTTGACACCGACCAGTCAGATCGCGAATATTTGGCGGTTTTCGTGACGGAACAAGATGATTCGATGGATGTGGGCTCTCCAGCGAGTTTTGTTCCATGGTCTATGGGAGCATGTTTTAAAACTTTTTCAATGCTCAAATTTCCATCCAGTAATGGTTTTTGTTTTCTTCGAACGAGGACAATGACATTCAACAATTGAAAAAAATTCTACTGGGAAACAATTCAATGCATTTTGCTAGGGTTGTATTTTACTGTTAACTACATTCACTGCTATGAATGTGTTTGTGTGTGAAATTTTATAGGCGCAGTTTGTGATAACGCATGACCTTCGCAATCGCACGTTTGTTTACAAGTGGCTATTTGGCTCTCGCTCTTTAGGCGTATCCAAGCGGAGCTTTGAGCTGTGTTAGTCAACGGCTATAGAATGTGATTATGAATGAAACCAGTATGGAGCAAAAATGACAGTTTCATTCGTGTTTACAAAATCCTTTACTTGGTGCGAAAATTTTACGTACTTCTGAAACTAGTTCAAATGCGCGTAAAAAAGCAAATAACAGTTTTTCAGAACATTGGTTTACGGTTTCAGAAAAGAAAAGTTTTATCTTGACAAAAAACTTATCGATTATTAAATTTTAAGGTCTTAGAGTCTGTCGTATGAGCTCAAAAAAATATTTTCCGAAAGAGTCGAGCATGACGAGATAGGTAAGCCAGTTACCATATTATATTACCAATGAATTAAAAGAATTTCAAGTTTCATTTTTTGTCACTGTGAAAACCGACTTTTTAAACGAGGCGCGGAGGGCCGAATGTCATATACCATTCGACTCAGTTCGACGAACAGAGTAAATGTGTCTGTCCGTCCGTGTGTGTATGCGTGTATGTATGTAACAAAAATATGCCCTCACTTTTATCAGAGGTGGCTGAACCGATTTTCACAAACTAAGATTCAAATGAATGGTCTCATGGTCCCATAGCCTGCTATTGAATTTCATTCCGATCCGACTTCCGGTTCCGGAGATATAGGATGATATGTACCAAAAATATGCAAGAAAATATGTACTTATTTTTCTCAGAGATGGCAAAACCGATTTTCACAAACTAAGATTCAAATAAAAGGTCTTATAGTTCCATATCCTGCTATTGAATTTCATTTGGATTTGACTTCCGGTTCCGGAGTTACATGGTAATATATGAAAATTAAAATTCAAATAAAAGGTCTTGTAGTTTCCTAAAAATTTCTAAATCATTTTATCCGAATTCGACTTCCGGTTCCGGAACTAAAACGTGATAAGTGGAAAATTACCAATTTCATTAGTATTTTTTCACGAACGTTGTTAAAAAAACAGGTACTAATCCCATAAAACTATCTGACAATTTTTTCTAGTTTGCAGAGCTTGTTAGTTTGTGGGCATAAAATCTTAATTCGGCATTACTGGTCCCCCTTTTTGCTTGTTTTGGAAGCACGGATAGTAGTGAAGAAAAACTCAACAAATAGAATTTTCGTCGATTTCTCTGCAATGCTTGAACCGATTTTCACAAATCTTGATTTCAATCAAAGCTCATATTATCTTTAAAATTGCTGTGAAATTTCATCCGGATCCAACCTCCGGTTCCGCAGTTACAGGGCTATGAGTATCAAAGTTTTCAAATCGCCATGTACAATGGCAATACACTGAAGTCTTTTTTATGCGAGTTCACGTACCGCATAGAAAACCGCATAAAAACACCGCATAACTCTGAGAATTCGCATAAAAAACCGCGTTACTTTGAAACTTCGCATAAAAAAACCACATAGCTCTGAAAATTCGCATAAAAAGTCGCATAAAACAGACCGCATAAAAAAGACCTTAGTGTGTATACAACACCGGTACGTGGTGCAACGGTGGAAGTAGAAAACACAAAACGAACGATGCGTGTTTTTTTTCTATTTCGTACACGCTATAAAGAAAACAAAACTGTTACGGATGTCTGCTAGTAGTGTGTGATATTGGTAAAAGACGGTGCTGCTGTTGATAAAACTTGTAGCTATCTTATGATAAGTGCGACCAAAAGAATAATAGAATGTAAAGCCGGTGTAAAATGAATGATATAACAAAAAATAAAAGAATGTCAATGAATTGAAGTTAATTTGAAAAAATATGAAATTTTCACAATTTTTAAACTGCTAATGGTGTTGTAGTGATGTCAATAATGATAATATTAATAGTAAAAGTAATAAATAATAAAAATAATAATAATAACTAATAATAATACTATTACATGTTTCATGCTGGCGATTCATGCTGTTTAGTTTGACTTACATATGCAGAAGTAACAGAAACGCAACAGTTCGTTTCGTTAAATTGGTTCAATCGAAATAGAGCATGTGATAGTATAGAATGTGATAAGTATAGGTTTAACTACGGTCAAAACTAACCACTTTGTCTTCCACTTATTGAGTTCAACCAATAGCCAGCTATCTTATATTAAATAAAAGTGATGAACAGATACAAATAAACTTGAAATAGTTATGAGATCATGTACAAAATGAATGTATTTTATTTAATGTAATTTATAATAGCAAATCGCTTGATAAAAACAGTGTTTAAATTAACTAATGAATACCAAAATATTAATATGATATTCGAAATGTATTAGGTTTAAAGTACTATGTATTGTGGATGCCACGACGAAGAAAAACTTATGTATATTGCCTATGAAATAAACGTATTTATGAAAAATAAAACTACGTTCAAAACTGTTCCAATTTGGAGGTCATGTTTATTGCTGGCAAACGAACCATCTATTCCGGTCATCTGAATCCGGTTTTGGAAGAATTGGAAATTGTGATTAAAACTGCAAAAAGGATCTCACTCACTTTTCTTCAAGATGGCCAAATTGATTTTTACAAACTTATAGGTTCGAAAGAAAAATCTTACAGTTTCATACGGAATTCCTTAATTTGTTGTGGAAACTACTTCCGGTTCCGGAACTACAGGGTAAACAGGATTTGTAGAGTTTGTTAGATTAAGTCCGCACTTCAATGAACAGTTGTTTTTGCGAATTCCACAGTAATATTTATGATTTTATAAGTAATATGAGAAAGGCATCATTACACCACTAGGTGGATTAAAACAGGTTTTTTTACTGAACATATTACTTTAAAATCAACGACGCAGCTCTGAAAACGGTACATTTAACAACTACAGTTAGAAACAAAATTTATTCGCCTTCCGCCACTTACATGGATAGAATCCTTTCGTATGGCGGCATTGTTATTCGAACAGCGTTTTAAGCGCTTCTATACATAAAAGTAAATTTTCATATTACCAATTCATTTTCAATACTATGACTATTATTATTCATAAAAGTCACTCACACTGCCCCTGCTTCGTGCTGAAGAAAAAAAAACTGTATGCATGTCGCACTACTAGCTGTGTTCAATTGGATCTCTTGCACTCGAGACCACATATACAAGCCAGTTGTCACAAAACGTTCGACCCTTCTGTGTCTGGAAGGATTCTTAGTGTCAGTAGGATAGTAGGATTGGTCAATTGCTAATCGGTTGTGAATTATGTTTCTCACGGGTTGGCGGAGGCTTTTGGTCATACGAGCCAGTTGTCGTATGTTTGAACCTCGACCTGGAAGGATTCTTAGTGTCGCAGTACTAGCCATGCTATGATTTCGTACGTTAAGGATCGGCTGCGAAGTCTGTTGAAACAATGGAATGTAGTGCCAAGACTTTGCTTTGTGAATTCTGTTGGAACCAGGGCATGTGCCCACGTTCTTAGGGGGCTCTTGACAAGACCCATCGATAAAAAAAAGGTCATTCAGTTAGTTAGAGACACACAAATGAAACTTGACCCCGGTCTCATTAATGTTTAAAAGCGGTCGAATCCTGCATCGAAATGTAGTTCTCTACTTTGTTCTTTTTGGTCGAACTTAGCAATGCTTGAAATAAGAATTAGTATCAACCCCCATACCAGTGACTACTTTTCGTTAAGCTTATCTGAGAATCGTGTTATTGTTCTTTTTGTGTTATCCAACCGAATGCTGTATAGAACAATACACGAAAGATAACTTACTGTTTAACTTTGTACTAAATAGTAATTTAGGGGGTAAAAATAATCCTCAAAGATAGTGTTACATGCACATACCCAGTTTTACTGGTTTTTACGTTTCGTCTTCCACTAATCAGTGCATAAACAGTTTTTGTTGAATTTTTGACACCACCTAACAGTTCAACAAAGACCGCTAAGCAGACGTAAAGTTAATGCTATTTGAAAAACACCTTGCTAAGTCGAAGATGAAACGTTTGTGTTCCTAACACAAACTTTGGGGATTATTTTTAACCCCTAAGTTACCACAGCCTGAATGGCTAGTAAGTCGGAACTTGTTTCGTTCGAGACGTCAACTTAGACATAGCATTTTGATAAGCAAAGTTTTGGCATTTGACTTTTCTGTTTCAATAGACTTCGCAGCAGATTCCTAGCGTACAGATCATTGCATAGCTTTGGTGCAAACGTGCGAAAAGTTTGCAAATAGCGTTAACTTTACGTTTGCTGAGCGATTTATGTGGCCGGTGGGTGGCGTTGGCAGTTCAACATAAACTACTAATGTACTGATGAATCAAAGACGAAACGTAAAAGCAAAAAAAAAACGATGGAAACAAGTTTGTACTATTTGTTTCGAATTATTACTCATTTTGCTACAGATCACTATATCAAAATCGCTGCAATCGAATTAAAAAAAAAAAGGAATAAACGGATGGGTAATGTCAGATACATAACCGGATGACGTGAATAAGGATAAAATTAACACATTTCCATCGCACTACTGAATATCGATAGCCGTTCTAATCAGTTGACTGACCGTGTGGATGGGGAAGCTTTCGCTTCTTCGGTTCCAGAATTTGAAACAATGCACTTATACTAAAAAACGACTCATTCACGTCTACTGCTTTAGTAATTGTAGTTCCGAAAAGTATTATCTATGACGGCGTTGGTGATCTATTATATGGAGGTATCATAATACTGAATACTGAATACAAAGCTTATGCGACGGAGTATTCATAAAAATAATTGCCACTTGTTCGGTGCGAGTGACACACAAAGCAAATCTTTCAATTGGTATCCTCAATAAATAAAATTATCAGGTCGCAGAAATATATGTAACCGTCTGAAGTTCAACCGTTTTATGTTGGAGTAAAAAAGAAATAGACAAAACATTCTTGGCATGTTTTATTATAACAAAATACAAAGAAAAAATATGATTTTTCGAAAGTGTTAAACCCTACGCCCTCCAAGAAAAATATTTTTTTTCCTTCGAATTTATAAACAGTAAACTTTAAACGCATTTTTCTCGAAAGCACATTTTAAAAGTCCGTGTCATTTGAAACTACTTCTTCGCAAATCATGATTTGGTAAAAAGGTGTACTCGAAAATACTTCTTCATCGTATTATTTCTCAATATATCAGGTGTACAACTTTGCTTCCGTCGTTTTCCGATAGGTGGTTGTACCGGCTGAGGCTGGTTAAAATACATAGATGATAATGCCTTTAAAGTGAATGTGTACTGTGCCTAACGAATTGTCATCGCCGTTTCAGTGACAGTTGTTCTAGTTTTCGTATTATTCACGCTCGAAAATGTCTGTTTCTGTGCCCGAATCTCGCCATTTGCGGGAAGTTTTACTTTTCTGTTACAATTCGAAAAAAAAATGCAACTGAAGCGCATCGAATGCTTTCAGAAACTTATGGTGATGCTGCTCTGAGTAAACGAATGTGTCGGAAGTGGTTTCAACGTTTTAAAAATGGTGATTTCGATGTCGAAGACAAACATGATGGTGGAAGAGAAAAAATCTTCAAAGATGAATAACAATTTACTACGAGCTCTTAAAACCGGGTGAAAACATCACAGGAGATCGCTACCGAACGCAACTGATGCGCCTTAGTCGCGCGCTAAAAGAAAATCGGTCACAGTGTCAAGAGCAACATGGCAAAGTCATCCTCCAACACGACAATGCTCGGTCTCACGTCGCAAAATTGGCCAAAAAGTACCTGGAAACACTAAAATGGGATGTCTTGCCCCACCCGCCGTATTCCCCTGATGTCGCCCCTTCTGACTTCCACCTATTCCGTTCGATGGCACACGGTCTGGCAGATCAACATTTTCAATCTTTCGAAGAGTTGGAAAAATGGATTGCTTCATGAATAGCGTCAAAAAGGACTCCTTTTTTCGAGCCGGGATTCGAAAATATCCGGAAAGATAGGAGAAAGTTGTCGCTAGCGACGGACAATACTTTGAATAGTACATCTGTAAGCAATAAAGCTTTAAATTTTGGAGAAAAAAACGGCGGAAGCAAAGTTGTACACCTAATATTTCCACGAAAAAAATACAAAATGTTGTTCGCCACCTCCTATCGCATGTCTATCTACTCTCTTTCCTCAAATCCTTCCTTACTTTTGAAAACTTTCCTTGTTTACCAATGAAGTTGATGGTGAGTTTGTTTCCTTCGGTCCAAAAACAACGGCGATGGTTTCGTAACACTCCATCACCGAGTTTATTTATTTATTTATTTATTTATTTCTTATTGGGTTCATCGGACATATGTCTAAATGAACCGACAGAGTGGGAAAAAGCCCATATGAGTTGAACAAATTTCATGCCATTCTCAGACAGGCGCAAAAACCACTATCTTTTAAACAACAAACACAAAACAAAAAGTAATTACAATGCGTCAAGTGAAATAAATTAACACATAGAAAAAAAAAACAGTCCTTATAATATAGTTCGTTTCATTCTTTCTGCGAAGCGACGGGAAGGCTCATCAAACTCAAAAATTGTTTCAACAGAAGTAAAAGCTCGTGTGCACGCAGTTATAGGTTCGTTACTTCCAAATAAAGTCCTGTGAAATCCGTTTTGAAGTAGAGTCGTATATCGCAATGGTCTGCTTGGTACTCGAAAACTAATTTTGCTACGCAATTCTGGAGCATCGATCTCCCCGTTTATTAATTTCGCAATAGTCAATGCCTGTTGAATTTTTCTTCGGCGCTGTAGAGTATCGATTCCCAATAATTGGCATCTGTCCGGGTATGGTGGCAAGTTTACAGGATCTCTCCAAGGTAAATGTCGTAATGCCATGCGAACAAAACGTTTCTGAACACGTTCAATTCTAAGGCTCCACGATATTTGATACGGACACCAGATTACTGAAGCATTTTCCAGAATCGGGCGGACGAGTGAGCAATATAAAACCTTCAAGCAAAGCGGATTTTTGAAGTCTTTAGCAATTTTAGAGATGAATCCCAGCTGACGGGAAGCTTTCGAAATAACTAACGACCGTTGGACATCGAACGTCAATTTTGCATCCAGTTGTACACCAAGATCACACACCTGAGTCGCTCTAGATAAAATTGTTCCATCAATGTTATAGTCGAATATAATGGGACGTAGAATCCGATGAAATGTGATAACTTGGCATTTGGTTACATTGATAATGAGTTTATTTTCCTTGCACCAATTTGCGAACCTTGTAAGCAAATCTTGCAGTCGTTGGCAATCCTCAACACTACGAACGGCGAGATACAGTTTCAAATCATCTGCGTAGATTAATTTACAACCAGATCCCAAGAGTAATGCAACATCGTTGAAAAATACTACAAATAGCAAGGGTCCCAAGTAGCTACCTCGCTGTTCATTAAGGCAGTGGTGATGAAGGGTCTTGAAATCTTACCGCAGCTACAAATTGCTTGCCAGACCATAGCTTTCTTACCAAATTTTTCGACTTCAATCGATGTCTCGGACTGGTTTAACACTTGCACTTCTCGAACCGTATAATATTGTGGTCCCGGCAAGGATTTGTAATCGAGTTTCACGTAGGTTTTGTCTATGATTATGCAGTTCAAATTTCTAGCAAGAATCGTATTGTACAGCTTTCGAACCCTCAGCCTGATCGATGCTTCTTGTTTCGGACTACGTTTTGGTTGTTTCTGCTTCTGATAGGTTCGAAGATTCAAACGTTCTTTAGTACGAAGAACATTTGACTTCGAAGTGCTCACTTTGTTGGCCACATCCCGAACTGAAATCTCCTTCTTTTGATCGAACGCCTTCAGTATACGTTTATCCAACTGAGGGTTAGCAGGACCTTTTTTTCGACCCGTTTTCGTTTCATCCTCATAGGTGTTATCCTCACCGAACTTCTTGATTGCATTTCGCACGGCTTTTTCACTTACTCCTTCCATTTTTGCTATCTTTCTCAGTGACAGTCCGCGTTCTGTGCACCATTTGTACACAATTTTTCGACGCTGTTCTGCTGAAAGTCCACGCATTTCGAAACAAAAAAAATGAAAACGAATAAACAACTGCACAAGTTGTTAGAGAAGAGTGTAAACAACAGGACGCAGCCCTAAAAATTGACAGATTCTGAACCATTGCGAAATGGCAGCGGTTTTTGGTTGCCGTCCATACTTTCTGGGACAGTCTTTAAAATCATCTTCAAACATTAATTTATATTGATCGTTCTAACGATTCTTAAAAAGATCTCATCAATTTTCTCAAATTTTCTGTGTTTTTTTTTATAATCAAATCCTATATCTCTTAAAAAAATTACCCTATATTTATCCGTTGATGGTGCGATAATTATGTACGGGTTGCTGCAATTTCCACAGCCACTGATCGCTTGCCACATCGGGTACTTCTTGTCAAACTTGTCAAATTTTTCAACCTTTTTCTGCCGCAACATTCCGTTTGGACTTGCCGACGGAAAACTCCTTCTTTGACCTTCTCGGTTAGGTTCCGAATCGAGAGGTTTACATTGCGCCTGAAATACTTTTTCTCCTTCCTTGCGCTGACAGGGTTGCGTTTCATCGCTTTTCTTATGCTTCCAACTGCTCCGTGATCCACTTGTAAGACTGACGAGTGTTTTCCACGATCACGCCTATACTTTTTTTGCGAAGCACTTCTAACTTGAACACGTTCCCGATAACCAGATTTTGACGAACTTTTGCACATGTTGACATTACACTGGTGCAGAGCTAATAAAAGTCCAATAACTAAACAAAACTATCACACTGAAGAAGAATATAAATTGTATTCGAAATGCGCATGTGTGATGTGACGTTTATTATACAAGATTTATAGTTTGGTGAGATACATAGTGAATTTGTATAGTGACGTGATATACTTATAACAGAATTAAATGGTATATTTAAAAAATTTATCCTTGTAATAAAAGTCATTTTCATTGACTCAAAATAGACGAAAATGACGAGAAATTGATGTCACTCTCAGCTTCGCTTGTAAACTATGAGAACGAAATCCATGTCCAGTCAATGACATAAGCGGAACAGTAGTTTCAAAATTGTGTTCTTTCTTTCATTTGCCCTTTCAGTCATTTGCTGTTTTCAGTGAAAATCTCATAGTATACAGTGTCGGTATTCAACCGAAGCTTCGAGAATCGAAAACGACAGAAAAAGGTCTCACAATGACTTTTACTTGTTGGCGCTCGAATTTATAGTAGTTTTGGTTTCCAAAAAGGTTCTGGAATGTAATTACTTCGATTTGTCTTATTTTAGTCACTCTTTATAGCCAAGCGTCACAGATTTTCAATACATCGATGAAAGAATGAGAATTGAAATTCTGCTGATGCTCCCTGAAGACGCTAGTTTGGTTTCGTATTGTCATAGAGGAAAGAGTAACGTTGGCAATTGTAGTCTCTCATATTTTTTTAATGAGAAACGAAAATGCTTCGTCTCTCTTCGTTTGTTCTGATGTTGGTCATTTACGAATGAGACAGTAAAATATTGAAAAAAAAGAGATTGTTGGAAGGGTTTCTTTAATTGAGAATGCGTGACAATTTTAAGCTCTGCACTGGTGTACACAAAGGAAAGTTTTGTATATTTTTAGAGTGCAGTCGTTAAACTACGCTTCGGTGTGTGTGTGTGTACTAAACAAATGAAATTTAATTCATTAGCATACGGTTTGTTCCAGACGTTCAAATCCTGGCACTTTGAAACTATTTCCAGTAAGATATGTTCGTCAGTGAATTAAACAGTTTTTTTTTGCTGTCCCGCTTATCCCGTCAGTAGGTCGGCACCGTTTACGAGAGACTAGCTTGGCGAAATCTCGGTCTGCTATGCGGAAATCGCCGCAGGCACAAACCTGTAGCCGATCATGCATTATTGCACACGAATGCAACATCGAACTGCTCACAATGTGCGTAAGCATAAAAAAAAAACAAAACATTAAACCCCCATCAAAGGGTTCAAAAACTGTGACCAATTTCTTGCGGCAGCGTACCTTGCGTTTCCTTGCTAATTTCACTGTTTTACCCAGCAATCCGTGACCGCTCACGGAAAATATAAAAACACTACAAAACGCCCAGGAGAAAAGCAATAGAAACACGTAGCTGTAATTGTTTGACCATCACCTTTTTTTCTGTGTCTTCTGTCCGAAGGTGTGTGGGGGAGTGTGGAGGTTCGACAATCGTATCTTTCTGTGGCGCTCAACTGAGCAAAATCCGATAACAATGCAGTCATGCATTCACAATCTCAGCTACGAGGTGCGATTATTTTTGCTGCAACACGAGGTCGGCGTCTTTTCCATTTCCATCGCTAGTTTCTTTCTTATTTTGTTTTGATTTTATGTTTGTAAGCTGGCCGGTATGTGCAGGGCAGAAGATGACACACCACTCCCCGCCACCACCAGCAGTCTCATCCGTCTCCGTCTATCAGCAGACTCAGTTTTGCAAGGAAAGCTCACCTGTTGACCAGTCATCACAAACTACACAGCATTTTATTGATGGTTGTAAAAAACGTTATCGTTCCGAAATGATTACAAATGTTGTTGGCTGCAGCGAACATGTTGTGGGAGGATGCGGCGGGTTCGAGCGTAGCTCAATCGCGGAGTTGTTGTTAAATCGTTTGTTATCAGTTCGATAAGTGGTGGTCGATGTAGATAGAGGCACTATGTAATACTAGGAATGTTGTCCGGTAGGCATTTACAAACTTCTGCCAGCTGGGCGAAGTATGAAAAAAAAAAAACAATTGCACTAAATTGTGCGAGAGGAAGGGGTTCGTAATTGAACGGTACGTACGTGCGGTTGCAACTTTCGCTCCGATTACTAACCTAGAAGTGAATCACGCGAACTTGACTTTGCCTTCGCGTTCGTATCGTTCTCTACGGATAATCACGTCCACGCTCTAACCGCGCCGACTGCCATGACTAAACGGGGCTGTTGTCACATTGCAATCATTTTAAATATCGAATCGATCGGTTCCCTCGAAGCAGTAAGAGTGCAATTCTAAAAATGGTTAACAAGTCATCAGATTTAACATACTCCGATTTCGATGAAACTTTGTACTCGTATATATTTTGGTATCAAATTTCTTCAAATCATTATAATCCAAAACCTATCAATTTAATCAAAATGATATTCAACAAAAAACTAAACACAACATATACACCGAAATAAAAAATGCACTAATTTTTCAAGTGTTTAAAATCTAACCAATTGTTTTTCATAATACCTCAAATTGGGTAAACAATGTTTTTACTTTGTACCTCCTATTAGAACCAACATTCGACGATATTTTGATTAGTCCCTATCTATTGCCATTTTTGTCATTTTTCACGACTCAAATTAAAACTCTCATTGTCTGCAAATATACTGTGCAATTTCATCCAGATCCGTTTTCCGGTTCCGAAATTTTAGGGCGATGAGTGTCAAAACATTCGAATCGTCATTCAAAATGACGATGCAAAACTGGTACGCGTCGGTACGTGCGGTACGGTTGTCCAATTTCGTATAGCGTGCTGAGTTGACACATTCAAAATTTATATTTTTCAGGTAAAAAATATGTAAATTTCTAGTTCTTTTATTCAATTTGTTTGTTAGTGTTATTACTAGATTATTAGCCTTTCTCATATAGAAAGTTGAAAAATTTACAATAAAAAATTGGCCCAGAGGGCTAAGTGTTCTTTATCATTCGACACAGTTCAACGAGCTGAGCAATGTATGTGTCTGTTTGTGTATGTGTGTGTGAGTATGTGTCAAATAATTCACTCAATTAAATGCTGTTAAATTTCATACCGTCATTTAGAGCGACGATGCAAAAAAAGGTAAAATTCTTCTAGATTTGGCTTAAAACTGATTAAATTTGTAAGCTATATTAGTTACTTACTAAACGAACCGACCTAGGCTATACTGGTTCCAAGTTCCCGGTCAAAAAGTTTGAAACGAAACTCACTCAATTTTCTCAGAGATGATTTGATCGATTTCCACAAACAGGTTCAAATAAAAGTTCCTATAGTTTCATAGGTTGCTGGTTAATTTAATCCGGGTCCGACTTCCGGCTCCAGAACTATAGGGTAAAGTGTGTTTAATCATTTAAAAGTTCTTATTAACTTGACATAACTGTTTACAAATTGGAAAGGTTATGTTAGTTTATACCCGAAGAAAGTTTCTTATTTTCTTCAAGATTGAAAAAAAATTCTTTGCGGAATCTTCTAGTGATATTTTTGAAAATATTGGTAATATGAGAAAGGCGGCATTACACCACTAGGTGGATTATAAAAGGTTTTTGTATTCGGAGAACATTCGGTCCGTTTTTTGGGGTCAAAAAACGCATTTATTACAAAATAAAAAGAGTTTCGAAAATTCAAGAAAGGCAATATTGAAATTAAAACTGAATGCAGCTTTCGATCACACGTTTAAAAAAATACACTCAATTCTTGTTTAGTACGGTAAAAACGAATTGCATTAAAAATCGAAAATTTGCATAAAAAACGCGTAACTTTAAAAATTCGCATAAAAAATACGTAAAAATTAAGAAAAACAGGTGGGCGGGTAATGTTAGAGACATAACTGGACGACGTAAATCCGAATTAAACTGACGTGTTTTTTTCACACTTCCGAACATCGATAATCGTACGGACATGTTGATTGATTGTGTGAAAGTTACTGGTTTGTGTAGGGGACAAGAAAAAAAAATTGAATATTATTCAGTTCTTTTATAAAATTTTGCTAGGTGACGTATTGTCATCATGCCAAAATTTTTGGTCTGTAACAAAGAATGGACAAGGGGACGGGTATAGCGTGATGGGTAAGTCGATGCCTTTTATACAGCCCATCTGGGATCGATTCCCAATCCCGCACATAAGGTCAGAAAGTTTTTCTGGCTCGAAGAGGTGAATGACTTTAAGGTTAAAACCTCTAGAAGAGAAACAAAAAAAAAAAGAATGGACAATTTCGCTAAAGGCTATAAAATCGAACAGAATGTTATTCTCAACATTTGCTACTTAGCCATTGTAGACTAGCTGGCGCACCTTCTTGCGAACGTTTCTCATTAAATTCCGTACAGACTTCTTGGCGACAAGTTTTGACACTTTTTTCCAATCTTTTTCGAACTGTTGAATGGTTTCGGTTGCCGAGACATGTGTCCTAAGATGTGCCTTCGTTAATGCCCAAAATTCCTCAATTGGTCTAAGTTGTGGGCAATTTGGTGGATTCATGTCTTTTGGGACGAAAGTGACATTTTTGGTAGTATACCATTCTACCGTTGATTTCGAGTAGTGGCAAGAAGCAAGATCAGGATCCTTGTGGCTTCGAATCATGGGTAGAAGTCGTTTTTCTAAACATTCCTTGATGTATATTTCGCTGTTCATTGAAGCAGTGGTGATGAAGGGTTTCGAAATCTTACCGCAGCTACAAATTGCTTGCCAGACCATAGCTTTCTTACCCATTTTTTCGACTTCAATCGATGTCTCGGACTGGTTTAACACTTGCCCTTCTCGCACCGTATAATATTGTGGTCCCGACAAGGATTTGTAATCGAGTTTCATCATCCATGATTATGCAGTTCAAATTTCCAGCAAGAATCGTATTGTACAGCTTTCGAACCCTCGGCCTGATCGATGCTTCTTGTTTCGGACTACGTTTTGGTTCTTTCTGCTTCTTATAGGTTCGAAGATTCAAACGTTCTTTAGCACGAAGAACTTTTGGCTTTGAAGTGTCCACTTTTTTGGCCACATCCCGAACTGAAACCTCCTTTTTTTGTTCGAACGCCTTCAGTATACGTTTATCCAACTGAGGGTTAGCAGGACCTTTTTTTCGACCCGTTTTCGGTTTATCCTCAAAGGTGTTATCCTCACCGAACTTCCTGATTGCATTTCGCACGGCTTTTTCACTTACTCCTTCTATTTTTGCTATCTTTCTCAGTGACAGTCCGCGTTCTGTGCACCATTTGTACACAATTTTTCGACTTTGTTCTGCTGAAAGTCCACGCATTTCGAAACAAACTAATGAAAACGAATAAACAACTGCACAAGTGGTTAGAGAAGAGTGTAAACAACAGGACGCAACCATAAAAATTGACATATTCTGAATCATTCCGAAATGGCAGAGGTTTTTGGTTGCGTCCATACTTTCTGGGAAAGTCTTTATATGGTATTAAACAACAAAGCAACATCAATGCAATGAGCTAAACGGAGTTGGACAAACGTCAGTTAGCTTAGAAAATGAACGTTTCCCTCTAATACCCATTTTATTGAATTCAAAACAAAACCGGATGTATAAATTCGTGTATTTTTTTCTTTGTATGTAATTTTTGTTCACGATATGCGCCACCCAACCCACTGTGCATTTCTCACACCACTACCATATGAAACAGCAGCGCGCAAGCAATGTAGAAAATGATGAAAAGTTTATTAAATTCAATAAAACTTTTTCCAATTTCGGTTATTTCGGCTAAAGTTTTATCACTTGACTTGAGTTGACTTTCTAGATTATTGTGAAATTTTGTTTCAAACGCTATTTTACAGTTATAAAATCATCCCCGTGGAGCGGAACCGTAACCATTTGGACATTTCAAAAACCAGTTACGGATCGGCAAAGCAAAATTTTAAAATTCAAAGAATACCTTAAAATCTAATAGGAAAAATATTCCGATATGATTTGGTGCAAAATTCGTCATTTCCAAATTCATTGCTTTTAGTCAGTGAAATCATATTCTAAATTTCATTTTACCATCCCATACTTGAGTTTTTTGAACTGTTCTAGCTGTCAGTAAAAAGGCGTAGAAATGCCTTACAGCAATTCCGTATGGGACCGTGAGACCTTTCATTTGAATCCAAGTTTGTAGAAACCGGTCAAACCATCACTGAGAAAAGTGAGTGAGATACATTTTGGAATATATGATCACTATTTCCGGTGCTTCCGGAGCCGGCGACCGGGAATCAGGATAGCCGAAATAGGTTTGTTTAGTTGCCTACTGATAATGGCTATCGATTTGTGTAGTTTTGGGACCAGTTTAGAATATTTTTTACTGTTTTTGTTTAGCCGGTTTAAATGATGGTGTACAATATTTAACACACTTTACCCTATAACTCCGGAACCGGAAGTTGGATTCGGATGAAATTCAGGAATTCCATATGGAACAAAGGTGTAGAAAGTTTCTTCCAAATAGGAGCAAATCGATCCAGAATAAACCACTTTAACTGTTTTGTAATTTCTGGAGCTGCTCAGAAGAAAACATCAATCGACAAAATAAAATGTTTCCTGAACTCCCCGTCAGACACAACCTATCCCCCCACCTCAGGCGGGCAGGCGTATGTCAATTGACTAATCGTCTCACGTTTCACTCGCGATGACGAGTTCAAGGAATCGAAACCCGATGCTCTGATTGATGCGTTCGGTTTCGTGCGGTGTGGACACAGGCGCGACAGGTCTGACCGAGTTGAGTCTCCACCATCCGTGTAGGTACAGGTAAGTTTTTGGTGATTGATTATACGAACGATTGACGGGAACAAGTGCCTGCCTGTTCGTTGCCGTGTCGCACCGAAAGCAACATTCAGGCGATATTATTGTCAGTATGTGGTCGGAATTTACAGCTCTGATTTCGATTCTCAGCACGGGTCGTGATTCGCAATGTGTGATATCAGTCCTCTCTTACTCTACCGTGCTCTGGCTGGCTGGATGGCAGCCGAGATGTTGAATTATGGCTCTGTCCTTACCATGGTTCACTATCTTGAAGGGCGTTAAAAATCCGTTGCGCCTGCCGAATGATCCTGTTGCTAATTCTGAATACTGCGAGCAACGAAATGTTCAAGCTTGACAAGGCTATCGCAGATGGTGGAGTTGGCAATAAATCACAGACATGTGATTTGCCTTCCCTCGTGAGACGCCGGCACTAGCTATGCATAATCCGCAAAGCAACAATCAGGCAGTTTAAATCTGTGAGCCCAAGAATTTTAGCGGTCTTCTGCACACACGCACACACACCCACTCTCAATGTGGGTTATTCCGGCAAAGAAGGCCATCCGAAAACCTCGTGTAATCCATTAAACTGAAAGACAGACAGTCCCCGGGATTGACTGCCTGAGTTATTCGGACCGAAAGAGCATAGGTTGACAATAAAATTACACACTACTTCTAATAGACACGCGAGGTAGTCGGTAGCCAGCACACCTTGACCTTATTCATACCTGCCATAAGACGGAAGTAAAAAAAATAGCAAATGAGATCCGTCATTGGTAAATGCAAATTATTCTTAGCCTTTTTCTCTTGCACATTTCACTTCAATAGATGACGACGTTGAGGGTGTTGGGCAAGCAATTCGAGCAACCGACCAACGAAAAACAGTGATCGAAATGCTGGTATATTTATCTTTTACTTTTGTGTGCTATTACCATAATTGTATCGACATCATGTTGTCTAATGGTGAAATATTACCCATTTTATGATTGCTTAAGTGTTGATAAAAATATGCGCATGTATTAGGAAAAGAATTAGTATAGTCATGTATTAAGTTTAAATGAATATATGAATGGTACTCAGCTAATAAGTTAACTCAAACCGTTCCATTTCACGAAAATTACCAGAAAAAAATGTATAAATTTTTAATCTACCTTCATGTTCATTAGAACAAAATTACCATTTTTCAAGTGGTCGTACAGAGCATAAATATCGCTTGATTTTTCAGTATGATAAAACAACCATAAATGCTATGTAATGTGATATTTGACTCTGGCGGTCTCAAATAAGGACAGTTGTTTCACTGCCCGATGTTTCATCCACTAGTTGATGAAGAACAAGGAACATATCTTTAAGTTCTTCGTATAAAAATCGTATGCTCCCGAAGTGCCCTCGAAAGTATCTTTAGATAATGTGTAGTGGTTAAATATGAGTACGTTCGAACCAAGCGATTTATTTTTTGAAAGTGCCAGTTAAAACGTTGGAAGCAGCGGCCTCTTGCATGCAAACCTGTAACTGCTTCGTATACCCGGTCTGCTTAAAGCTAGGTTTCTCTGTCTCAGTTAGGTTCTTACGAGTGGCAGCGAAGTCGGACAGCACACGAACAAAAACGATGCGGCATTAGTCGGTTTTTTTTCGTCAAGAATTTCGTTAGTTGAAAACTTGTTAGTATTTTCGATGTTCGATTTTGAGTCAATAAAACGAATGCGACCACTAACATTTCTCATTTTTCTTCATTGGAAATCAATTTCAGTACACAGTGCATGTCTTTTCCGAAAACCATGAATTCATAACCAATGACATAAAAATCTTAAGACAAATTTTCGACCCATGGAAATTAGATAGAGGCCGAAAGTTAAGAAATTTTCAAAAATAATTCAACTCCTTTATTAAACAGAGACCATGGAAATAAGTTTTCCTGTCTTTGCAGGTTACGATCCACACACACAAAGTACTGACAAACATAGAGAATACTTAACGCATTCTACCAATAAACTCATAAAGCCGATACACAGTTGAAGGATGTAAATTACAGTCCGAAATACGTATCTGTTGTATAAGGTCAGTTATAGTTTTGTGTTTAATTTTATTTATTAATATAGTAGAATCAAAAAGTACAAAAAAGTAAAAGTGTTCAAATAATTTTACTAGCTACTCTAGCTAAACTTAGTGAATTTGAGTCCGATATTGGGACAACGATCTGGTAAAACCACCCGTTCGGTGAAATGGCATTCGGTGAAATGGCCCTTTCGGCGAAATGACCGTATTCCAACGCGGATGATATAATCCCTTCACCACCCAAAGCTCAGAGTTCAAATTTTCAATCCTATAGTCCAGAATACAGATCCCAGTGTTCAAAGTTCAGTGCTCGGAGTCCAGAGTACAGAGCGTAGAGCCCAGTATTTAAAATCTAGAGTTCAAGAGCTCAGAAGTCCAGAGTCGGAGTATGAAGTAAAGAGTCCAGAATTCTGAGTATAAAGCTCAAAATCTAGAGTGCAGAGATCTTTCAAGAGAATCTAGAGCTCAGAAACCAGAACCCATAATTCAGAGTACCAATGTCCAGAGTCCAAAGAATGGAGTCCGAATCCAGAACCAAATGTTCAAAATCAAGAGTCCAGAGCCGAGAATCTAGAGTCCACGGTCCAAAGTGTACAGCTCAGAGCGCAAACTCCAGAGCTCAGAGTTCGTAGTTCAAAATCTTTAGAGTTCATAGTTTGTAGACTCTGAGTCCAAAGTTTAAATTTTAACGCTTAGGGTTTAGAGTTCAGAGGCGAAATCTAGACTTCAAATTGCAGAGTTCGGAGTCGAAAGCCCAGTGTCTTAAATATTGATTACAGAATTCAGAGTAAAGAGACTAGAGTAAAGAGTTCAGAGACCAGAATCTAAAGTTTAAAGTCAAAATTGAAGACGAGACGGATTCTAGAATCCAGAAGCCAGAATATAGAATACAAAATCCTAGTACTTAGAAGCCAGAGTCCAGAGTACAGAATCCAGAGTTCGGAGTCCAGTGTATAGCTTCCAGAGGACAGAGTCAAAAGTTCAAAGTCTAGAGAGGAAAGTTTACAGTCCTGAGTTCAGTGTTCAGGATACAGAGTCCAGTATAGAGAATTGAGAGTCCAGAGTAGTGAGACCAAAGTCCACTATCTAAAGTCCAGAGTGAAAAGTTCAGGATTCAGAGTACAGTGTCTAGAGTTCAAACTCCAAAGAATCCAAAGTTCAGAGTTCAGAGGCTATTGTTCAAAATCTACAGTGTTGTGTTCAAAGTCCAGTGGCTAGAAAGCAAAGATCAAGAGCGTCTAAAGTTCAGAATCCTGAGTCCGAAGTCCAAAACTCTGAGACCAGAGTCTGTAGTTAAAAATCTAGAGCGCAGAGTTCAAACTCTAGAATCCGAAGTCCGTAATTCAAATTCTAGAGCTTAGAGTCTAGTGTCCAAAGTCCAAAGTCCTGCGTCTAGAGTATAGACTACAGAATCCAGAGTTCAAAGTCCAAAGTATAGAGTCCAATGAACAGAATCTAAAGTTTAAAGTCCAATGTGAAAGAGAGACGGATTCTAGAATCCAGAAGCCAGAATATAGAATACAAAATCCTAGTACTTAGAAGCCAGAGTCCGAGTACAGAAACCAGAGTTTGGAGTCCAGCTTCCAGAGGACAGAGTCAAATATTCAAAGTCTAGAGTGCAAAGTTTACAGTCCTGAGTTCAGTGTTCAGGATACAGAGTCCGGTATCGAGAAAAAAGAGTCCAGAGTAGTGAGCCCAAAGTCCACTATCTAAAGTCAAGAGTCAAAAGTTCAGAATTCAGAGTTCACGATTCAGAGTACAGTGTCTAGAGTCCAAACTCCAAAGAATTCAAAGTCCAGGATCCAGAGACTATTGTTCAAAATCTACAGTGTTGTGTTCAAAGTCCAGTGGCTAGAAACCAAAGTTCAGAGTTCACGATTCAGAGTACAGTGTCTAGAGTCCAAACTCCAAAGAATCCAAAGTCCAGGATCCAGAGACTATTGTTCAAAATCTACAGTGTTGTGTTCAAAGTCCAGTGGCTAGAAACCAAAGTTCAAGAGCGTCTAGAGTATAGAGTCCAGTGAACAGAATCTAAAGTTCAAAGTCCAGAGCTCAAAGTTGGGAGATCAAGAACATCTAGAGTTCAGAAACTGGAGCCCAGTCCGATGTCCAGAGCTCAGAGTCCAGAGCTAAGAGTTTAGAGTATGAAGGCCTGCGCCTATAGTTAAAAATCTTGAGTACAGAGTTCAAAGTCTAGAGTCGGGAGTCCAGCGGCCAGCGTCCGTAGTTTAAATACAAAAGCTTAGAATCCAGAGTCCAGAGGCGAAATCCAGAGTTAAAAGCACACAGACCAGAGTAGAAAGGTTGAATTCCTGAGTCTAGAGTATAGACTACAGAATCCAATGTTCAAAATCCACAGGACAAAATCTAAGGTTCAAAATCCAGAGTGAAGAATTCAAAGTCCTGAGTCTAGAATCCGGAATCCAGAATATAGAGGACAGAGTTTAAAGTCCAGAGTACAGTGTCAAAAGTTCATAGATCAGATTGAAGAGTTTACTATCCAGAGTTCAGAATCCAGAGTACAAAGTCGCGAGAATCGACTCTATAATCCAGAGTACAGAATACAGAATCTGCAGTTCGGAAAAAAATATTACCCAGATTGCGTCCTACATTGAAAAACATTGAAAGTCGATTAACAAAAAGGCATCCGTTTTAATTTACATTAAATTTTGTCAAATCGATGTGGCGAAGCCGCATTAGATATTCTTTCACTTAGCAAACAGAAAATATCACATATATTTTCTTGGTAGATACACCTATGCAATTGCTTAGTGGCTAATCATCAATAAGTTTCCTTAGAAACTCCGTTCTGAGGTTCATGAATC
This sequence comes from Malaya genurostris, assembly GCF_030247185.1. Lineage (NCBI taxonomy): Eukaryota > Metazoa > Arthropoda > Insecta > Diptera > Culicidae > Malaya > Malaya genurostris. The sequence continues at coordinate 87,102,473 of NC_080572.1, read as the reverse complement.
AATCTCATTTGTGTTTATTCAAATCAATTCCAATTATAATATTAAGACAAATGCAAGAATCGGCGAAATGACCCTTTCGGCGAAATGACATTCGGTGAAGTGGCCCATTCGGCGAAACGGCTTTCGGCGAAATGACTTTCGGCGAATCGACTTTCGGCGAAATGGCTTTCGGTGAAATATGCCTGATCCTAAATTAAAAGATGGTTACTTCCAAGGAAAAAAAATAGTTTTTCCCACAAAAACTTGTGTTCTTTTTGTTTTTATTTACTCAACGATGTGTCTGAAATTCTCAAGTAATGACTTATTTGAATAATACATTTTCATACGAAATAGGGTTCAGAAAGTTTTTCTGGTACGAAGAGGCGAATGACCTTGAGGTTAAAACTTCTGTAGTTAAACCAAAAAAAAAGTTTCATTCCACTCCCAGGTAGGTGAGGCACGGTTTGTCTTACTCGATAAAAAGGTAATCGAATTTGCTGGGAAACCCAACTTTTGATCGAAGCCTCGAGGGCTCCTAGTGACAAATGTCTGTCTTCCTGTACGGGAGAGTGTTCGGTTTCCGGCACCCTTTACTTTCAAGCTTATAACTTCTGACTAATTGCACATTTTGCGGACATATATACATCAATGGAAAGCTAAAGTCCCTAGCTAACATCTGAATAAGAAACTAAGTTGATTCAATCGGTTGCAATTTTTTTATTATCAATTTAGTGAAGTGATAAATTTTGGCCATTTCAAATATGGTGTTCGGTTACCGGCACCCTAAGAAATTTCTCTAAAAATGGAAAAATATAAGTAAAAACTGCGAATTCATTCTTTTCGGAGGATTTTTGGACCAAAGTCTTCATTGTATGATGATAACTTTCAAAAGTCTGTAAAAAGTCTTTAGACGAAAAAAAGGTTTACATGTTACCTAAGAAATTTGATAATTTACAGACGAATTTGCAAACTTTGCATCTCGGCATATCACTGACAATTTTTCACGATTTGTCGAAAAAAAAATGGGATGCCGGTAATCGAACACCTTGGGGTGCCGGTAACCGAAATCGGTAGACATTTTTAAAATGACGAAAAAAAAAATTTTGATTGCGAAAATTGTGATAGCATCTGGTGTTAAATCACGAAATAGATCGATTTCACCTCATAAATATTCAATCCTTCTTACCTTTTCGATTGATGCTTTTCAATTTATGATACTGTAACAAAAACGTCATAAAAAACATTGGTGTTGATTTTCACGCAATTACAATTTGTTTTGAGCGCAGTAAAAAAGTACAAGCGTCTGTTTGCTTTGGTATTCGGCACAAAAAGAATGTGCTGCTATCAAACACACATGATATTTGTCGAAATGACGCTATCTGCTTTCTATCAAAAGTTACGGTGGGATGCCGGCAACCGAACACCTTCCCCGACACGAAAAAAAATACATTCCCTTAAAAAATCATGAAATATGTCATTTAATTAAAGCGTGCCTATGACCGTATTCCAACGCGGATGAAATAATCCCTTCATCACCCAAAGCTCAGAATTCAAAGTTCCAATCCTATAGTCCAGAATCCAGAGCCCAGTGTTCAAAGTTTAGTGCTCGGAGTGCAGAGCCCAGTATTCAAAATCTAGAGGTCAAGTGCTCAGAAGTGCAGAGTCGGAATCTGAAGTCAAGAATCCAGAATTCTGAGTATAAAGCTCAAAATCTAGAGTGCAGAGATCTTTTAAGAGAATCTACACACTTAAAAAAAACCCTGTGATTTTACATCTTATTAGATGCACATAAATGGAGCGTCGCAGCTCACGCAAATTTACGTCGAAGAACATTTAATAATGTGTCTAAAACTGCGTGACATGAATTTCATTGAAATAAAAAAGAATACTGATAGCAACCGACGCGACTTGAACCGAGAATCATTGCACAAGCACGTCTGTTAATCGACTGAGCCACAGAAGCATGTATCTGCTTGGTTGGTAAAAGGTGGATTTAAATTCATACAGTCGCACCTGCTAGCAGAACTTAAGTTACCTGTAAAATTCAAGCTCATCTGACATTAAGTCATTACAAATAAAATTTTCCGTCATTTGTCAAATTAGGTCTTTATGAATTACATCATATGAGGGATTAAGTCACCTGTAAAATTCAAATTTTTTTGGAGTGTAGAGTTCAGAAACCAGAACCCATAATTCAGAGTAGTCCACGGTCCAGAGTGTACAGCTCAGAGCGCAAACTCCAGAGCTCAGAGTTCGTAGTTCAAAATCTTGAGAGTTCATAGTTTGTAGACTCTGAGTCCAAAGTTCAAAATTTAAAACTTAGAGTTTAGAGTTCAGAGGCGAAATCTAGACTCCAAATTACAGAGTCCGGAGTCGAAAGCCCAGTGTCTTAAATATTGATTACAGAATTTAGAGTAAATAGTTCAGAGTAAAGAGTTCAGAGACCAGAATCTAAAGTTTAAAGTCCAAAATAAAAGAGAGACGGATTCTAGAATCCAGAAGCCAGAATATAGAATACAAAATCCTAGTACTTAGAAGCCAGAGTCCAGAGTACAGAATCCAGAGCTCGGAGTCCAGTGTATAGCTTCCAGAGGACAGAGTCAAAAGTTCAAAGTCTTTAGTGCAAAGTTTACAGGCCTGAGTTAAGTGTTCAGGGTACATAGTCCAGTATCCAGAATTGAGAGTCCAGAGTAGTGGGTCCAAAGTCCACTATCTAAAGTCCAGAGTGAAACGTTCAGAATTCAGAGTTCACGATTCAGAGTACAGTATCTAGAGTCCAAACTCCAAAGAATCCAAAGTTCAGAGTCCAGAGGCTACTGTTCAAAATCTACAGTGTTGTGTTCCCGATTTCAACAAGCCTAGGTTCGTTTGGAAGCTACTATTGCCTCATCCAAAAAGATTAGAGATTCAAATGGCTGTCACAATTCCGATGATACCGATCAATTTTTTCGGATATGGATCAACCGATTTCAACAATTTTGGACTCGTTCGGGACTAGTATTGGATGGTTGATCAAGTTCGAAGATCAAATTGGTTACTTTCTGGTTCCGAAGATATAATCGAAATTATCTTAATTAAAAAGGCAAAAAATGCTTAATGAGACTGTGTTACTGGCATGAGAAAGGTATTTTCACACCACTAGGTAAATTAGGAATAAGTTATGTTTTAGATTTGTTGCAAATTTATTCATTCATTGTTCAGTTTTGATAAAAATCGATGTTTTCCTATGGCCACATCTGATTTCTTGCCAAATTTTATTCAGCCAAGCAGATTTCTTGCCAGATCAACAATTTTGGCGTACGTATGACTTTGTCGGTATAATGTCTTCGGATTCGCTTTGCATCCGTTCAATATGGTTCTTTTCCGATATTTTCTGGAAGGACAATTCGGATCTTAATATGCGGATATTGCCGATCTGAGTGGACAGTGACATCACTAAAAATGATTATCATTATCTTTTTATAAGCAGTTTATGATATGCCTAGCAACGTGAGTGATCAGTGAGATATCGTATCAACACCTGTTTCTTGAATCTTTAGCTGCGGTTTATTCAGCTGTCAAATCCTAATCAAAGCCGTTGCGACAGTTAGAATTGCATGCATACCACCAAACCGGTACCGGTAGTCCCTAACCTCCGGCCACTGATTCCTGGATAGTTCCTCTAGTTGCCGGGCCGAACAGGTCCTGTCAGTCCATCATCACCGTCAACCTCAGCCCACAAACCACAGATCTTAGCGCCAGAAAAACTGGCGGCATGCGGTAATGGTGACGACTGTAACCAGACAGACAATCCGGGTCTGGCACCGAGGAGTGACAGTGCGTCGGCAATCGGTGGCACTGGTGATAGCAACCGGCTCGGTCAGAGCTATAAACTCCGGCCAATTGTGTTCAACATGTGACCGAACCGGTTCTACTCTCCGGACTAGACTGGTAGTAGTTTGCTCTTCGGGGAGTTGACTTGTACACTTACGGATGAATGGTCGGAATAGCAGCTCGGCCTGTGCCGGTTGATGTAATTTTCACCTCGGACCGACTATCGTAAGTCCACCCTGGAAAGTGTGTCTCGGTGTCGATTGTAGGGTTTCATTCATGTTTCTGCGATCCGGCAATCAACGGTCTGTCGGTCGCGAAATTGCTTAGCGATGGGTAGTTCATTAAAACTTTATCCGTTAAGTGACCGAGTGGTGAGCCACAGGGGAAACATTAGTGGGTAATTATCTGATGCGAATCTGTTCCAAGGAATTAGTTCCGGTTAGAAGCAGCGGTTAGACTGGGAGTAGATTTAACCCGTTTAAGCGTATCTCAGTGCAGTAAATCAATAGCTGCGTGACGAATCATCATGATAATTATTGAACGAATTGTATTAAAATGGAAAATTGTTCGGTTTTGTTTGTTTACATTCGGAGCTGCTATTAAAAGGCCCGCTAGTCTACTAATCCGATCTGTCTTCTCCTTGAACGCGACCAGACAGACATCGTGAACCGAAAAAAAGCCGCTCCGATTTGCATGCCGATTGATTAACAAACTCCAAATTTTGTCAAATTATCAAATTACTAATCGATTTTTTTTCTCCTTCCTTCCTTTTTTTTTCTTCTACTTCCAATAACGGTTACTTGGCGCACCACGAACAGACGAACGAGATGCCATACAGAAGAAAACGTTCACGAAATGGGTCAACAAACATTTGAAAAAGGTAAGACACGATTTTTACTTTCGCCTATGCGCATAACATACTACCACCACACATAACCAGTTCTAAGCATAGTTTGCCGGAATCCCTCTCTCCAGCAACGAGTATCTACCATGGAAATTACGTTTTTCCAGTACAAGTCAAAGTGGTCCTCGTTACACTACCGACAGATGGGCTCATCTCGTCATCATCGTCGATATTTTCGATTCAACCACCGACCGTTGATGTGTTTAACCGTACAAAAACGATCAACTTCATTTCCTAAACGCTCTCGTGCACATAACCTCGAACTTCAACTTTCTTCACTCGTTCCGGAGTGTTCCATACTGTTGCAAGCGAACATGTGCTGGACTTTGAATCATCGCGTTTATCCACTGCCTTCGGACAAGCTGTCCCACTTTTTGTTGATGTTTTGTTCCTGTATTTCGTTTTTATCTTCACAACATTATCTAATTTTATGAGGATAAATGATTTATGTAGTTTGTTTTTTTCATGTGTCTGCGATTCGTTCCCCTCTTTGCGATCGTTTTTCAGCGTTCCCCTAGTTAATTGTTTCCCATTGTTTGTGAATTAGGTGCCACTTAGTTCAGCTCAACTTGGATTGATTGTATCCACTAGATTGGGTTTCGATGGACAACTTACTTGGTGATGTGACACTTGCTGGGACTGAGTTCGGGTTTGTAAATGTGAAGATACAGATTCACCTTAGTTATTATCCTTATCAAGTAGCAGATTTCTGAACTGATTCTCGGATCCGTTCACTGTTTGAAAACAACCTACAATTGAATTCATCTAATATTTGTAAGTCAGAAATTTTTCGTTTAAAAAAAAACAGACGGGTGAGTAATGTCAGAAACATGACTCGATGACGTAAATACAAATGAAATTTGCACGCTTTTCCTCGCACTTCCGAATATCGATAATCTACAATCTTATCGTCTTTCGTCTTTGTTTGAAGTGCGTAAAAACCTCAGATACTATAAAAGTGTTAAATATTTAGTGGCATTAATATGTTATTAAAAACTATTTATTGGATTATGAGATAATATTAAATTATTAAGATTTAAATTGGGTGTTTAGCCACAAGTGGTGACTTTTCAGCCCTATTATATACATGATTTGGTTATTACCTTGAAGACATCATTTGCTTCCGCAAAGCTGGATTTTTGTGTAGGGAAAATTCTAAACCTACTTGTTTGTGTAATGGGGAAAAGGAACTTATATACTAACTTACTAACTAATACAGAGAGCGAATCGATTCAATTGAATATTGCATCGATTTTTGTCGGAATTTGCTTATAATATTATGTGACATTACATCTAATGGTTCTATATTTGTGAGTCTGTGTAACTCATTTGCACTAAACCAGGGAGGACGCTTCAAAATCATTTTGAGTTTTATTCTGAATCCTTTGAAGCGTTTTCTTCCTGGTGGTACAACAACTTGACCAAATTGGTACTGCATAAAGCATGGGTGGTCTGAAAATTGTATTTATATATTAACAATTTGTTTTTTAGACAGAGCTTAGAATTTCTGTTTATAAGAGGATATAAACATTTAATATATTTATTACACTTTGCCTGGATTCCTTCAATGTGATCTTTAAAAATGAGTTTTTTGTCATACGTTGAACCTAAGTACCATTCTACCGTTGATTTCGAGTAGTGGCAAGAAGCAAGATCTAGTCAGAAGACAACAGGATCCTTGTTGCTTCGAATCATGGGTAGAAGTCGTTTTTGTAAACATTCCTTGATGTATATCTCGCTGTTCATTGAAGCAGTGGTGATGAAGGGTTTCGAAATCTTACCGCAGCTACAAATTGCTTGCCAGACCATAGCTTTCTTACCAAATTTTTCGACTTCAATCGATGTCTCGGACTGGTTCAACACTTGTCCTTCTCGCACCGTATAATATTGTGGTCCCGGCAAGGATTTGTAATCGAGTTTCACGTAGGTTTCGTCGTCCATGATTATGCAGTTTAAATTTCCAGCAAAAATCGTATTGTACAGCTTTCGTACCCTCGGCCTGATCGATGCTTCTTGTTTCGGGCTACGTTTTGGTTGTTTCTGTTTCTTATAGGTTCGAAGATTCAAACGTTTTTTAGCACGAAGAACATTTGACTTCGAAGTGCCCACTTTGTTGGCCACATCCCGAACTGAAACCTCCTTCTTTTGCTCGAACGCTTTCAGCATACGTTTATCCAACTGAGGGTTAGCAGGACCTTTTCTTCGACCCGTTTTCGGTTTATCCTCAAAGGTGTTATCCTCACCGAACTTCCTGATTACATTTCGCACGGCTTTTTCACTTACTCCTTCCATTTTTGCTATCTTTCTCAGTGACAGTCCGCGTTCTGTGCAGCATTTGTACACAATTTTTGGACGCTGTTCTGCTGAAAGTCCACGCATTTCGAAATAAACTAATGAAAACGAATAAACAACTGCACAAGTGGTTAGAGAAGAGTATAAACTACAGGACGCAGCCATAAAAATTGACAGATTCTGAACCATTGCGAAATGGCAGCGGTTTTTGGTTGCGTCCATACTTTCTGGGAGAGTCTTCAACGCTATGGTTTTCCCTCCGCTCATTTTCTCAGAGTTGGCTGATCCGGTTTCAACAATTCTAGGCTCGTTTGAAAGTTACTATTGGATCATTGAGCAAGTTTGGCAGATTGCTTTACTTTCGGTTCCGAAGATATAATCGTATATATTATAGCTGATATTTTTGGTTTGGAGAATGTTTTCAGATATGCGACGTAAACGCTGAACTAACTGAATCAATCTACAAGGATCAGTCCCATGGGGTTGTTCGAGCCATTGATGTGGAAAAAGGCAACCAAAATTTCTAATGATCTACATTCAAACAGTTCAATAAATCGTCACACTTTTGAATCCGCAATTGCACGAGAGTCTGCTTAGATTGGTCTTGATTAGGAACCAACACCGAACATTGTTTGTCTTGATTTGTGTTTGTTTTATAGCCGATGAAATTACACCAATATCCCAAATGTATGCAATTATATCTTTGTACATACTTGCGATACGATTTTGAGCTTCTCTTCGCCAAGCTTGTGTTCAAGTTTTGTATGCAAGCAGTCATTTTTATAGCGTTAAGTTTCTGTACCATTCTGCGATTTCGGTTGAAGCGATAAACTTTTTCTCATTATCAATCGAGTTCTTCTTATATAAATTTGAAATCAATCTTAAGCACTCAAAATTTATCCTGGGTAGTTGTCAAATTCTCAGGCGAAACGACGTAACATGGAATTTCATCCGAGCTTGCATGACACAAAATCAGAGCATCAGGGTTGCCACATTTAAGTCTGTCATTTTTAGAAGAAAAATCTGTAAATCTGTACCAGGAGATTAAAAACCTGTATAGAAAAAGCTGTATATGGAAGTGATAAGAAATCGAAGCAGAACGGAATGAAAAGTCTAGAACACAGTTCGGAATTTTATTATGTAGTTGGAAAAACGTTGGAAGTAAAATTTGAGTTTGAGTCTCTCGAAATGATAATTTGATGAAAAACTTTTAAAATCTAATCTGAAAGTGAGAACTTAGTCTGATTATTTTTTGCTTTCGTTTTTGAGGTATAGTGCAACTGGCAATCTTCCTTTTTATTACCTTATGTTATGATCGAGGCCATCATCTTCCCATCATATCAGAACCAAATTTTGAAAGTATGAGGAATTACGCTACACTACTTGCAAGATGAAGTGAGCATAGAAAAATCTTGATTAGCAGATAGAACATCTGTGTTTAGTGTCCGTGATATTCCTTTTTATGTAAATTTTATCTTCTTTTCAGAATCAACACAAAAACAGGATAATGGTACCATTATTCAATATATTTTAACTCGATCATTATTCAATTTTTAATCCACGTCAAAAATCTGTAGAAATCTGTATTTCTTGCCAAAAATCTGTAATCTGTATATACAGAATCTTGGTCACAAATTTATCTGAAAAATCTGTAAAATACATACCAATTAAAACTTCAAATGGCACTTTTTGTCTTGCTGTCTAGCAACAACCTACCTCTAGCATGCTACGCGTAGGACTGAAACGTTAGCTATAATTTCGCTTCTATTTATAGATTCGCGTGCTTCCAACAGCTTCGTTTTTGCATCGATTGACCAATCAGAGCGATGCTTTCCCTTTGATATATCACTTATTCCTTCAAAACCGTCGTCTATGGCAGGGAAATCCGATATGCCGGAGATTTTTAGCTGACAAAATAGGACACTGCTCGCTACTAATCAAAATTTCAATCATTTATAATTGAAAATACGTGGCTTGATACATTCAAATCGAATCTTAGAAATATTTCCAATCAAATAATGAAATAATATTAATAATTGATACAAAATATGCAGAGCTGTAAGTGTTTAAAACCTGACCATTTCTACGTGTATTTTTCCTTGAGTTTCTGATTTGCACCCCTATATAGAAAATAAAGATGTGTTCCACATCAGAATTAGTTAGAATGAGACTGTTTGAATGGTAAGAAGAAAACATTGTCTCACCATTGGTGACCACATTATGAACTCAATTTTGTGAATGATATATTCTTGCCCATGACAGCCGAAAATACTTGTAAACTTTTTTTAAGTAGTCCAATCAACATTCACGTTGCTCTTTATTACTGACATATTTCACTGGCATACGGTGCTTCTTCCACCATGCCGTAGTGTTTTAGCGGCACTGCAAAATATGTTCACGGCCGACCGTGCGGGACTCTTGGAAATGTGGTTCGTTTCTTCGACGTACGTTGCGAATCCGTTCATCCCAGCTGGAAATGATTAAATTCCGTGGTCATTCACTTTTCCGCAACGTATCGGTAGTTTGCGCATAATTTACGGCTGCCATCTACGACCTGCCATCTGACATCTGCGGGCCCGAAGAAAATTTGAAGAAGATTGCCATTAGGCATAATTGATCGGGAAGTTCCACTGTACGGCACCCGACAATTCGGAGATTCTGCTAGATATGATTTTCAATAAATGTTTGTTTGCTCACAAGTTTCTGTCATAATATGATCCAGCAGCAGCTGCTGCTGCTGCTGCGTTTGTTTGTCGCAACATAACTGCTCGCTCTCTACGCTGTGAAATCTGGAAGGTAAACATGATGCCTTAAATGCAGATCAATAGCATGCAGTGGAAAAACAAGTGCCAGCATAACCACTCCGTTGACGCACACCAACGGCTCATGGGAGGCCGCAGTCCAGCTACGAGGTTTCACATGCGTGCGTGTAGGCAAAAACCTACACGCACTATTCGACGGTTGAGGTTGGTTGCAAACTCATTTCACCAAATCGAGAAACTAGGTATGTATGTACAACGAAACATGGTTCAGATTTCTCGCCGGTAATTCACGCGCGTCAGTTCTTTGAAGTCTCCACAGCAGAGAGGGAGAGAGATAGAGCAGAGCAGAGAGGTAGTGTGACCTTGCGGATGTCGCTTTTAACGCGCATCATTCCAAAGAAAGACCCTCCGACGCGTTATGGTCATACGGAGTCGGAGGCGGTTTCGGACTACGCCAATGATGAATCACGTATCAGATCGGTTTTTTCTCTTTTCTTTCTAATGGAATCTGCACCGATCCGATGGTGTGATTCATCAAGCAAGTCTGGGTGTCCGGTTCGGTCGGACCATAAATCGATCTCCCTTAGTGGGTTACTGTGCAAAGGACGCGCGTAAGTAGCCAACGCGCCCCGCCAAACACGACGACGACGACGACAACAATGGGCAGTCCTTCAAGGATTTTTGATCTTGCCATATTTCTCGGGTTAAGTAGGAAGATATAAGAATAAAACAAGCTTCCAGTATGGAAATTGACTTGGGCGATGTTGACTTGGTCACACATTAAAATAAACATAATTCAATTATTTCACGTGGACGGCTAATTTAAGGTCACCGCAAGGGTCTGTGCCAGAATTCGGCTTCCGATGATTGTCTCGGAATAGTGCACGGGAAGGGCGTGGAGGAAGTGTTGAAACACTTCTCTGGCGAAAACTTTTGTTGCCATGTCACTTTTCCCGTTTAATGGCTCTGCATTATTCATCAGCAGTTATCTTTCTTCCACAAAAACTGCACACAACGTTCAACCGACAACAACGCTATCACGTCAAGCATCCGCTCTGCCTATCTTTTTCCGTTAGCGGTCTACCGTTCCGGATGCTGTACAAATTGCTCATTAGCCTCCGAAGAACACACCTTTGTTTCCTATGCGGATGCCATATGCACACAACAATCAGCTGCTCATCTATCATTTCCGCGATTTCACGATGATTTGGATGGTGCTGATGATGTTCGACACCAATCGCGAATTGCTATTGTTTTGCATTTTGGCTTCAGACCCTTCCGTCTCTTTTCGCCACAAACCACCGAATCGCTTGATGGCAATGATCTTTTATGCAGTTTCATGGAAAAAAATCTTACGTCAAATCACTTCTTGTGCGGTCATCAGAGGCAAACTATTCGTCACACTTCTACCCAATAATCGGGTGGACGGCTGAAACCGCGAGCAGTACAACTACCACCCTTCTGGCGTGACGGTTTCAATAGATTCAACCAGAAGGTGAGTGATGTTGAATCAAAGTGATAACGTGAACAGTGAAACTGCGCTGTCTGATCCCGATGTAGCGGCAGAATTACTATTCTAAGACCAACCGCTGCGAGTCGGTTGATTAAATTTACGTACAAATACACGCCAATCATATACAATAGATGACTATGCCGTTTTATAGATATTAATGTGTTGTATGAAAAACTTCAAACCATGGCAGAATATTGTATTGCCGGGTGTCAAGTTTGGATTCCTTTCGTAACTAATTGGCACTTTTTGATTCGAAAATCGAGGTTTTCATCTTTTGACAAAAGCAAACCATTCTCGTCCTAGGGATTTGGCCAGCCCCCTGCTAGGTACCCGAGTAGAGTGTGAGATTAAAAAGAAAACTCAATTTGATGTTGTGCTGTTCGCGTATATCGATTACTTAATTTGCTATCATTTTGGTCGTTTTAACGGTTAAAAGATCAAAATTGAAAGCAAAAAAATGCTGTGTGACATCAAACTGGAAACTAGTTTTGCTCTCAGTGAAGGCACATTGAAAACTTAATATGATGTAGATTTTCTCGAAATGACACGTCACGAGCATAATCTAAAAATAGAACAGCCAAAAAAGGTCCGGGATAGTATACATTTAGGCGATATCACTCGCAATCAAGAAAAAAGATTTTATGCAATCTCCATATTAGTCGCAAGCAAGAAAAAAGATTTCATGCAATCTCCACACTACCGCGGAGAGAATCCGGTTTCGAACTTAGGTGATTTGGAATGTGAACTTTTGGCGATTGCTATGGACTGTAAGCGCTAGCTATCAGGAGATGGAAAATGTTCGATTATATTGTTGTTTCACAAAGTTGTATGCAGATAGTTTCTGTCAGTGCACACTCGTTGTGTCGCTTCCATCCCGCATCCACCGTGAATAGCAGTGTGGCTATTTGAGTACAGTATAAAAAAGTTCTCTTTGTCCTTCTCATATCCAAAGCTGTAGCATTCAAACATTATAACATCAAATTGAGTTATCTACTTGATCGCATATAACTCGCACATGTAATCACTTTGAAATACGAATTTAGAGGCTCTGAAGACCGAACCTTTTACAGTGAAGTCTTTTACAACACAGGGAACGTGAATTAGGAATTCGGCAATAAGGTATCCCAGATCATTTGTTTTTTCGGCTAATTGGGACAATGAACGATTATCTCGCTTCTGACCACAGATAGAACCAGAATTTCTTCAGCTCTTGTTTAAACTTATAATTTACGATCATTTGATGCAGAATTAGTCCTGTGACTCAAAATTATGAAGATTTAGTTGGGTTCTTTAGAAAAGTGTACTAAAGTTTCAAGATCTGAATAAAAAAAAAATAAAAAAATACTTCTCATAGCATCTAGCGTTAGTGAGAATATGAAGTTCTAAGCATTTGTAACTAGGAATAAGAATTGTTTCGAAGAGGTTCTTCGATACAGTTTGTGGACTACTTAGGAATATACAAATTAAACATATATTTTCTTGGTGGCTCCTCTAAGCCACTAAAGTATTATTAAGAATTAGCTCTAGGTTCTGAAATCTGAGACATTCCATATTCGATGTTCGAACTTCGTAAACAATTAATTTTTCCATATTGTTGAATATAAAGTTATGGACATTTTCAGAACGGGTTTGCAAAGTAGATTATTTTCGCCATCCAGGTCCCCGATTTCTGGATCGACTGGAAATAATGGTCTAAGCACTTTGGAATGAACTTCGCAACGTCGTATGATTACAAATATCGAAACATTTGATTTAAAACTGAACGCAAAAATTGTTACAGGATCGGATACTTAACGTATCTAGAAGGAAATAGATGACGTCAAATATATTTCTCATATCAAATTCAGAAATAAGCTACTTCTAGGGCAGACGATCAACGAGATGGGAATGCCAAAGCCACTATTCAGATTGACCTGCTTCAGACAAACGTAGTACCGATGATCGCCAATTTATCTAATGCCTCACAGACGTGTGGTTTGATACCAATATTCTCGTGGTTAAAAAGAAAGAGCATTATTTGCGTAAAAGTTGAAAAAATGTTGAAAAAACATCGTTTATTCGCGGTAATGGTTGCGGTCAACTGCAGGATCTCGGCAGGATGTCAAAGCATTTTTGTAAAAGGCAACAACGAATTGAAGGAATAATTCTTCCACTAAAACTTAACTTTGTATTTTTGTGCTGCCATTTCAAATTTGCTCAATTTCAATGGATTCACTAAGTTGTTGATTTTAATATTTTCATTTTTTGAGTTTCACAAAACTTTTGCCTTTAAACAGCAAAATGATAACACAATGTGATATTAATTGAAAATTTGATGAGTCGATATCATATTAAGATTTCAATCTGATGTTGCTATCATAATCAAATATCAATTTGTTCTAATTTTGATGTTAGACTTTACTCGGGTAGTCATGTATCCATATCCTTTCCGTATCCGAACCCGGCAAATACCCGTCGGCTTCGGGTTCGGGTCGGGTTTCGGTTACAAATGACAGGTAGAAGGTGAGAGTTAAGTTACTAAAAGATTTCTGCTTGCTTAAATGAACCTTGTCATATCTCACCTTTCTGTTCTATATCTTCACATAAAGAAGTCACTCAAAGTCATTTGACGTAGGACTACGTCTTTGTTATAGAAAAGGGGTACGGGGTGCAATTTCAAAATACAGAAATAAAAACCTTACAAACAGTGGTCAGGTTTAAAACATCTACATCTCAACCATTTTTTGACTGATTTTCGATATAATTATGCATACTGCTTGGAAATATTTGTACGCATCGGTTCGAGTAGATAAATCTATACATTTCAAAAAATTGAAACATCAATTAACAACGAACCATATCTAATTTTCTCTAACAGGTCTCGATAGTTTCGTGTACATATTTTCATGGTTTCCATAAGAATTCTGCGTTCACATTTAAGAAAACAACTGTACTGTTTGATACTGTCGTAGAGAAGGTTGCTAACACATCGTTCAAAAAATCTAGGAACTAACTTGAAAAAAAATCTTTCTTGTGCAAACAGTTTTTTTTCAACATGATCACCTTCAAATGCACTACAATCGTTCTAGCACTTTTCTAACTTTTCGAAGCCATACTTTTAGAATGATTTGTCCATGACCTCAAAATAGGCTTCAGTTGCGGTGATGACTCTTTCATTCGAGCCAAATATTTTTCCTCGGAGTATCTTATTAAAATCCGCTGGACGCTAGGTTATTGAGACTGTGGTGGGTGAGGAAACAGATCGGGGTCTAATTCGATCAATTTGTCCATTGTTTTCATTGACTTGAAGCACGGTGCATTGTCTTGGTTAAGGATGATTTTTTTCCTTCATATGAGACCGTTATTTTTCGATTTCGAACTTCAAACAAATCAATAACTCAATGTAATAATCATTTTTGATGTTAATTTTCTGTTCAAGGTAGTCGATGTTAATTATACCTTGAACATCTAAAAACTTACGCCATGATTGTTTCAGCTATCTGTAGCGTTTTTGGAAGACTTTCCCTGTTTGAATGCTGATATGACTCCGAAGCAAAATGGTGGATCCATGATTCGTCCATTGTTCCATACCAACGCAAGAAATCCATTTTATTGAGACTAAACAGTGCCGAACAGCTCTCTGGCTCTTTAATGCGTTGTTGCTTTTGTTCGATTATGAGCGAACGAGGCACTTATTTGGAAAAGACCTTTTTCATGCTCAGATTTTTACGTAAGATCGTAAACGCACTTTCAGTTGATGTGCTAATCATCTCAACACATCTAGTCACACGAACTTTGATTTTGCGTTCAGGCGCGGCAACTTATGGGGGGTGGGTTCAAAGCACCGTCAACGAAAAGTCTAAAGCTTTCTTTAAATAAGGAGAAGGAGCTTTATCAGGGTGCATATTGCCCCGTGGTTGATGGATGTTTACCCGTTGTTTAAGATCATCCTGCCTCTATGTTCAGATAATCGCACTTCGCGTAATTTAAATTGTATATTTTTCATGTTTTTCACGATCAGACGTCATGCCTGCATATATTTCAATAGAAAATTTTTAGGGGTTCTGGAAAATAAGATATTTTATGTATTATTTTTACGTTTCGTCTTTGACTCATCAGTGCAGGGCAGTTCAAATTGAACTGCTTATTGCTAAGCTCGGCATGTATTTTTCAATGCATTTAGCGAGTATTGGTACGTAATTTTCAGAGATAATGATTACGAAAGATAGTCATGCATGAAACTCTTCCGTGTTATTCTCTATAATTAAAATATAGCTACATTTCCTTAGGGGATGCGTTTTACCCCATCTACCCCTATTTCATTCTTACAGAATTTTACACATTTTTTTTGGCTACCAAGTGCCGCTGTTTGGATTCATATGTATCAATTATTCATTAAACAGATATATGTTTCTGTGGCTCAGTTAATCAACTGAAGTGCTTTGTGATCTAATGTTTCTCGGTTCAAGTCGCGCTGTTGCTACCCAGTTTTTATTCGATTTCAAACCACGTAATTTTCAAATCACACAATTTTACATGTTCTTGAATATAGATAGAATTCTTGAGAAGTGTGAAATATGACGCTCCATTTATGTGCATCTTATAAGATGTAAAATCCCAAGAATTTTTCGAACTGTGTACGATAGCGTAATAGTTCAAAATGAAAGTAATCACAGAGAAACTGTCATTTGCACTTGGGACCTTTCTAATATTCATCCTAATTTATACATCAGCGCAAATTTTTTCTATTGTCAATACGATAAATAAGTTACCTACGAAATTTCAGAGACACGATCGGATTGACGAGAATACGAATGAAAACTGAAAACCCTGTTTTAATGCACTTAGTGGTGTGATAATGCCTTTCTCACACACAAAAAAAAATTGAATTTTTGCAGGTGACTTATTCTCTCAAACGATGTTATTCACGGAAAGACCGAAATCAGCATTTTGGCGAAAAAAATAGTTGATTTTCTGATTTTAGTTTGAGTTTGAGACAACTAAAAAAATCTTACTTTTGCTAATTTAGATTTTTTAATTCTCATTCCCTTAATAATAATAAAATATTTGTTGAAATAGCTATTTTTAGTTGAATTCACCAACGTGCTGTCATTTCTGAGCTAAGACACACTTCATTCAACCAATTTTTTAATTTAATTAAAGAAATAAAACGTTGTTTTCAACCAACATATATGCTTGATTTGGCTTCTGCAATCTGCAGCTATATGGCGCACTGTCACCGAAAAAAACGTTAACACCGTAGTGATTACTAGCCACTACTACACTACTACCGAAAAAAATTTCAGTCGCGGTTGTCTTTTCTATATTGGCAGGTATAAACACAATGTTGTATAGGAGAAAAAGACATAAACGAAATATAAACTTCTTTTTGAAAATTTTTCTTCTAAATCGCTGTTTTCTTCATTCGACTTCGCGAAATCGACTCACTCACTGAAAACTTTGAGCACTCTGAAAACCAAACCCGAATACAAGTAGTACAACGAATGCCGTCGCCCGGAAGGTTGAAAGATACAAAAAACTTCATTTGATATATACAATTAGAGTGCAACATTCGAAACTGACCTCACTGTTCCGCGTGAAAACATCATTACGCACAATCGCTTGAAATGCGCACAAATTCTGAATAAATACACTTTCCACTAAGAGTTTACGTCATTTTTACATATAGGCTTAGAAATTTATATATAGATATGTCGTAACACATGCGAAAAAAATCAAAACAATTTGCAAGCAGTTTCAACAAGACTGTCCTTTTTAGCTTTTCAATTGATTGTTTTGCTTTGACACTTCTCATGAGTTTTTGGCTAATAAACTTGTTAATAAAACCAATTTCATTTTTGTTTTCTTTGTGCTGTCCTTCAGCAATGATGGTGACAGATAAATAGAAACCAATTTTTTGATTTTAATAACAAAATTAGTTGTCAATAAGAATTTCGTGTTGGATTGAAATATTCCTGGTTTGTGTCCAGGATATTCGCCAACTAAACACATTCTCTAAAAATAAGAGTTTTTTTCAGCATAGTAAATTCTCAATTTTAACTAATTTCATAGTTATTTTGGAAATTTTGTTGTTAAAATCAACTAATTCAAAAACAGTAATACGAATTAGGTGCAGAGCTAATTTCGGTCGTTCCGTGTAGTTTGTCAAATGAAGGGAAATTTCATTTTTTATGACTTAATGTTGGATCAACATGATTTTTACTGGTACCGACAGTAATGTGCATTCGGCTAGCGGGTGCGACTGTATGCACAGCAAAAAAATATGAAATTCACCGGTAACGTAAATCCGCATATGACTGAAACCATAAGAACGTAATTTGTGAAATGACTGAATTTTACAAGAATGTGTCGAACATACACTACTTTTAAAGCAGACGTGTACATTTACATGCTTCATCACTTGAAAATATGTCAGAATGCATTAAATATGTGTTTGCTCTAATGTGAAAATGAGTCGTTTTTGACGCTCGTGTATGTCGGTCTCAGAAGACAAATTTACACGACTTTTTCTAGGTGTGTGAATTTGAATGCACCTGGCTCAAATTAACGGATATTTTTTGTGACCTAATGATTCTCGGTTCAAGTCACGGTGGTCGTTAGTACTATATATTTTTCTATTTTAATGAATTTCATTTCATGGAATTTTAGACACAATACTAAATGTTCTTGCACGAAAATTTGCGTGAACTGCGATGCACCATTTATGTGCATCTAATAGGATGTAAAATCACAGAGTTTTTTCGAAGTTTGTAGCATTCTTGAAAAATTACTAATTGAATAGGAACAGGGAAGTTTGTTCGGGCGTAAATCAAAACCAAAATTAGATTTTTTCTATTTTTACCACATCGTTCGAAATGACGGTTTTATATTTTTAACACACTTCTCCCTGTAGTTCCGAAATACCCTTTTTTTGGGCCTTTTGTTTGTGAAAATTTGTTGAGCCATCTCGTAGAAGAGTGAGTTAGCTTCCTTTTTGGGAGATTTTGATTCCTATTTCCGGTACGTGCCGAACCGCACTCCGAGGATCGGTACATTTCTAAGACAAAACAAGAAAACCTTCCGTAAAAATTCGCGTAAATAAACCCGCGTAACTTCGAAAATCCCATTAAAAAAACCGCGTTACTTCGAAAATCCGCGTAAAAATCGTAAAAAAACGCGTAACTCTCGAAACCTGCGTAAAAAAGTCGCGTAAAAATTGTATAAAAAACCGTGTGCTCGGTCTCCGAAGACGGACATTTACACGATTTTTTTCTTGGTGTGTAATTTACGCCCGAACAAACATTTCTTGTTTCATCCAAGAGTCAATGAAAATTTTTTGAAGAATACCACAGTGATTTTCATGAGACTATGAGTGGTATGAGACAGGATGAAAACAGATTTTCTAGTAGTACCACACACTAAATTATGTGAATTGACTTATCTATGGATGCACACAAAAGGAGTAACTCACGTAAATTTACAGTTCAATTTCAATCCACATCACAGCTAATTTAGCTGTAATTGATATCGTAACAGACAAATAAATATATGGTTCAAGGTTTTAGGGGTTAAAGCGAACAGCTTCAATATCTTATAAACCTGCTATTATTTCGATTCATCGATTGACTTTATAAACGCGCTTGGAGATGACGCGGTAGAGATGACTTGAGTAAAAACCCAGTTTTAATGATGTTTTCAATTTCTAAAAATTGGCCGATTTAGCCCGGTCTCCCTCAGATAATGAAAACACCTCCCGAATTTTTTTTCTGGGTACGCGCCTACTATGTTTACATATTTATAGATGTAATATTCTGCCATCACCCAAGAAACACGGAATGCTTGAATTTTCGTAAAGTGTAAGTTTAATTAGTGCACTCACAAAACAAAAGAAATCGTGTAATTTTTCTTCATGCAAAATGCACATAACATAAGTGCCATATTGATTCAAATCCATTTGTAGGGTTATACAGCAACAACTTATTATTAAGTTACAGGTGACGCAAATCAACCTACACAGATAAAAATATTTTGTGAATTTACATCTATTTTCATGCACATATTGGAAGTAGGCAACTGAACATAAAGTTACTTTACAAATCAGTGCGTTTCAATAAAATTCAATCGCAAAACTTAGCGTTGATTGACAGATACAGTTCTATTTATTGAAAATTCAATTTTGTTTTGAAGTTTTGCAACCCATTTCTATTCCATGTTACTATAGATTCACATGTCGTCTTTCATTATTTCTTTCTGTTTACGGCACAATTCATAAAAACGTAATTCGTAAAATGACTGATTTTAACAAGAATGATTTAAATTTGTGTCAAACATATCCCACCTTTCAAGTAAACGTCAAAGTGTATATGTTTCAGTCCTTACAAATATGTCAGAATGGTTTGAATATATTTCAGATCTGCTGTAAAATTAGAGTCTTCGAATAAAAAAAACACCCCATACTTTCTTTTGTGTCAAGTACAGGCTACTTTTTTGTAGATGGGTAAAACTAAACAGTAAGTTAACCAAAAGCAGCTTGAAGTTGAAGCATTCCCCGCATCGCAGCTGCGGGCTGTTCCAAAAAATGATATCTATCAAGCAGAGATGTCTTCCTGTTCGTTTACGAAACTCGTTAACCATGGTTTTGCAAATTCTTTGGAACTCGACTGGCAGCTTCTGTCAAAAGACGATAACAGGAATCTACGCACAATTCGACGGTTTGCTAATACTTGGTCTTGGTAAGTTCATTATCAAATCGTAAATGCCGGAAGAACATCACTCGACATTCCATCTAATATCTAAGCAGCAGAACCAGCAACGTGTGGTCCACGATCTGCTTCGTTCAATGACCGAAGTTGCGACTTGCCGTCCGTTAACTTTGTTACTGCTTAGATGGTGGTGTCACCTAAGAGACATTTTGGTATATTATTTGTACTGAAGAAGTTTAAAAAAAACTTCATTTGCTATTGAAGCGGCGCCACGCACACACACACGAGCAACGACTCGTTTAGATTCGGGTCTTTCGAATTCGTCTAGCCCCTTCGAACCGGATTGGGGGGAGAGTATTTGCATAAACAAAGGCTTGAATAATAACTCTAGCAAACAAAATATGGCGAAAGGTCGACGACGATGGCGGGATACTGGACAATGCTGTACAGCGTCATATCGTGCACCGTGGAGGGTGCTTTGCTTGGTGTTCGGTGTTGAACATGCCGCCGTTAGTACTCAGGCCAGTAATTCAAGCCGCCGAACGAAGCTGATGATGTAGAATATCTAATTAAAATGAAGGTTGAGGTTTCATTTCAACTAAGTATCTACATCAGCGTAATTGACTGATCTTTTTTTTCGTGCGAGAGGTCATGTTAATTTTTGACTTGCACTCGAAGTAAATGCTTAGGCTATTTGAGTAAATGGTTTTCATAAAAAAAAACCTTTTACAACGGTCCAATTGTGGTTTGAGAATAGTTTAAAACATATTGAATTTGAAAACCTACATTTACGAGATTCCAAATCTCATTCAAAAGGGAGTTAAAAAAACTTTTCTTAATCCACCTAGTGGTGAAATGATACCTTACTCGTATTACTCATATTTCAATGTATAATAAAAAGGAAACCTTTAATAATCTGGAATCAGAACTAATTGGCGCAAGAGGTACGTTCCCCTAGTTATTTGGAGCTTTGTGCCTCGCCGTAGCTTTTCATCAATTTCCTGATGGGAAGGAAAATATAAAAGGAACATGGAGGGGAATTGTGAAGTGGGTGAGGTGGAAAAACATGTATGTACGAGCAGAAGTAAATTCGGCACCCCATGAAGGATGCCAAACAATCTGCTAAAAAACCTATTTAAGGTGAATACAGAAAGGATTCATTCACTCCAGAAAGAATGATGAACACTTCTGACTATAGCTCCTTACCACATTGGGTGAGAAACGATAGAATATCCTTTAATTTTAGCTCCGCATACACAGACTCAACCATGTATGAAGAACCAAAAACCCGGATACGTAATTGCGTCAATGCGGGACAGATACAAACATGATCAGATGATATGATTATGAATATCGCATTCACACAAATCACACGAATAATACTCAGCACGTTGAATAGTAGCCATGTGATAATTGAGTTTGCAATGTCCAGACAGAGCTCTGACCAGAATACTGCAATAATGCTTGGAAAAATGAAGTAGACACCTTGACGTCTTTAGATTCAAGTCTGGTAAAAATGTTTCTGTCTGAGTGCAAGTTCTTGTGCTTTATCGAACTAGTTGAAAGTGGTAAAGCTAGATCAGGACCAACTAAATCATTCATTGCACTAACTGTAGCCAACTCATCAGCCCATTCATTCCCAGTAATACAAGAATGGCCGGGTACCCATGAGAAATAAACAGCATTTGAAATACTGAGGTCTTCAATTTGAGTACGACAAGCGATCACTAGATTCGACGGTGAATCATTCGAACTGAGTGCTTTTAAGGCTGCCTGACTGTCGGAACAAAAATAAACTCGTTTACCACAGATTCTCAGCTGAAGCGCGATTGTATTCCACACAGAATCGCGTAGATTTCTGCTTGGAACACAATACAGTATCTATCAAGGGAACGAGACTGCTCTAGCGTCATTTCACGACAGTAGATACCAGCACAAGCACGACCATTCAACAGAGAACCGTCCGTATAAACAAATTTCACAGTGTAGATTAGCGTAGCGATTTCCGGCTCCGGAGTTATAGGGTAATAAGTGAAAATTAAGTATGAAATATGCACTCGATTAGCTCATACATGGCTTGATCGCTTTTCACCAACTGGTTCCCGATTTCCGATTTCGGAAGCATCGAAAATAGTTTATGAAAACTCCTGAAACTCAGACTACTCTATCAAAGATGGTTTGGCTGATTTCCATGAACTTAGGTTCAAGTAGAAGGAAAAGGCTTACGGTTTCATAAAAAATCCATGACTTCGTTTTGTATAATACTGCCAGCTCCGGAACTATAGGATGTTTTGATTCGTAGATTTTTCTAGATTACGTTCGAACAAGCTTTCCTGTTTCGATTTCTTAGAAGTTTATAGCAATCATAAAGTATGAGTTATATGAGAAAGGTATCATTGCACCACTAGGTGGATTAAAACAGGATTTTTTTTTACATTGTCGCTCTGAATCACGGTTTGAATTTTTTAATAAACTTCCTAAAACCTGTAATTTCGAAACAGGATGATGCATCCGGATGAAATTTAATGACAATTTATGATACCAGAAGTCCTTTCACTTGAGTTTAAGGTTGTGAAAATTGGTTCCGCCATCACATTATTTTTGCAAATGGTATTAGTTTTGAGCTCAATTTAGAAGATACGTTCTTTGCATTGTTGCTCTAAGCGTCGGCTTGAAAGTCGAATCCTGATAAAATTTAAGAGTTTCGTTTGAAACCAGAAGATCTTCATTTGAGTCTAGTTTATGGAAAATCGATTTCAAGGAAATCTCTGCTTTTTATATATTCATTAATGAAAAAGCATCCTTCAATTCGAGATTTTTACAGTAATAATTCTGCAACTCCGGAACCGGAATTCGTATCAAAACGAAATTATGGAATTTTGATGGCATCTAAAGTGTATGAAAATCAGTTTAGCCAACTCTGAGAAATGTTAGGGAAATTATAGTTTTTTTTTTTGCAGAATACCCCATCTTTTGCAAATCGAACTGGTTTCAATAAAAAATATTTTCCTAATTCTAAAATTTCATGTATGTTATTTTTTTTGTGGTATCTGCTCATAAATTTAATTGCTCCGTCTTTTGGCATTTTTGACAAAAACTGATTCTTCGTAGTTATAAAAAAAACACATTGTCTTTAAAATTTGTTATCTTCAGTTCTACTATGCTAATATTTTTGTTAATTAACATATCACAATAATAATTCAATCGTTTAAACAATATTTTTTAATATCTTTCGATCTAATTATGTAAACCAGAAATATGCATTTTGCCTTTCTTAATAGAAAGATAATAGAACTGCTAGAAAAATCAACTTTCGTACGGAGCCTCGGAGACCCATAGTGCTATGTACCATTCGACTCAGTTCGACAAGATCGGTAAAAGTTTATGGAAAATCGATTTAGAAGATTTTGAAAAAATGAAGTGCATAACGTTTTTGAGTGGTTGGCCACTATTTTGGGTACTTCCGAAACTGGGAACTAGGACCCGGTATAGCCAGAATTTATTCGTTTGGCTAGTAATTATCGTAAACTACAAATTAAAACTGTGTAGAGTCAAAGTTAGAAGCATTTTCCCGTTTTTTTTGCATCATCGCTCTAAATGACGGTTTGAAAGTCCAAACTCGCATCCCATTGTAATTCCAGAACCGGAAGTCGGGTACATTCATATGAAACTAACTTTATGAAAATCAGATCAGCCGTCTTTGAGAAATCCGAGTGGAGATCTCCGTTCGGTAATATTGGACCACTTTTCCGGTACTTCCGGACCCAGACTAGTATAGTCAAAGTAGCATTGGAACAGTTTTTAGCACTGCCCTGAGAAGTTTTAACGTCATTTGTATCGTCACTTCTATGATGGTATGCAATTTTTATCATTCATGACCTCATAGTACTGGAACCGAAAGTCGGATCCGGATAAACTTTAAAACTCATTCAAACTACTTCGTTTTGTCAGCTCCATTACCTCCATCATCCATTATTTAAGTGTGTGTTCTATTTTAAAGTTTTTAACATTATTTACGGTTTTTCTAGATTCGGAAACTGAAGTGAGAATATTTGGTCATCTGTTAACAAGGTAAAGACCTCAAGGTTAACAAGGTCTCCCTAGACTAGACACTCACATCTAGAGAAATTTATGAGTAGTTTTCAAGGAAATTTCTGCTTTTTATATATTCATTAATGAAAAAGCATCCTTCAATTCGAGATTTTTACACTAATAATTCTGCAACTCCGGAACCGGAATTCGTATCAAAACGAAATTAAGGAATTTTGATGGCATCTAAAGTGTATGAAAATCAGTTTAGCCAACTCTGAGAAAGGTTAGGGAAATTATAGTTATTTCTTTTGCAGAATACCCCATCTTTTGCAAATCGAACTGGTTTCAATAAAAAATATTTTCCTAATTCTAAAATTTCATGTATGTTATTTTTTTTGTGGTATCTGCTCATAAATTTAATTGCCCCGTCTTTTGGCATTTTTGACAAAAACTGATTCTTCGTAGTTATAAAGTTTTGATGAATTTTAATGAAATGCAAAAACACATTGTCTTTAAAATTTGTTATCTTCAGTTCTACTATGCTAATATTTTTGTTAATTAAAAATATACAATATACAATATAAAATATTACAATAATAATTCAATCGTTTAAACAATATTTTTTAATATCTTTCGATCTAATAATGTAAACCAGAAATATGCATTTTGCCTTTCTTAATAGAAAGATAATAGAACTGCTAGAAAAATTAACTTTCGTACGGAGCCTCGGAGACCCATAGTGCTATGTACCATTCGACTCAGTTCGACAAGATCGGTAAATGTCTGTGTGTGCACCTTTCAACGAATTGTTTTCGCACTTAATTTTCCCGAAGATGGTTGAACTGATTTCAACAAGCTTACTCGTTTGAAAGTTACTACAATACTTGTGTTGTAATCTTGGTATTGAATTCAATAGGATTCACAAAATTAAAAAAGCTGTCGACTTTGACCTTGTCCACCGTTTGCAATGAGTATTTGATTTCCTTCTTTGAGTGCTGAAATTGGTTTCGGAGAGTTCTTGAAAAACCTTCGAAAGGTTTAAAAGATGGTTTGATTTGTTCAGTGAATGTTTAATGTTTAATTTATATGATGATATGATCACAAGAATTCGGATGTTGATGTCAACGAAGAATCAAACTTAGATCATCTCAGTCACTAGAGGCATAGATTGTTGTTGTTTTTCCAGAGCGACAAGAGTCCATTTTAAGCATTTTAGAAGGATTTTGTTCTGTTTCGCCAAAATTCAATTTTGAAAGAATATCGTACATGTTGTTAGATGGAATCGGGAGGAGAATTGTTTCTTGTTCATTTCTAATCTTAGGTATACTTTTTTAGACTATACTAGGGTAATATAGTATTGGAATACACTAGAGATGGGCAATCCGTTCACGAACAGTTCAACTAGTTATTTCTCCTCGAAGAGTGAGTGAGTGAATTGGAGTACTTCATTTAAGAATGATAATTCTCTATTTAGAAATGAAAGTAATCGAATTCTTTGAGGATGTATACAAGTTAATTGCGTTTTTCGGAATGTTTGCTGGTTTGAGGAATCTGATAGAAGTTACCTACATTCGTGACCTTTGATAACGTATAAAAAGAGAATGATTGTTGGTAGGAATGCGTGCGAAACGTACTCACTATTATTGAATCTGTAATCAATAGCTCTCATATTATTTTCGAAGAAACATACAAAGTTTCAGAAGAACGAAACCAAAAAGTTTAAAACCGGGATAAAATAAATGATATATAAAAAAAGAAGAACGAAAGAACGGTTCAATAGAACTAATTCTTTCGGTAGAACTATTAAGTTCTGAGCGATTCTTTGTAAAGAACGGTTTTACCCATCTCTAGAATACACTCCTAGTTTGAATCCTAAGAGTCTTAAGAACTACTGATTTTCCAGATAGCCTTAATAAGACCTATTTAATGGTAGTCTTACAAAATACTGAATAACTCGAAAAAAAAAACAATTTCGATTTTAATTATAAGGCTTTAAATTTAATTCCCATATTTATTTGGCTTTCAAATAACTGATGATATTTCTGGCAACCTAGAAAACACTAACATTTTGGGGTAAAGGTGAAATTAAGAGCATTATTGTAAAGAGCATGAAGTCTGAATAAAATGTGTTGATTTTTAGACAAAATTGCAAGAATGTTATTGCTGTATTCCTTCGTGAAATGCAAGACTTAGCACTTTTATCATATCCGCTGACCAGCTATGTTTCTTGTTTTAATCCTACTGTTGCCTCGAATTAATTTAAAATAGTCAAACAGATTGAGTTTTTATCTTGAATAGCTAGTACATACGAATAACATTAGTAGCAAAGTAACAGACGAAATAAAGATGGAATACATTGAGCTGGGTAGTACTGCTGGTTCTAAAGATGCATATTTGGACAAATTGTGGATGAGGTTTTCAAACGTCGTTCCAAGGTATATCTTCTATTAAGCAAATCCTCATAGCCTCGAACAAACCCGTTTTGAAAGTCTTGTGGCTCAGCGTTTCGTTGATAATGCTATTACACACATAAAAAAACCCTGTGATTGTACATCTTATTAGATGCACATAAATGGAGCGTCGCAGTTCACGCAAATTTACGTCGAAGAACATTTAATATTGTGCCTGAAACTCCATGACATGAAATTCATTGAAATTAAAAAAAAATACTGATAGCAACCGACACGACTTGAACCGAGAATCATTGGAACGCAAGTACGTCTGTTAATCGACTGAGCCACAGAAGCATGCATCTGCTTGGGTGGTAAAAGGTGCATTTAAATTCATACAGTCGCACCTGCTAGCAGAATGCAAGTTACAGTCGAAACCAGTAAAATTCAAACTCATCTAACATTAAGTCATTACAAATAAAATCTTCCGTCATTTGACAAATTAGGTCTTTATGAATTACATCGTATGAGGGATTAAGTTACATGTAAAATTCAAATTTTTTTGGAGTGTAGTTTTAATTAGCTATAGTTGATAATGCTATTAGTTTTTTTAATACTGGGAGCGTAATCAAGGAGGCTGTCGAACCGAAGAAACAGTTTCTAATCAAGATTCGTGGTTATATTTTCACTCTGCAAATCTCCACCTCTTCACCCTTTTCTCAACCGGAAATCGAATCCGGATGAAATTCGTATTGGACCACAAAAAAAAAACGGTTAAACCATCTCTGAGAAAATTGATCACTCAAAAACATTACATACATACGTACATACATACATACATACACAATTTCTGATATTAACGAACTGATTCGAATGGTATATGACACTCAGCTCTGCGGGCCTTGGTTTCAAATTCGATTTTCACAGTGATTGCATAACTCATCTATATAAGAAAGCCAAAAAAGACTTCTTGCCATTGTAATGTGCACTTGGCATCAGTGTTGGTGATTGCCGATAATTTGACAGAAGCTGCTCGATATTTATCTATATTGTGTACAACATTGTCAATCCGGCAGAAGATGCTACATGAACTCGTGTCTCTAAATGCATAAACCGTGAGAGAATTTTTCTACCTTTCTTTACTCCCCTTTATACTCTGAGTATTTCACGGCCCTTAAAAAATTACAGTCTAATAATGATTGGTGCTGTGTGGAATTTACCAAGAGAGAATCGCAAGTTGACAATTGTCGCCGAAAATCAAATCGATGATTCGACTTGATGATGGAATACACTAGAGATGGGCAATCCGTTCACGAACAGTTCAACGAGTTATGTCTCCTCGAAGAGTGAGTGAGTGAATAGTCAAATGGTTCTATCGCAATTATCACCTGCTCGTATGGAATCGGATCGCGAAACGAGAATAAGCGACCGTTTGTTGCTTCAGAGAGAATCCCCACAGCAGCGAGCTAACCTTTGATTCTCAGACAGGTCATCGAGAGAAATTCGCTCTCGCACTGGTGTCTATTCTGTGTTAAATGAACCATGCCGGTTTTTTGTTGCTGCGACGATATCCGTCTCTCTTTGATGGCACTGATTGAATCGTGTGAAGAGTTGCTAGTGAGCGTTCTTTGATAAGATAAAAGCCATCCTTGCTTGGCGTAATGAATATTTTCTATTTCTGTATCGAGATAACCAAAAAATACTTTTTTTCTCAACTCTCGATGTTCTTTTGGATAAGGGAGTTCTAGAAATATTCAAAAAAAAAATGCTGAACATAGGCGATTTGAACCGCACCGGGAAAACCGAAAAAAAAACGGGAAATTGATTTCCTGTATTGGTTCTGTACACTCTGAATCGGCTGCGAAGTCTGTTGCAACAGAAGGTCAAATTCCTCTATAGGAAAGTAATACCAAGGCTTTGTTTACAAAACCATTGATTTGAGTATAAGTTTGTGATAATCGGTTGAGCCATCTCCGAGAAAATTAAGTGCACAAAAATATTACATACAAACTGTCCCAGAACGTATGGACGCACTTTGATTTCGCTGTAAATAATTGACAAGTGTTAGATATTCAAATTTTATTTGATATACTGATAATATTAGACTACAACAACAGAATATTATTTTCAACATTTGCTACTTAGCCATTGAAGACTAGCTGGCGCACCTCCTTGCGAACGTTCCTCATTAAATTCCGTACAGACCTCTTGGCGACAAGTTTTGACACTTTTTTCCAATCTGTTTCGAACTGTTGAATGGTTTCGGCTGCCGAGACATGTTTCCTAAGATGTGCCTTCGTTAAGGCCCAAAATTCCTTAATTGGTCGAAGTTGTGGGCAATTTGGTGGATTAATGTCTTTTGGGATGAAAGTGACATTTTCGGTAGTATACCATTCTACCGTTGATTTCGAGTAGTGGCAAGAAGCAAGATCTCGCCAGAAGACAACAGGACTCTTGTGGCTTCGAATCATGGGTAGAAGTCGTTTTTGTAAACATTCCTAGATGTATATTTCACTGTTCATTGAAGCAGTGGTGATGAAGGGTTTCGCAATCTTACCGCAGCTACAAATTGATTGCCAGACCATAGCTTTCTTACCAAATTTTTCGACTTCAATCGATGTCTCGGACTGGTTTAACACTTGCCCTTTTCGTACCGTATAATATTGTGGTCCCGGCGAGGATTTGTAATCGAGTTTCACGTTGGTTTCGTCGTCCATGATTATGCAGTTCAAATTTCCAGCAAGAATCGTATTGTACAGCTTTCGAACCCTCGGCCTGATCGATGCTTCTTGTTTCGGACTACGTTTTGGTTGTTTCTGCTTCTGATAGGTTCGAAGATTCAAACGTTCTTTAGCACGAAGAACATTTGACTTCGAAGTGCCCACATTTTTGGCCACATCCCGAACTGAAACCTCTTTCTTTTGCTCGAACGCCTTCAGTATACGTTTATCCAACTGAGGGTTAGCAGGACCTTATTTTTGGCCCGTTTTCGGTTTATCCTCAAAGGTGTTATCCTCACCGAACTTCCTGATTGCATTTTGCACGGATTTTTCACTTACTCCCTCCATTTTTGCTATCTTTCTCAGTGACAGTCCGCGTTCTGTGCACCATTTGTACACAATTTTTCGACGTTGTTCTGCTGAAAGTCCACGCATTTCGAAACAAACTAATGAAAACGAATAAACAACTGCACAAGTGGTTAGAGAAGAGTGTAAACAACAGGACGCAGTCATAAAAATTGACAGATTCTGAACCATTGCGAAATGGCAGCGGTTTTGGTTGCGTCCATACTTTCTGGGACAGTCTGTAACGTACATACATCCATTTTCTGATCTCGACGAACTGATTCGAATGGTACCGGACACTCGGCCTGCTGGTCCTCGGCTTAGAAGTCGGTTTTTATATAAGAACGGTACAAAACCAGTAGTATAACTTAGAGATCAATCTTTTTTACGACAAATCGAAAACGGTTTGAGTAGTGCATTCCGATCACGAACAAGTTTACAATAAACGGTTATTTTTAATAACAAACTGTGCTGTTGTAAACGTGGTCTCATTTATAGATAGTTATAGACTATTCTGTTATGATCTTCCAAGCGGAAGATGATATAGAAATTTTCGAAATTGGAAACGATCCATTCAGTCATGGCATTGTGATGTAAATTTTTCTTTAAGACCTATCATTCCCGTTCAAATGATCCCACCAGCCTGCCAGAAATTTCGTTATAAGCTCGAATGTATAGGGAGCGAAGCTTTATCGCTTAATTAGCAGCCGCCGTCTCGAATGCAACCAGCTGCATCCGGCACTGCAGCACCGGCAGTGTTGTTTGTATTCCAGGAACATCTCCTCATTTGTCGGCGTGTTTTCATACGGCGGCGCGGAACGGAACGTGTCCGTTTGAATTCCGAGCTGCTGGGTTCATTATGTTGTTTTTCGTACTCACGGGAGGCTATTAATAGAATATGCCGTTTGTTTAGAATTTCATTATTTACCAAACAGCATCACAACAGTGAGCAGCGCAACTGTGATTCCGCGTCGCATCTGCCGATTTCAGCTAATTTCATCGGTTCTTTGAACTCGATCATCTCGAAGCGGGGGGGGGGGCAATAACTCTTCGGTAAGCGATGGAGTTCTTGATTGCAGCGTGCAGAATTCTAAAAATTTATGTTCTTATTACTTTTTGAAATCTATTACAAGTGCTGATTTGTTTTTGTTATCGCGCAGTCCAGTACAAAAGTAACAGTATTTCTCCAGCTCTACTACTGTTGTTTTGAAACATGACAAACTTAAGATATGAAACATTCCAAAAATAACGCCATGGATTGATATCATGCGGAAATTACAACCACATCGGCCAATAACATCGAGCTTCATCGCCGATAACGCTGCGATTTCATTGCCCGTAAAACAGCGGAGAACGTAACAGTTTCGGTTCTTATGTGTTAATTACACTTATCGACTCATATTGATTATGTTTACGATTTCGATTATCTCTTCTGTTCGTTTTGGTGGTCGATGAAGGGGAATTTCAGCTATGCGATACGATAACTTCGAGCAGTACGATCAATCTTAGTCGGTGGACGTTCATTAGGTCATTTCTTATTTCATGGGAACACGCAGATACGAAGCAATGTTCATTTAGAAACGAGTGTTATATTGGTATTGTTTTCACCACTAAGCTGGCAGCTAGTTGTTTTTACAGTTGGAAATTCTTCAGTATTTCAAAAAAAAATAGGACTCTTAAGAGCTCCATTCAGTAACTAAATCTAAATTACAGCAATCACTTTGGTGTGGGCAAAATATCTATTGGAAAGTACAGTTGCCCAAAGGTTTCCGATTCGTATCTCAGCCACTCTACTGACATTTCAGTATTTCGAAATCCAAATCTAAGTTCTAAAATCAGAAGTTTGAAAAGTTCCGTAGCGATCAATGAAGCCAAAAGAGCTTTCGCTTGTACCTTAGTTTGTGAAAATCGGGTTTATTATCCAATTGAGGTTTGGCCTTCATTTCTGGTACTTCTGGAACGGAAAAAAAAACCGGGGACCGGTAGAGTCAAAGTTGATTTGTATGCACGATTTTTGCAGCGTCACCTTAAGTGACGGTTTGTCCCGGAAGTCGGATCTGGATAAAATTCACTGCAGGTTATATATGATCATAAAACCATGCACATGAATCAATGTTTACAAAACAGTTCACTTTCACATCTCATCCAAGTCAGTCGATAAAACAAACCGCTTACGTTCGGGACGAAAGAAACCAAGTACAGTATTGTGTAGTGAACAATAGAACGACCTCGAAAATAAGTGAACCAAACGAACAAAAGCTACCGCCGACACGAAAGAATACAATTATTGTTGACTTCAGGTAGTGCAAAATTCGACCTTCGATACGAGAACTTGAAGGTTTGCTATAGGAGCAAATACATCTTGACATTAAACGTGTGCATTTACTTTAATGCATTAAGATAAACAATGTTTTTACATCCAGTTTTATAAAGAGTTTTATGCAATAGACAATAATAATGTGCACTATGTGGAGCGTGAAAACATTAAGTACAACATTCCAGTATATATGGAAGATAGTGATATAGAAGTGCGTGCGCATGATCTTCCCTTAAGCGTCATCGATCCTTATATTCGTAAAACTAAAGCTTGCTTCAGATAGAATTGGAACAAAGACAATTGCCTGTATTTCAGTTATTTATTATTAAATTCAAGAACTTTTTTTATACAAATGTAGCGTTTTCTTCTTACTTAAAAAAAATACGGATAAAATTATTCGTCTCGGTTTCGAAGGAATTCTCGAATTTTTCCTGTAACACGGCTCATTAGGCGGCGCACACCTCGTTCATCGTTTTAGCTATCTTATTCCACCAGGTCGTCATCTGATGGATGTCTTTGACAACCTTCCCCTTTGCCTTGAGTCTCCTCTTCATGAATGCCCAGTATTTCTCAATAGGGTGGAACTGGGGGCAGTTGGGTGGGTTAAGGTTTTTCGGAACAAACTGGACCCCTTTCTCTGCATACCATTCTTGAACGACTTTGCTGTAATGACAGCTTGCCAAATCTGGTCAACATATTACGGGATGGTCGTGGAATCGAATGAACGGCAAAATTCGTTTTTGGAGACACTCTTTTTGGTGTAGTTCCGATGTCATTGTCTTATTTGTAACGAAAACATTCGTTTTTTGCCACAGTTGCAAATGCCCTGCCAAATCATAAATTTTCTTGCAAATTTGTCGGCTGGAACATCCTCCCGAGCCGTTGCCAAATAAAATTTTTGACCTGGGATTTGCCCGAAGTCAGCCTTGACATAGGTTTCATCGTCCATCAGAAGACACCCGTCGAACTTGGTCAGCACCTGGTCATATAGTTTCCGAGCACGAATTTTGCCACACTATTCTGTTTTATGGTCCGATTTGGCTGTTTGCTAGCTCGATACGACTTGATTCCTTCCCGGAGTCGAGTTCTCCTCACGGTACTATGGGCAGCACCGAATTTTCTGGCCAAATCACGATCCGACAGATTAGGATTCCTCTTAATCGTCTTCCAAATCTTACCACGCAGTTTCCGGTCGACATTTCCACTCTGACGATTGGCTTGAGGCTTCCGAATCGTCGTCAATGTTTCCTTATACAGTTTGATAACGGGCCATACGGTATTTATGGGCAATTTCAGCTGTTTAGCTAGCCTAGATGCAGTTAAATGACTGTGCACAATTTTTCCCTTCTTTAGGCTTCCATGTTGTTTGTTTGTTTCTAAATGAAGCAAGCTTTATGTCCCAATACGGATAGATTCTCTCTATCGAAAAAGAAAAGTGGAAGAACTTTTTCCCCGGTATTCTAAGTGGCGTACGTTTGTTACGCATGCGCTTGAAGAGGCCTATACCTTCTTATGTAACTTTCGGTCAGAATACAATAATCCCGTGCAAATCACTTGTTACCTATGACAATCAGATGGCCACATGTCAATATTGCCAAAAAACTGTTCACTACGGTAAGCCATGTGATAAACTGGACAATGTACAACAAGGCGCATCTACAGCAACTAGCAACGAAATCAACAACAATACCACAGCAATGGATGACGAGACGAATCACGAACAAACTGCCCCTCAATCCTCGCTGGAGGGAAATGGAAGCTCCTCTCCCCCTAGAAAAAGGGTGACAAGGAGATCCAATACAAAAAAAATTTTAGCCTTAAACTCACCTCAATCGGCCACGTAAAACTTGTACGCAAATAGGCTTGAATAAAAAATATCTTTTATAAAAAAAAATGTTTTCAAAAATCGGTACAGTGGTGAAAATTGCTTTCCATTATTTTATACATTTAACCTCGAAAGTCAGATCTGAACGAAATTCACTAGCAGGGTATGTGAACAGAATACCTTTCATTTGAAAAATTGTTTCAACGGTTTCCGAGAGAATCAAGTGCATAGTTTCATACATTCTACTCCGAAACTCCGAATAATTAACATGAGATTTAACATTTTTATCAAAGTTGGCAAAATCGGTTCGGTCAAATGGTGAGATAACTATGTCCTAACAAGTTCCTATCACATGCCTCCCCGAGCGTCTATGATGACATTTGGTCAATAGAACGGCGTCGACTGGGTGCTATCGCCTTCTGCGTTAGTAGCAGAATGAGAGGGTGCGAAATGGCTTGTAGGTTGAAGCCCATTTTAAAGTTCAATATTTATCATAGTATATTGCAACATGTTTGTTGCATTATTTGTTATATATTGAATTGAATTATATTACATTGTATTGTATATTGTGATAATTATTATTACCGTTTTTATTATTTTTACGTTTCGTCTTTGACTCATCAGTGCAGAGCAGTTCAAATTGAACTGCTTAGTGCTAAACTCGGCAGTTCAATTTGAACCGCTGAGCAGATGTAAAGTTTCTGATACTTACAGAACACTTTTTTGTTTTGCAACGGAGTGCAATGTCTTACCTGATGTGCCTTATATTTGTTGTAGAAGTTCTGCAAAAAATTTCGCATCATGTAAAATGGAAGTAACTACACAAATTGTGCAACTTGTAAAAAAATTCCAAATGGCTGGCACAATCGTATTGGACACAAAATATGTCGAAATGATTATTAATCTCTTGTGGAAGAAAAATTAACAAAATGATGCTCTCCCCAAGATAAAAATTGATAAGCCGAATTAGAACCTTACTGTGAAAAAACAGTTTCTATTAAGTCTGCATAGTTTTGGCTGCCTCACAAAATTGTAGGTCAGTGTGAGTAGTTTTCTTCATTTTTAGAAAACAGTGATATGAAATCCAAAACTTACAAAAACGTTATGCAAGATTTATCTATTTGAAATAAAAACAAAACTTACAAAGATGAGAATATTATCATAAATGTTGCGCAAATACAACATTACATACGCAATGAAAGCACAACTCAATCAGAACAATTTTGTTTGGTTTTCATCTTGCTAAAAAATTAGCAGATCTGACATCACTTATGAATGAAAAGTAAAGCTCATCAAAGTTACTCTCATGCTACTGTTTGTGCAACTTGTGTGTACAACTCCAACACATGGGCTTGCCAAAATAATACCTACAGTGCGTATCACAATTGTCGGGCCCGTTAAGATGAATCTTTATACTGTATTGTAATTCAACTAGTTTGTTTAAAATAAAAACAAAACGTATAATATTTCTCTCTAAAATGTTCATATGTTAAAGTATCCCGTTATTTAGATAATATAAATCATTACGTTGCGTGAACCATTTTCTATTCAACTCACTGTTACCATCGATGCCATATTGGAAAAGATTGAAGAAAAATTCATTTCGAGAATTTCAGGTTCAATAAAACATTAGTTTGATCAAAAC
Source organism: Malaya genurostris (assembly GCF_030247185.1). NCBI lineage: Eukaryota > Metazoa > Arthropoda > Insecta > Diptera > Culicidae > Malaya > Malaya genurostris. Next base: position 87,067,255 of record NC_080572.1, on the reverse strand, counting down.
CGTCTGGAAATTTGAAAGTATGTTAGAATATACAGAATTTTAAACACCATTCCGATGATTCTCTTTAAAAAAAATAGATTGTTATTTTCACAGAAGTTGGTGTACAATCATCAAAACACGTTAATTCAAAGGCGCTTGAAAATTTCATGCTTTCGAGTACATGTTTCACCATAAAAAAGCAGTTCGTTGTCGATTTTTCATTTACAAAAACACGAAAGATCAATTCTACAACATGTAGCATTATAATTTTTCATGTGCAGGTTATTTTACAAGATCCATGTTTGTGTTAAGTACAGTTGTATTGAAAATTAAATGTGAAACTTATTTATTAGAAATTAGGTTTGTTATTTTTTTTGTAAACGTCATTCCATTTCTTGTTTACATTAGGTAGTAGTTTTCACGAGTTTCACAATTGTTTTTTCGCTGATTTTATTACTGCCTCTGTGATGGGATCGACGCATGAGTTTTGCATCAGTTGCACAATCATTGTGAATAAATGTTCGTAACAACGGAAGAACTTAAATATATGTTGCACAAAACAGGAAATTGCGCTTTTTCCATAACACAACAGTTACTAGAATAGTAAACTTACTTGATAAATTGCACAATCAGTAGAAAAATACAGGACAGCAACTTAACATGTTACTTGGGTCAGATATCAAGAACTTTTTATTTTCAGAACTTTAGAATCTGAAAACTTTGGAGCTTTCGAACTCAAGAATTTCTGAGCTTGAGACCTTAAAAACTTGAGAACTTGAAACTTTGAGAACTTGAGATCTACAGAAATTAAGAACTTGTAAAATTGGAAAGAGAGACTTTGAGAACCTGAAAGTTTGAGAACTTGAGATCTACAGAAATTAAGAACTTCAGATCTTGAGGACTAGTGAATTTGGAAACTGTAGAGCTTGAAGACTTGAGAATTTTACAATTTGGGAACTTCAGAACTTGAGAATTTGAGCGCTTGTGACCTTTAGCACTTGAGAACTTGAGATTTAGTAGATTTGAGAACTTGGGGAGATAGATCTTGAGAACTCGAGAACCTGAGAGTCTGATAATTGAGAACTAAATAAATTAAGAACTTCTGAGCTTGAGGCCTTGGGAACTGTAAGACTTAGGAATTCAGAACCTGAGAAGTAATACCGTTTTCGCTTATTGATCAGAGCAGCCCGAGTGCTGGCCCAGAGTCACCCAAACAACATTTGAGATGTTTGTTTTAGAAACCTGGGGTCGCTCTAGATCGGACTCCAATAGCGTAGTTTCGCTCTGAAAATTTTCTCGGGTAGCACACGACGTCCATGTGAGTTTGTTTATTTTTTCTTTTCTTATGAGTTGTTGCTTAGGGCGCGTAGCATGTGTTCGTTTAACTCGGAGTCAGAGTCGCCCGCGTGTAGGCTCAAAAACGAAAACGGTATAAGACAGCTAGCAATTACAAAGCATCAATACATAGCATAGCGGTACTTTTCGACGGTAAGATCGATGGCGAAACGGCTTTCGGCGAATTGATCCGCTTCCGTTACCATGGTCGGTATTACCAAAATTTATTTCACTTCCGACTTTTCGATTGGAATTCCATTGACGATCACCCAAGACTGACATACTATTAAATTTTGCTTTCGCCAAGTACTTCAGGGATGCCAAAAAACTGCCCTTCTCTGCTCACAATCCGGTGATCATGTCTTTGGCACCTAATAAAGAAATTATATCAACTGCACGAATCCGCGTGAAAGGCCACTATAATTACTGTTGCACCACTTTCGCCACGGGAATTCCTATAATTGTTCAAAGTTTACATTCATTAGGTTGAATCTGTTGCACTGTTTCTCATTTCGTTTTTCTCTCTCACTCTCTATCTCTCCATGAATGACCATCGGACGAAATTTCGCACACTTCTTCCGTCAATAATTGCAGGTCGTTTTCCTTCACCCGAAAAAGGTTTTGTCGGGTGTCGCGGCGGGCAGCGGCTCCGCTGATGGTGGATTCGACAATTGCCAATTGTTCGCGAATTTCGCGCGGGATTTCTTACGCCACAAGCGAAGAACCGTCCGTACTTCGAGTTGATCGCGGATGCGGCAGAAAAAATTGGACAATTTTGCCGTGCTAAAACGAGAGGGAACCTAAATTATCCAAACGCCACTGATTACTTTCACCTCGTTGCCGTTGGTTTCGTTTCTGGTTGAAATGTGCGCGATTAAAAAGCTATAAAACGACGCTGACGGTGGTGAATTACGTCGTCGTTTGGGTGTCTCGTTTGTTTCTTTTTCTTTTTTTTTCCGTTTTGAGGGGGACCTAGGCCCCTTCGCTGGGTTCGAGTTCGACGAACGCAGCCAAATGGCTATTTTCGTAATTTTAGCAGTAGTGTACGACCAAAACCGTGAAAAAAAAAGATTGCAGTAAAAGTAAAAGTTTGTTTTGATCAATTCCATGCAATTCGGTAACGGCTCCACCGAACATCGGACATCTGCTGCCTTCAGTTGCAATAATGAATGGGCCTAGATGTGCATTGATGTTGGCACTGGGAGTCTTTCATCAGGAACCGCAAAAAAAACTGTCACGGTTGGTTGCCCGCTGCTGCCGTTGCTGCTGCTGGCCTGGCATTTGGCCTTTGAGTTTTGTTTCGCAAACTAGACGGCGACGGCGGGTGTAAAGTGTGACCTCTCAAGATGATTGAGTCTTGTTGCATAAGTGGGAGTACGAATGCGCTAGAGTTTTCTGATGAAGGGGTATAATCAATCCGAATTAGTTACGAGTTGAGCGATTTTCCTTGAAATTTTCGGTTCCAGTTATAATAAGTCAATTTGACAGTGTATTAAATACCCTGTATGGAACTGTAATTTATTAAATAGTACTTCGATCGTTCAATGACTGCACATGCTAACCTTAATTGCCACGAATTTCAATACGTTTTAAGTGTATGTAACTAACTAGAGACCTAATCACAGGAAGGTTTACGATACGCGTGGGATGCGCATTGTTTTGCCTGAGTGGACTGATTCAGTTCTTAACAATAATTTCACAGTCGGTGGATGATCTGCTGGTAGAGGCTTGTGGCTCTCGAGTTGTGGGATGTGATTTCATTTTTCCGCGTCACAACTGTCAACACTGTCCGTGTCAACACTGGAAGTTATTGGTAAGGTGATTATCTGAAAGGAGCGTTTTGACGTAGGACTACGTCTTTGTTTTCTATATAGGGATATAAATTCGAAGTACGGAAAATTAACCCGTACAAACAGTGGTCAGATTTTGATGATCTACAGCTCAACCAATTTTAAGCAGATTTTCTATCACTGCAATACTGCCCATACTCGCATATCAGTCCCTTATCTATTTTCGCCAATATTGAGTTAGCTTTAGGAATGCAAACTATCCTCAATATACTCTCAGAAATTGCAATAAAAGTTGAGGCTTTGTTCAGTAAAATGTGAAAAAAATATCACCTCATGTCTGTCCCATATGTAAAGTACCCGCATATCAGTCCCATCCAGTGTAAATTTAAATAATTTCATATGTTGCAATATAGGTATACCAAAGGTGTATTTCTGATATTTCATGTAATAATACCATAATTTAACATTAGGTAGCACAATAAATCAAAATATTCGAAAATAAAATTTTAATCGTCTTTTTCTCGACATGCCGATTTTCCATATGGGACTGATATGCAAGTATGGGCAGAATACTACTTGGAAATATTTGTTTGTGCATTGATTGGAGCAGATAAAACTACGTATTTTGGATAATTAGGGGTCGATACTTCAATCAATAAACGATATTGTCTAATCTTCCTCACCTCTCGTCCGTATCTGGTCTACTCAAAGCTAGTTCTTTAGTTTAGTTCCTACGAACGGCAGCGAGGAAAACGATGCGAAATCCCAGTTGTCTTTTTTCTGTGCTCAATAAATCGCAAAATTTTACTTTTTGGCTTAGTCACCTATCTTACCTACAATTTTCATTCTGAGGATTATAAACGATAATCTGGAAAGTTCAGTCGAAGAAGTTTTCTTTCTAAACTAATCACTTGAAATGATTTACTTCAATATTCGGTGAAATTGTTTCTTTCGGCGAGATCGTTTCTTTCGGCGAAATCGCTCTCGATGAAATCACTTTCGGCAAAATCGCTCTCGCCGAAATCGTTCTCGGCGAAATCGCTCTTGACGAAATTTTTTCTTACGGCGAAATCGTTTCTTTCGACGAAATTTTTTTCTTGCGGCGAAATCGTTTCTTTCGACGAATTTTTTTCTTGCGGCGAAATCGTTTCTTTCGGTGTAACCGTTTCTTTAGGCTAAATCGTTTCTTTCGGTGAAATTGTGAAGGCAAAATCGTTAGAGCGAAATCGCTTGTGCGAAATCGCTTTGAGCAAAATCGCTTTGAGCGAAATCAAAATCGCTTTGAACCAAATTTTGACTTCCGGTGAAATCGTTTTAGGTGGAATCGGGTTGAGCGGAATCGTTTTCGGCCAAACCGCTTTCGGTAAATTGACGCTTTCGACGGAATCGCTTTAGGTGAAGTCGTTTTGGGCGAAATCATTCCGGTCGGAATCGCTTTGGGTGAAATCGCATTATGCAGAAATTGCTTTCGGTAAAATCTCTGTCGGCAAAACTGCTTTTATTGTTTTCGTCGAAATCGCGTTTTCCTTGAAATCACTTTTGCCAATATCGCGTTTTTGGTGAAATCGCTTTCGGTGAAATGACACTTCCGATGAAATCGCTTACAGCGAAATGATACTTTTGGCCAAATGACACTTTCGGCGAAATCGCTGTGGTAGTCCTTTGTGAATCTCTATAATTGTTAAGATAGGGAGCGGGTCATTTCGCTGAAAGTCGTTTCGCCGAATCGGTCATTTCGCCGAAAGGGTCATTTCGCCGAAAGGGTAATTTCGCCGAAAGAGTCATTTCGCCAAAAGGGTTATTTTGCCGAAAGGGTCATGTTTCCTGTATGTTATGTCTCCTGTATAACTGATGTGGCGCAGCCACATAACCAAAGCCAAGATGGCTCGGCGGCACAAAGCCGCCGACACCAGCTGAGTCGGCCGCCAACTTGTCGTCGGAAGCGGCGGCCTCTTGCATACAAACATGTAACCGCCTCGTTTGCCCGGTCTACTCAAAACTAGGTTTCTTTGCTTTAGTTAGGTCCGAACGAGCGGTAGCGAGGTCGGATAGCACATGAACCAAAACGATGTGGAGTACTCGCATTAGACATTTTTTCATTTTCACTTAATAAACGGAAAATACCACATACATTTGCTTTGTAGATACACCTATGCAATTGTGTTGATGCTTAGAAAAAGAAAAGAAAAAGAAAAAGAAAAAGATTTTTCGGGAACTCTGTTCTAAGGTTCATGAATCAACTTTATTCAGGAGTACAAGAATCAATTTTTATTCAAGAAGTACAATTGTAGGTCAACAAAACGGGCGTTAACTCTATCATCTTTCATTTGTCTTCATTTTAAATCAATTCTAATTACGATTTCCGGATTCGGCGAAATGACTTTTTCGGCGAAATGGCATTCGGCAAAATGGCATTCGGCGAAGATACGCTATTTAAGGCACGCTTCCATGTAAATCTTACCGTTAATTGTTCCGGCAGTGATAAAGGAAGCGATAATTCCTTCACATTCGAAAATCGCCTGCCAGATCAGGAATTTCTTTGAAAGTTTCGATAATTTATTCTTTCGAATTTCCTCCGGAAAATCGCACGTAGATTTCTTATCACACGAGACACAGTCAGTATTTGCAGCTCCAAGCTATTTAGCGATCCATCGGTAAGATGCTTCTGGACTTCGATTGAAAGTAAACAAATTCTATCACTGATAGAAATAACAAAAAAACAAAATTACTCAATATTTTAGAATTATCACGACATATGATTTAAAAGTTAAAGAAGTTTTGCGGTGTACCATTTTTATCGAATACACCCTTTATTGTTTGCCAGACTTGTTTGATTTCTATGTTGAGAATTGTTGATGGCTTCCAGCTTCTAATAGCAGCAACACACATTTTACTGAATTGAATGGATGATTTTTCATTTGTACGTTTTGTCTTCGACTGTATTAGCAGTTTATGTTGAACTGCTAATACCTCCTAGTGGTTTACCATAAAGCATGGGCATGTGTTGCAAAGAACAAAAAGTGTATTTGCAATGATTGAGTGGAAACATATATTGGAGAAGCCAAATGAATGAAAAATTTCGTGCATACGCGCTACCATTTCGCCACTCTGAATCTTGTTATAGACACTCTAAAACGCCAGTCAGACATGGTAGAACGTACATCGAACATGCTCTACATCCTGGAAGTCACCCGACCGATACCTTACATCCAAACATCTTCTCTGTCCATCAAACACTAGTCTTCTCGCTTTATACCTATTTCTCCGATCAAGCATTGAGTAGGAGAGCGTATTTATAATCGCTTGTCACCTTCTTTAATGGCACTGGCACCATCGAACATGGTCTACACCACCAGGATGTAGACCATGTTCGATGTACGTTCTACCATGTCTGACTGGCGTTTTAGAGTGTCTATAACAAGATTCAGAGTGTGAAATGGTAGCGCGTATGCACGGAATGCATAAGAACACAGGTTCGAGTCCTGTCTCTGAGCGTATCTTTTTCCAATAAATCATCTTTTCTGTTAGTTTTTCATTCATTTGGCTTCTCCAATATATGTTTCCGCTCAGTCATTGCAAAAACTGAACTTAGCTGTGGCGGCTTTACGTCAAACCAACTAAAATCAATAAATCGTTAAAAAGTGTATGTTTAGGAGTCGTCTGTAGAAGAAAGAAGCGAAACGAAGATCAGGAGGGAAAGAATAAATTTTCGAAACTTTCTAAGAAGTTTCTAACCTGGCAGGCGATTTTCGAATGTGAAGGAATAGCTTGACAATACAGAAGCTATATAGTTTGTCGTTAAGCAAACATACAGATCTCACAAATCTCTGGTATAACTGAAGAAGTTTAGACACTAAGTTTGAAGAAACGACAGGAAGGATTTGCGAAAATGCTTTTCGTTTGGCAAGTCATCTGTACAGACGGTAAAATAAGCCCACTATTCGTCTCAACCGGGAATATTAACAATGAAATATACAATAAATATTGTCTACTGAAATGCCTATTGTCATTTCTGAAGCAACACTCTTAAAACCCCCTTTTCTGGTTGTATTAAGCATCTTACTACTGATATGGCTAACTGTCAAAAAATTTGGAGGAAACACAAAATCGCTTCAAAATTTTAAGCAGAGGGATATACAAACATTCAATTCTGGAGCTTGTTCTAACTTTTATGGTAGAAACCAAGTTCAAGAACCGAAGAATTTTGTTTGTGTCATGTAAAGCTGGCTAAATATGATGAGGCTAGTGCTTCTCCAAGTTACAGCGAAACTCCATTGCCGATTAAATCGACAGCGGCAGGCCCTCCGAAGCGGTTACACAGGACAATGTAAAAATATACATGAACTGGTGTTGGCCGCCTCGGAAAGTGAAGATGCCAAATGAAGAGCATTTTCTGACACCCATCCCAGAACGGGAGGGAATCAATCTTCATGGAAAAAAGTAAATCAAAACATTCCATCAATCAAAGCCGAACGATCCTGCCGCGATGTCCGGCAACGACAGAACTCGTCATTATGCCCGAACCGTCTGATGACACAGATTCTTTCAAGTGAAGAAAAAAAAAACGAGCGCAAGTTTCTCACAATCATGGCGTTTCTCTACGGTAACGACGATGGGCGACGCCGCCGGTTTGTTTACAAGCGCACCGAACAGACAGAAGTTGCATTCCGATAATAACGACCGAGTCGCCGTGGTTGCCACCGCGTAGTCATTGTCGCGTTAAGTAACGCACTCAATCTAAATCGCCCCCAGCCCTCTCACCTACCATGCAGAAGACAGGCTCGTTTGATGAATCGTTTTCGCTGTTGACCGTCCCATCCCATTCTATTCTATCCGCGGCCGGTTCGTGAATGCAATTCCTCGCGCACTGTTCAATAACTGTCTGCTTGTTTGCTTACGTAGCCGGTGGTGCAACCTTTTCAATACTAACAATAATAAGAATAATAATAATAATAATAATAATAATAATAATAATAATAATAATAATCTTAATCGCCATCCGGGCGACTGGGACCCGACTTTGCTAGTAGATGTCAGTTGCAGGAGGTCCATAAAACAGGCACCGCGGCTCGAATAAGGGTGTGATGGATTACAGCCGCGACCTTTGCCATTGGTGTTACTAAGCAATGAACATGGCAACGAAGCTTCGTGTCGCCAACGGAATACCGAATCGCTTCATCGAACCTCGTAGGTGGTGATAAGGTTAACTATCGGCGTAGTGACCCTATAGTGCAGCATTGTGTTAGGTCCCCATTGTGGTGCTCAAATGCGAGCAAATTTATGCTGATTTATGGGCAAAACCGAAAGCATTCGGATGGCAGCGCGGGGATGATCTTGGTAGCAATAGTTGCGCGAATTTCCATACAATTGTAGATTGTTTGTTAGGAAAGTGGCGGCTGCCGAGGCTATCGCGGTGGTCTAATAAGGACCGGCATGTTTCGTTGATCGCTTTTGATTAGTGAGGGTCAAGACCGAAAAGAGGTGATCGAACTACTGGCAGTCGCTGCGGGCTACTAGCTTGAGTAACAATCGCTGTAAATTTATTTTAGAATATTTCACAAGGAAATGTTCTTACTACTATGTTGCCGATAGTTTTATGATTGTTACAGAGATCGGTAATTTTTCGACAAAACTTAGGAACTAGAGACTGGGGCCCATCAGTCATTACCTAGCCTCAAGCCCGGGTAGAATCCGATTGCAAAAAATAGCTAAGAAAAGATCCACTAGGTTCTAGTTTTCCATACCGTAAAAGGCCACAAAGGCCGGTTACGACATTTATACCATCATATCTCCTGAACCAGAAGTCACAGCCTTAGCAGTAGTTTTCAAACAAAGCTTAAGCCTGTTAAAATCTGCTCAGCCATCCCTAAGAAAATTGAGCGGTAAGAAAATAACACTCTGTCGGTTACGTCCCTTATACGATCTTAGAACGGTTCAGCCATTCCGGAGAAAATTGCGCTTTAAAAATACAGCGCGTTTTGTCGGTCACGTCACTTATACCATCATATCTCCTGAACCAGAAGTCATAGCCATTTGATCTTCAAACTTGATCAATGAATCAACCGTAGCTTTCAAACGAGCCTAAGTATGTTAAAAACGGCACATGAAATTTCCGAAATCGAAAAAAAATTGTTGATGCCAAAAGTCTTACAATTGCATAAAACGTCGAGATTTAGTGTCATCTCGAAACATAAGAGATAACACTAAATCTCGACGTTTCATGCAATTTTAAGATTTTTGGCATCAAAAAAATTTTTCGATTTCGCATCTAAAAAAATTTTCGAGCACTCCCCATGGTGCTTTTTCAAGATCGAGAATTTTCAAAATTTAAGCGCTCGGCAGCATTTGTACACAATTTTTCGACGTTGTTCTGCTGAAAGTCCACGCATTTCGAAACAAACTAATGAAAACGAATAAACAACTGCACAAGTGGTTAGAGAAGAGTGTAAACAACAAGACGCAGTCATAAAAATTGACAGATTCTAAACCATTGCGAAATGACAGCGGTTTTGGTTGCGTCCATACTTTCTGGGACAATCTTTATTGAACTCAATTTTCTTATTGAAAAAATTTCACGTTGCGATTTATGTTACAGGTTTTATTTTTGGCATTATTAAATAGAAAGGCAATACAACCACTGCATAAACCGACTTTCGAACCGAGACCCGGAGTGTGACGGTGTGTGACAAATATTGTCACTCACTTTTCTCGGAGATGGCTAAACCGATTTTTACAAACTTAGATTCAAATGAAAGGTCTTACCGTCCCATACAAAGTTCCTGAATATCATTTGGTTCCGACTTTCGGTTCCAGAATTACAGGGTGATATGCACAATATCACTTTTCTCGGTGATGGATAAACCGATTTTCACAAACTTAGATTCAAATGAAAGGTCTCATGGTTTCATAGAAAGTTCCGAAATTTCATTTGGATTCGACTTCCGGTTCCGGAACTACAGAGTGATATGCACCAAAAATGTGAAAATAATGTTACTCACTTTTCTCGGAGGTGGCTGAACAGATTTTGACAAACTTAGATTCAAATGAAAGGTCTCTTAGTCTCAAAAAAAGTTCCTGAATTTCATTTGGATTCAACTTCCGGTTCCGGAACTACAGAGTGATATGCACCAAAAATGTGAAAATAATGTTACTCACTTTTCTCGGAGGTGGCTGAACAGATTTTGACAAACTTAGATTCAAATGAAAGGTCTCTTGGTCTCAAAAAAAGTTCCTAAATTTCATTTGGATTCAACTTCCGGTTCCGGAACTACAGAGTGATATGCACCAAAAATGTGAAAATAATGTTACTCACTTTTCTCGGTGGTGGCTGAACAGATTTTGACAAACTTAGATTCAAATGAAAGGTCTCTTGGTCCCAAAAAAAGTTCCCAAATTTCATTTGGACTTGAATTCCGGTTCCGGAACTACATAGAGATATGCACCAAAAATGTGAAAATAATGTCACGCACTTTTCTCGGAGATGGCTTCATCGATTTTCACAAACTTAGATTCAAATGAAAGGTCTCACGTTCCCATACAAAGTTCCTGAATTTCATTTGGATCCGACTTCCGGTTCCGGAATTACAAGGTGATATGCACCAAAAATGTGAAAATAATATGACTCACTTTTCTCGGAGATGGCTTCACAGATTTTCACAAACTTAGATTCAAATGAAACGTCTTATGGACCCATACAAAGCTCTTGAATTTCATTAAAAGTTCTTGACTTCCGGAATTACAGGGTGATAGGCACCAAAAAATGTGAAAATAATGCACCAAAAATGTGAAAATAATGTCACTCACTTTTCTTGGAGATATCATTGGAAGTTCTTAAGATGCCATAGGAATATCCCAATTTTCATTCGGATCAAACCCCTGGTTCCGGAGATAGGTGCTCAGTATGAAAATGTCAATTTCAGGATTACTTTGTTCATAAGCTACCTCTATATATTGGCTAGTGATTTGCTCTAGTTTGCAGACCATGAGACTCTGTAACCAAATAAACCATTGATAGTTCCATAACTGATTTTCTGAATTTTATCCAAGTCCATTTTGATTTACAAAAACTCAAATCGTCATAGAGAATCGTAAAAAAAAAGTGTTGGTCATGTTAGTGCATGGTTGACTGAACCGAATGCCACTATGCCGATATCCACCTTTCGGTTCCGGAAGTACCGACAATAATAATCAAATATGATAAAATGGAGCTCGCTTCACTTTCTCACATATGATTGAATAGATTTTCACTAACTTAAATTCAAATGTAGTGTATCAATGTAGTAGTATTATGCAACAGAACTCTTCAAAACTATTTTCTGAACTTTTTTAAATTGTGGTATTTCGGGAAATTTCTGCTGTAATATACAGGAGAAAATGAAAATGAGAAAGGCATCATTACACCACTAGGTGGATTAAAACAGGTTTTTATTTTACGTTTTGTCTTCGACTGATCAGTGCAGAGCAGTTCATGTTGACCTGCCACAGCACTCAACAGTTCAGGATAAATTGCTGATCAGATGTAAAGTTATCTCTACGTGAGACACTTATATTGCACTGAAGTACAGTGTTTTCACTGATGAAGTCCCGAGCGTAAAAAAATTTACAACAAACTGGTTGTTTTCAGCTAGACCGGGGTTCCCAAAGTGGTCGATATAGTCTCCTTGGGGTCGATATCCTTTTTGCGGGGGTCGACGTAAGCAGAAACTGACTATAGGAATCGACGCGGTCTAGAAATCGACTCCCTATTTTTTTATATAAGTTGTAATTTGAAATATATCCGCAGAAATTGGTGAGTATTTTACATTAATATTAAAAAAGGCGGGTGGGTAATGTCAGAGACATAACTGGATGTCGTGAATACGAAAACAACTGACATGTTCCTTAACACTTCCGAATATCAATTAGTTGATCAACTGTATGAATTATGCAAGCATTCCCCTTTTTCACATTTTTCGCAAAAAACAAAGAAGGCTTCTCTTGATCTCGATTACTGTGAATTTCACATAGCGAAAAGTGCACAAATTTAATCAAACTGTTATAGATTCGAACTAAACTGAGGATATTTACCTTCGATTTGCGAACAACAAATCCTAATAGTTCTTTAGAAAACTTTTAGAGCCATTATAACGACTGATTTTGTGTGATGCTCTCTACCGTTGTCACCTTTTCGTTGTTTTTTTCACCAATGTTAACGACTAGCAGCTGTGACGTAATCGCTCTTGTCGGAAGCGAAACTAGCTATGCAAACGACACACACTACAGCTGCTCGCAGTGGCGATAGAATCCAAACTGATCCAATTTTTGTTAAGAGCTTTCTTTTTACGTGATTTCGTTTGTAGTTTTTTCACTAATGGGCGGTCCTAACGGCTATAAAAATAGCAGCATATAGAATTTTAATGTCGATTATTTCATTTCGGATTTGCATTTCATTGAAAGAAACTATCAGGATGCTGTGCGGGATTCTCTCCCGCCATTCAGAAGAACCAAATTGTGGAACTCACTACGATATTAAGTACGGTTCAGAACATTTTCTCGAACGATTTGTTGTACAGCAGCAGATATTTTGTTCTCTTCCTCAGAACGCGTTTTGATTGGTTGGTGTTGACATAGGTCAAATGAGACAGGTTTTTCAATAGTGTACTATTGAAATACTTCAATGCTTTTGCTATACAAGTTTAAGTTGAAAAATTTCGATTCTATTGGTAGTTAGATTATATAAATCCTTTCGCAGATCACTGAGCTATGAGCTTTAAAAATACGAGAAAGGCAAACGCGCCTTAAGAATTATCCTCATTGATACTCGTTTATACCAAACATTACAGAAAAGTTTAATGTTGAATTATTTGAGATTATGTCACACAATTGAAAATTTTATCATAAAATTGTGATCATATTTCCGATGGCATGTAGCAAAAATTATGTTGATTCGTTAGATACAACAAGAGATTTTCACGATCAAAAATTTATCACTCTCTCAGAGGGTAAATTTTGAAAAGGCGCCCCATAGTAAAGTAATTCGTATTCACGACAAAAGTAAGAAATTGAATTTAAAGGAATTTTTGATAGGGTCTGAGCTAGAAGGTCATATGGGCTTAATACGAGTACACACCGGTGCTGGAACCATACTTCTCGGTAAGGTATAGGTTTTCAAACTCATTTTGTGACCCCAAAATCGTACTTTGATATGAAAAATATGTTTGGGTGATTTCAACTCACGTGATTTTACTTACTGGCTTCTTTGGTTCAACTACTTCATAACGGTAAGTTGATAATAGTTAGTTTATTAACAAATAATTATATAAGAGTGACGACCAGAAAACAGGACAACGTGATGTTAAGAAATAACTTCGTTCTGCACTTGCGTTTGCTTTGGTGTGAGTTGAAGTGAATCGTGTCTGGTTGGGAAACAGTACCGATTTCGTTGCGCGTACTTTCGGATATTTGGTAAAAATAAAGATTTGAATGGGTTTCTCAGAGCGGGTATTCGGTTACTTGATGATTCTTATGCAGAATTTGACATCTCTACGTGCTGTGAAATTAGCAAACCATGCAAAAATGCTAGGACCTGCTAACTGAAATTTGTTTTTTCATTGACCTAATACTTCGAAGTCGCCTTGGACTAGTCATTCCAATCTCCTTAGGCAAACCCTCACGAATATGAGCAAACTTGCAGGATGGCTGTTGTTGCAGGAATGAAAGCAGCTATGTCGTGAAATTCGGAGGATTTGCCGGAGGACTTCCAGCAAGTTACGATGAAAAGTTCATCGAAAAACTGTTGTCTTGCTTGACATTCTCAATGGCGGTGGTGGTTACACTGTTTACTAGATGATTGCAATGTAGCTAATTCAATGTACTGAACTGTAAAGAATAATTGAAATAAGGACTTTAATTACTTTTGCAATGCTCGTGTCTTCTTTTTTGGCAGAACAGACAGTAAGATTTCATGAATATGTTCTTCCAAAAAATATGTACTAATGGCTTCTATTTCTTATTATATATTCTCATGAATTGCACGGGAAAAATTCCGATTCTAAAAATGAGCAAAACGAGTCATGATTTGGGGAATATAATATATTTTCATGTTATGATAATACACCATGATTAAAACTTTTCGGATCATAATCTATTTGGACTGATTTCGCTGAAAAAATGTAACGCACTTGATGTTGTTGGGTATAACTTCAGGCTTGTTTCTGCTACGATGCTAATTTTCGCAACATAAATTCAGGCGTTATATGTGATTTCTGCAACGATGTTAATTTTTGCAACATAAATTCATTAAAAAGCACGAAGAACTTCTTTTAACCAGAACCATTAACAATTGAAATATTATGTTTTTGAAAAACGACGACGCCTAAAATAACGTTTTTAGTTACGTTAATTGCTTCAGTTTTGATTTTGTGTTTCAGAATTTAAATACTTAAACAAACTGCATGAAAAAACACGTGTGAATCATACCTCTCTTATTTATAATATTTAGGTAAATAAATATAGCTTGTTTTGTTATATCTATGAAAAAAACTAATCAAAGTGGTTGAACAAAATATTTTTCTGATTTTCGTTAGATGGTTTTCCAAATTTACAATCGAATTTATTTTTTGGTTTACGCTAGCTCTCGGAATATTAACATCGGTCACATCAAATATGTAAGAATACATTCAAGCAAAATGTAACATTGATGTTTGTCAAATGATTTTTATTTTATGTTTAATTCTCTACCAGCCGGTGGGTAAAACAACACGATTTTTAAATGAACATGCTTCAGGATCAAGTAAACATTTTCAGTAGGTCTTGCTTTTCAATGTCTGCTTTTTGCTTTACCATTAACCTAATAAGCAATGTATCACATCACTTGAGGCGGAGGGTTCAAACTGATATCAGGGTAGTAAATTAGAGTTACGAGTTTTGAAAGAAATGCATTCTTCAAGTAACGCATTTTCGAACCATAAATAATTTCCATGGGAGAAGAGTTATTGCTCGTGGTTTCATGATAAGTTAAAAAGATTGGTTTCATGATTTTCTAATCATGACAGCAGTAACGGATTTCTTTCCGTGTGATTATAATTTTCAAAAGATATGCAATTCAATAAGAAATTAACAAAAAAATACTCCAATATAATAATAAAGTAATAGTAAATGTATCAATTCTAGAATCGAAAAACAAATATCAGCTCAACTTCCAGGTTTTGAATTCGTTCTCAAATGGTTTATTGATGCTGCCTCCACACTTCCCGGAATATAAACCATTCCTAAACACTACTCTCCAGTTCCAATTCATCACTAAAACCGTCTATCAACGATATTTAAGATCTTCTACCAACAGCGATGTTAATCCTACGGCTTTTTCTACGTCTGATCCAGCCTCAATCTGTCACTCGTGACTCGCGTTTCACTGCTCGGCGCTGCGCGGTAGAAGTTACCGTCTCGCCTTGGCGTGCAATTCTTGCACTTACATAACACCAGTCGTTTGTGTGAATAATTTCTTAATTTAGACGATTTATTCGCTGCTACATTACAAACGCCACTAGAGTGGATGTGTCAGCTTTGGCAGCCATGAAATAAACGAAATTGAACTAGTGGAAAACGATAATTTTTTAATTTGCAAAAATTTTTCGCTACCGCATAGTGTCAGTATTATTCTAGAACAAAAACTACGATCACTCTAAAAGTACAACCCTAGTGCCAATGAACGCATGCTGGGACACTCAACTCAATGCAACCGCTTGTATGCAGTGCGGAACAATGAGACTAATGAGTACATCGTTGCAGCCGAGCGTCTTTTTTGCAGGTTTGGTTTTTGCATTAGAAACATATTTTGTTAGCATTTGTTGAACAAATTGCCACAGCAGTTGTGTTATTTGCAACAGAACGTATTCGCATCAACCTTTGATGACATTACCGGGAGAAAAAATTCATAGGACATGAAGAAATACGAAAACTTTCAAGATTTGTTTGAATCTACATATCGTACGTTGACATCCTCTCGCGAGAAAATTAATGTCAAATTAATTTTTAGTATTTTCGAATCTTTTCGCCAGTATAAAAAGCTTCAAAAGCGAGAGTTTTGGATTGAACTTAATCTAAGCCAAAATAAATTTCGAAAAAAAGCAAGGAACAATGTCCTTCGGTATTGTGTTAAGATTTAAATTGTCACGTATCGTCATTTTATATTGTATCCAGTATTGTAAAAGTATCTATCAGAGTCTGACGGCGGATAAGGTTGGTCACTGCGTGGTGTGGAGTGTTCTCCAGCAAGAAGGATGCCAAAACGGTATGACTGATAAATGAGCTGTGTGGCGGCCGTGCAAAACTGAACATGTTCGAACGCTCTGTTCAGCTAGGTTGAAATTTGATTTGTGTATCACATTCAAATACTACGCCTTAACAAATAAAATAAACCTCGTATATTGAGGTGCTGCGAAAATTGATTACATGAAATTATTACTTTTATCGACTACGCCACCTTTGATTAGATGTGATTATTTGGGACGCCGCCGCGTTCAATCGAAAACCAATCTGCCGAATGTACATTTCTGTGAGCGTTAATTCTATGACACATGATTTAAATCGGTGAATCAAATAAGTTTCTGCTACCCGTTTCGTTCGTGTATGACTAAACCGTAAAATATAGTTTCAGGTCAATCGTATAAAACGAATAAACCTGGATAGTTGTCTCTTGCAGCTGCCGACTATTCCGTTTTGCCATTCTCTTTAGAAAGGTAATAGAATTGCTGCAGAAACCGAACCTTTTGATTGAAGTTCCGGAGACTGTGTTCTGTACTATTCGACTCAGCTCGACGAGACTGGAAAATATCTGTGTGCACCATTTAAAACATTTTTTCTCCCTGCTCATTTTTCTCGGAGATGGCTTAGCCGATTTTGACCATTACTCAAGTTAGAAATCAATGAATGTGAACATTCTGGTCGTCCAAATAGGTTGTTACTCTAGAATATAATAAAAAAGTCCCCAAATTGGTTAATCTAATCGTAACCTGAAATTGCGTTAGATAGCTGAGGCTGTGTGTTTACAATTGAGCATGAACATTTGATCAAGAGAAAGATATTTTCAAAGTGGTTGCTGTGTTTACTCACAGTCGATAAAAAACCAACAACTTGATCACGTTTACAAGTAATAAATCAGTTTTGCTATGATATGTGACAATGGATGAAACATGGATCAAACACTTCATTTTGGAAACAAAACAATCATTATCTGAATAAACTGAGCCGATGAACCACGTCCGAAGCATCAACAGCTGGAGAGACTATGGCTTCAGTATTTTGGGATGCGCATGATATAATCATCATCGACTATCTTAAGAGAGGAAAAACAATCAATAGCGAATACTACATATCTTTGTTGAATCGTTTGAATGCAAAAATATAGGTGCCGTTTGAACGAATTACATTTTGAGTTGCTGCCTCACACACCGTATAGCTAAGATCTGGTCCCCAGTCACTACTGACTATTCGCTGATCTCAAAAGAATACTTCGCGGTAATAAATAAATTTCTATTGCTGAATGTGAAACCTATTTTGAGGCAAAAGACAAATCCCCTTTAAACAACGAGAAGTTAGAAAAACTTTGGAATGGTTGTATAGCTCTTGAAGGAGGTTACATTAAAGAATAAAATCGATCCTTGGAGTAAAAAAATTGTGTTTTTCTTAGTTAGGCACCCGAATTGTTGAGTGATGTGTTGGTTGCGTTTAGGCGCGCGATGTTATTATCATACGTTTGATCGTGAACTCGATCGTATCTTCATTCTCACTACGATGAACTTTCTACATATAGGTCGAAAGTACATATAACAAAAATTACGCATACTACTCGTTAGATTCAACATATATTTAATATAAAATTTTGAGAAAAAAAAAATAACTGATTGGGTATGAATATTACGGTATGTAGTAATATGTACAGTTTGTATTGATTCAAAAATATACGTTTCAATTTGAAACTCATCAAATTCCAGAAAATGAAAATTATATTTCTAGTATAGAAGGATTACAGTTCATAGAAGTTTTAATTATACCTTAGCAACATGAACATGTTAGCCTTCCAATATTCCAAAAAAAAAGGCGGGTGGGTAGTGTCACAAACATAGCTGGAGAACATACAAACGAATTATTCCTACGCGTTTCATTCATACTTCCGAATATGGATAATCGTTCGTATTACTAGATTGTGTAGATCGGCAACTTTTATTGCTTCGCTTCCAAAATTGTAACATTCGACTTATTGACGTGAAACATATTCTACCATACAACTAAATAATGCGGAACAAATACGGGTTTTTCTGTAGATTTAAAAACTCAGTAGAGGTAAACTTCGCCGAAATAAATAAATTCAGTTCCGAAAGAATGAATAAAAAAGACTTTAATAAAAAAGGGGTTTTAATAAACTTAAAAAAATAGTTAATAAAACCAATTCCAGAATCCAGATTTATGATTTGCAATCTGCAGTAAAATTTTGAAATTGAAGTCTTAAAATTGAATTCTAAACCTGAAATTCAGTTCTAACCGTCGTCATGGGTTGAAAATTTCATCAAAAATCACTGATCATATATCTGATGGTATGAAGAAAGAGTTGTTGTTGCGTTTAATACCACTCGAGATATTCATGATTAAGTTCTATCCATTCTTCCACAGAGCGAATTTTGAAATGGCACCCTATGGTAAACTAAGACGTATTCACGTCAAAATAATGCGAGACACAGTTGAATGTAAAAGTAAACCAATTATTCTACTGTACAATTATTCGATCAACCAGTAGATTGGCGATTATCATGCGAACAAACTACTAGGTGTGCGATTATGTTTCAGAACTTTGGCATATTCAAAATTAGGAATACATCCACTTTATTGCTTCCCTTCTGTGTATTATTTTAACTCTTTTTGTCAAACTTCACCCACAGCACAACTGGTGTGCATTCTTCTCCATTGAGTAAAGACGCGATCTAGTCCTGCGAAAGTGACACGTTTTTCTGACACCAACTATTATTTGGACTCCACCGACTGTTTTCAAACATCACTTATAGACGTCTACTCGTCAATACTTAGCTTAAGTGTTAAAATTACATCGGTTATATTCAAACTCATTCCAGAAATATTCTGTATTCTAAAGTTCCCGTTGAGTAGTGAGAAAGTCGAAGGACGCCATGTACGTTCTGAAAATACTTGTTGATAGCATTTTTTTAATGAAAAAAATGAACGATTTTATCATGGTTTAGGTAATTGTCCAAAGTTGTTCGGATGGACTAAAGCGTCATTTACTGATTGAAAATGCTAATTTATACATTGACAACACAACGCGGGATTAATGGTGGAGAGTAATAAATTATAGTTGCTATACGATTTGTGTTTAGAGATCAGCATCCAGTAACGTCAATGAGAAGATTACCCAAAATTTTTTTCAGTTCCGAAATCACTTATTCTAAGATCAACAAACCCGGGTGATTTATTATTACTCACCGATCCTAAGCAAAACAAAATCTACTCTGAGATCCCCTCACGACACATCACGGAACAAACATCTAAGCAAAGACGCTGTGGGGCTGAGGGGGATCGGAACCCACGATCGACTAAAAGGAAGGGCACGCGAATTCCGCGTGCTGGTCCTGCTGCGTCGAATATCGAAACCATTACCGCCTGTCTGCCACCAGCGATCACGATTTGACGGAGATAGCCTGGGTCTACAAACAACCACATGGCGAAAAAGGGGCAACGCACTCAAGCGAGCTGCCGCTACCGAGATGCCGGTCTCGTGACTTGTTGGAGGAATATGCAATCCTCCTAGCCCGAGGTGTCCTGCTTGCTGGGGCTGTGGTTGGGGGTGCTATGTCTGCTCCTCCGATGGTGACTCGGTCCGCGATGTTTCTGTGTTTAGTACTTCGAGCACAAACGGATTCTTTTTTCAATAGGTTCTTTTGTGTTTTGTCTTTCTCATATAGAAAGTTTATGCAATCACTTGAAAAACCAACTAGTAAAAATTGTAAAGTGTAATATACCTTTCGACTCAGTTTATCGAAATGTGGGTGTGTGTGTGTGTGTGTGTGTGTATGTGTCAAATAATCTCACTAAGCTTTCTCGGAGATGGCTGAACCGATTTTGATCAATTTAAATTCAAATATAAGGTTATATGGCCCCATACAGAATTCCTGAATTTCATTCGGATCCGACATCCGGTTCCGGAGTTATAGGGTACAGTGAGTTCAATATTGCACACCGTCACTTAAACCGGCGAAACAAAACAAGTGAACATTTTTCTAAACTGGTCTCAAAACTACACAAATCGATAGCCATCATCAGTAGGCAACTAAACAAACCGATTCCGGCTATTCTGGTTTCCGGTCTCCGGTTCCGGAAGCACCAGAAATAGTTGTCATATATTCCAAAATGGATCTCACTCAATTTTCTTAGCGATGGTTTGACCGATTTCCACAAACTTCAATTCAAATGAAAGGTCTTCCGGTCTCATACGGAATTCCTGAATTTCATCCGGATCCGACTTCCGCTTCCGGAGTTATAGGGTAAAGTGTGTTGAATATTGTATACCGTCACTTAAACCGGCGAAACAAAAACCGTAAAAAAATTTCTAAACTGAACTCAAAACCGTTATTACCAATCTTAGGGTCAAATGAAAGGTCTTATGGTCCTACCAGAAATTACTGCATATTTTCGGATACAATAATTCTTCAAAATTAAAATTATACCTGTTAATACACAAACAATCTTATCTTGGTGTCTTTCAAAAATCGAAGAGAAACATTTTGAATAGAATCCTGATCAATAAGGGAGAACAAAATTGTATCTGGGGTTGTTTCGTTTTTTTCTATCTAAATTAGTCATAATCATTGCCTCGTTAATAGTTAAAATAACAAAAATTATAACTCAATTTAACCTTGATATGTAAATATCAATATTATATCTAAATTTGTAAAAAATTTAGTACGTCATTAGCTGTTATTACCCATTTTTTTTTGGGGAAAGGCTTTACCGTGCAAATCTAAAAATAGATTTCGCAAAGTAAGATGAAATTACATACCTTCAGGCGATTAGATTTGCCATAAATAAGTCATGCACAGTTAAGCGACTGGTTCCGAACCGGGAAGTTTTGAGTTGCTAACATACGCTACGATTGCTTCGGGCATGAGAGCCTATATGTAAGTCTGTATTGCTACAAAAATAATCTATCGCTCTCCTCCACCTCTTTCGTCGTTTCCTTCCAACCGGTATATGAATGAGAAAAGGGCTATTTTAGAACTATGAGCAAGCTTCTTTTTGGTACTGAAGAATAGTTGTAAATGAACGGAAATGACTAAATTCAGTGAAACAAAACTACCTTATAGAATCTGAGGAAATTAACGAATGATGGATAGTTTTTCAGTTTTTTTCTTCTTTATACCGAAAGGGCACGGAGAACCCTTCGATCATAAAATTGCGATTTCGCAGTTTTTGATTTTTGCTATAGTTGATTTAACTAATTTATTTTTAATTCAACCAATATGGTTTTTGATTTGCATATATTCAAGTAGTTGAAAAATATGTTGTTTTGAATGCTGTCAAATGCCGGAGACAGTTGAAAGCAAAACAATAATTGCAATGCAAAATCAACAACTTTTTTAGTTTTTTTTTTTTTTTTTTTTTTTTTTTTTTTTTTTTTAATAACTATTTATTGGAATATGAGTTAAAATTAAATTATTAAGATTTAAATTGGGTGTTCAGCCACAAGTGGTGACTTTTCAGCCCTGTTATATATATATATGATTTGGTTATTACCATGAAGACATCATTTGCTTCCGCAATTCTGAGATTTTTGTGTAGGGAAAATTCTAAACCTACTTGTATTGTGTAATGGGGAAAAGGAACTTATATACTAACTTACTAACTAATACAGAGAGCGAATCGATTCAATTGAAGATTGCATCGATTTTTGTCGGAATTTGCTTATAATATTATGTGACATTACATCTAATGGTTCTATATTTGTGAGTCTGTGTAACTCATTTGTACTAAACCAGGGAGGACGCTTCAGAATCATTTTCAGAATTTTATTCTGAATCCTTTGAAGCGTTTTCTTCCTGGTGGAACAACAGCTTGACCAAATTGGTACCGCATAAAGCATGGCTGGTCTGAAAATTTGTTTATAAATTAACAATTTGTTTTTTAGACAGAGCTTAGAATTTCTGTTTATAAGAGGATATAAACATTTAATATATTTATTACACTTTGCCTGGATTCCTTCAATGTGATCCTTGAAAGTGAGTTTTTTGTCATACGTTAAACCTAAGTATTTAGCTTGATCAGACCATGTCAATTCCAAGCCATTCAATTTGAGAATGTGATTATTGGTTGGTTTAAGAAAAGAAGCTCTTGGCTTGTGAGGAAAGATAATTAATTGCGTTTTTGCTGCATTTGGTTTAATTTTCCATTTTGACAGATAATCACTGAAAATATTTAAACTTCTTTGTAGGCGACTGCAAATCACTCTTAGATTTCTACCTGTGGCTAACAGACTTGTGTCGTCACAGAATAGCGATTTCTGACAACCAACGGGTAGATTTGGAAGATCAGAAGTGAAAATATTATACAAGATTGGAGCTACACTCGAACCCTGCGGAACACCGGCTCGTACGGGTAGCAATTCAGATTTACAATTCTGATAGCTAACCTGAAGAGTACGATCAGTTAAATAATTTTGAATCATTTTGATCAAATAAATAGGAAACTGGAAATCAGACATTTTTGCTATTAAACCTTTGTGCCAAACACTGTCGAATGCTTTTTCTATGTCTAGAAAAGCAACTCCAGTGGATAACCCAGAAGATTTATTTGATTTTATCATGTTCGTTACTCTGACAAGTTGATGAGTAGTTGAATGTTCATGACGAAATCCAAACTGCTCTGGTAAAAAAATTGAATTCTCATTTATATGAGTCATCATTCTTAACAAGATAATTTTTTCAAAAAGTTTACTGATAGAAGAAAGTAAGCTAATTGGGCGATAACTTGATGTTTCTGCTGGGTTTTTATCAGGTTTTAGGATAGGAATTACTTTAGCGTTTTTCCATCTTTTTGGGAAGTAAGCTAATGAAAAACACTTGTTGAAAATTTTAACCAGGAGTCTCAAGGCAACATCGGGAAGATTTTTAATAAGAATATTAAAAATTCCATCATTACCAGGAGCCTTCATGTTTTTGAGTTTCCTAATAATTGATTTAATTTCATCAAAATTCGTCTCAATAATGTCATCGTGTGATAACACTTGGGTTGAAATATGATCATACTTCAGTGAGACTTCATTTTCAATAGGACTCACAACGTTTAAATTAAAATTGTGGACACTCTCGAACTGCTGAGCAAGTTTTTGAGCTTTTTCACCATTTGTAAGAAGTATTTGATTTCCTTCCTTGAGAGCAGGAATTGGTTTCTGAGGTTTCTTAAGAACCTTAGAAAGTTTCCAGAAAGGTTTAGAATATGGTTTAATTTGTTCAACTTCTTTAGCGAAATTTTCATTTCGCAAAAGAGTAAATCTATGTTTAATTTCTTTTTGTAAATCCTTAACTATGTTTTTCATAGCAGGATCACGAGAACGTTGATATTGTCGTCGACGAACATTCTTCAACCGAATGAGCAGTTGAAGATTGTCATCGATGATAGGAGAATTTAATTTAGTTTGAGCTTTGGGAACTGAAAGATTTCTAGCTTCGATAATATAATGATTCAAATTATCAATTGCTGTGTCGATGTCCGCAGAATTTTCTAAAATAGTTTCATGATCCACATGATTTTCAATGTGAGATCTGTAATCCAACCAATTAGCTCTATGATAGTTGAAAATAGAACTAATTGGATTAATTATAGCTTCGTTGGAAAGTCTGAATGTTACAGGAAGATGATCTGAGTCAAAATCAGCATGAGTGATCGGTTCACTACAAATGTGACTTTGATCTGTTAGAACCAGATCAATTGTAGACGGGTTTTTCACGGAAGAGAAACAAGTAGGATTACTGGGATGAAGAACTGTAAAGTAACCAGCTGAGAGTTGATTATGAAGTATTTTACCATTACTGTTATTTTGCCTACAATTCCACTGGACATGCTTAGCATTTAAGTCCCCTATTACGAAAAATTTCGATCGATATCTTGTAAGTTTTTGCAAATCGCCTTTAAAGAAATTTAATTGTTCGCCGGTGCATTGGAATGGCAAATATGCTCCAGCGATGAAATAAATTCCATGAATGGTTTCAACTTCGATTCCCAAGCTTTCAATAACTTTAGTATTGAAAGAAGGTAAAATTCGATGTTTAATTTGCCGTTGGACAAAAATGGCAACTCCACCACCAATTCCAGTAAACCTGTCAAATCGATGAACCACATAATGTGGATTACTTTTCAATTTTACATTTGGTTTAAGAAAAGTTTCTGTCACAATGGCAATATGAATTTTGTGAACTTTGAGAAAATTATAAAATTCATCTTCACTCGATTTCAAAGATCGAGCATTCCAATTTAAAATATTCAAATAATTATTTAACATCACTGTTAAATTTTAAATTCATTATAATATTATTTGCAAATTTCCATCCGATTTGAAATGCTTCAAAAAGTGATGAAGTCGAATTCATTTGGATGATCATTTGAAAAAGTTGATCTTGTAGGTAGATCATTTTATTTTCAGTTATATCGCCTAAATCGACTTCATTTAAAGAAGCGAATGGCATTGAAGAAATATTTGTAGGTAGACTGCCATTAGAAGAAGATGATTTGGCCGGTCTACCTATTAATAAATTGTTTTCGTTAGAAGAAGAACTGCAAGGCGGTCCTGTGTTTTGATTATTTACATTAGAAGAAATAGGAGATAGATTTCAACTTTTTTAGTTGAAATCTGTTCGCGTCGCTTCAAAATGTCAATGAAAACAACATCGATGGTTAAAGCGAAATTGTTTTCATTCGATTTGAGAAATTCATGATAACAAGTGTTTATCTAACAGCGGTGTTGCGTTAAAGTTAACCTTGTTTAAGATGAAAAAGATTTGGTGACAAATTAGAAAATGTTAATGAATGATCATCTCGTAATCTTTCAGGTATGCGCAAAAATTTTATGCTTCAAATTCGATCATAGATTTACTTCCAGCAGGCTGTTTTACTTCCAGCTGTTTGATACCGATGATGATGTCCATGCATTAGCAATAAATCGCTTTTTGACATGAATTTAATTTATGAAAGTAACAGGAGCGAAGGGTTTCAAACACACAGAACGCGCTGCGATTGAAAGGCGCGTTTGAACTGCCGTCGCAAAATTCCAATTCCCAGCGGTTGATGCACCCTAGCTCATATAAATTGACTAAAATTTTCGCAAATCAATAACATTGTTCGAATTAATTCAACTATTTGCAATGTTTAAAACAAATAAAACCGATTTATTTTTCAACTAACAGAATTTTGTTTCAATAACAACACCAGTTATTTCAACTAAAATATTTGTTGAAATTGAAAGGTATGTGTCCTCACTAATTGACAGCATTATTTTTTTTCAAACAGTTAAATTAGTTGTTTCAACCATCGTTTCTGCTAATCGAAAAACAAAAATGACAGTTTAGTTAAAACAACAATCGATTAGTTGTACCAAATTTTAACCAATCGAATTCAGAAAATCAACTAATATTCTGGTTAAAATGAGATCGCGGGTGGTTCCGTGGGCCGACTTTCAAATAGCATTCCAATCAGTTCGCTCGTTCATTTGAAGTAGTGAATTGTCTGTACGTGTCTGTGTGTCGATTGGCGGGTATATCTGATTAAAATGTGCACTTAATTTTCTCGGAGATGGCTGAATCGATTTTCGTAAATTTAGATTAGAATAAAAATTCGTTTGAAAGACAGTGAAAAATCAGAAGTGTATATAACATCGATTCGAATAGCAAGTTTTTATGATTGATGGTCAACCAATTGCCTATTAGTCACATTAGTTTGCGATATCCGTAGCCAGAAACCCCGCAAGTAATGTTCAAAAACCATCAAAATTGATCTTTCATTCAGTGTTGGTGATTGCCGAAAATCTGACAGAAGCTACTATATTGCTATCTATGTTGTATATAACATTTTCAATCCGGTAAAAGATGCTACAAGAACTCGAGTCACTCAATGCGTGAACCGCGAGAGAATTTCTTCGCTCCACGTCATACTCTGAGTATTTCAAGGCCCTTAAAAAAATTTACAGTCTGATAATGATCGTTTCTGTGTGGAATTTTCCAAGAGAGAATCGCAAGTAGACAATTATCGCAAAAAATCGAATCGATGATTCGACTTGATGATTCTCATACTAGGTTGCAATATTTCAAAACCCTTGTGTGGAGCATTCACAGACATTTTCATAGACACAACTTATACAAAGGTTATATGCACATAGTTAGAATAAGCGGCAATAGTCAAATGATTCTATTGCAATTATCAACTGCTCGTATAGAATCGGATCGCGAATCGAGAATAAGCGACCGTTTGTTGCTTCAGAGAGAATCCCCACAGCAGTGAGCTAACCTTTGATTCTCAGACAGGTCATCGAGAGAAATTCGCTCTCGCACTGGTGTCGATTCTATGTTAAATGAGCCATGCCGGGTTTTTGTTGTTGCGATGATATCCGTCTCTCTTTGATGGCACTGATTCAATCGTGTGAAGAGTTGCCAGTGAGCGTTCTTCGATACGATAAAAGCCATCCTGGGGACGGGTGTAGCGTGATGGGATAGTCGATGCCTTTCACGCAGCCCGCCTGGGTTCGATTCCCAACCCCGCACATAGGGTCAGAAAGATTTTCTGGTCCGAAGAGGCGAATGACCTAAGATGTTAAAGCCTCTATAATTGAAACAAAAAAAAAAAGCCATCCTTGCTTTCATTTCGGTTTGATTGTTTGATATCTACCTACATTGACTCAGAAAAATGATTCAAATGGAAAGTCTCCTAATGCGGGTCGGTTGCTTTAAATTCTACATTGCAGATTTCGAATCCCAGCTGATGGTTCCGGATTGGAAGTAATCAAAATACTATCATCAGCACCACCAGTGAACATTTTTCAATGTAATATTAACAAAGTTTTTTATTTAGAATGTAATATTAATGTATGTTTTATTTAAAAATAATCAAATCTACATAGTATAAAGTACAGCAAGAACTAAAGATAAGTCGATACGATCTTTTAAGAATTTTTTTTTCAGTACATCCGGGGTTTGGTAAAACTAATGTCGCTATTTTCAATCTGCAACTAAAAGACCTATAAATCGAAAAAGTATTGAGCTGAGTTTAGATTTCGGTTTTGAGCCCAATTAAGATTTTGTTTTTCGTTTATTGCAGCGTCACTTTTGAAGACGTTTTAAAATTTTTGACACTGTGCTTTCGGTAGCAAAAATCGGTCACCGATAAAATTGAAGAATTCAAGCATTCATTTGACTCCAAACTTATGAAAATCATATCTAAGGAAACATTGCAGAATTCAATGAACTGAGTCGAATGCTATATCACTCTTTCCAATATTTATTAGTCAAGTTTTGGAGCTTTTGCCTTACCTTTCTTTGTTCGTAAGAGAAAAAGCGCAAAATCATCTTAAAAAAAATTATTTTCGATTTAAAATTAATATTTGAATAAAAACTTTACACAATTTATGTAGGAATTACTTAGGAACGTTCTCAAATTTAAAATTTAGGCCGCCATCTCAAAATCAAATATCAAATTATTGTTTTCAAAAGCATCTTCAGGTATGTGAAATTGGAAGAAAAAATTTTGTTACTGCTCTTTATAAAAGCATAGCATTTTTCGGGTTGAAAGTTAAAAACATGATCGACAAAAGTGTTTGAACTCTTTTTTTTTCTGAATTCTCTAGTATAGTTTTACCTGGAATATAACGACCCTTAATATAATACCTGGACTTGCTTTAATCTTAATAAAATCTGAATATTTGTTTCTGATCTGGAATCATATTTATAACATAATGAGATATAAATATTAAGATCATATATAATTTTGATAGAATCCTGTTATGCTCTGTTGACCGGGATACCACAGTATTATATATGAGAAAGGCATCGTCACACGACTAGGTGGATTAAAACAGGTTTTTGTTTTCAAATTCCATTGAACAATGATGCGTCCAGTGACAGTCGCAATTTCTGCCAACAACGAATTGGAATGAATCAAAGTCAATCGAGTGCGATAAGCCCTATTGAATTGTTGCTCTAGCTTTCAAAGTTTGGGGGCGCTCGAAATCGTGGTCCGCTGGGTTCGTCTTTTGAAGAATCTAGAGTCTGGCGCGGTCGTCGTAGCTCATTGGTTGCTTGATTTATGTGATTCACTTCGTGTTTGGGTCGCTATAAATAAATCAAGTTGGACACTGTCATGGAGCAGCAGCTTCGAAAATTTGCCCTAATTAGGATAAATTATGACTTGATGCACTGGCGTTTGTATGTTTATTCGTAGCAGAGTGCGGGTAAATGCGGAAGGTTTTGATTGGAATTTCGTTTCTGGGGGATGTCACTTTGTAAACAAGACAATCTGACAGGAATGTTTTTTCGACATATTGCAGCTATGCATTTTTGAGCATTGTGTAGGAAAAATTCGAGTTTCAAACTGGCAGAAAATTGATGTTATTTCTTACTGCTTCTAAATCAGTGTCCGTCAGTAATAAATGAACCAAGTAATTTAAACTCGCCATCGGCCTTTGCCCCGCCAAGCCCATCCATCAACATAACCTCATTTTCCGGGGTTAAAATCCTACAGATCGTTGCTCGATCAATGGAAACCAGATATCGATCATTCAATCAATGCAAGCGCAAACAACGTGCCTGAATGCGTACCCTTTTTCGTTGTCCTCACCGCGTCGGAGTGTTTTGGATCCGTAACTAAGGGCCAACACTGCTGGGTAGCTGGTCACGATGAAGCACTTGTCGCTAATCAAAAGTGTTCGCTGGAAGTCAGCTGCAAGCTGCACTCAGACCGAGGTGCTCGGTCGGTGCTCAACCAGAAAAAGATCACTTAACACCGAGGGCCGCATCGAGCAATCCAACCGAGCAGCTCTTCTTGATACAGATATTAATTACTCATACTTCATACTTAGGCCTTAAGTGAACTCGACTCAACCGTTGCCCTATTTTGGTTTCGTGATCGACCGGACAACAGTGGAAGCGCTAGTCACATTTTCACTTTCTGAATCATCTTGAACTAGCTTGAATCGTTTCCAATCAGTGTGTTGCCACCCGCACCCCTGTTCTGCGACGCGCTCAGCAGTCGCGAGCAGTCTAGCTAAGAAACAGCGTTCCGGAGGATTGATCTCGGCTCGAGAAATCACCAGGTTCCCGTTGGTTGACCCACAGTGAAAGAAACCGGCACGACCCAAGTGGCGACCGCTGTATGGGTGTTGGAGTTTGAACTCTACCAGCTAGTTTTCCTTTCTCTTTCTGTCGACCGGTTTACAGGGGTTTTTAAAGTACGGATAGAGACAGTGGTAGCGGCAGATGGTAAATACTTCCGGCCTTTGCTACTACAGTGGTGCCAAGTTTAAGGAATGTGTAGTTCTATTGTTCGAGACTTGTATTCTGTTTCAGCTTGCATTTGATTTTGTTAGTTTATTTTTTATTGAGACTAGTTGTATCTACAACGATTAGTTGATGGAGATCATATTCAAAATACAAGTTTTCTGTGCCATCATCTCAACTACACAAATCTCGGTAAGTGATTTTATTAGTGAAAATAACGTTTCATTACAGTGGTACCATGATGTACTACTTTCAAAATTGATTATTTGTCGTATTTTTATACGTTTCGTCTTCGACTCATCAGTACATTAGCAGATTATGTTGAACTGCTAATGGCACCTAGCAGATCAACATAATTCGAAAAGTTTTGTGCTGATTTTGCAAAACAAATATTTGCTCTGAATTTCAATGTCTTTCCTGACGTGCCGAAAGAACGAAACAACTTGACAGCTAACAGATTGTAGTCATTCAGGGGTTTTGAAACTTCGTAGATTAAAAATGTTCCGACTGTTCAAAACTCGTCAAATGATGCCAGAATTACCGAACGAAGGTGAGTGTGTTATGGTCAGTGGACTGGACATGCAGCACGAATGTCGGAGGAGATAACAGCCAGAGTGTACTCGATAGGGAAACAGATGGAATCATCGACTTTGGGTAACTTTATTGAAAAAGAAAGGGAGCTATCAAACTTTCTATTTCCACAGACCTAGTACCCTATTCTTAGTGCAAAGAAAATAGATGGGTGGGTAATGTCAGAGACCAAACCGGATTACCGTGAGTACTAATAATATTGTCATAATTCAAAACTGAAACTGTGCCCTTATAAAGCATGATAGCAACATCAACATGATTCTAATTTCTAATAATGGTGGTTCTGAAAAGAACCTTGCATGTTTTCGATGACACTGTAGGTGACGAGTTGGATTCGGTTTTCAATGGTTGCTGCTGATGTCCGTCATTTATTCCAGACTGACCTGTTATTTTTATTACAACGTATTATCCTATTAAAAAAAACTTGTTTCAAAATTCTTGTTGAAAAGTTTCATGTTTTACTTTAAGGTGAATTGTTCGCGTGATGCTATCACAACTCTATTATAATATAATTTGATAAAAAATGTTTATTTGATATTTACAAAATTACTTACTTGAAAAACAAATAACATCAGACGTATTCAAGATAAGTAAACAAACCATTTTCATCAATAACTATCAGGTGTACAACTTTGCTTCTGCCGTTTTTTTTCCAAAATTAAAGACTTTATTGCGAAAAAGTGCTTACACATGTATTATTCAAAGTATTATCCGTCAACTTACTCCCATCTTTCCGGCAATTTTCGGATCCCGGCTCGAAAAAAGGAGTCCTCTTTTGACGCTATCCATTTTCCAACTCTTGGAAGGATTGCAAATGTTGATCAGCCAGGCCGTGGGCCATCGAACGGAATAGGTGGAAGTCAGAAGGGGCGACATCTGGGGAATACGGCGGTTGGGAAAAGACTTCCCATTTCAGCGTTTCCATGTACTTTTTGACCACTTTTGCGACGTGAGGCCGATCATTGTCGTGTTGGAGGATGACTTTGTCATGTCGCTCTTGATATTGTGGCCGCTTTACTTTTAGCGCGCCACTAAGGCGCATCAGTTGCGTTCGGTAGCGATCTCCTGTGATGGTTTAACCCGGTTTTAAAAGCTCGTAGTAAATCACACCGAGCTGATCCCACCAAATACAAATCATAACCTTGGCGCCGTGAGTGTTCGGTTTTGCCGTCGACGAAGTAGCATGCCCGGGCTTTCCCCATGATTTTCTGCGTTTTGGATTATCGCATCGAACCCACTTTTCATCACCGGTTACGATTCGATGTGAAAACCTCTTACGATTATGTTTTTGAAGCAGTTGCTCACATACAAATAGACGGTGCTCGATGTCCCTCGGTTTCAACTCGTACGGCACCCAGTTTCCTTTTTTCTGAATCATGCCCAGTGCCTTGAGACGTTTTGAAATGGCTTGCTGACTCACTCCCAACGATTCGGCAAGCTCTTCTTGGGTTTGGCAAGAATCTTCATCAAACAATGCTTCTAGTTGTTCATATTTGAAGGTTTTTTCTCTTCCACCACCATGTTTGTCTTCGACATCGAAATCACCATTTTTAAAACGTTGAAACCACTCCCGACACGTTCTTTTACTCAGAGCAGCATCACCTTAAGTTTCTGAGAGCATTCGATGCGCTTCAGCTGCATTTTTTTCGAATTGTAACAGAAAAGTAAAACTTCCCGTAAATGACGAGAATTGGGCACATAAACAGACATTTTCGAGCGTGAATAATACGAAAACAAGAACAACTGTCACTGAAACGGTAATGACAATTCGTTACGCACTATACACACTCACTTTAAAGGCATTATCATCTATGTATCATCTTGAGTTTATCCTTGATACTATATGATATTGCATTTAATAGTTCTGTAT
The DNA here is from genome assembly GCF_030247185.1 of Malaya genurostris. Taxonomy (NCBI): domain Eukaryota; kingdom Metazoa; phylum Arthropoda; class Insecta; order Diptera; family Culicidae; genus Malaya; species Malaya genurostris. Next base: position 87,035,174 of record NC_080572.1, on the reverse strand, counting down.
AAAGACTGTCCCATAAAGTGTGGACGCACTTTGATATCGCTGTAAATAATTCACAAGTGTTAGATATTAAAATTTTATTCGATATACTATTAATATTAGACTACAACAACAGAATATTATTCTCAACATTTGCTTCTTAGCCATTGTAGACTAGCTGTCGCACCTTCTTGCGAACGTTCCTCATTAAATTCCGTACAGACTTCTTGGCGACAAGTTTTGACACTTTTTTCCAATCTTTTTCGAACTGTTGTTTCAGCTGCCGAGACATGTTTCCTAAGATGTGCCTTCGTTAATGCCCAAAATTCCGCAATTGGTCGAAGTTGTGGGCAATTTGGTCGATTCATGTCTTTTGGGACGAAAGTGACATTTTTGGTAGTATACCATTCTACCGTTGATTTCGAGTAGTGGCAAGAAGCAAGATCTGGCCAGAAGACAACAGGATCCTTGCGACTTCGAATCATGGGTAGAAGTCGTTTTTGTAAACATTCCTTGATGTATATTTCGCTGTTCATTGAAGCAGTGGTGATGAAGGGTTTCGAAATCTTACCGCGGCTACAAATTGCTTGCCAGACCTTAGCTATCTTACCAAATTTTTCGACTTCAATCGATGTCTCGGACTGGTTTAACACTTGCCATTCTCGCACCGTATAATATTGTGGTTTCGGTAAGGATTTGTAATCGAGTTTCACGTAGGTTTCGTCGTCCATGATCATGCAGTTCAAATTTCCAGCAAGAATCGTATTGTACAGCTTTCTAACCCTCGGCCTGATCGATGTTTTTTGTTTCGGACTACGTTTTGGTTGTTTCTGCTTCTTATAGGTTCGAAGATTCAAACGTTCTTTAACACGAAGAACATTTGACTTCGAAATGCCCACTTTTTTGGCCACATCTGGAACTGAAACCTCCTTCTTTTTCTCCAGTGCCTTCAGTATACGTTTATCCAACTGAGGGTTAGCAGGACCTTTTTTTCGACCCATTTTCGGTTTATCCTCAAAGGTGTTATCCCCACCGAACTTCCTGATTGCATTTCGCATGGCTTTTTCACTTACTCCTTCCATTTTTGCTATCTTTCTCAGTGACAGTCCGCGTTCTGTGCACCATTTGTACACAATTTTTCGGCGTTGTTCTGCTGAAAGTCCACGCATTTCGTAACAAACTAATGAAAACGAATAAACAACTGCACAAGTGGTTAGAGAAGAGTGTAAACAACAGGACGCAGCCATAAAAATTGACAGATTCTGAACCATTGCGAAATGGCAGCGGTTTTTGGTTGCGTCCATACTTTCTGGTACAGTCTTTAGGGAAACTGGTGGAATCATCGACTTTGGGTAACTTTATTGAACAAGAAAGGAAGCCATCAAACTTTCTATTTTTACAGACCTCGTACCCTATTCTTAGTGCAAAGGAAATAGATGGGTGGGTAATGTCAGTGACAAAACTGGATTACCGTGAATACTAATAATATTGGCATAATTCAAAACTGAAACTGTGCCCTAATAAAGCATGATATTAACATCAACATAATTCTAATTTTTAATAATGGTGGTTCTGAAAAGAACCTTGTATGTTGTCGATGACACTGTAGGTGAAACCGAGAAAATTTTGCGAAAATGATCTAATTAGAATCATTCATCATATCGTTTACTTGTATCCAATAATCAAATTCATTCCGAAAATTCTCATAGTAAGGGTTTTCAAGCAATATCGATTAACCGAAAGTGGATCTTGGAATTTTAAACGAACTCCCAACGCTTCGACACTATTGTTTTGAGTCTTTTTCAGGGGATTAACAAACAGATTAGATCGTTTCTCGTTAAAAACATTAATATAGGGTAACAGTTCTCCCATTCATCTCAGCTTCGTTATTGCAAAGCAAAGATATTGTATTCGATTTTATCACAATTTGTTGATTGAAAATCGAGTTATCGGCCAAATAACATGGTGACTCTACTAATGAGACGACTATTGGTAAAATAGCCCTAGGTTTAAATAGTCCAGTACTGATGATGCAGCTTCTGGTATGAAAGTAAAGCTTGCTTCATTTAGACTTGGAACGAACTTTTGTGGCGCTCCTGGTGGACGGATTTGGAAGTTCTTGGCGCCCACGTGTCGGGAATTTTGTTAGCTTCACGTATGATTTTCGATATTCCGCAAATCGACTGTACTTTGTGAACAATCAACATGGAAGCCGAAAGAAGGGAAAAAATGTGCACAGTTATTTGGAAAACCCATTGTGGTCTGCATCTAGGCTAGCTAAACAGCTGAAATTGTCCAGAAATACCGTATGGCGCGTTATCAAACGGTACAAGGAAACATTGACGACGATTTGGAAGCCTCAAGCCAACCGTCAGAGTGGAACTGTCGACCGGAAACTGCGTGGTAAGATTTTGAAGACGATTAAGAGGAATCCTAATCTGTCGGACCGTGATTTGCCAAGAAAATTCGGTGCTGCCCATAGTACCGTGAGGAGAACTCCACTCCGGGAAGGAATCAAGTCGTATCGAGCTAGCAAACAGCCAAATCGGACCATAAAACAGAATAGTGTGGTCAAAATTCGTGCTCGGAAACTATATGACCAAGTGCTGACCAAGTTCGACGGGTGTCTTTAGAAGGACGATGAAACCTATGTCAAGGCTGACTTCGGGCAAATCCCAAGTCAAAAATTTTGCTTGGCAACGGCTCGGGGGGATGTTCCAGCCAAATTAAAATTTGTTTTGCCGACAAATTTGCAAGAAAATTTATGATTTGGCGTAGCATTTGCAGCTGTGGCAAAAAAACGAAAGTTTTCGTTACAAATAAGACAATAACATCGGAACTATACGAAAAAGATTGTCTCCAAAAACGAATTTTGCCGTTATTCGATCCCACGATCATCCCGTAATGTTTTGGGCAGACTTGGGAAGCTGTCATTACAGCAAAGTCGTTCAAGAATGGTATGCAGAGAAAGGGGTCCAGTTTGTTCCGACAAACCTTAACCCACCCAACTGCCCCCAGTTCCACCCTATTGAGAAATACTGGGCATTCATGAAGAGGAGACTCAAGGCAAAGGGGAAGGTTGTCAAAGACATCCATCAGATGACGACCTGGTGGAATAAGATAGCTAAAACGATAGACGAAGAAGGTGTGCGCCGCCTAATGAGCCGGGTTACAGGAAAAATTCGAGAATTCGTGTGTGACCGTGACGAATAATTTAATCCGTATTTTTTTCTTAAAAATATGAAGAGAACACTACATTTGTATAAAAAAGATCTTGAATTCAATAATAAATAACTGAAATACAGGCAATTGTCTTTGTTCCAATTCTATCCGAAGCAAGCTTTGTAACAGATTTTTCGGATTTTGGTTTTGAAGCACAAAAACAAAAAAACTTCGACCTTGATCATAGTGATAATTTGTTTGTTTCCTTGAAGAAGACGCATTCCAGTAGCGTCGAAACGTTGGGCATCATGAAAAAAAACCCGCCAAATAACTCAAAATTAATAATTATCAAGTCGAGAGTTTTTCAAAATGAGTATTGCAATTATATTAAATTTTCTGTACAGGGAAATGCTGAAAACTGCTCGAAATCTATGTAATTACAGTTATTTTTAGGCTACAAAATGAGCTAAAAATTACTGTTACTTCGATTTCTTTTCGTTTCGCTTTCGGCTGCTTCGCTCTTAGAAATCGACACAAAATATGTGATTATCAGAAACTAGATACTATATTTTATCGAAACGAAAGGAGAGATGATCATGTCTATTTGACGCTGCGCACTTCATTCGTAGAATGTTTGCCTTATATTTTTTCGTATTCACTTACGAGTCACCATGTTTATTAAAGACTGTCCCAGAAAGTATGGACGCACTTTGATTTCGCTGTAAATAATGAACAAGTGTTAGATATTCAAATTTTATTCGATATACTGATAATATTAGACTACAACAACAGAATATTATTCTCAACATTTGCTACTTAGCCATTGTAGACTAGCTGGCGAACGTTCCTCATTAAACTCCAAACAGACTTCTTGGCGACAAGTTTTGACACTTTTTTCAAATCTTTTTCGAACTGCTGAATGGTTTCGGCTGCCGAGACATGTTTCCTAAGATGTGCCTTCGTTAATGCCCAAAATTCCTCAATTGGTCGAAGTTGTGGAAATTTGGTGGATTCATGTCTTTTGGGACGAAAGTGACATACCATTCTACCGTTGATTTCGATTAGTGGCAAGAAGCAAGATCTGGCCAGAAGACAACAGGATCCTTGTGGCTTCGAATCATGGGTAGAAGTCGTTTTTTTTAACATTACTTGATGTATATTTCGCTGTTCATTGAAGCAGTGGTGATGAAGGGTTTCGAAATCTTACCGCAGCTACAAATAGCTTGCCAGACCATAGTTTCTTACCAAATTTCTCGACTTCAATCGATGTCTCGGACTGGTTTAACACTTGCCCTTCTCGCACCGTATAATATTGTGGCCCCTGCAAGGATTTGTAATCGAGTTTCACGTAGGTTTCGTCGTCCATGATTATGTAGTTCAAATTTCCAGTAAGAATCGTATTGTACAGCTTTCGAACCCTCAGCCGGATCGATGCTTTTTGTTTCGGACTACGTTTTGGTTGTTTCTGCTTCTTATAGGTTTCGAAGATTCAAACGTTCTTTAGCACGAAGAACATTTGACTTCGAAGTGCCCATTTTTTTGGCCACATCCCGAACTGAAACTTCCTTCTTGTGCTCGAACGCCTTCAGTGTACGTTTATCCAACTGAGCGTTAGCAGAACCTTTTTTTCGACTCGTTTTCGGTTTATCCTCAAAGGTGTTATCCTCACCGAACTTCCTGATTGCATTTCGCACGGATTTTTCACTTACTCCTTCCATTTTTGCTATCTTTCTCAGTGACAGTCCGCGTTCTGTGCACCATTTGTACACAATTTTTCGACGTTGTTCTGCTGAAAGTCCGCGCATTTCGAAACAAACTAATGAAAACGAATAAAAAACTGCACAAGTGGTTAGAGAAGAGTGTAAACAACAGGACGCAGTCATAAAAATTGACAGATTCTGAACCATTGCGAAATGGCAGCGGTATTTGGTTGCGTCCATACTTTCTGGGACAGTCTTCAGTTATTTATCAATTTCATTTATTTTCCTAACATCAAAAAGAATAAACCGAATCTGTAACGTAACTGGCACCACTGACACCGCAATTCGCTCGGTCGCCAACAAAGTCCGAAACCGAAAATCTGCGAATCACGACCCGAAGTAATTTATGCAATTAAGAAACGGGTGCGAAATTTATGGTGCTCTCTTAAGGAGGATCAAAGGAGAGAAAAAAGGGTTTCTTTTTGCCGTCGAGAGCTGAAAGATTAACTGGCTTATGGATTGAATGCGGCTGGCGGAGGTAGCTCCTACGTTTCGGAACTTGCTCGAAATGTGATCTCGATAATGACTTATTTAATTAACTGCATGACAATTTTAGGTATTTCCCATCAAATGTCGTAGATCTGGACAGCTGATTCTTCAATACAAATTTAAAATCAACCGTTCTTTCGTAAATCACTTGAGAAGTCGTTTTAATTGGCTAACAACAGCTGACACACGAGGAAAGATATCGATTACTTGCCCACTGTTGGTTACATCGAATGTCAGCGGTGGGTAGAGCAGCAACAAAACAACAACAACAACAACAACAACAACAACAGCAACTCAATCGAACATTGAAAGGCATAAAATCAATAACACGTGTACGTACTGATTTAATTAGCCCACTACTAATTGATCATTTGTACCGAACAACAAACGAAACTAAACGGGGCATCGAGTTGCACTACTGGGGAGTGAGGAGTCGTTGGATTGATCGATACTTGTAGCATTGTTGTACAGCTCTCCACACCAAATTTGGAACTTACAGAGCAGTGCAGTTGTACGGTGATGTCGATGTCGAAGTGGGCAGAGGTCGAACTGTGAATCAACGATGTGAACTACAAGCGAGTGCATTAAGCGAAGAATATAATAAGCTAATTGGAGTTGGCAAACGCTAGTTCGCATCTGTTTAGATGCTAGATTGTCGTATTTAGAAGATTGATTGACATTATGATTGAAATTTTATATCTAAATTTCTTATTTTACACTTAAACGTACGTTGTAACGTTCAGCTCGTTTTGGGTAAAACATCGAAGTGCAATGTCTAAACTTATGTCTCCAAAGGGCCAAAATTCGAATGTTTCTTTGAGACGGGAATATTTCTTAGCCGTCCTTCGGTTGCTAGTTACCTATGGGGAGCTATTCCCTAATCAGTTAAAACGTCCAACGCCAACCGAAGAAAGAGCAAAACTTTATAGCCTTCGAAGCAAATAAGTACTTGTACATCTATCCAATAGTGACGCATCAGGCATGTCAGGTCTAATTTCATCATTTCGGCTAGCAAAATATTTTGATTTGGAATGCTTTCAAACATCTATTGTTAAGGATCCTTAATGTTGTTTTGATTATCAGTTTTTAAACTCGAAGGGTGCATCGCCAAATTAAATGTAATGCGTGAATACTTATGCTCTGCCCATCTCAATGATACAGCTGACCACAAAGCACTTTTTTGGTGTAAAATGGTCAGTAAAATCGATTCCATGTATTTAGAAGGACCGCACAAGACGCTATCATGTTCATTTTACCTCAAGTTTTTATACTGTATCGTATTCAAGCTTAACTATATATAACATAAAACTGAAGTACTTGCAGAAGAGCGAATAGAGTGCTTCTGATGTGAACAAATCTAACAAATCGATTGCATATAGTTTTAATGACCGCAGCAAACTCGTTTTAACGTTTTACCCCACTTCTTTCCTAGTTATAATATTCGGTTGAAATATGATCTACAATCCAAAAGCAGATTCAATACGATCTATCAATATTGGTTCATATTACGTACAAAACATCTGTGATCCAATCAAACACAATGGGAATGACAGTACTAGCCTGTTTAACCCGTTTCACCCCAATTTAAACTTTCTTTCGCATACCGAAAGCAGTCTGATTGCGGAAGATAAAAATCGTTTGACATTACGGAGAAAGACCTAAAAATAAGATTACAAATGGATTCAATGACCGCACGAATCTTGTTGTTCCGTTTTACCCCAATTTATTTCATAAGTCGTATCAATCTGTCGTAGACGGATCACTGTCAGCAGGAGACACTGACGATACTGATGAGTGGTGATGAGAAAATAGAGAAATAATTATCTGTGCAAAAAAACGAAAGAATGAAACCATGTTTTTTCACATTAATTTTTTTTAATAATTTTCCAAATCAACGTACACTGAACATGTTACCGCGAAAATTTTCAAAGAGCTGCTTAAGCCAAAGCGTATTTTCAACAAAATGTTAGCATAATATAACCAATCTGTTTTTATCAATAATCGATTCGACCATACTCCTTTCAGGATTTAGGAAAATTTTACCTCGAAACTGGTATAAAACCTTCAATGGCAGTTATAAACCATAAAATGTATTTGGATCGTTGAAGTTTTTTTACGTAATATGGACCAATATTGATAGCTTGTATTGGATCTGCTTCCGAATGGTAGATCAAAAGGCTGAATTAAAAAAATATTAAGACTCAATTAAAAAAAATTAGGGTAAAACGGTATAACAGAATTCGTGCAGTCATTGAATCCATTTGTAATCTTATTTCTAGGTTTGTTTGTTTGTTTTATTTTATTAGCGACTTTAACCGTTTCTGGTCATTCGCCGCAGACTTATTTCTAGGTCTTTATTTGTAATATCAATCGATTTTTATCAACCGCAATCAGCCTGCTTTCAAAATACGAAACAAAGTTTTTTAAATGGTATCATACATTGAAGAGTATCAATCGGAAAGGTGAGGTGATTAAATATTTATGAGATGAAATCGATCTATTTCATGATTTAATACCGGACGGTATAAAAATTTTCGTAGCCAAAGATTTGCTTTGTCATTTTCAAAATGTCTACCGATTTCGGTTACCGGCACGCGGCACCCCAAGGTGTTCGGTTACCGGCCTCCCATTTTGTTCGACAAATCGTGAAAATTGTCAGTGATATGCAGGCTGCTGTCGAGACAAATCTGGTCAAGGTTTTGGCCAAACACCTAGCTGCTCATACAGCAGATGGATCGGCTAAGAAAAAACGTAGAAGACCGGCCAAATCAACACCAAAGGCTCCATCTTACAAATCATCGACCAAGAGAGCCAAGGCGTAGTCACCATCGGACAATGAAGACTTTTGTCCAAATCGCTACTAAAAAGAAAATGTTTTTTCTTTGAATAACTGCAGTCTTTACTTATATTTTTTTCATTTTTAGTGAAACTTCTTGGGGTGCTGGTAACCGAACACCTTTTTTGAAATGGCTAAAATTTATCGCATTACTAAATTGATAATTTTTTTTTTCGATCAAATGAATCAACTTAGTTCCTAATCAGTTGTTAGCTAGGAACATTAGCTTTCCATTGATGTATAGATGTTCGCATAATGTGCACTAAGTCAGAAGTTATGAGCTTAAAACAAAATCTACGAAGGGGGGCGGGGGTGGTGGGTTTAAAAAGAACCAGGTTTTGGTCTACGTGTTTTATGAATGGTCCCAAAGCAGTAATGCTCAAATGCTTTAGCACCTCAACTAAGATGCTTATGTTAAATTACAGTACGAGAATCGATTTTATTTTCAGTTTCTGTTTTATTTACCCCATTCTCTAGTACTTGACTATTCACACATATATAAGTATTTTTGACGATAAATGATAATCTGTTTTTTTTTTGCTCCGGAAGAAGACGCAAACCAACGGTGTCGAAACGTGTGAGAACTAAAATATCCGTTCCAGCCCACGGAAAAACTTCTTAATAGATCAAAATTTTGTCGTGATATTATCAGATTACTATTACTATTATTATTATTATCGTTTATTAGCCCTGGTTTTAACTTATTTTGTGGTTTAGTCGTCAGAAAGTAGTTGATATATATACAGGCGACTTTGCATCGTAGCAAAGTAAATTGCGGCCTGTTATGTAGATGGGCAAAACTGACGTGTGCCTACGGTACGAAGCAATATAGAAAAAATAAATCCCAAACCATACCGTTTTAACGGAGAACACAGTAGGAGAAAAAATGAAGACAAATGTTCGAAACATTCAGATTGATATTGGCGAACAGATTGGAGTTCAACAACAGGTAGTGATACAGGATGAACTTCAACTGGATCGTGCAAAGTATCGTACACGCGTTTCGTGCTACCTACTAAGGTTGCCTTCTGAAATGTGTTCTCGCATTTACCAGAGAAGCTTAGTTGATAGAGCCTCTCCAAGATAAGGAGACGGTTGTGGAATCGAGTTCTGGCGACTCTTTTTCAGTTAATTGTTTATTGTTTCGTAGTTTCATTCATCTCTTTGTCTGTTTCTAGATGGCTGTAATGAAAAGTAAAAATTGAGTTCAAGACAGTGCCTAGTGATTTTCGTGGCCATAAATTTAGAAAGTGACGAGGACCTAAAACACTCTCCTTTCCATACTTATTACACGTCGTCTATGAACGGCCTCTCAATTCAGTTTCTGGTTGGAATAATGAATGACATTGCTAAACTGTCAGTATAACCGATTCTGCTAGATAATTGTTTATTTTTAATAATTAGATTACTACCTAGTTATCATTTCCCTCTTGTGTTAGAAAAAGTTTCTAGCGCTAGTTATGACTGCAAATCAAACACAAGTACGCTGTTTTGACCCACATATACTTTTTCTGCACCAAATTTGAACCAATCAAATTCAGAAAAATAACTAATATTTCAGACGGTTCACAGGTTCCAGATTCCGCGCCGGATTCGTTACCTCATAGCTCCAATCGGTCGACTGATTGACTAACTGACGACAATGACAGATCAACTGACTCGACTGGCCACTGGAGCACCGGTCATTTTTGGTCATTAACTTGTTTAATTTAATTAGCCGCTGCCACTGTGGCCTGGGACCCCCCCCGTCCGCAGTGGGGAGGGTCCCATTTTGAGCGGTGGTGGCTCGCAGCAAATGCCGGTAATTTATTTTCATCAATGCACGCAACTCGGGCCCGCTTTTGGGCATTTGGGTTGTCGTCGTCGTCGTCAAAACTCAGAAGCTGCGGCAAGTGTCATGTCCACCCCGGATTTTCCCCAGAGTATTGTTTTACCAGCACATGTCGGCGGTTTGTTCTTTCCAATCACATCGCAAAGCCGTACAGTTCGCATGAATTCGACGGGAATTAAGCTGAAAACGAACAAAAAAAAAAAAAGAAAATGTTTCTTTGCGCTTACGCTTACATAACTGTCATGCTAATCAACTGTTAATCATGGTCATTACTTACATGCCTGCCCTCCTCCTTATGCTCTGTTTATGATGCGCTGTTTTGGCTTGATCCTGTAACGAATAGCACTGGAAGTATCTAAAGGTAATGCTCATTCTTGTTAGTAATCTCTTTGTTCATTGATTTTATTATAAGCTAGCTTGTATTGCTTCTTGATTTTGTTGGCGATGTTATTAGTAATTAATAAAGTTTAAAGAAATTTGCTTTTGATTTTTCTTTCCGTTTCGCCGTCGATTCATCAATACCTAGCAGTTCATGTTGAACCGTCGCGCCACTCAGTAGTTCAACAGTAAACCGTTAGGCAGACACAAAGTTACATATCTTGAAGAACATTAAATTAGGTTCTAAGTGCAAATGACAGCTTCTCTCTTACAAAATTTTTAGATATCTTTCGATAATTTCGTCAGTGAAGATTAAAAAATGGTAGTATTATTCTCTGCAACTTGTCAGGGAGAAGCATCTGTCATTTGCACTTAGGACCTAATCTAATGTTCATCGAGATATCTCTAGTTGAGATATTTAAATTGTATCGGAGTACATTCAAGTCTTTTTTTATGCGAGAGATTCGTATAGCATAGAAAGAAATCGCACAAAAAATACCACATAGCTTCGAAAATTCGTATAAGAAAAAGAAAAATAACATATTTTTGAAAATTCGTATTGAAAAAATGCAAAGCTGAAGAAAAAAATTGTTGGCAGATGTCTCAAGAAACATGAAACATCGAGATCTGGTGTTATCTCGAATTTTTATTTCATAAATATCGACTTTAGGAACTTGAGAATTCTGGAATCGAACTTATTTTTGGTACTAAACCGTCAAGATCTGTTGTAATCACGAAAAATAATTGTTTCAAGTCCCAGAGTGTCGAATAATCTTATTTTTAGATTACCGAAACCAGAAACTCGCCTAAGTTCAAAAATTCGTGTAACATTGAAAATGCGCCCGGAAGAATTTTTTTTGACTTGATGCCAATTTTTTTAGAAATGCACAAGACGTCGAGATCTTGTAAAACAATTTTTTTTTTGAAAAACGCTTAATCTCCCAAGTAGCAAACATTGTTCTAGTACTGAATTTATGACCTCTTCTCGCAACGTTTATGCTATTGGAAAAGCGCACTTTTCTTGTATGATGTGCATCAAGTTTCTTGTTTCATATGTTTCACAACAGTAATATTTGCTAAGTTGAAACCGGAATTGAAACTGCTCAAATGATCTTGTCGTACAGTCAGTTGAAAAAACACAATCCATTCAAGTTTTTGGTGTGGTTTCACATGCAGGAATATAAATGAATTCTACATCCCTTATAAAAACATGTTGAATCAATTGTCGAGCATATCTAACAAAAATAACCGATATGAAGCAATTGTGAAACATGCCAATTATAACAAGTTTTAATTGCTACTTGGGCTTAGACAGTCGACCTATTTTTTTTAGATATCACTAGATCTCTTGTAAACCGTTTAGTTTTGAAAAAGCGCATAACATAAAAATTTTTTTTTTGAAAAATACCGAATTTAAGTTTTCTGAAATCGGATTTTTTTTATGCCAAAACGTCGAGATCTGGTGTTAACTCGAAAAAAAAAATTTAAAAATATCTACTTTAAGGTATCGAAAAATTTTGATATTTCTGAAATAGATTTTTTTGGTGCCAAATGTTTTTGAAATGCACGAATGAAAAAAGAAAATTGTTGAAAAGTAGTTTTTCTATGGCCCAGAGAGTCGAGTGGAATGTTTTTGTGTAGATAACATTGGATCTCCACGTTTCGTGCATTTTGAAGACGAAACAAGAAAACCGCAAATCCGTAGCCTAAACAAGAAAACACAATTTTGGCCAGATGCCTTAAAAATTCATGAAATATCGAGCTCTGGCGTTAGTTCAAAAGTTATTTAGGGGTTTGGTACCACGTGGGTACCGAATTTGTGTTAAGTACACATAGCTATTTTCATTTTTTTATGTTTCGCTTTCAGCTCATCAGTGCGTTAGCAGTTTATGTTGAACTGCTAACGCCACATAACGGTTCAACATAAACCGCTCAGCAGATGTAAAGTTAATGCTTTTTACATATACACTTATCACACCGAAGTGCTATGTCTTTACTGACGTGCCGAAAGAAACGAAACTAAGTGACAACGTTCTGGCCGTCAACAGATAGTAGTTATTTAGGGGTTTTGTACCACGTGGGTACCGGATTTGTGCTAAGTACACATAACTAGTTAGTTCAAAAGTTTTGTTTTAGAAAAATTTTGAGACTTCCGAAATCGAATTTTGTTTTCATGGTAAATGGTTTAGAAATGTCAAATGTTTTGGCAATGCACAAAACGTCGAGATCTGAAGTTATCTCGAAAACAAAATAAGAACAATATCGACATAAGGACTAAAATATTTTGAGATGCCCTAAAGCTCAAAACATCTGATGTTATCCTAAAAAACAATTTTTTTTTAGAAAAAAAACCGACGAGGAGTTCGAAAAATTTGGAGATTTCCGTTTTTTTATGCCAATTGTTTTAGGAATGCACAAAACGTCGAATATGATATAAACTCGAAGTTTTTTTTTTGTAGAAATTCCAATTCTAAGACTTAGCAAAATTTGAGATTACAAAAAACGATTAATTTTTACCTTTTTGTTTTAGTAAAGCTTAAAACGTCGAGATCTGATGATATCTGGAAAGTTACCTAGCGAACGACCGGAAAGGTTAAAGCCGAGTAGATATAAATGACATTAAGGGCTGAGGATAGTACCGTAAAGTGGTAGGTTTTTTGCTATTTTCCCGTTTCAAATTATATTTTCTTGGAAACGGTGCAGAATATAGAAAAACCCACCTGACAATCTCTTCGAAATTTAGTTGAGAATATTCTGTGAAATTTTGTAGAATGATTCATTGAGTTTAGCGGTCGTGTTGTATTTTTTTCTGACTGAAGAACTGCTGAAAATTGGAACGCTCGGAAATTCATACCTCTACTTGTTCATCGAATATCTCGGTTTTGAAGGCTTGTATCATAAATCTACCGTGACAAAGTCTAGATAATTTAGTTTAGCTGCGATTAGTACATAAAAACATATATGTTATCGCGATAAAAATAAAGTCTTATATTTTTCTGTGATACAAAGTCAGTTTCAATGCATCCGCCATTTTTTTCGCTTTGGTTTCCTGATAGCATTCTGAAAAAGGAGAGAGAAATAAAATTGGCTCGACAAGACTGCCAAACACACATACGTTTCATTGTATATAAACACATTTTTTGTTTCGCATTCAATCTTTGTGAAAGTTGAATATTTTTTCATTGTACATTGGAATCTATGTAATGTTCGGGTTTATTTGATAAAATTTTTCATCAAAATAATAACATGTACGCTGGCAACCCGGTACAGTTTGCTCATATACGCGAGAGTACAAGAGAAATACGATGCGCAAAGGGAATTGAGCGAGCCACGTGGTCGATTTAAAACTCAACACGCGACCCTCTGTCCTCAGACCTTAATAATAATAATAATGATATCTCGAAAAAAATCTTTTTATTAGGAAAATACCGACTTTAGGCCTTGGAAAAATTTTAAGATTTTCGAAGTCGAATTTTGTTTGATGTCGATTGTTTTAGAAATACAGAAAAACGTCGAGATCTGATGTTATCTCGAATATTTTTTTGAAAAAAGCCGACTCTAATTTCCGAGATCGATTTTTTTTGGATTTCAATTGTTTTAGGAATGCACAAAACGTCGAGCCTGATATAAACTCGAATTATTTTGTGGAAATTCCTACTCTAAAACTTGGCAAAATTTGAGATTTCAGAAATCGATTTTTTATGCCTTTTTGTTTTAGTAAACTCAAATGTCGATGATATCTGGAAAGTTACTTAGCGAATGGCATTAATAATAATGATATCTCGAAAAAAATCTTTTTTTTTAAATACCGACTTTAGGCCTTGGAAAAAATTTAAGATTTCCGAAGTCGAATTTTGTTTGATGTCGGTTGTTTTAGAAATACACAAAACGTCGAGATCTGATGTTATCTCGAATATTTTTTTGAAAAATGCCGACTCTAATTTCCAAAATCGATTTTTTTTTGCATTTCAATTGTTTTAGAAATGCAAAAAACGTCGTCGATGTCGATTTCGAGAGTTTTCTCTTAATGTCCATTGTTTTAGAAAATGCACAAAACGTCGAGAACTGAGGTAACCTCCTCAAAAAAAAATTTTTTTTTATTCAAGTAAAATGCTTTGTTGCCAATTGTTTTAGAAATGCACTAAACGTCGAAATCTGATAATATATGAAATAAAAAATGTTTAGATGGATGCAAATATTGAGGTTTCCGAAATCGAGAAAAAAAACTTTTTTGTCATTTAGGGGTTAGCCAAATTTTGTGCTAGGGCACATAACCGCTTTTATTATTTTTACGTTTCGTCTTTGACTCATCAGTGCAGAGCAGTTCGAATTGAACTGCTTAGTGCTAAACTCGGCAGTTCAATTTGAACCGCTAAGCAACTTTTTTGTGCTTATTTTTTTTGCAATGCACGAAACGTCGAGATCTATCTCGAAAAATATATTTGATTTTACGTTTCGTCTTAGACTCATCAGTGCGTAGCAGTTTATGTTGAACTGCTACCTCCGACCTGACGGTTCAACATAAACCGCTAGGCAGACGTAAAGTTAATGCTATTTGCAAAACACTTCTTTGGTTATTACAACTCAGTGTAATATCAAAACTGACGTCCCGAACGCAACCAGTTTCGGCTTGCTAGCCGTACGGATTGTGGTATGTTTAAGAGGTAAAAGGCTTTTACCCTTTAGTTTATGCTAGATGCACATAACCAATTTCATTTGATTTTACGTTTGATCGAAAAATGTAATTTTTAGGAAAATGCCGATTAGAGTTTGATATTTCCGAAATCGAAGTTTTTTTTAATGCCAATTGTTTCAGAAATGCATGAAACATCTCGACGGCCGCTAAAATTGAAAATTCGCATAAAAAAGTCGTATTAAATCCGTATAAGAAATTATATGAAAAGAGACTTGAATGTACAGTGATCTTACTGATGATGTCCCGAACATAAATAAGTTTACGGCATTGTGCTTTTGGTAGGTTCAGTTCAAAGGGATAAAGTAGCGACATTCCGATCTCTGCCTATAGCTCACAATTGTGAACGGAAATGGGAACCACCGTATTTGAGAGAGAAAAAAAAGAGCTTAAGAATTCAAAATGACTGCGTCTCAATCAGTAAACTATTGTTTTTGTTTTACTTTTTAACTGGTGAGCAATTCCAGAAATGCTTAGCAGATCATCAGACTCGACCTGCTCCGATTTGGATGAAACTTTGCACATGGCTTCAGTATGGCAAACCATAAGTTTTGAAACGATTGAGAGGTCAATCCGACTCACGACTTATTTTTAAAAAAGGCGTATGTATTTTTCAATAATTACAAAATAATCCGAAAAAATTAAATAAAAAAAAGCATGGTTTTAACTTTTTTTTGATAATTTTTATTTTAAAGCTGTTATTAAAATCTACAGATTGATGGCTATCTCATCCGTGCCTTTTGAAAAATGAAGAAGTTACAGCTAAAACAGTTTACGGGTCTCGTTGTAATTCGGAAACCGTTCATCGTTCAAAAATGGCGTCCAGGAAGAAGTTGTAGGGAATCAATAGGGCACTCTAAAAATATATACACTGAAAAAAAAATTGATTTTTTTTCTCAATAATTTCAAAATGAACCAAAAAATTTATTTTTTGTACTTGTAATAATTGTAGATGTAGCAAGCAAATAAACAATTCATGGAAATATAAAAATGGTGTTATAATCAAATATCCAAGTATCTCAAGAACAACTTTTTTTAGAAGAAAGGATATCATGAACAAATTTATTGCCTTTAACCTGAAGAATAATATTCTACTGTTTAAATGATTATCTTTCAACGAGAACATGAAATTTCGAATATATCTGTAAATTGTTTAGCTGTAACTTCTTCATTTTTCAGAAGGCACAAATGGGATAGCCATCAATCTGTAAGTTTTAATAAGAGCTTTAAAATAAAAATTATCAAAAAAAAAATAAAACCCTGATTTTTTTTTATTTAACTTTTTCGGATTATTTTATAATTATTGAGAAAAAAAAAAGCAAAACTTTTTTTTAAGTGTATATTTTTTTAGAGTGCTCAATCGATTCCCTACAACTTCTTCCTGAACGCCATTTTTGTACAATTACAATGATAATCCGAGTTACAACGATTTGAAAAAGGCAATTTTTGTGAAATACAAAAATACATACGCCCTTTTTAAAAATCAGTCGTGAGTCGGATTGACCTCTCAATCGGTTCAAAACTTATGGTTTGCCATACTGAAGCCATATACAAAGTTTCATCCAAATCGGAGAAGGCCGATTCTGATTTTGTCACTTTTTCGTCTACTTATTCCTGGAATTGCTCTGGTGTATTATGATTTTGACAAGAGCGCTAAAATGTTCAATGTAATTAATCAAATTAGAAGAAACTTAAAACAATTAGATTTTTTTCGCTTTATTCGATATGACGTACTGTCGCCGTAAACTTAGTTTTCCATTTAATCTGTAGCGAATGAAAGACAGACGGTAAACTACTCAAAAACTACCCAGTTTTAACTCAGCTATGGTCGCTCCATTTAAAAACTGAAACTAGCGAAAAAATAACTCCCGAGGCAGAATTTCGGACGCTCGAACTTTTCCTATCCGGATAAACCGTTCTGTCAATTGAACTACTTTGGATGCGATGAAACAAAACTCGAAAAGGCAACCAGGGGTAATTTTTTCGCAAGTTTCTACTCTGAGCTATTTTGACTGTCTTTCGTTCCGTACTGATTAGAAGCTTTAATAATAATCAAACTATTATTTCAAGATTCGAATGGTTTAATAGTTCGCCGTTTTTTATACTTTGTCCGTTTCTTCAAATTTCGTTCCAAAACAAATGTAGTTATGATTTCGTTTTCGGTTACCGATAAACCAATGCTAATCAAATACAAACATTTCACTATTTCAAAATTCATTTACAGACCTACACCCACTTACATGTATGTGTTGTCATCAGTGGAATACCCTGTTGCCCGCCGGCTGTAAGTTTTAGTGATTTCATGTTTGAATTAGTTTCCTTTGTTACCCCGATGTTAGAATGATGTTGTTTGTGTTTTTGTTTCCTTCGTTCAAGTGTTCAATTCTTTTTCCCTGCAGCTACGGTTTGGCCCCAACGTTTAAGTTTAGTCGCTTGATTGCTGGTTGCCCACCGTAAGGTAGACTAGTCTCCTCCGGAAGTCTCCGGTTTCTCTGGTTTGATAGCATTGTTGCATAGTTTTCCTTTTTTTTTATTTCGTTCAAATGCTTCGTTTGAAAATTGATTATTTGCGTGTGATTTGAATAATGCATTATTTAATATCAAAGCCCTCCAGTTGCGAACAGCAAACCGCTGAGCTGTCCACGGAATCGAAGTTCCGCGTCTGCCATTGCATAAATTGAATTTGCAGTTCGTTGGCTTGATCGGTCAGCGGTGATGTGGAGCATGCGATAAGAACCAACGCCCAGCTCGGAACGTCGTGTTTTTCTTCGATCAAACGTTGTCTGTTTCCTATTATTTCATGTGTGTGTGTACTTGGCAGCAGCAGCAGCAGCAGCAACAGAAGCTTTGACGTTGTTCGTTCCTATTTTGTTGTAACAATTTTCAACCGCTACGAAACTAACAGCCGTTTTCTTTCTCAATTTTCTCCAGGCCTCCCGGCGAGTAGACGACCTGTTCGAAGATCTGCGCGATGGACACAACCTTCTTTCGCTCTTGGAAGTACTATCTGGCGAACATCTTGTAAGTATGCATAACCGTACCGCGAGACGCCAGTTGTTCTTTTTTTTCTGTCGGATGAAATTTCACAACACAGGAACAACCTACGGCACTCATATCTGGTCTCTCGATCGGATAGAACTGTATAGTAACACATCGTACCATTTTCTTCCTTCTTTCAGCCAAGGGAGAAAGGAAAAATGCGTTTCCACATGCTGCAGAACGCACAGATGGCGTTGGACTTTCTGCGCTTCAAGAAAATCAAACTGGTCAACATCCGGGCGGAGGACATCGTGGACGGTAATCCGAAGCTCACCCTCGGTCTCATTTGGACCATCATCCTGCACTTCCAGGTAGGTGTCCGTGGGTTTTTTTCCTGTTGTTCGAGAGAGGCTACCACCCTACGAGAGGCTTCGGGGTTTTATCCGAAAGGTAGTTGATTATTTTTCAGCAGAGTTAAATATTTGAACAAGTGCTACTTTGGGTCGCTGTTCCAAATGCGGTAGCATGCATACCATTCGAATGAGTACAGCACAGGTGTAAGTAATGTTCAGTTTGGAAAAGTAACTTTAACTAAGACTCTGTTACTTATAATGGACAACGTTTTAGTTGTTATTAATATCTACACACTTCGAAAAAAGCGTGTAAATTCCCGTCTTTTGGGCCTGAGTGTCAAAAATGATTCGTTTCCACATTTGTTTCGTCACATTGCTCATGCTAACCGATGTATGTCGAGTTTTGAATTACATTTTCTACCGCAATGCACGGTTGTAGACTACAACTGCCAGCTTGCTTGTTACATCTTAGACGGAGAAATTGGAACACACATATTTTAAAAACGAGTAATATGCCGATTTGTTTTTCATAAGCTTGATGAAAAACTCTTATTAAACTCTTGGTTCTTGGCAAATAAACACACATTGTGCAAACCGGCGAAGCATTTTCCTTAACAATTACTAAGAATTTTGCAGTCACACCACCCACGTTATTTATCACCATATTGGCATAGATGGTGTTTGCTAACATGACTCGGAACAAGTTTTGCCAATTCTAACCTTAAAAGGGTGCTTCATACGGGGTGTGGATTCCGGCCTGCGCTTATTATTTGCGTCGAAGTTGTCTATCGAAGCGGACACATTCGCGGGCTGCCGTGGAATGGCATGATAGCTACTAAGTATACCTACACTACGCATTCAAGATCTAATAACCCCTTTCGGGTGCAATTATTTCCATTTCCTATGCGGGGGTGCAGCGATTAGTTCTGCTTGTGCAGAACCCGCACGAAGGAATTTCGTAACGCGTAGAACCTAACCTACTCATTTTACCATAGCACACGGGTAGGTGATCGATCGATTATTTCATTACATTCGATACTGCGACGATGTGCGGAGGATTGTTTGCTTGGGTGGATGCTTGTTGAGTAATGTTGACACCGGAACTGACAACGCCCGCTTCTCGGTGTCTGTGGCGAAACACCTTGACCATGGGCAGAACATGGTTTTGATTGTTCCTTCTCTCAAAAAGCAACGTAAACACCAGTGAATGTGTGTAGTCAATGCTGAAGAAAAGTTATCACAATGATTCGGTATGCAAATTAACCCCATCACTCAAATGTAAATATCAATTATTATCGATGTTTGATTTTGCGTCATTGTAATTAATTGATTGATTCGTTTCTGTGCATTCCAACCGAAATGCACTCGGGAGTGGCATTGTGAGATCAAACAAAAGTCTCAATTGGTTGTTATTATGTTAGTATTTATAGATTGCTAAATATGCTATCGGTTTAATAGTTTAAATATCTAAATCGAAAGCAAAATATCTAAATCGAAAACAAAATAACATGTACCGGATGTACTATCCAGGGTTAATCAAGAAAATTTCCAACCCGGGAAGATCTTTGATCACATCAGGAATCGAATCCGATATCTTCAGTATCGGACAGTAATTCACCTGGCCCTTCCCGCCGGATTAGTTCATCGCTACACACATCTGCTACGATGGAGTAACGAGACTGCGGATGAGCAGAGTCAAGCCCAATTCCATCAACAACTGTCGATCCCAATTAGTTTCCCAAATCTATTCCTTAAATTATTAATCAAACCTTGCGATCAAGGTCAAGGGAAAACTTAACACACTGACACACTCCAAATAGTCACTACCTGCTTCGCGCGCGAGGCTCAAACGTTTGTAGACTGCTCATTATTTTTAACTCTCAAACAAACTAAAAATCCATCATCATACCGAACACAGTAACTTAATACGTCTCACAATAATATATATAAACAAAAGGAAAAAACAATCTTCGTATACGTAAAAAAAATAAAATATCTAAAAAAATGGAACTAACTAAATATTTGCTTACAAAGCGGACTTTATGTGTGAAATACATAACTTTTTGAACTCCACCAATGTCGTTGTGCGTTTGATTTCTCTTGGCATCGAATTGAAAAAAACTTATTCACTTGTACAAAAATGAGTTCTTGCAAATCAGTTCCTCTTTCAATTTGATCACACAAATATCGAGGCAGTATGCCATTTAATATCTTGAAAATAAATACCATGGTTAAGTAGTAAATTCTCTGCTTCACTGAAAGCCATTGTAATGCGTTTAGTAAAAAATCTGAGAAGGTATATCTACTACATTTTAGAATTAATCGCATGATTTTTTTATCAATTATGACTCCAAGATACTTAATTTCTCTAACGCGATCATTAGTTTGACCATCAATTTCCACATTGGCGTCATGACCGGTGCTAACAGAAGAAATAACCATATATTTAGTTTTCGCGACGTATAGTTTTAGTTGCTTAAATTTTAACCATCGAACCAGCGAACTTAGATCCTCGTTCAAATGTGCAACAGCTTCATTGAAATCTTTAGCCATGATGAACAGAACAGTATCATCAGCAAACAGATTTATATCACAGAAACATAAGACTCGCTTCACATCATTAATATACATAATAAATAAAATAGGACCTAACACACTTCCCTGAGGCACACCAAGTGAATTACCGAGGAAACTAGACACTACATTGTTAAAAACAGTCCTTTGAAATCTACCACATAAATAGTTTTCAAACAATTCATGTGCCATTCCCCCGATGCCAAAACGCCGTAATGTCTGCAACAATAAAGGTCTTAAAATTGTTTCAAAGGCTCTCTTCAGATCCAAGAACACAGCAAAAATACTCTCTTTGGCTTCTATTTTCTCCTTCCATTCTGCCAATACTAGGTTCAAAACGGTTTCACAAGAGTGACCCTTACGATATCCCGATTGTTCCGATATTAGCAAACTGTTAGAGTTCAAATAGTTAATCAACTGATCTTTAACAACAAGTTCCAGAATTTTTTCCAGCGTGTGCAACATGTTAGTGGGACGGTACTCCTCGGCTTTATCCGTTCCAGTAACCTTGGGGATAGGAACTACCAGAGATTCTCTCCACACTTTTGGCACGTGCCCCGTGTACAACGATTCATTTACCAAATCCAGTAGATCGTGCCCGATAACATGAAAGCAATCCTGTATCACTTTTCAGTTAACATTGTCAATACCAGTCGATTTTCCCAAATTAAAACAAATATTTTTCAATTGTTCAAAAGTGATTGGTTGAAATTCATCAAGTCTACAATAGTTATTCATCGGCTGTGTTATTTCAACAGGTTCACCTACCAATTCTATACTTTAATTGCTTTGATTTACAGCACAAAACAGAAGTATTTATAAAACACTTTCTATTTATCTGTTTAAAGCACAATTAGTCACTTGCTTAGGTAAAATGTTTTCACAAAAAGCCTATTTCCTATTTCACACAAAATTTATCACCATTTGTCTCAGCACTAAAACCGCACAAGTTTCCATGTTCGCCATTCAATGCTAAATTCCAAAAAACATCGAGATCTGCTGTTATCCTGAAAATTTAATTTCATGTATTTCCAAGACATTTCGCATCAAAAAATATTTCTTCATTTGCGGAAATCTTCCAAGGTCGATCGAAAAAAAATTGTTTTTTTTTTACATTACACCAGATCTAGACGTTTCATGCATTTCTAAGATATTTGGCATCAAAATTTTTTTCAATTTTGCAGTTTGGACGTTTTATGCGTTTATAGGTTATTTCGCAAACAAAAATTCTTTATTTTTGCATTTTTTTTTTCGTGGAATTCCGAAGTTACGCGATTGTTTTTCGCGGATTTTTTTTCAGACGTTACGTGGGACCACTGTGCACTGGAATAGGGAAAAAAGTTGCATACACAAAAAGCGATATCTCCGTTAAAAATGGACGAATTTTAACAATCTGCAGTTTGTTATATAGTATAGTTGGATTGTAGAGCTTATATCCCAAAACATGTTTTGTTTACAATGCCAATTGTGACAGATATTTTCGAAAAACTGCATTTTTGCCTTTTTCATATTGAAAGGTTATGCAATCATTGTGAAAACCGACTTTTGAACCGAGGCCCGGAGGGCCGAGTGTCATATACCATTCGACTCAGTTCGTCGAGTACGCAAGTGTATGTGTGTATGTGGGTATGTAACGTTTTTTTGCACTAACTTTCCTCGGAGATGGCTGATTTGATTTTCACAAACTTATATTCAAATGAGAGGTCTTGTGGTCTCTTCGAAGGAATATCCCTTCATCTTCAGGGCAAAAACGACAGCAAATACTTGAACAAAAACGACAACAAATACTTGACGAAAAATATAGGATATACCTTCGAAACGTCGGTTTTTAGCGCAAAATAAATATTTTGTAAAGCAACACTTAACCAAAAAGCCATCTTTCAATAAATTTCTGAGTTTTGTTTGGATCTGACTTCCGGTTTCGGAGTTATGGGGTAAAATGTATAAAAAAAAATCAAAATATGTGTTTTTCAGAGATGGCGTGACCGATTTTCACAAACTTAGGTTCAAATGAATGGTCTTATGGTCCCACACAAAATTTCTGAATGTCATTTGGATCCGACTTCCGGTTCCAGAATTATAGGGTAAAGTTTGGAAAAAAATTTATACCATCATTTAGTGGGGTGAAACAAAAAACAAAACAAAATTTTTTTAAACTAACCTCAAAACTACTCCATTCGATAGTCATTATCAGTAGATGGCCAAACAAACTGACTTCGGCTATCCTGGTTCCCAGTTTCCGATTCCGATACACAGGAAATAGTGATCATATTTTCTCAAATTGATCTCACTTACTTTTCTCACTAATGGTTTGAACAATTTTCACAAACTTAGGTTTTAATGGAAGGTCCTGTGGTCTTGTACGGAATTCCAGAATTTCATTGGTAAAGTGTGTTAAAACTTTTATACCTTCACGCGGGCGAAACAGAAAACGTGAAAAAATTTCAAAGCGGCAAAAATAAAACTACTCCAATTGGTAGTCATTATCAGTAAACGGTCAACTAAATCGAAGAATTCTATTTTAACGAATATCACAGTATTATATATGATATTATGATGATTAAAACAGGTTTTACATAAAAGTTTGGATAACTCGGAAAGTAATCATAGAATCTAAAAACAAAAACAACAGCGTAAATACTACTTCTTGGATGACCTTTCATTTTCAACCAGTTTGGTAAATATCGGTTCCGCTTCGCTTCGGGGTAATCACCACGGGGACTGGTTTCGAACTTAGGTGGTTTAAGTTGCAAACTTCCCTGCGAGTGTTATGGACTGTGACATTTGACTATAAATAGTTGGAAATAAATCATATTTAACATTCTCATAACGTCAACTTAAAAATCTATATTTAGTCTCACTTTACCTAAATAAAGCTTGCTTCAGATAGAATTGGAACAAAGACAATTGCCTATATTTCAGTTATTTATTATAGAATTCAAGATCTTTTTTTATACAAATGTAGCGTTTTCTTCATACTTTTAAGAAAAAATACGGATAAAATTATTCGTCACTGTTTCGAAGGAATTCTCGAATTTTTCCTGTAACACGGCTCATTAGGCGGCGCACACCTTCTTCGTCAATCGTTTTAGCTATCTTATTCCACCAGGTCGTCATCTGATTGATGTATTTGACAACCTCTCCCTTTGTCTTGAGTCTCCTCTTCATGATTGCTCAGTATTTCTCAATAGGGCGGAACTGGGGGCAGTTGGGTGGGACGAATTTTGACCACACTATTCTGCTTTATGGTCCGATTTCGCTGTTTGCTAGCTCGATACGGCTACTATGGGCAGCACCGGATTTTCTGGCCAAATCACGGTTCGACAGATTAGGATTCCTCTTAATCGTCTTCAAAATCTTACCACGCTGACTCCGGTCGACAGTTCCACTCCGACGATTGGCTTGAGGCTTCCGAATCGTCGTCAATGTTTCCTTATACCGTTTGATAACGCGCCATACGGTATTTCTGGGCAATTTCAGCTGTTTAGCTAGCCTAGATGCAGACCACTATGGATTTTCCAAATAATTGTGCACATTATTTCCCTTCTTTCGGATTCCATGTTGATTGTTTACATATTACAGTCGATTTACGGAATGTTATCAACCATACGTGAAGCTGACAAAATTCCCGACACGTGGGTGCCAAGAACTTTCAAATCCGTCCACCAGGACCGCCACAATATGAGCAAAAGTTTGTTCCAATTCTAAATGAAGCAAGCTTTATGAAATCATTTCGAAATCCAATGTGTTAAGTGGATAAAGTATAAATGCGAAATCACTCTACTAGATAGAGCTAGTGTGTTAAAATGTGTACTAGTTCGAAAACTGAAATATTCAAAGCATTTTTGTTTTCTCTTTTATCGACGCTAGTGTGCCCGCAAGTTTTTAATAGAACGCAAATTATGCTATATCATCAATCCGGTAACTCCGGAAAAAAATGATCGGGAGCTCAAATATATCAAACTACGGGACCAGTCCTTACCCGAACATTCCTTCACGTGGTGGCGCTGAAGTGCAAACAAATATCGAAATTGAAATTATTATTCCATGATAAGCCTCCGATTTCAGGGTTATATTCAATTGAATTACATTTATATTGGTGTTTCATTTACGATTACCGACGCTTCCTGGAAAATAAATTTTCAATTGGAGCCAATCCAAAAATCAGTAGCAGTAAAGATGACAAAGTCAGGATCGGCTTGCTCCGATTTGGATAAATAATGGCAAACCCAATGCAAACCATTATTTCTTCACAGATGGAGAGACGAATTCGACTCAAGGCGAACTTTTAAAACGGGTCGAAGATATTTTTTGTACGTAAATGGTGTTATTTTTACATGAATGGTGTCAAAGGAGAGGTTCTAGAAAACCAATTGCACACTCTAAAATCCTTTTTTAATCCACCTACGGGTGTAATGTTACCTTTCCCATATTACTTATATTTTCAATAATATCACTAGAAGATTCTGCGAAGATTTTTTTTTCAATCTTGAATAAAATAAGAAACTTTCTTTGGGTATAAACTAACATAACCTTTTCAATTTGTGAACTGTTATGTCAAGTTAATAAGAATTTTTAAATGATTAAACACGCTTTACCTTATAGTTTTGGAACCGGAAGTCGGACCCGGAACCTATGAGACTATAGAAACTTTTATTTCAGCCTGTTTATGAGAATCGATTAAATCTTCTCTGAGAAATTTTTGTGAGTCCCGTTTTAAACTTTTTGACCACTATTTCCGGTACTTCTGGAACCAGGAACTTGGAATCAGTACAGCCGAAGTCGGTTCGTTTAGTAAGTAACTAATATAGCCTTCAAATTGAATCAGTTTTAAGCCAAATCTAGTAGAATTTTACCCTTTTTTTGCATTGTCTGTTGGATCAGTCCCATGGGGTTGTTCGAGCCATTGATGTAGAACAATTGAATTCGCAACTGCACCAGAGTCTACTTAAATTGATCTTTATTAGGGACCAACACCAAACACGCGAACCCAAAATATAGACTCTATTTGTCTTGATTTGTATTTGTATGGTAGCCGACGAGATTACACCAATATCTCAAATGTATGCAATTATATCTTTGTACATACCTGCGATACGATTTTGATATTAAAGCTTCTCTTCGCCAAGCTTGTGTTCAAGTTTTGTATGCAAGAAGTTATTTTTATAGCGTTAAGTTTCTCTACCATTCTGCGATTTCGGTTGAAGCGATAAACTTTTTCTCATTATGAATCGAGTTCATCTTATATAAATTAGAAATGAATCTTAAGCACTCTAAATTTACCCTGGGTAGATGTCAAATTCTCAGACGAAAACGACAGAACATGGAATTTCATCCGAGCTTGCATGACACAAGATCAGAGCATACTAATTAAAGCTTCAAATCGTTTTATGGCACTTTTTGTCTTGCTGTCTAACAACAACCTACCTCTGGCATGCTACACGTAGGACTGAAACGTTAGCTATAATTTCGCTTCTATTTATAGATTCACGTGCTTCCAACAGCTTCGCTTTTGCATCGATTGACCAAGCAGAGCGATGCTTTCCCTTTGATATATCGCTTACGCTCCTTCAAAATCGTCGTCTATGGCAGGGAAATCCATTATGCAGGAGATTTTGAGCAGACAAAATTGGACACTGCTAGTTATCAATCAACATTTCAATGATATATAATTGAAAATACATGGCTATGATCATTCATATTAAAACGTAGATATATTTCCAATCAATTGGTGAAATAATATTACTGATTGAAACTAAACTGACTGAGCTGTAAGTGTCCAAAACCAGACCACATTTCTACTTGTATTTACCCTTGAATTTCTAATTTGCACCCCTATATAAAAAGCAAAGATGTGTTCCACATCAATATATAAATTTTAATGTGGCAACCCTGCACACTATACGAAATGTTTTGACACTCATCGCCCTATAATTTCGGAACCAAAAGTCGGATCAGGATGAAATTGCACAGAATATTTAAAGACAATTAGAGCTTTAATTTAAACTATGATTCGTGAAAATCGGTTCAACCGTTGCTGAGTGAGTTCCTTTTTGTGGAAATTTTCTTCACTATTATCGGTGCTTTCGGAAACCGGGGACTAGTAGTCCCAAAGTAGTTTTATATATTCACTAACTAACAAGATCTGCCAACTAGAAGATTATGCAGTAAGTTTTATAGAAATGTGCATCTCGTTTCGCCATCGCTTGGGGAAAAAAACTCATGAAATTGAAAATTTTCACTAATCGCGCTGTAATACCGGAACCGGAGGTCGAATTTGGATCAACTTTTCGGGGACTTTTTAAAGAATTGTAAGATCTTTTATTTTCTTCTTAGTTTGTAAAAATCGGTTAAGAAATTTCCGAGAAAATTGAGTGCGCAGTTTTTAATAAATTTGCACATATTTCCTTGTAATTCCGGAACCGGAAGTCGGATCCAAATGAAATTCAAGAAATTGTATGAGGTCGTAAGACCTTTCATTTGAATCTAAGTTTGTGAAAATCGCTGCAGCCATCTCTTAGAAAATTGAGTGACATTATTTGCCACATACACACATACATACACACACATATATTTTGTGACATATGGCATTTTGTGATATCGAGAGTCGAATGGTATATGATTTCGATTTGTTTTTGTTTTGATGTTTGGCTTCATTCGGGTAGCTCTTCACTGAAACTCAAACATAACTCACTTTCGCCTACCGATCTAATGGAGAGAGAGAGAGAGAGAGAGAGAGAGAAAGAAAAAAATGCCACCGAAAAGTCAAGGTCCTGCTGCGCGTCGAGCGACTGGCACCTTTGATTAACGACTTTCGCTGATTTCGCCGCTAATTGTGTACCGGTGACCATTTAGGAGCAGATAATACTTCTTCATCAACCGGACCATAAATCTTTCGGTGGGCTGCGGTCACCGTTGCTTCTCATTCCAGTCTGATTTGATACCAAACGGTGAGGCTGGCTGGCTGGTTGGCTATGCAAATGAGGCTTGATCCGGGCGCGCACATGTCACCGCGCCGATGCCACCCAGCAGCTCGAAACAGTCGACTTAGTCAGACAGTCAACAATCTCGTCAAGTGCTGGATAGGACCCGGTTCACCTTGACTTGCCCTGCATACCTGCTGCACACGTATGTGTGGCGTTTATTGTCTTTCGGTTTTGATAAACTTCCACCTTGTCGTGTGATTATCGTATCAATCAATTTGCAACGAAAGGTCTGTTCCGAGGACCGACCTTAGCAGCGCTGGTTGCATCACACACCGCGCCAACCAACTGCTCATTAATGCGAAAATAAATCGATGACGTGATTGGTTTAGTACAAATCAGTTACACAGGTTCACAAATATAGAACCATTAGATGTAATGTCACATAATATTATAAGCAAATTCCGACAAAAATCGATGCAATCTTCCATTGAATCGATTCGCTCTCTATATTAGTTAGTAAGTTAGTATAAGTTTCCCCATTACACAATACAAGTAGGTTTACAATTTTCCCTACATATAAATCACAGAATTGCGGAAGCAAATGATGTCTTCATGGTAATAACCAAATCATGTATATAATAGGGCTGAATACCCAATTTAAATCTTAATAATTTAATTTTAACTCATATTCCAATAAATAATTATAAAAAAAAATCGATGACGTGACGCTTCCCTACCGCCACGAGATTGCGTGAAGCCTATGATCTCATCAGAATCGGTTAAGTTATTCGTGCCTTCCCAGCTCTAATTTGGTAGCAGGTTGACACTTGGAGCTGTATTTTTTCTCAGCCAGTGTCAAATTACACCTAATCGTCACGATCCGGGCTATTAGCGTGTATCGCCGACGCCACGTACTAAAACTTCAAGACGCGTGCGGAGGCGTAGGGTTTTAATTGTCCGGTCGAAAACCTGTACGACTACACTCCATTAGCTTCAGGTGAGTTCACCTTGAGACTATATGGGTAGGCTCACAGCAGACAGTTGCTGAGACAAGGACGTGAGCCAGGTTTATGAATGAGTTGTAAAATAATGAATGGAAATGACATGAGCGGAACTTGTGAATGAATTTGGTGACCGTAAATGCATATGGTTGCGCGCTCGTGTCGTTCAGGTGGCGACCTACCAGTCGACAGTCGAAGTTGCAGCTAGACGAAGGCATTGCTGCTCTTCTGAATAGTTCTGAGTGGTAGTAAAATTCGAGAGTGGGACGCATGATATATGGGTAATTAATATCCAATAGCACGATCGGACTAAAGCTACCACCTACACAATGTCAACCTTGTCGGAAGATCTTTTCCTCCGGAAGGTTGACAGGAAACTTAACGCACTACTGCAGTGTTAACCCTGGACACTAATAGGGTGCGTGTTGTTACCGAAGTTGCCAACATCGCAAAGTTTTTCTTTTACGCCCACCAGTTCTCCTCCGTGTCTGGGCGTTTTCTGTATCTGCTCTGTAATCTGATCGAGATTGTGTCCGATATTGGCTTGACAAAACTATTAGGAATGTTTTGAATTTTCAATGCGGTTCGGAATAATCGCGACTGACCTCGGATGATATATTGTGACTGCTGTAGATGTTTCAATCTTTTGATCATATGTTATTTTTTTGGATCGAAAACACACCTGATCCTATTCAACGGGGAGATAATATGCATGTTTAAAATATTAATTTTGAGTTTGTTTTAGTTCATAGTTTATTGTGGAAGTATTTCACAGTTACATTACTGGCAGAATTAAAGTAACCTTATGTCATTACATCTTTCTAACAAAGCTCGAGTGCCATGCCAAAAAGGTCTATTACCGATATTTCACTTGGTAGTATCGCACTCACTAAATAACTGTCCTTGCAGTAGTCAGCAGTCAGGTTTCTGAGAAAAGTGAGATAAAAATATTTCAGATCAAGGTTAACAAGCAAGTTCGGGAGACACACATTTACGGTTAAATTATCGAAAAATTGACTAGTTGGACAACTCTACGCGAAACGGATAATGTTGATGAGATGGCATCGTCGTTTTGTAGTACTATCTCTCGTTGGCGTTTGCATGATTTAAAGCGCCAGCGCAGACACCGTCGTTGGCGGAGCTTAGAAACAAAACAAAATTTCGAAAAATCGAGTGATGAATACCGCAAATTGAATGCCGGTTTATACAGAGCTTACGTCATGCGAGTTCAAACGGACCTACGTAGGAACCCCAGGAGTTTTTGGAACTTTGTGAATTCGAAGCGAAAATGTTCAATCATTCCTCAGAACGTTTGTTTTGACGGTGTGACGTCTGCATCAACCTCAGACTCATGTGAGTTGTTTGCTAAATTCTTCGCTTCCGTGTTTATACTCGCTGTGCAACTGCTCTGCTCGAACCATTATGTTACGTGTTCAACAAATCGTTCGAGCATGGTATATTTCCAACGATATGGAAGCAGTCGTTCATGTTTCCAATCTACAAAAACGGTAATCGAAAGGACGTGAGAAATTATCGTGGTATTACGAGTCTATCTGCTGCCTCCAAGCTATTCGAAATAGTTGTCAGCTCTGTTGTTCTTTCTCGTACAAAAAGTTATATATCAACCGATCCGCATGGATTTATGCCAGGACGATCCGTTAACACAAATTTGCTCGATTTTACCACGACCTGCTTTTCGCGTATGCAGGAAAGGATACAAATTGATGCATTGACCACCGAATTCTATTATGTAAACTAATGCGACTTGGTGCATCACACAAGTTCGTTGAATGGTTGAGTTCCTATTTGTGTGGTAGAGTCCTACGTGTACAATTAAGAACCTCAGTTTCATCTCCGTTTACGAATAAATCAGGAGTTCCGCAAGGCAGCGATATGGGTCCCCTTCTGTTTGCACTGTTTTTCAACGATGCCGCTTGGTTATGGATGCAAGCTGATCTACGCCGACGATTTGAAGCTGTACTTAGTAATTCGTAATTATGAGGATTGCGTCCATCTTCAAGAACTGCTAGATGAATTTGTCGCATGGTGTCGACGAAACCATCTTGTAATCAGTATTGCCAAATGTCAAGTAATTACATTTCACCGAATACTTCCATTAATATTCGACTACAAAATTGATGGACAAATACTTACAAGAGTTGACCGTGTTAACGACCTTGGTGTTGTATTGGTTGCAAAACTCACATTTAATCAGCATCGTTCTGCTTTAATATCTAAGGCAACGAAACAACTCGGATTCGTAGCTAAAATCAGCAGAGATTTCAAGGATCCACTTTGTTTGAAGGTGTTATACTGTTCCTTAGTGCGATCATTCAAATTCATTCAAAAAAGTCTGTCACGGTTACGTTGCGCAGAAAAAAAAATCATTTATTTTGACAGTTCCCCCAAGTAGAGTGTGAGATCAACAAGAAAACTCAATTTGATGATGTGCTGTTCGTATGTATCGATTACTTAATTTGCTATCGTTTTGGTCGTTTTAACGGTTAAATGATCAAAATCGAAAGCAAAAAAAAAATGCTGTGTGACATCAAACTGAAATCTAGTTTGCTCTTAGTGAAAGCACATTGAAAACTCAATATGATGTAGATTTTCGCGAAATGATGACACGTCACGAGCATAAGTTAAAAATAGACTAGCCCAAAATGGTCCGAGATAGTATACATTTAGGCGATTTACACGCAAGCAAAAAAAATGATCTTATGCGCAACGCACTACCACCCCACGGATAGAATCCTGTTTCGAACTTAGGTGATTTGGAATGCGAACTTTCTGCGATTGCTATGGACTGGAAGTGCTAACTATAAGTAGACGGAAAATGTTTGGTTAAACTTCACTCTCTGACACACACAATGTTTGCTGACGGCCCGAACGGACAGCATTCAATTCATCACTCGTTTCTCTTCAATCGAGGCTCAGTTTAACCACCGTCAGTTGATCTCTTGAAATGACAAAATATCTCTTTCAATAGTGTGAGAGCGGCCTTCAAATGAGGTTCATGTAAACATTCGAATTGGTTCAAGATAATAGATGAAAGACAAATCAGATAGCTGAAATATCAATCATAGAATACACATAAATTAATTGTTTCCTCCTTTAGTTTTCATTTTTAATACTTTACTCCATTTATAATTCTATTCGTTCGAATTTGCTTACTACCAAGAGCGAAAGCATTGAAGCAGGTAGACTACTTGGCACTCGAAACTGAGCAAGCAAAACTTCAAATGACTAGGTACAATTAATCAACTGACGATGAATTCCGGGAGCTTCACTTGAAAATGGCAGCAAAAGTCAAATGAATTAGTAGGGATATGCTGACTGTCAGCGGTCATAAATTTCATTTTCATCTTATATTAT
This sequence comes from Malaya genurostris, assembly GCF_030247185.1. Classification (NCBI taxonomy): domain Eukaryota; kingdom Metazoa; phylum Arthropoda; class Insecta; order Diptera; family Culicidae; genus Malaya; species Malaya genurostris. Next base: position 87,002,841 of record NC_080572.1, on the reverse strand, counting down.
TCGATTGAAAATGAAATTTTACCGCACTGGTCAGTGCACACACGTTGCGTCGCTTCCATCCCGCATCCACCGTGAATAACAGTGTGGCTATTTGAGCACAGTATGAAAATGAATCTACTTGATCTCACACAACTTGCACTTTGAAGTACGAATTTAGAGGCCGAACGTTTTACAGTGAAGTCTCCTACAAAACAGGGAACGTGAATCAGGAATCCGGTAATAAGGTATCCCAGATCATTTGTTTTTTTCGACTAATTGGGACAATGAACGTTTATCTCGCTTCTGACCATAGATAGAACCATAATTTTCTCAGTAAATATTTAGTTCTTGTGTAGACTTATAATTTACGATTAGTCCTGTGACTCAAAATTATGCAGATTTGGTTGGACGGTTTCTTTGGAAGAGTGTATTAAAATTCCAAGATTATAACTAGGAATGAGAATTGTTTTGAATAGTGAGCTTGTGGACTACTTAGGAATAGACAAATTAAACATATTTTTTTTTGGTGGCACCTATAAGTCACTAAAGTTTTATTAAGAATTAGTTCTAGGTTCTGAAATATGATACATTCAATGTAGTATTAGTTCGAATTTCGTAAATAATGAATTTTTCCATACTGTGGGATATAAAGTTATTGGTATTTTCAGAACGGGTTTGGCGAGTAGATGTTTTGTATTTTTGTTTTCCGCATGTAGAAATTCGATGACGGTACCACCATTCATTCACCATTCAGCTTCCGTAGTCATCTCATATACTTAAACCATAAGTCTACGAGTTAGATGAAAACTTGCTTCGAGTTTTCTCGTTGCTATAACAGCAATATCGCACAATTGTCGAACTATTTTTACTTCGGCATTGTTTCTTACAGTCGAAGCATAGACATTGCATTTAATTTTACTACAATTCGTTGATTGAGAGTCGAATTGTCCGTAAATGAACATGACGACTCTACTGATGAGATGACTATTGCTACAACCCTACTATTCAATTGGAAAAAAAATTCTGGAACACACAAAACCAGGAAAAGGTTTACAACACTTTTGGAAAACCATATTGTAGTATTGTAATTGTTTCAAGAAAGATTTGTTATAAAATGATATCTGTGCTACGATGCATAGCTATTTATATGTGAAACAGGTAGAATTTAGGTAAGCAATTCGCTGGTACGTACGTTGGTTGTAAACAGTAGGTAGTCAACTGGCACACCTCTTTGATTCTGCATGTGTTTATTCGTTTTGACGTAGTTACGTTAGTTCTACTGTATAAATGATTATCTTTAAACGAGAACTTGAAATTTCGAATATATCTGTAAATTGTTTTAGTTTGTAACTTCTTCATCTGTAGGTTTTAATAACAGCTTTAAAAAAAATTATAAAAAAAAATAAAACCCTGATTTTTTATTTATTTAACTTTTTCGGATTATTTTGTAATTATTGAAAAAAAAACAAAAAAAAAATTTCAGTGTATATTTTTTTAGAGTGCCCAATCGATTCCCTGCAACTTCTTCCGGAACGCCATTTTTGTACAATTAACGTTTCACAGTTACAACGATTTGAAAAAGGCAATACAAAAATACATACGCCCTTTTAAAAATCAGTCGTGAGTCGAATTGACCTCTCCATCGGTTCAAAACTTATGGTTTGCCATACTGAAGCCATGTGCAAAGTTTCATCCAAATCGGAGAGGGTCGAGTCTGACGATCTGCTAAGCATTTTTGGAATTGCTCATTTGTTTCTCGATTGTGGAAATGGTCGTCAAAATTTTGCTTGTGCATCACTAAAATTCATACTATTCGCTCGTAAAGTTATCGAAATGGATGAATGTGGTCAAATTAACTATTACTAATGTAATAAAGCAATTAGGAGATTGTTTGTCGACAGTCAGTAAGTCCCGATTGGGAGAAAATCGAAAGCCGGAAGTCGCAAAAACGTCGAAAAGAGTGACCATCTGTTACAAGCGGAACCCCAATTTCTCCATCCAAGCAATATCGTGTTTAATATTGAAAGATCCATTACTCCATGAATTGAATTTTGTTTTTAAAAATTACGATTCAAAGAAGAGCGAGTTCTTTAAAAGTGAATTGATCTAATTTGAAGGACTTATTTTTGTCATCTAGATCTCCGATTTCCGGATGCACTGAAAACAATGGTCAAAGGACTTTGAAGTTGAACTTCGCAACGTCGTATGACTACATATGTTGAAAAAAAAATGCAATCACTGTGAAAACCGACTTCTGAACCGAGGCCGAGTGGCATATACCATTCGACTCAATTCGTCGAGTACGCAAAATGTCTGTGTGTAACGTTTTTTTGCACTAACTTTTCTCGGAAATGGCTGAACCGATTTTCACAAACTTAGATTCAAATGAAAGGTCTTATGGTCCCATACAAAATTTCTGAATATTATTTGGATCCGACTTCTGGTTCCGGAATTATGGGGTGAAATGTGCAAAAAATTGTGAAAATAAGTGCACTAACTTTTCTCAGAGTTGGCTAAACCTATTTTCACAAACTTAGATTCAAATGGAAGGTCTTGAGGTTCCATACAAAATTCCTGAATATTATTTGGATCCGACTTCCGGTTCGGGAGTTATGATGTAAAATGTGCAAAAAAAAAGAAAATATGTGTTCTAACTTTTCTCATAGATGGCGGAAACGATTTTCAAAAACTTAGATTCAAATGAAGGATTCTGTGGTCCCATGCGTAATTCCTGAATTTCACCTGGATTCGACTTCCGGATCCGGAAATATAGGGTAAAGTGGGTTAAAAATTGTATACCATCACTGAAAATAGGGAAAAATCTTAGAAAGTTTTATAAATCGACCTCAAATCTATTCCAATTGATAGTTTTTATCAGTATACGATCAAACAAACCGATTTCGGTTATTTTTTTAAGAATCGAAGAAAATTATTTTGAAGAATACAACAGTATTATTTATGATAGTACGATTGATATGAGAAAGGCATCATTACACCACTAGGTGGATTAAAACAAGTTTTTGAGTATGGCAACACTTTTGCCTTGAAAGTTTTTTTTAATCGAGCTGCAAAGTAATAGCATAATGTGATATCAATTGAACATTTGATGAGTCGATATAATATTAGGATTTTAATCTGATGATGCTATCATAATCAGATTTCAATTTGTTCTCATTCTGATGTTAGACTTTACTCGGGACCATAGTTACGAGTATGTGCTGACATCTGATCTGATATACAATGAACCCTATCATTGCCAATTTCATTGATAAGCTTGATTGATTTAACCACGTTATAAAAGCTCTTTTGAAGTAGTTTGATAAGTAAGTAAGATCATTCTCTGGTTAATTTGGTCAAAAGTAACTTTTCGAATCGTGTAAACGACATATTTCCCTTTGTAAGTACTGTATTTTACCATTACTTCGCAATACTTATTGAAGTTCATCTTTTACAATTGCCATCCTTGGCATGGAGTTAAAACAAACAGACACGGTTTTTCGAACATCTGTTCTATCAATACCGTAAACAAACTATTTTCAATATTATGTCAACTGTCGTTACCGCAACGCATATCAACATGAAGAACAGAGTTTTTAGCGATACTCAAATAAAACAAGGGTTGTATGAGTCGTTGTAGTCAATCCACGTTCGAATGGTCCGGCGAAGTTTGTTATTGTTATATTTTAAAAATTTTCAAGTCAATTTCTTCAATGAGGTACTAGTGAAGCTTCTCATTTGGATCAGAACGGTATTGGGACATTTGATCTGGTCAGTCAATGAAGAAATCAAATTCGTACTTCAATAATTCAAGTGAACCAGTTATGGAACTGGACAACAAAATCACCTATGGTGATTCAACTCTCATAACAGGTTCAGGTATTCTGTCAAAAACATTATTTTAGATTGCGATAGGAACAATCTTAATCGAGTAAAAAAAGAACTACATTTTTATATCTCTCAAATCCGTATTCTTCTCTTGCAAGATGATCTAATTTGTATACCAACTCCCTAATAACAAAGCCACACTTCCAGTAAGCATTTTAGCACATTCATTCACCACGTCGGCATTAATCGATGACTATCTGTCACAATTCGATGAACCCATTAATTATAGCTCCACGCCGGCATCCGCAAATCTGCTCAAATCATAAAACTATCGGCAACCCCGCCAATTCAATTTACGACACCCATTCAATTTAATTCCACGTCAAAACAATCGCGCCCAATCATCACTCTCCGGAGGCAATTCGCGACCCGCATTTCCTCAAACGGTCCGCCGGGGTATCCTGGGAACATCTTATTTGTTTGTTGCTGCCTGCTGCAGCCCGCCGTTCGATCAGCTCTCCGTACGCGCTTCATGACATGTTAATAATAGCCTTTAATCCGATTCACGGCTAGTCGGCAAACAGAACACGAAAGAACAATTTGCACAAAAAAAACTAAATGAAGTAGGCGGGGAGTGGAGTGCTCTAGCGCGGATTAATTGAACGCAGCTCAAGTCACACACAAATATTCACTGCGGTACGGCGTGACGCGGTGCCATTTATGTGGTAGGGCGGGAGAATGCTGTCCGGCGGCCACAACAAGCCGCAGCCAGAAGCTCTCCATAGACGCATAATGTATAAATCTTCACTGTCAAAAAGATAAAATCGTGTCGTACGAAGCGTTCAAGACTGCGCACCCGATCGACCGTTGCCATTGAACTGACGAAAATGTCATAAATCTCCTGAAGCTGACACGACCTACGCGCGGCCCCGTTTCGTCCGTGCAGCAGAACTCATGTAATTTGATTCGATAGACTATTCAATATTCGCGATAAACCTGAAAAGGCAATTCCACTCTCGGTTGACAACGATACGATGCAGAGCCCTTTCGCTGCTCGTAGCGCCGCTCTAGTGGATTCTGTGAGCAACTGTAGGCGGGGTGTGTCTCGGCTAACGTCGATCCGCACACAAGAGAACGAAACACTATTGCACACTTCGCGCTGTTTACACCATTTGTGGTCTGGTTAATGATCCAAGACTCATTATTGGACAGTCGTTTCGCGGGTAAAGATCCCATGTTCGTTTCCATAAAGCTACCGTCCTTGGAGCTTAGCATGTTCGACGCGCTGCAAGACTTGTAAAACCCCTGCCACGGTTTCGCATTCTTGTCGATCTTTGAATTCCGAAAATCATCAACGCTGTACTTAAGTGATCTAGCAGTCTCGCCGTTTGAACCGTCTCCGCCTTAGACGACGCGTCAACTGTTCGGTTTGGTTTGAAAAGTTGAAACCTTCGGAATCGTAATCGACTAATTGAACACCACTCAACACTTTATGCGCATTCTAATCGATTACCGCCGCCGCCACTGCCGTGCTTGCATATCATTCGGCGTCGAGTAGAAAAGGTGCGTTGTCGTGGTGTTATTCCGGTGTCAAGTGGCCCACTGTGTATCAATGATGTAAGAAAAGCGGGCCCAACATCAAACGCAACCGATACCGGTGATGATGGCGTTCGCGTCATCGTCGTCAAATGAGGCGCTACGATCAACTGGAGTTCGTTTTTCCTTATTATTATTATTCCTTCCTTTAGCGGCTGCACAGTCTGCTTTGCATACATGGATAACCTGACCGATCCGATACTGCATACTGATAGCTCCGGTGTGTAAAGGAATTTTGCCGTGGTTCAATCTAGAGAAACTAGAAGGCTTTCGTATGCAAAGGGCATACGCGAACAGTCCGGTTGTCGGCAAAGATTAGACTGGGTCGTTATTTGCCAAGCGCGGACTTGTGAAATTGCCTCAGGATAATCGAAGGCGCAATGGCGCGAGTTCATCGAGTTGTGACTCTGGTTCGGTTATTACAGTTGAGCAGTATCAATTTGTTTCGCGATAATTGTATTTGATTATAATAATTGTAACGAGGTACAAAATGTAGTAACGATCGAATGTTCCATAAATTTGTTACCTAGGGGTAAATTGCACTACGTTTTTCTGAGCAATTTCAAGTAAATTTGATAAATGATGTCGATTTGACCCTGATTAATTTGAAAAAAAAAACTTCGATTCGTTCCGAGCACCATAGCCGCATTCTAGTCAGGGTTGCGAACGGTACCGTAGAATGACACGAAACAGCAGACAGTCAAACCGCACAAATGGTAGCTGTCGCTGAATGAACTTTGCCGTGACTGCAGCGGATAAAAATGTCACAGATCTCATGACATTTTCTCTCGTGGATGTACCCGTATGCTCGCATCGGTAGTTGTTCTCCTCTCTTCAATCAGAGAATGGCTTACCACAAAGAACAGTTTCTCCTTTCAAATTCTACAGCTTTCGGGAGACATCCACCAACAAGGCTCAACGTTGAAATTCGTTTTATGCCTGTTCTCACGCGGTGTATGATGGAAGTTTTGGTCCGCTATGCTGACGGTTTTTCTGCATTCTTTTTTGTTGCTCCGCACTCTCGTTGGAAGGAAGGGTTCGGTGAGCAAAGCTGAAAAGCAGTGTTAACTAATGCTTTGATATATATATATATATATATATATATATATATATATATATATATATATATATATATATATATATATATATATATATATATATATATATATATATATATATATATATATATATATATATATATATATATATATATATATATATATATATATATATATATATATATATATATATATATATATATAAATATATATATATATATATATATATATATATATATATATATATATATATATATATATATATATATACCGCTACCCGCTGCGTTTTTTTTTCATAACTACACTCTTAGAAAAAATGAAATTTACGCTTGACGTAAATTCAAGTATGCCGTAATTTCTTCGGTGATGACACAATATTACATCTACTAACATGTAAACATAAATTTTGCGTTTGTATCGATGTGAGTTTCAGCTAAAACAACTGTGAAGTTAATGATATGACTTATCTTTAAATGCTTTGTATTGTGAATGTAAGTAAATCGCGACGCTCCTTTTATGTGTATCTATAAAGATGTTACTTTTTTTAAGTGTGTATGTTTGTTTCATAAGGATTCTTAGTGTCAGTAGGATCGTAGTACTAGCTATGCAATGATTCTGTACACCAAGAATCAGCTGCGAAGTCTGTTGAAACAGAAAGGAAAAATTCCACAAAAGGAATGTAATGCCAAGACTTTGCTTTGCTTCATAAGGCAATATACATAAGTTTTTCTTTGACGTAGCAATACATTTCGAATATCATATATGTATGTCGGAATTCATAAGTTAATCTAAATACTGTTTTTACCAAGCGATTTGCTATTATAAATTACATTAAATAAAAAACATTCATTTTGTACATGATCTTATAATTATTCCAGAATTCCAGGTTGCCCGCTGCGGTGTCAAGCAATATAGACTGCGTCGCTCCCACTCTAATGCAGTTCAGAGCAGTCACAACCGATATGACTGTCCAGTTATAGAAATGTCATGACATTTCGACCTCGCGACATTTTAAAAAACCTTGAACGAAAATAAATGCAGCAGCTACGTATCCAGAATGTACGTACACTACCGCAGAGCGAACGATGTGGCTTTGACTGCTGTGAGAGAGTGCGACAAAATGAACTGTTCTCAACGTTGCTGTCGGGTGTCGTGGCTCTCACGACTGCACCTAGCTATCGTGTCATTGCGTGTTGGCTACTGTTAAACGTAGCAGCTGAGCGGATCGTTGGTAGTGGCTGTCTTGTGCTTAGCGACAGTTAAAAAAAATGTCAAATTTTCGCACCCCTGATTCTAGTAATAGCGAATAACAGAATTATGTCGAATACAAGAATTAGGTAATAAAATTATCCAAATACAACAATTATGACGAATACAAGAATTACGTGAGGGACACAAAAATCGTTGAAAAAGAATTCAAGAACTATGGTATGACCCAGAGGTGGAAGTAAGCCCATTTTGCGCACGAAAATGTGAATGAAGATTTTCGATTGTAAATCAAAAAACCGAACACCGTGAATTAAAAAATTGCGATTATTTTTTAAAATGTGGGAACTGTATATTACACAGAGTAGCAGCAGACCTTATGCATACGCGCTCTTTTTATTGCGCTGAGACAAATTTGTTCTCATTCTCAGAAGATAACCATGCGCAGGCGAAGAGCTTTAGTTGCTCTCACAAAAATTCGTTCGCGCCTTTTTGTACCGCGTCAGAAATGAATGTACAGCGCTTCATACGTTCTCAGCACATTTAGCCAAGAACGAGGTTCGAGTGCTCAAGTTTAATAACATTTATGCAATTTTATAAGAATATTAAACCCTACATTTATCGGCAGTTGTGTTTTCTGAGATTTGTTTAATCACTTTCCTTGGCGTACGGCACAATATTGCTAATAATTAGGTTATCAGAAACGGGAAAAAGTATCTGTAACTATTCAATCATTCGAAAGTTTTCTTTTATCTATTTCTTGAAAATCTTGATGCGATCTTGCTCAACACCACCTTAAAATTTATTTAAAATTGTTTGTTCAATTTATGATCTAGAATAAAAAGAGAGTAATCACATTAGTAATTTTAGTTATATTAAACTACTTTTCAAACCTGATAATATCGATAGTTGGAGTAATTTTTTTTACACCTTAACCACCCGGTGAATGATCATTAATGGTTGAATCCGGGATGAATTAAAATAACAATGTAATAATAATAATAATAATAACAATAATTCACTTTAATGAATTTTGATTCCGAAAAACATTTTAATAGACATATATTTTCGAATAAGATCAAAATAAAAATATCTGATTTCTATACAATTAGATTAAAATGAAAGGTTCGTCATCAATATCCCGTATTCAAAAATCGTAGAAAGTTTCCATGTAAAAATCAACACAATTGCTCTGGAAGTACCGGCTAAGTTTTTATCCGGTTATTGTATTCAAAGCTTTTTGCCCGGTTCTTGCACTAAAAAAGGCTCTAAACGTTTTCTGCTCTAGAAAGTTCGTATTCAAAACTAATAAAAGGGAGTTTCAACGATAGGTTGCACTTATCAGCCGTTCATTTAACGCTGAATCACTTTTTAAAATCACACAGAGATTTTTTGATAAAAAGCTTTGGAAATTAATGTATCATTCATGGTAACTTGAATATGTGTATTGGGTCGCAGATTTCTTTTAGATTCAAAACAAAGCTATTATGAATTGAATTTTATTCAGATTCAACTTCCGATTCTGCTATTTCTGAATTATGAGGTTTTTAACCTCATGGTTATTCAACTCTTCGGATCAGAAAAACTCCACAAAAAAAAATAAATTAAACTGGCATATAATTCCACACAAAAAGGTTATAAACCCTCAAAACTGGTCTCACACATACATTTCAAATTACCTTTTATGTCGAATGAATAAACAGAATCAGGAATTTATTCAAAAATATTACGAGTTTGATTTTTATGCTGATTTGACAGAACGTTTTGCTGAGAATCTACGAATAGTTTAGGCATCACTTTTTCATCTGATTAGAAAGCCATACCCATATGTAAAAGATCCTGCAGCAGAATTCTTGAACTTTACAGGCAGTGAAACTGTTTACTTCGAAGATACTCTTGAATCAAGTCGGGAAAAATCAAGATCAAGATGTTGAAACTGAAAGGCTAAATTCCACAAAAGGAATGTAATGCCAGGACTTTGATTTTCGATCAGCTTTGAGCAATGTGGAAGAAAATCACATATGAGCAAGATCAGACATGAGTGCCGATTGATTTACTTCTAAAATCGTTGATCCCGATGAGAGGTCCTACAGGAATTTTTTACTATGGATGACGCGTGTCAATGAGACTTTAAAAATCATAGAAAAATTGCTAATTTTTTGTACCTTCGGGAAGTTTAGTGACGGGTGATAAGGATTATTAAAGGAGCATGTACATCAATGTTTTTCGTCAGTTCATATGCTTAAGGATGCTCAAATTGGGGAAAATTGTCAATTTGTAACTTTCCGCAATGCTCTTTCAGCAGTCCTTATCACCAGAGTTGGGAAAAATACCGGTTTCATGGTATGTTCATGCAGTAATTAGGTTAAACTTAATAAAACGCTATTTGACATGAATTTGATTATTATAGAACGAACAAGAGCGCAGCATTTGGCGCAGCGTTTGAATGGTGCGTTTGAATTGGCGTAGCAAAATCCTGCACTTCTGTCACTTCTGTGTATGATATTCAAGCTACAAGCACTTTGTGATTGGACATGTTTTTCTTATCATTATAATTATTATTCATTGCAGCATGTATGTTAATATTATTAGCTGCTTTTATTGATCGTATTTCTCCATTACGACGGTATCACTAAGTGAATTTCAAATACATCACGAAACATGGAATTTCGATGCGACCGACGAAATAAACTCACCTAACGAGCCTAAAATTATTAATATCGGATAATCCATATCCGAGAAAACTGAGCGGTAATCAGTTTTGACGTGTTTGTCACTTATGCCATTATATCACCGGAACCGTGAGTGACAGCCATTTGAAGTTCAAACCTGTTTAATGAACACAGAGTAGCATTAAAACGAGCCTAGCTTTGTTGAAATGTTGATTCCGGTTATCAGACAGTGATAATAATAACGATGAAGACTCTAAGTGAATCCAAAATTTATCTTATCAAAAATCATTCGTTTCAAAATTCATTATAATATCTTCAATAAATATGTGCCAAACCTAACCCAGTTTTCACCCCAAGCGTTTGTTTGAAGTCAGTTTGGAACCTAGTTCCAACGCCGTTGAATTGGAATTCGAGCCAGGTATTCCTCACATCCCTTTTGCTAAGTGCGAACGCGATTCAGTTTCGTAAAAAAAAATCAAAGAAAATTCAAAGAAAATTCCCTAGGCCAGGTTTTGCTTTATCCGACGGAAGCGACATTAGTTTCAGTTAGTTTCAATTGAAATTTGGAAACGTAAAGTTTTCGATTTCTTCGCGTTTCACCTTCGGACCATAAGTGCCAAAAGCAGTTCAAATTGAACCGTGATCTCCGTCCAATAGTTCAATTTGAACCGCTAAGCAGACGCAAAGTTCACACGATTTATATCACACTTTAAGAAAATTTCTCGGGCTCAAACGAGTGACGACCGACTACTAGTCGCCGCAGAATTTGAACAACCTAAATGTATTCAATTTTACCTTTGGTTTAATTAACCTGCTTGGTACATTTTTAACGAAATTTTTCAGTAAACATAAGGTAAAATCTTTCCGTTTTTCCGAAATCATGCGAATTTTCAATTTTAAAGATTTAAATATAACATATCGAATATAATTTTTTTTATGCCATGACTTGTTATTTTGAAAAGACAGAGGCGTATTTCGTATAAGTGTCTGGAATACATCGACTATTTTCAGCATGTCCAATATTTTTGACAACAGCACTCTTTGAATTTTCAATCAAATAAATTATCAGAAAAAAACAATAAATTCATCAAATCACCCATTAGAGTTTACTGCGTTAGCATAACTATTTGTTAGTATTTGGTATATCAACCAAAATTTGAATACCGAAAGGTTAGCAATTCATTTAACTATCGAACTGATAAACGAACGGAGAGTTGTTGGAAGTTCAGAGAATATTTGCAAGTGAGTAAAATTTTAGTCGTTGAAAATAATTTCATTGAAAATTGTTTTTATTTTTTTCAAACACAAAGCATACACCGATAAATACGACAATGTAATTTTGCAACATAACAATGTTCGCCCACATGGTGCACAACCGGTAAAAACAACACGCACAAATAGGCAGTCCTACCCCACTCGCTATATTGCGTAGACACTGCTCGTTCCGATTACTGTTTACTCCGGTTGATGCGACATAGCCTGGCTGACCAACACTTTTCTAATTATGATGAAGTCGAATAAAAAGGATCGATTGGACTGAATTTTACGCAATTACAGAAACATGGGAAAAGTATAGACTGTCCCCGAAAGTATGGACGCACTTTGATTTCGCTGTAAATAATTCACAAGTGTCAAATATTCAAATTTTATTCGATATACTGATAATATTAGACTACAACAACAGAATATTATTCTCAACATTTGCTACTTAGCCATTGTAGACTAGCTGGCGCACCTTCTTGCGAACGTTCCTCATTGAATTCCGTACAGACTTCTTGGCGACAAGTTTTGACACTTTTTTCCAATCTTTTTCGAACTGTTGAATGGTTTCGGCTGCCGAGACATGTTTCCTAAGTTGTGTCTTCGTTAATGCCCAAAATTAGTCAATTGGTCGAAGTTGTGGTCAATTTGGTGGATTCATGTCTTTTGGGACGAAAGTGACATTTTTGGTAGTATATCATTCTACCGTTGATTTCGAGTAGTGGCAAGAAGCTAGATCTGGCCAGAAGACAACAGGATCCTTGTGGTTTCGAATCATGGGTAGAAGTCATTTTTGTAAACATTCCGTGATGTATATTTCGCTGTTCATTGAAGCAGTGGTGATGAAGGGTTTCGAAATCTTACCGCAGCTACAAATTGCTTGCCAGACCATAGCTTTCTTACCAAATTTTTCGACTTCAATCGATGTCTCGGACTGGTTTAACACTTGCACTTCTCGCACCTTATAATATTGTGGTCCCGGCAAGGATTTGTAATCGAGTTTCACGTAGGTTTCGTCGTCCATGATTGTGCAGTTCAAATTTCCAGCAAGAATCGTATTGTACAGCTTTCGAACCCTCGGCCTGATCAATGCTTCTTGTTTCGGACTACGTTTTGGTTGTTTCTGCTTCTTATAGGTTCGAAGATTCAAACGTTCTTTAGCACGAAGAACATTTGACTTCGAAGTGCCCATATTGTTGGCCACATCCTGAACTGAAACCTTCTTCTTTTGCTCGAACGCCTTCAGTATACGTTTATCCAACTGAGGGTTAGCAGGACCTTTTTTTTTCGACCCATTTTCGGTTTATCGTCAAAGGTGTTATCCTCACCGAATTTCCTGATTGCATTTCGCTCGGTTTTTTCACTTACTACTTCCATTTTTACTATCTTTCTCAGTGACAGTCCGCGTTCTGTGCATCATTTGTACACAATTTTTCGACGTTGTTCTGCTGAAAGTCCACGCATTTCGAAACAAACTAATGAAAACGAATAAACAACTGCACAAGTGGTAAGAGAAGAGTGTAAACAACAGGACGCAGCCATAAAAATTGACAGATTCTGAACCATTGCGAAATGGCAGCGGTTTTTGGTTGCGTCCATACTTTCTGCAACAGTCTTTACTTACTACTTTTTCCCACCTCTCAGGCAATTTTCGAATTCCGTCTCGAAAAATTGCCTCGACTCTTAAGGTGATCCAAGTTTAAAACCAACTTACGTTTTTTGCGAAAGAAGAAAACCAATAACCTGCCAGATCGTTCTACATCTGTCGGAACAACCAGTAATCAAAAGGAGCAATATCAGGAGAATATGGCAAAATGTTCCACTTGAGCGTTTCCAAATATTTTTTCACGTTTTTTTTGCGACATGGGGCCGAACGTTGTCATGTCCGAGAATAACTTTGTAATGTCTTTGCTTGCATTCTGGCTGTTCTTCTCGTAATGCACGGCTCAAACGCATCAATTGCGACCTATACCGCTTGCTTTTGAATCATTCCCATGAATTTTAATCGTACAAAAACTGCTTGTTGAGTCACTTTCAACGATTCTGCAAGCTTCTCTTGTGTTTGACTCGGATTTTCATTGAGTAATGCCTCCAAATGTTTGTCTTCGAGTTTTTTGGTTGATCCGGAGCGAGGTCTGTCTCCAACTTTCAATACTTTTCTTCCAATTAAACTAGAAAACTAAATCTTTCTGCAAATGACGCTTAGTTAACAGAAAATTGCTCAAAATTAACAAGGTTTTTCATAAAAACTCGAAGCAATATGAACTGAATATTAATGACAGATGTTTAACCTGTTAAAACTGTCCACATCAGCTGTTACTGTTCAATATTCATAACATCTTTTGAAAACGGACCGAACTAATGTCCCCCCTTAATAAACATGATAAGAATGCATGTAAGAATTAGCTGGATTATGTAACATTTCTGAAGTACCAGAAACTAATTTCGCTGTATATGGAGGAACGAACACCTGAAACTTATTCAACGGATTGTCCTATCTAACAGCAATGAACCTTTTTTCACACTCACCGAAAACTGTCTTTCGTCCCACAAAACCCAAAAAAACCACTCCTACTTTTGTCTTCCCATAATTGCGTGGTAGCAAAAAGTAACAAATTCATTTCCATTTACAGTTTTCTTCGAGCGTTGATTTTTTAGCTGTGTGGATATTTGCGTTGTTTACACTTCTTCGTGCAAAAGAATTGTCTTGGTATAATGAATAACAAATTGCTCTAAAGTGATAAATGCAATTCCATTATCTACACTCTACGAATTAGAAAAAAAGAAACAATAAAATTAAGACTAAACTGCTACTTGAGCTTACAGATGGAGACAGTTTGCTTCATTAGAAGAAAATCAACGAGAAAACAAAGTCCCACAGATTGGCGAATCGAAACAGAAGACTTCAATGAGTGGTTAAGATGGGAGATTTTAGACTCTCCGTTTCTTAGATGACCCAGATGCGAGGAACCACTGTGTTAATGTCTCTTTGCTTCTGTGGGTTAATTAAAGTGCAAATTTACACGCTGAGAAGTATTTGGGTTTGAGAGACGAAAAAAAAACACAAACTGCCGCATTAGGATCGTTCGGGGGAACAACCACCCGTTGAAAATGGCTCCCAGTGCTTTTTGAATAAATTGCACAAATCTAGAGGAATTTATCACCTTCAGCATGTATGAACTTCACAGAGATGGAAATAATAGAATTACACAACAATAAATATCTCATTCTTACATTCAGTGTTGAAGTTACTGATAATGGTATAATGATGCCTTTCTCATATGCCTCATGTTTTCATAAATATTAATAAGGGAGTCTTCAAAAAACTTTCCATTGAATCTTCAATAAGAACAGCAAAGTTTGTTTTGGAATAAACTCAATTTATGAAAAGTTTTGAGTCAATTTTACTAGAATTCTTCGGAGTTTTGTGTTTTGTCACTTTAAATGACGGAAATTTGTTGTTCCGAAAGTCGGATCTGAACAAAAGCCAATGGCAGTCTTTAAGACAGTAAAACCTTTTCCTTTAAGTCTAGTTTTGTGAAAATCGACTCAGCCTTTTTAAGACACACAAAGATCACTTTATTATTGCAGAGAGCACAAAATACTTAGCACTCTGTAATTACGGAACCGGAAGTTATATCTCGCTGAAATTCGATAGAGTTTTATGGGATTGTAAGACCTTTCATATTAACCTAAGCTTGTAAAAACTTGTCCATCCGTCTCTGATCGTCTCTAATCGAGTGCATTTGTTTTTATTTTTTTAATACAATTTACCCCGTTAATCCAGAATCGGAAGTCGGATGCGGGTGAAAATCAACAGCAAGCTCTGGGACTTTAGGGCCTCTCATATGAATCTAAGTTGAAGAAAATCAGTTGAGTGATCGCTGAGAGAAACGAGTGCACTTTTTTCCTTTTCTTTTTTTGCATTCTTTACCCTGTTACTCCGGAACCGAAAGTTCGATTCGAATAAAATTCAATAGCAAGCCATGAAACCAAGAGCATGAAAATATGTAGTGGTTCCACCATCCCCACAAGATTTGTTCTACAAAGTAGTCGCCTATGAATCAGATAATTCAATACCATGCAAACAATATTTTTCAAGTGTAAATAGTATTCATAGTATTCGAGTTAATATAGATTTAAATTTGTTATGTCAAGTTATTGTAGATTTAAATTTGGCAACCCTACACGCTATACATATTAAACAAAGCACACTGTGTGCTAGGCGGTGATGTTTTCTTCTTCCATACCAGCACATACCGATGCGTATCGGTTTTGCCTCATTTTATATGACAGTTTTAAAGTTTTGATACTCATCACCATCTTATTCCAAAACCGGAAGTCGGATTTGGACGAAATTGCACAGTGTCCATAGACCATAGGAGCTTCAAGGGGGGGGGGGGGGGAGTCAAAAAACATCATTATCAACAAAATAAATTCAAACGTTTTGCATAATACAAAGCATCATTCGAACAACATTTTGTAAGTTTTTCGTGGAAAAATATTGAGAAATAAGTCGTTGAAGAGGTACTTTTGAGGTACGCTTCTTGAAAATCATGATTTGCGGTGTCCACTGTATCTCAGCGCAGACTAATCATAAGTCAACAAATCAAAGCAACATAGATAGAGTGGATATTTTCCTAAACCTCAATTTTTTTAAATAATTTTTTGAATTTTTGGTGGTTGGTTAAAGTCGAAAATACGATTTTTCACGCAAAAATCAGCCATTTTGTAGCTGAAAAACCTCTCCAAATTCATAAATAACAAAGAGGAAAACGTTGAGGTCTGGTATTTTTCATGTAGAAAGTGTGTGCAAATTTGAATGACGATGGACACCGACTTTCAAAACCTGCTTCCGAGAAAAACGCGTTCAAAGGTTTTTGTCTATAAAATCGAAGGAAACAATTTATTACTCTCGGGAGCTTGTAGGGTCTAACATTTTCAAACTATTATATTTTTGCTTTTGTATTTAGTTATAATGAAACATTTCAAGAATGTTTTGTCAAGTTTTTAAGTCAATTAAAGCAGAAATCATGGGCCTGTGTGCAGGCCCGTACCCAGGGTTTCGTTTCGGGAGGGGCCCAGATCAAAAATAAATTCCCAATGTCAGGTTCCGGAAGTAGCGGTCGAACACTCCAAAATGAAACTCACATCGATTTCTTGATAGTTTGAAACAAATAAGCGCAAGGAGATCGTGATAGTTCGAGGAAGCCAAATTGGGTGAATAATGTGAATGGGGAAGCCATTGGAACCCTAAATCGTTGATGATGGCGTTGCTCTTATGTACAGGCACACTGTCTATTTTTTCGTTATTCAATCGCTCCAATAATGCATGCATATTGATTCACTGTCGATGGTTTATTTTTTCTTTTTCAAGGCAGTTCATGAAAAGTATGCCATGTTATTCCCAGATAACCGACGTAATAACCCATTGAGCCTCCCTAGACTGCCTCGGAATACTCATTCCGGCTTTAGTTCATTGTCGGATAATAATTACATTTCTTGGCATGTAATAATGGATCCAGGTTTCGTCAACAGTTATCAAAAAGCCCAACCTAATTTGCTGCAGCATAGTCTAACACGTTTCCGAAGTGCGTTTGCGTTCGTTTTTTCAGTTTTTAGTATGTATCAGCGGTATCCAGCGGATATCTTTTTCATCTGCAGAATCTTACTCAAACTATGGTAAGTGCGCTATGTACTAATCCTTGTTGCATCTGTTGGCTCGCGCACCTTCTATTTCTAGTCATCCAGCACCATCTCGTGTAGTTTTGACATTGTCCTTTATAAACGCATCGAAGTACCTGCCGCTACGGGCTTCATCGGTAGTGGAGTCTCGATCACCACGAAATTCTCGAAAATACAATTTCACAGTGCAATCTAAAGGAGCACTAGACTCATGATATCATATCATAACTTTTGTTTGGCTTCCTCCGCCGTTTTGGCTCCCAAAGATTTTTTGTGAAACCAAAATATTTAACCAAAAAGTTTTCTATGTATAAGAAATAAATGGATTAGTATGTAAAAAGCAATCTTTAATTTCCGTTTTCGGGAGGGGCCAGGGCCCCTTGGGCACCCCCTCTGGGTACGTGCCTGCCTGTGTGCGAACTCTCACTTCTTCGCCGAATGAGATAAAGCCCATAACTTGCTGAGTTTTGCTCCGATTGGCTTGGAAATTTCACAGAATATTCTTGAATTGTTTTACTATGAGAAAATGTCAAGCATAAAAAAAATGATTTTTCAAAAGTGTTAGACCCTACCCGCCTCTTAATTTGAATCATGATTTCCGAAAATCGGTTTAACCATTGCTGATAAGTCGAAGTGAGTTCCGTTTTTGGAGCTTTTAGATTTATATATACACTAACTAACAAGGTCTGCCAACTGATGAATTTATCAATAAGTTTTATAAAAATTTGCACCTCGTTTCGCAATTACTTTTGAAAAAATACTCATGAAATTGAAAATTTTTCACTTATCGCCCTGTAATACCGGAACCGAAAGTCCGATCTGGTTCAACTTTTCGGGGACTTTTTAAAGAATTGTTATTTGCGTTGTAAAAATCAGTTGAGAAATTTCCGAGAAAATTAAGTTTGCATTTTTCCAACATGGTTTGCACATATTGTCTTGTAATTACGGAACCGGAAGTCGGATGAAGATAAAAATCAATAGCCAGCTATGGGACCATAAAACTTTCGTTTGAATTTAGGATTGTGAAAATCGGTTTAGTCATCTCTGAGAAAATTGAGTGACAATTTTTTTTTCAGTGATTGCATAGCCTTTCTATATGAGAAAACCTCTGATATATATTAATTGTAAAATAACATATTGTAATTTACAAATACCTTCCCTCCCCCTCTCCCCATGATTTCAACCCCCCCCCCCCCCCTCTCCCTTTTTGGAAACAAACAAGGCGAACGACCAAAATTTGGTTAAAGTCGGGTATAAATAAACGATATAAAAAATATATATGAGAAAGGCAAAAACACTGTGGGAACCTCAAAAATCACATGATTATCGCAAAGAGAACAAAATACGCCGGATTGATTTGACTGCTAATGAAAAAAATAATTGGAACTGAAATAATTCGATGACAAAAGTTTCGTATAGATCGATGTCGAATAATGACATATAAAACTAGTGGTTCCAAATCATAAAACTAGTGGTTACAAATCGATGTATTTACTGTGTGAGAAATTCGTGATATTGTTAAAATCCTTCGTCAACGAAAAATGTAGTACCATTATTCAGTGTTGGTGATTGCTGATAATTTGACAGAAGCTGCTCGATATTTCTCTATATTGTATACAACATTTTCAATCCGGTAGAAGATGCTACAAGAATCCGTGTCTCTCTATGCATTAACCGTGAGAGAATTTTTCTACAATTTCTTCGCTCCACTTCATACTCTGAATATTTCACGTCCCTTAAAAAAAATTACAGTCTGATAATGATCGGTGCTGTGTGGAATTTACCAAGAGAGAATCGCAGGTTGACAATTATCGCAGAAAATCCAATCGATGGTTCGACTTGATGATTCGCATACTAGATTGCAATATTTTAAAGACCTTGTGTGGAGAATTCACATACATTTTCACAGACAAAAATTATACAAAGGTTATATGCACATAGTTAGAATAAGCGGCAATAGTAAAATGATTCTATCGCAATTACGAACTGCCCATATAGAATCGGATCGCGAAACGAGAATAAGCGACCGTTTGTTGCTTCAGAAAGAATCCCCACAGCAGCGTGCTAACTCGTGATGCTCAGACAGGTCATCGAGAGAAATTCGCTATCGCACTGGTGTCTATTCTGTGTTAAATGAACCCTGCCGGTTTTTTGCTGTTGCGATGATATCCGTCTCTCTTTGATGGCACTGATTGAATCGTGTGAAGAGTTGCTAGAGAGCGTTCTTTGATACGATAAAAGCCATCCTTGCCATTATTATTCTATTGTGTCGTTAGCGGGACCATTTCTATGTTAAAGTCGTTCAAAAAATCTATTTTAACGATTATTTTTCAAGAATCGCCTTCTGAAAAAAGAATCTCAATGACACGAAAACAATTAATCGAATCTGCTTTCGGTATCCCCCAGAAATGCTCTAGTTTACCCGAACGACCAGACCGTGAGTGCACTACAACCAGCTGGCACAGCCAAAAATTTCACGGTCGAGGTGGTCCGCTCCATCTGATTCAGAATGAGAGTCCGTTACTCACAACATGCATGCAATCCATGGTATACAAAAACATTCTCTGTCCGTTCGTTAAACATATGTTCCCCATAGTTAGGGTAAAGTGTTATAATATGTCCCCCTTAGAAAAACATTGAGATATTTCTTAATGTACTGATATATTTTCTTCGAAAATGTAGGTATTTCTTTGCAATACATCTGAGGAACAGAATTTTCAATGATTTCGGTAAAAGTGATGATTGATTGATGCAAACATATTTTCCAAAACGACCACATTCTCAGTTTGTTCGCTTGTCGTAGGCATAATGCCCCAGCAACCGTATAATATGCCTTACAACAAATCATTGGTATGTCCAACAACAATGATGCAATATGCCCCCCTTGAAATGTCGATATAGAAGAAAAGCCGATATAGAAGATATTCTTTGCATCAGAAATCAATTGCATAATCAATCAATTACAATTGGAAACCAACATTTTTAATCATCCCAAAGCTACATTTTGTGTTAATAACCGTTATAAAACTTTGAAACAATATTTTAACTCGAAGCATGCTGTTGAATCAACACACATAATGTCCGTAGAGTGACTGTCATGAGAAAATTCGTATATCAAAGAAATGGCTTTGTTTCTCTGGATTTTTATACTGTAAATAGAGACATTAGCACTGCTAAATGTTAATTACTAAGTAGCAACCGACCATTAGACGTTTTATACGGTAAAAATGCTTGTTTAGTCGTAGCAAAACCTTACATCGAAAAGCAGCCCAATGACGACAACTGCTAAACTTGCATATCAGAAAGATCTTACGAAAAGATAGTGTTAATTTTAAAACTTTTGTTCAGAAAAGTCATGAATTTCTTAAAAAAAGGAAGGGGGTCGCTTTATAATACTTTCCCCTACTTAGCAGAAACTAGTGGCAAAGTCGTTAGCGAGCGTGTGTGTGTATGTGTAGAGCTCGGCACATTTCCCAAACGGCATGGTCATGATGGTGGCAATTACAGAGGGGTCTCGTATAACGCGGTACACCGGGGGCGTGAAAAGCGAATCCGCGATAAACGGGACCCAGAGCATATGGGATTTCGACTGATTGGGGCTGTGAACGATTATCTCGCTTCGGTCGACAGATAGAGCTATACCATCTTCGGCAAACTTGTTGTAGAAAGTTAGACCAACAATTTAGTGTAGTTTGACCGACAATTTGCAGAGAACTGCACCGCCAAGGGCGCTTTAAAAAGAGCATGAAATAATTCATATGTTCACAATAGAAAAACAGTTTGAACATGAAATATCGCGAATATTTTACTTTCGGTGGTGTCGGTGTTTTCGGAAAGAATGTTCCGGAGGTCAAAACAGATCAAATGGTGTAAACAGTAATTGAAATTTCTCGCATGGCTGACTCTTGTGTGCCATTCAACGTTCGAAATTCCTGCAACTCAAAATCATGTTGACTTATTAAGATGGTTTCTTCGAGAAGGTGTTTTAAGGTTCCAATACCTATTGAACGATTGATGAAACAGCTCTTATTGTGATCTTCTGTAACTGAATAAAATACTTGTTTATGAGAGTGATCTTATCGATAAGTTTTTGAATAAGTTGATGAAGGAGAGACAGATTTTGAACTGTTTTTTCTAGAAGGCGTTAGTAAGTTACTAAAGTAAGCTGAATAAGCTATCGACATCTGAAATCTGAGGAATTTGATAGTGTGAAAACTAGAATTTCATACTTAATGTTTTGATTATTTATACAATTATATAATGTTAAGTACATAAAATGTGACATATATTGCTCATATAGTTTGATTTTATTTTTTATTTGAATTAAACCTTTTTTATTGAACAGCCCAATGGAGCGAAAATTTCATAGTCACACTCTTCATCAGGCAGTAAATCTATAAATTCAGTTTTTGTAACAAGTGCAGATAACTAATTCGAGATTGTAACAAAAGCTGCTACGTAAACGACCAAAGACATATTTCGGTGAACTGATAAGAAGCAAAAATCGAAAAGTTTGCAGGGATCACTGCAAGGGAAAGTTTATAGGGATCACTGCAAGGAAAACTACGAAAAGCAAACAGAGTTAACAATAAAGAGCCAAAAAGACAGTACCATTGCCGTAATCAATTTATCAGCGATGATGTCATCAATTTCCTCACGAGAAAGATGTTCAGCACCCATCTTTTCACCGAAATCCTTAATTTCAGAAATTATTCTCAATATCATCGATTTGTGTACCAGGCTAAAAAAAAGATGGAAGTAGTTTTTTCCAGCATTTTTTCAACGTTCATGACTTAATTTGAACTAAAACTGATTGAATGCAATCAAAGCAATTCCGATGTTGCGATTTAAGCAAAATTATTCTAACTCGTGAATGAAACAGTTTTGCATTCAATCTTGGGAAATTTCTCGAGTCATCCAGCCTTTTTCATTGCTCCGGTTACTGGGAGATTCGAATGCTGCAAATTTTTTAAAGCACGTGATTTGGTACATTATTAACACTTCAAATATCAAGCCTGAAAAAAAGTTGGAACGGTAACTTCGATCTGTCATAGCATGTCATTTTGTGAAGTTCGTAAATTGAATCAAAAATTTTGTAGCAGACGATTGGTAAACGAAAACCAATGAAAATTGAATTTTTCCCGTTCCAGGTTTTTTTCACGCGCCCAAAATGCCCTATCTGCTTAATTTCTACTGGATGCTCAGAAAGTTAGCTATAACGTATATATAGGAAAAAATTACATCTTCACGTCTCTAACACAACCAAATGAAACGACAGAAAGAATCTATGATCGTTCTCTCTGTTGCACTGTAGTTGTTTTTATATTCTAGCTTTCAACGCGACTGAACTAGTATATAGTTGTGTATGTATATGTATGCGAGAAAGTAATTCTTCAGAAACACACTAACACAGTTACTATAGCGTCGCGTAGGATGTATGCTTAGTAGATCATTTTATGACTTAGGGAAGCACATGAGTTCGCATCATTTTGCGAATCCTCTGAAATAACAGCTATTTTAGCAAACCAAAAAATTCAGAAAACTATATAGAAACCGCATATTTCGAAACTTGAGAAATCCCATAAAAGTAAACATATTTCTTATCAAGTTTGTCCACGATCAGACAGCTATTAATTCCTACACAAGCATTGTAGAAGAAATCTCTACCGTCAACTAGTATAAATCACGAAACAAACAAATATAATTTTCCCAAAAAATAGCTTTCTAAGTCAACATGATCGCAATAGCGCAACCTTTTTTGAATACTAAACTACTGTTCCCATTATCGAATACTTTTTGATAAACCAAGAAATGTTGAGGAAGATACACTGCTCTTAAATTCACACACAAGCTTTTATCAACCTTCTAACCAGTTCGTAAACCCTCGAAAAAACGATCTTAATAAATCAACAAAATCAAGATTACAGGAATCTCCAACCCAGAATTGCACACCAACGTCACCAAGTGAGAAAAATTTTTACAACTGTTCACACTATTTAATCTGTTTTTACCTCCTTGAATGATGATTTATATAATACATTTTTCTAAGCGCCCCTAGCGGAACAGTTCTTAACTAATTGTCTGTCAAACTACACTAAATTGTTGGTCTATGTATCTACAACAAGTTGGCCCAAGATAGTGTGGCTCTATCTGTTGACCGAAGCGAGAAAACCGTTGACAGCCCCAATCAGTCGAAATCCCATATGCTCTGGGTCCCGTTTATCGCGGTTATCCGGCAATAATGAATCCGGCAACAACGAATACCGGCAAAACCGAATCCGCGTTGTACGAGACCCCACTGTACAAGATTTACCACTTCCTTCTCCTAGGTCACTGGAATGGGAGAGCAGAGCAGAGAGAGTGAGGGGAAAAAAGCAAACTTTGAACTGAAGGAAAGTTGTAAATATACGTGCGATGACGGGTGAGGCTTTGCCGTATGTTATTGTTTTGGTTGTTCTTTCCTTCGCGGGGAAATTCGTTCGTTTTGTGTTTGGTTCGAGTCAATTGTGTCGGTGTCCTAGTGAACAGTACCGTAAATTGAATGTTGTACTAAAATTCGGCTCAGTCGATTCAATGTAAATTAATGAGAATGGACTTGGCTCCGGGAATCAGCCAAGCGTGAAACCCATTGTAGATTTGACTGCTGTTGTGGTGGCATATAGCTGAACAATGCAGAATTGAGTCAACGAGACAAATTAATGCGGAACATGCTAGACTGAACTACATGTACTAAAAACAATCGCACACACACGCTGAGTGCTAGGTTTGGAGAACTTCCTAATCGTAGAATCGCTGGTTGGCAATAAAACACTTTTCAAGATCACTATGATCCAACAGTCTGATGTAGGCAGTAGGTATCATTACGCCTACTCATCGCGGACACCTTGGCAATGTAAAGCAACCTCCGCACAAGGTTCCGCTCTACTTTACTTCCAACATCAAGCAAAACAGTATGCAAATCCTTTTCGGCTTTTGGTACGATTGTTGCGATTCGATACAACGCCCTCGCAATCCATTCGCAGATATTCGTGCAATGGAGCGTTCAGGTTCCAATAACAAATACTGACGTAATTATCTTGGCCATCATCACCTATAACCGTGGAGTCGGACCTTTTTTGGACGACGACGACAACAACAACAATACCACCATATCGTTTGACGATCTTCAACCCTCGGGGCGTACTCTGAGACACGAGACTCTGACCGCACAAGCTCAGTGCCTTATGGTACCATCACACTGACCTTGCGCTCAAGCAGAGGTACTATTGGGATCTACTCAGTGCTGGTATGCAGCGATGCCAGATTGCTACAATGTGAAATATTCGCTGTCCGAAAAAAATATAAAAAGAAACCAGTTGAGAAATTCCAGAAATCAACAGCTGAAAAAGTGGCAAAATCAAGAAACAAGAAAGTGGTTAATTTGACTCAAGACTAATTTTTCAAAAAAAAAAGGAAAGGGGACGGGTATATTGTGAAGGGATAGTCGATGCCTTTCACGGAGCCCACGGAGGGTAAGATTCCCAACCCCGCACATAAGGTCAGAAAGTTTTTTTTTTACCCGAAGAGGCGAATGACCTATAATTGAAACAAAAAAAAAGGTGAAAAGTTTTTTTCGCATGAAAATTTCTTTCAATCATTGTAACTCGGAAACGGTAAATGGTGTCGAAAAAGAAGTGGGGAGATTGGTTGGGCACTCTAAAAAAATCTACTCACTGGCAAAAATATAGAACACTTTTTTTTTAATTTCAAAAATAAAACACTTTACCACAGTTAAAACACTTTTTCAACAATTTCCGCAATTTTCATTTTAAGGCTATCGTCCAAGTAAACTGCAAGCGGGTGGTTTTAGGAAATTCCCGATGGAAAATATGAAAAATTTGTCAAAACAGAAAACATTCAGACCTTCGAAAAACTCTTATCTATCTGCAGGACGCAAATCTGCTATTCTCGTTAGATGGTTCTACGTTTTATCAAGATTACAACGAATGGTAAAAATGTCTGCACAACTGTGCTAAAAACTGTTCCAACATGTAAGTCTCTACTTGCTGATAATTGTACTAGTTTTTTCGGAAAAGCGGCAGTCTCAGTACAAACAAAGTTTGTTTACTGTCCGATGTTTCGGCCCTTAACGTAGTCCATTTCCAAGGAAAACTGGAATATTTTATTATGTTGCATTAACAAAAAACAGAAGCGTTGAACAAATAATACAATGTGAAACTTTCTAAAAATTATCGTCAATAGTCAAATTTTCGATTTCTGTCGCTACGTTGTCTTGTTAATTTTGGAACATGCTCTATGATACTACGAATACAAATGGTCATTTACGAAAAGTGTGAAACAAAACGAACTTCAAAAAAAACTCTTACTATTGACTGCATAGCTAATATTTTATTTAATGAAATTACGTAGAGTAACGGCTTCCATTTTTTCTCATTTTAAAAGATGTTATTACAAAAACCTGATGTAGCCGCTAAAATCACTATACACCCAAATCTCCATTTACGTAATAATCGGGACTTCGTAAATCGAGTTATGACGTAAAAAAGTTTACGTTATTTGGAATTTTTAACGTAAAAAAAGTTTACGTTATTTGGAATTTTCAACGTAAATAAAGTTTTCCCTATGTATATATATATTATTGGATATGTATAATATAATGGATAACTATGGAACAAAAACTATTAGTATTTGCAGAAAAAGGATGTTCTAGGTCGCATCAATTTCCAAGATGGCAACTTCCGGTTCATCGATATTCGTGACAAACCATCAGAATATGGGTATTTTCGGAACGGGTTCGATAAGTACATGCCAAAAAACGATGTTTGATGTAATTCAAAATTCCAAGATGGCTACTTCCGGTTTATTGATATACCTTGAAAACCCTCACAATATGGGTATTTTTTAAGCGGGCTTGATGAGTACATGTCCGAAAACGATGTTTAAGGTGGTTCTGAATTCCAAGATGGCGACTTCCGGTTGATTGATATTCCTTGAAAACCCTTATAATATGTGTATTTTTGGAACTGGTTTGATGAGTACATGTCCGAAAACGATGTTTGAGATGATTCAAAATTCCAAGATAACGACTTCCGGTTTATTGATATTCCTTGAAAACCTTTACAATATGGGTATTTTTGGAACGGGTTTGATGAGTACATGTCGGAACACGATGTTTGAAGTCGTTCTGAAATCTTAAATGGCGGCTTTCGGTTATTCCTTGATAAACCCTTACAATTTGAGTCGATATGTCTCGAATTACTTGAATACTTTCACAATATGCATATATTTTCGTAATAGCTTACATTTTTGGAGCAGTAGCCTAATATCTGCGGGAGATCTAAATTATAGCCAGATTAAGTAGAAAAGATTAAAACACCAGACGAATGAATTTCAGATTATCAAGACTGTTGAAACTGCTGACAAGTGAAATTCTGGATATAAAAAACTAGAGCAGATGGCTATGCCATCTTGGAATTCAGGACCACCTCAAACATCGTTTTCCAACATTCATTCATCAAACCCGTTCCGAAAATACCTATACTATGAGGGTTCAGAATCACCTCAAAATTTTTTTTCCGACATGTACTCATTAAACCCGTTCCAAAAATACCCATATTGTAAGGGTTTTCAAGAAATATCAATATATCGGAAATCGCCATCTTGGAATTCAGAACCATCTCAAACATCGTTTTCTGACTTGTACTTATCAAACCAGCTACAAAAATACCCATTTTATAAAGTTCCAAAAATACCCCTATTATAAGTGGTTTCAAGGAATATCAATGTACCGGAAGTCGCCATCTTGGAATTCAGAACCACCTCAAACATCGTTTTCCGACATCTACTCATCAAACCCGTTCCAAAAATACACATATTATAGGGGTTTTCAAGGAATATCAATAAACCGGAAGTCGCCATCTTGGAATTCAAAACCACCCCAAAAATTGTTTTCCGACATGTACTCATTAAACCCGTTCCAAAAATACCCATAATGTAAGGGTTTTCAAGGAATATCAATAAACCGGAAGTTGCCATCTTGGAATTCAGAACCACCTCAAACATCGTTTTACGAGATCTACTCATCAAACCAGTTCCAAAACTACCCATATTATAAGGGTTTTCAAGGAATATCAATAAACCGGAAGTCGCCATCTTGGAATTCAAAACTATCTCAAACATCGTTTTTACGAGATCTACTCATTAAACCAGTTCCAAAACTACCCATATTATAAGGGTTTTCAAGGAATATCAATAAACCGAAAGTCGCCATCTTGGAATTCAGAACCACCGCAAACATCGTTTTCCGACATCTACTCATCAAACCCATTCCGAAAATACCCATATTGTAGTATTTTCCATGGTATATAAATGAGCGGGAAATGATGTTCATTGTATGCAAAAACTTCTTTTTACGAAGTAAGTTCGTAAAAAAAGTTTACGTTATTTGAGATTTTGTTCGTAAAAAAAGATTACGTTATTTGGGATTTTGTTCGAAAAAACGAGTTACGTAAAAATAGGTAACGTAAAAAAAGTTAACGCAAACGGAGGTTTGAGTGTAATTATTTCATATTTCTGCTTAAGGCGAAGCTCCACATTGAGAACTGATTCACATTTCTTGTAAAATGAACTAATATTCAAAAAAAAAGCTGAAAACACTTCTGATATGTTCACCACTCGGTTCCTAATTTCATCTCGATGGATTTTAATTCATTTAATCCAATTGCGATAGCACTCAAAACAAAATATCGCATTAATACACTCACAGGTTCAAAATGTCAGAATTCTTCCTGAAAGGGCCTAATGCCAACCAACACACGATATTTTTAGAGTCAGCTTGGAATCATTCGACTTTCCGTTTTCTTTCGTTTTACAATTAAATATTTACTGTAAGGTTAATCTGGATTGGCCCTTTGTAAAATATAATAAAATATCAGATGCGCTGTCGATGAAACACACACACACTTAACAGCTTTATGTTGACATATATCGGAATGTAACCTAATACTAGATTTGCCATAATGGTTATTTTATTAGTATTTAACGCGCACTTTCTACTAATATTCGAAGCCGAAACAGTTTTATTGACATACAATTATCAATAATATAATAAAAATAAATTTCACGGACACCAAAAATAAATTGGTTAATGGTAATTTAAAGAAAAAAAATTTTTTTTTCATAACACAATGGGAAAACTTTCAAATAGAAAAAAATACGGGGTCAATCCACCTAGCAGTGAGATGATACTTTTTTATCAATCAGCATCTGTTTTTCGCGTGAGTTATTTTCGTTGTATTTTGCTTTCATGAAAATATTTCAATGACCGTCCTTTTTTATGAATTGTAATTAAAATTTTGAAGCTGCAAGACGAATCGAAGATAGTAATTGTGTGAAATCTTAAATTTTTTTCTTTCACTCTAACCGTGAGACAATCGATTTAGCATTCCATGAGAGGTAGAAGCGAAATGTTCTCTTTAAATTTTTTGTCATTATTTATGGTACTTCCAGAAACGGTATTTAAGGACCAGCATAATCAAAAATAGTTCGTCTGTCCATGAATTAGTAAAACGAATCAATTGAAGTAGTTATTTAGGGGTTTGATGCCACGTGGGTACCGGATTTGTGTTAAGTACACATAACTATTTTCATTTTTTACGTTTCGCTTTCAGCTCATCAGTGCGTCAGCAGTTTATGTTGAACTGCTAACGCCACCTAACGGTTCAACATAAACGCACTGATGAGCCGAAAGCGAAACGTAAAAATGAAAATAGTTATGTGTACTTAACACAAATCCGATACCCACGTGGTACCAAACCCCTAAATAACTACTATCTGTTGACGGCCAAAACGTCGTCACCTAGTTTCGTTTCTTTCGGCACGTCAGTAAAGACATAGCACTTCGGTGTGATAAGTGTATATGTAAATAGCATTAACTTTACGTCTGCTCAGCGGTTTTTGTTGAACCGTTAGGTGGCGTGAATATTTCAAGATAAACTGCTGACGCACTGATGAGCTGAAAGCAAAACGTAAAAAAATGACAATTGAAATAGTTTTGAGCCCAACTTTGAAAATTTTTTGGTATCGTCATCTTCTATGACGGTTTGAATTTTAAAAACTCATCACCCTGTAATTTCAAAATTGGAAGTCGGAATCGGATAAAACTCACCAATTTTGTGCGGGACCATAAGTTTATTTTAATATTAATTTTTTTCTATTAGCATAACCCAAAATAATGGCCATAAATTAATACGCCAAACAATTTACATCTTCTATATCTGTATGAATTTTAAAAACACATCATCCTGTAATTCCAGAATCGGATAAAATTCACCAACTTTGTATGGGGCCATAAGTCCTTTAATTTGAATTTTTGTTTTTGAATTTCGATTTGGCCTTTTTGAGAAAATGATTGAGATTTGAGAAACGATTCGATACTGGAATCGGAATTCTATAATCGATGTAGCCAAAATCAGTTAAATTCACCTGAGGAATGTGTAGACATCTTTGAGAAATTGTTAAAATTAAATTTTTGGGTACCTTCGAATTAAATTTTTGGGTACCTTCAGAATTGAAACTGAAAGGGTCTAAACTGGGCTTAAACTGAAATAAATTTATTTGGTAATCGACTATCCAAATCTGTCAACCAGATAAACCTGATTAATTTATGTGAAACGGACATTTTTATACTAATCACCCTGTATCTCCTAAACCGGATGTCGGATCTGACTAAAAAGTATGATGTTTTATAGGATTTAAAGATCTCTCAATTGAAAATTTGATTGAAATTATTTGTCACATACGCATTTGCTGATCTCGACGAACTGAGTCGAATGGTATATGGGAGTTATGTTCTTCCAACATTTATTAATGTAGATAGTTTAAATCAAAATAATTATGAAATTACTTTCAACTTGAAAATGCTGCCATCATCTAGTTTACATGTCATAATCGAACGATTATGTTGCCAAAAACGAACCGTGCTAAAATCGGTCCGAGGCAAAATCCAATGAAAAAAGATGCTGCACACAGTCTTTTTGGTACTTAGAAACAATTGTATGTAACAGTATAAAAATCGTGTTTCATTCGGCTCCGAAACAGCGCTTTATCATCAAACGCGTAGAACTCCTACTACTGGAATAAGGCGAAAAGTCGTTTACACAAAAATATCGATATCTCCGTTAAAAATGGACGGATTTTGACTATCTACGGCTTGTTGGATAGCTATTACCATGCGAAATCTAAGTCTAAAATCATATTCTGTTTTCAAGGTCAGTTGTGACAGATATTGTTCGGATAGAAAACTGACAATTTTGACATAAAACTTTGTATAACTCAAAAAGTTAACATCCGACCTCAAAACCCTTCAATTGCGTTCAGGGTGACGGGGAGACCTTTCATTTGCGACTAGTTTGATCAAAATCGGTCCAGTCATCTATGAGATCTTGACCTTTTTTTGTTGACAACACACATACATACACACACGGACATTTACTCAGTTCGTGGAGCTGAATCGATTGGTATATGACACTCGGCCCTCCGGGTCTGGAGAGTGAAAGTACTAAGGAAAGTTAGCGCACACATGATCATATTCTGTTTGCGCTTATCACCCTGTAATTTCGAAACCGAATGTAACATTCAAATAAAATTCAAGAATTAATTATTTATTTATTAATTCAAGTTCATGAAAATGGGACGGTAAACGATCCATGAATGTTTTAAAAGTTTAAGAAAACAGCTCCACAAGAGTTATTTGAATCAAAACTTCCAGTACCTATTCATGTTTTAGAATCATTGATCAATTGAATCCGTAGAATTTCCAAAGATCTATAGATCTAAGAAGATTTCCATAAATCTGGCATCACTGCTGGGTATGTTCTAAAAAACAAAGACCTTATCATTTTTAACCGCACGAACCTTAAAGCTAGGTCGGTGTAAGTTTGGCGCCGCCGTCACCTGGGCGAGGGAACCTCACTTCCAGAGAGCACGGGCACAGACGATCTGCTGCCAGGTCAGAAAGTCGATCTGTTCTGCGAGTGTACCGCACCGGACTGAGAGCGAGAGAACTGCTAACTGTTGACTGCTGATTGAGAACGTCGCCGCTTCTGCGACAGCGATACACACCTATAGTGAAATTGTTTCCTACTCGTCACTTTCAGTTTACCTCAAACAAACGTGACGAGCGGTCGTCGAAGTTACCGGAGTTATTCGTTTTTTTTTTCTTTTTGTTCGCTCTCCTCAATTTGCTACATTCGATACGGTTTGTATAAGCTCTGCCAGGTGCCTAGGTGCTACAGCTAGGGCTTCGACATCTGGGCGCATGTTTTCGTGTGCGAACGGAGATCATGTTTCTCGGATGTTACGCGTCGGTAGAAACCAGCGAATTTATCCGGGAACTTGGACAGTGAATGCCATTTTCGGTGCACTTTCGGAATGCTGAGTATCGAATCACCGACGAACCTTGGCATAGTTTTTTTCCGGATAGAACAGAAAACTAGTGTTGAATGAAGTGAACAAAAATTAGGAAGAAAGAAAAAAAACAACAACAGAAAAATCAACCGTGCACCGTGTCGCTAATTGTTTGCGAAATTACCGCTGCGAGTTACACACAACACATACGGTTTAGATTGTCTAAACGTGATTGTATTGAAAACTATTTCACTTGGGATTTATCAGTTGATTTTTTTTTCTCCACTGACCGGATCATATACGGGATAGGTCATCTTCGGGATGGGATATCTACTAGTCTCCGGGGTGTGCACTCCACATCAGCCAGTAGTTGTTTGTTCTGAATTCCACATCCTAATAAGGAATTGGTGTATTCAATCAATCCACAAGCCATCCGCCTAAACTCCTACGCGTCCTCCTTCAACCGCCAACGCGTTTAGCAACGTCGCACTAGGGGAAGTTGTGCCATTCAAGATCGTTTGGCGTTTATTGTCATGTTCTTGGTCAGCAGTAGGAGGAGCAGAAGCAACCCACGCACTCGCACTACGCCAGGCAGCGATGATGTAACTAATTGAATTCGGATCTCCGGAGACCATTTCGGAATACGCCGAGAATTCCGATTGGAAATTCTTCCTACCGCGCAGCCCAGAACACTGCCAACAAGTTCCGGTGTCGAGCTGTTGATGGCATAAATAGCACTCACATTCCGATTGGATGGATTTAAATTTGAATAATGTTTTGGTGCTGAAACAACCGCCCGTGTGTGCCCGTGCCCGCGTGGGTGTGAGTGTATTGGGTTGATAGTGAGCCTACCAGCTTAACTTAACAAATTTGACCACCTATCGATGATCGGTTTGTTCGTCGTTTGCCGCTCAACACCTACCAGTAGTTGCGGTTTCGATGTGTATCGATGTGACACGGTTTTACAGCTCCTAAACAACAGATTACGAAAGCGTAGGCTTCAATCAAGGCCCGGGCTACAGTGGAGAGGTGGGAATTGGGTTCCCTCTCCTCTACCCCGCGACTTCGCGGTAGCAATCTCTGATTTAATTTATCAACTGACAAATGATAATTAATCTGAAAGCTTCGTGGAAGCCTGCGATGTCCAGTTTGTCCACCGCCCGCAACCAGCAGCGGAAAACCGACCGTCCCAAACAGCGTAGTATTTTTCCCCTGGTGTCGTGAAATGGGCCGACAGTTCGAGACACTGTGCACTGAATTGGCGTGGGAGACTTCGACAGGGGAAGGAGGCGGACTTTTTTTTATATCTAGTTCTTTTTCTTCGTCGGTATCAGTTCTTATCGCGGTATGGCAAGCGCGTTCTAATGAAATGATGGCCACAGATTTTTGTTTATATCACGTTTATAATTGACTTTGAAATTACGTATTTATTATGTTGTCTTTCATATGTACTTTATGTTTATGTCATTCGCCTGTGGCAGTTTGGTTTGGTGCGTAACTGATATCAAACGCTTCAAACACTTTCAAGGTCTTGTTGTTCCGTTGATTGATGGTTGTTTGGGACAATGTACTGTGGGGAAAAAGGATCAAAAACGCCTCTCAACTCAAAAAATTCATAGACATCCAAGAAAATATTTTCTAAAATTCAGGTAGAATCGATTTATGATAGTTAGTGTTGCCCAGGTCCCTCACTTTTTGCCTTTCTCATAAAGAAAGACTAAGTAATTACTGTGAAAACTTTTCTTTTAATATTGAATAAGACCAAAAAAGTTTGTTTGGCCATACACACTTAAAACCGATTCTCGAGCTCGACATAATGAAATGCCGAATTGGATTGGCAACACGAAATTTAACTGATTGTTCAGTAATTCACATGCTCATTGCCGAAATTCGTTATTGTAAAGTTCTAATATCTCGGTAAAGCGCATTTTATTGCCGAAGTTTGGCATAATATCTTGCTGAATTTGTCCGTAAAATAAAAAACAAATATACCGAAGTCAGCAAATCCGTTTGCCGAGATTTGATGACAAATCGACAATCGATTCGACAATCGATTTTGTACAGCACCGATGACAATCGATTTTGTACAGCACCGGATGTCACCATTTCTCATGGAGCTGAGAAATATTTACGAATTTGGCAAATGAAAGAGATTTCAGAATTACGTGAAAAGCTAAGTAGGGTGAGCACTAAAAACAAAGGTTTTTATCTGTGATATTTCATTTCGGGATTTGAATTTTTTTTAATTAATGTGAGCATTAATAAGATACACTCATTCTGCAAACTTGGCGTTCGTGATAAGTTTTTCGTGTAATAATAAAGCAAAATCCTTTCTACACTCGATTACTGATGACTCGGTAATCCATGATTCGATCTCGATCGCTTTTGCCCAACCCCACAGCAAAATTGCTGCTGACAAGTTCGACAATAATTGACAGTTCATGATTGCCGAAATTCTCAGTAATTATACATTTTGCCGAGACGGTTATCGGCTGTGCAATTTTGGCAATTATTTCGCCGAGTTTCAGCTATAAATTTAAGTGTGTACATCAACATAAACTTTTGAATTTTCAATAGTTTTGACCCAAGTTAATAGAAATTCTTCGGTTTTTGCATTTTCTTTCTAAACGACGGTTTAAGATTTTAAACACGTTGTTCCGGAACCAGAAGTAAGATCCGAACAAAAGTCAAAAACAATTAATTTTTATAAACGTTACTCCTTCATTTGAGTCTAAGTTTGTGAAAATCGACTGAGCTGTTTCTGAGAAAATGAAGAGAATTCCGTTTTAAAGTTTTCGACCATTATTTTCGGTACCTGTGGACTCGGGAGCTGGGAAACGGTATAGCTAAAATCGGCTCGTTTGGTAAGAAACTAGCATATCCTATAAATTGAAGCAGTTTTGAACCAAATTTAGAAGGCTTTTTACTTATTTGGCATTATTGACGAGTTATAATTTCAATTCTAGGAATTCACGCAAAACATAATACTTATAATTTAAATATGAATTTTCGGTCGGTAAGGTTGCGTATTTCTTGATTCTACGCAGAATTAATTTCACAAGATCTGATTGGATTTACTGGTAAATTTTGCTCCAACTCCCCCTCCCTCTTCGTAACTTTTTGAACGTGTAGATTTTGTCACTAAATACCACTTTGCATACTTCGTGTCTCCGAAATTGATCTAGACCTGCCTGTTGAAGTGGTCCAAACTATTTTTTCCTGATATTATTCAAATTGGTACAATCGGAAAATGACAAATCCTATTTTCATTTCAGTACAAACGATACTGCAAAATGTGATGGGTGAATCTTTTCCCCGTTCAGAACTCACTATGGGTACGTTTTACTCTGATTTCACCACCTGATTCATATGAAACACCATTGAGCTCGAAGCAGTCATCCAACCGAATGTGGTCATTCGATTACCGGGTTGTGCCGACCGACTGCTGTCCCCTTCACTGTCAATGTTTGTTTGTACACCCGAGCGTTCCGAGCACATCTTCTTTATTTTTTTTTCATTAAGACACAGTTTTATTATGTAACTTAAAATGAATAACCCATTGGTTTTGAATCGTTTCCTTAAGTTTTCCAACTAATGTTTGTTAACGACCATGGCGTTTTGTGTCACTGAGCTCGACTGACCTGTTTTCCATTTTGATCACATTGTGGTGACAGTGTGAAAGAAGAAGTGCTAGTGGATTTGATACTGCTTTATATGATGTTTAATACTAATTGAAATGGATCAAATTTTAGTATGTGCCCCTTTGCAATATTCTATTCTGGCCAGGAATATCATTAGAGTTTGTCAGAGCTTTGGTCACAGCTTCAGTTAATATTTCGTGTTCCATGAAGGCTCTACAGGAACTACGCAAAATTTTCACTCTATGAGAGAAAGTATATCGCTGTACACACGCGTTTCAAAAATAAATTGTCTGGTGCTTATCCTGAAAGCCCTAAAAACTAAGTCAATGTATTATTTTTGTAGGAATTTCAACTCTGAAACAAATCTTCGTAAACCGCAAAACGATCAGACTTTTGTAGAAGAAGTTACGAAACGAAAATCGATTAGAGACCCAAACAGTGTTTTGTTTGCGACACTTTTGCTCATGGTCGTTATATGATTTGTCTTTCTTTTATTGTGATAAAGCTGTTACTCTAAGTCCCAAAACACATGTTACAGCTGCGCGGAAATACATTGGGTTTTATCAGAGATACAAAGGACAAGTTCCCGTGGGCCTGTCACATATTTGTATGCAACACTAAGAGGAACAGGTGCCACAGAAAGATAACCCGTTGATAAGACAACTTAGAAAATTGATTTTCCGCCAGTTAAAAATTCGCGCTGATCCAAATAGAATCACCCGAACTTTCATAGTACGAAAATATCCTGTGATTTTAAATCTTTTTTTTTTTGGCATCACATGGTTTCAGTTGAGAGAAAAATAAATGACAAATTTGTGGTGATCGCAATTTGAACCGAGAATCGTTAGATCGCAAAGTACGTCCGTTAAGAGACTAAACCACTGTAGCAGCCATCGGCTTTACTAATAGTTGGTGTCTATAAATGAAATTTTCCGTAATTGACAAGTTAGATTTTTATGAATTGCGTCGTGTGTAGATTAAGATCATCTGTAAAATGTGTAATGTTGTTTTGTGGTCATTTACGAATCAAAGTGGGTTTCGTAAATCTTATCAGCTTATAAAAAAGCTTACATAAAGAAACGTTCACGTTATTTGAAATTTGTTTCGTAAATATTTGTTTGTAATCAATATTGTAAAACCCCAATCATAATGAAATTTTCGGAACGGATGGGATGACTTGATACCGAAAAATGTTGTTTGTAGTGGTTCTAAAATACATGATAGCGACACAGAAAGAAATAATGAAATTTACACGAGATGTAAATCAATAGTAACATGGAATAGACAAGGGTTGAATCGAAATTTTGATTGAAAACCTTCATCGATGTAAAACTAAATTGGATTGCGTTGGATTTTCAATAAATATAACTGTATCTTTCAATTAACGCTTATTTTACGATTCAATTGTATTGAAACGTACAGAATTGTAAAGTAATTTTATGTTTAATTACCTGCTCCAAATATGTGTAGGAAATAGATGTAAATTTTCCAAATATTTTTATCTGTGGACTTCCGATTTATCGATATTCCTCGAAAGCTCTCACAATGTGAGTATTATTGGAACGGATTTGGTGAGTAGATTTTCGATGCTCACTCGTAAAATTCGTTCCGAAATATTAGTTTTTGAATTGAATTGGAATTCGGTTCGTAAGAAGAGTTGTGCCGAGTTTTGCCACACATCAAATTTGCATTTTG
The DNA here is from genome assembly GCF_030247185.1 of Malaya genurostris. NCBI lineage: Eukaryota > Metazoa > Arthropoda > Insecta > Diptera > Culicidae > Malaya > Malaya genurostris. The sequence goes on along the minus strand of NC_080572.1, from coordinate 86,965,818 downwards.
ACAATAACAACAACACTAATCTTACATAGAAAACATAATGAAATTCTTTCGACATGTAAATTGATGGTACTATGAAATAGACATCAGTTGAATCGAAAATTTTATTGAAAACCATCATCGATGTAAAACTAAATTTGAATGCATTAATTTTTCAATGAATTAGATTGTAGATTTAAATTAACGCATCCATCTCTAAACGACTGTGTCTGTAGATAAGAGCCACCAATGAAAACCACTAAAAATAGAATATAACCTAACAAAAACGACATACAATCATAAAAAATATACATTACTGTAGCGGAAAACTCGATGAATTGCTATTAAACATAGTTTATAAAAACCATGTGTTGACCAAAAAGATATTTTAAAGACTGTTCCAGAAAGTATGGACGCACTTTGATTTCGCTTTAAATACTTCACAAGTGTTAGATATTCAAATTTTATTCGATATACTGATAATATTAGACTACAACAACAGAATATTATTCTCAACATTTGCTACTTAGCCATTGTAGACTAGCTGGCGCACCTTCTTGCGAACGTTTCTCATTAAATTCCGTACAGACTTCTTGGCGACAAGTTTTGACACTTTTTTCCAATCTTTTTCGAACTGTTGAATGGTTTCGGCTGCCGAGACATGTTTCCTAAGATGTGCCTTCGTTAATGCCAAAAATTCCTCAATTGGTCGAAGTTGTGGGCAATTTGGTGGATTCATGTCTTTTGGGACGAAAGTGACATACCAATCTACCGTTGATTTCGATTAGTGGCAAGAAGCAAGATCTGGCCAGAAGACAACAGGATCCTTGTGGCATCGAATCATGGGTAGAAGTCGTTTTTGTTAACATTCCTTGATGTATATTTCGCTGTTCATTGAAGCAGTGGTGATGAAGGGTTTCGAAATCTTACCGCAGCTACAAATTGCTTGCCAGACCTTAGCTTTCTTACCAAATTTTTCGACTTCAATCGATGTCTCGGACTGGTTTAACGCTTGCCCTTCTCGTACCGTATAATATTGTGGTCCCGGCAAGGATCTGTAATCGAGTTTCACGTAGGTTTCGTCGTCCATGATTATGCAGTTCAAATTTCCAGCAAGAATCGTATTGGATAGCTTTCGAACCCTCGGCCTGATCAATGCTTCTTGTTTCGGACTACGTTTTGGTTGTTTCTGCTTCTTGTAGGTTCGAAGATTCAAACGTTCTTTAGCACGAAGAACATTTCACTTCGAAGTGCCCACGTTTTTGGCCACATCCTTTAGCAGAACCTTTTTTTCGACCCGTTTTCGTTTTATCCTCAAAGGTGTTATCCTCACCGAACTTCCTGATTGCATTTCTCACGACTTTTTCACTTACTCCTTCCATTTTTGCTATCTTTCTCAGTAACAGTCCGCGTTCTGTGCACCATTTGTACACTATTTTTCGACGTTGTTGTGCTGAAAGTCCACACATTTCGAAACAAACTAATGAAAACGAATAAACAACTGCACAAGTGGTTAGAGAAGAGTGTAAACAACAGGACGCAGCCATAAAAATTGACAAATTCTGAACCATTGCGAAATGGCCGCGGTTTTTGGTTGCGTCCATACTTTCTGGGACAGTCTTTAGTGAAACAGAGCAACCAGATGAAAAATCCAAAAAGGTCTGATAATTGAAAGTAGTAGATATAAGACTCTTGGAATTGCCGCCTTTGACGACATGGGAGCTGAAACCTAGTAGGGTGAATTCATGGCTAAATTGTTTGCCGTGGAACGCTATACGATGCCATCCTGGCTCATCCTTTTCGGAGAAGCATAAGGATGAGATACTATTAATCTCCTAGTGGACTCTAGTCCTTTCAAAGTCCAGAATGTTGACACAAGAAACTAAAAATTAGAAGTTAGAATTACACTAGAAACTAGAAATTTGTAACTAGAAATTACTAATCATAAACTAAACACTGGAAACCAAAAATCAGAAATCACCAACGAAAACATATAAGACATGATCTGGAAGCTAAAACAACTAGCAGCCGAACAGGAACTAGTGTACTGGATACTTGGAACTGACACTCAGAAACTATAATTCAATAATTAAAAAATTTGAAACCGAATTCCTGTAACCAGAAATAAACGATTTGAAAGCAGCATCTTAGAAACAAGAGCAACTGAAAATCAGAATTTGGAAACAAGGTACGAAAAACGCAAAAAATTAACAACTGATAATCAAAAAGTGATAATGAAATACTTCAAATGGTAAATTAAAGATAGAAAACTATGAAATTATGCACTCACTAGGAATCATAAATTGAAAAGCCGAAACTAAGAACTAGAAACAGAACTTGAAAAACATATCCTACTAGAAACCACCAGATACTGTGAACCAAAAACAAGGACCAGAAACAAGAAATCAGAAACCGAAACTAAAGACCAGAAACTAATAACTGTGAATCAGAAGTTGGAAAACAGAGACCCGAGATCAGAAACCACAAACCGGAAACTTAACACTGTCAAATTAAAATCATAAACTACGAAATCAGAAATCACGAACAGGAATTTAGTTGGGATGTAATTGATCTTTCCTTTGATGCCTCTTTCGTTACTGGTAATATGCGAAATTGATGCAAATTCCATTTCACAATAATTTTTTTTTATATAATAAAATTTTTATTCTGGCTTTTTGAGTAAAAGCTTTACGTGGCCGATTGGCATACATTTTTGTTAATTAATTTTTTTTTTGCTGTTGGATCTCGTTGTCACCCTTTTTCTAGGGGAAGATGAGTTTTCATTTCCATCCAACGAGAATCGGGGGTCACTTTGTTCGCGGCTTATCTCATCATCCATTGCTTCATCGTCGGTGTTGTGTGCGATTTCCGTTTTCTTTTCGTTTTCCTTGTTGATCGTAGTCTTGGGCTCGTTGAGAGTTGCTGTAGATGCGCATTGTTGTTCATTGGTTGCAGTTGCTGGTTGGTTGGAGGGTAAGTTGTTACCTGCAGCTGGTGTACTTTGTTCTATAGGGATACTGATGGTTTCGTTGCAGGGAATGTTTCATTGTTGTTGGTGGCTGTCACAGATGTACTGGGATTGCTTGGGGTTGGTGTGAAGGAAGCACCGTTGTCCTTTGGTGTGGTTGTCTCCTTGTCCAGTTTATCACATGGCTTACCGTAGTGAACAGCTTTTTGGCAATATTGACATGTGGCCATCTGATTGTCATAGGTAACAAGTGATCTGCACGGGATTCTTGTATCCTGACCGAAAATCACATAAGAATGTACGTCATTTAGAATACCGGGGAAAAAGTTCTTCCACTTTTCTTTTCCGATAGAGAGAATCTCTCCGTATTGGGACATAATTTTGCGAATATATGAATCGGTGACGCTTGAGGGAAGATCATGTACACGCACTTCTATAGCACTATCTTCAATATATACTGAAATGTTGTACTTAATGTTCTCGTGCTCCACATAATGCACATTATTATTGTCTTTTGCGAATTGAATTACATCCAACTATTTGTAAAACTGGATGTGAACAACATTATTTGTCTTATTGCATTGAAGTAAATGCACACGTTTAATGTCAAGATGCATTTGCTCCTTAAGCAAACCTTCAAGTTCTCGTATCGAAGGTCGAATTTTGCACTGCCTGAAGTCAACAACATTGTATTCTTTCGTGTCGGCGGTAGCTTTTGTTCGTTTGGTTCACTCATTTCGAGGTCGTTCTATTGTTCACTACACAATACTGTATTTGGTTTCTTCCGTCCCGAACGTAAGCGGTTTTGTTATTTCGACTGACTTGGATGAAATGTGAAAGCGAACTGAGAATAATTTAATTACTATTTTACGCTATTGGATTAGACAAGTAAAATTATAAACTTACAAAACCTATCAGTTTTGAATTTTTTCGTGAATTTTATCTCTCTATTTTAAATGAAAGTTCGTGAGTTTTAACACCCATTACACCCCATTACCCCATAATTTCGAAACTGGAAATCGTATCCATCTGAAATTTCGCAGCCACCAAATTTTGTGACCATGACCACCTTTAATTTGAATCTAAGTTTGTGAAAAACCGGTTGACCGGTTGAGAATTATTATTATTATTCACATTTTAATTCCGATGTCGGATCCGAATAAAATTTCTACGGGCAATCTTCGGACTCAGGAGATCTTTCATTTTAATCCAAGTTCGTGGAAATCGGTCTTATCGTCACAGACAAATCGAAGCAAGTTCTATTTTGGAGTTTTTATTAATCACTATCTGCGAATCGGTATTGTCGAAATGAGTTTGTTTACCCATTTGCTTGGCATTCTAGAAGATTGGGCAACCGGTTTTATTATCATTTGTAAAAAACACCATTGAAAATGAAATTTTTGCACATATCACTCTGTATGCCTGGAACCGAAAGTCGGATTGATATAAAATTCAGAACGTTTTTTTAGATCTTGAGCCCTTTCATTTGAACGGCTGCATGTAAAAATTGGATAAGTGTAACGTAAGTTGTAAAATCCGGTTTAACATTTTTGAATACAGAAACTAGATAAAAACATTGAGTGGAAAAACCAAACCCGGACTTTTCAATGCGAAATTTGCAATGCAAAAATCGTTTTCAAAACATCTTTTGTTTTTGCAAAAACCGGACACAAAAACTTTGAATGCTTGAACTGGATAAAAACTTAGCCAATTCTTCGGAAACAAATGTTTTTATCTGGTTTTTGCATTCAAAGTTTTTTTTCGTAATTTGATTGAACCAATCATCCTGAAATACCAGAACCGGAGATCGGATCGGGATAACATACACACACACTCGTTCCGCCTACAAATTGAGCTGCTAGTTGAGCCTTGCGGTAAAACCAATAACATTTCAGTCTGGCATCGGTGATCGTCTTCTGCTTCTCTAAGCATTCTCGTATTTGAGAAAATTATAGCTGCCCGAATGCATTGCAAATTTTATTTCTCCTAGTCATCATCATCAACCCGGTTGCCAATTTCATGCTTGTCAAACCGTTTGAACATGCGTTAGTCGATTAATGTTCTCACTGTGATGCCATCTGCGATTTTTCAAATCACAATAGAAAAATGACTAATGCTTCCACCTTTCGTTAGTTCCCCAAAACTCTGGTCCGAGAATGTGTCAAATGCATCGAAGCACAACCGGCATTGGTGTTCAATTAAAAAACGCGAACCTTGGTCAAAGTTAGGTTCGAGAGGTACCGTTAAACTTCCGCCATTCGACTGCTCGAACAGTCGGATGTGAGCTGCAAAAAGCGAAAATTTAACCTCAACATATGCTGCATTCCAACTATGCCGGTCGGTCGGTGGTGGTGTACTAAAAATACGCGAACCGTTGCGAACCGATTTTGGAAGTTTTGCCGCTGCACCGTTCGCCGGTTAGAGTTGACTGGTCACGAGCGGTGTCGGTTGATCCGTCCGTCCGGTTGGTTGGTTGGTACACGGGGTGCCGGGAAGCCGTAGTAGGAGTTTTGTTTGAACGCTTCTTGCTTTGTGTGTAGTTCGCACTGTCGTGACAGTGCAAATTCTGCACCGGTGTGTGTTGGTGTGTTTTTTTTTGTTGTTACATTATTATTGATTTGTGTTTATGTTTTGCGCTGATAATAGATACATTGTGATAATTTTCGGAATTTGAAACGAATGCAGAATCAATTCGACTGGTAGAACGGTAAAAAACGACGTGAGTGGTGAAGTGACTCGAGTTGAAAGGAAAGTGCGCGAGCGAGCGAAATGTACAAAATCGATGACGAGTTTCGTCCCCGGGGACGAGTGTTTATGAAGGCACGGCGTGAGCATGATCACAGTTATCAACCGTCCAGCGCGTTGGTTAGCCGGTCCAATTCGCGCAGCAGTACGTCCAGTCGGAAAGGACCTGCAATTACGACCAATTTGGATGATAGTAATGTACGATTTCGACACGAGATCATGAACGAAAAAGTGATTGAAGCAACCGTCACCGAGCTCCCGGAGGTAATTGGCGCTATGAATCGTGACCACTGGAAGGCTCTGCCGTCGTCCATGAGCTACGGGAACGAACTGATGGCGGCATCATCACCGGTTACCGTCGGTAATGGTAACGTTGTAGCCGAAGTTACACGCAACAAGCGCCTTACGACCGAGGTCCTCGGGAACACAATGGAAACGACGAGCACATCCCAGCGAGCATCTGATGGTCATCGACGGATGACGACTCATATTGTTCGCAAGATCACCACGTTGACGCGAGCCGAGGAACAAGCCCAAGCGGACAACATGATTCGGCAGAATCGTGATGTCAAAACGACCGAGATCGGATATCTGCGCATGGGTGCCCAGGATTCCAAGCGTGCCAAGGTAAACTCGTTCTAGTAGAAGTTTCAGTTTTGACTCTAATCCTTTAAACATTTGACGCTATACATACCTATGTGTACGGAAAGATTTTCTTCAACCTGGCAGCACTGCCACCCTTGACAGATAGATACCACAAAAGGGCTCACTCCCGAATTGGACATCTACAATTTATTTTCCGCCTCCGTTCGCTCCTCCATAGGGCTATTGAAGCCCACTATCAAGAAATTAATATTTCGTTCCACATCATTTACTGCCCCGCCATATGGTCGACCGTACAGTCGTCCAACGAGGCGCAGTGGTTCTTCGCTTTATTGTTTTTTTTTCCTATAGCCCCGAGTAGCCCGGGGCTACACGCGTTCCATTCAGTGTTTACAACTTCTTTACATGACCTATTCAACGACAACGCCAGCACCGTCAGCATTGCGGTCCTATCCCCGGATGCGCTGGTGTTAGCAACAACGACAATACTTGGAATAGTTTACATGCCTCGGAGCTCACGTTCGCAGTGGTTCCCCCGTGCGCTTACCTAGCCCTCTTTGGATGACGTCCCATCAAAGCAATTTGACCGCCACTTTGAATGTTGTAGGTGGAAAAGTTCAACGGTAAACATCTGTTTGGTTTGGAGGGCGATTTCCAGCGATCATGTTTTGCGAAAACGTGGAAAAAACTACACCACAGTGCCAATGTTGCAAACTTCAAATATCAAGGACGAAAAGTATGAATAATCTTTCCACTAAATTACGTTCTTCGCTTGCCCAACGACAATCTAAAAATTGCCATTCGGATTGGAACCACTGAATATTCAATTACCTGTCATTTTTTCAAACAGATTTCAATAAAATACGAATAAATTACCAATTAAATCATTTTTTCTGTCAATAATCCAGTGATAATACCGTAGCTTCTCGGCTTTTGCTGCTGCTGGTGATGGTGACTGCGGGCGATGGAAATGGCAATGGTAGTGGTGCCGCAAATAGCATTCGCAAAATAGGAGCTAGAATATCTTCTAATAGCCGTGTCATGATCTAGTAGTGCACGATTTATGCTACCGTCGTTGGTGGATTCGAGGTCGAACAAACATGGCTCATTAAATACATATATGGAAAGATTTGTTTATTGTTGTCGAGCGAGGGGAGAGGGGTGGGTTTGAGGTGAGGAGATTGATGTTACACAATTATTAACATTGATTGCGATATCAACGGGGTGGTCACGAGTTGATGGGGCATAATTTTTCTCAACTATCGTATCTCGAGGGTCTGGTTGAATGAACGTCTATGTTTTGTATTGTGCCATATTTATATTCAATAGACGTTTTTATGTTTCCAAATTTTTCTACATACGCGTTGAATGGTTTATTCATTTCAGATTTTTGAAAATGGCAAAAAAAATCATGGAAATCCGTATGTGTTGGTGATATCTGGCTTTTTTAAATTTTTCTACTGTGTTCTTACTCTTTTTACTTTTCAACTCTGCCAACGAGAAAACAAAGTAGAAGAAAATACAGATGAATAAAATTATGACAAAAAGTAAAAAAAAATGCCTAAATAACCTTGCTTAATCAACCTAGTGGTAGGACAATACCTTTCTCTTGCCAATTAAATAGTCTCATTGAAACATGTGTAAGATTATATTCTCGGTTATTAGTATTGTGAGCTCAATAACCCTTAAATACAAGTTTGTTTTCTTATGAAAAATCATTCAAAAATGATTTTTCATAAGAAAACAAATTAAAGTTTAGAAAAGCAAAAACGATGTTTGAAAGACTATTTACTTTTTTTATTTATTTGCTTTTCTCGTGAATACGAATTACTTTATTATGGGGCGCCTTTTCAAAATTAGCCATATGGAAGAATGGGCAGAACTTAATCGTGAATATCTCGACTTGTATTAATGGCAGCAGCATAATTCTTTCACTATTTCATCAAAAATATGATCAGAAATTTAGGATAATATTTTGAACAGTGTGAGATAACCACAAACAACTCAAAAATTAAGTTTTCTGAACATTTTGAAACAACGCGGAAAACTCTTTACTTTTGCTTGGGTTTTTCGCACAAGGACGACGATTTTGAGGTAGTCAGGCACATATCTTCAACTGAACGTTATAAAAAGGGAACCGTAAAATCGAAAATCGATCATTTCTTCTTGTGCATTGGATGGAAGCAGACATCGGGGCGAGAAGACGCATTGAAAACGCGGCATCGGAGAGCGCACCTTCTGCGTGGTTAAAAACCTCAAACGCTCAGGTCGTATTTCTCATTTACCTTCCGGTCGTCAAGGCGAGAAGACGCATTAAACTAGTTTCGCATCATTTGGCACTGCGAGCGGATGTGTTGCAGTTTGTACGCAAAGCTAGTTACAACTCAAACAAGAGCGATTGCATCATACAACAGAGCTGCTGGTCGTTTGCATTGGAGAGAAAGAAAACGAAAAACGAAAAGTGGACAACATTATATAGAATTCGCCGTTCTAATGGCTCTAAATGTTATCTAAAGAAATATTAAGATCACGTCTTTGCAAAACGAATGATCAGTTTAGTGAGAATCCAAAATAATTTGATTTGTTTCGTGCACTTTTCGCTGTGCGAGAATCGTTCGAGAAAAATGTTCCGAACTGTGCTAAATAACGTAGAGAATTGCACAATTTGGTGCTTCTAAAAGGCTGAAATGAATCCTGTACAGCATCTTGATAGTTTTTTTTTCAATGAAATATGCAAATCCGAAATGAGATAATCGACGTCAAAATTCTATAAGTGCCTATATGTGTGGCCGTTGGAACCGCCCATTTGTGAAAAAGCTACAAACGAAATCACGTAAAAAAAAGCCTCTTAAGAAATATTGATTCAGTTTGGCATTATTTTGCACTGCAAGCGGATGTGTCGATTTGTTCGCAAAGCTAGTTTCAATTCAAGCAAGAACGATTGCATCAGCTGCTGGTCGTTTGCATTGGAGAGAAAGAAAACAAGAAACGAAAAGTGGACAACAATATATTAAATCAGACATCCAGTTATGTCTCTGACATTACACACCCGTACTTTTTTATTCATATTCCTATAAAATCGAATTTTTGCAATTTTACAACATTACACGCTCTTGCATACTATAAAATGTAGTATGATATGTTGCATGCTGCAAAATAACATAATGTGCAAGGATAAATTTTTTAATATTACCATTTAATTCTGTTATAAGTTTATCACACCATTTCAAGTCGAAAGTAGCAGAGCATGCCTTTTCCGAAGACTATTTCACTACAAATGACATAAAAATCTTGAGACAAATTTCCATTGCAGAGCATTGCAATTGAAGCTTCAAATACCATACCAATTGAAGCTTCAAATCGTTTTATGGCACTTTTTGTCTTGCTGTCTAGCAACAACCTACCTCTAGCATGCTACGCGTAGGACTGAAACGTTAGCTATAATTTCGCTTCTATTTATGGATTCGCGTGCTTCCAACAACTCCACTTTTGCATGATTGACCAATCAGAGCGATGCTTTTCCTTTGATATATCGCTTATTACTTCAAACCCGTAGTCTATGGCAGGAAAATCCGGTATTCCGGAGATTTTTAGCAGACAAAATAGGACACTGCTCGCTACTAATCAAAATTTCAATAATCTATAATTGAAAATACGTGGCTTGATACGTTCAAATCGAAACTTAGAAATATTTCCAATCAAATGATGAAATAAAATTATTAATTGATACAAAATAGACTGAGCTGTGTTTAAAACCTGACCACCTTTCCAAGTGTAGTTTTCCTTGAGCTTCTGATTTTCACCCCTATATAGAAAATAAAGATGTGTTCCACATCAAAAAACTGTTTGTTGAATTTGATAGTAAATCGCGATGTTTCTGTAGTAAAACCAGTAAAACGATTGCCATAAACATTGTATTCCATTTTCTGCTGTTCCGCACATACACTGTTACTCGAGTTAGATACTTAGTAGGTAAATTAATTGTGTTCGATTGGAAGAAAGTTTAATAGTATTTTGGCCGTCAAACGGTGAACATCGTCTTGATATATGAAATATCCTCATTCCGCTGAAGTGGATCGGTGAATCGATAGGAAAAAACACAACATAGGTTCGATTGCGTGATCACTGTTCTTGGCATAAATTCTTTATATTCTACACATCGACCAAAATGATAACAGTACCAAAGAATAAATTATTTTCAGAATAGTTTATTCGTTGAAGTTTTATTTCACGAAAAGTGCTATGTTGCCAAAACGCAACAGTATGCATTTAGGGGCTAAAACAACCTAATAGTAGCTTTCAAACGAGTCTAAGTTTTTCGAAGTCGACTCAGGTATCTCCGCGAAATTATGAAACATTTCAAAACCACCGAGTAAAATTGTGCGGTTAGTCGGATACGTTACGTTTTATCTCTAGAACCGGAAGTGACAGCCATTTAATCTTTCAACTTGATAAATTACTCAGTAGTATCTCTTAAACAAACCCAAGCAGTATAATAAACTTCGAGAAGTTTGGAGAAGAAAAACGTGCGTTTTTCGGTTACGTCACTTATACCATTATATCTCCGGAAGCAGAAGTGACAGCCAGTTGAACTTCGAACTAATAAGAGCTTGAAAACTAGCCTAAGTTTGTTTGAAATGGTTCAGTCGTCTCTGAAAAAATTGTGCAGTAGAAAACAATGCGTTTTGTTGGTTACCTCACTTATACCATTATATCTCCAAAGCAGAAAGTGACAGTCAGTTGATTTTGGCTATTAATAATTGTATAAAATGGCTCAGTCATATCTGAGAAATTTGAGAGGTAAGAAAATAAGTACTTTGCGTCGGTTACGTCACTTATACCATTATATATTCGGAATCAGACTGTCGTTTGATTTTCGAACTTGATCAATGATCCAATAGTAGCTTTAAGTTGGTTAAAATCGATTTAAGAAAATTTGGCGGTAAAAAAAACAACACCTTTTACCGGTTACGTCATTTATACCATTATATCTCCGAAAACTGAAGTGACAGCTATTTGGTCTTTGAATTTGATCAATGGCGGTAAAAAGCAATGTGTTTTACTGATTATGTCACTTATACTATTATATCTCCAGACTCAGTAGTGACATTCATTTGATCTTTGAACTTGATCAATAGTCCAATAGTGATCTAGAAACGAGGCTAAACTTGTTGAAATCGGTTCAGCCATCTCTGAGAAAATTGAGCTGTAAAAAATTTTTGAAAAATGCACATACATACATTTACCGATCTCGTCGAGCTGAGTCGAATGGTATATAGCACTGTGGGTCTCCGAGGCTCCGTTTCGAAAGTTCAGTAGCTCTTGTTTTTCAATGTCTGCTTCTTACCTTACCATTACTCTATTAAGCAATCTATCACATCACTTGAGGAAGAGGGTTCAAAGTGATATCCGGGTAGAAAATCAGAGTTACGAGCTCTGAAAGAAATACATTTCTCAAGTAACGTATTTTCGGACCATGATTAATTTTCATGGGAAAAAACTTATTGCTCATGGTTTCATGACAAGTTAGAATGATTAATGTCATGATTATTTAATCATAACAGCAGTAACGGATTTCGTTCCGTGTGTTTTCTAATCAGATCATGCCTATATTTATGATTTCATGAATATTGTCATATCATGAACAATAACTCATTTCGCATGAACATTTTCATGATATCCATGATTTTACTCATGTAATCATGAGTAAAGTAATGATTAATTGCACAAACATGTTTCGGTAAATAATCAATTTACGGGTTTGTGACGTAACCGTTGTATTCTGCTAGTCATTCTGCTTTCATTAGATAAGGACTCATCACTTAATTGTTCCTAGTAAACTCAGATACAGCACAAATCGCAACTGAAATCGGTAATACACTATCATTAGTGTTTACAGCTGTAAAACACCTTCGGCTATTTGAACATAAAATATTCGAAATTCCATCACACAGCCGCAGCCTTCAATAAAACAAAATGCCGCCAAATCACTTCAAGGCGCACTTGTCTAAACAAACTAATGCCCGAAATAGGTGTACATTTGAGGTGTTCTCATTTTTTTTCTCATTATATCCGATTCATCAAAACAAATAACGCGTCACGTTTGTGGCTTTGATCGATCATCGCGCGCGGGGTTTTTGTAATGGGACAGTCATATTTTATCCCCGCACTCCATATTATTGTACTCTGTGACTTGGAGGCATTGCATAATGGTTACCACAGTGACCGCCATTCAATTCCGCATTAGGAGTCGTTGAGGGTGGGAGGGCACAAGCAATTCTTCATCCCGAAAATGGAAATGATATTTCAAACCTTTTGCCTCGGAAACTTCGAAATCGATTTAACAACCATATCTCGCCTTGGCCTGTGCCTGTCCGTCGCGCCGTTCGATTGATCAACAGGCCGGCCAGCCAGGCAATTCGTTCGCCGATAGATCGATAGATGACTTGGTTGAGAAGAGTTTCCTTTTCGGTCGGAATTGAACTAGCTAACCGGCGGAGAGTTCAATAAATAAATTGGACCCGACCGACCGAGACACGATCTTTTCCTAAAGAGCTGTAATTATTACTAATGGCACAAATGATTCTGACAATTTAGTATTTTTAATGTTTAGCAAGGACGCAGCACCAGTATGCTTTGGTATTTGAATTTCATAATGATTTGATTTGATATCACTGGTGTCCTTCGCCAATATCGAATTTGGTCGAAAGAGTATGTCAAATGTGATCGATCGAATGCATCTGTTGGGTTTTTTTTCTGGTCTAGGTCAATCTTTTCAACAGCCTAGACCTAGATTTGGTCATAATCCAACTAGATGAATCGGTGCAGTTCTACATTAATAAAAAAAACGACCCACGATTCGTGTGGATTTTTCTACGGAAATAGTCGTGTTATTCCGCGCCACTCGAAACCACCCATCCACCCCGATCATCGGATGAATTCAATTGAATGGCAATAACATAAACCCAACAAACGGCTCGTGTAAAAGGAGATAATTTAATTGGCGTCGCGAATGAAGGAACCAATACGGTAGCCATCATCAATCCGCGATACAAACACCGATAGAGAGAGAGAGATAGGCAGAGAAGCAGTCTAAAAAAAAAGTAGCACCGCTTCGCTGTTGTGACCGTTTGATGGATATTTATTACCGTCGTGGTTTCCGTCCCACCGATAGTAGTTGCAACCCAATATGGTGACGTACTCACATTCGCATGACGAGAGGTTCGCTCGTGGTGATCTATGATCATAGCACACCTCTGCCTGCCCATCATCAGATTAATCAACTCGCTCAGTTAATGCGGATTCCATTGATCATTTTAATACTGCACATCAGTGACCTAGTCGTAATAGAAGCAACAGCCGCGGTAGCTAAATCCCTATCGAGGGAGTAGCAAGTGCAGCTCAAGCTCGATCCAGTTTTACACGCTGCGGACTCTCCCACGCAATTTAATTTGAATTTATGTTATGTTTACCAAATACATTACAATACTGTTTTCAGCTCAGATTGAACCCCAACCACATTACTCCTCTTGGTAGCCTCTCGACGTTCAGAAGTCCATCCGGAATATCATTCGTAATTTATCGGAAACCAACTCCTACAATAATCATTTTTTTCTGTTTTTCCTTTCCGCAGATTTCCGACATCGTCGTCGGACAGGAGGACAATCTAACGGCACGGGAAGCCCTGCTAAGATGGGCCCGCCGTTCCACAGCCAAATACCCCGGCGTCCGGGTAAATGACTTCACCAGCTCCTGGCGAGATGGGCTGGCCTTCTCCGCTCTCATCCACCGAAATCGACCCGATCTCATCGACTGGCGAGATTCGAGATCGCGTCGACCGCGTGAACGACTGGAGCAGGCCTTCCACGTGGTGGAGCGAGAGTACGGCGTCACACGGTTACTGGATCCGGAAGGTAGGTTTCCCAAAATATGGGTCTACGGGATTCATAGATAAAAATCTTTTCTAATCCACGTATTGGTGTAAAGATGCCTTTCTCATTTCAATCATTCGATCATATATAATACTGTGGCATTCTCTTCAATTCTTGAAAGAATAACTGGAAACGGTTTATCCAAACCGCCGAGAGAGGGGGTCTCATACTATTTTAGGGGGCCCGGGAATTCGAAGATTTAAAAATGTTTTTAGTGCTCATAATCAAATCCCTTTAAACCTTTTTTGTTTTGATCATTCAATCCTCCATGATAGTTTTTTTTGCTCACTAAACGAAGCGGGCCGGTATTGGAATCCCCCGGATCCGTTTTTTTCTCTCGCCGGCCCTGCGTCTGCTACGGATTGAAGTAGTTCTGAGTGTTAGATATTCAAATTTTATTCGATATACTGATAATATTATACTACAACAACAGCATATTATTCTCAACATTTACTACTTAGTCATTGTAGACTAGCTGGCGCACCTTCTTACGAACGTTCCTCATTAAATTCCGTACAGACTTCTTGGCGACAAGTTTTGGAACTTTTTTCCAATCTTTTACGAACTGTTGAATGGTTTCGGCTGTCGAGACATGTTTCCTAAGATGTGCCTTCGTCAATGCCCAAAATTCCTCAATTGGTCGAAGTTGAGGGCAATTTGGTGGATTTCGTTGATTTCGAGTAGTAGCAAGAAGCAAGATCTGGCCAGACGACAACAGGATACTTGTGGCTTCGACTCATGGGTAAAAGTCGTTTTTGTAAACATTCCTTTATGTATATTTCGCTGTTCATTGAAGCAGTGGTGATGAAGGGTTTCGAAATCTTACCGCAGCTACAAATAGCTTGCCAGACCATAGCTTTCTTACCGAATTTTTCGACTTCAATCGATGTCTCGGACTGGCTTAACACTTGCCCTTCTCGCACCGTATAATATTGTGGTCCCGGCAAGGATTTGTAATCGAGTTTCACGTAGGTTTCGTCGTCCATGATTGTGCAGTTCAAATTTCCAGCATGAATCGTATTGTACAGCTTTTGAACCCTCGGCCTGATCGATGCTTCTTGTTTCGGATTACGTTTTGGTTGTGTCTGCTTCTTATAGGTTCGAAGATTCAAAGTTCTTTAGCACGAAGAACATTTGACTTCGAAGTGCCCACTTTATGTGGCCAATGGCCCGAACTGAAAACCTCCGGAACCGCAAGTCGGAACCAATCAATATTCATGAATTTTGTATAAGACCATCTGACCACCTTTCATCTGAATCCAAGTTTGTGAAAATTGGCCCAGTCACTTCCAAGAAAAGTTAGTGCAAAAAAATGCCGATATTGGCCCAGCCGAGTGCTCGGTAACCGTCTCGGCAAAATGTATACTTATTGAGAATCTCGGCAATTCTGAATATCTTAACTGTCAATTATTGCTAATCTTGTCAGCAACAATTTTGCTGTTAACTCGGCAAAAGCTCTCAGGATTGAAACATTAATTGCCGAGATATCAGTAATCGAGCATAGGAAATATTTAACTTCATTATGGGGTAAGGTGGTTTTAAACAGTGTTGGTATTACACATTTTGTATAACATTTTCAGAATAACAAAAGTCAGCTATCATTACCGTTTGTTTTTTTTTTGTTTTTGTTCAAGTGTTGGTAATTTGGTTCTATTCGATCCTCGAGATTATTTTCCAAAAGAGACACAAAAAAGGCTTTCTTAAGGTTATTGCGAAAAAAAATTGGTTGAATCAAACCACAATTGTTATACGATTCGTTAGAATTAGTCGGAATTTATTTATTTCTACAATAACTTTTCCTGCGTGTCGTTTTAAAATCCATTAAAATCAATCGGCTTTAGTCTCGTCGAAATTTCTGTTGAACATAAACTTAGATTTTAAAATTGTCCTGACACACACATTCGATACCTATCGATCCATTCCGAAAATATTCAAATGACATTGTTTTCGAAGCTGCCATCATGAATTTCAAAAGACGTAAAGGTTGTATTGATAGTCTGCCCTTTCCTACCAGAAGCAAATTGTTACGGAAAATCAAACCGATTTATTAATTTTTAGTTGGTTTGACGTAAAGCCGTTATAACTAAGTTTAGTTTTGCAATGACTGAGTGGAAACATATATTGGAGAAGACAAATGATAACCTTCATAGGGTCTGTCGCTGAAGATATCCAGCCAGCGACTGGCACCAGTGGAGAAGGTGACAAGCGATTATAAATACACTCTCCTACTCAGTGCTTGAGCGGAAAATAGGTATAGAGTGAGAAGACTAGTGTTTGATGAACAGAGAAGATGTTTGGATATATGGTACCGGTCGGGTGATGGCCAGGATGTAGACTATGTTCAATGTACGTTCTATCATGTCTAACCGTATTTTAGAATTATGTCTATTACAAGGTTCAGGGTGGCGAAATGGTAGCGCGTTTGCACGGAATGCATAAGAACGCAGGTTCGAGTTCTGTCTCTGATCGTATCTTTTTCCAAAAAATCATGTTTTCTGTAAAGTTTTTCATTCATTTGGCTTCTCCAATATATGTTTCCACTCAGTCATTGCAAAACTGATGTGAAAATAGTTTTTGTGTCAGTATTGATGTAAACTTTAACTAAATTAACTATGAAGTTCAAAATATAACTTATCTTTACATGCTTTGAATTGTAAATTCAAGAGAATTACGTCGCTCTTTTTATGTGCATATATAAATACGTAAAGTTACACGATTTTTTCAAAGTGTGTAATCATCATTGATTTTGCGGATAGTAATAATTAATGCCAAAAATCGCGCATGATTTTTATCATCAGTAATATTTGATTATTTGATATTTTCGCAACACTGGTGTTTATTATTCCTCATTTTAATAAAAAGTAACAAAAGGAAAGCGAACACAGTTTAAATCCACTTCGTGGTGTAATCATGCCTTTCTCATTAACATTTCATTACAAATCAATGCAAGTTCCAAAGGAGCTTTTGACGATCTATTTCCATAGCCAGAACTCGAAGACCGTCAGACCTACGAGTTCAAATAGTTATAAAATTTGCTTTGAAAATTTTGTACTTATGTGTCGTAAATTGTATGGCGATTAGATATTTTAACCAACATATAATAGATTCATTGAATGGGGGACGGGTATAGCGTGATGGGTAAGTCGATGCCTTTCACGCAGCCCTCTTGAGTTCGATTTCCAATCCCGCACACAGAGGCGACGAAGCGAATGACCTTAAGATTTAAACCTCTAAAATCTTAACAAAAAAAGTTCAGTGAAACAACTATTCCATTCAAATGTTGATTATAGAGACAAAGACTTTGTTTGAATTAAAGCTGACTGATTCGCTTCTAATGCCCTATTTCGAAACCAAATGAAAATCTTTGCTCCTATTACTGCTGTATAAGAAATTCAAGTTATGTGGGTAGTACATACTTTTCAGGCAGCATAATAAAACATGCTTTGTGATTGGAGTTTTATTTTTGTTACTATTATCAATATAATAATTTGTAATCACAGCCGATGAATTCGGTTGTGTTTTGAAAACGTTGTAAGTTTTCGTTCTCTCGTAGACGCTATACAAAATTGAATAAAACACGCTGTGTCCTTCGTTCGCAAAGGAAGTGATGTTTTCGTACCTGCACGTACCGATGAATACCGCTTCTGCATTGTCATTTTGTATGACGGTTTGAAAGTTTTGACACTCATCTCCCTATATTTTTGAAAGCGAAAGTCAGATCTGGATGAAATTGCACAGTATCTTTTAAAACAATGAAAGTTTTAATTCCAATCAAGATTTGTGGAAATCGGTTTATCCGTTGCTGAGAAATCGAAGTGAGTTCCGTTTTTGCAGTTTTTCTTAATTATTATCGGTGCTTTCGAGAACGGAAACCGGGCACTGGTAGTCCCAAAGTAGGTCTACAATATAGCCACCAACTAACAAGATTTGCCAACTAGAAGAATTTACTAGTCAGTTTTATACAAATTTGCATCACGTTTCGCCATCACTTGTGAAAAAATACTCATTAAACTGAAAAATGTTCACTTATCGCACTGTAATAAAGCCTGGTTCATTTAGAATTGGAACAAACTTTTGCTCATATTGTGGCGCTCCTGGTGAACAGATTTAGAAGTTCTTGGCGCTCACGTGTCGGGAATTTTGTCAGCTTCACGTATGATTTTCAACATTCCGCAAATCGACTGTACTTTTTAAACAATCAACATGGAAGCCGAAAGACGGGAAAAAATTGTGCACAGTTATTTGGAAAATCCATTGTGGTCTGCATCTAGGCTAGCTAAACAGCTAAAATTGCTCAGAAATACCGTATGGCGCGTTATCAAACGGTATAAGGAATCATTGACGACGATTCGGAAGCCTCTAGCAAATCGTCGGAGTGGAACTGTCGACCGGAAACTGCGTGGTAAGATTTTGAAGACGATTAAGAGGAATCCTAATCTGTCGGACCGTGATTTGGTCAGAAAATTCGATGCTGCCCATATTACCGTGAGGAGAACTCGACTCCTGGAAGGAATCAAGTCGTATCGAGCTAGCAAACAGCCAAATCGGACCATAAAACAGAATAGTGTGGTCAAAATTCGTGCTCGGAAACTATATGACCAGGTGCTGACCAAGTTCGACGGGTGTCTTCTGATGGACGATGAAACCTATGTCAAGGCTGACTTCGGACAAATCCCAGGTCAAATATTTTACTTGGCAACGGCTCGGGGGGATGTTCCAGCCAAATTTAAATTTGTTTTTTCCGACAAATTTGCAAGAAAATTTATGATTTGGCAGGACATTTGCTGCTGTGGCAAAAAAAAAACGAAAGTTTTCGTAACAAATAAGACAATGACATCGGAACTATACCAAAAAGAGTGTCTCCAAAAACGAATTTTGCCATTCATTCGATCCCACGACCATCCCGTAATGTTTTGGTCAGATTTAGCAATCTGTCATTACAGCAAAGTCGTTCAAGAATGGTATGCAGAGAAAGGGGACCAGTTTGTTCCGGAAAACCTTAACCCACCCAACTGCCCCCAGTTCCGCCCTATTGAGAAATACTGGGCAATCATGAAGAAGAGACTCAAGGTAAAGGAAAAGGTTGTCGAAGACATCAATCAGATGACGACCTGGTGGAATAAGATAGCTAAAGCGATGCACGAAGAAGGAGTGCGCCGCCTAATGAGCCGTGTTACAGAAAAAATTCGAGAATTCCCTCGAAACCGTGACTAATAATTTTAACCGTATTTTTTTTTAAAAGTATGAAGAAAACGCTACATTTGTATAAAAAAAAGATCTTGAATTCAATAATAGTAACTGAAATACAGACAATTGTCTTTGTTCCAATTCTATCTGAAGCAAGCCTAAACGACTTTCGGAAGACTTTTTAAAGAATCCCAAGACCTTTTATTTGCATATTAGTTTGTGATGTGTGTTTGCATCAAATTTATTTATATATTTTTTTAATTTTTTATGCCGCAATAAACCATATATACTAAAAGATAGCTGTTGAAGAAAAATTCCATTTAACTCCCCTATCTTAAAAAATTCCCTGTTATTTCACCACTAATGTCACGAAATAACAACACACACAAACAATAGTTTTTCGACATGTTTTTGTAGCCGTCATCATTGAATCAGTTCTAGGTTTGTTGTGTCGGTTGCCAGTTGGCATCAGTTGAAAACAAGTTTGACAATAAAAAAGAATCAAAATGACAAATGTATTGAGTATCTCCTCAAACTGGTATAAAAAATGTCGTCTCCCGTTTCACACGATATCGTCCGGAGATGAACTCTGATACACACGAACGATATATTAAAATTGTTTAAAAGACTTGCGTGAACCGCAAATTCTTCTTGAATGATTAGCAATTAAAGAAAAATACAAGAAAAACAGAGCTTTTTGTAACGGAATGACATTTTTTGTCGTCCTGCCTTGTATATGAAGGAATAAATCTTCGAAACGTTGACCATTGACGTGAAATAAATAGGTGATGCAGAATGCTTGACTCGCTGGTGTTGGAAGCAGGGTTGCCACATATACAGATTAATATGCATTATACAGATTTTTCAGATAAATTTATGACCAAGATTCTGTATATGCAGATTACAGATTTTTGGCAAAAAATACAGATTTGTACAGATTTTTGATTGCGTGGTTTAAAAATTGTATAATGATCGTGCTAAAATATATTAAATAATGGTATTGATTTTTTTTTCAAAGTGAAAACATTATACTGATTGTGTGTTAATTTTAAAAAGAGGATAAAACTTATATAAAAGAGTATGTTAAGGACAGTAAACACAGATGTTATATTTGATAATAAAGATTTATTTATGCTTACTTTTAGTTACAACTAGTGTAGCGTAATTGCGTATGCTTTCAATGAAATGAAAATCTTACTTATAATCATTAGATTTGTCATATGAATCGTATGCAGAATATAATTTATAGAGGTTATATGGAAACTTATAATATTTATTTAATGTGTACGTTAAATCTAAATAGACGTTACCATAATGAAAGTTATAATAATATCCCATATTATGTATATGGGAATCCGATGAAACCTAACTCGTTACATAATTTATATTCATTGGATGTGTCTTATGAATCGTACGCAGATGATATTTCACAAAAGATATATGACAACTTATGACTTTTAATGAAACTCTACATAAAATCTAAATGATGTTCAATAAATTTTATATCTTCACAATCTTTATGATATTGATAAAAATACCATATACAAGTTATGCGTAGAGTCGATAAAACTTAAGCGAATATAATTTTAATATTCATTACATTTCATGCTGATTATGTTTAATAAATGTCATGCGAAAACTTATAATTTTCATTGGAAGCGTACATCAAATTTGCAACAAGGAAGAAAACGAGACAGCTGAAGAAAATAACAAGAAATAATATTTTAACTTAGACATATAATGGAGTTTGTTTTTACGAAAGAATAGTTGTGAATCGTACTGCTTGAAGCTGAAGAAAGAGTTGTGTCCTTGATATTCATCGACTGCTCCAGACAGTTTTTTAGGAAGTTCTGTTATTTGAAATCGTTGACAAGACAGCTCATTCAACTTCGTTCAAGGATATGCCCTATAGAAGATTGCAAATTGCATTATACGGAATGAACGAAAGTGAAAATTATCAGACTAAGTTCTCACTTTCTGATTGGATTTAAAAAGTTTTTCGTCAAATCATTTTTTCGAGTGGCTCAAACGCAAAAACAACTTCCAGCGTTTTTTCAACTACAACATCATAAATTTCAGACTAAGAAAATTTTTGTTTTCTTTAAATTTGGGTTCTAAAGACTTTTCATTCCGTTGTGCTTCGATTTCTTATCACTTCTATATACAGATTTTCAATACAGGTTTTTGAGCTCCCGATACAGATTTACAGATTTTTCTTCTGAAAAATGCAGATTTAAATGTGGCAACCCTGGTTGGAAGCCAAAACATTGTCAACTTTTCCAAAGTGGTTCGGTATGACGACATGCTAATAAACAAACATGTGTTTCTGATGTTGCTGCAGAAAATCCATTCCACGAACACTAAAGTGCTTTGCTTCGCCTGTTTTTATCTCACTGATTCCAAAATGTATCTATGTGTTCTATTTACATGCGAATAACTTGGTTAGATATAAGTTCCATTAATTTCCGATGAGCCACATTTTATATACAGAACAAATCGTGTTCCAAAATCAAATTCCATTGATCGACCCCGCATAAATGCATCGTTTGTATCAATTTATTTCAAACATCACCGGAAGTTTATTGTTTTTAGGGAAAATATAAATATATAATATATATATTATATATAAATATATATATATATAATATATATATTATATATATATATAAATATATATATATATATATATATATATATATATATATATATATATATATATATATATATATATATATATATATATATATATATATATATATATATATATATATATATATATATATATATATATATATATATATATATATATATATATATATATATATATATATATATATATATATATATATATATATATATATATTAGATATGCGTGGACTTTTAATCAGTATGCTTTCCTGAGAGATAATAAAAGAATTTATAAAAATTATAGCTCTCATATTTTTATTCGCAAAGTTTATTTTTTTAGGCAACACACGTTTCCTTCGGCTTAGCATCCGTTTGTCTATCTCTTTTTGATTAATTTTGATTAATGAGACCAGGCTTATATCAGAACTTATTTGAAAAAATGGTTATCATAGTCGAAGATTAATTAAAACAAATGTGCGTCTCAATTGGACCGATGACTCAAATTTGTGTACTCTATGCGATCGCAGCTAGTTTTCAGGATCATTAATTTCGAATCATTCAAATTAAAGCACCATTAGAAACCAATTTATTGCTAAACGGGTTGACAATCGGAGGAAATACAATCGTCTTCGTTTTGTTTTGTTTATTTTTTTTCACTCTTCCAACGGCTGAAGAAAATATAAGCGACATTCAATAAGGCAGTAACTTCATGGGTTATTAAACGCAACACGTTGTTGATTTGTTGGCAGGCAGACAAAAGCATTTGCGTACTACGATGTGACCTGTGCGAGTTGAAACAAAATTTTCAATGTCGCAGATAATGCACTTGTTCTTTTCGCCACGGTCTGCCGGTGATTGTTAAATTGGGCGTAAGATATGATTTATTGTTTTGCGAATAAATTTGCGTGGAAAACCATTCGGAACTGACGAATTGTTTTCTTCAATCAGTTGTATTATGAAGCCATAGCTAAAAATGGATTCCGTTTGTAATTTGTAAGAATATGACGATACATTATTGATAGGCGTGGTAGGTCTGTCTCGCACCGCATATAAATTATGTCGAAATGAATTATTCTGATTGCGTTTGTTTTTACTCTCACCTTTACAGACGTTGACACCAACGAGCCGGATGAGAAGTCAATGATCACCTACCTGAGCTCGCTGTACGATGTCTTCCCGGAGCCGCCACAGATTCACCCGCTCTTCGACATGGAGTCCCAGCGGAGGGTACAGGAGTACCGAGAACTGGCTCAACAGCTGCTATACTGGTGCCGGGAGAAGACTTCCCTTCTGCAGGAACGCGCATTCCCAACGACACTGATCG
This sequence comes from Malaya genurostris, assembly GCF_030247185.1. NCBI lineage: Eukaryota > Metazoa > Arthropoda > Insecta > Diptera > Culicidae > Malaya > Malaya genurostris. The sequence goes on along the minus strand of NC_080572.1, from coordinate 86,942,456 downwards.
AACTGAAACGACTGCTGTCCGATCTGAACCGTTTCCGAAGCGAAGAAGTGCCACCGCGGCAACGCGACAAACAACGACTGTTTAGCATATACAAAGAGCTGGAAAAATACTTCGAATCCATCGGTGAGGTGGATGTAGAAACGGAACTAAGGCCCGAATCGCTGGAGAAGGCATGGCACAGACTAATGTCGGCACTGGCGGATCGGGACATGATTCTGCAGCAAGAAGTGCAACGACTCGAACGACTGCAAAAGCTAGCAGACAAGGTACAGAGAGAGTACAAGCACACGGAAACCGTGATTACCAAAATCGAAACACGAATCTCAGAGGAAACCCGGCGAATTGAGCGGTTGCATCCGGTCGAAGCGAAAAACATCGTCGAAGGTTTGGAAGGTGACATCCGACATCTGGAGCAACCGCTCCAGGAAATGAACGACGACTGCCATAATCTGAAGGACGGCCGGTACCCACAGGCTGGCGATCTGCACAAAAAGTAACCATTTCATCGGCTTTGAATCGCAAGCCCTACTAAATGTATCATCTTTTATTTCAGAGTCACAAAACTGCACCAGAGATGGTCCCAGTTACGCACTACATTCCACACTAGTTTAGTACAAAAATTGTCCGGACTGAGCTATCCAGTTCAGGAGACAACGATCACAAAACAAACCCGTGTCGTGACCGAAACCCGTCAAATCGGTACAAATCCATACTTCAGAGACGTCCAGGAGTACACTGAATGGTGCCAGAGTAAACTGGTTAGTTGAATATTCTGTCTTATTACTAGTTTTTTTTCTTTGAACATACTAAAACGAACTTTTTTTCAGAAACAACTGCTAACATCCGACTACGGTTCGGATCTTCCGTCGGCCAAGGTCGAACTGGAACGCCATCAGCACGAACACAAAGTGATAGACCAGTTCCACTCGAAGATTGTTCAGAGTGAACGTCATCAAAGCAACTTCACCGGTGATGAGCTGCAGCTGTACCAGCAGAAGCTGAGTCAACTGCAGAAAATCTACGCGGAGCTGTTGAGCACTTCGACAAAACGACTCTCCGACCTGGATGCCCTGCAGGACTTCCTATCGGCGGCCACCTCCGAGTTGAGCTGGCTGAACGATCGCGAACAGATCGAAGTTAGCCGTGACTGGGCAGACAAGAATCTGGATCTGTCCGCCGTGCATCGGTACTACGAGGTAATTATTCCGTTCGGCCCGACCGGAAGTTAAACTCACCTAATGCTTTATTTAGTTCGTTTCGTTAACTTATTCGTTTTTTTTCTGTGAATATTTCTTTTACGACTGCTACGACTAACCGTGAAATTGCGCAAAATTTTAACCACTAGTCTAATTTCAAGCGTTCTTACGGAAATGGTGATGAAGTAAGTAGACGAGCATGATTTCCGTTGAAAAGTATCCGCTTGCTTTTGTGATTGCTAGAAATGTCGCAGTTTGGATTGAATTCCTAGGAATAATTTTGCTTGTTGTTCCATGCGTGCAATTGTTTGTTGGTGGGTTTTGTATAACTGTTATGCTTAATGCGAGACTGAAACAATAATTATCTTGTTGTTTCAAAGAAGACTCTTTATCATTTTCCATTGAAAATCCAATGTGGAAGCTTGCATTTAATTTCCAGCTTTTCAGGTAGTATTAAAGTCATCGTTCATTCTAAGTGTATCAAAATTCGGGCAATCATGTAGAATATTTTTGTTCACCCTGTTCACTCTTCCCTTTTTTGAAGCTTTGAATCTCTGTATTCTTAATTTTTAAATTACTGAACATTTACAATTATCACGGGCCTAAGTTTATTTTTTTGTTGTCAACAGACACTTAAAATCTTTTCAAATATATTTCAAACCTGGTTGGACCACCTTTCGCAAAACCTCATATTTGTTTACTTGATTTCAAGCTGAAAGTATACTTTTACATCGTGTTATATATTGCGAATTACGAGCTAAACAAAGAGCCTTTACAGCATGTGGTGAATTTCATTTCGTCGAATTTTTGCAGAAACTTATGCCGAATTTTTTTTTTATCCGTCAAAACTTGTGAACGCTGGTTTCAACGTTTCAAAACACGTTTAAAAAAAATCGCGAAAATTGCCCGAAAAGTTAGAAGATAATGAACTACAATCATTACTCAACGAAAAATGGTAACGGTAAAACTCATTGGTAACTGCTTTTTACACTTCGAAGGAAAGAGTTTTTTTTATAGAAATGAAACTGACAACAGAAAATAGATTTATTTTGAGAATCCGCAACGCAAAAAAATATCGACTACGCCAGGAAAACCATCAATCGAGTGCAAGATAAGTTTTGAGAAATAGACAATGCAGCAAATATGATTATCACGTGTTCAATTTGAATTGAAATTGTATCAATACAAAGGAAAAAAGCAAAGTCTTGGCACTACATTCCTTTTCTGGAATTTGGCTTTTCTGTTTCAACATACTTCGCAGCCGATTCTAAGTGTACATAATCATTGCATGGCTAGTACTATGGCTCCTACTGATACTAAGAATCCTTCCAGGTCGGGGCTCGAACATACGACAACTGGCTTGTGAGACCAGCGCCCTATGCATTGAACCGCCAACCCGGGAATTCAAATTTCAATTCAAAGGAATCGTTTCCTAATTATTACCCATCGACAAAACGTAACGCACATAACAATATTCTTTGTGATTACTCGATTTATGTTTAGGTGGTATCTAGGTTAGAAGTAGCTGGCAATATTTTTAAGTACATCTAAACCATGACTGTTATGTTTTTAAGTTCTGCGATGGATTGCGATTAAAGCAAAAAATCGAGTGTATTATAAACGAAACTTAAAAATCTAGCAAGGAATTTGCAGCTGCGGACCCAGATTTTAATATCCATCAAAACAATGAATTCGAATCCGTTTGTGTAATAGGCCCAGGAGTAAAGTATACTGACTACTATTAAAAGATTCAGTAATATTTTGACAAGCTATCACTTCAGCCGTAGTGTACTACAGTGGTACTGGCTATAACTTGTTTGAAGGGTTGCTAAGAGCGAATTTATTTATTTTTAATATGAAAAATCATATTCTAGTGCACGCACTATTTTTAATCAAGGATTTAAAGTTTTACGAATACCTGTAAATTGTTTTAGCTGGTTTAAATAAGCTTGAATATAATTACTGCAAAATACAGTGAAGACACAGACAAGCAAAATTTACGATAGGTTTCCCGATTTGAACTGTTCGTTTGATTTTGAACAAATTGTAGTATTGGTTTATTGCAACTTCTTCTTGGACATCATTTCTGTACAAGTAATGCTGGTTCGCGACAATATCTGGACTGATAAAATTTGGAATAAAACAAATTTGCAGCTAGTTCAATCCAAAATGCATTTTTATTTATTTAATTGTGAAATATTAGTCATCCAGCTTGTAGGGTTTGTGTAGATTTCTGTGCAACCGATTTAGCTGCTTTTATCCAAGATTTTCAAAATTATTCTATAGTTATAGCTTGTTGATTATATTGAGAGTTTTCTCTTCACGATAACGCAACACCACTCGATAGGTAGCAACTTTGTACTATTAGTTAGATTTACCTCTTTCGGTACAACATGGACTAGATTCGCTTTATACCCCTCTAAAACATCTTTGGTGTAGTGACAAGATGCCAAAGCATGCCATAATAGCGAAGAAGTGTCAAGGCTTTGTAGGAATGGTCCTGATGGTTCCTGAGATCCGCTCTTGTTCCGTTCCAACGTATGTCGAAAAATTTATGAACATTATGGACAGTGTTTGCAGGAAAATCAATTCGATTTCACACAATGAACAGACACACCTTATGATAAAAAAAGAACCGGAATTTTCATTTTAAAATTCCCGCGCTTGTCCAATCGGTAAACTTTTAATCTCTCAACGTCGGCAACAGTTTTATACACATTCTGTCAAATTTTGACGCATATCGTACGATTAGTTTTTGTTTGTCGTCTATACAAAGAAGTTGAAAAATTTTCGTGTGGCGATTTTTATAATGGATGAAAATTTAGAACAACGTGCGTGCCATTCGGTCGATTGTTGTGCGGTTTCAACGTCATATTCATAGATCCACACCTCATCACCAGTTATGATGCATTCGATGAATGTGGGGTGACTATCTGCGCTGGAAATAATCTCTTTGGCCACATCAACACGACGCTGTTTTTGAATGAAATTCAGCTTTTTTGGCACCAGCCGAGAAGCGACGCGTTTCAAACCCAAAACATTAGTTAAAATGTGTTCGGCTGATCCATAAGAGATGCCCAACAACACAGCAATCTCTCTAATCGGTACAGAACGATTTTGCAACACGATTTGCTTCGCCGATTCAATGTTTTCTTCAGTAACAGATGTTGTTGGGCGGCCAGGGATCTCATCATGATCCAAGCTTGTACGACCACCTTTGAAGCATTTAGGGGCTGTCCATAAAAGACATCACGCTTTTTTTTGACGATTTTTGACTCCCCATCCCCCCTTTGTCACAAATTGTCACAGAAGCAAAGACCCCCGACCCCCCCTATGTCACATGTCACGAATTCAAAATAAATAAAATTCATCTCAATACACTCTCATTATGTATGACAAACCATACAAATATGAGGGAAAAATCGATTTATTACATGCTGTCTTTGGATTAAAAAATATCCCTAAAACTACAGAATCATCGGAATTATTTTAATAATATCAATTATATAAATTAACAAAAGTATTTGGTTGGAATTGATGAAACATTTAAATCATCTGTTTTCTTCCTCCTAGGGGTACACAGATATATTATTGTTTTAGGTAAGGAATAATATTTCCTTAGGTTAGCATACAAGGCTGAGAAAATAAAGACCAAAACCTCATCAAAACTGCCGGAGAATCTTTGCTTGATCAGTTGATCAGTGAATTTTAAATCACATTGATCAATATCGGTACTGATCCGTCACACAATGGGTAGTGATTTTGAGCTAAAATGATTCTTGATTTATGTAAGTTCAATCATTGGATGATTCGATGAGCTTTAATGTTGGTGGAGGAAAATCACATATGATCAAGATAAGACATGACATGATCTACGTCTGAAATCGTTGATCTCCCGCCCTTTTTCAAATGGAGTACAATTGAATAAACTGCATCAGAATCAGATAAGAGAAATTCTTATGATATACTATGATCAATGCTAGAAAATCAAATTACTGAGAAAAATGCCAGTGCATAACTTAATTTAAACCGTTTGAAGGCATCTTTTTCTTTTTTACTCATATTAGGGAAAATTTATGATTTTGGATAATTTACTGGTTCCTCCGTGCACTTTTGTTGATCACAACAGAAATGATTTCCTGCATCACTCATTTCCGAATTTACAAGAAGAAGCTTTTACATCAACAAATACACGTTTTCCTATAGAATGTAAACGTTTATTGTGGAGATTTTTCAGGAAATAGGGCAAAGCAGTAATATAATTAGGTATTTCAAAAATGCCCTTATTGAAAATATAGGACGTCACATTCTCAAAACCTCTCCCCCTTCCCCCTGTCACAAAAGGTCACGTTTTATGAAACACCCCCCTTGCGGCGTGACGTCTTTTATGGACAGCCCCTTATACCACTCGTATGTCTGTGTTTTTCCTAGACACGATTCACCAAAGGCCTTTTCTAACATTTTCAACGTTTCGGAACACTTAAATCCATTAGCAACACAAAATTTGATGCACGCACGTTGTTCTAAATTTTCATCCATTATAAAAATCGCCACACGAAAATTTTTCAACTTCTTTGTATAGACACCAAACAAATACTAATCGTTCGATATGCGTCAAAATTTGATAGAGTGTGTATAAAATTGTTGCCAACGTTGAGAGAATAAAAGTTTACCGATTGAACAAGCGCGGGAATTTTAAAATGAAAATTCTGGTTCTTTTTTTATCATAAGGTATGTTCATCATTCTGCGAAATATTTCACGCGTTGATAAAGTATTTTTAAAGCTATACGTATTTAGGGGCTTGTGAGTTACAGCGATTTTAAAATCGTACATTCAAAAATGCATTTGCCTTTTTAAAAAAGGCGGGTGGGTAATGTCAGAGACATAATTGTCGTGAATACGAAAAAACTGGCACGCTCACATCACTTTTCCGAATATCAGTTAGCTGATTGATTGTATGAATTGTGCAAGCTTTCCTCCTTTTCACTAATAGAGTTTGAAGCGATGCACCTACATTAAAGTACAGATTAGTTACATTAAACAGCTACTATTCTACAACTATATATTCCAAACTTTAAACAATTCCTTTTTAATTTGCTAATATAGGAGGCTAGGTACGACAAATTTGTAGTTTATTTTTATTGAAGCTATCAAGTTCGAAGATATCTGATTCTTCTCAAAATTTCAGTACGAGACAATTGCAATGGCCTGGTCTGAAATGTATCGACGATCTTTGGTATGCAAGAGTCATATTAAAAATAATAGTGATAGTGATAATAATAATAATAAAAATGATAATAATAAAAATAATAATAATAATAATAAAAATAATAATAATAATAATAATAGTAATAATAATAATAATAATAATAATAATAATAATAATAATAATAATAATAATAATAATAATAATAATAATAATAACAATAATAATAATAATAATAATAATAATAATAATTAAGATTAATCTGTATATATGGCAACCCTGTTTCGCATGGCATATTTTCACACAACCCCATACTAGTATAAAGAAGTGTTCAACATCGTCACTTCCAGTTTCGCATTGCCGTTCGTATTTGAATGTGTTAGTGACGGTGCAAATTATTTTAACTTCCATCTTGATGAATCTTTTGGTAGGAAATATTGAAAGTTTAGTTAACTCCTAATGATTATCTGTGGCACTGAAAAGTGCCTTGAATTGTCTTAAAAGTGCTTTGAATGGGCCATGCTGGACTTTTTTCTGCCTTTCTACCGGTTTTCGGTGCCATCGTGCTGACGGTGTCTCGTACGTTCAGAGTAGCTGCATTAACTTAAATGACGCTATTTCTCACATCACATTCCATTTTATACCTGCTACTGACAGCGGTGTACGGACAGCCCCTTTGCAAAAATTTCTTTTCCTGTTCGCAAAATTCCTTTTCCTGTTGTTGCAATACACGTCCAAGTTGAAATTTTTCGATTCTATTGGTAGTTAGGTTATATAAATCCTTCCACAGATCACTGAGCTATGAACTTTCAAAATACGAGAAAGGCAAACGCGCCTTATGAATTATCCTCTTTGATACTCGTTTATACCAAACATTTCAGAAAAGTTTAATTTTGAACTATTTGAGATTATGTCACACAACTGAAAATTTTATCATAAAATTGTGATCATATTTCCGATGGCATGTAGCAAGAATTATGTTGATTCATTAGATACAACAGGAGATATTCACGATCAACAACTTATCACTCTCTCAGAGGGTAAATTTTGAAAAGGCGCCCCATAGTAAAGTAAGTCGTATTCACGACAAAACTATTCTTGATTCGAATCGGTCTCTCTATTCGTGCCAAATTAATAGTTTCTCGTACTGAAGACATGTACAAACTTCCATCCAAGTTAGAACAAGTTGATCTTAATTCTATTATCTTTTTTGCTGTTTACTTCTGAAATGGCTGATATGAAAACGGCAAAAGGTAGTATGCAGTTAAATGGACTCGAATAGCATCATCCGGAAGGTACGCCCTCCGTTACAATGACTACATCTATGTTCTTAATACACGTCATGTAACATGCATTAATCATAAAATATGATTCTGATTTGAAAGAGGCTCTCTATGATACGATAGATCTCCATTTTCTTTATTTTACTGTAGCATGTCCATACTCAGTCAAAGTGGCATAAGAAACGATTTCTACACTTGATTCGGTATTTCTACCGCACCCGCTATATTCACCAGATCTGGCACCTTTTTATTATCATTTATTTTCGTCGGTATTGACCAAGAAACATTTTCCAATTTTCGAGGATGTTCGAAAATGGGTCGATAAATAGATGTCAATGAAAGGTGGAGATTTTTTTTTAGATGGTGTCCATCAATTGACAGAGAAATGGTGTTTTGTCCATACTTTGGATGCGAGTGCCAATACTTTGAACATAACATATTTCGCCATCGCTTATGAATACTAGATTATTTTTGACGATATTCCAACCTTGCGCACTTGGTGCGTTAGTCGGTTTTTATACTTGTTTGGAAACTTTGGAAGTTGTAATTAGAACTAGAAGCATGTTTCCAGCATTTTCTCCTCAAATATGCTGCGCTTTCTTATTTATTTTGGTTTATGAACATTATAAATTCAGGCACGAATCATATTCAGTGTATTTTTGTGTGGTTTCAAATTTAATATAATAATGGTTTTGAAACTTGTGCGCCCTTTTCCGTTGATACTGTGCACTTTTCGAAACAGAGTGTAAATTTATTTCCAGCGAACTAAATCAATTTTAAACGAATGGGTCCATGGAAAACTATTATGGTTCCAAAGGGAATTGCGAAAAAAATTACCGGTGTAAATCATTTCGAAAATTGAATATCCGTATATTCTATTGTTGTGCTATATATCGCGATCTGTAATTCGTCACAGTCTTCGATCGTGCGATTTATGACATTCTTGTAAACAAACAATTCTACAAACTTACGGTTGATGTATTATGGTTTTACGTGCATCTAGCATGGTTTTGACTTCAGTTATTGCTTTTCGTGTTGTTATTAGTAAAACAGTGTGTTTCATTGCCATTACGCATATATCTATGATCTATCAAACGATCGATTTTGACCATTATTCGCTTTGCATAAACTTTTAAACGAATTGTTGCTTTCCTTTTTTTTTGTTTTTTACCGTTTCGAGTTTTTAATCTTTACATATTACTTTCTTTTCCTGCCAGAATTTAATGTCGGAACTGGAGAAGCGTGAGATGCACTTTGCCACCATCCTCGATCGCGGAGAGGCACTTCTAGTCCAACAGCATCCCGCTTCGAAGTGTATCGAGGGTCACCTGCAAGCGCTCCAGTCCCAGTGGTCCTGGTTACTGCAGTTAACCCTGTGCCTGGAGGTGCACCTGAAACACGCCACCGATTACCATTCGTTCTACGATGAAATTCGCGAAGCAGAAAACTGGCTGGCCAAACGGGATGACATCCTGAACACCAAGTACTCCCAGTCTGAGTTCTCTCTCGATCAGGGGGAAGCGTTGCTGCGAGGAATGCAGGACATTCGAGAGGAGCTGAACGCTTTCGGTGAAACGGTCGCCCATCTGCAACACCAAGCTACCACGATAGTGCCTTTGAAGCAACGGAAACAACCAGTGAATCGGCAATGCACCGTCCAAACAATTTGTTCATACAAGCAGGGTAATATTTCGCTGGAGAAGAATGAATCCTGTACCCTGTTGGATACATCCGGTCGCGTCAAGTGGCGCGTGAAAACAGCCAAGGGAGTCGAAGGTTCCGTCCATGGTGTTTGCTTACTGCTGCCCCCACCAGATCAGGAAGCGATCGATGCTGCCGATCGGTTAAAACGACTGTTTGACCGTTCCGTGGCTCTGTGGCAGAAGAAGCAGCTTCGTCTGCGTCAGAATATGATTTTCGCTACAATTAAGGTGGTTAAAGGATGGGACTTTGAACAGTTTCTGGCCATGGGAGCCGAACAACGTACGGCCATCCGGCGGGCGTTGAATGACGACGCCGACAAGCTGCTGGCCGAGGGAGATCCAGCGGATCCACAGTTGCGACGATTGAGACGAGAGATGGACGAGGTGAACCGATTGTTTGACGAATTCGAGAAACGTGCAAGAGCTGAAGGTAAGTTTTACGATTGAGTGGGATGAGCTTCGAGCCAAAAACAGAACTTCGGCGCATCGGACAGGGTCATAAAAATGGCGCGGGCACCCTGTGTTAGGATAGATAATTGACCAGTTTTTATTGGTTAATTGGGAATTGGCTATTCCGAAGCAGGATAGATTTCTTTCGTTATGGTATAACTGCACTTATGAGGCGGAGGTCAAGAATAATCGACCAATTCGGGAACAATTATACTATCGATAATTTGCTTTCAAGTGGTATGTTTCAGGTTCTGTCTGTCTGAAACTAAATTCAGTTCAAAGTTAGACTTTGACAGATACATATCGCGTTTCTCTTTGCCAGTATTTAAAGATACTACTCTCTTTGTAATAAGTGAATCCAAGAGCCAAAGTAAATTTATTTGTGCAAAAATGAAGGGAGTGTTTCGGTTCAAATCTTTCCGAGGTTATTGAACAAAATAAAAGAATTCACTAAGGTCTAATTGAAAACAAATTTACTTTTACAGAGGAAAGTAAACAAGCGAGCCGAATCTTCACCGAGCAGTGCATTTCCCTGAAGACACGTCTAGAGGAAATGGCCCGCGAATTGGATCACATCATCTTATCACCGATGCCACGCGATCTGGACTCGCTGGAGCACGCGGTACAGATTCTGGACGACTACAAACGTCGTCTCGGGTTGCTCGAACCGGACCTAAAGCACTTGCAGGAAACATTCCGTACCATCGCTCTGAAGACGCCTGCATTGAAGAAGAGTCTGGACAATTTGCTGGATCTATGGAAAGAACTCAACGCCCAGGCCGGTTTGCACGGTGATCGGCTTAAACTGCTGGAAGGTGCTCTAGCCGGTTTAGAGGACAACGAGCAGGTGATTTCGGATCTGGAAGGCAAACTGTCGCGTCAGCTCGAATTGCCCTCCACCCAGGAGGGTCTGTATGAAGTGTTTAAGAAATTGAGCTCGATCCAGGAAACGATTTCATCTCAACAACCCGAAATGGATAAAATGAATGATTCTGCCGATCAGCTGGGTCGCATGGGGGTACCAACGAAGGTCCTCGGTGACCTGAAGCGACTGCATTCCAATGTGGAACGATTAAATTCACGGTGGAACAATCTCTGCGGACAGTTGGCGGAAAGGTAGGTTTTAAAAATATGTTTCAATGAAAACACCATGTATTCGATTTTGCGTTTATTTTTTTCAGATTAAGAAGTGTAGAATCCGCCATCGGATTGATGAAGAATCTTCAGACCAGCATCGTCGTGGAGGAAATGTGGGTTGAAAAGCAAACCGAGAAACTGCAAGCATTGCCAACGGCTACCTCTGCCCGGGAGCTGGATGTAAGTATCATCCCAAATCGGCAGAGCGATTTGATGAAACTTGTTTTCGAATTTTGGCCGTGTGCCGTGTGAATGCATTAGCAGGATTATTAGGTTGATACCAGAAGGAGTGTTTTTATAGCAGTATGATATTGTTTTAATGATGATGATAATGATGATGATGATGATGACGACGGAGAGGATGACACGTAAATTTGCTTGGTTTCCCGATACAGGCCGCGCTCCGTCGCAAGACTTTTGAACTTGAACACACGTTCTTCATTTGCAATTACATTCAAACGCCCGACAGTTGGTTTCGTTGGCTAGTAGTAGACTACTTTTAACTTCTCCCGAAAACGTAACGAAATTTAACCACCAAAACGTTGCAGTAGAATGATGACTAACAGCATTACCCTGCCGGTCGGTTAGTAATAACAGATTGGATAATGGAACCAAAATTAACCAAATTGCTCGCGGTAGGAGTTGGGACACACCTTACAGGAAAACATTGTGTGTTGCGTATTTTTTGATAAGATGATTTTGCGGTATTAGTATCAGAAATATTACTTAACTGTTAGCGAAAAATCTAAATATTTCCGGAAAATATGAGTTTGTTCTCTAGATAACGATTAACACAAAAAATTTACCGAGTTTCGGTAGATTTCACTCATTATTAATGGTCATTAACATTACGAATACACTGAAGTCTTTTTTTATGCGAATTTACGTACCGCATAAAAAAACCGCATAAAAAAAACCGCATAACTCTGAAAATTCGCATAAAAAAAACCGCATAACTCTGAAAATTCGCATAAAAAACCGCATAACTCTGAAACTTCGCATAAAAAAAGACCGCAGAAGGGCAAACCGCATAACTCTGAAAATTCGCATAAAAAAAAACCGCATAACTCTGAAACTTCGCATAAAAAAAACCGCATAACTCTGAAAATTCGCATAAAAAAAGTCGCGTAAAAAAAAACCGCATAAAAAAAGGCCGCATAAAAAAAGACCTCAGTGTACCTGATTCCAGAAGTGATCACTTTGATTTACGAGTAACTGTTGAAGTAATTGTAACAATTTTCGATTTTGAAGAAAAACACTACTTTTTTAATTGAATAATAATTTTCCTCAACATAATGGTAATTATGTTCCCCACCAAATGTATAACAAGCTATAACAAAAACTTTTTCCAAAACTCGAAAATTTGTTAAAGACTTTTGAAGTATTTTGATGGCTTTGTCATTTTTCAACTATAACTATTTAAAATAAATTTAACCTTTTTCAAAACACAGTCAACATTGCACAGTGGTCCGAAACGGGAAATTAGCGTGACAAAAATATTTTCACTATTAAATATTAGTTTTTTGTAGTTATTGTCTTCACAAAAGTTGTTTGTAATCAAATGGTGTTTCTTTTATTGAAAAAAGTTACTACGGTGGTCCTTATTTAGATTGAAATCTGAAATCTAACTTTCTTAATTGAAATCAAAAATGATTTTGTAGTACAATAAAGTTATAGGAAATTTTATTTTGAGCAACTTTGTTGAAAAAAGCACCTCTCTAGCTCTTCATTTGATCGAGTTACATCATTTTTCCCAAGTAAAAGTAGGGTGGCTCCTGAAAAATCACTTTTTTTATTCTAACTTTTTTGTGAGACGTTCTATGGAAAAGTTGTTTTCAGAAGAGTTGTTGAACTAATTATTGCGTACAATTTTGCTGAACCGAAATTTTTCATATGAGCCACCAGTGAAAAGTTATGATTGTTTTTTCGTCTAAAACTAGTCCACCTTCAAATATCAATATTCATTAGATGCCAGATCGATAAAAATGTATCCTATACGGTTCTTGAAAGGTCATAATATCAGTAAAAAATTAAGAGAAAATTTGAAGGGTGTTATTTTTTTAACTTAATTAAATTAATTTTAAAAATACCTTCAAAAAACTCAAAAAAATTGCATAACTCTCAAACGCTTCAACGTATCAACATATTTTCTTCTGCAAAATAATAGTATCAAATTAGTTCTACAAATGTTCCATACATTGTCCTTTCGAGAAATGAGACACACAAAAACTACCTTTTAGGAACCGCATAGGATACATTTTTATCGATCTGGCATCTAATGAATATTGATATTTAAAGGTGGACTAGTTTTTAACGAAAAAACAATCATAACTTTCCACTGGTTTCTCATATGAAAAAGTTTGATTCCGCAAAATTGTACACAATAATTAGTTCAATAACTCTTCTAAAAACAACTTTTCGGTGGAACGTTTCACAAAAAAAGTTAGAATAAAAAAAGTGATTTTTCTGGAGCCACCCTACTTTTACTAGGGTAAATTGATGTAACTCGATCAAATGAATAGCTAGCGAGGTGCTTTTTTCAACAAAGTTGCTCGCAATAAAGTTTCCCACAACTTTATTGTACTACAAAATCATTTTTGAGTTCAATTAAGAAAGTGAGATTTCAGATTTCAATCTAAATGAGGACCACCCTAGTAACTTTTTCATCAAAAGGAGCGCCATTTGATTACAAACAACTTTTGTGAAGACACCTACTACTAAAAACTAATATTTAATAGTGAAAACATTTTTGTCACGCTAATTTCCCGTTTTGGACCATAGTGCATTGATTTTGGAAAAACTAATTATGCAAAACGGTGTTTTGTGATAAATTCTGCATGACAAGAAGGTTTCATTAAAATCTGAGAGACAGTTGTCAACATTTGTTCGAGTTGGCGCGAAATTCACCAGAAGAACTTTATTTAGTTGTCCCGAATTCTGACACCGTATTTGTAGTTGTGAGAGTTTATAGAATGCAATTATTCAAACAAAATCAAATTGTTTCATGCGTTTTTGAGACTTTTTGATCGTTTCGGGCATCTTTAATTCTTACTAACAAGAATCCACTTTGACAGCGCTCGTGAAATATCGACCAGTCTAAAAATGATTGCATTCTATGCATCAACTCTTGATGACCATCTAAAAGAATTGAGTACCTTCAGTTTCGTGTCGGGCGAAAAACGTTGGGAGCCCCCATCAGTTACGTCACTGAATACTTACAGAATCTAACATGTATCTAGTACCGCAAAATTATTCGAAATACGTGCAATACATTGGACGGACGTTGAATTAATACCCGACACAAACACGGACTAAGCATGATACTTTCACAGCAACATCTAGGAAAAAAAAGATTTCAACATATAACCATTGGTTTAGGTTACACTTTATGAAGTATTCTGTTAGTCGTTAGAACTTATTAACAAGCTAGTAGAAACCCTATAGAAATAGCCTGGTCGATTATAGTACTAATCTATTTAATTTATTCTCTTTCCCCTTTTCGCATTTCTGAAACCCATCAATCTACAACCACCACCACCACCACCACCAACAAACCAACACTACACAAACACTCCAACACCTCCAACAAAACCAAATAACGGGATCCCATCCACATCTATCGCAACCAACCAACAAAAACACAATATAATGTTGACGTTGTCTTCCCCGTGCCTCGTTCGTTTTTGAACGAATAATTTTCGAAATCTGGCCGGCTCCAGACCATGCTGGGTGAAGCCATGGAGCGTGCGCCAAAAATTGAACAGGTCAATCTCACCGGCGGCCGTTTGATCCGTGAAGCTAAGGTACGTATCCCTGATCGTGGCACGCCAGATTCCAGGTGTGCGAAATCAGTTCGGTCAAATTTCGCATCCTGGTATCCTGTCGCGATGTTGTCGGCGTATTTCTAAAGGGTAAAGTGTAAGAACCGACTCTATTGGTTAAAAAAGAAACTATTTCGGTCTGTTCGTCGGCGTCGTGTGTGCTTGTGTGTGTGTTCTCCTTCTATGTACTCTATGTGTGTTTTATTTCTGTGTGTGTGAATCTGAACGCGTATGCGTGCTTGGTGAGGTGGTAAGGGTGAGCAATAAATGGTTACGTCGTTACCGTTGTGAGCTTTTTTGTGAGTGTGCGCGCGCGGATTGGAGGTCAACTCCAATGATGCTTCCACATTTTTGCTTTTGGAATCGATCCCCCATGGGAATCGATCGAACCGGTGTTGGTAGCTAAATTGATCCATTCCTCTTGCTCAAAATTGGCTTAAACAAAATTTATTTTTTAATCAATAAAAGTGAGCCGATTTCGGCGAAGCTGTGGTATTTAGTTATTAATTTGTTGCTTTTTTATCGGAGTAGAACTGTGATTAAAATTAGATACCGAACAAGCAGCTGCACGTTGGTAATCCCGATTAGCTTTCGGTTTTTGTTTTTTGCCTGATATCGAATCTACAGTTAATCGCTTGCCACGGACAGCTGCTGGCATCTTAATGCACTCGAAAATAGAAAGAATTTAAGTATCGAACTTTGCACATGTTAACTCGTTTATTAACCATCGGAAACAATCAACAAAATTAAACTGGCAACACTTGCCTCGGTGGCCCACAAATTAATAATTAAAAACTCGCACTTTCCGATCGATCTTACATTTTCAACCCTAATGAAACATAAAGTGAAAATCATCTTTTTACAAACAAATACTAATTATTATAATAACTCACACTCACACACACACTTGCCTCAAATACATCAAACACACCCGCGCACAACACAAAAAAATAAATCCAATCCAATCCCACATCCCGCGCTAACCAACCACAAAACCGGAAACCTCTTTAAATGCACATGCGCTGGTCTTGAAAATCCGCGCTCCACTTGAACCGATTCCGTTTCCGAACCGAATCCAAAACGGAAAAACAGATCTACGATGGCAAGTGTCTGCACTACATCGACTGGTTGGTGGAGATACGGCCGAGCTTTTCACCGCCCCGGCAGGACCTGAGACCACCGGACACCGACCCGGGTGCCACCGAGGTGTATTCGAAGCGGCTCGACACGTTGAACGGCCGGTACGAGTCGCTGATCGAGCAGCTGACCAAGCGGCTCAAGACAGCGATCGAGGTGAATGGCGCGGACGGATTGGTGAGTAGTACCTGTACAGATTATAGCCATTTGAAATTTTCGATTCATTATTCCGGGTCGGAAGCGAGTATCAAGTGACGAATGATGTTTCATGGTACTCCACTTACTCGGGTGGTATGAATCGAAAATTATTCGATAAAATCTTGATTTGATTTGAGCTGAGAGCGTTCATATTCATAAACGAGCGCGACGACGTCAACAATTTTGGTAGGGTAGAAAAAGAAAGGAATGACAGCATAGTTGATAAGAAAAAATCGCTATACAATTTGAGTGTCAAAGCGAGGAATGAGAAATTGCTTCTAATAAAGTTTAATTGAAAGGGGCAGTGACAGGGTTATTTATATTACGATGTTGAATACTAATGATTAATAGCGCAGGTAATGAATTCAATCTTTGTTGGTTTAGATCATTCAAACTGAGCTATTCAATAAGAGCACAATTTCGGACGTTATTCTCCATTATCAGTTCATAAAAAAATAACAATTCACAGCATTAGCTCCCAAAGCACAAATTTCTTGGAAATTTTCGAAAACATGTATCTCAACAACGCTTGGTCCGATTGCTTTGAGGTCTCCAGAAATGTTTTAGGTAATTACCGTGGCTGTTTGGAGAAAGTATAAAACGTTGTACTCCCATTAATCTTAGCTCCAGTAGCCATCTTATATTCTCAAATCATGAATTAGAGTCAGATCTGCTGTCTCTGTTCAATTCATTAACTCTAAGGGTAAGATGAACGCTTCGAGTTTTCGCGTAACTAAAACAGCAGTATCGCACAGTTGTCAACCTTTTTTTTCTGTGGTATTACTTCCTAGAGTCAAAGCGAGCAGATTGTTTTCGATTTTATCACAATTCGTTGATGGAAAGTTGAGCAATTGGCTAAATAACATGGCGACTTATAAACCTTATAGACCAATTCGCTCAAAAAGGTATTTTTGAGTTTTTTTTTGATTTTTTAATATGTTGTATCTGATAATTGACAAATTTCATGGCACTTGAGATCAAAATGGAGTAGTAGGGGACAAAAAAGGTATAATCAATTATAAATAGGTGGAATTTAAAAAATGTTGAAATATTTTTTTCTGACCCAATTTTTTAAAGTTGGCAAAATTCTATACAAAAAAGTATCTAATAAAGAACAAAAAAGTTAAACACACATAAAAGTTAGTTTTGATCTCGGTGAAAAAAGATACCGAAACAGTCTTTTCTGAAATATTTGTTCAATTATTTCTGAAATCTTGACAATTTGAAATATAATACCAGTATACGGTTTTAAAAATTATCGCAGTGTACAGCAATCAGCGATTTGACCGAAATCAGTAAATTAATTTTTCAAACAAACTTGAATTTAGTAAATCACCAAAGCAGCGGAGTGTCGTCGTCCGGAGTACATATTTCTGGATGTAATCAAAATGAAGTACATCGTGGCGCAGAATTTTGAAGATTATTCCATTTTTTAACATGAGCCCTGGGTCAGAAAGTCGCCAGAAGCGTAATATAAAAAACCAATTTTAATCCACCTAGTGGTGTAATGATGCACTTTTTCATATCAATTATACAATCATATACAATACTGTGGTATTCTTTAAAATATTTTTTTTCCATTTTTGAAAAATAACCGGAATCGGTTTGTTTGGTCGTCTACTATATACCGATAATTCCTACCAGTGGGAGTACATTACGTACGTACGTGACCACTATTTCCGGTGCCTTCGGAATCGGAATCAGGAAAGTCTAAATCAGTTTGTTCGACCGTCTATTGATAATGACTATCAAATTTTAATT
The DNA here is from genome assembly GCF_030247185.1 of Malaya genurostris. Lineage (NCBI taxonomy): Eukaryota > Metazoa > Arthropoda > Insecta > Diptera > Culicidae > Malaya > Malaya genurostris. The sequence goes on along the minus strand of NC_080572.1, from coordinate 86,924,563 downwards.
ATTTTAATTCAATTAATTCAAGTGAATTTTTTTTTAATTTTTAACTCACTTTACACACACACATACACACAATTATTCTGTAACCGTAAGTTGGATCCAAATGAAATTCAAAAAGTTTTTAAGGATCATAAAACCAATCATTTGAATTTAATTTTGTAAAAATCGGTCACACCATCTCTGAGAAAAGTGAGTAAGTAATTTGAAATTGAAATTTTTATATCAATGACCCTATAATTCCGGAAATCGAACCCAAGTGAAATTTAAAATTTTAGAATTAAAAGACTATTAGATTATTCATTTGAATCAAAGTTTGTAAAATTCGATCACTCCGAGAAAGGTTAATACACATATTTTTATTTTTTTTACACATTTTACCCCCTAACTCTGGAGCCGGAAGTCAAATCTAAACAAAATTCAGGAATTTTGTATGAGTTTGCGTACTCGACGAAGCGAGTCGAATGACACTCGGTATAATTTTATTCGATATACTGATAATATTAGACTACAACAACAGAATATTATTCTCAACATTTGCTATTTAGCCATTGTAGACTAGCTGGCGCACCTGCTTGCGACCGTTTCACATTAAATTCCGTACAGACTTCTTGGCGACAAGTTTTGACACTTTTTTTCCGATCTTTTTCGAACTGTTGAATGGTTTCGGCTGCCGAAATATGTTTCCTAAGATGTGCCTGTGACATTTTTGGTAGTATACCATTCTACCGTTGATTTCGAGTAGTGGCAAGAAGCAAGATCTGACCAGAAGACAACAGGATCCTTGTGGCTTCGAATCATGGGTAGAAGTCGTTTTTGGAAACATTCCTTGATGTATATTTCGCAGTTCATTGAACCAGTGGTGATGAGGGAATTCGAAATCTTACCGCAGCTACAAATTGCTTGCCAGACCATAGCTTTCTTACCAAATTTTTCGACTTCAATCGATGTCTCGAACTGGTTTAACACTTGCCCTTCTCGCACCGTATAATATTGTGGTCCCGGCAAATATTTGTAATCGAGTTTCACGTAGGTTTCGTCGTCTATGATTATGCAGTTCAAATTTCCAGCAAGAATCGTATTGTACAGCTTTCGAACCCTCGGCCTGGTCGATGCTTCTTGTTTCGGACTACGTTTTGGTTGTTTCTGCTTCTTATGGGTTCGAAGATTCAAACGTTCTTTAGCACGAAGAACGTTTGACTTCGAAGTGCCCACTTTTTTGGTCACATCCCGAACTGAAACCTCCTTCTTTTGCTCGAACGCCTTCAGTATACGTTTATCCAACTGAGGGTTTGCAGGACCTTTTTCGACCCGTTTTCGGTTTATCCTCAAAGGTGTTATCCTCACCGAACTTCCTGATTGCATTTCGCACGGCTTTTTCACTTACTCCTTCCATTTTTGCTATCTTTCTCAGTGACAGTCCGCGTTCTGTGCACCATTTGTACACAATTTTTCGACGTTGTTCTGCTGAAAGTCCACGTCGAAATGCGAAACTATTGAAAACGAATAAACAACTGCACAAGTGGTAGGGGAAGAGTGTAAACAACAGGACGCAGCCATAAAAATTGACAGATTCTGAACCATTGCGAAATGGCAGCGGTTTTTGGTTGCGTCCATACTTTCTGGGACAGTCTTTATTACTGCTGGTGAAAAAATAACCAAAAAATCTGAAAGGATTAGATTCTACGTCGGCTGTTTTAACTGACTGTACAATAAATTTATTTCATTTTCGGTTTCCATTTAACCAATAAACCTGCTGTGAAAAATATCAAACAAGCAACTTGTTGCAAATCATACAAGCAAAGTGCACTTTTCAATGGTTTCGAAAAGAGTTGAGAAATACAATACAAGAAATTCTTTTGCTACTTGGGATGCAAATTATCTGTCAGATTTGAAGTAACGAAAATTTCGGTTGTTCTACAGGCTGTTCAAATCTCGGTATTGTATTGCAGTCGGGACTCCTAAAACAAGGCCCGGCTTTGGAAAATTGTTGAGTTATTTTTTACATTATTAGTTAGACCCACTTTTAGGAAAGTTCACAAAATTTTGAATGAAAGAGGTGCTAATAAATTTTTGCTTTGTCTTTGGTTTCCAGTGATGAATTAGTTGATGCCTTTCAAGTAGTCTGCCTGGGTTTGAACCCATCCCCGCAGCTGGGGTGAAAAAAACTCTAACTTAAGAACCAAATGGTAAAACCTCTATAATCGAAACAAAAAATCCGTATTTCACAGTAGTTGCAGTGATGAGACTTTAGTTTTATTATTATTTTATTAGTAATTAAAAGCAATACTTGACGTTAATGTGATTAGTGGCTTCTCAAAAATGAAATAAATCAAAAAAATTTACAATCAATTTTCAAGTTGTTGAGATAAATTGTCATTTGAATACTAGAATATTTTGGTAAGCTGTAACTGAATTTTCTCTCGGCAATAGAGGTTTACCTTAGTGCACGGATTAGACCGTAGATCCTCTCCCGTTAGTCGCAGCTCGATGTGTCGGTAGAGCTATGAGGTTAGGGCGGGTCTGCAACAAAAGTAAGGGAGAGAAACCGGTGAATCTACGTTCACCCAACAAACGCACGGCGTGGTGCACCCAAACACTCTTCACGCCTAGGGTGAAGACGCTGATTTGGGTTATGACAGGTATCAGACTCACCTCCTCCGACTGCTCTCGTCGGTACAGGACTCGTCGTGATGGATACTGCTTTTAGCACGTGGTTGAGGGCCGACACTTTTGCGAAAATATGCGCTATTTTCGCCTCACTAATACTTCTTAGTAACTGGTACGAACTTCGCGATCAACGGGCGGTCTACGACCGTCCTCCGTTGCTATTAAAACACTTCCGGAAAACTAAATGAATAAAGAAAGGACTTTAGACGCGGAATGCGTTTTCTCGATGTTCACTCTCTCACAATTCACTCTAGAAGATCCGAAGATTCCCAATTGCGGCTTGTATCTACCTGAACCGTATCGCGCGCGATCGATCTGTCAACTGACAGCGGTTGACGTTTATGTCATCGTATAATCTGATACTCAAACCACTAACGGCAGCTGATGATGGGATAGGGATGTATAAGATCGATTGGGATTAGCGGTTGGATGGGAATAGGATCATGAGTTTACGGTTTTGGCTTGTCCTCGCCTGCCAGTCACCTCCTCGTTGAATTCACCGATAGGAGATTCAAGTGCCTGAATGCACCAGACAGCACCGAGAGTTGAGCTAATGATAAACTCATCGATCTACTCACTCAGAACAGCTACAAAGCAACAGATTGGCTCGTAGTGACTTTTCTTCTAGTGGTAGTCATTTTCGTGATATTTAGACATGGAGTTTTCTGATTTATAAATAAGGTTGGAACCTTTTTAGTGAATATTTTTTCAAAGTGCCCAAACTATTTCCTACAACATCATCTTTGAAACCTTTCTGTGTACCATCGACAATTTCCGAACTACAACGATTTATAGAAAATAAATGAAAAAATACCACTCGGAACCGGTCTTGTAATGTTTCGGTTTGCCACTCTGAAGACGAGTGCAAAGTTTCATCCAAATCGGAACGAGTCGATCCTGAAGCTGCCGCTTTTTCAGTTGTTTATCTCGGGAACTGCTCATGAGTGATCTGATAACCCTGACAACTAGAAACCGGCTAGAACCCAATTCTCAGAGTATTGACTATTTTTCCTAGTCTAATGAGTGATACTGTGAACTTCTTCCACCTGCCAATATCCTGCTATGTTCGTTGAGAAAATTATAACTTGATAATTACTTATCTGACTTTTATTGGTATGACTTCATAATGAAATACTTCCAGTAACGCTTAAATGTTACGATATTGATAAGCAGAGTTAATAAAAATATAAAGGCTTTCTGTTTCAAAATTACCCTGTAATGAAGGTTAAATATACATCTACTTTTTTATGGGCACATACTGCAACTCAAACCGTCAAGAAGATATGATTTGATGGACGAACAGCGGTTTTCCAGTGTGTTCAATTAAGTTTGACAAAATATAAGATTGTGCTAGATTCTGATCAAAGAGACCAAAATTGCATGCACTTTAGAATCTCTTGTTGTAGTTGATAAATATAATACATAGGGATTCAACTAAAAATTTATATTACAAAAAGACCAAAAGCTTTTCGAGCTTTTTAAAACTATTAATGAAAAATAATTGCTTTTACTACAGCCTACCTAAATTCGATTCCCACCGTCCCCATATCAGAACCAAAGATTCTGATTCAAAAGGTTAAACTATTCATAAACAGAAGGAAACAGCATGTTATGACACGCGTTAGAGTCATTCCAAACAATAACCAAAATAGATAATTTTCTCATACTTTCTTAAATCAACAATCACAGTTTTGGATAATCAAAATAAATGCATGCTAACAACGTTGACCATTTTTATTCGACCTCTGGCACCAGAAGATAAAGTCATTCGTTGGCATAAATTACTAAAGCTTTCAGTGAGATGGGATCAAAATATGCGTTTATATAATTTCAAGTCAGACACAGCAGTCCGTTGGAATTGAAATCCGCACGACATCTTCTTTTAGAATAGCCACCATCCGACAAGCAGGTTTCTTTTTCGTCCGTTGTTTTTTCAGTTGGTTGAATTAGTTAAAGCTCAAAATATGGACAATTTTGAGCTGTGAGATTGAGATCTCGCGACGCTTGACATCATCGCACTATATGACACTATCCTGCGTCCCAAGGATGGGTAAGCCGTTCGAAACCGGAAATTTATGATCCCACTTTGATCACAACTTGTGAGTCTATGTGGGTACCGTACCTATGTGCTAAAAGCGATCATGCTCGCCCGCGCTGCTGCATTGAATTTTATTAAACAAATCGATGACATCATAACCGTCAACGATAAACTGGTGGCATCATTTGAGGCGCACAGCAAATTGGCAATGGCTTTCGCGAGCCCTGCATTCGAAACGGAAACGTGTCGATGGCGTGCATTGCGCTACAACACTTTACTAGCTAGAGACAATCATGCTGAAGCACTGCGGAGTACGTGTTTAACGTTTTTATGTACTTCTCGACCTTATCGATACGTAATTGAATCATTGCGTGCTTGTTGTGTTCTGTTCTGCAGGTTATCTTAACCATTGCCGTCGGACCCAAATCGATTTTTATGAATATTTAACAATACTCGATGAGTAACTTATTTAAAAATATAATTGAAACAAAAGAAACGAATTTTAAATCAAAATTTATTCCGTTGAGTCAGAATTCGAATCAGTATTCTTTCTCCAAGCCCTGGTTCTGTTCTCTCTGGAGATGTATTGGAAATCATATCAAACAAACGAACACATATACGCTATGTTCGGTCGACTTCTTGTTAATCTCCTGTGATTAACATACACATTTCAGACAAAAAAGGTTCATCTTTTTATTCGCACAATGGTAGTGCTCAAATGATTATGCACTTCTAAAAAATGTCCCTATGCAAATTTTGAGCTGAATCGGACAAGGGTAAGTTGTGTTACTCGGTGGTCAAAGTTTGAAATTTTTATTTGATGATTGATTTTGTTGTTAGAATTAGATGAAACGTCAAAATCTGAAGTTTTCTCGAAAAAGGTACGGGTGCGTAATGTCAGCGACATAATTGGATGTCGTGAATACGAATAGAACTGACACTTTATACTTCCGAATATCAATTAGTTAATCGATGGTGTGAATTGTGCAAGTTTTTTTTCATTTTTCACTACTAGAAATCGAAACCATACACCTAAACTAAAGTACAGATTAGTTACATTAAATATTCTGACATTAAACATTCATTAAATATTACAAAATAGCCAGCATAGTTCTTTAAGGTGATGGTGATTCTTTCGAATAATTCTTCGGGAATATTTCGAATATTTCTTTGGGTATACACTGTAAAAATTGCACAAAGCTAATCAAATTATTCACGACAAAAATCGGCCCTTTCGGTGATACTCATGTCTGATTCAGCTCAAATTCTGCAAGGAGTTTTTAGAGGTGCTTAATTATTTCAGCATTGCCATTAGGGTGCCAATATTTTGGGATCATCTCTAATTTCGTAAAACGCTAGTGTTTAAAAATCTTTATGCAAAATTTAAGCTAAATCAGATATGGGTAAGTGGTGGGGTACATGAAGTTTACAAAATCGAGAAAGATCTGGTGTTATATCGAATTGAGAGAATTCTTTAGAAAAATCGACTTCGGAACTTTCAGAGATTTTTCTATTGACACCAAATACCTATTTGCATTCATCCTCAGTGTCAACAGACTTCACAGACACTGAGGATGAATGCAAATAGCATTCGAAATACTGGTATCTGTCTGTCACTATTGCGTTCGTATCATAACGAAATAGTTTTTTCATAGTGGAATCTAAAAGGAACCTCTCATTCTTTTTTAAGACGGTGTAGTTTAATTACCAAAAACAATTTCCCCGATTAGAAGTTAGCTACGGGTTCGAGTCCCGTCTCTGTGGTAACATTTTTGCGGTTTTCATTCTAACGTTTCACCCATATGTCATTTTTTCCAATCTGTTTTCCGCATCAGGTAATGATAAAATTTAAAACCAGAATATGATCTTACAGCTAGAAGATAATAAATTTGCTCTTAGTTACCTTTTTCCTATAACCGTAACTGTTGTCGAGAAAATTGAACTAGGAATTATGATTTTCATTAAATTCCGCCGATTCAACAAGGCTGTACATACAAGCACAGATATTTCAAATAAAATATTCGATCACAATAAAACTCTTAGAACTTTGAAGTTACTGTAGTAATTTAAAAGGGGTAAAAGTTTGATGAGTCGAAAACGAAACGTAAAAATGTTTGAGGTTATTGTTTAAATATCTCTGGAACGGCTACTTCTAACAGAAAGGTTACTATGGCAAATTTGTTGTTATTGAGCTATAAAATCATGTTTTAGTGTTTAAATAACGTTTTTATATCAAAAACTTGAAAATTGAAAACACTCAATTTGAACTGCTTTAAGCACTAAAAAACCGAAAGAGAAAGGTAAATAAATCGAAATAAAATATTGGCTTTTCGTACAAATATAAATAATCCTAGAAATACTTATAAATTATGTTAGCTGTAACTTCTTCAGTTTTGAAAAGACGCTTACGCAAAGGGTGTAGCCGGGTTGCATATAAAAACTGCCCCCAAACAGAAATAAAAATGATATAAGCTGTTTGAAAGGGTTTTTATTGGAGATAATTTTCCCAAAATTTTAACCCTTTAACTGCCATACTTGCGGAGTTAGGGTGGTTCTTCTGATTTTAATTTTTTTTAAATTTTTCTAAAACTTCTTTAGCAAAAAAATTGAAGAAAAATCAGGAATATTTTAGGAGTGATAGGAAACCTATCTGATTTTCTTCAGAATTTTTCAAAATGTATTTCACGTGAAAAGAAATATTCAAAATTTTCGAAATTTTTTTTATTTGCACTTTCAATTTTGGTACCTTTCTAGATTTTACATCAAAAATGAATTATTTATGAGTACATTTTTAAAAAAATGTGGACGGCTATAATAGCAGACTTTTAAAAAAAATATTTGAAAAACCATGCGTCTCCATTAAATTATCTTCCGATGGAGACGCATGGTATTTAGTTCTAAAATCATATATCACATACCCTTAAGGACTATTCACACATTTCAGTTCAGTGAAAGTCGCCCTTATTCTGAATAACGACGTATTGATTTTTCGATCGAATGTGGTTCGATCGAATCATAGCTACCTTTGATTTTGCTAGCGTTATGGGGAATACAAATGAAATACGAGGGAAAAAACGATACGACGTTATTCAGAATAAGGGCGAGTGCCTTCAGTGCGCCGTCAGTGTTCTTTTTTATCGGTACCCTTCCATTCCGTTTCCGTGCTGTTTCCGTTCCGGCACAGCCAATGCAATGACATACCGACTTCAGTGAAAATGAAAAATATCGGTGACGACGAATTTGAGTTTGCCGGATAAACGCGACACTGACGGCGAGCTGCACTGAAACGGCACTGTGCCGGATAGGTGTATAGGGGAATGGGGAATGCGGGTATAGAAAACGAATGAAATGATATCAGTATCCGTGCACGGTGTCGTGCCGGCACTGAACCGGACCGGATATGTGTGAATAGTCCTTTATAACTAAATACCATGCGTTTCAATCTACAAATTGAGTTCAGAGCTTAAGAAAGATTTTCATTCCTAAAGTTATTTACATTATTTACCGTACGTCTGTCTCGATTTAGCTAGTAATGATGTAGGGAAACAGTTCGTTTGAACGCATTAGTGAACATGTTGCCAACGGACGGTTGTATTTCATAAGGAGTGAGAGAAACATGAATCAGAACTAATGAATTGACAATTATTTTCGTTTTTATATACGGTTTAAAATTCTTATTTATGAACTGATGTCACTTTACATTTGCATTCATATCAAATAAATCAATAAACACACTGTAATCAATTTTAATCTCACATTTTTGCTATATTTATTATTAAAATTATGGTTCTTTTGCAAAAAAAAGTATTCCTAGACACCAAACGCTAAGAAAAATTCAAAATCAAGCGAAATCAAAAAAACTATCAGTTTTATGGTAAACTGGTCGTCGGCGTGCTATATCACATGGTATGAATAGCCCAGTTACTTGAAATTGCTCAACACGACAGCTAAAATCAAACAGCTCAATACTCAAGCCCAGAACTCAAGTTGTAGATGAAAACGCATTAGTTCTGGAAGTGACTGGTGTACGATTTTAGAACTAAATACCATGAGTCTCCATTGAATGATAATTTGATGAAGACGCATGGTTTTTCAAATGTTTTTTTTAAGTCTGATATTATACACGTCCACATTTTAAAAAAACTGAAAGAAATACAGCGTAATGTACTCATAAATAATTTATTTTTGATGTAAAATCTAGAGTGGTACCAAAATTGTAAATACATTTTGAAAAATTATGAAGAAAATCAGAAAAGTTTCCCATAAATCCTAAAATATTCCTGATTATTTCCATTTTTTTTGCTAAAGAGGTTTTTGAACAATTTAAATAAAAGGAAAATCAGATACACATGGATCAATAAGTCCCGAGACTAACAATTGAAACAACATTTTTTTGCAAATTTTTTTTTTATTCATCAACATAATCACCTTTTAGGGTGATACAATGGTTCCAACGTTTTTCCAATTTTTCAATACCATGTTTATAAAAAAAAATTTCTTTCGCTTCAAAATAAGCTTCAGTTTCAGCGATGACCTCTTCATTTGAGCCAAATCTTTTTCCCTGGAGCATTTTTTAAGATCAGCAAAGAGCCAGTAGTCACTGGGGGCTAAATCTGACGAGTATAGGGGGTGGGGAAGCAGATCAAAGCCCAATTCGTTCAATTTCGCCATTGTTTTCATCGACTTGTGGCAGAGTGTTTTTGTTCCATCGAAAGCAATCGCGGCACCCACTTGGAAAAAAAAACCTTTTTCTTGCTCAATTTTTCATGAAGGATAGTAAATACACTTCCATATGATATCTGTGTCATCTCAGCAATCTCACGGAGCTTCACTTTACGATCTTTCATTATAATTTTTGTCACTTCACTCACATTTTCCGGTGTAACGGCTTCCACAGGTCTACCCGAGCGTTCCGCGTCATTTGTGTCGGTACGACCACGTTTAAACTCGGCGAACCACCGACAAATCGTTGCTTTTGATGGACAAGAGTCCGGATAACATTTTTCAATCCATTGTTTCACGGTGTTTTTACCCATTTAAAAACCAATGTTTTATCAAAACACGAAACTCGGTTTTTTTTTCATTTTTTAAACAAACTACAAAACGACTTTACTCCAACCTCGATAACTCAGCTATTTCTGGTCGGATCGACTTAAAATTTTGACCCGTTTCAAGCAAAGGTTAGTACTCTAGAAAGACGTGTTTACTGGTTTACTACGAGCGCCATCTCTGCCTTAGTTTCAAGACTTTTTGATCCATGTGTTATAACACTTTACCCAACATTTAATGAGAATCATTTCATGGATAAAAAAAATCATTCGATTTTGTTCTTAATGTAACTAACGCCATCTATTACTGAAAGTTGATACTAAATTTCAAACATTCCATTGCTAGTGTAAAATCTCACCGCCAACGACACAAATATGTGCGTTCTATCTATATATCTGGCAATGACAAATTCAGTTGAATTCCGTCATCAGACTGCAATTTTTTTGCTTGTTATTGCCAATCCTGTAGATCAACTCGAACTAGAAATGCAACAAAAACTGACCAAATGCTTTCCGTATCAACTGGGAAGGTGTCAGCGGAGCGATAATTTATTATTTATGGTTAGTGACATCACCGTTCGTATTCAGTCGAATATACAACAAAACAAATAGTAGACACCAAAAGCCAATATTGGCAGGGAAGTTTTTGTCAAATCTCTCGCGCCAGTTGAGCTTTTTTTTTTAGCACAGAGCAGCGCTGCCAACTATACCGATTTCTCGGTATTTATACCGATTTTTGGACTCGATACAGGAATACAGATATGCTCTCTCAAAATACCGATATTTCAATTTTCATACAGATAAATACCGATTTTCAGTTTTTGTGTTGGATTCCATAGGGGTAAACCAGGTCGAGCGACCTTTTTTTTTTTTTTTTTGGTCGCAAAATCAGTTTTCGCACTAAATTGATGTTTGATTTTTCGAGAAAGATATTGTACAGATAGTTTTTTTCGCCAAATACAGATTTTTGGAAAAAACAGTTGACAGCACTGGCACAGAGTAAATTTTGTTTATACCAATCAACAGCACCACTGCGGTTGTAAATGCTTGTATACTGGAGAACTAGTGTTAATAGGTTAGTTCACCTGCGTACAGGAACTATTTACAAATCTACTCCATTTGTACACGTCGCAATCGGACAGCCACCGTACTTTGGTTGATGATCTCATTGCTGTCATCGTCACCTTTTCTAAAGCGCGAAGCTTTTTTTTTTGTTAATTCATTCATTGAAATACGAGAACCCGATCCGGGTTGTTCGGATAACAATCGCCAACCCTGCGAGAGAAGCTGGTAGCTCACGGACTCACTTTCGAGTTTCGCTGATCCACGATTGGTTCGCTCTCTGAGAACGCTGACAATCGCAGGGTGGTTTTGAGTGGTCCCACCGAAGCCGGTTTGACTTTATGCCGCAGTATTAAAGTTTAACTCGGGCTAAACGCGTGCTTAAATTTTACGCCGGTTGGGAAAAGAATTTAACGTTTTTTTGTTTTTGTTTGTTCGCTAAATTTTGAATACCTTGCGTAGAGGACGGTTTGACGGCACCATAGCTCGCGTTCCGTTTGGTGTAATTAACACTTTTGACATAAATCCTGCCGCTTCACTGAAGCGACAAGGATAATCCACGCGGGAAGCCAAATCGAACTGTGTCTCACGTGCTTAGCCATTGTTGTTGTTGTTGTTGTTGTTTTGATTTTGTTTTTACACACGTATGTTAGTGTCTATAACGGTGATTTGTTACCTGTCAAAGAGAATAACTTTGCACTAAAGCGTGGCATTGAATAATCCTATTTGAACTGTGGCCAACGGCTGGAAATACATTCGAACTCACAGAAATATTGAAACATTGAAAAGGAAATGAAAATCGATTGCTGTTTCAACCGGGTACCAAACTTTCATGTTCATGCCGTGCTCCCGGCACATACAAAGTACCGGGCGTTTCCTTCGTGTTGCCAGAAACTGTTCCGCTTGTTCCACTGACACAGAGAACACTTCGCTGGTCGTTACGATGATGGAAACTAATCAATAAACTGGCCGTTTATTTCACTCTCCGTTCTCAAGGCACATGCCGTTTGCGAAGGTAGATTGCAATCGACGATAGCAGATGTAAACAAAGTTTATTGCCTATATAGACCTGCTGGATGCATTTATTTCGCAATGCACAGCGAGCGATAGTGATCGAAGCTAGCACTCAACCCTCAAAACTTGAACTTGAGGGACTTTTCAATATTGCTCTGACTCAACGCGCCTATCAGCCACGTTACTCACTCTGCCTGCACTCAGATTTATTATTAGCCACGGCAATGAAGGAGATTTTTAATACCACAACGACGACATCGCGGTATCAGCACCATTCTTCGCTGAATGATTGCTACCGGCTACAGGTCATGGATTGTTTCGCCGGAAATTAAGTCATATTCCATTCAGCTATCAGAGCTGCGCGCATGTAAACTGTTTTATTTACGATTGGACTGAACTTGAAGAAAATAACAAAAATGGGAAAAATTGTTTCGCGGACCAGAATGTTGACTGTCGGTGCACGTCTGTGTTGGCTATTCGCAAACACCAAGTGGTCTGGGCCCTTGTTACAAGTGCAAACGTTTCACGGCCTCGGCGAAGAACGCTAACCTTTAACCCGTGATCGGACTTTGAAGTGTGTGATATTTTTTTCTTTCGCGCTACTCAACGTTCTCGATTTGGCACAGAAGTGGTCCAACACAATTTTGCATGCACTTAATTCATTTTGATGCCAAAAATAAGTGTTACCTGTTTCAGTTTCGTTTGGAAAAACATTTCTCTGGCGGTTGAAAAAATGCACTGCGATGAATTTTTGCCAGGAAGATCTACCGTGAAAGTTTCGGTTGTTTCTAGATTTGTAAAGATTCAAATCATAATTTAGCGAAACTTTTTTTTTCAATGGCAACAGTTGCCAGCAAAAAACAAAACAATATTTTGTTATCTCGAGGAGGCAAAGAAAAACGCACGGGAACCGATAAGGACCGTCCTACGCAGTTTGACCGACTCATTCGGCGCCTAGCAAATTCCATTTTACGATAATGTTTTGTCTTTTTATCGAATTCGTATTTTTTTTAAAGATAAGACATCCATACAACTACGGGCAGACCGACAATTCAATCTAAAAATAACAGATAGGACCGACTATCGGGAATGTTTTCTGTGTTCCACATCAATTTCAAATTAAGCAACCAATCAGTAACACAAATGGATTGCGCGTCCTAAATTCAGACAAATTTATTCTGCATTGTCATTTCAGTAAGTGGTTTCGTTTCTCTTTGCTCAGTGGAAGATGTCGGGAGCTTCGGTTAAATATTGAAATAAATGCAAACTTCAAACGCTGCCATTGTTTGTTGGTAGCTTGTTTTTTTTTGTTTTGCAAATGCATTTATGAGCTCTCGTCTAGTATATAAAAACTTGCCGGTTAGAGTCTAAGTCGCTTGAGGATGTGAAGATGAAGCAGAAGAGCTATGTGTCACTCTACATTCCGTTGATAATACATTTATATTCGACACCTTTCCGGCTGTTAGTTATTGAACTAGGCTGGACGGAAAGTAACCTGATTTATTGCAATTTAGTTCGCTTTTAGATCAATACATTACTGATTTGGTATCATCCCAAGTAACAATTTTTGTTACGCTAGCGTGTTTGTGACTAGTTTGCAACCAGATATTTGAGTGATTGTTATTAACATCTAACCACTTGCATGACTCAAAAAGCGCAGTTTCTACTAGTTATTAAGTCGGCTAAAAATAAGTTGTCGTTACGTTGTAATGCCATACTGAAATAACTTATCTTTTCATAACTTGAAAATAACTTGTTCTCAAGTAAACTAGTTGAAACTTAGTCACCATCGACATTATAAACATTGAATAAATCCAGAATACTTTTCTATCATCAATAAAAAAGCAGAAGAGTACTTTAAATCACAAACTTGATACAAGGTACAAATTTCACAACGATCCAAAAACTGTCGAGCGGAATTCAATTTTACTTAACTGTTTTTCATGCGCCTTCAATCAAAATCTGTTTATAAAGATATACAAAATAAACAACAAAATAACCCTATGGTCAGAATGCTCAAAATTATTCCAAGTAGAGTGATTTCTCATCATTTTAAATTCATATATCATGAGAATTATAATATTATCACAATCGATGTTCAATCCCTATATAATTTTTTCGTGTTTATGACAGTGCATAGAACAAAAATGACTATTCTGCCTTTCACTATTTTCGGCAAAAAGTAGTTTTGAAACAAGTAATATCCTGGTTTTATTTATGTTTCATACACTTCTTGAGACTCCATATTGTGTTCGCCATATTCAAGCCAACAAAGGTTGTTTTGTTTGCATTTTCGTTATCATAACGTTGGGAAAACCTACCGATAACTATCTGAATCAATGAAGAAATTATATGTTATAATATTATAATATCTAAGTTATTACTACATCAATTCACAGTAACGATTTACATATACGCTTACGTATTTATAATGGTTTCGCAACGGAAAATAAACCTTTTTTCAACTAGTAGCTAAAAGCATAGCTGTGATTAAAGATATGTTAGAATCAAGTAACGATAACTTACAAACGATAGTTAGTTCAATGTTTACGTTATAAAGAAACACTGCTGTCACCTTGTTTTAACCAGTATAACATAAAAACATGTTCGTGCTCTTGTTGCAACACAGTTGGGTTAAGTGGTATCAAAACTAGTTACGGGTTGCTACTATTGAAGTCAAATAAACTTATTTTCAACTAGTAGCTAGAAGCATAGTTGTGATTAAAGATATGTTTGGATTAAGTAACGATAGCTTATAAATTATATTTAATTCAATATGACACGAAGATGTTATGATTGGAAACCTAAATAACTATTTCGTAACTAGTTATGTTATGATGAAACATTGCTGTCACCATGTTTTAACCAGTTTAACATAAAAAACATATTCGTGCTCTTGTTTCAACATAGTTAGGACTTTGTCGTATCAGAACTAGTTGCGAATTGCTACTTGGGATGTCGAGTGTGTTAAAAAAGAATTTTCTTTCTGTTATAAAACATTATTTTCTGAGAGGTAAAAGGACCAAAAAAGTATTATGGATCTAGTGTCTCTTCAGAAAATGCAGTGAAATATTGGTTTCGAGAGCCTCGTGGTGCACGAAACTTCACTACCAATAAAATGCTAAACGGCAGCCCCTCCGATTCGGGGAGTTCGCGAGCTAGCAGACATCACAAGAGATAGTATTGAGCGTCCACGTCTTATTTTGGGCGAGTTTCTGCAAATGAAATAATTATCTAGCCAGTGAATGCCACATATCAAAAATACGAACGCAAGCGCATTTCGGATGCTTGTTTAGTAATCATCATGCGGAATCGGGTGGACTTTTGGCATCGATTGGTGACTGTTTAAAATATCCGGATCTACTTTTTCACGACCGGCAATACGCAATAACCTTATTTGATTGACGGCCGAAACGGTCTCACATGAAGCTGAAACTCAACGATTGCTTCCCCATCCACGTCATTAACCCGATTAAGCTCCCTACAACTATTGTTTGGTCGAACTCAAAAGATTGTTTGATGAGAAATAAACAATTTATTTATTTATTTATTTGTCTTCGAGTTAAAAAATAATCTTATTCTTTGTTTGAAGGTCTCTTTGCTAATATTAAAATCAAATAAATTATAAACGCTATTGAATTGTTGACAGCAAACGTACAGTGGCCGTACTGCGTTCTATGAACTGATGATCGGAAGAAATCCATTCGGCGTAGCAATCTGCTTGGAACGTTGATGTCCAATTTAGCTAAAAGAGCATCACAGTCAATGTTGTTTGAGAGCAAGTCGAAAACGAATAGTTGCTGTAGGAAGATTCGCCTATCACGTAAAGTAGGCAACCTGATGAGAGCGTAACGATGTTTATAAGAAGGTAGGTGGAAACGATTACACCAAGGAAGTCGTCTAAGAGTAAACCTCATAAAGCTCTTTTGAACACGTTCGATACGATCGATATGAATGGAGTGATACGGGGACCACACAATAACTCCGTACTCAAGGATGCTCCGAACCAGGGAACTGTAAAGTGTCTTTAGACTATAAACGTATGTGAAGTCTCGAGTTACACGTTTGATTAGTCCCAGTACTGCAAATGCCTTAGCAGTAACCGTTGAATAGTGTTCCGTAGGTCGTTGATAAAGAGCACAAACAGTATGACTTCTTTGGGGTACTCCAGATGTGATAATGAAACTGCTTGAAAACGAAGAATCAAGTCGAACAGATGCACTACGATTTATAAGGTATGAAAAAACCAAGAGGTTAGCCAGTTTGGGAAGCCATTTCGTTTTGATTTCTCAACAGCAAGTAGATGTGGTACGCAGTCAAAAGCTTTCGAAAAGTCAACATATATCGCATCGATCTGTTGTCGTTTTTCCATTTTGCTAACAAGCGTCGACACACAACTCATCAGATTCGTTGTGGCCGACCGTTTTTTGATAAAACCGTGTTCGGCCGATGAGATTACGTTTTCAACTGCCGGATACAGAATCCCTAGTAGCATACTTTCAAAACCTTTGGGAAGGCAGCTCAGGATTGAAATTCCTCTGTAATTTGTGACATTATGAACGTTTCCGTTTTTGTGTATTGGTAAAATCAAAACCTTCTTCCACTGCGTCGGAAAAGTATTCTCAGCAAGCGATCGATTGAAAAGTACTGACACAGGTAATGCCAACGACGATGAACATTGTTTGACGATCGACGGCTTGAGTCCATCCAGTCCGGCTCCCTTTGTACTGTCGAGAGTACAAAGATGTTCATACACTTCACGTTCGGTGAAAGATATCCTACGTATATTCATGTTGTATGTCGGCTAACTACTCAGGTACTGTTCCGTCAAAGGTGGCGAGTTATTACTTAGCACACTTTGAAAGAAAGACGCGAATAGATTTGCTGACTCCTCGGCTGACGATGAGTATTGTTCCTGATAGTTGACACATTCCGGAAATCCACGGCTAGTTGTTTTATTACGCACGAAATTCCAAAACAGCTTGGGATCATGCTTCAGACAGTTCTCAATACGAGATACGTATGAATGGAAACACGAATTATTCAAAACCTCAAATTGATGTTCTAAATCACGAACATGCAATCGATCGGCGTCTCTTCTAGTGCGGAAATAACGTTTACGAGCCTTTCTTAATCTATTACGGGTATTACGGAGCTCCGTATTCCACCATGGTCGCCTGCACTGACGTCGACTTATTCGTCTCCTTCGAGGAACGTTTCGAGCTTGAGCTTGAGCGACCACCCCTGGTTGCTACTCCGTTACTGATCGGGATTAGCTGAAATTGTACAGGGAATTTCTAGATGATCCAACCTGGGACTGGCAAATCATCTTTCAATGTACATCTTCTGGTAACCCCGGAATTCATTGATCAGTACCGGCGCCGGCCAGGCCCGAACGTAGATCGTCCAAGGAATGGGAAGGGATGTTAGTCCAACACTTGTTACTAGAGACCGTATATACTACTGCGCACTCCACAAGTGTAACGGGAGAAGGATATTTGTTAGAAAAAAAATTCAGTATTGGTATTATTCGCGCGCGACTCAGTATGTTCCGGTTTCAAGATGATCGGATGCACCACTAAACACAATATCTTGAAGTCTCGGGAAGTCTTGATTCACAGCATAAAGAATAAAAACTTCCCTATTTTTCATAAATGAAATGACGTGATACAAAATAAACGAGTGAATAGAATTTAGACAAAATAGTTGATTAATTGCATTGAAATATTCTAAACAGTTGTTATAAAATCATTTTGAATCACAAAATAAAGATCAAATGATAGCACGCTCGTCTCGAATTTGTATTATTTCCGCTTTATTATTTCAATTATTTATTGAAATTATTAATTGGTTATATTGGTTGATCTGGCCAGCCGGCTACCTAGAAAAATATTCATTTATTGTTTGAAATATTGTGTATGTTTTTAGTGTTTTTTACTACACTCTTAGAAAAAATGAAATTTACGCTTGACGTAAATTCAAGCACGCCGTAATATCTTCGGTGATGACACAAAATTACATCTACTAACATGTAAAAAAAAACTTTGCGTCTGTATCGATGTAGGCTTCAGGTACAATAACTGTGAAGTTACTGATATGACTTATCTTTACATGCTTTGAATTGTGAATGTAGGTGAAACGCGACGCTCCATTTATGTGCATCTATAAAGATGTAAATTTTTCTTAGTGTGTATGTATTCAATATACCGATATATGCTATCTCTGTTATTAACTTTGTAATATCAACGGATTTGCGCAATAGTTGATTTTTATCATTCAATTTAAAATCCTGAAAGACAATCAATAACATGGAAGAAGGAAACATTCCAAATAAAACCTTTCTCCGAAGCTAGACGGATATTGATAGATTGAATGAAGAGATAATGTAGAAAAATAGAGTAATCAGAAGTGAAACATTGAAAATATCTGATAACTGAAAGGAAAAAGAAACTCCTGCAATTGTCGCTTTTTACGACATGAAAGCAGGAACCCAGTGGATCTATTCTTGGTTCATTTTTTTTTCGCCGGATTCCCACGCCATCTAGGCTGGTACTGTCCGGAGAGAGCTAATAGTTACTATCAATCTCCTAGTGGACCCCAGCCCCTTTATTCGTCTCTTTCGAGTAACGTATTGTTGAAAAACTAAGTCCAACTCATAATAGAATCTACATACCGCTTCATCTAGTGAGCCCAAAGTTAAAATATCCAACCAATTGATTTGCGAAATTTAGCTTGCGAGAGAAGTTCATTGACGCCGCGAAGAAGTATTTTGCAGGCCCTTTCAAAAAATTACGTTTCAGATGGGATTAAAAGGTCGAAAAATCATTGATATTAAACGAAAAATCGTTCGCATGGTGCTAAAAATTTAGCATGTCATCCTGAATTTAAAATGATCATACGGTTAATACCACAGTAGCACATATTATTCTTGTATTATCGGCTCTTCTAGTAACTATAATGTGATTGGAAAAGCGAACATTGATTCTTTAAAGTGCAACAAGCTTCTTGTTTCTAGCTACATATTCAAGTAGCAGTTGTGCAACATCAAGTAAAGTTCGATTTTTCCTCATAGCAGTAATATTTTTTAACTGAAATCGAATGTGAAACTACTCGAATCACCATATTTCACAATCAATTTCAAAGCCCGATTTGGAACATAACTCATTCAGGTTGTTGAAAAAGCTTCTTTGCAAATACATTTATCACTACTTGTTTAACAAATAAAATCAATGACATACAACTTTCTAAAATTTCTATTTAGACAAAATCTTTTTTTTGCGATCGTATTGTATTTTGATGGAAAAAAAGATCGCTAGTAAGATTCTACATTGATCACTTCAATCTTTTATCAGCTTTTGAAATAATTCGTTTGCATATAACATACATCCTGAATTATGTATTAAGTGAAGCGAAAATCGAATCGTAATCAAACGACGCGATGTGTTCATTAACATTTACGTTCGATGAAATCTGGCTTCTGATAACATAGAATGTTTAGTACACAGTTAGATTGAAACCTGTTAATTTTTATTAAATCAGCTGTAAAAAAGGCATCCATTATATATAACAGGATTTTATGTGCGATTTTAAAATTACATGGCTAGAAAATTAATGAAATACAAAACGAAAATTTTGTTTAACGATTGGTACTCGAACCGAGAATCATTAGATAACGAAATTGCGTTCGTATATCGATTGAACCACAGAAGCACATATCTGATTGGGAGGTAAATGGTGCGTATAAACTCATCCGGTCGCAGTAACTAGCCGTGTGAAAGCGGCAAGTAAAAATTACGTGAGAAGCAAGAAAAACTCAATCAATCCTAACAAGAAATACAGTTGGTAGACAGAAAAAATCACTTTATCTATGCGTTATCTGCATAGAAAAAATGAGAATAAATATCTGGAAATTTATGATACATCGAATGTAAAATTATAGCTCATATTGATTTCAGTTTTCACTAATTTAAGTCATTCCGTTACATTCAATTTTCAGATATTTTTACAGTGTTGTTAAAGACTATTGATCTGCTCAATCTTATGGAGACCACTTCCAGGAAAATGATATCAAGAACTGAGCGTCGCTATGAACGTAAAAATCGTACGAGGAGTACCTAAACAATTCCAGAAATCAACGGCAGAACCGGTTGAAAATTCAGGATAGCCTTGCTCCGATTTGGATGAAACTTTACAAATGACTTGAGTATGGCAAACCATTTGTTTTTCTCGACCACCAATTTTTAAGAGACCAATTCAACTCGAGGCTGATTTATGAAAAAGGCGTACGAATTTTTTTACACGCACTTCATCGAATCGTTATAGCTCGCAAATACGGTGTCTGAAAAAAATGTAGTTCATCGACAGGACATTCTAACAAAACGTGCTTTTTTTGTAAACTCGCATGTGTTTTTTGCATGAATATTCTTTATTGTTTAAAGTTATCGTGGAATTATTTTAATTGCCGTCGTTTTAAATGACAGTTTGAAATTTCAATCACACATCAGTGCAATAGCAGTTTATGTTCGAACATTGCTAATATCACTTCGCGGTTCAACACAACAATCCTCTAAGGAATTTGCATAACCTTGAGTCTTGATGTAATATTGACACACTAAAATATGATTATTCAGATCAAATGCAGTAAATTAGCTCATAGGGTTTTATACTAAAACGTCGAAAGACAAAAGGTCGAATGACAAAACGTCGAACGACAAAAAGTCGAATGACAAAATATCGAAAGTCACAAAACGTCGAATGTATCAAAAGGTCGACTGCGACAGATGGTCGAATATAACAAAAAGTCGAAGTACCAGATAGTCGAGATACCAAAACAAACGTCGAATACAACAAAACGTCGAATATGACAGAAGGTCGAATGCCACTGGAAGGTTCAATACGAAGAAAAATCGAGTACGACAAAATGGTGAATGGTGAGAAAGTCTGTAGTAGAGATACTGTCATGAAATACAAAAAGGAAATGGTGATACATGCTTATGCGGCGGAGCATCTTTGTTCTCTATGTACAGTGAGCGAAATCCAGTGCACTGTACTTTTTTGTCATTTGTGGGAGATGAAAAAACAATGTTTTTGCTGCGAATCGGATTCGCAGATTTTGACAAACTATTGATTGTTTTCTTTTCAAAATCTGTGAGTGTTGTGAAGTGCAATTACGTAAAGTGAGAGTAATTAAATTACCAACAACAATTTAAAATTTGGGAATGAACACTTTCCATCATATGCCATTCAATAAACCCAGAATTCACCCTTCCATTATATTCGACTTACTGTTGTATTCTATTTTCCGTTATATTAGATTTTTTATCCCTTTCGGCTTTATGGTGTATTCGACCTTATGGTTATTCGACTATTTGTTACATTCGACCTTTCGTTGTATTCGACGTTTTGTTATTTCGACATTTTGTCGTATTCGACCATTTGACGCTTTCGGCCTTTTGTTCTTTCGACCTTTTCTCCATCGACGTTTTGTCATTCGACCTTCTGTCATTCGACCTTCTGTCATTCGGACCTTCTGTCATTCGACATTCTAGTATATATTCGCTCATAGTGACATTTCTTCTAGAATTCCCGCGTTTAAAAAAATATTCCATGTTTTTTTTAATGCCTTCAAGTTGTTTTAGCAGTAAATTTTTTCTTTTTTAAATGACACTCATCAAATTATAAGGAGTGTATCGAAAAGAAGTTAGCAACATTGATTATTGAATAAAAAAGCGAAAAAAAACATATTTTGACATCAGTTTTCGATATATGGTAGAAAAATTACATTGTTATGCATTATATTGAAGAAAATCCTAGTTTCTATGAAACGCTAGCACTTTGGACTTGACATTCTTCATTAAATTCTGCACAGTTACTTTTGTGACTTTTCTGGTGGCAGCTGTCCAGTTTTTTTTAAACTCCTGCATGTTTTGGGACACTGTACCTTCCCTCCGAAAGTGCCGCTTGACAATTGGCCGAAGATCCGGGCAGTTCGGTGGGTTGATGTCCTTTTCCACGAATTGTACATTATTTTTTGACAACCACTGTAGAACGGAGTTGGCGTAGTGGGCTGAAGCCGAATCCGGCCAGAAGGGAGGAGGAGCCTCATGCTTTCTGTACAGTGGCAGCATTCTCTTCTTCAAACATTCTTCCTCGTACACCTTGGCGTTAATTGTGCCCTTCGTGAAGAAAATCGACGACCGCAAACCACAGGTACAAATTGCTTGCCAGACCAACACCTTCTGCCCAAACTTTTCCATCGCCACCGTGGTGTCAGCCTCGTCCAAGTCCTGGTACACCGATTTCGTATAATATTGCGGTCCGGACAGCGCTCGAGTGTCTTCCTTGGCGTAGGTTACGTCGTCGATCAGGATGCATCCGTCTTTATTCTGTAGAATCCGGTTATACAGTTTTCGCGCTCTTGTTTTGGCCTGAACTTGTTGTACCAGGGACTTTTTCGGCACATTCTGTTTCTTGTACGTTTTCAGGGAGTTCCAAACTTTGATCCGTTTAATCACCCCGTTGCTGGTGTTGAACTGCTTGGCCAAATCCCGCGTCGACGCCGATAGGTTTTTCCTGACGTACTCAACCACTTTTAAGTCCCGGCCGGGCTGGCTGTGACACGTTTTCCTACCGGATCGGGGCAAATCCTTCATGGAAAGGGTCTTACCGAACTTCTCAATAATATTTCTGACACTGGTGTGGTGCACCTTCACCCATTTTGCAATTTCGTTGTACGTGACACCACTTTCTGAGCACCAAGTGTACAGAATTTTCTTTCGCGTTTTCGGATCAATTCGACTCATTAATGAAACGATAAACCGTACCGAAAACAATCGATTGCACAGCTGTTATTGACATGTCAATGAACATGTCACCGCAAAACACGCTGCAAAAAATTAAGCCATTTCAGAGTAATAACTGTTTGAATGTTGCTAACTACTTATCGATACACTCCTTAGTCAAACATTGATTTTTACTTAAATTAAATTAAATTAGAATTAACAACAACTTGAATGAATTGGCATAATTCAATTGAAACACAAAATGACGCGCAATGAAATCTTTAAACGTATTTAGTTAATTGCTTTGTCAAATGAAGTAATGATGGAACTACAATAACTCGGACCACACTCGAGGCTTATGATAGAATATGACATGAACCAGTACGGTTGTTCGTCAATTTACCGTAACAACTAAACAGAAAGTCACCATAAAACTCTTCCAATAAATGCGCATATGGATCTGGTACCGCGTGAGAATTATGAAAACATTTTTTTAACGAGCGTCATCACACCGGCTGACCTTACTGGGGGACATCTCGAAGACTACCGAAACATGTGGTTACCAACCATCATACCGCCGGCCTCCTTCGTTCGCTTCGTAAAGATGATACTGAAACACGAAAACAGGCCGTTTCCGAAAAAAAATGACGCAACAAACAAGGTTTGACATAATTTTTACACAAAACGGGAATGAGCTACAAGCGAACGAGGCGTGAATTGAAATTTGTGTGTTATGTGAATAGCTCAAGTAGTAAATAAATGCAAACAAACCTGAGCCGAAATGCGATATCCGACGCGACCTATGGCGAGCGTCACGCTAGTAAACTGTTCGTACTTAAGGAGATTTTTGTTTCGTTTTCAAAGACGTTCAATCTTTGCAAAGTGTACGCGGAACAGCTGGTAATCTAATTGGTTTGGCTTGTGACTGTGAAGAATTGTGATTGTTGAAAAGTGGCACGACTTTTCAACGAACCACAGTTACCAAGAGAGCGACTTGAGTTGCTTCTCATTCGATTGAGTTATTTAAAACGAAATATTCCAGTATACCAGGATTATGAAAATTCCACACATCAATGTTATTCTCTTCTAAACTTGTTGTGTTTTTCCAATTTTCAAACATTCAAATCATAATATGCGGTATAATCTGATTCATTTTGAACATTCCCGTCTGTAGGAAGCATAACAAACACTCTTCTAGAAACTTAAACAATATACAGATCGAAAATGTTCAAGACATTCTCCCATAGTCCAAAAAGAACATACCGATCAAAGTAACACAGTTTACGACTGAACTGAAATACAAATCGGCTGACATGAATCACTCCCATCGTGTGACGATTTTCATCCTTCAACCAACCGTGATTTGCATTTGGACCCTGCGGACGGCATGACCGACATGGGACAAAGTGACAAGATGCTTTAATTATTTATAGCGTACGCTTCCCGTACTTCCCGTTCCGCCAGCACCAGTATGGGTACATCGGTCGGCGGTTTCGATACTGGGATAAACAAAATTCTTATTTCGTTCGATCATTTGATCATTTGAATTTACGACCTTGGTCGACTGTTTATTGGAAATCAGAGTTACAAAAAAATAAATATATGCAGCTTGAAGGTTAGCAAACAAACAGGATGTATTCGGGATGAATTTCATTGATGTTTGTTCGAACAAAGTGAATCAATCGTGTATTGTTATCGTAAGATTTTCGAAGGAGAATGCAAAATGCATTGGAGGCGAATTTGTTGTTTCGAAGGATTCGTCGGTCGATCACAACAATTCGAGGCTACTTGGTATCTTTGGACATCCTGCCTTGACTTGAGTCTGGATTATAGTACCGCTTCAAATCGGGAACAAAAAGCCATTATTTACAACATGTAAAGTACTTTAATTGATGCAGAGTTATTCCATTTGAATTCGGAAGTAAATGTCGCTGTAGTATTGCTTAAAAATCATTTGCATCATCTGTTCACCATTTCCACACGAGCGGGAAGGATCTAAGAAAACAATCCATTTCTCCATTTTGATCTGCAGGTGCCAGACACATCATCAGTTGTCAGATACTGCATAACATAAAGTAAACTTTATATACTATGTATACTTTTTCTACACATTTGCATTGAACGAACTGTTTCTAAGATTCATTTTTTTCAAGCAATTTCTGCTTAGATCTTTCCCAAAAGTAAGGCTAACGTCAGAGTGGCAAACCGACAATGAAAATTTTCTCATTTGACTACAGAGGATGCTGAAGCAAAATAAGAAAATTATGTTTGAAAAAAATAATCATTTCCGGTGAAATCGCTCCGAAACGATTTCCCCAGTTAGGAAATATTTCAAGCTCGAGTGTTGAATTTTTCGCAAAATTACATTGCTGCTATTTCCTTTCTCCAGATTCTGTACCAGTCTGATTTCACATGGAGTGCCAAGAAAAGTTGAAATATTCATTGATTTGGTGTTTTCTTAATTTTCTAATACAATGTTAGAGAAAAATATAGTTCAATTATTTTTTTATATACAACTAGGCATGTCCGATGCCGAGTCGATACTTTGAGGTATCCATACTTTCTTTCAAGAATCGGGTATTTTTGGTCTCGATACTTACAGTATCGCAACGGATTAAAGTCAATACCCCTTATGACGGAAATTTTTTTGTTTCAATTATAGAGGCTTTAACCTTAAGGTCATTCGCCTCTTTGGGCCAGAAAAACTTTCTAAGGTTATATGCGGGTTTGGGAATCGATTCCAGGTGGGCTATGTGAAAGGCATCGACTAGCCCATCCCGCTTTATCCGTCCCCAATAGAACTTTTTTTGTTTCTTCGGATTCGACGAAGCGCCATGTTCGTGGTATGACGTGGACTAGCCGTCGTTGAAATTCGTTCTCGACAATCTCGCTTCGTCCCACAAGTGCACTGAAAGAGAGTGAAATGAGCGAAGACCATCAACAAAACACGCACATGAAGGCCATACTCTCAATCATTTCAATTTTTCAATTGAAATTAATTTTTGAATTGTTTCTATTTCTTCGCGTTTTGCCTTCGGCTCATCAGTGGTTAAAGCAGTTCAAATTGAACTGCCATCTCGCGCCTAGTAGTTCAATTTAAACCGATAGCTTAGCACTGATGAGCCGAAGAAATAGAAACAAAATATGTGCCTTTTGCACAAACCAAAAAACTCCTAAACGTTCAATAGGAATTGGCTTTTTGTGTACCATCCGTGTTTCGACATAAAAGTAATGACATGAAAATTTTCGAGAAAATAAGGGAAATGTGAAATCATCATGGCTCTTCGGCGGAAATTCTTTGAAGTTGACCAAAATTTATGGAAAACCCTTTCTGTAGGGGAAAGTTTTTTTTGTTTCGTTTATAGAGGTTTTAACCTTAAAGTCATTCGCCTCTTCGGGCCAGAAAAATTTTCTGATCCTATGTGCGGGGTTGGGAATCGAACCCAGGCGGGCTGCATGAAAGGCATCGACTAACCCATCACGTTATACCCGTTCCCCAGGTAGGAGAAAGTGTTATAAAGCGCCCCTGCTGGTCAAAACGTCCTCCTTCCTTTTTCAAGTATTCAAGACTTTTCTAAACAAAAGTTTTAGCACTAACACTATCTTTTCGTAAGATGTTTCTGCTATGCAAGTTTGGCAGTTGTCGTTTGATGGAAAATATGAAAAAATGAAAATATCATTAGGCAGCTTTTCGATGTAGTGTTTTGCTTCAACTAAACAAGCATTTTAACCACGTAAAACGTCTAATGGTCGGTTGCTACTTAGTATTTAACTTTTAGCAGTGCTAATGTATCTATTTACAGTATAAAAATCCGGAGAAACAAAGCCATTTCTTCGATATACTAATTTTCTCATAACAGTCACTCTACGGACATTATGCCCACCTTCGATTCAACAGTATGCTTCGAGTTAAAATATTGTTTTGAAGATTTATAACGGTTATTAAAACGAAATGTAGCATTGGGAGCAGGCACGTACCCAGAGGGGGGGCCGAAGGGGCTCGGGCCCCTCCCGAAATTGAAGTAAAGTAATTTCCATTTTGGGATTTTTAACTTTTTTTCCCGAAATCAGGAACAGAAATGAGTTTTTTGGTTATCAACTAACAAGATGTGCTAATTAGAAGATTTTACCAATCAGTTTTAAATAACCCGCTTCTTTTTGCAATCGAATTTGTTTTCGAGGCTCAAAAGTCGCGTTTCACAGTGATTACAATCAATGTCAAAATTAAAGGAAATGGTACTGGATGATCAGAAATTGCCATGAAGATTAGTACTGAGCAAACATATCATAGTTTTAGCACGATTCTGCGCATAAAAAAGATGTCCTGCCGCTGGATGTTGCACTTACATACATACTCAGGATAAAAAAGATGAACGCGAGCACACTTCAGATGCATGTTCACCTATGCTGATGATGATGGTGTCGGTCGGTTACTGTTGACTTACTCCGTTATTATACGCCAGAGAACAGGACATTACCGATTTCGGTAATATAAGTGTGAATTATTGAAGCGACTGAAAATCGGTGTGAGCTCTGAGAAATTTACGTGAGTTCCGTTTTGGAGTTTTTGAATGCTACTAAGAAAATTTTTCTTTTGTTACATCATCACTCCCAATTAGGAATTTAAATTTTATACTCATCACCCTGTAAAATCTCAAATATATTCAAAAATTTAAACTCGAAAAAAAAATCCGCGAACTCCAAATTTTCTTCAAAGAATGAAGCACGGAATTGTTATAGCGAACAAAAAAAAAGATCGCGGTAATTTAAAAAATCGGTAAATTTTTACAAACGTCTACTAAAAACGTGATTTTTAAAAGTCTACAAAAAGGTCAGCAAATGAAACATGTCTACAGCTTATTTTATAAATCTGCTGATTTACAAACAAATCTGCAGGAAGTTGACTCGATGAAATTAAATAGGATCACGTGGGATTATAAGGCACTTCATTTCAATATAAATTTGTTAAAATCGGCTTGACCATCTGTTCGACAAATAACCAACAATTTTTTTTGCAAAACTAGAAGAGCTTACTGAATAGTTTCGAAATATTTGTTCCTTCTTACATCGTGGCTTATAAGAACACACCATTGAAATTGAAGGTTTTAATACTCATCACTCACCTTTCCCGGAACTAGAAGTCGAATCCGAATTATGGGACTAGGACTAGAAGAAATGTAAAAATCGATCCCTTCCCTTTGACACATATAAATTTTTGCTTAAATCTCTCATTGTCCAATCCGAAATATGAGAGTACATATTTACTTAAAATGCTACATACTTGCATTCACTCTTTAAAAAAAATATAAAACGAAAAATACTAAAGGCACAAGAATTGTCACTCAGACGCATTATTTCTTGTTTGTGGGCCCCTCCCGAAACGAAATCCTGGGTACGGGCCTGATTGGGAGGAATAAACATGTTTATTGTCTAATTGTAATTAATTGATTATGCAATTAATTTATGATGCAAAGAATATCTTCTTTATCTGCTTTTCTTTTATATCGACATTTCAATGGGCATATTGTTTCATTGTTGTGGGGCATACCACTGTTTTATATTATACGGTTGCTGGGGCATTATGCCTACGAAATTGAGAATGTGGTTGTTCTGGAAAATTTGTTTGTATCAATCAATTCTCATCACTTCTACCGGAACCATTGAAAATTATGTTCCTCAGGTGTATTGCTAAGAAATACCTACTTCCTCGAAGTAAATATATCTGTACATTTAGAAATATCTCAATGCATTCTTAAGGGGGGCATATTATAACACTTTACACTACTATCATAAAATAATGCCATAGTCGACAATTTTATTTTATTTCAAAATGATTGCTGCGGAAATATTAATTGATACTTACATGTATCGATACTTTATTGCCTTTTGATACCTTGTATCGATACCCAAAATTTTGGTATCCCGATACCCTAAGTATCAATACTTTACCTTCCGAGTACCATCCCTATATACTACTCGAAATCATAGAAACTAATCAGAGTTGATTTGTCAAATTACATTGCAATGAATCAATGAATAGTTTTCTACTACTGGATTTCATTGCTCTCATTTTTCTTAGCAGTGAGGATTCAAACAAACAACGTTCTCATTGCTATCTAGTTGAGGGGTAATTGGTTCACAAATCGCAGTTGTTGGTTATGTTTCGGTTCTACGATTTTTCTCTTCTTTTGATGAGCATGAAAGAGTTCTCGACTGTATGAAATTCACTAAAAATACTCTCGATTGTACCTTCGGTGACGACATTATTCGTTAGCTGTTGATGATGGTTCTTTTCTTGTTTTGTTTTCTTCTCCTCGTTATTTTTATTATTTAAGTTATTGATGTCGTTAATTTTAAGCAGACGTAGCTCATTTTCAGTTAGTGATGTAGTTGATGGGAGTCTTCACCATACCTTTCAATAGATGTACATAAAAAGAACGTCACAATTTACTTGAATTGACATACAAAAGTATACAAGTATTAATCATTTACAGCTTGTTCAACTGAATTCAAAAGCGAAACAGACACAGAATTTGATGAATTCTGTTATTCTGTTATCACCCAAGAATTCACGGCATGCTTAAATTTACCCTTCTGTCCCAAAAATTCGGCGACTGTTTATAGTCACTGTGAAAGCATCTCAGTTGTCCTTTGTTATAGATGACTTTAAAGATTACTCACAAGGTTTACCGCTTTGATGCTTAGTAGCTAATAGTCAACAAGTTTTCTTGGGAACTCCGTTCTGAGGTTTATGAATCAATCTTTATTCAAGAGTACAAGATTCAATTTTTATTCATGAAGTATAATTGTAGGTCAACAAAACGGGCGTTTACACTACCATCTTTCATTTGTCTTTATTTTAAATCAATTCTAATTACGATTTTAAGATGATTTCAGGATTCGGCGAAATGACCCTTTCGGCGAAATGGCATTCGACGAAGTGGCCCATTCGGCGAAATGTCATTCGGCGAAATGACCCTGATCCAACACCCATATACCATTCGAATCAGTTCGTCGAGATCAGCAATTGCGTGTGTGACAAATAATTTCACTCATTTTTCTCGGAGATGACTCAACCGTGTTCTACAAACTCAGATGCATACGAAAAGTCGTATGCTCCCAAACAAGGTTCCTGAATTACGTTAAGAACCGACTTCTGGTTCCGGAATTACAGGATGATATGTGAAACGAAATTAAAATTGAATGAGTCAAACATTCTTCTCGTAGATGGCTAAACCGATCTAAGATTCAAATGAAATCTACGAACCGTAAAAGATTAAAATGAATGTTGTTAA
The DNA here is from genome assembly GCF_030247185.1 of Malaya genurostris. Lineage (NCBI taxonomy): Eukaryota > Metazoa > Arthropoda > Insecta > Diptera > Culicidae > Malaya > Malaya genurostris. The sequence continues at coordinate 86,894,661 of NC_080572.1, read as the reverse complement.
GATCCTATAAAACATCTCGCTTTTTAGTCAGATCCATCTTCCGGTTCAGGTGATACAGGGTGATTAGTATAAAAATGTCCATTTCACTAAAATTTATCAGGTTTATCGGGTTTGCAGATTTGGATAGTCGATAACCAAATAAACTTATTTCAGTTTCAGCGGTATTCAGTTTTCGATTCGGAAGGAACCCAAAAATTTAATTCGCACTACGATTTCTCAAAGATGTCTACACTGATTTGCAAACAGTTTGAATCAAATGTAAACTATACAGCTTCTCACATGAATTTAACTGACTTCGGCTACACTGACTTTTGAATTCCGGTTCCAGTACAGAATCGTTTCTCAAAGTTTAATCGTTTTCTCAAAAAAGGCCAAATCGAATTTCAAAAACAAAAGTTCAAATTGAAGGATTTATGGTCCCATACAAAATTAATTAATTTTATCCGATTCTGAAATTACAGGGTAATTTTAAAATTCATTCCGATATAGAAGATGACAATCCCAAAAAGGCTCAAAGTTGGACTAATAACTATTACAAATTGTTTGTCATATTAAATTATGGCCATACGAATCGTTTTCGGTTATGCGAATACGGTGAATACCGGTTCTGGCAGTACCGTAAATAACCGTAAACTCTAAAGTGGAACTTATTTCGACATCTCATGAGATGTTCAATCGATTATCACAGATTTAGGTTTAAATTCCATCCTATTTTCAGTTTCTACATTACAGGATAATTAGTGAATAAAACTTTAAATTGCCGACAAAAAACAAAGCAAAAAACACATGCGGATGATAAAAAAGGTATCATCTCACCTGCTAGGTGGATTAAGCACGTTTTTGCCTTTATGATCATCTCATCATCTTTCACAAAATTCGGTATTATGGTCCCATAAGTTGTCGTAGAATTTTGTCCGGATCCGGCTTCTGGTTCCGGAATTTCAGGATGAAGTGTATATGAAATTGCAACTCGTCATATTAGAGAGCGCATTTTTCAAACGCTTACGTATTCGTAATGGTTTCACAACGTCAAATTAACTTGATTTCAATTGGCAGCTAAACACTAAGCTGTGATTAATTTAATGTTTGAAATAAGTGACGAAAACTTATAAATGATTATTAGTTCAATAAGACAAAAAGATGTGCTTGCAAACCTAACTATTTGATAGCTAATTATGCTATGAAGAATCCTTGTTTTAACCAGTGTAATATACAAAACATGTTCGTGCTAATGTTGCAACATACTTTGTACTACTACTTGGGAGATTATCTATTATTGCCAAATCTGGAGTGTTTGTTTTTTGCAACAGAGGTTTGTAATAGGAAATCTTTTATATATACTTAATTTCAAGTTAAGAATTGAACTCATTTCAAAAGCTCGATTCGTTTACCTTCTAATCATAAACGGAATCATATGTTCATCGTGTACTCTTCGACCCGGTATCTCACGTCAGCTGTTGGTAACTCTCGAGAATGAGTACCCCAAAACGAGACTCGTGTTTTTTACTGGCCTTTTCCGAGCAGATTCCTCCGTGTAGCAATTTTAAGCGAGTCATATGTTTGATCCTTTTCGAATCACTACTATCACTACGTTTGTCTCAAAGTGAGGTTAGGGATTTTCCTTTTTCTACTAGTGGATACGGGCAATCATAGTTGAAAGTCATCGTTGGTCAATCGTGACAGCTGTGTTGGAAATAAAAGAATGTTTCTGGGTGTAAAGTGGAATTAATTTACTAGTATATGCAACAATCGGAAAAGCATCAGAAACTAAGCAAAAGTTCAAGCATCCAAAGAATTTACTAGAGCATATGAACAATTATTTCTATCTTCGTAATGGGACACTTTTCATCTTCTAGTCTGTGACGTCTGTCTGGTTCATTTTTCACAGGTAATATGTTTCAAACGGCCTTCCACTACGGAAAGCACTTACCGAGCGACCTGTCGTCTGTGTTTCCTCCGACCACCAACAGTCACTCCGATGGAGACGCGTAGTAATTCGTAGGAAGATTAGTGAAACCCGTTTTGAATTGCCACGCATACATCTTTCACATTAGGCATTTTGCTGTTCTTGACGCCGTAGAAGATGAAAGTGTCCAACCTCAGGCAAGGATGTAAACAAAATTTAAAAATACTCATTCAAAGTGGAAACATCGTCCGTTGGCTCGATTTTTCCTCTCCTCAGATTTGCAATTTTCCTCCCCAAAAAGATGAGACGGTGATGATTTTTACACATGTGCCGGTGGTGTGTCGACTTATGTAATTGGTGATGAAAAAATAGAATCGGTTCTGATGACTTTGGATGAGATACAGAAAAGGTGAAGAAAAAAAGAATGTTTACCATTTTTTTTCTGGTGATTTTTCATATTGATTTTACCGGAGGTCATCGCCAGTGAAAAGTAAACTCAATTGCTGCTGTTGCTGCGAGAGCAACCAGAGCTAAATTATCGATTGCCTCATAGTTGGTTCGCTTTTATTTTCATACCGAGAAATTGCAAACAATTCTGCAGCATCTTCGTTTATTATAGCCGATGTTTTTCGTTCGTTCAAGGTTATGACAATATTGTTTTTTGTTTTTTAAAAAAGCGCATATTTACGATTCCGAATGTTTTGACTGTTTAGCAAATAAACGACGGTGATAACTGTCATTTTTAAACAATTGAAACAACAGTGCAGAAGCGGATTTTACTAGAACCGGTTGGTCACCAATCAATCATTTTCTGCTATTTCCTTTTTAACTGCATTTAGTCGTAACCGAAACCAGAAATTGAAATTAGCAAAGAATTGAAAATATTGAAACCGGAACTGTACAGGACTATAGATGAAAGTAAAAAAGAATTAATTGATCCTAATTGTACCATGTTGTACCACTTTATTCTCGCTAGACATGCAACCATCAATCGAATCCGGCAAATCTCTTGTGCTTTCCGGTTGTTACCAATCGGTATAGCTATCGAAGCATAGCCATACTATTCGGGGAGGGGTGTGTCTTTTTCCCATGACTAAACTGTGCACGTTTCAAACATAGAACTTCGTCGGTCTAGATCGCCACGATAAAATTTTCAAGGTTGTGAAAAAGTAAAATTTTTACCTTGACGATTGCGGGCGGAACCACTGAAACCAGGGATGAGGCAAAACTTTCCATTTCATCAGTAAATGAATGCAAAAGTCGACACCGGGAAACGTGTCATTAGAAATTGATTGATCCGAATACTAATGTACGGTGGTGAAATGTCGGGACAGAAGAAAAATCGGAGAGGACGTCGTGAGGAGCGCGTTTATGAATATGACTTCTCCTACGAGTTCAGGGTAATTAAACCACAAATCATGATTTTTTACGATGTGTTTTCCAACAGAAGCATCTTACGGGTACACTTTTACTAATGGTTCCGCGTTCTCTTCCGTGTCTTGTTTTTTTTTTCTTTTTATAATGCGATCACACCACAGCGCTTCGCCGAAAGTCTTCATAAGCCGCTTCGGACATATCGGGTAGAGTTCAATCTCGGTCGTCCGACAGGCAGCAACGGAAGCAACAGTAACGGAACAGACGGTCTCGAAGAGGTCAGCGAAGACGTCTTCACTAGCACCTACTCGGCAACGCGGTAAGTAGTCACCTGCATTTAACCGTTATCGGGACGCACCCCGTAGACATTAATTAATCAATAGCATTTACGTGGAAAGAATGTTTCTAGCCAATAGCGCATACAGGCTGACTAAAATAAAATTGGTGCACCCCCGTACGCTCTTGTGTTGGGAATCGAAAATCTTTGACAGTGGTTTGTTTACACTTCTACAGAGAGCAACTGGTGTAAGATTGATTGAAGTACATTTAGGAATTATTTGATTAGTAGTCGCGTTCAGAAATAACGTCAAATTGAACTCGAAACTTTCAGACGGTGCGGAACGTCCTAGTCAGGGAAGCATACAAGTCGGTGCTTGCCAGTAAACATCCGGACCGACCCATGAAAAAGAATTCCGTGGCCGAAAAGTGTGTATGGCTCTGGTATTACCGTGTTTAGACGAAACACATGGACTGCACTTTGATCGACGACGAAACATACGTCAAACTCGATTTCAACAGATTTCGGATCAAAAGATTTGCATTGCAACGACGTGAAAAACGCACCAGGAAGATTCGGGTTCATGAGTTCGCAGAGAAGGTCAAGATTTAGCAGGCGATTTGTGCTGGGAAAATTCGAATTCGTATTTGCCGACAAGGTCATGATTTAACGAACGATTTCCAGTCTACTTCAAAGAATGACTGGAAAAGCACGTATTTCCGTTCATCTGCAAACATAGGGGTAATATCAGTTTTTGGAAGATTTGGCTAGCTGCCACTACTTCAAGGTGGTTCTGTAACGGTATACTGCCTACAAGATCGATTTTGTCCCCAAGCTCATGAATCCTTCGAATTAACCGGAATTTCGAGCAATCGAAAAATACTTGGCAGCTTTAACAACTTCGACGAAACGACTGGACAGTCAAGTACATCTAGCAAATGCGGAAAAAGGAAGAAATGGCCGCTGATGGGCTCCATCGAAAGGATGAAGATTTGAGATTTCGTTCGAACTGGAGAAATGTAACCATCTAATGTTGTACGTTGTAGTTTTAATAATAGTACTATAATGAAACCAGTAATGCACTTTCTAAACTTATTGAATCAAGAATTCCAGGTCTTTTTTTTGTGCACACCAATTTACTTTTAGTCAGTCATTAGACAGTCTTTTCAGTGTCCGATTGATCACATTTTCTTTGTTTACTACATTGTATCACGTCTTCTTACACAGGATCACCAAAATTACCAACAACAAGCTGATCTACGACACGACGGACAGCAGCCGGTCGGAGAATTCGCGTGAATGTTCCCCCACGAAGAAAGTGAGTAAGACAGAATTGCAATCGGATATGCACCATCCGAACGAGGCCTCTTCGGTGCAATTCACGGAAATTCGTAGCTTGAAGCGTATCTCGCGTACAAATGAAGCGGTAGGCACAAACAATGGTACGGATATGGGTGACACCATACTGAACACACCGGGCATAGTGGACCCGATGAGCGGTAGAATCTTAACCGTTGGAGAAGCTATCAAGATGCGGATTTTGGATGTACGAAGTGGGCAGCTGAATGTCAACGGAGAGCGCTTGAGTTTGGAGGAGGCAGCACGGCGGAAGTTGATCGATGCAGAATTGGTGAACAATTTACTGAGACCGGGTGCGGCACTTGATCGCGACGGGCGCCCGATGAGTCTACTGGAGGTTATACAGAAGGAAATTCTCGAGGCGGAAAACGGTTACGACAGCACGGAAAAACGAATCAAGGTAACGACCAGCCAGGAACCATACCGCACTGTAAAGTACAATGAAAAAGAAGCAAAAAGTATTGTCGATGCCATCAAGCAAGGTCTGGTGGACACTAGCGGTGGTCTTTACCGTACCGAAACCGGTGACCTTATCACTGTAACCGATGCATACGAGCTAGGTTATTTGATTCGCAACGAAACAATCAAGATTGCACCGCACACACTTTCGCTGACCGACGCCATCGGTCAGGGTCTGGTGGACAACGGTGGTTGGGTGGTTGATCGTAACACTGGCGATACGTTCCGACTAGATTCAGCCATCGCGAAAAAGCTTATCAATCCCGATTTGCGGGAAATCGTGGACACCAAGAATGACAACATGATCACGGTGGCACAGGCTTTAGAGCAGGGTATTTTGAACGCAAAAACCGGTCGCTACATGAATCCACTGACAAAAGAAAAGCTTACCTTCGTCGAAGCACGCAATCGTCAGCTCATCCATAAACCGATGACTCTGAAAGATGTTTGTGATTTGAATTTGCTTGATAAAACGGACAAAATTGCGTCTCCCACGAGACGCGAACGGGTTAATATTCCAGGTGCTATTAGTTTAGGGGTCTTAGATAGCGATAGCATTAAGTGTGTATTTAAAACTAGGGGAGATTTGTTAACGTTGAGGGAAGCTCTCGAACAGGAAATCATACTAACTTTCGAGAATCGTTACCGTCACAGCGAAACGGCAGAACTGATGACTATTCCAGAAGCGGTTGACCGTGGTCTTATCTCGTCGGTTTCAGTCAAATCAATTTTCAACATATTGGGCTTCAAAGATCCACATTCCGGTGAATTCGTTTCCCTCAACACCGGTCTGGCGAAAAATGTGATTCGTAAGAAAGACAATCGCTTCCAGCTTGATACTGGAAAGGGGGTTCTCCTCGATCTCGATAAAGCCGTTGCTCAGGAATTGATCCGTCCGGAAGTATACGAAATGCTCAACCGAAAATGTGGTGTTTCCGACGAAACGGGACGTGAGTTATCTATCATTGAACTAGTTTACCACGAGTTGATTGACACTAAAACCGGATTCCTGCTGGAACCAGGAACGGGAAAAGTTCTTCCATTAGAACCAGCAATTGAGCGTAAATTTATAACCCCAGAGGGTGCCTTGCTGTTGATCAGCCTACTGAACATTACGCTCACAACGGAAACCGTTGTGAAAACAATAAAACGTTACGTTACAATCACGCACACCGGTGAGCAGGTAGAATCACAACCGGACGTTCTTCTTTCGTTCACAGAAGCAGTGCGTCGTGGTTTGATTGATGAAAACACGCGTACCTATCGCGATCCTGCCACTGGCAACGTCTATTCCGTACAGCAAGCATTAAATCATGGCCTTATCCTACCCGATACGGAATCAGTTCCGTTTCGGGATGTCGATAACACAGTTCCTACCAACAGTACTACCAAACCTTCATCCATTCCGTTGGAGTTTGAGACTCGACTAGTTAAAAGTGGTAATTCGAAAAGTATCAACATCACCACCGAATTTCTAGATGGTGAACGAAAGCAAACTCAATCGTACGATCTTCCAGCGGATGGTTGGCTTCTTTCAGAAGCCATTTCAAAGAAAATGTTTGATCCGGTCGCTGGCCTTTTTATTATTCCCGGCACCGATCGTCTGGTGAGTTTTGAAGAATCTATCAGATTGAAGATCATCAACCAAAACTCTGCACTTGTGGTGGATCCTGAAAATCCACAACGCAAGATTTCCCTCGAAAGTGCCCTTAACAAATCCATTCTTGACAGTACAGGTCACTATGCATTGACGGATGGTAATAAGATTACCATGCGAGCAGCTATCGATCGTGATTTGGTAGTGTTCGAGAATGTTTCCGATGGTTGTTCCGATGGCAGGGTAATGAATCGTACCATCCGTGTCACTAAAGTCCCCGGACAACCAGATTTACTCGAAGTTGCTTCCGGCAGTGATCGTGCAGTGAAAGTTGAAGGTATGAAAACCCCAGAGTTGATTAGTCCTGAACCGTTGCAGCTTGCACCTGGCATTATTTACGATCCTTCTACGGCTCTCGTCATCTTTACTGATAGTGGTAAATCGACTAGCATTGTCCATGCCGTTAAAAGTGGTAAAATAGATTCGAACTTGGTGAAGATCAGGGATCCAAATACCGAGGAGCTTCTCACAATTCCAGAGGCACTTGATCGTGGTGTTCTCAACAGTCAAACTGGTGAAATCAAGCATCGCACGGGTAAGTTAGTGGGATTAATTGAAGCTGCCCATACAGGAGCTCTGGTTGTTTGCGGAGCACCTTTGGTTGCTGCTGCAGGAGCTCTAGATTTGCTTAAGACAATTATAGATCCATCTACTGGAAAGGAAATACCGATTGAGGTTGCCTACGAACGAGGTTTGATAACGAAAAGTCAACTTCCAAGTCCTGAACGAGCTGCTCTCAGGAAGAAACTAAGCGTTGAAGACAGCAGCAGGCGATCGTCGGAAAGTTTTGTTGTTACCGTGACTGATCATACTCAACAGTACACAAAGGAACCCGTTGTGTTGCAACGAATGCGAAAATGTATTCTGCGCCCAAAAGATGCCGCAGAACGGGGCATTCTTGATCAAGAAACGGCAGCTATTCTGGAAGATTCTAACATGTTTGTTGGTAATCAAACGCTTGATCGGTTGATATCCCTCGGGCATGTGGATGGTAACCGTGGCCAAATAGTTGATCCACAGAGAGGTCATGTGTTGACAATAAACGAAGCTATTCGACGTGGTATACTTGATCGTCACGGTACAAATAATGTTTTCATTCCACTTGCAAGATCAATTGCAATTCCGGAGCTCGTCAATCAAGGTTTACTTGATGTTGAGAGTTCCAAAATTTACCATCCTGAGTCAGGGCGTTTGTTGACACTGCGAGAAGCTCTCATCTGTGAGATTATAGATCCTCTGACTGAAATTCTAGTTGAAAACAAGGAAAAAGTTTCGTTAGAACAAGCCATCAAATCCGGTTTTGTAGATGAAGATCAGTGCACAATCAACAATTTAAAACTAGCGGACGCAATTGATCAGAATGTTTTCCTGATGCCGAATTATTCTAGTCAATTACCTCCGGTGGGAATGACTCTTCCTGTTATTGTGAAACGGCATCTATTGGATATTGATCGCAAAGAAATTATCCATCCGGTTACACAAAATCGCACAAATGTCAGCGAAGCCATCAAAAATGACTTTGTCATGGCAGTACCTTTCACCCCGCATCCAGACTCGATCGTAATCGAAGAGGCCATCGATAAGAAGTTGATCGATCCAGTAAATGAATTGTTCAGATATCCAAAGACTTCCGAGGAAATCCCTCTTCATGAAGCCATCGAAACGGGTCTCTTAGAGGTCAAACCATTACCAGAACTGGTGCAAGGAATGCAAGGTAATAAAGCGCTTACCTCAGTTACCGAATCCATTTCTTCCTACCACACGATCACAACAAACACAGTTGAAATCCAATCCGGCTATTCTCTGATATCTGCGACTGAAGTTCAAGACATTACAACCGGTGAGATCATGACCGTTGATCAAGCCCGCCAGCGGGGAATCATCAGCGATGAAAATCAAACGAAGGAGCAGGTGCTGAATGAAGAGGTGAACATAAATTTCACAAACGCTCTGCAACGTGGGCTGCTGGATGTGAGTAAGGGAACTTTCCGGCATCCGGACAGTGGTGATGTGATGTCCATCTCCGATGCAGTCGATCGTGGCTACATTGCTAGTAAAACCGCAAGTGATGAAGCACTCAATCGATCCCCGGAGATGGCTCACAAAATGATTAGTCGAGTCGAACCGACTGTGGAAAATCCGGAACTGATAAGTGATCTTGGGCATAAGATTGTTACCAAAGATGATAATGACATCGTTTCGTTAAAAAATGCCCCAAAGACGGAGATAGCGTCTAAGACAAATGTATCAAGCTCAAGTGATAGTAAACTAAGTGATAACATCAAAGATGCAGCTAAACTCGGTCTTATGGCTGTTGTGGGTGCCCCAGTTTTAGGTGGGATAGCGATCGCTGGTGCTGTCAAAAATGTATTCAAAAAGAAGGAAAGTGAAAGAACGGAATCATCGGTAGAACATACTGACACTACGGGTGATAATGTTAGTTCAGCGAAACTTCAATTAGTAACAACAATTTTTGATAACCCATTACCCACAGACACTTCGGTAACTAGTAGTAGTACTCAGGATGAACCAGTAAATAGGAATCATGTCACATCAATAGAGAAGCCAGAGTTTGGAATACAGATGCCTATTGAGGTTCAAATCAAAGATCCAAATAAGGAGGTAACAAAAATAGCTGAATTGCATTTAGAGAAAGATGTTGAGCTTCTACCTGGTCCTTGTGTTGAATCTAATGAAGACGACGTACCAATAAGTGAAGTTATTTTCACAAAAACGGCTCAATCGGAAAATAATGTCTTGCCGAAAATAGAAGTAGACGTACCAACCAACTATACTATATCCACCGAAATAAATGTGTCTGAAAGGGAAACAATACCAGAAATAAAGGAAGAATTGCCCACAACTGAAGTTGTTTCCGAAGATACAAGTATTTTGGATGAGAAAATGACAACAGCAAACAAGCCAGAAGTGCCAAAAAGCGAAGTTCTTTGCGAAAGATCAGATGCTTCGGGAAAGGAAATTGCAACAAACATAACAATAAAAGAAGAAAGTGCTGGAGAAATTCAGGCCACATACAATACAAGTAACGCAAACAAACAACAACCCGAGGAACAAAACACAGTCTCAGAATCGGAAAATGTTTCTGTTAATGGATCTTCGTTGGCGCCTGAAACTGGTGTAAGTTCTATTGAAAAGAAACAACTGATTGATGATAAGCCAAACATTTCTCTAGAGGACGCACCATCGAAACCTGGAAATGACCACAAAATAGCAAAGTCTTTAGCAGAATCTCCAGAATCGTCAAGTGTTCCGAGCTTGAAATCAATTCCAACAACCATGGATACTTCTAGTTGGCCTGAAGAGCATGACTCTAATTTATTGCAAACAGAATCAATCAAACATGAGGAGATTTCAGAAGAGTCCTCAATACCTGAACATCATATGGCAGAACTTGAACAAAATCTATCTACATCGGATAACACTATAAATAACATTGAAAGTCCAAAAATATCGGAGCCAAGGCTTGAACATGTTGATTCGGTTGGATCTACAGAGCAAATAGAATTGCCGGCAAATCGTCTAGATGAAGTGAATGCTTCAGTAAGTGATAACGCTGCTACTGATGACTACAAAGCCCCGATCAAACAGGAAACACCAGAAGTGAGTCGTCCACATGATCTACCATCGTTGGCCAATCAAACGCAATACCCGATCGCCACGGGTCCAGTGGACAATTACACTCACTATCCAATTGAAAGCTCAACGGACAAGGACTCCGCGGTCAGCGACACCGGTAAGAAGGTACTCGACGCAGCGAAGCTCGGTCTTATGGCCTTGGTAGGGGCTCCGATACTTGCTGGTAAGGCGGTAGTAGATGCACTGAAAAAAGATAATGATTTGGCCGCAGTGCCTAGGCAACCGCAGTCAAGTGTCGTCGATGCAACGGCAGCTTTCCTAGAACAAGAACGTTCACCGGACGATGGGCGTCGGGAATTGAAAGATCTTCAGCAAGCCATCGGAGGTATAATCGGTTCGGAAAGTACCGACAGCAAGTTGAAGACTCCCGAAAAGCACGTTACATTTGATATCGCTGAGCGTACACCCGAGAAACTGATACGAGATGAAACATACGAACGAATGCCTCTTGGTGAGGCTATTTCTCAGGGTAAGATTATTCCGAAAGTTTGTCGCGTTATGGTCGATGACAAAGAAATGCCTTATACGGTGGAAGAAGGATTGAACAATCAAAACATTCGAATTTACGACATAGTTGATGTAATGTCCAAAGAATTGATATCCTTCGTTGATGGAGAACCGGATGGTCTGATCATCGACGAGACTTTGACGAAACAGAAGTTGGTCGACTTGGGGGTGTTTGATCCGGAAAGTGGTAGTTTCATTTCGCCAAACGATGGTGAACGCATTTCATTCCATGACCTCATCTACAACGCAAGTATCGTTGATCCGGCCACCGTTTATGTTAAGGATTTGGGTCGAAAGAAATACGAACGTTTGGATATTGCCCTTCAGAAACACTTGATCGACAAACATACCGGTCATATGTTGGATAATAAAACCGGCAAGAAAGTGAAGTTCGTTGAATGCTGCAAACGTGCTTGGATTGTTCAACGCGAGCCATCCAGCGAAAATCTTGATCAATCTCCAACGTTGACCGAAGTGTTGGACGCAGGTCAGTTTAATCCTCAAACAGGAGAGCTGGTTCAAGACAATCAAAGCGTACCGATTGCTGAGGCTCTCCGGGCAGGATTCATCGCCAATGATTCTGTTTCAGTGAGGGATCCAACCGATGGAGAGATTACTTCACTACGGGTTGCGATCGAACGAGGAATCATTGATCTTAAATTAGGAGTGATCTTCAACAGGGAAACCCAAGAAGAAATCGATCTGAATGAAGCGTACAGCCGTGGGTATCTACTAGAAGGTAAGCGAACACCAATTTCACTGGAAGCAGCTGTTCGTAAGGGACTGTATAATCCGGAATCTGGATTAATTTTAGATACAATCACCGAAGAAATGGTTGATGTACAGCAGTCGGTTGATAAGGGTATCGTTGATCCAAAGATATCTAACGTTAAAGACACTAAAAGTAATGTTCTGGTTCCATTGCAAGCGGCTATAGATAACAAACTGCTTGATACGGAGTCCGGGAAATTAAAGGATACTGTAACCGATGAAATGGTATCATTGGATGTAGCCTTGGAAAAGAAACTGATGGATACTAAGCAAGTAACCCACAGTCTGATTGATGTACTGAACAAAGAGTTCTATAATCCTAAATCCGGCATGATTCTCAATCCAGGGAACGGCGAGGAAAACATTCTGAGACAAGCAATCGACTCTCAGTTGGTTGAGATCGAGAGTGTGTTGATCAGAGATGAGCGGAAGGATAAGATTATCAAATGTGGAGAAGCTATCCAAACGGGTTTGCTGGATGACGTACGAGGCGTTCTTACTAAACCGGAACTGACCCTCGATCGAGCCTATCAAAAAGGTTATATCCTTAGCAATAAGAAGCCAATATCGCTTTCGGACGCTTTGCTCAGGGGATTCTACGATCCAGCCAATGGAATGTTCCATATTGATGGGGCACCCGGCATCACGTTACAGAAGGCTATCGACGATGGAGAAATTTCAACGGGTGATTTAATCGTTCGTGATTCCAAGAACCGTGGCGTCGTTAGTTTGGCGGATGCAATTAGAGCGAATTTGGTAGATCCCGTCTCTGGTATAGTTATTGATTCTGGATCTGGGCTAGGCATGGGTATGTTAGATGCGCTGGAACGTGGTATCATTGTTGTGGCAAAACGTAGATGTAGCCTCCCGGATGCCGTTTTCCGAGGTTTGTATGATCCCAAATCTGGTCAGTTCAGCAGTACGACAACTCCGGAAAAAATGTCTACGGAGCGTGCCATCCGGCGAGGTATGTTAGATCCGGAATCTACTATTGTGAATGTTGCGGGTAAAATTTTGCCATTTGAGCTTGCGATTGAAAACGGCACTGTTGACATTAGACGTGGCACGATCGCGGATGAAGTGGGTAATAAAATTGATTTTAGAGAAGCATTCGACCGTGGATTACTGGTGGAGGTTAGAAAACCGATCAGTTTGAGTGAAGCGGTTCTGAAAGGTATCTACCGGGAAAGTAGCGGTCTGTTCATGGATCCTAAGACGGGACGAAAATTGACACTTTCGCAAGCAATTGCCGAGAAGGTCATTGATCCCAATTCTGTTCAGATCAAAGATTCCGCCACTGGGTTCTACAAAGACCTAGACCTAGTAGACGCGATCGAGTCTGACCTTATCAACGGTCAAAACTCCAATGTCCAACATGGTAATGATAAAATCACGTTAAAGCATGCCTTTGATATTGGATTGCTATATGATGCAAATGGTCCCATCAGTTTGCAACGAGCTATCCATCAAGGTATTTACGACGATCAGAGTGGCAAGATCGATGAATTGGTTTCGGGGCGTAAAATCACTTTGCACGAAGCTTTGAGAAAGTTTATCATCAATCCGCAACTTCCTTGCTACTTTAACGAGAAGGATGAAATTATGCTCAATCTATTCGAAACATGCCGTGCTAAATTGATTGATCGAAGGGAAGGGGTTTTCAAAGAGCCTGGTAGTGAAGTATTCATTCCCCTGAATGAAGCTTTAGCGTTGGGTTTGATTGTGGATATTGAAAGCGCCGGTTTCGGTCTCTACGAAACACTGGCAATGGGTTTCTACGATAAACAGAGTGGGAAAGTAATCCATCCGAGCACGAACCGCAAAATCACACTCGCACAAGCCTGCCGAGAGGATGTGGTGAGCCTGTCGTCTTCGATCGTGAAGAACACACTCACCGGAAAGTACATCAGACTGGATGAGGCTATCAATGCTAAGATAATTGACGATCAGGAAGGTGTGTATGTTCTTCCGAAGGGAAATAAAATTGACTTACAGGAAGCTAGACGAAAGGGTTTAATCGTAACAAATCAAAAATTGTTATCGATGGAAAAAGCCATCAAACTACAGTTGTATCGTCAAGATTCTGGTACATTTGTGGAACCAATAACCGGCGAACACGTAAATTTGCAGGAAGCGTTAGATACTGGACTATTAGATTTTGAAACCACAGTTTACAAAGATGCAATCACGGGTCAGGACAAACCGCTCAGAACGGCGATAGCAGATCAGGACATAGATGTAGAAAAGGGTAAGGTTGTAGACCGTAAATCAGATAGAATGTACAGTTTTGATATAGCACTGAACAAGGGCTTGTTAGTTACAATTCAGAAACCGATCACGGGTAGAATTCTTGAACGAAAAGAAAGCATAGACAATCTACTGCAAGAGTCGCCGATCGGTAAGAGTCCACGGGAAATGAATTTGAAGGATGCGTTGAGGTATGACATACTGTCTGTTGATAAATCGGTAATTAAGCACCCCATAAGTCGACTATTTGTCCCTCTGAAAATTGCATTGCAGGAAAAGCTGATTTCAGATGAAAGCCGTGCCACAATTGATCCGAAACAGTCATTCTTCGTGTTCGATGGTAATCAGCTCGTGTATGTCAAAGAACCACTTACGTTCGACCAAGCGGTTGAGTCTAGTCTTCTGGATCTATCGACCGGTAAATTTTTGTACAAATCATCAGCGATTGGTGGTGGTGGTGAGTCAACCGACGTCGATCTGGTTGAGCTGTTGAACCTAAAAGACGCCATCGGTCAAGGTTACATTGATCCAGAGTCGGTTCTGTTGAAAGATGGTGCCAAAAAGAAGTACCTCCCGTTGCCCGAAGCGTTCCGTAAGGGTCTAATCGATGCTGAAAAATCGAATGTGCTCGATACGAATACGTCCAAGTTGACATCCTTGCAACAGGCAGTAGATACTGGTCTGTTGATCACTCCGAAACGTGCAATTTGTCTAATGGAAGCTCTCAGCTACAATTTATATAATGGTGAGAGTGGTACTTTCGAGGACCCATTCCATCCCAACCAACAAAAAACTCTTACCGAAACTATCCGAACGGGCTTAATTGATCCAACAACAACAATGGTGCGTGACATTAGTAACAATAGTGTGATTGTGCCGTTGTTAACCGCCGTAGACAACGGCCTGATCGATTCGATCGGTGGACATTTTAATATCGAAAGTGAACAGGCTAAACTTGATCTCGTGAAAGCACGCGACCGAGGATATCTCATGCTAGCGGAGCAACGGGTAAGTGGAATGCACTGCATTCAGCAACAGCAACAAAAAAAAAAAAGAAACGCAACGCGACATCGATTAGACTTTTGTGTTCTTTCACACTATTACCTGTTTTTCATGAAAGTTTGGTTTTTTCGTTAACCTTTCGTTTAACCCGTCCTAAATAATGCCGTGATAAACTCGCGCTCGCATCCTCGCGCTCAGAGAACACAAAGGCCAATGCTCACATGTTTCACAGCCTACACTTTCTGGTTATATTCATTTGGATAGAAAATAGCAACTCGACAGAGTTGACAAACCAATCACAGAGAGTGCAGTAATCTATTTTTTTTCCAAATTTACAACTATTCTGAATCCACCGTATTTTCACTAATCAAGTGAAATTTTAGGCTTTGTTTACTAGTTTCCACACTATTCAGGTTCCTTATAAAAATCATTCTCTCTGTGATTCCTGTTCTGTATCACGATCACTTTCCATTATATCCGAGCCGCTGACTTCATTGAATTCATCTCAGAAAAAAAAGATAAAAAACTAACTTCGAGCGAAATACGTGCGTTACTTTTCAGTGCTAATATAGTTACATTCAAGTGATTTGATAATTGTTGTTTGCTTCGTTACTTTCACTAGATTTATCTTTAACGTACTCACTCCCCACTTTGTATGCACTACCATGACAAGCACCTAACTGCCGTTCCTTGAGATGCACTAACAACTCCATCATCTGATCCTGTATAAAAAATTCATGTTTAAGAAATGACCTCCTTGGAACGTATCACCATTTTGCTTCTACAGGTACCGTATGCGTGATAATGTTTGCTCCGAGTTTCCAAAAATTTCCATTTTGATTTTTCTATTTACTCAAATGGAAAGGAGATGTTTCTCTGAGTCTTAAACTATATTAATCATTGATCGAGTTCCAATTTGCTGCAATTTAGGTCTTCGTGATTATTTTGTCGATTTCTGGAATTAACACGTGTATTTCCTTCGCCATTTTTCTCATTGAAAAAACAGGGTTCACCTGGGTATTCGTTTCGTTTTGAAGGTAGCGATAATCCTCGGGACCGTAGCTAAACTTGGACGATCTGTGGTCACTGTCGTGGATAGTTGGTCATTTCTTTTCTCGGGCTGAGACCCTGAGTCTCCCACGGCGATCGAAATGTCTTTTTGTGACACTCCATATTCACGTGTTCGTGGAATCCTAAAGGATCCCTCTCCGTATAACTGTTTTTCGCAGCCATGTCATGTTACATTGTTTCATCATTCGAAGATATAACAATATCGATTTGATTTTCTGATGACAGGAGATTTTTGGAAGATTTAATTTTAATTTAATGGGCTAACGATTTTCTTTGGTAAAATACTACTGTATTATCCCATTATATGAAGTATCAAATGTTAACTACATTTTTTTAGTTTTCAAAACAACTAAAACGTGGAAATTTCAGAGAATTTTTCATACACAAATCGGTTAGGTATTAAACTTCTATGGTAAGCATGTATTGAAAGATTGGCGTTTTGTATATACTAGAACATGATGGGTTAAGGGCATGCAAAGAAAATAAAGGCATTGTATGCACAGGTGGAACGGGACCCCTAATCGATGGTGCAAACATTATCACACATATGGTATAACTGGATGCTCAACAAATTTAGGTAATATTTTCAAACTGGAACACGCCTGCCAACAAAATGTTTAAATTCACTGTTGGCAGTATTTAATTTGATGATGCTTTATTTTAGGCTTTTTCTGTCATAACAGCCAATTATCCAATGGTAAACATTCACTTTTGAGAGAAATTGCAGACGAATTGTGACAATTCTTCATTGTGGATATTGATAGGGGACGTATTGACCGTTGATACAAAAATATGCCAAATAATAGTAAGAACGCCATTCTAAAATTATCAGCACTTACAAAAAAAAAATCTTCGCTATGTTATGTGTATATTCTTATTTCATAATTATAAGAGCTACTGGCATCAAGTGAATCAAATTATAATAGTAGGCGAGTCTACAAAGTCTACATAGTCCCATATTTCATATGTAGACGTCAAATTATAATTTTCAAGATATCATTAGACGTTGAACGTCGAATGCCAATCAATCCATCTTGTAAAATCTACCCCAGAGACCGAACTCGAATCTGAAAACATGAACTAATTTGTGAAAACAAAATTCTTTAGAGATAAGGGGTGTGAATTTTTTGAATGGTTTCATTTTCACGATTGGTTTTATGCGACATTCTATTGCAAGCGAACATCAACAAACCTGATTTAAAGTGATTTATTCCGCTTTTTTTGTTATGCCTTTTAGACGCCAAGATCTTGGTATATCTGTTTATCCGTTCCCTACGATTGGTACTCAGAAAGATTATTTTCAATAGTATTTTTCTTATTATGACCAATAAAAAACAATTTTTAATCATTAAATTTCCGGATTCTGAAAAAGTTCGAGCCCCTTTTCGCCCTCCCTCTCGGCGGCCCTGCCTACAAGTCGGAAAGAAAAGTATCCTTCGGGCAAAGCGGGATACTCCACAGTGCTCAACGACGTGTAACCAATTCGGTAAAATTTCATTTTCGAATGGAATTATTTGATGAAAATGAAATTTCTGGCCTTTCACTGTTAGTATATTTCAACTCTCAATTTACCTTCGTTCACCCACTGGATTTATTATCAATTGAATAACCATGCCTAGTCATTTGAAGTTTTGCTTGCTCTGTTTCAAGTGCCAATAAATCTACCTGCTTTTTTTCTTTCTTTTTTTCTAATAACTAATTGTTGGCGGAATACTGGCTTTATAAATATTCATATATATTTATTTATGTAGACGGCCTTATCATGAGATTTCATAAAGTATTCCATGTAAGGGGCAAAGCAGGGCAAAAAAAATATTTTAAATTGCTTTCAAAAATTACTTATCGTAACGAATATCAAATATGAAAATAGCTTTAAGTCGGGCTATTAGTCACTAAAGACAACTGCAGCTGCAATTCTAGTGAACGCTCATTCAAGCATTTAAATCAGAGGCGGCATTATGAAAACAAATCGAATTTTTCGAGCAAGCGCTCCTACAAAAAAAAACGCTTCGTTTCGAGTTCGACGGCCTTCTTCGATCGCAGGACTGCATCGCAAAACATCATCCACTTTATATCAGTATGGATCATTATCCGGCATGTTTTAGTCCATGTTATCTTCCGGATCCAAAAGATTCAAACCACTCCATATCACGACAAGTATCGCCTTCTTCGATGAAGGATCCTCCGCTGTACTTGAAAAGTTCCGTTGAATCCGTGTGGTCGAAATGCACACTACGTTTGTTGCGAATCCAACCTTCTCCGTCAGATCCAATCAATTTGATGTTTGTTTCATTTAACCACAGAACGTTCCACACTAATTTTCGTTGTCAGTCTGAGATAGTTGAGAAACTTTCAAGAGCATTTAAAATGATAGAAAGCCTCAAATTTTGTTTGAATTGTGAGAAAGTGACATTCTGTCCAGTAAATTCGTCGTTAGGTGTCACATGTCACATTTAATTCAAATTGGCAGTGCCTAAGCGAAGTTTTCATCTGCTGGTGTTCTCATTGTTTTGTCCGGCACTGTAATTATCTTTTTCGCAATATTCTCGATTTCCAATATAAGAGTTCATTAAAAGGAATCAAAACTAATCATTCACTATATCATTTTCTAGAAAACTAATTATTAAATTGATTTGAATGACTATAAATCGAACACTGATCTGAACACGCGCACGTACCGGCTCTCAATAATAAATCACAGTATCAGTTTCTCACACTCTCATTTATCATGCCTTCTCGAAATAACATCCCTTGGTTTTTCAATACTTTTCATTAAACTTGCTTATTTAGATCGTAATATCCTGTGCTACAGTCGCTTAGTTTCCTCTAAAATGTGCTTCCAGTTGAGCAATGTTAATGTTTTTCATATACCGAACCAAATCTGCATGCTAATAGACGATAGAGTAGTGAACCTAAATTGATGTCCGGGTCCTCACACGGCAGGAGTACCGTTACACTATTACACGCTTACCAAAAACACATCCTCTACACTATTCTCGCAAATGCACGCACACAAATCACAAAGCAACCAGTTGAATCACTTGAAAAAAAAACAAAAGTATACACAATAACTCGAGTAAAATGATTCGCGTTGTTATTCAGCAAAAAAAATTGAAAAGAAAGTCTCAATTGGCTAAAGGGAAGAGAGATAGTACCGAACACACACCACAGGAGATACAATCACCATCGCAATCATAATATAGCATGACGATGAAGCTGTGTTATTAATCACGCATGTGGGCGTGTGGTGACCCGACGTGTATCAAATGCCAGCTGTATTCGTGAGTTTACGCGCTGTGTCAATTATCTCGTGTGATTAATTTGCTCGTTGTTGAACGAAAACTGATGTAAGTGAGTTTCGTTCGGTGTTTCATTTAACAAACCTTCGTCGACAGGATGAACATAAAGGAGAAAGAAGCTCAAAACACTCGACAATTACTTTTTTCTTCATTTCAAATATATATTACACCAATATGATAAGAAAGTGTAAATGTGTTGTCTGCATGTGTTTTCTATAGGCAATGCTAGTCTCTATTTGAATTTATAACATTTGTGTATATAAGAAAATGTTATACATATTGTAGTACGAGTATAACTTTATTGTGATCATTTGTGAGGTAATATACTGTCCGATTCTGTTTTTTTCAATTGTATATCTTTTGCACTTAAATGTTATTTTCTTTCAGGACTGTGTATACTTTTTTCTGTTTCCTTTTTATTCACAATTATAAGCTAGACTTAATGTTGTAATGAAACAACTATTACTATGTACTATTTTTAAATGTTTTTATCGCTAACCAACCGGAATGATCCTAGCTAACAAAAACACACTAACAAAAAATAACATCAACTGAAAACTACACACATAATCTAGACTGACAGACCCCGTGTGCGATCAATGGCGTGTGCTTGCTTTGAATGTGTTTTGTGTATGTGTGCATCTTGCTGTATATGTTATCCAATAGCCCGAAAGGACACGTGCAGACCACGTGACGGCAGCCACTGGAACTGTACTACTTTCCACTCATCTTAACAGCAGATTATCCAGCACAGACTGCGCGGTGACCTGCTGGCGTTGCTTCAGATCTTTAGCCTGTATTTAAGAATACTCTTCATATATATGTTTAATCTATTGCTCTGTCTCTTCGCTGTTTGCTGGCACTGTCATCTGTGAAAGAAACTATTGTCTGTTTTTATGTGCTGTTTTCTGTGTTATAGCAAACGAATCTTGGTTTGTATTCTATTGTTGTTGGTTTTTCGTTCTATGGCATTCTATTTATTTTCAGCAAATGGGCTTACTGTTTTCTGTGTTTTTATATTTAAGTTCTGTTGGTAATTAAGTTTTCCCTCTTCGAGTGTCATCATCATTAATACATATAATCATGCTAAACAAAAGAAAAGAAAACGATGAGACCTTTTGTACAAATGCTTTTCTGTGTTATTCAGTGTCACAGTTTAGTTGAGGTTATGGAAACGAAGCATTGATCAACATTTCTTTTGTAAATTCTATTAACAGCAAGCGGTAGTCGAAAAGTTTGCACTTTGTGAAGATCATCTGTCTAAGCTGTTGGAGTGGATCACTAAAGTTGAGCAGGATATTGCTTCCGTTGGTGGACCTAAGGAACGCGTAGATGATCTCAGAAATCAAATCAACTCGCTTAAGGTAAGTGTGCCCGCATTTACTTTTTCCTTAAAATTTGGTACTGCATTCATAGGATTATTGCGCTCGCAGAGCATCATCACAAATATTTTCGTAACATTATTCTCTTGTAGCAAATCAAAGATGACATCGACGTCCAGTCACGCCCGGTTGCATCATGCCTGGAACAGGTACGGCAACTGGTCCTCACCGGTGGTGAAGTGCTCAGTGCTCCGGAGGTTGCTGCCCTGGAAAGCTCGGGTCGGGAATTGCGTTCCCGGGTGGACAAAGCCCAGGATCGCACCGGTAAACTACTCAGACGATTGGGAGCAGCGCGTGATGAACTAGGAAAGTTACGTTCCGAGCTTGATACTTTCTCCAGCTGGCTTCAAACATCACGCCGAACGCTGGAGGACAAAGAGAACACGTTGTCCGATTTAAATCGACTGTCGACACAATCCGAATCGGTGAAGGAATTCCACGGAGATGTTGTTGCTCATCAGGCCGACCTGCGTTTCATCACCATGTCTGCGCAAAAGTTTGTCGATGAATGCAAAGATTACCTGTCGGTCTTGAATGATTTCCGCACAACGTTACCGGAGCGTTTACCACACATTGAACAGATTTCTAGTTCGGACAGCCCAATCCGGCAGGAAGTATCACTAGTTACCGCTCAATATCGCGATCTACTGAACCGTGCCAATGCACTACTGGACCGACTTGCAGGTTTGGGAGGTCGCCAGCGTGACTACCAGGAAGCTCTGGAAAAAGCCCGTTCCTGGCTGCGTGATGTACATCCTCGAGTTTCAACGGTACTATCGGATCCAATTGCAGCTGATCCTCAATCGGTGCAGGATCAAATGAATCAAACCAAATCTCTGCAAAGTGAATTTTTGTCCCAAGGAAGACTCATTGACAACGTTCAACATAGTCTGGATGCTTTGCTAAAGTCGCTGGCCGGACGTCTTAGTCCGTCGGAAGTTTCAGCTCTGGAAATCCCCGTGGAAGATGTGAAAGACAAATACAACCAACTACTGGATGCGTTGGCGGATCGTTCGAAACTTTTGGACACTGCTTTGGTGCAATCTCAAGGTGTTCAGGATGCCCTTGATGGCCTTTCCGGGTGGATCAACCAATCGGAAGATAAGTTCAAACTCCAAAACCGTCCTGCATCTCTTATAAAGGAACGCTTGATTGAACAGGTTCGTGAGCATCGTGGACTTCTGAATGATTTGGAGTCTCACCGTACCAGCTTGGAAAGTGTAACCTTATCAGCTCGGGAATTGATGTCTACTGCATCGAACGCACGTCTTGCTAAACGGATTGAAACAAACTTAAGCGACGTCACCGGAAGATTTGAGAAGTTGCTAGACAAAGCGTTGAAACGTGGCGAATTTTTGGAAGATACGCTGGCACAATTGAACAAATTCAATGATGATGCTTCTATTCTGGAGCAAGAGCTGTCAAATCTCCAGGAAGCTTTGGAGGGCAGAGAATTGACGACGCTACCAGCTGAAACGTTGACTCAACGTATGATTGACCTTACTAAGAACAAGGAACATCTACGTCCACTGTATGAAAGTTGCGTCAAGCTCGGCAAAGACCTTATTGCTAAGCGTGACGTCACCGACACTGGTGTGGTACGAGATCGCATTAAGGCATTAGAGAACTCCTGGAAGAATTTGGAGGTATCGTTGGAAGAAAAACTCAAACTGTCTAAACAAAAGGCAGAACAGTTGAATGCTTACGAAGAAGTGAAAGATCATGTACTTGTTTGGCTATCCAGTATTGAAACCAGAACCAACAATCTTGCCCCGGTTGCCGTGGACGTAGAAACAATCAAATATCAGATCGAAGAAGTTAAGCCTCTCATCAAAGAGCACCGGGACTACGCGGTAACTATCGATAAGGTGAACGATCTGGGCGCTCAGTACGATGCACTGATTCGGCCGGACAGTCCTAATCGCAAGCGTTCGGTTTACAGTCCAATCAAACGATCTACCGTTAGTCCAATGCGTCGGCTATCGGGAGAAGCGCGATCACCTAGTCCAACCAAAGGATTGGCGGTGGGACAAAGTCCAACCGTGTCTCCGCTGTCTCCCGGTGGATCGAGCGGATTCGGTAGCCGGAGATCGTCGCAAGATGGTTTCCAGCTAACCGATCTGACACCGATCCAACAGCAATTAACGGAAATCAACAATCGGTACAGTTTGGTCGGAGCGCGTCTGAACGATCGTCAGAACGAACTGGATTCCGTGCGTGATGAGGTTCGTAAACATCAGGAAAGTCTGAAAACATTATCGAGCTTTTTGGATAAAATTCAGCGTCAGGTCCCGAAAGATGTCATCAGTAACAAGGACGAGGCGGAACGTTGTAATAAACAGGCGCGTAAGGTGCTCGAAGAAATGTATGAAAAACAAAGTTTGCTGGATTCCACCAAAGCGCAGGTGAAAGATCTACTCAAGCGCAAACCAGACGTACAAGGGGCCGACCGACTTCGTACTGAATTGGAATCGGTTGCTGATCGTTGGAAGAATCTGCATGATCTGTGTAAGGATCGTATCAACTTTTCCGAGCAGCTGCGTGATTTCCTTGATACTCATGACAATTTGAATGGCTGGCTTACTGCAAAGGAACGAATGTTAACTGTCCTGGGACCCATCTCTTCTGATCCACGAATGGTACAGAGTCAAGTACAGCAGGTTCAGGTGCTTCGTGAGGAATTCAGAGGTCAACAACCTCAGTTGAACCATTTGCAAGAAGTCGGTAATGCTGTGCTGGAGTACCTACGAGACTCGTCACTTGAGTCTCAATCAGTTTCAACAAAATTGAAGAATGTTCAACGGAAGTGGGATGATCTTGTCGGTCGATTGGATGAACGAGCACAAAGTTTGGGAGCTGCCGCCGATACTTCGAAGGAATTCGATGCAGGGCTTAACCGCCTTCGAGAGGCCCTCCAGAATATTAGCGACAACCTGGATGCGCTACCAACTGATCGTGACCATCAAGAAACTTTACGTAAAATTGAAAATCTCGAACGACAGCTTGAAGGACAGCGTCCATTATTGGCTGATTCTGAAGCTGCTGCTGAAGCCCTCTGCCGAGTTTTGAGTGATCCTGCATCGCGTGCTGATGTCAACGCACGTGTTGTTGCTGTAGGTAAGCAGTATCAAAATCTACAGAAGAAACTTGATCACAGAAAGGCCGAAACTGATTCCGCTTTGCGCGATGGACGCCAATTCGCTGAAACTTGTGCACGCACCTTGGGTTGGCTGTCGGGAGAGCTTGGTAATCTGACCGATCGTTTGTTGGTTTCGGCTCATCGCCCGACGCTACAACATCAAATTGATACTCACGAACCAGTCTACCGTGAAGTGATGAGTCGCGAACATGAGGTGATCATGTTACTGAACAAGGGTCGAGAGCTTCAAGAGAAACCAGAACAAAGTCCTGACCGTACCGTTCAACGTGATTTGGAGAAGATATCGCAACAATGGGAACGCTTGAGAAATGCTGCCGTTGATCGTCAAACTCGGCTTCAGACCTGTATGGAACATTGTAAGAAACATGCCGCCGCGTCCGAGTCATTCCTGACTTGGTTGAGGGGAGCAGAAGATAAACTGGCCTCTTTCAAGCCTGGTATTCTGAAGAAGTCTCAACTTGATCAGCAGCTCAAGGAATTGCAGACCTTCAGATCGGATGTGTGGAAGAGATCTGGCGAGTATGAAAGCACTCGTGGTTTAGGAGAATCGTTCATTGGTGCCTGTGATATTGACAAGGAACCGATCAAAGCAGAACTGCAGGACATGAAGGATCGCTGGGAGCGACTCAACAATGAGTTACTACTGCGTGCTCAAACATTGGAAGCATGTGCCAAACGATTAGGTGACTTCAATGAAGAGCTACGTGATCTCGATCATGCCGTTAGCCGTTGTGAAGATCGTCTGGCCGCTCACGATGCTCTGGGAGGTGCCGCCAAGGATCCCAAATTACTGGATCGTGTCAAAACTATTAAAGACGATGCCGTTGCACTGAAAAAGCCACTTCAAGCCGCTCGTAAAATGGCAGGCGATATCGCCGTCGAAGCTCGTGCAGCCGGTGGTGATGCTGAACATTTAAAATCGGAAGTCGACGGCATTGCGGATCGCATCGAAGATCTTCATGCTCGTTTGGATGACCGTTGTGGAGAGTTACAGTCGGCAGCCACTGCTGTTACACAGTTCAATGATGCCGTTAAAGCTCTGGGTGTTGATTTAAATGATCTGGAGAGTCAAATCGATTCATTAAGTCCACCGGCACGGGAAATCAAGACGGTCATAAATCAACTAGATGAGGTTGCTTCTATTTTGAGTAAGATTGAACGGATTTCTAGTCAGGTTGGTGCTGTAGAACGTGCCGGCGAGCAGCTAGTAGATTCTGGATTCGCTCCAGATACGGTTGCTACCCGAGATCAAATTGGATCGGTTCGAAAGCAACTTGGCAAGCTAGAAAATCGCACTCGTGATCACGATGACGCACTACAGAAGGCTTTGAAAGCATTACAGAAATTTTACGATCTTCATCAGAATACGCTGGACAATTTGAACGATGTAGCCGATCAGGTCAAGAAGCTAAAACCGGTAAGCTCGGAATTGGAACAGATTCGCCATCAGCAAGAAGATTTCCGTCGTTTCAAACAACGCTATGTGGAACCATTAGTGGTAAACATTGATGAAGTGAATCGAACCGGTCAGGATCTGATACGATCCGCTCAGGGAGGTGTTCCAACTGGTGTCTTGGAGAAGGATCTTGAGAAGATCAATGATAAATGGAATGATTTGAAGGAGAAGATGAACGAGCGCGATCGTCGGTTAGATGTGGGTCTGTTACAGTCGGGTAAATTCCAGGAAGCTTTGGACGGCTTATCGAAGTGGCTGAAGGATACGGAAGAAATGGTGGCAAACCAAAAACCGCCAAGCGCCGACTACAAGGTCGTCAAGGCTCAACTTCAAGAACAGAAGTTCTTGACGAAAATGCTGATGGATCGTCAAAATTCAATGTCTTCATTGTTCCAGTTGGGCCAAGAAGTAGCCGCGGGTTGTGAACCGTCCGAAAAGGCAGCCATCGAGCGTCAACTTAAGGAATTGATGGGTCGTTTCGATGCTCTAACCGATGCTGCACAAACCCGTACCCTCGATTTGGAACAGGCGATGCACGTGGCAAAACAATTCCAAGATCAACTGAACCCGCTCACGAAGTGGTTGGATGGTGCTGAACGGGCTGTCAAAGCGATGGAACTGGTTCCAACTGATGAGGAGAAAATTCAGCAACGTATAATCGAACACGAACGTCTACACGATGAGATTCTTTCCAAGCAGCCAGACTTTAGCGAGTTGGCCGATATCGCCGGTCAGTTGATGGAGCTGGTTGGCGACGATGAAGGTGTTGTGCTCAGCGAAAAAGTTAAAAACACCACAGACAGATACACCGATTTGGTACAAGCTAGTGAAAATATTGGACAAATTTTGAATGATTCACGGCAGGGTTTGCGCCATTTGGTGCTCACCTATCAGGATCTAGTGTCGTGGATGGAAAACATGGAGAATCGCCTTCAACGTTTCCGTGTCATCCCGGTGCACACCGAGAAACTTTTGGAACAAATGGATGTGCTTGTTGAGTTGAATGAAGATATTGCCAGTCGTTCGCCGAATGTAGAATCAACGGTTGAAGCTGGATCTGAACTGATGAAGCACATTTCTTCCGATGAAGCTCTACAACTGAAGGACAAGCTTGATTCACTGCAGCGTCGTTACGGAGAGCTAACAACCAAGGGAGGCGATCTTTTGAAACACGCCCAAGATGCTCTACCTTTGGTACAGCAGTTCCACCAATCACACATTCGATTGGTTGACTGGATGCAGGCAGCTGAATCTACTTTGGCTACTGGGGATTCCAATGAAATAGATATTGTGCGCTTGGAAGGCGATTTATCCGAAATGCGACCAGTCTTGGAAGCCGTCAACTCTATTGGCCCTCAACTGTGTCAAATTTCACCTGGAGAAGGTGCGTCTACAATCGAAGGAATTGTTACTCGTGACAACCGACGTTTCGAAGCGATCGTTGAACAAATTCAAAGGAAAGCGGAACGTTTGCATCTGAGCAAACAACGGTCCAATGAAGTCACAGCCGATATTGACGAGCTGCTCGAATGGTTCCGAGATATGGATGCTACCTTACGAGATGCAGAACCTCCAGCGATGACTCCCAAATTGGTGCGAGCTCAACTTCAAGAGCACCGTTCAATCAACGACGATATCTCTAGTCAAAAGGGTCGTGTACGTGATGTCACCTCTGCCGCCAAGAAGGTACTACGGGAGTCTCAACCGAATAATAATACGATTGCTCTGCGCGAGAAATTGGAAGACCTTAAGGAAGTTGTCGATACGGTGGCTGGTTTATGTTCCAACAGGCTGGCCGTACTTGAACAAGCCCTGCCTCTATCGGAACACTTTGCTGACTCTCACAGTGGATTGGTCACCTGGCTGAATGACATGGAACATCAAATTTCCATGCTTGCTATGCCCGCTTTGCGTCTAGATCAAATTGCCATCCAGCAGGACAAAAACGAGCGTTTAACCCAATCTATCGCTGAACATAAACCTTTGCTAGATAAGCTGAACAAAACGGGTGAAGCTTTAATTGCGCTGGTTGCTGATGATGACGCTGCCAAAATAAGTGAAATTGTCGAATCAGACAATGCTCGGTATGCTGCTCTCCGTACAGAACTTCGGGAACGCCAAAACGCCCTTGAACAAGCTCTACAAGAGTCTAGTCAATTCTCCGATAAACTTGAAGGAATGCTGCGTGCCCTGCAAAATACTGCCGAACAAGCCAATCAGGCTGATCCGATTTCCGCCCATCCACCGAAGATAAGAGACCAAATCGAGGACAACGCGGCCCTGATTGAAGACATCGACAAACGAGGGGAAGCATTCGCTGCTGTTAAACGAGCTGCCACTGACGTTATCTCTAAGGCCAGCAACCAATCCGATCCAGCCGTTCGGGATATCAAGAAAAAGCTAGACAAACTGAACAATCTTTGGAATGAGCTACAGAAAACAACATCCAAACGCGGAGCTTCTCTGGAGAACACTCTGGCGGTTGCTGAGAAATTCTGGAAAGAGATGCAAGCCGTTATGGAAACTCTCAAGGAGCTCCAGGAAGCGCTGCAAACACAGGAACCACCGGCAGCGCAACCGCAGGCCATCCAGAAGCAGCAAGTTGCGTTGCAAGAGATCCGACAAGAAATTGATCAGACAAAACCAGAAGTGGAACAAGTTCGTCGTAC
The DNA here is from genome assembly GCF_030247185.1 of Malaya genurostris. NCBI lineage: Eukaryota > Metazoa > Arthropoda > Insecta > Diptera > Culicidae > Malaya > Malaya genurostris. Next base: position 86,866,408 of record NC_080572.1, on the reverse strand, counting down.
CGGTAGTAATTTGATGTCACTCTGCGGTGAGCCCGACAAGCCGGAAGTTAAGAAACACATCGAAGATCTGGATCACGCTTGGGATAACATCACGGCACTGTACGCTAAGAGAGAGGAAAATTTGATCGATGCTATGGAGAAGGCCATGGAATTCCACGAGACGCTCCAGAATCTGTTGAACTTCCTGGCTAAGGCAGAGGATCGCTTCCAGAAGCTAGGTCCGCTAGGATCTGACATTGAAGCGGTCAAGAAGCAAATCGAACAACTGAAACATTTCAAGGACGATGTCGATCCCCACATGGTAGAGGTGGAGGCTCTGAACAGGTCAGTATTAATTCCAAATTCTTTCACGTATATGCCATTATATATTCTTAGGTGACGGAGTTGGTAGTAGAAATAACTGTTTATTTTGTTTTATTCCACGCTACATTCCCAATGCCATATACGGAACAGAGCATTGTGCAGGCAAGAAACGAATATCGGTGTTGTTGCTTTAATGATTTGATAGAGCTGGACAAAAAATCGCTCAAAATAATAAATTTGATTTTTTTGTATTTCTTTAGAACTAACGTTCAATATAAAACCTTCTTAAAATGATGATCCTTAATTATCTGTAGTAAGCCTGTCCTCGTTAAATTTTTCACACCGAAATAATAGCAGCAAAACAAAAAAATAAACACGTAATTCAACAAATCCGGATATTCATTTCAAAATATCAGAGTTATATGTACATTAGAAACAGTTGGTTAAGGTGTTAATCGTTCTTTCTGTAAAATTCTCGAACTTTCTGGCGATATCCTCAGATACGACCGCGGTGGCGATTCTCCATCTTCTCTTGAAATCTTCGGGAACCATGTGCTTTCTTCTGAGTTTCGAAAAGCTTACACTTCACTAGAGCCCAGTACTTTTCTATTGGAAGTAGTTCTCGATAGTTTGGTGGATTCGCATAATGGCAAGAGGCCAAATCAGCCCAAAAAAAGAGCTGGACAGTCATGGCTTCTGATAAATGTTAGCAATCGCTTTTGCAGATATTCTTTCTCATGCACATTTTTATTCATAGTACCGCTAGAAACGAAACTTTCAGATAGCTACATATAGTCTACCAAATTAAATACTTTTTCGAGAATTTAGACTCCTTCTTCGTTCAGAAGTGCTCGGCAATGGCGTCCCTTCGCATTGCGGCCAGGTCCGGAAGCTGTTTGAAGTCTTCGAGCACGTATGATTTGTCGTCAATAAAGATATATATCAAGATATTAAGATATTATTTATTCAATTTGTATGCGTTAGATATTGACTTCGCGAGCCACATTTCGCACAGAAAGATAGTGATTTTTCTATAATGGCTATCCGCTTCTTGTGCATTTGTCGGGAGTATACTTTTCGATTTATTTCACTTCCAACCTTCCAATCCACAATCAAATGATTTGCAAACACAAAACACGGTTGTTTGTGATTAATTCAGATTTTGCAGCTTTCTTCCTAGTTATTCGATGTTATTTTAAAAAATGTAACAGGATTGTAAACATGTTGTACCACGACATAAAGTGAAGAGTTTCAGTTGTCATATAAGTGTAACGTTTCAGCGGTTCGTGAAATAATTCAAATTCTAAACCGAACGAAAAGCATCCGAAAATTTACGTGGACAGGCTTTAGGTCTCTTCGGACACCAAAATCAATTTTGAGTGATTTTTTTTCTGACAAAATTTTGCATACTTTGTAAATACAAGTAAACTCATCTGGAATTTCAAATAACTCTGCAATCGAATTTGTCTGTATCATCTTTTATTCGATCAACTTATTGTATTTACCATGTAAACAGTCATTAGAGTATCTCATTTACAGTAACATTGAACAAAGAAAATGGAAAAAATGAATAATATTGAAGAACTAAACTCAATTAGTGAATACTTCGAAAACAGATTTTAAATTGTAGTATATTCAATACCATTTTTTCAGTTTATCAAGTAGAAAACAATTTTTCCATTTCCCTTGTGAGAACACTTTCCCCAATATATTAGTTAATTGGATTGTCTTTTCCGAAACCCAGGCAAGCAATCGACCTAACGGAACGTACCTCAGCGGAACAGGCAAGTGCTATTCGGGAACCGCTGAATTCCGTTAACCGTCGCTGGGAGAATCTGTTGCGTGGAATGGTCGAACGGCAGAAGCAGCTGGAGCATGCCCTACTACATCTTGGCCAATTCCAGCATGCTCTGAACGAATTGCTGGTTTGGATCAGCAAAACTGACGCCAATCTGGATGAGCTGAAACCGATTCCTGGGGATCCGCAGTTGCTGGAAGTAGAGCTAGCTAAGCTGAAGGTGCTAGCGAACGACATTCACGCACATCAGAGTTCGGTCGATACGTTGAATGACGCGGGTAGGAGATTAATCGAAAACGATCGTGGTTCGTTGGAAGCTTCTACTACACAGGACAAGTTGCAGCAACTGAACAAACAATGGAGAGATTTACTGCAGAAGGCTGCTGATCGACAGCACGAATTGGAAGAAGCACTGCGCGAAGCACAAGGCTTTACCGCGGAGATACAAGATCTGCTCGGTTGGCTGGGTGATGTTGATGCCGTGATTGGTGCCAGCAAACCGGTCGGAGGGCTACCGGAGACCGCCTCCGAACAATTGGAACGTTTTATGGAAGTTTATAACGAGCTAGAGGAGAACAGACCAAAGGTTGAAACTTTAATTGCACAAGGACAGGAGTATGTCAGGAAGCAAACGCACCTTCAAGTATCGGCAAGCAATTTGCAGCATACGTTGAGAACCCTGAAGCAACGATGGGATGCCGTTGTTTCTAGAGCATCGGATAAGAAGATCAAATTAGAAATTGCTCTTAAGGAAGCAACCGAATTCCACGATGCTCTTCAGGCGTTTGTGGAATGGTTGACTCAAGCGGAGAAACAATTGTCGTCCGCATCGGCTGTTTCGCGAGTATTGGAAACCATTCAACAGCAAATGGAAGAGCACAAAACACTGCAAAAAGATGTATCTATCCATCGGGAATCGATGTTGCTTTTGGATAAAAAGGGCACTCACTTGAAGTACTTCAGTCAGAAGCAAGACGTTATTTTGATCAAGAATCTTCTTGTTTCGGTGCAACATCGATGGGAGCGCGTAGTAGCAAAGGCTGCAGAAAGAACGCGCGCTTTGGATCACGGATACAAAGAAGCACGTGAGTTCCATGATGCTTGGTTGCAGTTGACCACGTGGTTGAAGGAAACCGAAACCACACTTGATACGCTTTCGGAAGAAACCACTAACGATGCGATAAAGATTAAGAAACACCTGGAAAAATTGCGGGAAATCCAACGTCATTTGCAATCGAAGGAAAGTTTCTACGATAGCACAATGCGCAATGGTAAAGGTTTGATGGATCGTGCTCCGAAAACCGACGAACCAGTATTGTCAAAGATGATGAACGAATTGAAGGATTCCTGGAAACGTGTGTGTCATAAAAGCGTCGAGCGTCAACGCAAATTCGAGGAGGCTTTGCTGCTATCTGGACAATTTGCGGATGCTCTACAAGCTCTGCTGGAATGGTTACGAAAGGCTAAGACGCGTCTGTCCGAGGATGGTCCAGTGCATGGTGATCTAGACACGGTTACAACTCTTTTCGATCACCATAAACAACTGGAGTCCGACTTGGACAAACGATCGGCGCAAATGCAAACTGTTATGAAGACTGGCAAGGATTTGGAGAAATCGGATGAAACCAGGGAAACAAGCAAACATTTGAAGGAATTGCAGAAATTGTGGGAGGATGTCCAGGAACTGAGTGCTCGTAGAAAGTCGCGTTTAGAAGTGGCACTGAAGGAAGCGGAACGCTTGCATAAATCGGTTCATATGTTACTGGAATGGTTGTCGGAGGCCGAGCAGAAGCTGCGTTTCGTTGCGGCTGCTCCAGATGACGAAGCACAGGCCAACGATCTACTGGATGAACATGCCAGGTTTATGAAAGAGCTACGGGAGAAAGAATACGACAAGGAAGAAACCCTTGGACTTGCCAACGCTATTCTTGGCAAGGCTCATCCGGATGCCATCCCAATAATCAAGAACTGGATTTCAATCATTCAGTCCCGTTGGGACGAAATATCCCAGTGGGCATTGAACCGTCAGAGCAAGCTGGAAGCTCAGCTCAAATCACTGAAGGATTTGGATGACTCGATTGAAGAACTGTTGGCTTGGTTGGCCGGACTGGAAGCAACGTTACTGAGTGAGTGTTAAGTTGATCGATGATTTGCGCCGAGACCTAAGAATTCAGGTTGTCTAATTAATTATACTAACGGTTCTCAGCGCAATTCGTTACTTTTGAACAAATCTCTAATCTGAAACTATCTTTTTTTGTCAACAGACCTAGAGCAAGAGCCACTACCGGATGAAATTCCTCCGCTGGAGGCGTTGATTACCGATCACAAAGAATTCATGGAAAACACTGCCCGTCGGCAGAGCGAAGTGGATCGTGCTTGCAAGCCGCGTCAACCACCGCCAGGATTGAAGGAAGCGCGAAAGCCATCCCGTGGTGTGCTCAAGACCCCAGTGTAAGTACCGAAACTGCAGCGCACTTTTGTATTCAGTTAGTGTTTTGTGCCTGTGTTTAACAGTTTTAGATTTGTGTGTTTTTACCGCTGCATGATTAACGATTTTGTTTTTTTTGCCATGTTCATGGCATTTCTTTTCATTTCGTTTTATTTACAACGCACTATTATATTTTTTATGTTTGTGTGTATTCGTGTGTGATCATCACCAACAAAAAAAAACATTCCAGAAGAGGATCACAACCAGATTTGCGCGAGCATTCACCAGACTACGGCACACTAGGAAGAAAGCAAAGGTTTGTTCAATGTATAAGATTGTTTCCTTTCTTTGGAATGTATAATTGTATGTTTCAAATTAACGAATTGAAAAATTTCGTTTTATTTGTTACTAATTGAATGTGTTCATGTTTATTTATTTGTGTATGTGTCATTGATGCCTGTTCTATTTTTTGTTTACTTTTCGTCATATCATTTTGCTCACCTTCATAGTTTCAAAGGATCACGAGATCAAGGGCTTAATTCGCGTCGAACAAGGTGTGTATCGCATATGGTTTTGATTTCACTCATCAGTTGTAAAGTCACCTTTTAGTATTATTTTGCGTGCTGAAATCCACATTTCTGTACTGCCATATAGTAGCAAAATCGATGTACATTGTAGATTCTATCCTATTGGGTTTTTGATGCATGTTGCTGTGTTTCTCTTTCTTTCTTTTTTTTGGTTCTACTTGGTGTTGTGAAAACATTTTTGTACGACAATTCGAAAACAAAACAACTTTCTATTGTTTGTGTTGCGTGTGTACATTACATTAAGCAGTCGCGTGAGTCCAGGACGCGAAACCCAGACACCGGAACGGGATCGCCTGCCGCACTATGGTCCACGATTTTTACAAAGGTACATTGGCTAATTAGTGCAATACTTGTGGGCAGCGTCATACAAAATCATCAACAAAAAAAAAAAAAAAAGAAACCACACATTCATCGAAGCTGCCCACAACTTAACCCACTCGTTCATCATGCTCATTGTTAATGTGTCACTACATGGTCATCCATTGTTAGCATTGTGAAGTTTAAAGTTATACATTTATTTATTTTTTTCATAACCGTCCTTTTATTAGACATGTTCTTTGTTATTGACAAACATTTATTCAATTTTAATTGAAACACAGTGAAGTTTCACAAAAAAATACTTTTTATCTTCAACGTTTGAGTTCAAAATATAGTGAGAATACGATTTATGCTTCTAGCATTCCATTAGTTAAGAAGGAAAAACAAAATATTCCGAGGATATTGTGCGCTGTGTCGTTCAATATACGAATCTGATTTATAAACAAAATTTCAATTTAAACGGCTCTATAACTAGTTTGGGAATTCTAGCGTATAAAAAAAATTTCACTGTGCTAGAGCCGAGCAAAACAGTTTATTTCGAAAAACCGTTCAGAACTTGACAGTTCTACCGAAAGAACTATAGTTTTAAGCCGTTCATTCGTTCTTCAGAAATTTCGTATGTTACTGCGAAAACCTTACAAGAGCAAATAATTATATTTAAAATAGCAATCGTTCACTTTTGTGAACACTTTCATCGATCGCTAAATATATACAATTTCTGCTGCATTCTTAAGAACTACGGAAGGTTCAAAATATACAGTTGTATTCATTTCTTTTAGAGTTCAATCATTTATTTCTTTTGAAATGATTAGAGAACTATTCGAATGTTACGTAAAAAAATGCGATTGATTTGAAAATGGGTAAATGTTTATAGCTAAGGAGTGTATCGAAAATGAGATATCCACAAATTTTTCTTTCAAATAATGATAAAAAAAACGATTCAAACTAAAAATTAATCCTTTATTGTACGAGGTTAAACTTGAGCATAGTGAAATCCGGATGAAATTTAAGTTATTACTTCACGAATTTTCGAACTTTTGATCGAACACTTTTCTTCAAGTTACGGACAAGCATTGCATCGCATTTTGTGGACGCTTGAGCCCAAATTTTTTTGAACTCCTGCATGTTCCCAGCTGCCTTACCAGTCCTCTTGAAAACCCTCTTCACGATTGCCCAGTAAAGTTCGATGGGTCGAAGCTGAGGCCAATTTGGTGGATTGATATTTTTCTCGACGAAATTTATACCTTTTTCCGCAAGCCAATTGAGAGTGGTTTTGGCACAGAGAGCCGACACTAAATCCGGCCAAAACAAAGGAGGTGTAGCAATCTCTTCTGGAAACACGCAGATCAATAGATTTCTGCATTTATAGTTCCGGTAGTGTAAAAAATGGTTGACTTCAAACCATAGGAACATATTGCTTGCCATACCCTGGAAATAATAAAGACATGTACGTGCTTATACATATGTTTAAAAAATGTGGTTCGTTCCCGGTACCTTCTGAAATGCCCGCACTCACGCACAGCGCGAGATTAATTGCATTGTTATCATTTCAACCAAAGTGTGCCATAAAATCTCAATATATACAAATGAGCTACCGAATCGAAAGGATTCTTACGGTTTGACATTTGCATTATGAATGTATGATGGAAACTCAGCAGTGCAACCAATGTATCACCATTGATGCCAGTTTCACGGAGGACCGTAGATGTGCGCCAAAAAAAGATCGTGACTGTCATGTCTGGAAATTCGTTTGTGGTGATATCAAGATATATTGGATCATTCAGTAAAAACCATTCAAGCGAAGAGGTTGTGTTTCGATTGTACTGGCTCGTGAGTTAACGGCTGCTACCGAGACAATTCTAAGCTTCAGGTAGTTAAACTGCCCATAGCAAACGCAATATTCGGGGCGTTTCCCGACTGGAAAGCTAGCAACGAAGGCCATCCCGTTCATACGCACAGAGGTGTAGAGACACAGAGGTGCGAGAGCATAGAAGTGACGAGTCACAGAGGTGCCATCGCATAAAGGTGCGAAGACGAAGGGGTGCAAAGGCACAGAGGTGCTAAAGCAACCCAGTGCTGATCTACCAGGTACCAGAATTTGTACGCTGCGTAGGATCAAAAGAGACGGCATATATCGCGAGGTGCTACACTGCAAGCATCGCATTTGATCGCCACCAAGAGCAAAAGCACTGTACCTGGGATCAGGTACAGCAAGTGCAGTGGTGTTCACAACGACGGCAGAGCAACTGAGATAGCAGTAAACGACAGAAGACTGCCAATTGGAAACAGCAAAAGACTGCCAATTGGAAATCGTTGGAAGAGCTTCACGTCGTTCTTCACGATAAAGGAACAGAGACATCAGCTACAAGGTAGATTTAATTTAATTTATTTTTTATTTCTTATATCTGAAATTTTACTAAACATAAGTTTTTATTTTGGTATTATTAATTTACAAAAAAAATTTAATGTAATGGATGATCTCATGGAAGATCATCCGAATCCGATTCCGGATACTAGTAAAAGTTTAAATACTCCGAGGGCTAAACATTATCCACAGGGTACCACTGGGCCATGGATAGTCTATCTTCGAAAAAAAGAAAAGATTTTAAACTTGATGCAAATTACAAAGGATTTGACATCACATTTCTCTGAAGTTAAAGAAATCTGTAAGGTTAATAGAGATAAAATTCGAGTTGTAGTTAACGACTTGAAACAGGCAAACGATATTGTAACCTGTAAATTATTTGCTATTGAATATCGAGTTTACATTCCATCGAAGGAGGTAGAAATTGACGGTGTTGTGACTGAAGCAAGTCTGACAGCAGATGATTTACTTAAAAATGGAGTTGGCCGTTTTAAAAACTCCATGCTTGAGGGAGTTAAGATACTCGAGTGCAAACAATTGTACTCAGCATCTATTGTCGATGGAAAAAAGTCTTATCGTCCCTCAGATTCGTTTCGCGTAACATTTGCCGGATCTGCATTGCCTAGCCATGTCTATATCGATAAAATTCGTCTTCCTGTTCGGCTTTTCGTACCGCATGTTATGAATTGCACGAACTGTAAAAAATTCGGACATACAGCTACTTACTGTAGTAATAAGTCCAAATGTATCAAATGTCAAGGGCCTCATAAGGATAATCTTTGCGATAAAGATGTTGAAAAATGTGTTTATTGTGGGGAAAGCCCTCATGATGATCTTTCAGTGTGCGCTGCATTTAAGCTGCGTAAAGACAAAATGAAGCTTTCTTTAAAAGCACGGTCTAAGCGCACATATGCAGAAATGCTCAAAACGGTCATACATGTCTCCCCTTTGGAAACCGAAAACGGTTTTTCAAATCTTGCGGAGCCAGAGGAATCTGACTCTGACGGAAATAGTGAAGATACCTCGTTTGTCACTCCTCAAGGGTCTGTTAAGAGGAGATTAACAAACCACAAAATACCAAAAAAGACACCTAAAATTATACCTTCAAAAAAAGATCCCCGTGTTAAAGCTAAAAAGCCAAATTTAAAACCAAAAACTGTGCCTCCTGGTTTGTCAAATTCACAAACCAATCCAGGAACTAGCTCAAGAAAAGACAATAATCCAGTGGGCTCCATTTCACATTCACCAACAGGATTACTGAAATTTTCGGAAATTGTAGAATGGATTTTCGCTGCATTCAATATTTCTGAACCTCTAAAGACCATCATAACAGCATTCCTTCCAATAGCTAGAACTTTTTTGAAACAGTTATCAGCTCAATGGCCAGCTCTTTCAGGTTTTGTATCATTTGATGGATAATTTATCATCCGCCGCAAATGATTCAATCACTGTCCTGCAGTGGAATTGTCGAAGCATCATGCCAAAACTTGATTCATTTAAAGTTTTGTTGCATAGTCAAAAATGTGATGTATTTGCTTTATGCGAAACATGGCTTACTTCAAACATAGCTTTAAATTTTAATGACTTTAACATTATACGTCTCGACAGAGACTCCCCGTATGGTGGAGTGCTTTTAGGAATTAAGAAATGTTATTCCTTTTATAGATTAAACATTCCTTCGACTTCTAGTATAGAAGTTGTTGCTTGTCAAATAAACATTAAAGGAAAGGACATTTGCATTGCTTCGGTATATATTCCTCCAAGAGCTCAAGTTGGACAACGACAGCTTAATGAAATTATCGAAGCCCTTCCTGCTCCACGTTTGATTTTAGGAGATTTCAATTCGCACGGAATGATGTGGGGTTCCGTTTACAATGATAGCAGATCATCTCTAATATATAATATTTGCGACAATTTTAGCATGACGGTACTAAATATGGGTAGCATGACAAGGATCCCAAGACCTCCTGCACGTCCAAGTGCATTAGATTTATCTCTTTGTTCGACTTCAATTCGACTAGATTGCACCTGGAAAGTATTTCCTGATTTACATGGTAGCGATCATTTACCAATCATCATCTCAATTAGGAGTAACAAAGGCATTGCTAATTCAGTTAATATTCCATATGATTTGACAAAAAATATTGACTGGATTAAATACCAAAGTAATATTTCAAGTGTCTTAACTTCAATGGAAGAGCTTCCCCCACTTGAAGAATATGACTTCCTCGTTTGTTCGATTCTGGAGGCCGCAGAACAAGCCCAAACCAAACGATTTCTTGGTCCATCGTCTAACAGAAGACCTCCAAATCCTTGGTGGGACAAAGAGTGCTCAGATGCTAAACACGCGAAACAAAATGCTTTCAAGACGTTTTTAAAACGAGGAGGAGGAACTCCTCAGAATTTTGAAAAATTCTTGGTTTTAGAAACCAAGTACAAGAACATACTTCGGGTTAAGAAATGCAGCTATTGGAGACATTTTGTGGAAGGTTTGTCAAGAGAAACCTCAATGAGCACTCTTTGGAATACGGCCAGACGAATGAGGAATCGTAACGTAGGAAATGAGAGTGAGGAGTACTCGAATCGATGGATATTTGATTTTGCGAGGAAAGTTTGTCCAGATTCCGTTCCTACGCATAGCATTGTTAGGGAGTCTTCTTCAAATGATGATTCCATTGATAGCCCCTTTTCAATGATGGAATTTTCCATAGCACTCATGTCTTGTAACAATAACGCTCCTGGATTGGACAGAATTAAATTCAACTTGGTGAAGAATCTGCCCGACCTCGCAAAAAGACGTTTGTTGGAATTGTTCAACAAGTTTCTTGAGCAAAATATTGTTCCACCTGACTGGAGACAAGTGAAAGTTATCGCCATTCAAAAGCCGGGGAAACCAGCTTCCAATCACAACTCATATAGACCCATTGCGATGTTGTCCTGCATCAGAAAATTGTTCGAAAAAATTATTCTACGACGTCTCGACACTTGGGTCGAGACGAACGGTTTGTTGTCAGATACTCAGTTTGGCTTCCGTAGAAATAAAGGGACGAATGATTGCCTTGCATTACTTTCGTCTGACATCCAAATTGCCTTCGCTCAAAAGCAACAAATGGCATCTGTATTTTTAGACATTAAAGGAGCATTTGATTCAGTTTCCATTGATGTTCTTTCAGACAAGCTCCACCAACATGTACTCCCAGCGGTTATAAATAATTATTTGCACAACCTTTTGTCAGAGAAACGCATGCATTTTTCACATGGCGATTTGGCAACAATCAGAATTAGCTACATGGGTCTCCCGCAAGGCTCATGCCTCAGTCCGCTCCTCTATAATTTTTACGTGAATGACATTGACAGCTGTCTAGTAACCCCATGTACACTAAGACAATTGGCAGATGATGGCGTGGTTTCAGTTACTGGATCCAAAGCTATTGATCTGCAAAAACCATTGCAAGATACCTTAGATAAATTGTCCGTTTGGGCTGTTCATCTTGGTATCGAATTCTCTGCGGAGAAAACAGAGCTGGTCGTCTTTTCAAAAAAGCATGATCCCGCGCAACTTCAGCTTCATATGATGGGAAGAATAATCGAACAGGTTTTGACTTTCAAATACCTCGGGGTGTGGTTTGATTCCAAATGCACGTGGGGAGGACACATTAGGTATCTGATAACGAAATGCCAACAAAGAGTAAATTTTCTTCGAACAATAACAGGGTCTTGGTGGGGTGCTCATCCGCAAGATCTAATAAAATTGTATCAGACAACGATACTTTCAGTGATGGAATATGGATGCGTTTGTTTTCGTTCCGCTGCAAATTCTCATATTATCAAACTTGAGCGAATTCAGTACCGTTGTTTGCGAATTGCTTTAGGCTGCATGCATTCGACACATACAATGAGTCTTGAAGTTCTGGCGGGAGTTCTTCCATTAAAAGATCGATTTTGGGAGCTTTCATCACGCCTGCTAATAAGATGTGATGTGCTGAATCCCATGGTAATTAATAATTTCGAACGACTAGTCGAGCTTCGATCTCAAACAAAATTCATGACAGTATATTTTAACCATATGTCACAGGAAATCAACCCTTCAAGATATATTCCTATCCGTGTCAGCCTCCTAAATGTACCTGACTCAACTTTATTTTTCGACACATCCATGCAGCGCGAAGTGCGTGGAATCCCGGACCACCTACGCTCTATGGAAATCCCAAAAATATTTTCAAGTAAGTTCAGGCATATTAACTCTGAGAAAATGTTTTACACGGACGGATCGCGAATGGAAGAAGCGACAGGGTTTGGTATGTTCAACAATAATGTTTCGGCCTCATTCAAGCTTCAAGAACCTGCATCTGTTTATATAGCAGAGTTAGTAGCAGTTCATTATAGCTTGAATGTAATCGTCACATTATCTCCAAACCATTATTTCCTCTTCACAGATAGTCTGAGTGCAATTGAAGCCATTCGCTCAAACGCTGCTGGCAAAAATGAACCGTTTTTCTTGGGTAAAATAAAACAGTGTCTGAACGACATATTGAATAATAATTATCTAATCACAATAGTTTGGGTTCCGGCTCATTGCTCCATTCCAGGCAATGAAAGAGCCGATATTTTAGCCAAACGTGGTGCTATTGAGGGTGAAATTTATGAGAGACCGATTGCTTTCAACGAATTCTATAGCGCGTCTCGCCAAAGAACACTTGCCAGCTGGCAAGCTTCTTGGGATAAAGATGATCTGGGTCGGTGGATGCACTCAATTATTCCTAAAATATCGACAAAGGCATGGTTCAGGGGACTGGATGTGAGTAGAGATTTCATTCGTGTGATGTCCAGACTCATGTCCAATCACTACACGTTAGATGCACATCTCCTTCGAATTGGACTTTCCGAGACTAATCATTGTGCTTGCGGCGAAGGTTACCGCGATATTGACCATGTTGTTTGGACATGCGTGGAGTTTCGTGATGTCAGATCTCAACTAATAAATTCCTTGCGTACCCAAGGTAGACTATCCAATGTCCCAGTTCGCGACATTCTTGCTTGTCGTGACCTTCCATACATGAAACTTCTTTATCATTTCATTAAATCCATTGGAGTTCCAATTTAAATTTTATTTTATGTTAGACTGTTTTCTCTTCCATGAGTTCAACCAATAGCCAACTATAGGATATTGAATATAAGTGGTGAACTGATACAAACAATCCTGAAATAGTTATAAGATCATGTACAAAATAAATGTATTTTATTTAATGTAATTTAAAATAGCAACTCGCTTGATAAAAACAGTGTTTAGATTAACTAATGAGTACCAACATACTAATATGATATTCGAAATGTATTAGGTTTAAACTACTATGTATTGTGGATGCCACGGCGAAGAAAAACTTATGTATATTGCCTATGAAATAAACGTATTTATGAAAAAAAAAAAAAAAAGATATATTGGAAATACAGAACTACATTAGAACTCAAAATGACGACCAATACATTTTCATAAACTGAAGAATCGCAGTAGGCGTGCGCGCCGGGAGTGAAAAAAGTTCGTTGCAGTCAAAAAATTTTCGTGAACATTATTTGCCGTCGGTTATTGAGGTACCGAAAAAAAGTGAAATTCAATGGGTCAAAAATCTACGTTCGGTTTCCGTATTGTTAGAATTATGTCCGGACTGCTGATATGATGTCGTTTTGCGCGTTGACACCGGTTAAACGGGTCGAATACTAAAGCAGCCATCCAGCAAATACACAATGCTAGGAGCTGGTATCCGAAGGCGTAGTTTATCTAACAATTATGCCGTTATGTACCCGTTTCGAATCATATCCAAGTGAAAAATTCCGCCATGAAATAGTAAAATTAGCCTTGTCGCAGAGGTTTCAGATTTAATGTAAATAAATTAATTTTTTTCTCGGTAGCCGGCTTCCCAGATCAATCAATATAATCAATTAACAATTTTTCGTGGGAAATAGTAATAATGTAGTTTAAATAATGAACGATTAAGACACGCGAGAAATCTGTTGACCTTTGTTTGGTAATTTAATATGGTTTGATGTAATCTATGGCATACTTAATATGCCTCTATAATAAATCACCATCTTTGATTCCATTGAATTAATCTGAAATTAACTAAATTATGCATATCTAAATTATTTATCTACCATCTGGTTTAAATTTACATATAACTGTTGCTAGGGAACGAATAGAAAGATGCTGTATCTTCTTCCTCAGAAACATTTTCGAAGGCGGCGAAAGAATGTTAACAGCAAATAATAGAAAAATAATATTTAATAATAAAATTCAAGCACTCACCTGCACACAGTTTTGTCATAACGTCTCCGGAATTCATTAAATAAAACAAAAAGACACAAAAATTCAAATCGGTGGAATTATTCCACAACTATTTCAAATTGTTCGTTTATTTTTTCTGGTGCTCCTTGGTAACTAGAGCATAGCAACTTAAACAGTGTTGCTCGAATAGTTAGTTCTTGTCATTTTCAAGGGGACGCTATATTTATGGTAACTTGTGGTCAATCGCTCACGAACACTTTTTATTCCGATTTTTCTTCGGAGTGTCTGGTCGTGTCGTCGGTTGTACCGACGACACGACCTGCCACTCGTCTATCAAAACTGTATCGTAAATTTTACTACCCCTCAGAAACTGGAAATGTCAAATCGAAAACGCTAGTGATTTTTTTTAAACTGGCAGCACAAGTTGATATATTTATTGATTTTGAATAACAGTCACCATAACCTTGGTTACTGCATATCGAAGGCAAGATGAATGTAAACAAAATAAATTTCAGATCGGTTATTATATTACGGAACATTTTAATGGATTTACCTGACTCGAGCGGAATGTAAAACTTGAGGAGTATGAGTTATGTCTTTTATAAAGCCAAGTTCAAAATTGGGGTCTTGACTTGAAACCGTTGTGTGAGAAGCTGCGCAATCAACCGACACAAAACAATTTTGACACCGGCATATTACACCGAATCCTACTGCCCAGAAAAGCTAGCAGTTGGAGTGTACGAATGAATCGCTGGAAGCAGATCATTGTCCTCGTTCGTTGGTTTCATCCATAGTTTCGATTAAGTTCCGAAAATCGAGTTCATTTAAATGCATTTCTGCTTAATTTGGACAAAGTTTAACCACAAACGAATTTCCAGACATGACAGTCACGATCTTTTTTTGGTGCACATCTACGGTCCTCCGTGAAACTGGCACCAATGGTGATAAATTGGTTGCACTGCTGAGTTCCCATCATACATCCATAATGCAAATGTCAAACCGTGAGAACTCGTTCGATTCGGTAGCTCATTTGTATATATTGAGATTTTATGGCACACTTTGGTTGAAATGATAACAATGCAATCAATCTCGCGCTCCACCAAGCGGTGAGTGCGGTCATTTCAGAAGGTACCGGGAACGAACCACATTTTTTAAAAATATTTATAAGCACGTACATGTCTTTATTATTTATCTTTGGTTTAACACTAATAGAACTATTCCACCGCTTTCAAAACATGTTTATTTATTTTGGGGTTCCTTGGTAACTAGTCCATAGCAACTTAAACAGTGTTGCTCGAGAAGATTATTTTTATCATTTACAAGGGGTCGCTAGATTTGTGGTAACTGGCGGTGAATCGTTAGCGAACAGTTTTAATGCTGATTTTTCTTCGGAGTGCCTGGTCGTGTCGTCGGTTGTACCTTCTGGCCATATCTCGGATCGAAAGACCGGGGTTAGCTTGAACATTTCTGCTGCGCAGCTGACGATCCCTGGTTCGTATTTTTTCGTAAGTCTTCTGATTCCATTCCACACTTAAGGTTTCCTTGTAGGTTTTGAGCATTCGAACAACTGTTGTTTTTGACATATTCAGCACTTTGGAATCGAGCTTGGATTTGATATTTTCAGTAGACTACTTTGATCCAAAAACCAGTAGTTCTCTGTAAGCGGCCCTTACACGTGGCAATATTATTTTCAATCCAAAGTATTGTCAATACCATCAATCCAATTGGCCAGAAAACTTGAGTCCGAGTTTTTCAAAAAATTCAAGCGTTTGGCGCTTTAAATATTGCAAATAAATATTAAAATATAGAGAGAAGAGATTATTGCATATATTTAACAGTTTCTCTCTGGAGAGAAAGTATTGTTGGATTGATCAGCAGTTTTGATTTTTTTGACAATATTTTCGTCAATCCAATGAAGTTTCCATTACACGATCAAAAGTATTGTCAATACCCCTTGTATTGACAATAATATTGTCTCGTGTAAGGGCCGCTATATAGAAGTGTAAACAAATCATTGTCCAAGATATAGAGACGTGCTAGCAGCGCGAGAGGGACCAATTTACTTTTAGTCAGCCATCTTTCATTTGTTGGAAGTATGCATTTGGTAATTAACAGCTATATCGTGAATATATGTACTTCTCAACCAGTCATCTGCTATTGATCCGATGCTGCTTGCCATTTGTAGTGATATTTGCATAGTTATGTCGTTTTCGCTTGAGAAAACTGAAACTGACCCAGGGTAGTTTCTTCAAAGAGACACTTTGAACGAAACTATGTTGGTTTTGCATTTAGCAACGGGGGTTTAAACAAACCTGATATAAAAACCAGGTTCGAAACTGACTCGCTTTTCAGTTCAACAACGTTAAAACTAGGTTCGAAACTAGCTTCGAACAAACGGTTTGACAGCAGTTAGAGTGGAAACTGGGTTAGGTTTGGCATCAAGCGAAAACGACATTAGAGTACGTCTCGGGAAAGGTATGTAAGTTTTGGTTTGTTTGTTCTGTGGTTGATATTGGGGTTCTTCTATTGTTTTTGAATAGTTTAGTATAAAACGATTTCATATAATAAAGATTAATTTTGATCAAAAAAAAATGCTTGAGTGCAATTAACAGTAACTATCAAATTCTTATTTTCGAAAAATTGTAGAACTCGTTTCAGTATTCAGTGTAGTGTAAATAGCTCAATATTGTAGATTTGTATATTATAATTTTCGTATAGCTAAACATACAGGTTAAGTAACTTGATAATTTCATACACAATATTCATTCATTGCATTGAGCACTCATTCTATTTTACCTCATGTCACAGTCTTTGTTAAGCTCTCTCGAAACTAAAATGTCTGACCCTAACAATTGCAGCAATCAACCGGAGACGGAATTACGCTCTCCCCGTGCCAAACTGCTGTGGGACAAATGGCGCTACGTGTGGATGCTAGCGTGGGAACGTCAGCGACGTCTGCACGATCATTTGCTATATCTGCAGGATCTGGAACGTGTGCGACAGTTCAGCTGGGAGGAATGGCGCAAACGTTTCCTCAAGTTTATGAACCACAAAAAGTCTCGCCTGACGGATCTGTTCCGCAAAATGGACAAGGACAACAATGGATTGATCCCGCGGGAAGTTTTCATCGATGGAATCATCGGAACGAGTAAGAATTTTTGCTGGAAATAGTGTTATTTTTTGTATTTTTTTTTTTGTACAATGGTTTTAATTGATGTTTTCTAGAATTCGACACGTCGAAGCTGGAAATGAACGCAGTGGCAGATTTGTTCGATCGCAATGGCGAGGGTTTGATCGATTGGCAGGAGTTTATTGCTGCATTGCGGCCTGATTGGCAGGATCGTAAGCCTGCAACCGATGCGGACAAAATTCACGACGAAGTCAAACGATTGGTAATGCTGTGTACATGTCGGCAAAAGTTCCGTGTGTTCCAGGTCGGCGAAGGCAAATATCGGGTGAGTGTTTCAACGGTTATGTTCGTTGGAAAGCGAAATTGTAACATGTTTTTTCGTGCCAAAATGTAGTTTGGAGATTCCCAGAAACTGCGTCTCGTACGTATTCTCCGGAGTACTGTGATGGTTCGCGTCGGAGGAGGATGGGTGGCACTTGACGAATTCTTAGTCAAGAACGATCCTTGCAGAGGTACGTACAAGCTTTTTCATCTTTTGTTTTTTTCTCACCGCAAGATTCTTAAATCGAAACACCCGTAGGTTCAAATTAAGAACTGATTCATTGTCATAGCAAATTTTTAGGGTAAACAATCAAAATTATTACCATTAGAGTTGCATTAGAAGTGATGCCAATATATCTTAATTACTATTAATATTCACACAACGCAATGCCAGAACAGGAAGAGGATATGGTTATTTAACATTGGAAGTTTCGCAAAACAAAAACTATTAATCCGTGGTTTTGAAAAATGCAAAAAAAAATCTTCAGAAATTCTGTTTATTAACAATACACCCCATAAATTTAATAATTATGCAATAGTTTTTGAGCAATAACGCTGCTTACAATCATATTCGTAATATTAATAATACTTTGGAAAATTAAGAAACAAACAAACACCAACACACGCAGTCTGATTGCGAATATGAAATTACTACCATGGAGAACGTGTTTGTGGCTGATACGCTTGCCAATATGTGATTAATTGTGCCTTAACAAAACCCAACATACCCCTTAAAAGCATCACGCTCCCGCCCGCAAGTGCTTTTGGCGAACGATTGAAATACTAATCAAGATTCCTTCTTTTTTCTTTCTTTTCTTCTTTAACAAACACCTTTTCCCCCTAAAAAAAACAATAACGTTGCCAAACTGATCGGTATTCGAATCTGTCGGAAATTCACTCAACCACGCCGGCATCGTTCAAATGAAATGGTCGTCGATGTTTTTCAAACAATCACGCATTTTTTTGATTTGTTTTAAATTAAATTTTGAACTTTTTTCTGTTGATGTTTTTCGTTGAATTTTCGCTTCTTACAATCGTTTTTTTTTTCTTTCCGTTTGGCCCCAACCGAAATTGGATTGCTCTTCACCATTGCTCCTCGGCGGTGTGTTCACCAATTTCGATTACCATTCGGTCGTCCCCCATTGCAAATATTCGCAATTTTGCTACTGTATATGCATGATTCCGATTTTTACCATTTCCGCTTCGAAACAACAACAACAACAAAAAAACAGTTGCGCTAGTGCTACCGCTTCCCAACCCGAAAGATCCGCGCCAGCACGAAGCATGCTGTCCTCTGTGTAAGCAACCCGAACTAGGTTTTAAGCAACTGTTGTTCTGGCAAAAGACGACATTTCAAGCACAACTCTATCGTTGTCTTGCGGGCAGTAATGAACCGCGATATATCATTCTGAACGAGAAGAGCAAATAGGCTCCGAATCTTCTATCCAATTTGGGCACACGGCGAATTCTCTGTTGTTATTCTTGTCATGCTTTTAGCAATTGTCAATGCAATTATAAAAAAAAACTGTTCCAAGTGTGCCACAAACCTAATGTAGCAAAACGCCAATGTTTTCTATGTCGTACATATTTTGGCCTTGAATAAAGAATTTCTATTACTGTTGGACCTATATTTGTGTGACTTTTTGTTTAGTTTTAGCTAACTAGTTTTAGTTGTGATCTTAACTCCGATTCGCATTGGTTTCTTTGTGTTTGTTTGTACTAACCGTTGGTTTTGGGTTTTTCTTCTTCTTGAATGGTTGTTTTAGTTAACTGCAACTAACTTGTCGAGTTCGAACTAGATTTTCCCATAGGCCAAACGCTGTCAGGATGGTAGGGTGAAATAAAAAAAAACCATCAAACATCCAGTAAGACTTTGTTGGTTTTGTTTATGAATGTAAACAATTTAAATTTCTTCAAGTAGTGGTTTACTTGTTAGAAATGATTTCAATTTCAACAAAATCGATTCTCTACAGAATCTCCGGTCAGCTATTTCTAACAATCGAAATTTTCAACAATATTGTGAAAGAGCATTGGAACATTTGTTTTTGGTTAGAGATAACTGAATTGATTCTATTAATTTAATCGAGTTAGATTATTTTTATGTAACAATCCAACTACTGAGTAAATTTATTTATGTTTTTAAATCGCTTTATTCAATTCAATCTCTCATTCGAATAACCTGTTCACATAGTTAAAATTCATGTGTTAACAAGTGCAATAAGGCATGAAAATAAACAATTGAACTCTACAAAGACTGCGCATACTGTCTGCTTGACAAGAAATAAACTGGTATCCCAGGTTCACTTTTTTTCGGGATTGAGTAATCGGTCACCTACGACGCATTTGCATGGTTACCTTATTATCGTTCGAAACTTCGAAAAGGGCAGACAAAGGGCGCCTTGAGATGTTACACTTATGTGATAGTTGAGGTCTTTCCGGAAGTTATCAAAAAGGCAATTCATGTCTGCCTCCACTCAATCAAGTAACGTTTACTAGAAACAAAGCAGCAACAACGTCTTTCAACCGGAGTTTTAGGTGGACCTGCCTGGTTGAAAAACAATACCGAAGTCGTTCAGTGCAACGTAAATGTTTGTAGTTAATTTTTTAACGGAAATTTGGAGCATTTTACACAGAATTCGAGCGATGGCCCTTCAAGAGGGTAAAACAGTATCATCGTTCTTCTAAACAGACAAAATGTTTAAATGTCCGAAAAAAAATGAACGAAGCTGCGAACTGCTTCGCGCATGATTCTAACGTGCAGTTAAAAATTGACATTTCTACCAAGTAGTTAAGTTTGACTAATGCTACGACCAGAATTTGATACAAGGAAAGTTATTTTTCCTTTTTAAAGATTTGGTTTAGTCTTGATAAGACGTAAAGCCATCTCAAGGTAAGTTTATCCTAGATTTGATCAGTATCGAACTGGTAAAACAGATTGAAAAAAAAGACTCACGAACACGGCTTTTAAATGAAAACTGCAAAAAAGTTACCGCAGATACGGGTCTCGAACCCGTAGCTTTCTCCTAACCGGGGAAATCGGTTTTGCCAATTAAACTATCCTGCACGAGAAACACACGGAGACACAGCCTAATTGAACAGAAGTAACCGAGCATGTTCAGCTGTGTTCGGGCGCCACGCAGTTCAATAGTGGTCATGTCCTTACACTGAACTACAAAACTACCTATTTTTAAGTACTTTTTACCTACCTTTGGGGGTTCCGTTCGGTAACCTAATTTTAGGTAAAGTATTTCTAAGAAGTTTCCGTTAGGGACTCACTCACTAGTAAGTAATATTTACTCAACGGTTAAGTCGTGTTGACTCAATTCGAGGTTTACTCAATTTTATCTTATTGAACGAAGCTCTCGCTTTTAGGTGATGTTGCTCTTTGTGTTTTCACAACAATGGAGAGAGCGAATGAAAGAAAAGATTCAAAACAACTCAAAATTAAGGAAAGTCAGTATAATTTTGGCGCATCACATACACTTTGATTGGATTACTATGATCAAATGTAGCTATTTCAGGATTCAGAACAAATTGGCTCAAATGGCACGTTCCCCTTGATATTTGGAGATTTGTGCCTTGCCATAAACTGGTTTTTAGCATCATTTTCCCGATATATTAGAGGGAAGGATTGAAGGGAACTGGTGAGGTTTGGACTAGGAGGATGGGAAAAACTGACGATACAAAAACACAAAAAAGCAGAAGTAAATTCTGCACCCCTAAGGGATGCTGGAATATCTGCTGGGGATCACATTTAGTGGAAGCAGAAGTAAATTCTGAACCTCTACGAGGTCCCGAACAGTCTGCTGTAAAACCTATTTAGGTTTCTTACTATGTGCGTTCTTTCTGACGAACCTCCAACCCCCGAGAGGATTTAGAGATTTTACAAAAGCGACACCATTTTGCACTCCCGGAAGAATGCAGAACGATTCGCATTATGTACGAGCAGAAGTAAATTCGGTACCCCATAAAGGATGCCAAACAATCTGCTAAACCTTATTTAAGGTGAATACAGAAAGGATTCATTCACTCTAGAAAGAACGATGAACCGTTAAGACTATAGCTCCTTATCACATTGGGTGAGAAACGAAAGAATATTCTTTTGCTGGCATGTTTGGATGCAACCCAAGACGAATCTTGTGTTTTATCCAATTAGTTGAAAGTGGTAAAGCTGGACCAACGAAATCATTCGTTGCACCAGCTCTAGCCAACTCATCAGCCCATTCATTTCCAGTAATACCAGAATGGCGGGTACCCATAAGAAGTAAACAGCATTTGAGATGCTAAGGTCTTCAATTTGAGTTCGACATGTGATCACTAGATTCGACCGTGAATTATTCGAACCGAGTGCTTTCAAAGCTGCCTGACTGTCAGAACAAAAATAAATTCGTTTACCACAGATCCTCTGCTGAAGTGCCGATTGTATTCCACACAGAATCGCGTAGATTTCTGCTTCGAACACAGTACGGTACTTGCCAATTGAATGAGACTGCTCTAGCCTAATTTCACGACAGTAGACACCAGCAACAGCACGACCATTCACCAGAGAACCGTCCGTATAACAAACTATGTGTTCATCAAGTTGTCGTTCCAAATAACCAGACAACCATTTCTCACGAAGAGGATAGCTCACATTGAATGTTTTGAAAGGAAAACTGCATGTGAGAGTTAGATCACTAGGAGCGAGTAAATACTCATCCCAGGTAACCATTTGAGACCACAATCGAGTGTGGCTAGTAGCATAGTCTATAGGGTTACTGTTCCAAAGCCATGTAACCTTAAGGCGGTATGCACAAGACAATGCTTCTTGTTTTAGGAACACGTGTAGTGGTTTAATGCACAGTAGCGCCTCAAGAGCAGCAGTAGGAGTTATCGTGAATGCTCCTGTCATCGCCATTAGGACCATTCTTTGGAAATGATTTAGCTTTGACTGAACTGTCGCAACTTCTTCTTTCTGCCACCATACAAGACATCCGTATGCTAAAATTGGTCTAAAGATAGTTGTGTAGATCCAATGAATGTGTTTGGGTTTGAGTTCCCAGGATTTTCCAAAAGCTCGTCTACATTGGCCGAAAGCCATGCAAGCTCTTTTAATCCTGAAGTTAATGTGAGCAGACCAATTCAGTTTTGAATCAAGAATAACCCCGACGTATTTAACTTGATCAACCACAGTGACCTCTGAACCGAAGAACTGTAACGGACGAGCTCCTGTGATTATCCTACGATGAGTGAAAAACACTATTGATGGTTTCCCGAATTTACAGATAATCCAACCTGACAACACCATTGTTCAACAGATCGCAGGGCTTGCTGCATTAAACCAAAGAGAGTGGTAATGTTTATACCGGTCATCAATATATGATAATCGTCGGCAAAACCATAAGTCAGGATTTCCGACTTATGGTTTTGCCGACGATTATCATATAGGTTATTAATACCGTTTTCGTTTTTGAACCTAGACGCGGGCGGCTCTGACTCCGAGTAAAACAAACACGTGGTACGCGCCCTAAACAACAACTCATGAAAAAGAGAAAAAATAAACAAACTTGCATGAATGCGTGGTGCGACCCGAGAAAATATTCAGAGCGAAACTACGCGATTGGGGTCAGATCTAGAGCGACCTCAGGTTGCTAAAACAAACATATCAAGCGTTGTTTGGGCGACTCTGGGTCAGCTTTCGGGCTGCTCTGATCAATAAACGAAAACGGTACAAGTTTCCTTAACAAACCATCAGCGACTAGGTTCCATAAAAGTGGAGATAGTACACCACCTTGAGGACACCCACAGACACTTAGCATTGTTTAACCTCCTGCAGCCATTCAGTCCTCGGCACGGAAATACACCTTGTGATAAGAGTTCCTATTTTAATAATTCCACCGGATGCCACACGGCTTACCTGTTTGGTGGACTTATACCACCGGTACAGGTGAACCATAGCATTATTCTTAGCCAGTTGGGAAACCGCTACCGACACTACACGCCTATCTAGACTGCTCAGCAAGAGAAGTTGACATTGATGGACAACTTCCATGGATGGCCGAGCAGCCGAAGATTCAAAACAACTCAAAATAAAGTAAAACAAAGTCAATGAATAGGTAGTTTTTATTTTCCGTGTATGGCAACTCCTCCGCCAGTATAATTTTGGTGCATCACATACACTTTGATTGGTTTACTTTGATCAAATGTAGCTAACTCGAACGCGCGTCTTGACGCTTCGCGTGAGGTTTGAACCTGACAGCAGTCGAATCCATCCTCTGCGTTTGCCCTCAGAGACTGTTTTTTTGGGTATATAAAACGGTAACATATTGTATAACAATTGCAATACAGAGAGCATAAAAAATCAACAGAAAAAAATTTCGAGCTGTCAAAAACAACCTTGCATGGATGCCAGCTCAGTTTTTCAAAAATCGGTGTTCGACGCTAAAATGAGCCTGTCCAATTAGTCTCATACGAACATTGTAGACGGAATCGGTTTCGCGAGCAAAAAAAGATCACGTAAAGTAGAAGTGATAGTTGGATTTTGAGAAATCTGTGTTTGTGTCTGTACACTTACCGAAATCTTTGAAAATCTGTGTAATTTTGCTCTCGTGTAGGGTTATTTTTGACATCGACTACTAATAACTACTGAATTGTCATATTTTAACCAAAAGTTAAATTCATGTGCGAAATGATTCACAGCCTGAGCAGGTTTCTAAATTTGAAGAAACATTCTTTACCTCTGCCCAGTCACGTACCCAGAGGGGGGGCCCGAGGGGCCCTGGCCCCTCCCGAAATCAAAAACATATAATTATTTAGAATGTTTCAGATATGTGTTACAGAAACAACAAGACAGTAAACGTAATGAAATGTTATACAATATCAGTTCCAGTGGAAAAATTTAAAGTTTATGTTAAAAACAGCCGTAAAAGGCACACCGAGAATTAGGTACATAAGCAATCTTCAGTAATGGGCCCCTCCCGAAATGAAATCCTGGGTACGGGCCTGCCTCTGCCAGTTCTTTGCCTTCGAATAGCAGTTCCGCGTGGATCAACAATGTACAAAAATCTAAACTAAGTCAGAATCTTGAACAGCTTTGGCCTTAAACATTGAATATCTTAGTTTAGAATGCTAGAAACGACTTATCACTGATATAACTGTTAATACAAAATAAGTAGTCTCCAAAATGCATTATGCTCTGTATTTGCTTCCCGGCAGTGATGCTTTTATACTAACTATTTACGTATAAGTGAAAACAAAGAGATATAGACACTACCACACCTATAACAACACTAACTACATTACCATTGTAGTTTGTATGCATCCGAATGCTTCGTCTCATTAAACTACTCTTGTTGGCATCAATTTCGTTTAGGTTAGGTGAAGAATTAGTTTTGTTTATATTTTATTGCTAAAAGTAGAAGTGTTTCGTTTTTCCGTTATTTTTCTGTTAAACCATTGTGCGCTTAAATTTTCGAGTTCAGTTTTTGCTCCAATACTTCGATTCTATTGTTTATATTTTGCTATGAGTTATCGAATGCTCAAATTGGAAGAAGATTGTCGTTAAATCAGTTAATGAAAAACTAATCAGAGATTGTACCAAATTGATTCTCTTGGTTTAAAAATATGCCTAAGTCGTTGCATTCATGCGATTGCCAAGAAACATGCACCCGTTGTAGCCTTAGTATGCCCATATTTGACTTATTCATATGCCTATTTAGAACATGCACATACCACAACATCACCGTTTCGATTTGTTGCACCTAATTTTGTAGTTTGTAGAATAGCTATAAGTATATAGTTTACTAATCGGTTTTTAGTTGGTTGCTCATTGAAAACTGATTGTCAAACTCTTCAAATGAGCTCTCATCTATAATATTATTGTTTTTTATTTGTATTACTAGTCTATAAGATTTTGTTACTGTTATTTGTTTGGACTTTGAGTTGTTTTATTTATTGTGTTATGTCTTTCTTTTCTTTACATCTAATCTCTTCTTCACAACATCCCCGTGTAAATCCTACCCATCCTGTTCGGACTACTTGACTTTTACGTAATTCTCTCGTGGTGACGGGTCATCACCTACCTACCGGCAACATCGTTAACCGTCCTTTGAACTGACGAAATCGACTAAAAACCTTACAACTTCCCATCTCTCTCTCTCTCTTTCTACTACTATTCAACAACCTTTCGAACGCACACATCCCTCGCATCACGGACCGAATGACTGGGTAACCCCCTCCACTCCCACCGGAAACTGTTCCAACCCTCCCGACATCCTTTCCTATGACTTGTGATTTTTTTATGTCTGTAAAACTACGATCTTAACCCCCCTGCTTCTACGAACGAATTGCTCGTGGTGTTCTGATAACGATGATGCCGCTGTCGCCTGTTGACGCCGCTGCCCGATGTGCCGATGTCCGAACAGCCAAGGGACGCACCAACATCGAACTGCGAGAGCAATTCATACTGGCCGACGGCGTTTCGCAATCGATGGCCGCGTTCAAACCGCGCATGTCCGGCTCGGCCGGATCGGGATCGACTCATGCGGGCTCACCCATCCCGACTCAAGGCCCGATTGTGAAGGTAAATATGAAACATGCACTAACCCTAAAATGACCTACAACACCTAAAAAAAACAGAACACACGAACACTGCGCACCCAAAGACACATCAGTCAGTCAGTCAGTTTTTCAGTCAGTAAGTGGTTCCGAGCGTGCTATGAGTATTTCCTTTTTATTTCTGTGTATGTATGCAAGAGTGTGTGCGTTTCGTGTGTTTGATATTTGATACAGCTACGTTAGCTAGTTTGTTGTGACTGTTTTAGGCGTACTGCGATTGACGTTTGCACCATCCACTTTACGCTACCCACTCAAATGTCAAACCAATGCCAGTCATCTTTTCTTGTGACAAAGTTCAAAGTAACAGTCGGCAACTTGCTTGCAAACTCGCAGACATAGTAAAGAAATAAGTAGTTTTGTCTGTTTTTGGATAGATTGATGGAAATTTCAAAAGAAGTATTATGTCTGTATGTGTGTCTGCAAAGTTGTTTAGCGGCTAGTAAACAATAATTTTGGTATTTCCGGCTATCAGGCTATTCATCAGCACATTCTACGGTGAGGAGTATCTGTATCTATACAAATCGAATCATGTTAGTGTATATAATGACTGTGTAGACGTTCTTTATTCTGAAACGGTTAAAACTCTATTGAACTGTTCATACTCGCATATTTGTCTCATATGGATTTTTCGCCATGTAATTACGATCTATTTTTTCTATACCTTCAGTACATTCAAAAAACAGCATTTAAAAATAAAATTTGAACCGTCTCTTCGGAAACACGAAAATTAGGATTATCATGCACTTGGGACGTAGTATGCGAGTATGGGTAGTGATACTCTTAGTACTTTCTTTATGTGGAGGAACGAAACATTTCCGTGAGGTGTTATTGGTATTGGTCGTCTGGGTAATAGAAAATTTGTTGTATGACGTGGCGGCGTTCACGGTGACATATTATTTCCCATCGTTTTAACTTTTTAACTGGAACTGTACCCATACCCAACTAAGCCCCCTGAACTAGAGCGAGAACTGCTCTCTTCGTTCAATGAAATGGCTCAATTGAAGGGACGAGAAATTGTTCAATACGTTTCGCTGATTAATGTTATTGTTGTACACTGATATGTACACCGAATAAATCGTAAAATACCGCGATGTTGTTACTAATGATAATGGATATTGATACACACAGAAAAAAACTAGGATGCTTTACCGAACTCCACATACGATATAATTCATAAAAAACAGAACTTCTCAAATGACTGTATTTTGCCTAAACGACTTCAATCAGTGGTAATATTCCATTTGTAATAATTTTGCATGTTTCGACTACAATTTTCACTCGGCTATCAAGTTCAATTGTATGAATTAATATTTACAAACTTTCAGCCGAACAGATATCTGCTTCAATGGCCCAGCCAATTAACGATCGTACTTTGGGATCGTAATGATCTTCGGTTCAAGTCGCAGTCCGAAGTGCCCTTGAAGTGTCAAACAATGTAATCTTCCAATCCTGTAATTCTACATGTGTTAAATGTATATTTGTGTGACCTGCGACGTTTTATTTATGTGCTTCTTGTAAGATTTAAAATCAATTCAAAATGGAACATGTGCAACAATGCAACATGTGAACCAAGCAAATATTTATTTGAGGGTTTTATTCAATCATCAACACTGATCTATATTGATCAGAAACGATACTTCATCGGTGTGAAAGTTTTTACCAGGGTGGTTAGTTGAAGTTTGTGAATTTGACTGTAAGATGTCGCTAGCAATTTGTATACGTTTCTATGATTTAACATCTACAAGTAATTTTTTCGTGTTGACATCACCCTTCTAAATTACAGAAGTCACATTCCGTCTAAATGGTAGTTTTGTTCTGATGTTTGCTTCGCATTTTTTCACTAAAAGTAAAATAAGCAGCTGAAGCTCATCGGTTGCTGGTAACAATCCATGTTTTTTCAAATATTTTACCAAAGACATCATACTACCAAGATATTCTGGTTTCACAGTTCACGAATCTATTATATGCGACGTTCTTTTTTGCGAGCACCGCCAGTCGACTCCGCATCAATGCTTGTGCATTATGTATGTGAGACTACTGTCTAGTGATGTATTTTTTTACTCGATTGATCAAAATAATCGATTAAAAGGCTAAAGTAATCGAGTATTTGTAATCGATTAACGACAGTGCCACTAATCGAGCTAATCGATTAATCGAGATTTATATCAGTTAGGCTGTGAACCATTTCGCGGTTAATTTTAACTTTTGGTCGAAATCTGACACTTGAGAGATTATTTTGTGTTGAGTAGTTAAATTCAACTAAAACTGCGGCCCATTTCAAAGTTTGACGGACGGAAAATTATTTGGGTTTGCTTTCCGCTGAAAAAAATTCAACTGAAGAATTAATATTAGAATTTTTATTGCAAGATTTTTTTCAGTGACGGAAAATAACCATCGATCTGTCAAAAATACCCATGCTCTCGAACAGGGTTATTTTTGACAGCATCAAAATAACCGCTCGAGTGTCATATTTCAACCAAAAGTTAAAATTAACCGCGAAATGGTGCACAGCATTAGTATATAACGTTTAGCCTTAGGCTGCAGACATAGTGGGCGCGAGAAGCGAAGCCTAGCTGGTGACTAACATTGGCAAATCAAAAACGAAAATGATACTAGTAGCAAATCAAAAGGACTCTTTTAAAGTACAAGTGAGAAATCGGCTCAGCTTTCCCTCTGTTTTGCTGTAAGTACGTTTCCTGCTTTGATCAGCACCTAGCTCGGCTCAGCTCTCGCGCTCATTCTGTCTGCAGCCTAAGGCTAAACGTTGCTATGATGAGAGTTGCAGTTTCATCTGTCATACAGGGTCCGGCACTCGAAGTGTAACCAACTTCAGACCGCTCGCGCAGCTGACGCACGGGCATAAGCTCTCTAGAAATTTGCTAAATGACAGTTCGGAGTTGTATTGTTTACAAGCGCAAGAAAGCATTTTGCCAAAAGTGAACGCGAAAAAAATATCTTGACTTGAGAGAGCGAAGGAGTTGCTTCGTTTGGCCGAAAGCGGTCAATTTCCGAACATTGTATTTTCTGACGAGAAAATTTTTCCAACTCGGCACCGTCTCACAAAGCTCGAGTGAACCAAGAATGGCTGAAAAACAACGTTCCGAACTTCATCACGTCCACACAATGGCTCTCGAATTGAATTCACCAGATGCGAATCCAATGGATTATTCTCTTTGGGCCATTTTGGAGAGCAAAGTCCGAACTAAAAGATACACCAGTCTCGAGGCGCTGAAAAAAGTTATTTTGTGCGAGTGGGCCTAAATACCTGCAAGTCACATTCGGCAGCTTGCGATTCGTTTTTTGACCGTCTCAAGGCCATAGTCAAGGCAAAAGGTGGTCATATCGAGCAAAATTGAA
The DNA here is from genome assembly GCF_030247185.1 of Malaya genurostris. Classification (NCBI taxonomy): domain Eukaryota; kingdom Metazoa; phylum Arthropoda; class Insecta; order Diptera; family Culicidae; genus Malaya; species Malaya genurostris. The sequence goes on along the minus strand of NC_080572.1, from coordinate 86,836,926 downwards.
TTGATTCTGAATTTTGTATTATTTTTACACTTTTTGTACTTTGAATTAAGTAAAAGTAATTTTCCAAACTGAATTTATGGCCTTTTTAATTGGTTACACTTCGAGTGCCGGATCCTGTAATTCAAGGAAATACGAATTTCAATTGAACTAATGATTTTTTAACCATTCTGCCCAAGGTTACAATGTTCATACATTTTTCCATCCGTTTGATCATAAATTTTATTGAATTTTCTAGACATTTCAACCACATTTTCTCATATTTTTGCTTGCTGTATGATACACTAATGGTAAAAATTTGACATTCAACACAGATTTTCATTTGGCAGCTCTGATTCTGTTTAGAATAATTTGATCGATTAATTACAATAATCGATTAATGCTTAATAGTAATCGATTACACTAATCGACTCCTCTTTTATTAATCGAATACCTAATAATCGATTAATACGAAAAATCAGACATCACTACAGTACTGTCAACCTCCAACGCATGATAGTAACAGTGTTGCATTTTTACTAGTGTGTGAAATTTTGACATACGACGGTGTTACTAAACTCCTTAGCTTCCTTATGCAAACGGGTAACGCGTCACGGGTAAAATCAATGCAGCCTAGCTGGGTTCGACTACCAACACAATAGGGCTAATAATTTTTTTTAACTCGATTCGCCTAACCTTGAGGTAAAAAATCCAATGATCAGACTATAGAAAATAGTCGGGATGTATTCTGTTTTACCCCAAATCATTTTGATTGTACTCCAATCCAAAGCGGTTGTACTGATGGATATTTAGACGTACAACGATTGACCGAAATTGTTTTATGTTACGTAGAAAACTTCTCAAATAAGAGTACAGACGGTTTAGATAACCGCACGGAACTCATTATACCGTTTTACGCCAATTTGGGCTTAGTCAAAATTTGATCAACATTTCCGAAATAGATCAAATGTGACCTATAAAAATCCATTCGGTTAAGAACTCAAAAATATTCGAAATGTATTTTTTTATTAATTCGTGGTATTTTCTACACGGGCAAAATTCCGATTCTAGAAATGAGCAAAACGAGTCATGATTTGGGGAAAATAATATATTTTCATGTTATGATAATACACCATGATTAAAATTTCTCGGATCATGATCCATTCGGACTGATTTCGCTGAAATTTAAACGTAACGCACTTGACGTTGTTGGATATAACTTTAGGCGTGTTTCTGCTACGATGGTAATTTTTGCAACATAGATTCAGGCGTTATGTGTGATTTTTGCAACGATGGTCATTTTTGAAACATAAATTCAGTGAAAAGCACGACGAACTTTTTTTTAAATTAAAATATTCTATTTTTGAAAAACGACGACGCAAAAGATGACGTTTGATTTTGTGTTTTAGAATTTAAACACTGAAGCGAATTGCATGAAAAAAAACGTGTGAATCAAACCTCTTAAAAACGAAACTCTATGTCGAATTCTTGCAAAAAAACGTCTTATTTATAATATTTAAGTGAATCAATACAGCTTGTGTTGTTATATCTATGAAACAAATTAATCAAAGGGGTTGAACAAAATATTTTTCTGATTTTCGTTAGATGGTGTTCCAAATTCACTATCGAATAGAACGCCTGCTCTCGGAATATTATTCTAGCAACAACGATCTTATGATGTCAGTTTTCGGTTCATTATCTTTATTTGTTTGTTATATTTAATTCTCTATCAGCCGGTGGGTAAAACAACACGATTATTAAACGGCTATGCTGCAGGATCAAGTAAACATTTTCAGTAGGTCTTGCTTTCCAATGTTTGCTTTTTGCTTTACCGTTAATCTATTAATCTATCACATCACTTGAGGCAGAGGGTTCTAGGTGATATCCGGGTAGAAAATTAGAGTTACGAGCTTTGAAAGAAATGCATTCTTCAAGTAACGCATTTTCGAACCATGATTAATTTTCATGGGAGAAGAGTTATTGCTCATAACTTCATGATAAGTTAAAATGATTGGTTTCATGATTTTCTAATCATATCAGCAGTAACGGATTTCTTTCCGTGATAGAAATGATTTTTTTTAACAGTCTATACTGAGTCTTTTCCTCAGCTTTCAAATAAACGATTTCAAAAAAACAACTTTATTGTTTATTCAATGAAAAAAGTTAAAAATTTATAAACAAATGAAAATTTTTTGAAACTTTAGCCTTTTTCAGTAGTTAATAGTTGGTAGTAAAACCAACACTTGACGATTGTGCGATTAAGGCAGGGTCACTTTTACATAGGGTCGCTATACCTGTCCCCTTCAGAGTCTTTTTAAAAATAAAAACAATTTACAGCTATTCTAGTTATTGATAGGTACATTTTTTTAAATACTACAATTGAAATTAAATTAAAAGCAATAAATTTGCTCATAATGAACTTTCTCCTAGAATTTGTCACTTTCAAAATATTTAGATATGAAATCAGAATAACTCAGCTTTTTGTTGAATTGTATCGTATCAACAAGTCAAACGTGATATTACACATACGATTATAGTATTTTTTTTATTAAATATATAATTACGCTGCCCTATTGCAATTCATTTAGTTGAATTCAATGTCTAAATATCTCGCAAACGACTACTTCTAGAACATAATTACCCATTGCAGTTACTCTACTATTTCACTGTAACGTCTCTACACTTGCACTAAGTATAAAGACAAAGTGTTTAAATTACTATTTGTTATCAAAAACTTGTAGTTTTGGAAAAACCTGTAAATAATTTTAGCTGTAACTTCTTCATTATCAAGAGAGAACTAATCACGCTAACGTCAAGCGTTGATTTTGACAACAGATTTAAAATAAAACCAAAGGAAATAATCAAGTAATTTTTTTTAAAGAGAATGGCTACTTCAACAAAAAAAATTGTTTTAACAAAACTTTTTTTCATCTGAAATTATTTTTCATTTGAAGGATCATATTGTTGTGCTCAAATGATCATTACTAATCAATAATTTGAAGTGCAGCAAATGTCTTTGAATATTTTCTGTTGTGAATTCTTCATTTTTAAAATGGCACATTGAGTGTATTTACGTGAAATGTTGATTTGGAATACATGGTAAAAACAAGAATAATGGAAAAAATGTAAGATATGCGTTTTTTTTAATTTTATAGTGCTAATTGGTTCCCTACAACTTGCTTTTGGACACCATTGTTATATAATTAATGGACACACTATTAGGAAGTTGTAGAAAACAGAGTTACAACGATTAGAAGCAAGTGTATGCAAAATATACATTTGCGCTCTTTGAAAATCCGTCTTGAGTTGAATTGATCTCTTTGTCTGTGCCAAACAAACTGTTTACCATACTGAAGATATGTGCAAAGTTTCATCCAAATCGAAGCAAGCCAATCTTGCCATCTTTTCTGTTGATAGTTCTTAGAATTGCTCAACATTTTTTCCGCATTCCGGAAGGATTGAATAATTAATTCGTCAATTCGTTTGAGTTTTTGCAGAATATAGATCAATTTTGGTAGGTCACATTAGACCTGCTTCGGAAATGAAGATCAAATGTCACCTAAAAATTCTGTTAAATTGTACCGCGGGAAATATTGGGGTAAAACGTTAATTTCGTGTAGTCATATAAACTAACTGTAATCTACACTTACATAAATTTGTTTAAAAATTCTAATATGTACTACAGGGTTGCGCAGAGGAATCTGACACATTTGGTTCTCCGATTACGCTGGAACCAAACAAGGGAGGGAGAAACCGAACATCATCCGAAAGTAGAAGAATGAAGGTTTATTTTCGTCTAGTAGTTTTCCATCATGGAGCACTGGAGTGTCGCTCACCGCGTTTTTATTTAAAACTCGTTTTTGAGAAATCAGTCATACGTTAAAACTATTTTTATTATTTCGAATCTTAATCTCTTTTCATTCGACTTTGAATTTAAAAAAGTTGATAATTGATTCAAAGAAAAAGATTTTGATTTTACAAACTTTGAAACGCGTTTTCTCGAAACCATCTGTCTACACGACAGAAATAAAACTACTGATCCAATTGACACGAATCTTTTATTTTGTAAGTACAGAGAATTGCGTGAACCTCTAATATGTATAACAAAATAGGATGTAATATTTTATTTAAAAAAAACGCCTTGCTCATCTAGCATATATTTTTGTACGTCCCAGTCTCGGGATATGCTCGATATGCTCACCATTTTCAATAGTTTTAATATATAAAGTTGTTTTTCGTATTCTCAAACTATACTAAGAATTTTCCTACGTTTTTCGGTACACCCTCATTGAACATAACTCAAAATTGAGTGACACATGACTCAAATTCATTAAATGTGCACGTACTCTAAACTTAAGTTACCACCTATCTACTAATTTTTAAGTTAAGGGACGAAATTGTCAAAACTTGAGTAATTTTTACTCGAAATAAGAAAAAAATATTTTGTTCAAAATTTGAGTAAGTTCAACTCAAAATTTGAGTTCCTTGCTCTCAAAATGAAGAAACTTTTCTTCGGCATTTTCATGTATAAAGTTATTCTTCTTTCTTTTGAATGCGCAAAATAGTGATTCAAAACCGTTTCTTTTGAACGGGTTGGAGTCAAAATTGAATTATTTTGATATCCTTATGTTGGGCTTTTCACTAAGCAAAACTAAAACCACAAAACATCGATGATTCACGTTGATTCATGTTTTCAAAACTGGATCTAGATACGGCAATGGAAAACGACGTATTTTTGCATTTTTTATTTCGATAAGAATATTCCAAGAATGAAAACGCTCTGAACTGCAAGAAGTATTTTTTTTCACTCAAATGTTTAAAAACTCAACGCTTACTCTAATGTATGAATAAATGCGAGAGAACTTATGGCAACGAGTTTATTTTACTCAAATCCATACTCAAATTTTGACATATTGTTCCAGTTTATGAATTTGAGTAAAATTTAGTAATCGCAACTCAAACCATGAGTTATTTTCATAGAGCGTGTACAGTAAACTAATCGAAATGGGCCATATACCGTTACATAGAGTACCCACCATAATGAACTATTCTATAATTTAAATTCCGAAAAAAACACTATTGATATATACAAATTTCCCACATTGGAATTAAAGTGGTCGCAGTTTGACAGTGAATTGTTATTGATTATCGGAAATGCCAGGTCTACAGATTTGTCTGTAGTTTTCTTGAGCAAGCTGCAGACATGGTATTGATGGCATCTCTGTTGATTATCCAATTTACCGAAGGTCCGAAGGTAATTGGAGGTTAATTTCGCACTCCTTACACTCTCATTGAACATAACTCAAAATTGAGTGACACATCACTCAAATTCATAAAAAATGCACATACTCTAAACTTGAGTTACCACCTATCTACTCATTTTTGCGTTAAGGGACGAATTTGTCAAAACTTGAGTAATTTTTACTCAAAATAAGAAAAAAATATTTTGTTCAAAATTTGAGTAAGTTCAACTCAAAATTTGAGTTCCTTGCTCTCAAAATGACGAAATTTTTCTTCGTTAATTTTCATATACAAAGTTATACTTCTTACTTTTGAATGCGTAAAATAGTGATTCAAAACCGTTTCCTTTTGAACGGTTTGGAGTAAAAATTGAATTGTTTTTATATCCTTATGTTGCGCTTTTCAGTAAGCATAATTGAAACCACAAAACATCGATGATTGACGTTGATTCATGTTTTTAAAACCGGATCTAGAAACGGCAATGGAAAACGACGTATTTTTGCATTCTTTATTTCGATAAGAATATTCCGAGAATGAAAACGCACTGAACTGCATGAAGTTTTTTTACCACTAAAATGTTTAAAAACTCAACGCTTACTCTAATGTATGAATAAATGCGAGAGAACTCATGGCAATGAGTTTACTTTACTCAAATCCATACTCAAATTTTGACATATTATTCCAGTTTATGAATTTGAGTATTCGCAACTCAAACCATGAGTTATGTTCAAGGAGCATGTACGGTATTTTTTACCGTACTCGGCGATGCAAAATTACTGCGAAATAAATTGAATTCACCGAGTATTATGAATTATGTTTACCGATAGATTTCGTAAAAAAACATTACCGAGCACCGAAACCAATTCAAAGCTTTTTTATTTAACTGTAAATTTAACTACAAACTTATAAAACCGATAATCCTGACTAAGCTCTTTTATATATATATATATTTTTTTCGGTCTGGAGTAATCATAGCGATGAGTTATTTCAGAAAACTGGAAAACACATCTACCATTTGCTGTCAGATTGTGCATCACAACCAACTATTTGTGTTCATGGAATGGGATAAATTTTACCAGACGAACTATTAATCAAAAAGAATAATGCATATCCGCTTGATTGTTGTAATACTCGTTCGCTTTAGACAAAACATTTACGTCATATAATCCATACATTTACAAAGGCTGTAGGCCTGAACCAGAAGGTACGTATTTGGCTCGAAAAATGCACTCATCAATGATCATATAGTTGGTCGATGTTCTCGTTTTGGTTGTCTATGTCCTATTTGTGGTTTATATTGTTTATCTTCTCACACTGAGACAATGTGTCTGCATATATGCAATAGACGTTTTTGAATCCTATTTTCATTAGAGAAGTAGCAGTTTTGTTTGTACATTTTTCTGCATGTTGTTTTTCATTTTTGCATCGATGTTTTTGAAAAAAAAGTGTGCTGTTTTGCGTGTGGAAACTGATCCAAATAATAGCATTTTAGTGCATATCTAAAAAAAACTTTTTGATCTGTCATGAAACATAGAAAACATAGCAGAAGCAATTCTATTAATCCTAGCCTTCAACGTTGTTAATAAACAGATACAAAGAATGTATAGTGAATCAAATTGTAGAAAAACAAAAAAAAATCAGGATGCGAACCATACGAAACGAAAAATTGCCATCCCCTGCTCCTCGGTTCCGGCATTCCTGCGAGATGTTCGATTCACGTAGTCTGAAAACAAGAAAATCAAACGAACAAAAAATGCAATTTCCCCACCTCATTTCCTTTTAGCCGACGAACATTTGGCCGAACTGATGCCAATATTCGAGCAGTTGCGTGCTCAAGGTAACTTGCCCTGTACATATCCGCTACATGTGACCTCCAGTGGAACCGCATTCATGCGAGGTGGTTCCCGTTCCACCCCACTCAGTCCGCACGCCCCCCACTGCCATCCGTCGACACATTGGGTAAGTTTGGTGTTTATTTTGAAAATGTTTATTTCCGGCTGGTTGTTTTTATCTCGTAATTTCCGTTTGTGCTGTTCGGTTCATCACAGAATGCGATGTGTTCGTCTTGTTCGATGTTTTGTTGTTGGATCTCTCGAATGTGATCTAATTGCGAGACTTGTGTGCAATTTCGGTTTGAGTCTTGGTGCCACAAAAACAGTCGAGACACAATCCCCGACTGACTATCATGCCATAAATGAAATCAAACTAGAGAACAAATTTAATGTAGATTTCCGTTTGCTATTTGAACAAATTTAGGTACGGGAACGATCGTCTAAATCGATTTCGATGTCACGACCGTCTCGATCGTCACTGTCGGCATCCACACCCGATTCTCTCAGTGATAACGAAAGTAGCATAGGAACACCAGGACGTTTCCAGACGCCCAACAGAAAAACTTCAGTGCCAATAAGGTAACTTTTGCGGAATCATTTACCCACCCATTGGCTTGACCATTTCCTCCTTTTTCAGATCTCAAATGACCCCTGGTGGCTCGAGAACCAACTCTAGACCTAGCTCACGGCCGGCCAGTCGTGCCGGATCGAAGCCACCATCCCGTCATGGATCAACATTGTCGTTGGACAGCACTGACGATGCCACCCCATCGAGAATACCAACTCGGCGAATTACCAGTACGACGACTCCGAGACCGTCGCGGCTATCGGTAGGTTCTACGAGTGGAACGAGAACCACTACAACCACCAATGGCGTCTCTTCACGGACGGCGTCAGGAGCAGCTTCGCCAGCACCGACTAGGTAAGTTCCGCCGGGTGATTGCATCCCCAATAATCGAAAATAACAACACAAATAATATCAATCACTAAGACTGAATATCTATGCATAACCTGCGCATAACGACACAAACAATAACCAGCTTAATCAAACTGATCACGCTAAACTGCATTCTAACAATTTCTAGAAACGGTGGCATGAGTCGATCATCAAGTATACCAACTCTAATAGGACTACCAAATAGCAGGTAAATATCGCTAATATCACTCACTTTTCTGCCACATACATACATTTCCCATATCGTCTCGTTTAATGGGGATTGATTGTATTCACTTAACCCGATTCCGAATAACCATTTATTTTAAATCGGCGTTATTCATTTTCGCACTGCTAGCCAACGCTCTCGGATACCGGTGAGACAGACGTCTAACGTCTCAAACTCATCTTCAGCAACCGGGTAAATGCCTTTGTCTTTACCATCGAGCCAACCATGTGTTTTAATTTTCGGCTGTAGTGTTTCATTCTACGTTTTTGGTTAAACTCCCTGCTTTTGTCATAGTTTTTTTTTAATATGTATTGCGAACTACCCGATTTTTCTTGTTTTGAGAAATCAAATTATTTTTAGAGGTAGCTTTTAAATATCAAGTTGTTGATGTTTTGCTGTATCTTGTATGTTTTCTTTAGATTAGTTTTCCTTATATTTTAGTGGCTTTCAGGAGAGCTTCGATTGTGTGAAGTCTATCACCAATTGTTTGACTCACTTACCCAAAAACGACAAAGTAAGTTGGCTGGTGAACCAAATCTGAATCGGTGGATACTTCGAAACATATATCCTTCCATAATTGTTGATTTTGTTGTTTTATGTTTGGACTTTCTGTTCCTGCCAGTATGTCTTGTTTGTAGACCATTGATAGTTTGTGCCGTTTAAAAACTTATATGAAACAGGAATTCGTCGCAAAGTTGGTTGTACTACTCTGCCCCCGATTGTCCCTTATTTCAAAATAGACAACTGAGAGAAATGCGATTAAAGAGTCAAACTAAGATTTCTATTTGGAGAAAAACGGTGCAATGAAAAAAAATCTTCGAGTTTTTCGCAGACTTTTGTCAAAATTTACAGACTTTTCAGTTGGCCACACTGTTTTTATTCTGCTCGCCAAGCCAATTTTGTGTATCATACTTTATAGAGAAATGAAAGCCCGCGGACAAACAGAAGTGAATAGATGTGCTCAATATGCAGTCCTACGATTTCTTCCAAACGAAGCTGACGGTTAGCCAATACAATTGAAATCAGATTAATCCACGGTCGTATATTGAAAACATACGATATATACAGTTTGAGAAAGGACGATTCGAGATTGCAATCTGTGCTAAAAAAAACAGAAAACAATTACGAAATAATCTCTACTGAAAAGGCGATGAATCCAAAGATAAATAATAAAGACATGTACGTGCTTTTAAATATTTTTAAAAAATGTGGTTCGTTCCCGGTACCTTCTGAAATGACCGCACTCACCGCTTGGTAGAGCGCGAGATTAATTGCATTGTTATCATTTCAACCAAAGTGTGCCATAAAATCTCAATATATACAAATGAGCTACCGAATCGAAAGGGTTCTCACGGTTTGACATTTGCATTATGAATATATGATGGGAACTCAGCAGTGCAACTAATATATCACCATTGGTGCCAGTTTCACGGAGGACCGTAGATGTGCGCCAAAAAAAGATCGTGACTGTCATGTCTGGAAATTCGTTTGTGATGAATCTATATCAGTATAGCAGTAGCCGAATCAGTGTATTTCTTGCACCATTAATTAAAATATTTTAAAAAATATCTTGTTTTTACCTTTCTCATATATTAGATTCAAATGAAAGGTCTTAAGGTCCCATACAAAGTTCCTGAGTTTCATTTGGATCCGACTTCCGGTTCCGGAATTACAGGGTGATATGCACCAACAAAAAAAGGAAAAAAAATCACAAATTAAGAAGCAAATAAAAGCTCTTAAAATTCTTTAAAAAGGTCCCGAAAAGTTCATCCAGATACGACTTCTAGTTCCGGTATTAACGTGAGATTAGCGAAAATTTTCGATTTCATGAGTATTTTTTCACAAGTGATAGCGAAACGAGTGGCACGTTTTTATAAAACTTACTGCTAAATTCATCTAGTTTGTAGATCTTGTTAGTTAGTGAATATATAAAGCTCTCATTGTCTTTACATATACTGTGCATTTTTGTTCAAGATCCGACTTTCGGTTCCGAAATTATAGCGCGATGAGTGTCAAAACAGTCCAATCGACATTCAAAATGACGATACAAAACTAGTACGCGACGGTACGTGCGGCTTTGCTCCGTTCGCAGCGTACTTTGCTCAATTTTGTACAGCGTGCAGGGTTTTGTCACATTGGACTAAATATTTTTCAGAGGTCAAAAAGTTTAAAAACGAGACTCACTCAATTTTCTTAGAGGTTGCTGTTTAATTTCATCCGAATCCGACTTCCAGTTCCAGAACTATAGGATAAAGTGTGCTTAATCATTAAGTGCGACCGCGAAAAATATAGAAAAATTCTTATTAATTTGACATAACTGTTCATAAATTGAAAAGGTTATGTTAGTTTATACCCAAACAAAGTTTCTTATTTTATTCATAAATGGAAAAAAAAAATTTTCACAGAATCTTCTACCTGATATTTGTGAAAATATAAGTAATATGAGAAAGGCATCATTACACCACTAGGTGGATTGAAAAAGGTTTTTCTTCAGTGGGACGGTTATGCGAAGAATATTACAGATGGGACAAATTGCCAGTTTGACCATTTTTCCGAAAAGTTTTCGAACAAACTACCAGATTCTGTTTTATTATCTTGAAATACATGTGTTTATAAATATTAAGTTCATAAAAGTCGAAATTGACCAAAAGTAATATGGGACAGTTATGCGTAGAACGGCAGCACTGTTGTGTATATTTTTAAAGAAACTGTAAGCAAAATTCAGTCAGTTTTACAAAGAAAATTATCAATCAATTACTGCTGTTTAGAACTGGATCAATTGGGGAAGGGTTCCTCCGGGAAGAGAAACAAGTTGGACTATTTAGAAATTATCATTTAAGCTAAATTAGACTTAAAATTGAGGAATTACCGAGATTAACAGAAGAAAAGATGACAAAATTAAGATCGGCTTGCTCCGATTTGGATGGCACTTTGCATATTTCTTCAGTGTGACAAACCATTTGTTTTGGACAGATGGAGAAACCAATTTGACTGATGATTTTTTTTTGCATGGATATTTCTGCAAACCGTTGTAAATCGGAAACTGTTATTGGTAGAAAAATAGTGTCGGAAAATAAGTTATAGAAAATCGATTGGACACTCTGAAAAATTTACATAGCGAAAAGAAAGGTGAAACACGTTTTCAGTAGTTCGGAAATTGACCGACAAACTAATGAAATAACTAACTCACTAAATGAGTTTTTTTTTATTCGGAACTTAAAACTGGAAAAATGCCTAAAAATTATTTCAGCTATAACTTTTTTACTTTTTATTGACACTAGCAAAATTAACATGTAAATTTAAAATTTTATTTCAAAATGAAAAAAAAACAGAACCATTTTCTCGGATGATTTTTAAATTCTTGAAAAAGCATTTGACTTTTTATTCAATGCACCTTTTATAATGTGCTCAATCGATTTCCTTTGTTCTACATATTTCCGGAATTTGTTAACAGACTAATAGCCTCGAGAAAGATTCATTTTCGGATCGTCTTGAAGAAGTAAATCTTTGGAAAGTTAGCCTTCAAAAGGTTGATTACATTTTAGTTTTGAAAAAGATTGATTAACTTGAAATACAATTCTTTGGTTGAATCACTGAGTAGCATTTGAAAAATTGTAAGTATTTCAAATTGCCTTGAAAACGACAGTTATAATCGACTTGAGGAAATCATTTAGTGACTTTTACACGCCGATGAAAATACGCTCTTGTAATTCTTCTGCGCATAATGTGATGTTTATCATAAAGCTTAATATCACATGGAATCTCCTAGAAGCACTTTCTTATTAAAAGTTTGGTAGAGTCTGGTTTGGCATATTTGACCGTAATTGTTTGTCTGTGCCAGGAAAACTTGTTTTCAACCCCCGATTTTCGTTGCCATGTTGTTTTTTTTTCTATCTTCAATATCATTCAATCTAATACCTCATCTAATTCATGCCATTTGCTTCCGTATTTCGTAGTTCAGTGTTCCCCGTACAGTACAGTGCTTGGTCCAGGTCTCAATCAGATCGAACTAATCATTTTTTTCGTACCATCCAAAAAAAAAACAAAAATAGGAAAACGAGCGGAACGTCGACCCCGTCCGGAATGCAGACTCCAAGGCGAACCTCGGTAGAACCGCAGACGCCGGGCAGTGTTCGACCCGATCGAAGCTCGCGAGGAACTACGCCTATCGAGAAGCGTGCCCCGTTTAGACTGTAGGATGGGAACCGGTTGCTCGCCGAAGGATGATGAGGGGGCCCGGTTTCCGAATCGACCATTCTAAGATAATGACGAACGAAAGCGAGAAGAGAAGCTTTACGAAGCAGCGTGCTAACCAATAACAAACACTTCTCCGTTGCTGTACGACGTTCGGAATAAGCCGGACACAACCGGAAAAGAAATGCTCTTCTAGCAACAGAAATCGTCATTTGTACTAATCAGTTCAAAAGTATGTTTTTGTTTTTTTTCTATTATGTTAAGAATTGCTTTTCTTCGCGCAGAAGAATTAAAACTGCAATACTAATCAATGATGATGATTAGAAACTTTGTAACGATCGTTTAAATATGTAGTAAAAGTTTGTTTTTTTAGCTACAACCAGTGAAATAGTCCCCTAAAAGTCTGCCAAGAAGAACAGGAGAAGACCCTACAAAATGTAAATATTTTAGAATAGGAACAGAATAAAATGCTGTAAAAATTCATTTGAAAACAATTGAGAGGGAAACATCAAAGACAGTTTGTAGTTGTTGGATTTTCGAGGAAACCATTCATTTTACAAGTACACAATTATTAAATTTTCTATTCGTCGTTAAATAGGGGACTTTAAATATACAAAACAATAAAAAACAGTCCCAAATAGACGCGGAACATTGATTGAAGAAAATCGCCAGTTCTTCAATCAATGTTCCGCTTTTAGTATGGGATGAAAGAGCCGTGTTTGAGTGTGAGTATTACCACGTGTTCAACTGACAGTACCGCAAGTGTGAACGTAAAACCGAACGAATGAAAAGAGTGTTGTTTTTGTTTATATTTTTAATTTATATTTATTGTCTACACGGTAAGAACTTTAATTTTGATTATTTTGTCATTGAAAAAAAAAAAACAAATCCATTCATTTGTTCGGAAAAGGATCGCCAGCCTTTTTCGGCAACCCAAATGGATTCCCGGCAAGTTGTATTTTTTGTTTGTTTATATCGTTTTTGCCAATCGCGAGATGCTCTTTCGAAAACAGACCGACCAATTGGACGGGGTGAAATCGCCAGTTTTCCCTGCCCGGGTTGTTGCCTTTTTGACGCGACAGCATCTCAACCGCTGAACGTAACGTCATTCAATTTTGTGCTCGCAAGAATTGCAGCCTTGGGTTCGAGCTTTCAACTACTGCAACAGCAAAGTAAATTGCCGAAATAACATGCTAGGGATACACGTTTAAGCAGTTATTAATTCATTAACTACAACAAAAGTCATTTAGCTCCGTAAGACAAGAATATTATTAGGGATGTATTGCAAATATTAATGTAACTAATAAGAGAAATTGCTAAGCTGTTTTTGAAATTGAAGTTTAAAATAGATTTTTTACGAAAAAAAGAATAAAGAAAACTATCACATAAAAACGAATAATTCCTAAAATAAAGTAAAAAAAATAAGACAGATAACTCCTACTAGCTTACAAATTAACTTCACCAATTTCTCAAGTATGGAAGTTGAATTTTACTACATGTGATTCAAAATTTAACAATGGAAAAAATCTCATAAAAATAATAAACGAAATAATCCAACAGATGGGTAATCATTGGCTCCGAATCTCCTTAAATATGATTACATGCAGTCTGAGAACAAGAAATGATGCGTAAGTATTTTGAAAACGATAGAAATATATACCTACTTCGATTTTATTCATTTAGAATTTTGTATTCATTTGAATAACCTATGATTAGAGCTTGAAAGTAATCTGTCAAAATTCACTTCGAAGAGTTACAACCAAATTCCCAATCAACATTGCTGTTTCTAGTAAACGTCTCCACATAACTCGACCCATGTCTGCTCGTCGCCAGCCACTTAAGGGGCATGGATGCATTGTAGATGGCCTCCACTTGATCGCTCCACCTTGCTCGCAGTGCTCTATTTTTTCTTGTCCCAGTCGAATCAGATCCAAAAACTATTTTTATGCAAGTGATATTTTCCGCAGAAAATCCCCTTAAATACGATTTAAAAATCTGCATAAGTGTGCTATATCAGACCCTATCAGCTTGGAGCGATCTCAATCTTCAGTTCAGCAACGCCATCGCACGGCGTCTCATTCAACATGTCATGTCAATTGTATGGGTGCGCAGTGCTGCTATTTTGGCGCGTACGAATTTGACATTTCTCTTACCTACACTCAGGCAAAAAATATATGGAATTTCATAATGATTTCGTATGATTTTTAGCTACAAGAATATCGTAAGCGAATCATAAGACCGCCCTATGAAATCCCGAAAATAGGAATTCCAATAAAACGCCTTATGAAATTCAAACGAAATTTTTAGGAACATTGTGCGAAATTTATATGACAAACATAACTTCTCTCATTAATTGTGAAGTTCATAAGTTGTTCGTATGAAAACTATAATAGTGATAGATGAGATGTATATTGAAGAGGTATATTTTTCATATTTATCTTATGAAATTATGATTTTGATGATTTTTGATGCATCATAAGGTTTGCCTTATGATTTTCACTACTCAATTTGCTTGAGTGTACTTCTATGTACGTGATTCGATGCGGACTCGCCTGAGGGCGCCATGGTCGCAAAAAAGGATGTTGCCAAAGATTTGTTCGGGAAATGTGAGAGCTGGATATCTTGTTAATATGATGTCTTTGGCTAACTTTTGTTTTCTTACACGGAACCGCAAAACAACCTAATTTTAAGTACATTCCACTCAATTTGGGGGTTCCATTCAATAACCTAATTTTAGGTAAAGTGGCTCTAGGTAGTTCCGTAAGGCACATGCAAAAAAATACTTAAATATGAGTTATATTTACTCTACAGTTGAGTCGTATTCACTTAATTTCAAGTTGGTATGGTTTACTTAATTTTAGCTTATTAAATTATTCTTTCGCTGTTGGGTGGTTTTGCTCTTTGTATTCTGACAACAATTGAAGGAGCGAATGAAAGGAAAAATTCAAAAGAACTTAAATTTAAGTAAAAAGAAGTCAAATAATAGGTAGTTTTTATTTTCCGTGTAGACAGCGCCTTCTCCTGTTGTCGGATTGTACTCGGAATTATGTCAAACCTTGCTCCAGAAGGCGTAAAAGCACCTCATCTTTACTCATCAACAGATTACAATCGTTCAAATGATTTCCATAGCTTTAGTGCTTCTATAGCAACTAAATTTAATGAGACTATCACCCCTATTCTGTACGTCGATCGATTCGAAATATTCCGATCGAATGTGCAATTTCCATTCTGCATTCCGTTCGAGTTGGGTATGAACTCGAATATCATTCGTTCGTGTGGTTCAACTTTCAAACATTACTCGATCGACTTGCGTACGTACTTCTGTTCGGTTTAGAATCGTTCTAATTTGTTTATACAAGTGTGACGGTTTCGTTTACTAAGGAATGAATAATATAAATAATATAGAACGTTTAAGTAGTTTTGACAGCTTTGATGCTTAGTCACAGACTAACAGACAGGACACTCAAATTAGATTCTTCAATCATTTTAACGGTCATTTCGAATATTCCTTTATTTGGGACAGTACTCACATGTGTCATGATGGCGCCACGTTACCCTATCAAAAACATCCTATCTGTCATCTAGACTGTGTTTATTTTTTTCATTTACCAACAGAGTGGCCATTCATACAGAATTACCTGTAATGTATTGATTTGTATACGTCCATGCGAATTTCATGCAAGATACAGATTTAATACATATTGCCAAAACTATATACATAATTGTGCCTAATTCTCATCCTCCAACGAAATACAAAATCGAACCCGTTTTGTTACAATATTTACTTGCTTCTTGTCTGCCGCCACTTAATTTCGGGTGAAAACTACCAACACAATAAAAAATATTCTAGATGAGCAACGTTGAGAAAAATAAATGGTTACCTTCTAACATCGCGAAAAAGTTAAATATATTATCAACGTAATCCAATAATTTATTGTGACGATTCATTTTCAAATATTTTGATGAAATCAGGCATCCCTGCAAGCAGCTGATCGGTGTTGACAAACGAGGGGAAACCAACTAGTAAAAAAACTTTTACGTAACACAAGGGGTGTACAGATAGTAAATAGTTCGCGCAGTACAATATAGGTGGAACTAGTGCATCACGAAAAATTATTTATATAAGAATTTACTCATACTGTCATGTCTGTTAGTCTGTGGCTTAGTGTTCGAAACTTCAAGTGTTCCCGAACGAGAGTCGATCGAATCATACAAGTCGAACGGAATAAAGAATGCAAAATTCGAACTCGAACGAAAGTGTAGATTCGTTCATATCACAAATCCGTCGGATTGCAGAATCGGGGCGTATACCATGATGAACGATTTCTTGATAACATTACGTTATAAATGAAAGTCGAAAGAATTGGAACATTTGTTAAATATGCGGCACATGCTAGCAATGGGCTCTTTATATCCATAATTAGTTCTAGTATAGAGAATACGAAGAAAAAAATAGAATCGAAGATTAAGATGTCGAATGTCTGATTGTAACAGTTGCAGTAGCTCGAAGCAATCGATTCGCGACTGAAATAGGTCCGGCACAAAACTAGCTTTACAAACATCGTGACGGACAGATAATAAATCGAGACCAATCAATTTTCTGCGGTCATGGTAACTCGGTAAGGTTGAAGGATATCGCCATGGAAGACGTCGAAGAGCGAATCGGACAAATTTGCGTTGAATCGCTTCGTTTTGAGATCGTTTTGGTAATAAGATGAATATGTCGTTTTCGTTTTTAAATTGCACTACACCGGTGTAGCGAAAGCTGCACTGAAACCGTTCGTTTTTACCAATTGCACTACACCAGTGCTACTGTTGTAGCACTCATCAAAGCTCGGTGTAGCTCTGTGCAATTAGGTTTTGCACGAACATGCCACAACCTCACAAAATGAATGAACTTTTTTTGACAGTCGACGTGTACTTGTTTACAGTTTAAAAGTTCATCGTTCGAATGTAAAAAATTGCAAGTCGCCTCACACTCAACAGATTCATATATATATATATATTGCTCCTTGATGCTGGAAACACATACAGGGCAATCTTTTTAGTTATTTTCACTGTGGAATACGTTTTTAACAGGCACTTATTCGTCATTTTTCAATTTTTAACTTGCAGTCGCAAAACAAAACAAGTACACGGCACCTGTCAAAATGAACTTGATTCATCGGCAGTTCATTTGTCTCGTCATCGTGCAAAACCTAATTAGGTTTTTTACCGTCACTGCTAATCAGCGTTACCAGGTCATTTTTCCAAAAATCTGTATTCGGCGCAAAAATCTATCAACAATCTCGTCAACATAAGTTCACGGAAATGTCACCAAAGCTCATTTTAAGGTCTGAGGACAGAGGGCCACGTGTTGAGTTTTAAATCGACCACGTGGCTCGCTCAATTCCCTTTGCGCATCGTATTTCTCTTGTACTCTCTCGTATATGAGCAAACTGTACCGGGTTGCCAGCATACAATTTATTATTTTGATGAGAAGTTTTATCACATTTATCTATCTATTAATCTATTACATGGATTCCAATGAACAAAGAAAAAATATTAAACTTTCACAAAGATTGAATGTCTTTATGTTTGGCAGCCTTGTCAAGCCAATTTTATTTCTCTCTCCTTTTTCAGAATGCTATCAGGAAACCAAAGCGAAAAAAATGGTGGATGCATTGAAACTGATTTTGTTTCACAGAAAAATACAAGACTTTATTTTTATCGCGATAACATATATGTTTTTATGTACTAATCGCATCTAAACTAAATTATCTAGACTTTGTCACGGTAGATTTATGATACAAGGCTTAAAAGCCAAGATATTCGATGAACAAGAAGAGGTATGCATTTCCGAGCGTTCCAATTTTCAGCAGTTCTTCAGTCAGAAAAAATACAATACGACCTCTAAACTCAATGAATCATTCTGAAAATTTCACAGAATATTCTCAACTAAATTTCGCAGACATAGTCAGGTGGGTTTTTCTATATTCTGCACCGTTTCCAAGAAAATTTAATTTGAAACGGGAAAATAGCAAAAAACCTACCACTTTACGGTACTGTCCTCAGCCCTTAATGACAAAAAAAGGTCTCGTAGCAACCTTTTCATTTGTCTATCCATGCTATCAACGAAAATCGGTATTTATCTTTACGATCCGTGAATTATCGGTATTTTGGCAGTACATATCTGTATTGCGGTATAGAGGTCAAATATCTGTATAAATACCTAAGACAAGACCTGACACCTGGGGGGGCTGCTTTTGTTCCAAAATGGACCAGTTTCTGATTGGCTGATTTTGATGTTGCCACCTGCACATCGCGAAAAGGAAAAACTTTTGCAGGGTACGCGAGCAATGATGCCAAGTATAAAGAAAATCAGAAAACAAATTTATTAAAATGTATAATTTTAGCTCACCAATGAAAATGAAAATTTTCGGAGAATGCTTCACTTTTTTTTCAATTTCATTTGTAATAAATGTTTATAGTGACAGGACTGTGTAATTAAAATAGGCATCAAACCGTTTTTCTTTTTAGTGAATTAAAGTGTAACCAAAAAAGATTTGTTAAATTAGTGTAAACTCGAATGTGTGTTTAGTTTTACGAGAAGAATGAACTGTTGTGTTCCACACTGTGGTCGCATTAAGCATTTCTATCCAAACCTGACTTTTTTCCGGTTTCCAAAAGATCCGGTAATACGTCAACAATGGATTCGATTTTTCGTTCAACATGAGATATTTCGTGTTTTGTCATCAAAGCTCAATTAATTGTTTTTAAGCATTAATATATAACAAAGAAATGCATTCATTAAAACATGTTTTATGTTTATTTCAAATCAAAAACCTAAAGTCTAAAAATTTAAATGTAATATTTTTTTCCTAGCATAGTTATTAAAAAAAATCTGTAAATATGGCTACACTGTAGCCGATACGTTGGTATTTATTCTGTTGATATTGACTACATGAATAGTGTTTTCAAACTTCATAATTTCTTTTAAACCATGTATCTATTTTTGGTAACATTATTATACTGTGGACATATTTACATGGTAGCGATAACTATTTAGCTCCTCATATATATCAAGGCTCGAGAGCAATTTCACCTTACTAGAAATTGTGATTTTAACTATTTGTTCTTATATTTGAGATGACTTCCATTGTCAGGATGACCATGCCAGAAAAGTCATAAATACAAATAGTTTAGTCAAGTCGTAGTCTTTGTTGTGTAGTAATTAATACAATACAGATGGTGAATAGTCATATATCATGGTTGTTGCTACTATTTAAGCGTATAGTTGAAATGACAATGGAAAACAGGCTACGGTTACTATGGTATTTTGCTCAGTGTACAGACTATAAACGAAAATTAACTGGCAATATAGCCTTAGTTGCTGTGCCATCAATTCGGCGTCATCTCAGTCACGTACCCAGAGGGGGGGCCCGAGGGGCCCTGGCCCCTCCCGAAATCAAAAACATATAATCATTTAGAATGTCTCAGACATGTGAGACCGAGAAGTAGGTGCATACCCAAGTAACATTTTTAATATTAATAAATACTTGTAGCTATCTTCAATGCTACATAATAAATCTTGCATTAAAATTTTAAACTCCACGAAAGCCTACTGAAAACCTCTATAAGAGCATGTTCCTGCCAAGTGGACCATTCTTCATAAGGTTTATAAAGCAAAGTGAAGAATCATCATAAAGCTGCGTTAAAACTTCAAATTCAAGAAAATTTTGAAACCAGCTTTACGATCAACATTAAATTTATTTGGATGGAATAAATTCCACTATGAATAAACTGTCGTTTTGGTAATATTTTTCTTGATTATATTTGTGTCATATCTGCTTTGACTGCAATCATTAACAATTTATTTGATTGTATTTACAAGTTCGAGGCTTTTACCGAACGTAAAAACTTCATGCACTTTTATTTTTATCGTGAATGTATGGATAAAAATAAGAATTATAACTAATCGTCTTGAAATAAATACGGTTTTTGCGAAAGTCTCCATAATTCATGAAAATTATTTTCTGTGATTTATCGTCTTTTTTGTATAAAACTATTTCATGGCAATAAAACTTGTGCATACGTTTTGAAAATAAATCATAAAAGTCCATCATACTTCTTCGTTTTTGCATTTCGAAGTTTATTTGATGTCAATAAAGGCTACGGCAAAGAACATTATAATGGCGGCCATGAAATTTTCTTTAATACAAATTACACTTAATCTAAGAAGCAATAAATCAAATAGCCCACAACAGGAATGTCATAAATGTACTTTAGAACTCTCAAATTTGCTCTGAGTGAAACTGTCATTAAATGAACGCGCACACACACAAATCTAGATTTATGAAAGAATTTTACTGACAATAATGTTTTAGAGAAAATTTTCTAAAGCAATATTAAGAGCGTTTGCATGGTTTTATTCTAGTACAAATTGATTTATTTTTAGTCCAGTTGTTAGTCTAGGTAAAAGGTTTTATAGAAGCTTTAAAAACTATGATATTACTTGTCAAAAGCGACACTTATTATAGTTGTTATAAAACAAGTAGTGATTGAACAATCAATTACAAAACTCCTATAAATTATAATCAAAACCAAAAGGCATTCGAATTGTTACTTGGGTAAGCAATCTACAGTAACATTATTTTTTAGTTTTTGGGCCCCTCCCGAAATGAAATCCTGGGTACGGGCCTGCGTCATCTCAAGTGAGGTGACGCCAACCAGAAAAGAAGAAGAAGAAGAAGACAAATTGGATGAGACCATTTACGGTCCATATCGCCTAAAAAGAGTTTTAAAACATTTGTTCACGATTAGATACGGTTTGTTTTTGAGATTCATTAAATGAAAGTGACTAGTTGCAAAGTGTAAAGATGATTGTTCGAGATGTGTTGTTCGATTTTTGTTTAAGCTTGTTCGTAAACAGTACTTCTGAACTGTCAAGGATGAATTCTTGTTCATTTGTGACGTCACGATAAAAAAAATCTAATGGAATCGTTTATTAGGTTTTGCACGATGGCCATTCGAATGAACTACCACAGCTATCAGTGGTTTACATATCTATTAACACGTATTCAAATTAGAATGAACGCAATAAACCTCACAAAAATGAACAAAATGAATCAATTTTGACAGCTATCAATGGTTTGTTCATGTGTTTATTGCATTCATTCTAATTTGAATACGTGTTAATAGATATGTAAACAAACCACTGATAGCTGTCAAAAGATGAACTTGATTCATCGGCAGTTCATTGGTGGTTCATTCGAGTGGTCATCGTGCAAAACCTAAATGTAGTCAAGGGTTACTGTTTATGTTTTCATCATTTTTGTTCGTTTATTCATGCCATGGTGTAGCACTACACCGGTGTAAAGCAGTTTAAAAACGAAAACGACATAGGAAAGCTCTTATGCTTCCTGATTAATTTAAAATGCTGTTAAACCCATAAAAATTGTTGGACGATATATGGGGTGTTGGCCCCATTTCCAATTGAATGTTTAACATAGAACCTGTATAGAACAATAAGCTGTTTCAAGACTTTTACTGACCATCTCACTCAACGCAAAATTTGGTATTGTCTTCTACTTTTCACTTGTTACTCATATCTGATCTAGTAATATTTTCCCGGATTTTTACAAAAAATTCTCGACTTTTTCCCGGTGAAACCAAATTATCAATTGAACAAATATTTCACGCAGTGAGCTTGACAATCATCCCGATCAGATGGGAATAACAGAATTATAACAACTGGAGTAATTTATTTCAGAAATATTTTGTAACAAATTTTGTAATATTTCTGGCTGGTAAGCTGTTAAAATAACAAAAATCATAACAAAAAAGACTCTACCGGGAACCAAATTGTAACAGATTTTGGAACGTTTGTATAACAATTATTATTGAATTTGATATAAGGGGCTGTCCATAAAAAACGTCACGCTATTATGGCAATTTTTGGAATTTAGCAGTTGAACTGCTTTTCAATTCGTTTTTTTTTTAGGAATTTTCAATCCGTGTTCAGTTTGTTCAATTGGAATGGTTGGGGGTAGAAATCTTTCTGGTAAAATGTTAAAAATTGAACTTCAGGGTTTCGAACAACAACTTGAATTATCACATTTTACGATCTGAGTGAAACATTGGCTAGTTCTAATATGTTGCTGTGCCCATTTTAAATCTTTCTGGAGAATTTCTTCTGCATTCATTTCCGATGCTTCAGGATTTATGTATTTTGCCACAGTCGGATATTTGTCAATTTCGAGTAACTCCATATTCCAGCCAAAATTTCTTCACAGTGCATGAAATTCTTCTTTTCCAGTTCCAAGTCAATTGTTTTACCTCTGGAGTCCAGATGAGTCCCATAATGTTCATGTTGTAAAATGAGCCCAGCGAGCTACTGGCTGAGGGATGCCATTGTTCCTTCTTCTTACATCCACCATCAACACCCTGACCTCTCATTAAACACTCAGGATCCCACAGTCAAGAGTCTTACAAATGGAAATAAAACATTATAACTGATTTTGTTATTATATTGTTATCATAAGTTTTAATATTCGACTGTTTTCATTTGTTAACTATCTCAAAATAACACAAATTGTTATACATATCAACTGTTGATATACTTGTGCTATTATTTAGTTATGTACATCTGATCGGGATAGTATTGAAATATTCATTAAAACAAACAAATTTATGAAGAAAAAACTTATATTTTATCTTTTGTAATTTTTGACAAACTTCTTATACTATCAAATCAGATTTTGTTTTGTCACTATTTAAAAAAGATGAGCCGTAATAAACCCATTTGTGAATCTTTTTTCAATTTCTTTTCGTCGAGTGCCTTAGTATGTTTTTATTCGTGTATAAACAATCTTCTTCTTTTCTGGTTGGCGTCATCTCACTTGAGGCACTCTTGCCGAATTGCAAGCGAAAATCTCGCTGTGTGGCTGCGTCGAATCATCCAAGTACGGTTGAAAAACCTTTCTTTCTTGCGAAATACTTGAATTTTCTCCGGACTAACACGATGCAACGTGCTCACCCGTTGAGAGTTTCAGCGGAAGTGGTATAAACAATCAGTTAAAGGACAACACATTGGACGACATCTGTTATGTAAATATGTCGAATTCGCTCGTAGATTCCCAA
The DNA here is from genome assembly GCF_030247185.1 of Malaya genurostris. NCBI lineage: Eukaryota > Metazoa > Arthropoda > Insecta > Diptera > Culicidae > Malaya > Malaya genurostris. The sequence goes on along the minus strand of NC_080572.1, from coordinate 86,813,399 downwards.
CTATGGAATGTTTCATTGAAATAGTTATCATTGGATAGCATACCTATCGAATTAATTTATACAGAATTATGCGTCATAGTGATAGTCATAGGTGCAGTAATGAAATGGAAAAACCCCTGGTCCGTTTCTGATGCGGATCAACCACAGACGATTAATCAGATTCTAGTCACAACACATCGTTCGTGCTGACGTTATGGACAGTATCAATAGTTTGCCATTTGAGGTAAATTGAATAACCTTTTATTTATTGCTGATATACTTTTAATTCGTTTTAGATTCTTGAGAAAATTTTCGATTACCTTGATTTGTATGAGAGATCATGTGCCTTAGCCACGTGCAAGCACTGGCACAGTATTTTGAACTGTACACGATTTCAACGCCAGCGTCGGTTGGCACTCGCGCACATTTTCCAGGATGAACTCACCGAGCAGGAAAAGATTGCCGTTCAAAAGTGCTGCAATCTTCGAGTTGTTCACTATGAAGATAGTGGAAATTCCGATAGTGAGAGTGCTGCGGGCTCGGAAGGCGATCAAAATGAGCAACGAATTGGTAGAAACTTACATTCGATAGAAAACTTATTCCGGAACACTCCTGAGCAGAACTTGAATGACTTATTGTTTGGACGGGTGTTGGATCTAGAGAGCCTTAGTTTGGAAACCGGATACGAGATTTGTCGTAATATCATCAGAGATCGGTTAGATTCAATTAAAAATCTAAACGAACTTGTTTTACTGTTCACTGGTAGCAGATTTCCCACTCCAGATACTGGTTTATGGACGATACGTCACGCTGGGATTCAAATCTTGAAAGTGCAAATGCCAGTTGATGGTAAACATCTTAGTTTTATAGTACCAAGTTTAACAAGTTTAGAATTGATTGACAGTTTTCGGTGGAGTTTGAATATGCTAAACACACATAGCGAGCAGTTGCGGTGTCTGAAGCTTAAATTGCGGCACATAGAAATGCTAGATGATTTGTTTCCGTTGACTTTCCCGAACATGACTTACTTGGAAATTCGTAACAACCCCTACAAAACTGGTGAGCAGCTTCGATTCACTCAAACACGTAACGTATTGGACGAACAAATGGAGCAACGCTTCGTGGAAGGAATGCCCAGGCTGAAAAAGTTGCTTCTGGAGGGCAAGTTTACTTTTCTTCGTATGGGAATGTCACTCGCAAGGTGTGCTCACACACTGGAAGAATTAGTGCTGGAAGATCAGGAAATCGAGTATGCTCTGTTGAAATCAGTCGAGATGCTACCAAACCTGAAGGTAGGTTTTTTATTCCATAAACGTTATCACATTGACCCCGATTCCTATCGAATCGAAAAATTCTCTATCTATACAATCTATATTGTGATGTCATGTTATGAAAAGAACAAAGAGTTGTTATATCCGATACTAGCCGGTAGGGAGGTGATATTCACTAGCAAGTAACTATACGAGGTGTACGCTATGACAGACAACTGTAAACTATCTAACATATTCTTTTAAACACTGAACGCTGAGCCAGCAGCTGTTCAGTCAGGGTTGTAGTACCGGGTGGTCAACACATATAAATAAAAATGGCGAAACTTCGTTTGACAATTCTTCTGTCCGAAAACATAAATTAAAAAAAAAAAACTTTCGGGCGAGACGAAGTTCGACGGGTCAGCTAGTAATTTATAAATTAAGGAACTAAATTCAGTTCCAAAATCTATTCGAGAAACCAGTTCCAGAATCCAGAATTAGGATTCAGTTCCATGGTCATAATTTCAGTTTCTGAACCTGTAATCTAAAACTGAATTCTGAAACTAAACTCTAAACCTGAAAGCGAATGAGGACGCGGCTTAAGCCTTTGAACCTGAAAAGAAATGATCGATTTTCTACCATTGTTTGCCTTTTATACACGTCTAGTTGAACATCAGGACAAATATGTGACTGACCAAGAATTGCTTGGTGTGGCAGGCGACCTGTGGGTGCGGCGAACTTAACAAGTCGTACATAACGATCGACAAAACCAATGAAGGGGACACTCTGTTTTGGCAGGGTTTTACATTGTCCCGTAACACGTAACAGGCAATGGAACCAACGTTGTTGTTTTTGTACCGAAGATGGCCAATCCGCCAAACTCGTCAGATCTTCGCGTTAATAGAAAAATTGATCATTTTTGACTGTGGCTGTACTCGAATCCTTACATAACTTAAAATTTCATAAATTTAAGTATATTAGCTACATAAGATTTTTTTATAACATAAACACTTTCGTTTACACTTGTTCTACTACTTCCTTGTTGTTTTACAGAATCTCACCATATCGGAGTGTAAATTTCGCACGTCGTCAGATATGCTTCCTACACTGAACTTACCGCATTTGGAACGTTTCAATCTATTCAACTATAGAGCGAATATAGTATTTGACAAAGGACTCGGTGCTGTGAACTCGCTGGGACTTACACTGTGGGCCGATAAAAACTATAAAGTGTTGCACAAGATTTGTGAAAACATGTCAAACTTGGAGCGTTTAGAATTATTTGTGAACGTTAAGGTGAGCTGAAATAATATTAAAAGCCTTTTTACGCGTGAAAGAAACTAATTTTTTCTACTTTCATCTAAATCTAGCTGTCCAATAATGCGTTGCGACACTTGAATAAGATGGGAAAATTGAAATCTCTCATGTTTCATTATACTGGTCCAAGCCTGCAGGCGTGGAAGCACTGCCCTGAAGTATTAAGCGTTAGAAAGTTATCGTTTCGCGGCTGTGAGATGGATCGTTCTACCTTGCTGTCAGTAGTAGAAGCATTCCCCAATCTATACGAGCTGTTTCTAGATAAATGTATTCTATTTTACTGTGGTGATACTGTCGAACTCTTGGAACATAATTATATCAATGCGGACGGTGATAACCAGTGCAGAGAGGAATTGCGCCAACTGCTTCCACTGTGTAGGATATCGTTGATGGAGTCATTGCTGTGTTGTCAACATAGCATAGTTTGATAAGGAATAGTATACAAGTTGATTTGGTATGAAATTTGTTGATCCATTTGTGATATCACTACTCCATTATCACTCATCACAGTAGGTCCATAAACGAACGAGTTGTGGCAAATAATACTAGAGCATGGATTTCCGACAAAGTTGATTAGACTAGTTTCGTGTGACGAACGATGGATCGAAATCAAGTCTCAGAACAGCTGTATTCGTTACGTCAGATGGATTGAATCAGGGTAATGTGCTTTCTAATTTGTTGTTTAACAGTGCGAATTCGAAGATCCGAACCCTTCATAAGTCTCACACGCTTTTTAATTTTGCGAATTATTGTAACATTATTACTGTTGATCGTAGAACTGTGGAAGAGACAACTTTAACTAGAAGTGCAGAGATTGGAGAGTGGCGGATCAATGTTGAGTGTCCTGAAAATCTACAATTCGTTTGGTCGCGTTCCGAAGACCGGATGTGCACCATTACAGTAAAATGAGACTTAGGACGAACGCCTCCCTTCCGCCAATCGGCCTAAAAAACAGTAAATTGTAAAAGGATGCTTCTGTACTGAGCACTTTTTTTAATCGATATTAGTTGTTTCTATGCTGAGTACTTCTACTATTTAAAAGTTCTATAAATAATTTAACATATTTACACATTATCGAATTAATCTTTGCAACGAACGTTTTCGTCCTCCACACATATCGTAAGGCACCTCGATATGACAATCAAAGTAGGACATTCGACAGTGAGGCAAATACGAACGCAATCCTCTAGTGCAATCTTCATCAATATCGAATACCTCAGATGGTTGCCGAAGATAACTGTTGTCGATGAAGAACTCCCGGAGTTCGGTAAATGTTTGTACGACTTGAAGTGCTCCCGTTCCATCGATCATGCAACCAACCAGCCTAAGCTTCGGGATTTTCAAACCATTGCACGATATCCAGTCGTAGTTTTCTAGTGACATTCGACTGAACTGAATGTTTTTCAGATGCTGAAGCTTCTTAAGGTGGATTATGGATGTCCCCGTATGAAACTGAAATAAAAGCGCAACATTTTAGAGTTTTGTTAGTTTTGTGTACAGCAATCATCAGTGTACCATGCTGATTAGACCAGGATTTCCTCCGAAATTCAGCTTTTTCAATTTTGGATACTGCTGGCAAATTATCGCAAGAACATCAACAGCTGGCTGGCAACTGTATAGGAATGCTAAGTCCTCAAGATTAGGAAAGCACGGCATAATGTAATTATCACTTTCGTTACTCAATCTAAAGCTAGTCACGCTTTCCGACGCAATCAATGTATCGTCGTTGTTTGGCTCAGTGTGGAAGTTGCATCTTTCTAGCGATAGTACTTGGAGATTTTTGAGTTTATTAAGTGTTCCAAAAAAATCTGCCACATTGATAGTTATTCCAACCAAGGTTAATCGTTTCAAATGTTTTAATATACCAAAACACGCACCAACACATGTATCAGTGTAGCCAACATTGAGACAAAGATCTTCTAACCGCGGAACTTTCTCAAGCATCTGTTCAATATCGTTACCATGTGGAGTTACCCAAAGACTCAACGTAGTCAAGTTCACAAAGGGTTCCTCGGCTAATTTTCCAAGGAACCGACTGGACGGAGCTGAATTTTCCAGTACTTGCAACTGCATTCGTAGATTAGTAATAACGGAAATACAGTCATGGTTAACTACGACCATATTGAGAGCAATTAAATTGGGACAATTGATGTTGAATGTAATAAAACGCCCAGAAGGTGCGCGCAAGTTCAAGTATTTTACACTTTCAAAATTTATATCGAACTTCGTTAGGTTCTCAGATGATACATTGTGTACCAGATACAGATTTAGATGTGTCATGTGCTGCATATCATTGCAAAGTAATTCCTTCACAACGGTGGTATTTCCATGAATGTGAAACAATTCTAATGGTGCGTCCAGTAAGAGTTGCAACAGTACCTGCTTACTTTCAGTATCGATTTCGTCACAACGTACTGATAGTTTTCGACAGCGCTTCCAGAAAATGCTATCCTTGAGGGCAGTAAATTTGCTGGACGTGTTCAGCTGAAGACCCAATTGTCTGCAAAATTTCGGGCTAAATGCCAAGTCATACCACTGTTTACATACACAGGCAGCTGCCAAACGTTCTTTGTGTCCAAGAAACTCGAAAATATTAAGTAGAATCTAAAATGAGAAAGAACGGGTGAAAATGGGATGTGCTTTTTAACTGAGCTTCAAAAAAATTGTATACCTCTGGAGGTAGAATGGAAATATCACTCATTTTGGTGTTCTGTGAACCAATAACAGGCACTCAGTCGAAAGAACAACAGCAATGAATGCTTTATTCAATATATGTAATTTAATGTTTCATACAAAAACTGATAAATAGGTGTTCATAATGAAATTATTTATTTATAATTTGAAACAAACATCAACAGTCCTACGAACTGTCAATCTTTATCGTCTCTTTTTTGGCACAGACCAGGTACACGATGTAAAATATCCTGGTGATCACGTTTTTCTATGTTAGCCGTAGAGTGACTATAATCAGAGTGGCGACAGCTGTTCGTTTGGAATGACAGCTACCAGTTCCAAACGAGCAAACGACCGGTCAATTCAATGTAAAGCTAATGGAATGTTTTGAATTGTTGCCAACATTACGGATGAGATGTCGTCACTCTGGTTATAGGCACTCTAGTTAGCCGCTACTAACTACTAGGGATGTCCGATACCGAGTCGGCCCAAAAAAAACTTTCTAATGCTAAGTGCGGGGTTGGGAATCGAACACAGGGCGGCTGCGTGAAAGGCATCGACGAGCCCTTCCTGCTATATCCGTCCCCAATGGAACTTTTTTTGTCGGATTCGACGAAGCGACAGGCTTGTGTATGGATTGGTATGACGTGGACTAGCCGTCGTTGAAATTCGTTCTTGAAGACTGATGAGCCGAAAAAATAGAAACAAAATATGTGCTTTTTGCACAAACCAACAAAACTCCTAAATGTTCAATAGGAATCGGCTCTTAGTGTAGTATCCGTGTATCGACATGAAGATTATGACATGAACATGACAGAAAATAATGTCGTTTTCGTTTTTAAATTGCACTACACCGGTGTAGCGAAAGCTGCACCTAAACCGTTCGTTTTTACCAATTGCACTACACCAGTGCTACACTTTTTCTGCACCGATACCACTGGTGTAGCACTCATGAAAAGTTTGGTGTAGCTCTGTGCAATGGAATCGTTTATTGTAGTCAATGGTTACTGTTTATGTTTTCGTCATTTTTGTTCGTTTATTCATGCCTCAGTGTAGCACTGCACCGGTGTAGTGCAAATTAAAAACGAAAACGCCATAAGTGAAATGTAATATCATCATTGCTCCAACACAAAGTAGCTTGCGGAAATTCTTTGACGTGGACCAAAAGTCACGAAAGGCGATGTGGCAAGAAATATGCGTATACTAATGGCACAACAAATTTATGGAAAAACCTTTCTGTACATCATAAAATAATGCCACATTCGACAATTTTATTTTCTTTCGAAATGATTGCTGCGCAAGTATCAATTGATACTTATAGGTATCGATACTTTATTGCCTTATGATACCTTGTATCGATACCCAAAATTTTGGTATCCCGATACCCTATGTATCGATACTCTGCCTTCCGAGTACCATCCCTACTAACTACTAGTTTTACTGGAGAATTTCTGAAGTTTTTTCCACAGTAGATCGGTAAAACTGGGTAGCGTGCTTTGTTAAGGCACTAAAAGTTGCACTAAACTTACATTTACCTAAATTTTTAGGTCATCACTCGTTACCCAAAATTGGGGAGATTCACTTTAGTTGATTTTGAGAAGGTTTTGACCAAAAATTAGGTAGCGGCTGGTAAGAGTGTACTTGTAGAACACATGAAATTCATGAAAATATACTTTAACTCATAAAATGAGTGTTAAAACTTTTGATATTTGTTGTGTATAGCAGATGTAATCATATTGAAATATTGTTTTATATCAGTGTTGATTTGAGAATATGACACTTTCGAGTTACATCAAATAAGCATAAAAATATATTTGTTGGTCGGGTGCTGGCATTTCCAACTAGAACGTTAAACTGTGAAGTTATTTTTATTAAAATGAACATCTCTGAAGTCCTGATCCTTTTGCATTTTGAATGCAGTGATGGCTCTAAAAGAATAGAAAGCTGAATACCCCTCTATAGGTGAGTTTGTGATACACTCAAATAAAAATTCACGTTCGATTCACTTGAAAAATAACGTAAAATGGTTTCAAATGCCAAATTGAATATTTTACGTGACGAAAATGAATGTTATACGAACATCCCCTAAAATGAGTAGAGCCATCACATACGTTTACGTGAATTGACCAAACGTCAAACAATCTACGTGAATTTCCATTGTGAAAAACTCGATTTTGAAAATGGCGAACAGTGGCCCTCGAAGTGTGAGTAGTGTAAATATTTGCGAGAAATGTTATTTAATTACAATTTTCACTAAATCGTCCAGACCATTCCAGTATGAAAGTTTCCATGTGTTCGACTGGACCGAGTGCCTGCGTGAGTCCGGAAGTTTGACCGTTCCTGCCGAATGCTTAAAATGCCGTTGGTCCACCGAAAAACGAGTTCAAAATCGGCATGAAGCTAGAGACACTGGAACCATGTAATGCGACATCAAACTGCATCGGGTGTTTTTGGGGAGTTTTCGGATCTCGACTTTGACTTCGGTTGGATGGTAGTGACAACAAAAACGATTTCTGGAGGCTTGTCGATTTGAGATACCACGACGTTATTAGTTGCTTTTTAAGCTATTGAAATTAACACATGGACCAATAAGTCCCGAGACTAACAATGGAAACAACATTTTTTTGCAATTTTTTTGTATTCATCAACATAACTACCTTTTCGGGTGATACAATGGTTCCAACGTTTTTTTTTCGATAAACTGCTTTCTGAATCATCGACTCAAGCAATCGCGGCACCCACTTGGAAAAACCTTTTTCATGCTCAACTTTTCATGAAGGATAGTAAATACACTTCCATATGATATCTGTGTCATCTCAGCAATCTCACGGAGCTTCACTTTACGATCTTTCATTATAATTTTTGTCACTTCACTCACATTTTCCGGTGTAACGGCTTCCACAGGTCTACCCGACCGTTCCGCGTCATTTGTGTCGGTACAACCACGTTTAAACTCGGCGAACCACCGACAAATCGTTGCTTTTGATGGACAAGAGTCCGGATAACATTTTTCAATCCATTGTTTCGCTTGCACGGTGTTTTTACCCATTAAAAAACAATGTTTTATCAAAACACGAAACTCGGTTTTTTCCATTTTTTAAACAAACTACAAAACGACTTTACTCCAACCTCGATAACTCAGCTGTTTCTGGTCGGATCGACTTAAAATTTTGACCCGTTTCAAGCAAAGGTTAGTACTCTAGAAAGACGTGGTTACTGGTTTACTACGAGCGCCATCTTTGCTTTAGTCTCGGGACTTATTGATTAGTGTTATATGCTAATTTTCTGAAATAAATGTTTTATTTTTCAAGGTATTTTTCATCTCATAAATTTATATAAAAATCTGAAATCTCCCTTTTGAATTCAACCAATATATAAAATAGTAATTCTCTGGTATCTAAACTTGATATGAACTGATAGGTAAATTTGATATGAACAGTACAATACATTTTACCTATGAAACGCGTAACTTTTACTGGATTATGCATTAAACAGCTTTTGAATGCCAGTCCATTAAAACCTACGTGAAAAGTAGGATGGAAAATATTCACATAACTTTTCACGTAACTATAACACGATTATTATTTTGAGTGTATAACCAGGTGTTGACGGTAATAAAACAATATTTAGTGGAAATCATGCTACATTTATCTGAAATGCACAAAACGATGAGATATATCGTTACCTCTAGATTCTACATTAATTTCATATGAATGCCACATTTTTTTCCACATAGATTTTAATTGAAACACGGTTGACCGAATCAAGTGTTTTGCACATACATTTATGCTGTACTCATTTCCACTAGAAAATGAAGTGTAACACATGTAGTTCGATTCAAAAGCAAAACACATCACATCCAAAGGAAACACCCATCAAAGCTAAGTGAAAAATAATCTAATCTCGCATCTTAGTGAACTTGCACATGAAATCATGAAACAAATCGCTTTGGTTATGTAGGTATTGAAATGAAAAAAGCATATTAAGACTGTAAACCATTTCGCGGTTAATTTTACCTTTAGGTTGAAATCTGACACTTGAGTGGTTATTTTGATGTTGTCAAAAATAACCCATTTTTCTCGTAAAACTTAACACACTTTCGAGTTTACACTAGTTTAACAAATCTTTTTTTTCACTAAAAAGAAAAACGGCTTGATGCTGATTTTAATTACACAGTGCTGCCACTATAAACATTTATTACAAATGAGATTGAAAAAAGTGAAACATTCTCTGAAAATTTTCATTTTTATTGGTGAGGTAAAATTACACATTTTAATAAACTCGTTTTCTGATTTTCTTGCTCGCGTACCCTGCAAAAGTTTTTTCTTTTCACTATGTGCAGGTAGCAACATCAAAATCAGCCAATCAGAAACGGGTCCATTTTGGAACAAAAGCAGCCCCTCAGTTGTCAGGTCTTGTCTATTATACCAGATTTTGCCAGACTTTTTCTTCCGAAAGAACCAGATTTTGAAGTTTACTTATATGTTGAGGAGAAATCATTCTTTGCTGTACTTTTCTAGTGGTTAACCAAAATTAGGCGGGATAAAAATTGTGGGTATCACCCAAATTTTAGGTAATCAATTGATTACTTTTTATGAGTTCTTGATGGGTAGTACATGCTGAGAAAAAAATTGTAAAAATGACCAAATTTGGGTTTCACGCGACGAATTTTTTTATTGAAATAGCGAGAAAAAAAACATGTTGGCTTGAATCTATAACACATGATAATCAATTTTTCTCAGTGGGTTACTTTGTTTCAAAGGACATATTGATATAAATAAATATTTTACTTGTTCGTTCCTGTCAATTTTTTGACAAACAATTTCTCAGTTAATTCCATTTGAAATTTTGTTTTTAATTGAATGAACTTAAGATTAAGTGAATAATTGTAGCGCTTTAAATTCACAAACTTTTTATTTGAAATAAAGTATTTTAAATTTAGATATTTCTACTAACGCTTTTGTTTGTTGAAATCATATATTTTTGTTTGTTTTGTTAAGAATAAAATAATTTCTTTTAAACTAATGTATGAGGTTTTGATACTTATATTGTATTTTAATTTAGATTTTTTTTAGACATTTAGCCGTTATGTCATTGTCGTTGCTAGACGGCACATACCACAATCAAGCCCTGCTTTTTTAATTCGGCATCCAACGATCGATCGGTGCTCCATCATTTCGGTCAAGATAGAGATTCTACATCAAATTTTTTTTTATTGAAAGATATTTCTATTCAGGCCTGTTTGCGTACAAGCTTTACGTGGCCGATTGGGCCGATTTTTAAAATAATTTTTTTGAGTTGGATCTCGTTGTCACCCTTTTTCTAGGGGGAGAGGAGCTTCTATTTCCCTCCTGCGAGGATTGAGGGGCACTTCGTTCGTGGTTCGTCTCGTCATCCATTGCCGCATCGGTGGTATTGTTGTCGATTTTCGTCTTCTTTTCGTTGATAGTTGCTGTAGATGCACCTTGTTGTACATTGGTTGCAATTGCCGGTTGGTTGGAGGGTAAATTGTTAACTGCAGCTGGTGTACTTTGTTCTATAGGGGATGATGGATTCGTTGAAGGGGATGCTTCATTGTTGTTGGTGGCTGTCACAGGTGTACTGGGGTTGCTTGGGGTTGGTGTGAAGGAAGCACCATTGTCCTTTGGTGTAGTTGTCTCCTTGTCCAGTTTATGCACGGAATTCTTGTATCTTGACCGAAAATCACATAAGAAGGTATAGCCTTCTTCAAGTGTATGCGTAATAAACGTACGCCATTTAGAATACCGGGGAAAAAATTCTTCCGCTTTTCTTTTTCGATAGAGAGAATCTCTCCGTATTGGGGCATAGTTTTGCGAATATAAAAATCGGTGACGCTTGAGTGAAGATCATGCACACGCACTTCTATAGCACTATCTTCCATATATACTGGAATGTTGTACTTAATGTTTTCGTGCTCCACATAGTGCACATTGTTATTGTCTTTTGCGAATTGAATTGCATCCAACTTTTAATAAAACTGGATGTAAACAACATTATTTGTCTTATTGCATTGAAGTAAATACACACGTTTAATGTCAAGATGCATTTGCTCCTTAAGCAAACCTTCAAGTTCTCGTATCGAAGGTCGAATTTTGCACTGCCTGAAGTCAACAACAATTGTATTCTTTCGTGTCGGCGGTAGCTTTTGTTCGTTTGGTTCACTCATTTCGAGGTCGTTATATTGTTCACTACACAATACTGTACTTGGTTTTTTCTGTCCCGAACGTAAGCGGTTTTGTTTGATCGACTGACTTGAATGAGATGTGAAAGCGAACTGATTCTACATCAAATGTTTTTTTTGTGAAAAAATGTACTATGTAATGTTATGCAATTTTCAAAAATATTATTAATTAACAATACATGCGCTTGAATGGTTGAAAACCCCTTAGGAAAAGAAAGAAGCAGATAAAATTTCAATTATGAAACACGTGCAAACTTTATCCGCTGGAGAAACAAAAATGCTCTGGTTTATTCGCGCGGGGAAAAATGCTCTGGTTCATAAGAAAAAAAAACTTACGTGAACCTCGTTGTGTCATTACACACATAAGATTATCGATAAATTGAACCAAATTTTTTCTTTATATAAAAATATAGCAGGATTGAATCAACATGGACAATGCCGATGACATCGAAGGGGGCACTTAGACGGAAAATCTTAATTTGCTTGGGAGCCATTTTTTTGATTTCTTTATCTACTTCGTGTGGAAATCCATTTAAATTTTCTCATTGAGAAAAACATAATGTAACAAAATAACCAAATTTGGGTTTCACAATGATTTATTTTATTGAAATAGAGACAAAAGAAAATCTGGTTTCATAATGAAAATACTGTTGTTTGAAACTGCTAAACAAGTTAATTATTTTTGTCAATAGGATTAGTTTGTGTCAATCAATATTTTGAAGAACATAGCAGATATTTCATTTGTGCGTCCCTATCAATTTCTTGACAAACAATTTCAAAGTAGATTTAATTTGAAAAATCAGCTTGAACTGAATAAACTTTTAATAAGGTAATATTAAATGTGCTATAAATTTACAAACTTTTCAGTTGAGATAAACGATAAGATAGTAACTAATAATGATTAGTCATGTATCAACTTAAGCTTTTGTGTGTTAAAATCATATATTTTTGTTTGCTTTAAAGAAAAATATATTTCTCTCAATCAAATTTCCAAGGTCATTTTTTAAACTACATCTATTTCGATTTGTATACATTTTGAAATTTTCAGGTGATTTAACAGCATTTGGGCCCTTTTGTCATGGGACGATCGAATTTCGAGCCCGGTGAACGACCGTAGCTAGGTTAAAACCGGGTATAAATAAACGATATAATAATAATAATAAATTTTTACACACCTCAATTGAACGGCTGAAAGCAAAAATCGGATAAGGGAAACTTAGTTTGGAAAACCTGTTTAAGTATTTTTGAATGCAAAAATCGGATAAAAACCGGACATGGATTTTGCAATGCAAGAATCGTTTAAAAACATCTTTTCTGCAAGAAAAAAATAACTTTGAATGCAAAAACCGGACAAAAACTTAACCGGTTCTTCCAAAACAAATGTATTTATCCGGTTTTTGCATTCAAAGTTTTTACCGACTGTCGCTGTGGACGAAGCATAGTTTGCTTGTTTAAGCTGCTTGATCTAAGCTGCGTTCCCACAGCAGCAGTTTGTAAAAACTTTGAATGCAAAAACCGGATAAATACATTTGTTTTGGAAGAACCGGCTAAGCTTTTGTCCGGTTTGTTGCATTCAAAGTTATTTTGTCCGGTTCTTGCAGAAAAAATATTTTTAAACGATTCTTGCATTGCAAAATCTATGTCCGGTTTTTGCTCTCAATGTTTTTATCCGAATTATGCATTCAAAATACTTAAACGGGATTTCCAAACTGAGTTGCACTTAACCGATTTTACTTTATGCCGTTCAATTAAGTCCATGGTAGGTATATTAATTTTCTTTTTTATTTTTATTTATGATTCGGTGCACCATCAGATCTGTCAAGATAGAGATCCAGCATCGAATATTATTTTCTAAATAAACGTGTTATGTAATGTAATGAAGGTTTTAGTAATATTTGGAATTACCCATAACACCACTTGAATTGTTAAGAAGCCCCAAGGAAACGAACGAAGTACACAAATTCAGCTTCTGAAACACGTGCAAACTTTTTTGATTATCCACGGTAGGGAATTTTTCTCTACCGGCACATTTACAAAAAAATTTTTCTACATGTTAATAGATGTAATATTGTGTCATCACCGAAGAAATGATGGCATGCTTGAATTTACGTCAAGCGTAAATTTCTTTTTTTAAAGAGTGCATATAAACAGAGTGACGACATATGTTCGTTTCGTTTCGTTCCAAATGAACAAACGACTTATAAAATCAAATTAAAGCTAAAAAAACTGCTAACTGTTCTGATTAAATGTTCTGAATTGTTGACAACATTACGGATGAGATGTCGTCCTGTTATACAGCGCCGTCTGGTGGAGAATGGGTGCGTAAATGCTCCTAAAATGCATGCATAAAGTTGCCTGCGCATTTAACACAACTACAGTAAAGACTGTCCCAGAAAGTATGGACGCATTTTGATTTAGATGCAAATAATTAGTGTTAGTGTTAGATATTCAAATTTTATTCGATAAACTGATAATATTAGACTACAACAATAGAATATTATTCTCAACATTTGCTACTTAGCCATTGTAGACTAGCTGGCGCGCCTTCTTGCGAACATTCCTCATTAAATTCCGTACAGACTTCTTGGCGACAAGTTTTGACACTTTTTCCAATCTTTTTCGAACTGTTGAATAGTTTCGGCTGCCGAGACATGTTTTCTAAGATGTGCCTTCGTTACGTTAATGCCCGAAATTCCTCAATTGGTCAAAGTTGCGGGCAATTTGGTGGATTCATGTCTTTTGGGACGAAAGTGACATTTTTGGTAGTATATCATTCTACCGTTGATTTCGAGTAGTGGCAAGAAGCAAGATCTGGCCAGAAGACAACAGGATCCTTGTGACTTCGAATCATGGGTAGAAGTCGTTTTTTTTAAACATTCCTTGATGTATATTTCGCTGTTCATTGAAGCAGTGGTGATGAAGGGTTTCGAAATCTTACCGCAGCTACAAATTGCTTGCCAGACCATAGCTTTCTTACCAAATTTTTCGGCTTCAATCGGTGTCTCGGACTGGTTTTCGTCATCCATGATTATGCAGTTACCAGCAAGATTCATCTTATTGTACAGCTTTCGAACCCTCGGCCTGAACGATGCTTCTTGTTTCGGACTACGTTTTGGTTGATAAGAAATCGGACTAATGCGGTTCTTTTGAACAATAAACTTTGTTGTACCATTACACAAATAAGACAACAGATAAAACGAATCAATTTTGTTCTTAGCATAAAGATAAGGCAGAATTAAATCAACATAAATATTACCAATAAAATCAACTATACTTTTGTTGGTGCGCAATATATAGATGAATTATTTCAACAATAAAATTAGCTGTAACAATCATTTTTTTCGTTTGGCATGACTAAAATATTTATTCACATTTAACAGAGATCTTTATTGATGTTGATGGGAGAAAATGGTTTGAAACAATCATATTCTAGCTTGAAATTAACATGAATCAGATTTAAAAATCTACTAACTGGTTTGTTATTTTATACAAGCTTCATTTCTCTGCGTGTAGAGAAGGGAACGAATATTAAGAAATAATTTTAGGGCTTAGATATTGCAAAAACACTTAAATTATCCATTTCTTCCTTGCTACGAGAAGATCATCAATTTTCAATCAGTTTTATTACATATGAATAGTGTTATTGTAACAGTAGTCATCTAATTAGTGTGTTATTTTGGGTATTACTTGACTTTCAATCAGCGAATTGTGAGCTCACCAAAGAAAAGTACACTACTGATTTTTTCCAAACGCGATTCTCACTGAAACTGCTCTCACATGTCTCAAGATCAGTAGTGAAAAGCTCACTAGCGAACATTCCTATCGATGATGTCTAAGCAAAACGTTCGCACATTAAATCTAATAATAATGAGATTTTAATTTCAAACTAGACTTTACAAAAACTAGAAACTTTTTGATGCATTGAGATCCGTTACTTGAGCTAGGGAATCAAAGCTCGAGTTATTTTTTGTGAATGTTCTCTAACGATTAGTAAGCGCCTAATGTTGAATTCGAGTAAAATATACGTTTCATAATGATTCGTTTTAGCAAAAAACCACTGGTATCGAATCTTTGACCAAACGTAGTTGACTTAAAACTAGATTTTTTTCTTTCGGTTTGAAGTGCCTCCATCAAATCCTTCGATTTGAAGCATTTTGTATTGTTTGGCCCGTAAATATTCGAATGACGACTAACCATTTTACCAACTCGCTTTTATCAGAAGGAAAACTAGCGGAATTTATGATATTATCACTAATTTTTCTTCAGAAACCATTGCTAGCAGAAATGATTTGCTTATAATTACCTGTGGCTAAAAACGCCATCTTTTGACTCAGGCTTCGAAAAATTTGCATAGCAACTGGCAATAACACTTTTCATTTTAGAAATTATTTAAACTGTCACTTTCAGCAATACTTTTAAATCACTGGTATTCAATACCCAAATCATTGTAAACTCAGTTTTATAAATTTTTCACTGAAAATTCAAGCAAGAGGAAACGAAATGCGAAGCGTATAGTGCGCATTCGATAATACATTGCATCCAAAAATTAATACAATCAAACCACACTGGCGTCCAAACACGCTCTTTGAACATAACTCAAGGTTTGAGTTGCAATTACTCAAATTCATAAACTGGAACAATATGTCAAAATTTGAGTATGGATTTGAGTAAAATAAACTCATTGCCATGAGTTCTCTCGCATTTATTCATATATTAGAGTAAGCGTTGAGTTTTAAAAATTTGAGTAAAAAAAATACTTCTTGCAGTTCAGTGCGTTTTCATTCTCGGAATATTCTTATCGAAATAAAAAATGTAAGAATACGTCGTTTTCCATTTCCGTTTCTAGATCCGGTTTTGAAGACATGAATCAACGTCAATCATCGATGTTTTGTGGTTTCAATTATGCTTAGTGAAAAGCCCAACATAGGGACATCAAAATAATTCAATTTTGACTCCAAACCGTTCAAAAGGAAACGGTTTTGAATCCCTTTTTTTCGCATTCAAAAGAAAGAAGAATAACTTTGTATATGAAAATAACGAAGAAAAGTTTCTTCATTTTGAGAGCAAGGAACTCAAATTTTGAGTTGAACTTACTCAAATTTGGAACAAAATATTTTTTTCTTATTTTGAGTAAAAATTACTCAAGTTTTGACAATTTCGTCCCTTAACTTAAAAATGAGTAGATAGGTGGTAACTCTAGTTTAGAGTACGTGCACTTTTTATGAATTTGAGTGATGTGTCACTCTATTTTGAGTTATGTTCAATGAGGGTGAAGTTAGTCAAACCCAATATAGGTGTAACTCTAGTCTTGCATTCTCTATAACCAGTTATTTGCATTCTTTTTGAATAAGAAAAGAAATTTATGGTTTATTATAGTTTAGTTATATTCCGTCGAAATCGTTTCCTTATACTGGTGCAGCCGCATATAGAAAGATGTAAACACAGCATTTGACAGCGAACTAGAACCAAAGAACCAAAAATTTCGGCTTCAAGCCAACTGTATGCAGATGATAATCGTGTCACCAGGGTGGAACAAACCCGATATAAGAATTAGGTTTGAAGTTGACTCGAAACTAAGTTCGAAACTGGCTTCAAATAAACGGTTTGACAGCAGTTTGGGTTAGGTTTGACAGCAAGCGAAAACGACATTAGATCCGGCTACTACGTTTTTTGAGATAGATGGCCTGTTTGCACTCTAGAATGTAACCCCAAAACAAAATAGCCCAAAATTATGAGTTTAGTCAATATTGATACTGATAAATTTCGCCATAAATAAGTTTTGGATGAATTTCGAGACAATTTTCATTTTTCGAGTAAAAGAATTCATACGAAGCTTCGAAATTTCTGAATGGGAACCATTAATTGAAGAAATAAGTGTTCTCCTTGATGACCAGTGAATACTCCTTCGAGGCATAGAGAAAATGGTAGGTAGGAAGGTACCTAACAATATATGATAGTAAACTCACAGCACCAACCAGGGCCAACCAGTCAACTAACCAACCGCCAGAGCGATCCCTGTCAGAAGTGCGAGTAAGAGATGGTGAGAGAGCGCGCCAACGAGCTACAGCCAGCAGCAGTGGCAGTCAAACTGCGAGGACCACACACATTGAAGAGAGCACCCAGGAACGACCACCCATTGCGAACTGAACGGACCACACAAGTTGTCGAGACGCACATTTCCATCATTCCTCTCACACCACTCACACAATACCTACACAATAATAATAAAAATAATAATAATAACAGCATCGGATCGGATTCTGGTAGGGATAACGTATGTAGAGAAGATGATAGAGGCAGAGAGGATTCCCCATCGGAAAATGATCGTCGCGTGATGTCTGTTATGTTCTCGGGCATTCTAGTTGGATGCCGGTTCTTAATCGCTCCGCATAAAATTAGGATACTGTTTGTGGGGATATGCCTGATGTCTGCTCCGCTCGATCGTTGTTTCATTTTGAGAGAACCTAATTGCTAGGCTATGGCCGCTGTGGGGTTGTTTCTGGGGTGTTTTAACGAGGAAGATAATGTTTTGTAGGATATGAAAACGGGTGATTTGATGCAATTGAATGAAAATAAAATTGCTTTGGAAATGACGTTTCCACTATACTTATATGCTATGTACATCGTACAGAAAATAATAGAATGTTATGTCAGAGATTTATTTCAAAAGTCATATCGATTATGTGTTTTTAATACTATGTTTAAACTTTCCCATCCCTGCTTCATCTTCTTCTTCTTTCTGGTTGACGTCACCACACTTGAGATGCCACTGATTGATGGCACAGCAAGTTGCCAGTTGATTTTCGTTTATAGTCCAATGTACTTTCTTTTCACTGGACTACAAGCGAAAATCTCACTGTGTGGCTACGTCAAGTCGCCAAAGTGCGGAAAAAAAATTCCGCTTACCTCGCTTAATTTCATACTCAGTAACGTCACATAAAAACATGTTTTCCTTAAACAACACGATATAATTATCAGTCGAGCACAACTTTCCGTTATTTGTCAACCCAGACGAAACGTAAACAATATTCACCCAATATTTTAAATAACTATTGGCTGGTATCGAAATGTGATATGAACTGGTACAGTCTGTTACACGGGTCATTAGGGTGGCACAAGGTTGTATGGGAAAAAGAGGAAAAGGTTTACTTTCTCGCTCCACCAAACTTTTCCTGTTCCTTTTGGGTCCCATAAGCACCATGCCAAATTTTAACTCGATCGGAGAAACTATATTTTTGCGCCCGAGGTTTAAAGTTTGTATGGGATTTAGTATTCAGAAATTCACGGCTGGAGATCAACCTATGAACTCTTAAAATCAGTGCGTGTGTTATTTTCGTAGGAAATTTAACGAGGAAGAAAACTTTAGACGACCGCAAAACAATCTGACGTTTGTAGAAAAAGTTATTAGAGAAAAACCGGCACAAGGTCCAAACAATGGCTCATTCCTTAATATATCTAGCACCACTGCTGCTAGTGAAAGTAATATGATGTGACTTCCTTTTAATGTGCTATAACGGTTAATCCGAATTGCTTGATATCTTCACGATACTAACTCAGCAGAGAATGAAGATTATTTTTAAGTGACAAACCATGCTCCAAACTTTACTGCAAAGACACAAAGAAGTCATGTAAATTATGTTTTTGTTTGAATAAAATAGTACCGTTTATATCTTCTAAACTTTAGGAAATAGAGAGTTTATATCTTCGGCAAAGTTGTTGGATTTGAGCTTGTCTAAAATATTGTAGAAGATTCCAAAAACCTATTTCTTCAATTTAAAAAGTTAAACATTTTTGTGTCTTTACAGTGAGTTTTGGAGCCTGGCTTGTCACTTAAAAATAATCCTCATACTCAGCTGAGAAACTTTTGTGAAGACATCGAACAACTCAAATCAACCGTTATAGCATAACAAAAGAAAGCACAATCATATTACTTTCACTAGCAGCAGTGGTGCTAGATATATTAAGGAATGAGCCACTGTTCGGACCTTGTGCTGGTTTTCCTTTAATAACTTTTTCTACATACGTCGGATTGTTTTGAGGTTTTTTATTAAGTTTTCTTCCTCGGTAAATCTCCTACGAAAATAACACATGCACTGATTTTTAGAATTCATAGGTTGACCTCCAGCCGATTTTTGTGTAAAAAGTGAATTTCTCCATACTAAATCCCATACAAACTTTAAACCTCGGGCGTGAAAATATAGTTTCTCCGATCGAACTAAAATTTTGCATGGCGCTTAGGGGACCCAGAAGGAACAGGAAAAGTTTGGTGGAGCTGAAATCAA
Source organism: Malaya genurostris (assembly GCF_030247185.1). NCBI lineage: Eukaryota > Metazoa > Arthropoda > Insecta > Diptera > Culicidae > Malaya > Malaya genurostris. The sequence goes on along the minus strand of NC_080572.1, from coordinate 86,793,696 downwards.
TATTTTGTCCAACCCTAGTGGTCATTGTTGTGAGAAAATGAAAAGACTTAACACGAAAAAACTTTTGAATATTGTTTTATTAGATTATAAACTTACATGCTAATACATTAATAGCAAGCCCAATCCCCATTAGCGTTAATAAAGGCTTGACACCTTTGGGGCATACTTTGAGCGAGATTTAGCGCGTATTCTTCTAAACACGACCTCCAAATTTTGTTAAATCGACGACCAAACTGATTCCAATTGTGTGGTCGGCTCTTCCCAAGATTCATCTTCATTTGAGCCCAAACGTTCTCAATTGGATTGGCATCGGGCGACTGACACCACTTTGCTCCTTTGCCCATTCAAGACGTTTTTGCACAGGTTTTTTCACTCAACATCGGTTTTTGCAAAGTACTTCGAAATTTCGAATTATTTTCGATCAAATGTCTGCGAACAGTTCCGTACGATTTATTTAAAACTTTTTTAGTTATTTTGAAGCAACTTTTGGTTAATTTTGAAGCTCTTCGCCAAGTTTGTGTTCAAGTTTTGTATGCAAGCAGCTATTTTTATAGCGTTTCTGTACCATTACTACCAATCTGCGATTTCGGTTGTAACGATAAATTGTTTCTCATTATCAATCGAGTTCATCTTATATAAATTAGAAATTGATCTTATGCACTCAAAATTTACCCTGGGGTAGTTGTCAATTTCTCAGGCGAAACGACAAAACATGGGATCTCATCCAAACATGGGGTCCAATCTTGCATGACACAAGATCACAGCATACCAATTAAAGCTTCAAATCGTTTTATGGCACTTTCTGTCTTGCTGTCTAGCAACAACCTACCTCTAGTATGCTCCACGTAGGACTGAAACGTTAGCTATAATTTTGCTTCTATTTATAACTTCGCGTACGTCCGACAGCTTCGCTTTTGCATCGATTGACCAATCAGAACGATCCCGTAAAAAAATAAACCATTGATTTTACAGCATAAACAACTGATTCACAATTAGATCTATTAGTTACAATACATTTTATTGTATCTTGACAAGATTTTTTTTCATTTCAAACGATTCACTATACTGCTTCTTCGATTCTAAAATAGAATTTATTGCACACATGGTGCTTCAAACAATATGCAAACTGTACATTTGATTGTTTTCCAAGAAAACATGTATGAGAAAATTTTATGAATGGAATTGTTACGATACTTAACAACCTATACATTCTATTGTAAAAACCATGTTCACAATTAATTGAATATTGTATAACAATACATTAAAATATTTTTCAATGGTCAAAGCAAAATTGTGGAAGGTTTTGTGTCAGCAAATCGTATTGTTTTTCTATAATATTTTATCTTCGGGATGCTTTCCCTTTGATATATCGCTTACTCCTTCAAAACCGTCGACTATGGTAGGGAAATCAGGTATGCAGATTTTTTGCAGACAAAATAGGACACTGCTAGCTATTAATCAACATTTCAATGATACACAATTAAAAATACATGGCTATGAAAATTCAAATCAATACGTAGAAATATTTCCAACCAAATGATGACATAATATTAATACTTGATACAAAATTGACTGAGCTGTAATTGTTCAAAACCTGACCACATTTCTACGGGTATAAACAGACATAGCCAGCCATCTGGGGGGAAATCTGCCCGCCGCGTATAAGTGAGAAACATTCTCTTCGGAACTATACGTGAAAAAAAAATCTGGAAATGACAAAGTGCAGATTTAAATTATTAATGTTTCATTCACCTTAACGTTTCAATGGCAAATCAAATTTATTTTCAGCTAAACGAAGATTAAGAATATTGCTAATATTCTTAAATTGCTGAGGGAAAGTTATTCTGGTTATAAGCCCCGTGCTGGAGTAGTTACAAATACTCATCATTAATAATGAACGTGTAATGCTAAAAAGTAATGATGTACAGTAATGCAGTAGTGATGAGCGTTTGAGCAGAAGTGTCATTACTTGGGAATGACACTTTCAATGATCGTGTAAGGGCTGCTTATGGGTTGCTAACGACGCTGCCAACATTTTGGATTAAATGTTTTGAGTTGTTGCCAACATTACGGATGATATTTCGTCACTCTGGTTATACTACCGTTATAGGCACTCTAGTTGTAAGGATTGACTAGCAGCATTAACTTAATCAGTTCTCAGTATAACAAACCTTAGTTCATTAAATTCAGCTACTCTTTTACGCATACCTTTTTGTACTGAAGAAAAGCATATTGTTGTATTGGTCACGACAGTTCCGTTTCCCTAATGAACGGGAATTAGGTAAAAGTATAAATAACTTTACCAATTTTACGTTAACTTGACTTGGATCAAACAATTACTGCAGCATGGAATCAGGATAATAAGCGCATGAAATGGCAAAATAATTGATTTTTATCGAACGATTCGGCATACGGTAAAACAATTCACTGGTTATTTATGAGCAAACTTCCAATTCCATACAAAAGGCGTCATACAAGAGCTCAAAATGCACGAAAATAATAATTTTAATGGATCTTTTCCAACATCTGCAGATAATAGCACGAAAATTGCAACACGCATGTTCCTTACAATTATAATTGACTTATTGAATTTAGCATACCTGCACTCAAGAAACGATTCAGGCGGCACCGATGCATTGTTTCGAAATCGTATCGTCCTTCAGTTTACAATCGGCCATATTCTTGGAACTGCTCGGAAAGGCAGAAAACAAGCCCAGCATGAAAATTCAAACTAACCATCAATTTCGTAATAACTCATAAAAGTGACTTCTTTATTCCTCTGGCTCCCTATTTGGTACGAACCCGAAAACAAAATCCCAAAACATGATGCAGAAAACCAAAAAGTCGATGGATGTAGCAAAACACGGCCATGATGCCTGGCAAACAATGTGTTTGAAAACCGTGCAGACGATAAACAAAGGCACACACAAGCGCGGGTAAATATTTACCCCAGTCAATATTTTTGAACGGACGAACCTCGGCCTAAAGGTGGTGGCATCCCTTTCTTCCTTAATATTTGCGTTCTTACTTAAGAGAAACTGCAAACAATAAACATTCGAAATGTCATAGACAGCATGCTTGTAAACGCATACCATCAATCATAGAGAATCAGTCAGATTCATCAACGTCGCAGTGTGCCGAAAATCAACAAGGATAAATATACACAAACATCCAAGAAGTGTGAACTCTACTGGAGGACGATTTGACTGTTTAACTAGATGGCTTGATGCGTACAATATGTCCGAACAAACATTAGATCACAAGTTAGTTGAAGCCGGAGTAAAATAAATGATATTCACAAGTTGAAGCACAAATTGCAGGACAATCTGTTTTTGGTTCATGTTTTTGAACAGATTTCAAATATAAGTTCGATATCAACTACTTTTTATTTGAAGTCATATTCGATTTTACATTGAACGCATTTGAACTGACGTAAGGGTCAGTTTTAATTCATTTTTACACCGGGAGTCTCCGATTAACGACCATTATACCGAATTTGAATGAAACAATTAGTTTAGATTAGATTAGATCAATTAGTTTGGATCCATCATGGTAGCTCGGGAGGTTCAAAGGTACTCTCCAAGGAAGACAACGGAAATTGAATCCTACGATTTTTGTTGGGCATCCAAATCAGAAAGATTTGGGCAAATCCAGGGATGTCGGATTATGATATAGCCCAGCAGAGTATCGTCAGAAGGATTCGTTTGTGAGAAGGACTCCATTCGTTTTGAACTATTTGACAACAAAACCAGACACTAATACAGAATCTAGTGGAAAAAAACGTGCTTGGCGGGATTCATCCTCTTGGAGGACGAAACGTACATGAAGATGGATTATGTGCAGCTACCCAGATAAAACGTTCTGTAAAACCATTAGGTAATGTCCTTAGAAGCTCGTTTTTATATCGATGTATTCTGGCAAGTTACACACATGTGAATGAATAAAAGATAAACTTATGGCGTTTTCACTTGAAGTAAAGCTCAGTCAAATGTATGGATTTGACAGCAGTTAGGTTCGAAACTGGGTAAGTTTTGGCTTCAAGCGAAAAAGGCATTAAAGAGAAACTTTCAAATTTTCTTCAAATATTTCCCGATTGTACTGTAACAGATAAGTGAAGTCTTAATTTTGAAGAGTGTCAAAAGATTTATCAAATAAAACTATATACGATGCATAGTTTTTTATGTAAATTAAGAATACATGTTTAATCATTCAAAAATTTTCGGGCGTTGGTCAATAAATTTCAAGTCTGATAGACAGATAGCGCCATCAATGAAAAATCCCTGTCGTCTGTCAGCATTTCATGACATTCGGTGCAGTTGTGTTGTCACTGGAATACGTTACTTTGGACAAATTAGAAACAATGGGAAGACAGAATTTCTTGTGGTAATAAAAATAAACTCAAGATAAAGCGGGCTGCGATTTCTTATGTATCATTTGAATAAGACCCCTCGATGAAATCGGTTCATCGTCACTTCCCAGAAAATCCGAACATCGGACGCATCGTGCAAGAAAGCTTTTGACTGCGTTTCGAGCTTACATAGTGTATCGGTAGAACAAAAGAGTGAAGAAATACCAAAGCAGAGAGCGGATGTCTATTTTAGGTCGACGCGGTTGATGCAAATAGTGCAGAATTGTCCGATGACGGGCCGATCAAAGCGCTACGATCGGCCCCATATCGTGCTCAATCGGCCCGATAATCGGACCGATGATCGGACTTATGCGGGTCGACAAATTTCACTGGGTTTAAGTTCAATTACTACCCGCATACGCATGGCTGCCAGATGGCTGACTAAACGCTGCCAGCTGGAAAAATATGGCTGGCAGACATTCTGGTGACCGACTGCCTCACCGCTGCCAGATATACAACTCAAATGATACAACCGTATCCACCAGGATTTTTCCACATTGAAATCTTTGACATTTTCAGCGAAGGCATAAATCAAATAAACATAGATTTCCCAGTGTAATAGTAATGTAGTTGAGCAACCAGTGACAGTAAAAGCACCGTCTGGTGGAGAATGGGTGCGTAAATGCTCCAAAAATGCATGCATAAAGTTGCCTGCGCATTTAACACAACCACAGTAGCTAATGGAAAAAAGTACACCCGTTTCTCACTAGAGGTGCTGTTAGTGTCACCATATGGTGAAAAATCTATGTTTATTTGATTTATGGCGAAGGTGAGAAGATGAAAACGCTCGGCTAACTTAGATACAGGCGACTTTGTTTTGTCAAATTGGATTTGACAACCGTCACTGAATCAATTTTGGTAGCCGTCTGGTGGCCATGGCTGCCCAGGTAGCCAAAACGCTATGCGGGTAATTGGAACAAAACACCAAGCGTCTGATCGCTACATGCGTCGTAACTATGACAATGTTTGTTTATGTAGACTTAAGTTCAAGTTACACAATGAAGAAAATTGGGATTATTACTAAGAATTTGAATTATTTTCTAATCTTACGAGACTTTACAGTGAATAGAAGTAACAAAATATTTTGTGCGGTATGCCTTACAAACTTGTATTGTTCCCAAGGTATTTTACAGCCGTTTTCTATGTTGTAGGGTCTAATACTTTTGAAAAATCATTTAATATTTTCATTATATTTTCTTATAGTAAAACATTTCAAGAATATTCTGTGAAATTTTCAAGCCTATTGGAACGAAACACTGGAAGTTATGAACCTTTATCTATGGCTATCTATCTCATTCTGCAAAGAAAAAAGAGCTCGGCGTACAAGCCCAAGATTTCTACTTCGATTGACTTCAAAACTTTCAAAACATTCTTGAAATGTTTCATTATAATAAATTATAAAAGAAAAAATATGATCTTTTGAAAATCTTAGACACTACGGGCTCCCTGGAGTAATTAATTGTTTCCATTGATTTTATAGACAGATACCTTTAAACGCGTTTTTCTCGAAAGCAGGTTTTGAAAGTCCGTGTTCATCGTCATTCGAAAACTACTGAACCAATTTTTTTTTCAAATTTTGCACACATTTTCTACAGAAAAAAACCAGACCTCAACGTTTTCCTTTTAGTTGTTTAGTACTTTGGGGAGATTTAACAGCTACAAAATCGTAGTTTTCATTTTGAGCAACCACCAAAAATAAAAAAATGTTTAATAAAATCTAACAGAAACGTAGGGGTCTAGAGAAACTTCTACTCTAACTATGCTGCGTTCATTTGTTCACTTCTGATTAGTCTGCGCTGAGATACAGTGGACACCGATTCATGATTTTTAAGTGGCGTCTTTAAAAATATCTCTTCACCGACTTATTTCTGAATATTTTTCCATGAAAAAATTACAAAATGTAAGTAAGCCGAAACTTGTTTCGTTCGAGACGTCAGTTTAGACGTTACACTTCTTGTGTAATAAAAAAGTGTCTTGCAAATAGCATTAACTTTACGTCTGCTCAGCGGATTATGTTGATCCGGGGGTTTGCGTCAGCATAATCTGCTGACGCACTGATGAGTCGAAGACGAAACGTAAACTTAATTTAAAATGGTTATGTGCACCTAGCATAAATTTGGGGGTAAAAGTAAGCTTTTTCCCCTTCAAATTATTACAAAATGTTTTTCGAATTATATTTTTTAAGAGCATAGAAACATTTTGCATATATTAGATATGCATGAAGATTATATGGGTGGTGGATGTAGTAAGTGCCTTTAAAAAAGGAGTGCAATGTTTGTAATGGCATAACTCCAAAACTAATTATTTGCTATCAAACTTGGCACATGTAGTTCTTGCTCTTAGAGATGGTCATAAGCGTATTTTTATGGGGGGAGGAAGCGTAGCAAGTGTCATTAATAAGTAGGGTCATGAAATATAACTTGACGAAAATTGTTTTGAAGACTTTAGAAACATTTTGCATACCGTAGATATGATTTTATGGGGGATGGATGTAGCAGGTGCATTTAAAAAGGGGGATGTAAAGATTGTAATGGCATAACTCCGGAACTACTGAACAGATTACTATCAAATTTGGCACAGATACTTCTTGCTCTTCAGAGATGATCACTAGAACATGGTCAACAGGGAAAGTGTGTAGGAAGTGTCCTTAACATAGGGGAAGGAGGTCAGTGACGAAATTTATATAATTTGAAGAGAATCGACATTTAGGCTAGAAGGAGGGGTTTTTGAAAATAAATTTTCATCTCACATTTTTTGTAAAACAAAAGAGTACCAAGAATGCAACGCAATTTTATTTCAATAATTTTAAAAGATCGATTTCCATTTTGCCGGGGAATTCAAAGAACTAAGGGAAACTCATCTTTATCTGCTTATGAACGCGAGTGTGTTCAACTCTCAGCATAACTACGAAACAACTAAACGAATCGCTACCAAGTTTGGCACTTGTACCAAAAAGGAGATCTGTAGTAAGTTCACTGACAAAAAGGAAGTTAAATCAAAATAGAATATAAGGTTATTTTGAGGATGAGAGAGTGGAGTAAGTGCCCCGAACATGGAAAGTGTAAGGAAAAAAGAGTACGAGTACAGTATATTTCTAGCAACTAAGTGAGGTTCACAAAAATGTTCACAAGAGGGAGGGGGAACAAGTTTTCTGAAGATTGATCTGAATTGACGAAATCATTCAATCAATGTGCATATAACTATAGATAACTGTCGACTCAAGATGATTAAAATAAATATACAACATTTGTATTAACTGAATCATTATTCTGGGGTTTTCCTCCCAGGTGTACGACTAACACATGGAACAATAAGTCCCGAGACTAAAGCAGAGATGGCGCTCGTAGTAAACCAGTAACCACGTCTTTCTAGAGTACTAACCTTTGCTTGAAACGGGTCAAAATTTTAAGTCGATCCGACCAGAAACAGCTGAGTTATCGAGGTTGGAGTAAAGTCGTTTTGTAGTTTGTTTAAAAAATGGAAAAAACGAGTTTCGTGTTTTGATAAAACATTGTTTTTTAATGGGTAAAAACACCGTGCAAGCGAAACAATGGATTGAAAAATGTTATCCGGACTCTTGTTCATCAAAACCAATGATTTGTCGGTGGTTCGCCGAGTTTAAACGTGGTCGTACCGACACAAATGACGCGGAACGCTCGGGTAGACCTGTGGAAGCCGTTACACCGGAAAATGTGAGTGAAGTGACAAAAACTATAATGAAAGATCGTAAAGTGAAGCTCCGTGAGATTGCTGAGATGACACAGATATCATATGGAAGTGTATTTACTATTCTTCATGAAAAATCGAGCATGAAAAAGGTTTTTTCCAAGTGGGTGCTGCGATTGCTTTCGATGGAACAAAAACAGCAACGAGTCGATCATTCAGAAAGCAGTTTATTGAAAAAAAATACGTTGGAACCATTGTATCACATTTTGCAAAAAAATGTTGTTTCTGTTGTTAGTCTCGGGACTTATTGATCCATGTGTTAAAATGGCAAAAGCCTTGGTAAAATAAATTATATAAAAACGTTATTCTATAGTACGAATGTAGTTATGATGTTGAAAAGCCTTTCATTATAAAATAATCATTATCAGACGGAAAATTTTGGGCAATTCCGTGGATATAATGATGTCATGAAAATGTTTATGAAGAGGAGGAAGTAGCAAGTGTTTATAGCCATGGAAGCCAAAGGTATTGTAGATCGAATGTGACGAGGAAGTACGGAAGTTCGTTACAAGGGTTAATAATTCTAGTACGTTACAAGCACATATACATATGAAACTCGGAGGTTACTGAGAAGGTATTTATGAAGAGAAAGGTGTTTTAAATGTTCTTAACAAAAGGGTTCAAATATAAAACTGACCCGGTTTATCGAGAATACCGTGAACATTATGATTATAGTGAGATCTGCGAAAGAACACTGATCATTCGCAATCTGAACATGAACGGAGTATTGGTCAATTGGGTTGCCGTCTAAGTTATGTTTCAGTTATTTTCTTCGGCCTTCCCTTCACGAAACATTTCCGAGCAACGCCGGGTAATTCAGCTAGTAAATAATAAAAAAAATGTTACTTGCTTAATATCCTTAAGTTATTAACTCGCCATTTTGTTATTGAGTTAATGAGCGTTTCGGTCAAAAACACAATAACATAATTTACAACTATTTTATGTAGGTGTGTATTTCAGTAGAAAATTAACTATTGCAAAAAGAAACCGATTATCAACCCTTTGTGAGTTTGTATGCTATACTCATTCATTCGGAAATCCGATTCCAAATTCCACAAGCCCCACAAAAGGTTTGTTGTTTATTCCTACCACGCTTCGACGTTTATTCGTTCCTCGAATATTATGGTATAAAAGAGGAAATTATTATTATGTATATAGTTTTCTTTTTCCTTGTTTTTAACTTATCTCGCTCGGGACCCTCCACCGCGAGTCTCCTCCCAGCGACAGTGATTCGGCCCTCTTCGCGACCAAACCACCCTTTCTCCATGTGCGGCCAACGAGCCTGATTTCATTTCGTCTGATTTGTCTCTCTTTCCATTCATCATTTCCTTCACGGAGGTCGTTCTTGGATTTACTACACACCTCGTGGCACTCCTTCACCCTCTCCGACACTCATCCCGATCCGACCAGATCTATAAAGCTTGCTACAGCAATAATATTAATATCTAACCGTTCCAAACATGACAAATTTAATTTCAATTTCAAGCAACTTCGTTGGTGGTCCTCGTCCAATGCCGTACAGGCTGTATAGTAAACTCTACTACATAACATACAATAATCAGCCGGTTTCGTCCGTTTCATTCCCTAAAGCGCTCTGTTGTCGTTGGCTTTGGATTGCTCTTGTTTTCCACCCCCTTGACAGGGGGACGGTTGCCGCCGCGCTTCCTTTTGCTCATGGAGATGATTGTTGCCCTCTTGCTTCGCTGTCTTTTGCACTTTTGGCTTTCCACCGTATCCGTGAGGGACGGGAAAAACAAACATCAACACGTGCCAAGATGACCGTTGAAGTTACATTCGGAGTTGTAATTCGTCTGTGTTTGATTACCGCGAGTTCAGGGTCGTGCCTTCGGTAATGGACTTCGGATTCGCTTGGACAGCGTCGGTTTGTTTGGAATATTGTATTCATTTACTCTGCAAAAAAACATATAAGAATTCAAAGAGGGGTTTGTTTATGCCTATGCCGAATAAAAGATAATTAGAATCATTTGACCAGCGAGCATTCGGTATATCTAAAATTGTTTGTAATGTTTAAAGGGAAGAAGCCACTTCTGTTTTACGAAGTATTCATGTTATTGGACTAAAACTACTGAACTGTTTGTTATATCAATCGAAAAATTTATCAGACTTATCCATTAAGAAAGATAAAATATCTTGTTTTATTCAATTCAAGCTAGAACTTTGTATCCATCAATCTAGGTTTTTTTTGTCACTATTAAAATATTCCATACAGTAACACAGCCATTCAATGGTACTTCCTCAATCAAAGTCGGTCTCAATCCGAGAACGTTTCAGAATCAACCACCGAATCCAAATGTGTTTGAAATCAAAGAGTCGAGCAGGAAGATGAGGATTTAGTTTTTACTATATTTTGGTGAGAGTCGGAGGCACATACACACACACACACACACACACACACACACACACACACACACACACACACACTAGTAATAAACCACCGGCCCACCAGCGCGGCGATCGCTAAGCTTAGCCGGCTCAGACAGAGACTTTAAAGGCAAATTTGCCTCTGATCGATATTTCGAATCGCTCTATTAATATTTCAGCGTTCACGAGTTGGACCACCCAACGCGTCTGATTTTAAAATTTAACCGTATTCAGCCAACTGATCGACGCCATAATTTAGCTGTCTACGTCTGGTACGGACTTCTCCAAGAAAGCTCAGCCTTCTTCCCACCTCATTGTGGACAACGAATGGAGAATAGTCGATTTGCCGGGTGGTGCAATTCGTCGCGTGCTACCGAATTATTACCTACTTTTTTAGTGAAAATTGCGGACATTGATTCGTTCCGCTGACTGGTAGAGGTAGTACATGTATATACTTTATATATTAGCATAGGTTCGAAACTGTCTCGGTTCACATATATTAGTACCGCCACTGCCAGATCCAGTTACAATTGTATTCATTTAATTTTAAATCAATTTAAAATTAATCAGTGAAGAACATAAGTTCATTCGTTGAACTTAGTTTATATTTTATGAGTAACATTTTTGTTATTATTAAGACAATGAAAACTATACTCGAAAAAAACTCTTTCTGTTGTGCATAACTTTTTATAAAAATCGACGGAATTCTGAAAAAAAAAAACAGTTTCGAGTGTAATGTTTACATGTGCAAAATTTTATTAAGGAGTGTATCGAAAATAAGCTATCTATAAATTTTTCTTTCAAATTATGATATAAAACGATATTTTATTCAAACCAAAATTTGATCCTTCATTGTACGAGGTTAAACTTGAGCATAATGAAAACCGAATGAAATTTAAGTTATTCCTTCGCGAATTTTCGAACTTTTGATCGAACGCTCTTCATCAAGTTCCGGACAAGTGTTGCATTGCATTTTTTTGACGCTTGAGCCCAAATTTTTTTGAACTCCTGTATGTTCCCAACTGCCTAACCAGTCTTCTTGAAGACCCTCTTCACGATTGCTCAGTAACGTTCGATGGGTCGAAGCTGGGGGCAATTTGGTGGATTGATATTTTTCTCAACGAAATTTATACCCTTTTCCGCAAACCAATTGGGAGTGGTTTTGGCATAGTGAGCCGACGCTAAATCCGGCCAAAACAGGAGAGGTGAACTATGTTTCTTATATAAAGGCAGCAATCTCTTCTAGAGATACTTAGATCGATAGATTTCTTCATTTATAGTTCCGGTAGTACAATTTCCGGGCCCTTGTTACTGCTCGCTTCTTCTGTTCTACACTTTGTTTCGAGATTTTCTGCTTCTTGTAGGTCTTCAGGTGATTTCGCCTCTTGATTCTCTGGATCATTCCATTTTTAGCCAAATCACGTATTGACATTGATTTGTTCTTCATGATTAGAGATACCAATTTCTTGTCCAGTTTCGGGATGGAAGAGCCGGGTTTTCTGCCTCTTCCTGTTAGCTTATCCAAAAAATAGTGTTCCCCAAACTTTAACTTTTTGGTTTTAACACTGGCATGATGAGTTCCAAACCGCTTCGCCAATTTTCGCATATAAATACCCTTCTCACTTAGCCATGTGTCCAGAACAGGCGCGTACCCAGAAAAAAATTTCGGGGGGTGTTTCAGAACATGTTGATCAATTTCCATACAAATGGAACTTTTTATATAATTATTTGAAATTTTTTTACTGTGGAGTCGTTTGTTGAAAATTATTCATTTTATTTTTTACTTATTTGAAAAAAGAGTTTACATAATATCATACTTTTTTGAGTTTCGGAAGGGGTTTGAACCCCTAAAACACCCCCCTGTATACGCGCCTGGTCCAGAACCTTGATTTTCACTTCCTTTTCAATACGCGCCATTTTGAAAACGCAGAATTTCAACCGCACAAACAAGTAAACAAACGAAAGCTGAAAGCCAAACACACAGCATGCTGTGATCTGAGCATAAAAAACCATCACAAATACATGCGTATAACACAAATGTATGTGGATAGCTTATTTTCGATACACTCCTTACAATTACACGCAGAGAATTTGGACATGTCTAAAATAACAAAACAGTTAGTTAATTTTTGAATTTGTTTTTAGTTCATTTCAAGCTCGAATATGATTGTTGTGAACCAATTTCTCCCTTCAGCATCAACAACGATCTCTGTTTGATTTGAATCAAAGTTTTGGTCTAACCAAACGAAAAATATATTTGTTCATGCTGAGTTTTTTTGTAGAAATAAACTAACTATTTATTATGTGTCAACCAAAGTTGATCTGATATTATCGAAATGTCCACGTTGATTTGATTCTGATATATCTTTATGTCAAGAAAAAAATAGATTCAATTTATCAAGGACCATATTTGTGTAATGATACAACTAAGTTTACTGTTTAAATGAACCGTAATAGTTTTATTTCTTATAAACCAGAGCGATTTCTTTCCGCGTGAATAAATCAGCATTTTTTGCACGACGGACGAAGTTTGTACGCGTTTTTTTAGAAAAATTTCATCTGCTCGTTTCAACAATTCGTCTGTATTGATATTCAAGAATATTTTGGAAAATTGCATAACATTACATAACAAATTTTCTTTAGAAACAAAACTTGATGCAGGATCTCTATCTTGACCGGACTGATGGAGCACCAAATCGTTGGATGCTATAAAAATAAAAAAAAACTGGTTTGTGGCATGGGAATAAATCGATAATTTTACGACATAACGGTTAAATGTTAAAAAAATTCTATTCAAAAAATGCTTTTCAGAAATTTGAAAACGAATATAAATCAAAATATAAGTAGTATAAAAATTAAAACTAATTTTTCAAATTGAATTTACTGTGAAATTGTTTGTCAAGAAATTGACAGGAATGCTCAAGTAAAATATTTGTTATTTTTGTCAAAATGTCGCTTGATACAAACTAATCGGCTGAGAAAAATTAATTGTCGTGTTTTGTAGTTTCTAAAATCAATATTTGCTAAATCAAACCAGATTTTCTATTGTCACTATTTCAATAAAAAAAATAACCCGGAATAAGTAATTTGTTTTCATAAATACGTTTATTTCATAGGCAATATACATAAGTTTTTTTTCGCCGTGGCATCCACAATACATAGTACTTTAAACCTAATACATTTCGAATATCATATTAGTATGTTGGTATTCATTAGTTAATCTAAACACTGTTTTTATCAAGCGAGTTGCTATTATAAATTACATTAAATGAAATACATTTATTCTGTACATGATCTTATAACAATTTCAGGTTCGTTTGTATCAGTTCATCACTTTTATTTAATATAAGATAGCTGGCTATTGGTTGAACTCATGGAAGAGAAAACAGTCTAACATAAAATAAAAATTTAAATTGGAACTCCAATGGACTTAATGAAATAATAAAGAAGTTTCATGTAAGGAACGTCACGACAAGCAAGAATGTCGCGAACTGGGACATTGGATAGTCTACCTTGAGTACGCAAGGAATTTATTACTTGAGATCAGACATCACGATACTCCACGCATGCCCAAACAACATGGTCAATATCGCGATAACCTTCGCCACAAGCACAATGATTAATCTCGGAAAGTCCAATTCGAAGGAGATGTGCATCTAACGTGTAGTGATTGGACATGAGTCTGGACATCACACGAATGAAATCCCTACTCACATCCAGTCCCCTGAACCATGCCTTTGTCGATATTTTAGGAATAATTGAGTGAATCCACCGACCCAGATCATCTTTATCCCAAGAAGCTTGCCAGCTGGCAAGTGTTCTTTGGCGAGACGCGCTATAGAGTTCGTTGAAAGCAATCGGTCTCTCATAAAATAAGTTATATTCACAATTATTTTTTTACAATTTCATCCCGAAATAAGTTATTTTTACGATCAATGTGAAAACCGATTTCCGAACCAAGATTTTTTTTTCAAATTTGGTATCTGACTTTCGGTTCCGTAATTAGAAATCAATTTTTTTCTAAAATTTTGATCTTCTGATCTAATTTTTTCAAAAGTAGTAAATTATTTCCACTAGCTAACAGACTTCCATCGGACATGCCGGTTCCCGAAATCCAGTTCCGGTGATTGTGATCAAAATCTTCAAAATGAAACTAACTCATTTTTCTTCGTGACCGCTCTACCGATTTTCTCATCAAATGAAAAGAATTATGGCCGCATACAACGCATTTGAATTTTATCCGGATCTGGCTTCCGGTTCCGGAATTATAGGGAAAAGTGTGTTTAAAATCGCGAATCATCTCATGCAAAAGTGGAAAAAATTCTTCTAAAATCGGCTCAAAATTATTTCAGTTTATAGGATATGACCCAAGTAGCAATCAAAACTTGTTGAAATTGGCATATTTCACAATTGCTACAGAAGAACGGTTATTCATCTTAAGTTTATGTTTCGTCTTCGACTCATCAGTGCGTCAGCAGATTATGTTGAACTGCTGACGCAAACCCCCGGATCAACATAATCCACTGAGCAGACGTAAAGTTAATGCTATTTGCAAGACACTTTTTTATTACACAAGAAGTGTAACGTCTAAACTGACGTCTCGAACGAAACAAGTTTCGGCTTACTGGCCGTACAGATTGTGGATTCAACATAATCTGCTGACGCACTGATGAGTCGAAGACGAAACGTAAACTTAAGTTAAAATGGTTATGTGCACCTAGCATAAATTTGGAGGTAAAAGCAAGCTTTTTCCCCTTCAAATTACCGGTTATTCATGTTAGATATTTTTTTCCAAATGATTTTACATGTTTTTGTAACAAATGTGGGAATAATTCATATTACTGCTTGTGAAACCAAATCAAAAATCTAAAAGGATTAAGTTCCACATCGGTTTATTTAACTGCTTCTACAATAAGTTCATTTGAGCAGTTTCATTTTCAGTTTCTACTTAATAAATATTACTGCTATGAAACAAAGCAAACAAGAACCTTGTTGCACATCATAAAAGCAAACTGCGCGTTTTCAATCGCACAATCGTTGCGAGAAGAGTGAAGAAATGCAATTCGAGAACAATATTTGCTGCTTGGGGATAGTTGCTTGCTACTGGAACCAACTTCGGCTATACCGGTTCCCAATTCCCGGTTTCGGAAGTACCAGAATTAGTAGTCAAAAACTTTAAAACGGTATTCACTTAATGTTCTCAGAGATGAGTGAACTGATTTTCACAAACTTAGGCTGAAATGAAAGGGAATAGTGGTTCGCAATTCCGGAACTAGACAGGTAAATGTGTACTGAAAATTTCAAACCATCACTTAGAGCGAAACTAACAAAACTGGAAATTTCTTCTTTAATTGGCATAATTAAAATGAAAATTGAAAAGATTATGATAGTTTATACCCAAAAACACTTTCTAGTTTTTATTCAAGTTTCAAATAAATTGTTTTGGAAGTATCTTATAGTAATATTTATGATTACATCACTAGGTGGATTAAAACAGGTTTTCAATATGAGTTTTATGCATATTTTACTTTTTAATTATAGTTTTTTTGTAATACGCTAAGCGCACGCCAGGAGCATCCAAATCTGTGTGTTCCCAATAATGAACCTGTTTACATTTAGTGGTGTTACAATGCCTTTCTCATGTCACTGATATGAACGCCAGACTGTATTATACAAGGGACACGGACCGCATAGCTTTGAAAATTAGGATTAACATAAAACGCATAACTTTGTATTAAAAAAAAACACAGCATAACTTTGAAAAGTCATTTAGGGGTTTTGTTGGGTTGTGCAAAAAGCACATATTTTGTTTCTATTTCTTCGCGTTTCGCCTTAAAGCAGTTTAAATTGAACTGCCATCTCGTGCCTAGCAGTTAAACTTAAACCGCTAAGCAGACGCAAAGTTTGCACAATTTATGCAACCCTCAAATAATAATATGTTAACATTCTGCGACGGCCATTAATAAGCCGTCACTCGTTTACGCCTGAGACGTCAGAAATAATATAGCACTTGTGCAATATTGTTTGAGAGTTGCATAAGTAGTGCAAACTTTGCGTCTGCTTAGCGGTTTAAGTTTAACTGCTAGGCACGAGATGGCAGTTCAATTTGAACTGCTTTAAGCACTGACGAGCCGAAGGCGAAACGGGAAGAAATTTGAAAAGTCGCTCAGAAAACCCATAGAAACAGTCTTTAAAATTCATGAAACGTCATGATCTGGTATTACTCGAAAACAAAATTTTCTGAGCGATTCACCGTCAGTTACCACAAATACAGTAACCCCTTGATAATAATAAAAATAATCTTCTAGAGCAACACTGTTTAAGTTGTCTCGAACTAGTTACTAAGGAGCCCCTTAATAAATAAACAAATTATTTGAGAAAATTTTCAAACAGTTCTATGAAATTATTCTAAAAATTATTCTAAAGAAATCTAGAGATAAATGCAAAATTTGAGGATAAAATGTATGCTTTTGGCGAACAGAAAAAAATATTGCTGCAAAAAAAATGAAATGAAATGAGAAGATGGATTGATAATCAAGATCGCTTGATTGTGGATGCCGTACAAGGTACCGCAAGCCATCCTTCGGGGGCTAGTCCTCCTTATAAAACGGTGAAGATGTTTGGTGATATTGACCGTGTAAAGCTGTTGATTTAGAAACTTTTACAATCTATGAGTAACAGATCGGCTGAAAAGTTCGTATCGTTTCTATGAGAGGGCGTCACTAGAATTAAATCCATACCATTTTCAGTTAGTACCAACCTTCAAAAGATACGTGTATAAATTTGACAGCTGTCTGATTATTAGTTTGTGAGATATTGCATTTTGAGTGAAGCTACTTTTGTTATTGTGAAAAAATGGAAAAAAAGGAATTTCGTGTGTTGATGAAACACTACTTTTTGATGAAAAAAAGTGCCGCCGATACCAAAAAATGGCTTGATGAGTGTTATCCAGACTCTGCACCGGGCGTAGCAACAATTCGTAAGTGGTTTGCGAAATTTCGTATTGGTCATATGAGCACCGAAGACGATGAACGCAGTGGACGTCCAAAAGAGGCTGTTACCGATGAAAACGTGAAAAAAATCCACAAAATGATTTTCAATGACCGTAAAGTGAAGTTGATCGAGATAGCTGACACCCTAAAGATATCAAAGGAACGTGTTGGACATATTATTCACGAATATTTGGATATGAGAAAGCTTTGTGCAAAATGGGTGCCGCGTGAGCTCACGATCGATCAAAAACAACAACGAATTGATGATTCTGAGCAGTGTTTGGAGCTGTTATATCGAAATAAAACCGATTTTTTTCGTCGATATATAACAATGGACGAAACATGGCTCCATCACTAGTTTTAAACTACAAATAGATGCCATTCCAATCAGTGATCGTCTCCAGAACGTGCTCCAGAAAAGTTTAGAACTTTAGGACACTGTAAGCAGTTTGTGAGTAACTTTTTAGATTGTATTAAACATTTTTATTTACTCCGAATTACAGAATTTTCTTGCACCAGAACCAGGTTCAACAGTTGATCATGGACTGGAACAAATTTTAAATTTGGAAGATACATTCATCTAGCACTTACATGTTATAAAGTTCTTTTAGGATTTGCGCTGACCGGAACTGGGTGCACAATAACCAAATCTGGCTCTAGATGTAGTGCTGCAACAGGCAGGCTACCAAGAAGCTCTACCTGTAGTGAAGTCATCAAACTCAGCCACGATGCCGGCCATTCCCTTCAGGGATATGCACTCGAGTTTACTGTTTCCCGTTATTCCCGTTTCTTGATATAATGTCAACCCGGAAGTTCGTGCTAGCCTGCACGAAGCGAAAATGAGACGTCATTGTTGGATTGTATCGGCCATTCTTGACATTTGACTACTTTAACAGGTTCCAGCCGATTTACGGGAGACCGTAGTTACTATCTATTTTCATGTTCATCAAATTTTACGCCCGATTTGCGAATACCTTCAAATCACTGAGAGTAGAAGTAAAGGAGTAACTCGAAAGTCCAAAATGTGATGGCATATTGTTTCACAACATGTACGTTGATTGACAACGAAGGTTGAACGAATTAGAACAAATTCAGATGTTGTGAATATATCAAAATTTTCCAAACAATTAAAATAATTTCACTTCAGAGAGTCATTAAAAAGAATAAATATGAATTCTGTATAAAAGTGTATTTGTACCTGCGTGTCAAGTACGACTTTGAAATGAAATAAAAATATAGTTCAAATATTTAAGTATCTTTGAACGGCTGTAAACGAATTTCTTGCTTCTTGTAGAATAGTACTGATATACCGGTTCGATTCAGCTTTATCATTTATATTTCAATACTGAATTTTGATGATTTAACTGATAAAATGTTTCGCACAGACGAATTTAATGACTGCAATCTTCGCTACTTTTTTAAAACTTATTTACCCAATACAAACGATTTTGGTAACATGCGACTGGCCTTATATGCAATTTTTCGTATGTTTGATTCCCAGCCAGCCTTAACAAAAGACTCTATCTAATTGAACCAACCGATCCACTACTCTGACACGTGATGATGCTGGAGAACTTACATCTTTCCGTGTAATAAGGATCTTCCAATCGAGGCTGTTTGTTTTGTTTATATTCCTCAAGTCTTCTACATGCTGTAACCAAGGTTATGGTAACTGTCATTCAAAATCAATAATTCATCAACTTGTGTTGCCAGCTTCAATAGTTTTTCAGGTCGTGTCATCGGTAATACCCTTTTCCCTAAGCCATGTGTCCAGAACCTTAATTTTCACTTTCTTTTTAATACGCGACATTTTGAAAACGCAGAATTTCAAACGCACAAACAAGTAAACAAACGAAAGCTGACAGCCAAACGCACAGCAAGCTGTGATCTGAGCATAAAAAACGTGTTTAATCCACCTAGCAGTGAGATGATACCTTTTTTTTTATCAATCCGCATGTGTTTTTTGCATGAATATTCTTCGATGTTAAAGTTTTCATGACATTTTTTTAATGACCGTCGTTTTAAGCGACAATTTGAGATTTTAATCACTCATTATTCTGTAATGTCGAAACTGCAAATCGGATCGAATTTGAATCTAGAAGTGTGATAATCGATCAAACATGCCATGATATGTAAGTTCAACTTTAGAGTTTACGGTAATTTAAGGTACTTCCAGAGCCGGTATTCAGGAACCAGCATAATCCAAACCGATTCGTATGGCCATATGACGAATAAATTACAACAGTTTTGAGTCCAACTTTGAAGCTTTTCGGGATTGTCATCTTCTATATCGGTTTGAATTTTAAAAATTCATCATCATGTAATTCGAGAACCGGAAGTCATAATTGGATAAAATAATTAATTTTTGCATGTATGTATAAAATTAATTAATTTTTTTTATATAAGTTTGTTTAAGTTTGAATTTTTGTTTCTGAAATTTGATTAGGCTTTTTTTGAGAAAACGATTGAGCTTTGAGAAACGATTCGATACTGGAACCGGAATTTGAAATTCGGTGTAGCCGAAGTCAGACAAATTCACATGAGTAGCTGTATAGTTTACATTTGTTCCAAAATATTTGAAAATCAGTGAAGACATCTATGAGAAATCATAGCACGAATTAAATTTTTGGGTGCCTTCTGAATCGACAACTGAATACCACTAAAACTGAAAAAAGTTAATTTTTTTTATCGACTATCCAAATCTGCTTACCCGATAAACCTGATTAATTTATGTGGAATAGACATTTTCATACCAATCACCCTGTATTCCCGAAACCGGAAGTTAGATCTGACTGAAGAGCAAAATGTTTTATAGAATCTTGAAACTTTTCATTTGAATCTTAGATGATTCTTAGATTTCATTTGAATCTTAGATCGGTTCAGCCGAATCAGTTCAGAGAAGAATGAGTTACACAATTTTGATTTCGTTTCACATATCATCCTGTAGTTCCGGAACCAGAGGTCGGAACCAAACATAATTCAGGAACTTTGTTTGGGAGCATACGACTTTTCGTATGAATCTGAATTTGTAGAAAAGAAATTTTCCGAGAAAATTGAGTGAAATTATTTGTCACACACGCATTTGCTGATCTCGACGAACTGATTCGAATGGTATATGGATGTTATGTTCTTCCAGCATTTATTGCTGTAAGTAGTTTAAAACAATATAATTAAAAAAAATTCTGCCATCATCTCGTTTATATATGTCATATTCGAACGATTATGTTGCCAAAAACGAACCGTGCTAAAATCGGTCCGAGGCTAAATGTCATGAAAAAGGATGCTGTACACTGTCTTTTTGGTACTTAGAAACAATTGTATGTAACAGTATAAAAAATCGTGTTTTCGTTGCTCCCAAACATTTTTTTGTCATACAGCGCTCAAAACTTCTGCTGCTGGAATAGGGGGAAAAGTCGTTTACACAAGAATTTCGATATCTCCGTTAAAAATGGACGGATTTTAACAATCTATGGCTTGCTGGATAGCTATTATCGTTCGGAATCTAAGTCTGAAAACATATTCTGTTTTCAAGGTCAATTGTGACAGATACGGTCAAAAAACTGAAAATTTTGACATAAAACTTCGTATAACTCAAAAAGTAAACATCCGATCTCAAAACCATTCAATAGCGTTTTGGGTGACGAGGAGACCTTTCATTTGCGACTAGTTTGATCAAAATCGGTCCAGCCATCTCTGAGATCTCGACCTCTTAGTTGACAACACACATACAGACACACACATACACACACAGACATTTGCTCAGTTCGTCGAGCTGAATCGATTGGTATATGACATTCGGCCCTCCGGGCCTCGGAAAATTTTTCGAAAGTTTTATATATATATATATATATATATAAAAAAAGGTAAAAACATCACAAATACATGCGTACAACACAAATGTACGTGGATAGCTTATTTTCGATACACTCCTTAAAGTGTGCCAGTTTTAGTCATATTCACGCTACTCTGCTTCTGTCTCTAACATTATACGCTAGGAATAGTACGAGGAGATGATTGGCATACGATTACTCAGAAACCAAGAGTTTTAGCTGAACCAATTTCAAATGATATGATTAAATAATGTTTTCGCTATCCGTGTCCCGGTTTTGTTCTCAATATTTTTATCCGATGTTTGTTTTCAAAAATACTTAAAAAGGTATTTCAAACTAACTTGCTGTTCATTTGATTACAATTTACAACTGCAAAAAAATTAACATATTACTTCAATGTCTGACAGTTTTGATGATTTATTTTAACATAAAACATGGCCATCAAATAATCTCATCACACGAAGACATATGCTTATATATGAACAACAAATGTTGTTCGGCAATTCTGAATAGCTCTAGTAGAGTTCACCGTGTTCGAAGAAACAAGTTATTGCCGTCCAACTTTTCGCACATTAGCAACAAAGCCAATGACTTCGGTGTAAGCCATGGGAACATTCGAAATTGTTGAGAAACGACTTTTCCGTCCCAACCGAATGTTATTAAAGGTTCTCCCTCTTCATACCCACAAAAGAATTTCACGGTGATTACCTTTTTGGCTAGATTTCAAAATCCGATCTAAATCAAGCCATCGTATGGGTCGATAATGGCAATGAACGCCGGCGACCAGACGAACTGAAAATAAAAAGCCAAGTTATTTAGTAGATACAATAATGCGAATTTCGAAATCGGCCCTTCCGGAGTCTGCATCGTTCGGTTTCAGGGTGTGCAGCTATTCGGACAGAGATCAGTAGAAAAATGCCGCCTGTAATTATTACGTGAAGCTTCAAACCTATTGCCTACCGGCAGGCCAACCGGGGACCGCAGGCGATGGAATGAAGACGTTTCTGTCGACCGAGGGAGATGGGAAGAAAAAGTTACCCCATGTTTTGATAGGTTTACTTTTACCTGTGGTGTCATTTTTTCTGCAACGCTCGCCACGGGATAGAGATAATTCAATTTCACCGGCTTTGATGTTGTGCCGCCCTCCCGACCGAGCATAGATAAAGAATTAATTTCCCCTAAATGTGCGTGATGTGAGCTAGTCGGGGTCCTACACGCCTGAGCATCTATTGAGGATTCGTTACGGCACAGAAAAGTGTAATACTTCTCGCCGTTGATTCCGATGGTATAAAGCTGTTGGTTTAGTTTTACATCGGTTTACCACTAAAACATAAACTTGTTGAATGATCTCCTTGATTGCGGTGATATACTGTGAATCGCATCATTGCGTGCAATAAATATCACCATACCGCGGAATGTAAATGATTCCTGTTTTTCCCCACCAGTCGACAGTTAATGTAGTGAACTGGCCCGAGTGTATAACCCGTGCACTATAGTGATGCCAGATGCTAAGGATTGGTTAATAATTTACAAATCTTATGACTTATTTTAAATTTAAGACAGAGTACGGCGTGGTTGTTCATGTTTCTATTATTAGTTAAAGCGAAACAGTGCGCGTCTGGTCGCTATAATCGCCATAACTAATTAATTCAGTTACATTATGGATAAAATGAACAATTTCGTAGCATGTTCCGTGGATCTTTGAATTTGAATGTTGTTGAAGTATGTGTAATGGGGGACGAGTCGATGCCTTTTATGCAGCCCACCTGGATTCGATTCCCAACCCCCGCACATAGGGTCAGAAAGTTTTTCTGGACCGAAGAGGCGAATGACCTTAAGGCTCAAGCCTCTATAATAAAAATAAATAAATAAATGTATAATATAGCTCAAGTAGCATATTTTACTTAGTATTAGGCTTTTAGAATTAAGCAATATATCTGTTGGATTTTTGTTTAAAAAACCTGTTTTAATCCACCTAGTGGTGTAATGATGCCTTTCTCATATTACTCATAACATCATAAATATTACTGTGGAATTAGCTAAAACAACTGTTCATTGAATAGAAATAGGAAAGTTTGTTTGGACCTAATCTAACAAACTCTACAATTCCTGTTTATCCTGTAGTTCCGGAACCGAAAGTAATTTAGAAGTTCCGTATGAAACTGTAAGACTTTTCTTTTGAACCTATAAGTTTGTGAAAATCAATGTGGCCATCTTGAATGAAAGCGAGTGAAACCCTTTTGCAGTTTTTAATCACCATTTCCAATTCTTTCAAAACCGGATTCAGATGACCGAAATAGCCGAAGTTGGTTTGTTGACCAGCAACAAATATGACCTACAAATTGGAACAGTTCTGAACGTAATTAAACCTAGACTTACTATCTCATGCTTTATTTCGATTAAATCAATTAGACAAAATCTAACGAAGCGAACCTGCGTTTCTGTTACTTCTGCATATGTAAGTCAAGCTAAACAGCATGAATCAGCAGCATAAAACATGTAGTAGGATTATTACTTTTATTATTATTATTATTGACATCATTACATCACCGACACGGTATTACTGCACTATTGGCTGTGAAAATTGCATATTTGTCAAATAAATTTGAATGCAATGACATTCGTTTTTTCTTTCAATCGCTTTTATCATAGAATATCTAAAATTTTATCAATTGCAGCACCGTCTTTTACCACCATTAGCAGACATCCGTCACTGTTTCGATTCCTTCATAGCGTGTACGAAATAGAACAAAGCACGCATTGTTTGTTTTGTGTTTTCTTCTTCTTTCGGTGTTGTACATATCACGCGTAATTTTTGAGAACGGCTAAATGCCACATGTCAAGCTCCACTTTTGAAAGAAATTGCAAGCGAGCTATGAAAGATAGTGTATTAAATTTAACACCAGACGAAAGAGAAAACTTTTCTCTGCCGTTTACTATTATGACTTACTCTCAGCAAATGCCGAGTCATTCGAAATTACACTTTAAAGTGAATGTTGATGGATGGCTTATTTTCCGTTCTCAAAAAAAAAACGCGTGAAATTGCCAATTTATATGGCGATTTGAAAACTTTGACACTCATCGCCCTGTAACTGCGGAACCGGAAGTCGGATCCGAATGAAGTTTCACAGTATTTTTAAAGATAATATGAGCTTCAATTCAAATCATGATTTGTGAAAATCGGTTCAAGCATCGCAGGGAAAACGAAGTGAGTTCTATTTTTGGAGTTTTTCTTCACAACTTTCGGTGCTTCCGGAACAAACAAGCACTGCAAACTAGAAGAATTTATCAGACATTTTCATGGGATTTGTACCTGGTTTTTTACAATCGTTTGTGAAAAACTACTAATGAAATTGGTAATTCTCCACTTATCACGCTTTAGTTACGGAATCGAAAGTCGGATCCGGACGAAGTGTTCTAAAAATTTTTAGGAAACTATAAGACCTTTCATTTGAATCATATTACCATGTAACTCCGGAAACGGAAGTCGAATCCAAATAAAATTCAATGGCAGGCTATGGGACTGATATCCTTTTATTCGAATCTAAGTTTGTGAAAATCGGTTAAGCCATCTCAGAAAAAAAGTGCATAGTTTTTCCATTTTTTTTGTACATATCATCCTATATCTCCGGAACCGGAAGTCGGATCGGGATGAAATTCGATAGCAGGCTATGGGACCATGAGACTTTTCATTTGAATCTTAGTTTGTGAAAATCGGTTCAGCCGTCTCCGAGAAAAGTGAGTGCATATTTTTGTGACATACATCCACACATACACATACACACACACGGACGGACACACACACACGGACACACACACACACAGACATTTGCTCAGTTCGTCGAGCTGAGACGAATGGTATATGACATTCGGCCCTCCAGGCCTCGGTTAAAATTCGGATTTCACAGTGATTGCATAGCCTTTCTATATGAGAAAGGCAAAATGAAACAATAAAATAACTTAAATATTTTAAGAAATTTTTTGAACATGTTTACACATGTATAATATAGTCTATGTCTATCGACGAATATCTACGAATTTAGATTTTTTTGAGTATCTATAGCAACTTTCTGCTAAAAGGGCTGGTTCCAGAACCCAACGCTTTTTGTTGCGGTGGCGTTGTTCTCAACAATATTTTAACCTATGTTCATATCATTTTTATGCGCACAGTATAAGATTATGGAAATAAATTTCTGCCTGGTAGGAGAGATCGGGGCGAAAGTTCATATTTTTCGACAAAATCAATAATTTTAAGATGAAATGATTATTTTCATCTAAGAAACAGTTATAAGATATTAATATGGCCAAACCATTTCATTTACACGCAATATTTTGACATGTCTGATTGTTTCCTGCTTTAAAATTTGGCCGGCCATTTTCGCTTTGGCTTTGTATTCTCTACACAACCGTTAATTTGGCCTTCCTTCGAATAAGGATTAACATCTTGATGTTAGAATTTGATTAGATTTATACAAAACAATTTACTTGTATTGGTGCACTGCATGAAAAAAGATTGAAACGCTGATTAACCATCGCGAAATTGAACCAAAGAACCGCAAATTTTGGCTTCAAGTCAATTGTATACAGATGACAACTGTACCACCGGGGTTGTTTGTGAATGCACGATTGAGGATAAGAAAAACTGTTTTAATAAATCTAAAACATTCGAAATGGCGAACATATCAAGCATCTCCCGAGACTGGTTTTAAACAAGTTGTCTTCTCGCTCACACGATAGCGTCCGAAGTTTAACTTTGATACAATCAAATCATATATAGAATTGATAAAAACATTTTTCTTAAGCGCGTGAAGCTCCGATACTTCAAGAATGTTGATTATTTAGCAACATATAAATATTCAAACATACACACCAAAAATATATGAATTTTACAGGTGACTTAATCCCTCATACGATGTAATTCATAAAGACCTAATTTGTCAAATGACGGAAAATCTCATTCGTAATGACTTAATGTTAGATGAGCTTGAATTTTACTGGTTTCGACTGTAACTTGCGTTCTGCTAGCAGGTGCGACTGTATGAATTCAAATGCACCTTTTATCAGCCAAGCAGATGCATGCGTCTGTGGCTCGGTCGATTAACAGACGTACTTGCGATCCAATGATTCTCGGTTCAAGTCACGACGGTTGCTTTCAGTATTCTTTTATTTTATTTCAATGAATTTCATGTATGGAGTTTTAGACACAATATTATATGTTTCTTCCACGTAAATTTGCGTGAGCTGCGACGCTCCATTTATGTGCATCTAATAAGATGTAAAAACCCAAGGTTTTTTTTAAGTGTGTACACACTTAGAAAAATTTGTGTAAATTTACGTCTTTATAGATGCACATAAAAGGAGCGTCGTAATTCACTTAAATTTACATTTCAAAGCATGCAAAGATAAGGCATATCTTTACCTTCACAGTTAATTTAGTTGAAGTTTACATCGATACATACCCAAATATTATGACAACATGTTAATATATGTAATATTGTGCCATCACCCAAGAAATTACGGTATGCTTGAAATTACGTCAAGTGTAAATTTCATTTTTTCTAAAAGTGTACATACAAGGAAAACACCATTTTTGTTTGTTATTTTTATTGAAATTAGACAATTCAAAAACATTTTTTGTCAATCGATTTAGCTCAAACGAACTGAACAAATGTCTGTGTGTGTTGTTAACAAAAAGGTAAAGATTTCAGGGATGACTGGATCGATTTTAATTAAATTTGGTGCAAATGAAAGGTCTCCTCATCCACCTGAGCGATATTGATTTTAATTTAATTTATTTCGTTTATTTATACCCGGTTTTAACCTAGTTGCGGTCGTTCGCCGGCGTGAACGATCGATATTAAATGTTTTCGAGAATTTAAGTTATACGACGTTTTATGTTAATATATTTAGTTTTTTTTTAAATATCTGACATAATTGACCTTGTAGACTTAGATTACACACGATAATAGCTATGACTTAGATTGTTAGAATTCGTTCATTTCTAACGCATATCGATATTTTTGTGTAAGCTACTCTTCCCCCTATTCCAGAAGTAGTAGGCGAATTTCGCGCTAAATCTCTGAATACGTTGGCACCCTCTTAGAGCAAATTCAGCAGCTAAACTGAAACTGAAACTAACGTACCCCCAGCAAGCCGTTTTAGTTTTATTAATTCGAACAGTTCTACTGTCAAATTTAAAACTGGTATACGCTGCCGTTATATTTTTCCTATATTTGTAACACAGATAAAACGCTGCTGGGGCTGCCAGTTTATTTTGTTCTGAATTCTAGATATAAATTTTAAAACTGGCATAAATTATGCATCTAGAACACTTCTGCAGTGTTGCGAAAATATCAAATAATCAAATCTCACCGCTGCAGAAAATCATGCGCGATTTTCGACAGCGATTATCACTATCTACAATATCAATGATAATTGTGATCACTCGAAGTGAGTATGGAAAATATCACACCCCGTCCAATATCACCATAGTGATGTTTCGTAAACTCACACATGATTATAAATTATCATCATTGAAAATCATTCTCACAATTATCAGCCATGCAAAGATTTTCACTATCACATGGTGATATTCAATGAGGTGAGTGAAGTTTTGAAAATCAATTTCAACCAAATCTTATCATGCAGTATGATTATTTTTGGAATGGGTGGTGTCGAATCTCGATGTCTGAAGTAATTTGAAATTGTTGATAGTGAAATTCGGTTCGTAAAAATTCATCTAAACCCATGGCAATATGGATATTTTTGAAACGGGTATGATGAGTAGATGTTAAATATCGATGTCTGGAGTCATTTTGAAATCCAAGATGGCGGCTCTCGGATCATGAAAATTCATCTGAAACCATGCAATATGGGTATTTTTGGAACGGGTACGATGAGTAGATGTTGAATATTGGTGTCTGAAGTGATTTTGAAATCCAAGATGGCGGCTTTCGGTTCATGAAAATTCATCTGAAACCATGCAATATGGGTATTTTTGAAACGGGTACGATGAGTAGATGTTGAATATGGGTGTCTGGAGTCATTTTGAAATCCAACATGGTGGCTCTCGGTTCATGAAAATTCAACTAAACCCATGCAATATGGGTATTTTTGGAACGGGTATGATGAGTAGATGTTGAATATTGATGTCTGGAGTCATTTTGAAATCCAAGATGGCGGCTTTCGGTTCATGAAAATTCATCTAAACCCATGCAATATGGGTATTTTTGGAACGGGTATGATGAGTAGATGTTGAATATGGGTGTCTGGAGTCATTTTGAAATCCAACATGGTGGCTCTCGGTTCATGAAAATTCAACTAAACCCATGCAATATGGGTATTTTTGGAACGGGTACGATGAGTAGATGTTGAATATTGGTGTCTGAAGTGATTTTGAAATCCAAGATGGCGGCTTTCGTTTCATGAAAATTCATCTGAAACCATGCAATATGGGTATTTTTGAAACGGGTACGATGAGTAGATGTTGAATATGGGTGTCTGGAGTCATTTTGAAATCCAACATGGTGGCTCTCGGTTCATGAAAATTCAACTAAACCCATGCAATATGGGTATTTTTGGAACGGGTACGATGAGTAGATGTTGAATATTGGTGTCTGAAGTGATTTTGAAATCCAAGATGGCGGCTTTCGGTTCATGAAAATTCATCTGAAACCATACAATATGGGTATTTTTGGAACGGGTACGATGAGTAGATGTTGAATATGGGTGTCTGGAGTCATTTTGAAATCCAACATGGTGGCTCTCGGTTCATGAAAATTCAACTAAACCCATGCAATATGGGTATTTTTGGAACGGGTACGATGAGTAGATGTTGAATATTGGTGTCTGAAGTGATTTTGAAATCCAAGATGGCGGCTTTCGGTTCATGAAAATTCATCTGAAACCATGCAATATGGGTATTTTTGAAACGGGTACGATGAGTAGATGTTGAATATGGGTGTCTGGAGTCATTTTGAAATCCAACATGGTGGCTCTCGGTTCATGAAAATTCAACTAAACCCATGCAATATGGGTATTTTTGGAACGGGTACGATGAGTAGATGTTGAATATTGGTGTCTGAAGTGATTTTGAAATCCAAGATGGCGGCTTTCGGTTCATGAAAATTCATCTGAAACCATGCAATATGGGTATTTTTGGAACGGGTATGATGAGTAGATGTTGAATATTGATGTCTGGAGTCATTTTGAAATCCAAGATGGCGGCTTTCGGTTCATGAAAATTCATCTAAACCCATGCAATATGGGTATTTTTGGAACGGGTATGATGAGTAGATGTTGAATATGGGTGTCTGGAGTCATTTTGAAATCCAACATGGTGGCTCTCGGTTCATGAAAATTCAACTAAACCCATGCAATATGGGTATTTTTGGAACGGGTATGATGAGTAGATGTTGAATATTGATGTCTGGAGTCATTTTGAAATCCAAGATGGCGGCTTTCGGTTCATGAAAATTCATCTAAACCCATGCAATATGGGTATTTTTGGAACGGGTATGATGAGTAGATGTTGAATATTGATGTCTGGAGTCATTTTGAAATCCAAGATCAGCAATAAAAATATACTACGAAAGTAAGAAAATTGTTTGAAGTGATAGATTAAACATAGCAAATTTTCGAAAATATGTATAATTGGATTGTGTTAGTTTTCAATCGCCAATCATTTGGTTGACAGCAACCAATTTGATGTCAACAATTCGACTACCAGAATGCTCAACAAACGAGTTCCTTACTTTTCCCAAGCTTTAGAACAGTAGTATTGGTTCAAGTGCAATATTTGCAGAACTGTCGATGATAAATTTTTGATAGTGATTCTTAAATAAATGTCTGCTTTCGCACAATGAATTCAAATCTACAATACCGTCTCGAAGTGTTGCACTAATTTTTCAAAGAAAATTGTCCGT